>NC_086317.1:428232099-429498766 GCF_036172605.1 Pelobates fuscus | reverse complement strand
GTGTGGAAAAAAGGGTGTAATGGATCCCAGGCGCTTTCAGGTTGTCTCAGAGTTGTTTGTAAGGTGGGTAGTCCCAGTTTCTGCAGAAAAGTATCTGCTTCATCCATGGTGTGTAGGACATGAGTGGTGCCGGCTTGCGTGACTATTATAGAGTTATCAGTCCCCCACCGATATGGTAGGTCTGCCGAGTGTAGTTGGGTGGTGATGGGTCCACAAGATTTCCTCCACAACAGGGTTGCCCTAGTTAGGTCTTGGAAGAAGGTTAATGTAGAATTCTCGAATGCGAGAGGTGTTTTACCTTTAATGGCTTGCATGATTTGTATTTTGTCCTGAGCCGTGAGGCAGCATGGGATCACATCCCGGTTCATGTTGGGTTTTGTGCGGGCTGTCGTGGGGATGCATTATAAACCGTCTATGGTCAGTTTGCATGCCGTGGTTGGAGGCAGTATTGTGGCAAGGAGGCGCCGCACATAGGGAGGCAGTTCCTCTGTGGACACTGCAGCAGGGATCCCCCTGAGTTTTATATGCGAGCGGCGTTGTCGGTTTTCTATGGCCGTGAGTTTTGCGGATAGGATTCTCTGGTTCAGTTGGAGTTGGTGGAGTCCTGCACCGCAGTGAGATTGGTTTGGGTGGCTACCATGTTGTCTTCGATGGCCCTCACTCTCTCCCTGACTGCTTGCAGCTCTGTTTTCAGCTTAGCTGAGTCTGCCGCCAGTATCTGGTGGATGTTAGCAAGGAGGACCTTTAGGTCACCCTTTGTGGTTGGAGCGGAGTCATCGGAGGTGTCCATGGACGAGGTGAGTGTTGTCGGAGAGGCGAGTGTTGCTTCCTGCTCTCGTGTGGCTGACTTGGTACACGCCGCCCTCCGGTTATCCTCCGGAGTCGGAGGTGGTCGAGGCTGTGCCGGTCACTGCAGCATGGCCCCTATGTCTCGGCTGTCAGACCCAGAGGTGGGTTTCTGCGATCTACAGCCCATAGCCGGCCTGTGTGGTGGCGTCGCTCCTCTTGGGTGTTCAGTAAAGTCTCCGCCGAGGAGTTTCTCGAGGTTGGGGTTCGGCAGCGGGTGGTAGGCATCAATTCTGCAGCGCCGTTTAGACTGCTTTTGTGGCTGAAAAATAGGCATCAATCAACGCAGCTCTGCCTGCTGGTTTTGGTTCTGTGGGTTAGCAAGTTGGATTGGCTTTAGTTTTGCAAGTATCAGGTGGATTCAATGTAAGTTTGGAGGAGCTCAAGAAGATGGCGTCTGGTTAGGCGACTTCCCTTTTTATAAGAGAATTTTCAGGATTCAAATTGAATTTCACATTTTAGACCATAATAACCAAATTAGAAATATTGGGAAAATCAATATAGAATGTGACGGCAGACAAGAACCATTCGGCCCATCTAGTCTGCCCAATTTTCTAAATACTTTCATTAGTCCCTGGCCTTATCTTATCGTTAGGATAGCCTTATGCCTATCCCACGCATGCTTAAACTCCTTTACTGTGTTAACCTCTACCACTTCAGCTGGAAGGCTATTCCATGCATCCACTACCCTCTCAGTAAAGTAATACTTCCTAATATTTTTAAACCTTTGTCCCTCTAATTTAAGACTATGTCCTCTTGTTGTGGTAGTTTTTCTTCTTTTAAATATAGTCTCCTCCTTTACTGCGTTGATTTCCTTTATGTATTTAAATGTTTCTATCATATCCCCCCGTCTCGTCTTTCCTCCAGGCTATACACGTTAAGTTCCTTTAAACTTTCCTGGTAAGTTTTATCCTGCAATCCATGAACCAGTTTAGTAGCCCTTCTCTGAACTCTCTCTAAGGTATCAATATCCTTCTGAAGATACGGTCTCCAGTACTGTGTACAGTACTCCAAGTGAGGTCTCACCAGTGTTCTGTACAATGGCATGAGCACTTCCCTCTTTCTACTGCTAATACCTCTCCCTATACAACCAAGCATTCTGCTAGCATTTCCTGCTGCTCTATTACATTGTCTGCCTACCTTTAAGTCATCCGAAATAATCACCCCTAAATCCCTTTCCTCAGATGTTGAGGTTAGGACTCAATCAAATATTCTGTACTCTGCCCTTGGGTTTTTACGTCCAAGATGCATTATCTTGCACTTATCCACATTAAATGTCAGTTGCCACAACTCTGACCATTTTTCTAGTTTACCTAAATCATTTGCCATTTGGCGTATCCCTCCTGGAACATCAACCCTATTACATATCTTAGTATCATCAGCAAAAAAGACATACCTTACCATCAAGACCTTCTGCAATATCACTAATGAAAATATTAAAGAAAATGGGTCCAAGTACAGATCCCTGAGGTACCCCACTGGTGACAAGCCCAAGCTTTGAATATACTCCATTGACTACAACCCTCTGTTGCCTGTCACTCGGCCACTGCCTTACCCATTCAATAACATTGGAATCAATATTACATTTTAAGATTAAAAAAAATCCAATTGAATTCCAATCAATTCACCCTATAGTCAATAACGCCGTCATTAGTTGTGTGTACAGTTGTGAAACTAGATGAAATCTAGTATGTATCTCACAATACAATATATATATATATATATATATATATATATATTGATTAATATGTATTATTCTTTTATCTAAGCTTTCCTGATCACATTGAATCATTTATAGCAGATGCCATTTTTTAAATTTTGTTTTATGAATAGTTAGACATGCCATGTATTTACTTTTTAAGATGTCTATTGATTATCTATATCTGCCAAAGTAAAACGCCTGACCTGTGTATATGATGGAAGTCCTTGCCTCAGTGTGAGCAAGCATTTCTTTACATTTAACAGTCTTGGCAGTTCTTGGTACTTGCAGATTAGTATTTATGTATTGAGACAACCGGACAGAGTCCAGACCGTCAAGGCTTGTTTGTTTGTGTTATCACTGGTAAACGTGAATGATAAGATAATGACCTGTGATGCAAACGGTAAAAAGATGAGGTATATAGGAGTATCTCCATATTACTAGGCCTCAATCCAATCTCCATTACAGTATGGAACAGGGGGAATACGTGTGTTCTTATTATAATGGTAAACAGAATGGAGAGAAAAATCATCTTCACCCATGTGGCCAAAAATTCTTGCACCGGCCCTGTCTCTTATTACAGAATGCATGCAGGTGGCCCAAGGTCGCAGGGGTCGTGGCTGGTTAGTGTGGGGAGATAGGGGCTGAAGCATTGCAGGATGGAGCTGTAGTATAGGGGGTGTAAAAGCTGTAGTGCGGAGGGTTACAGGGGTGGTAATAAAGGGGAACAGGGGCTGCAGTGTAGAGGGGAATGGAGGATAGGGGCTCTTGTGTTAGAGGATGCGGGTGTAGTGTAGGAGGTTGGGGCTGTAGTGTAGTGGGACAGGGGCTGTGGTGTTGAGGGAGAAATAATGGCAGCAGGGCGGAGGAAAGGGGCAGTAGTTGTTTAGGAATTAAAAAAATATATATATATATATTTGTTGAAAGTTGAAAGTTGATCCCTGGTGGTCCAGTGGGCTCAGTATGTGCAGATCTCAGTTTATCAGCATGTCTCTGTGGATGGCGCTCAGTCAAGAATCAGAGCATTGCAGTGGAAACAAGCAGCAACACTCTGATTTACTACGGAGATCTTTGCACACACAAACATAATAATTGGGAGCTGTATTATTGTTTGTGTGTGCGCTGTTGCTTTAACTGTATTTTGTATATATTTTGGTCTTCACGTCAGCACCACTGCTTGGAAATGCATGTTCTGGGTGTGCCCCCAATTCCCATTTTTTTCTGTGTAGATTTGGAATTGAGAGCAGATTCCTATTGGGCAGAGCACCCCACCCACCCACTATGGGTGACCCTTTGGAGGTGACCACAGGAAAGCTTAAATTGAAGAGTATTTTGAAGCAGTTTATATTGCAAGTAAGTATTGCAAATTAGCATGCAAATCTCCCATGTTAAAATTAGTGGGGTACTGTGACGTAATGGTGGGTTAACACAATATGGCCATATGGTGGAACTGAACTGAATCCCATATTTATTTGCTAGAATAGGTGATTTGAAGTAGCCTTGTTAAATGTAAAGCTGTATTTTTGTTTGTGTGTGCGCTGTTAGTATAACTGTATAGTGCATCAGCAGGCATCAATGTTTCAGTTGAGCACACGGTGGCTGGAGCCCCCTCTTCCCCCCATCACTGCTCCTCTGTCCAAAGTTACTTTGTTTCTCATAAAATGGTGTGAAACCTTTCATTTGCTGAAAGAAGCGACTCTTGCTATATGCTTTCATAACATAATATTCTATAAAACGGCTATGTTACAATGTTTCATCTGCTGATATATTGGAATAAATGAAACATTTGCTGACATTTTACCTTTAATCCACTTAACACATTCATATTCCCCCCGGGGTTATCTACTGCATTGCAGTCTTAGGATGCAAATTCCACAACATCATCTCAAGGACAGCTTCATCACAGTATAAAAATGATGTACCTTTGTCATCGTGTTAAATAATCAGAATGTGTGCACGGCTTAGCAGCATTCAAATGAGATAAACCTTGGTAACATATTGGTTTCTTGCTTAACATCAGATAAAATTAATCGTGTGTTAGAACCGACATTCCTCCGATACCTAAGCTGAGATACAACCTTATTGCTGACCTATTCCCTCTGCTCATTAATGTATAGCATATTAAATTAATATTAAACGTTTTTAACAAGGACATTTTATACTATGGAAGGGATTTCCATCTGTTTCTTATAAATGTATTTACTTTGTTAACAGCTTCTTCAGTTTTAGGTAATAGTACTCTAAGATAAAAGTCTCTTTGAATAGACCGAATGCGAGAAATGTGAGATACGTGTATGTAGAACAAGCTAGGGGAATAAAAAGTTTGAAAAATATTTGTATTAATATTAAACTCCTGCCAACTCTGATAAACAAAATCTAAAAAAAAACTGCGCTCCAGGCTTCCACAGCGATATAAACAGATTAGAATATCGAGTACTTATTCATATCTAGGGATGGTTCAAGCCTTTAGGCCATACCACATCTAACATGGAGAAGATCAATAGTAACAATTGATGGAAACATACACTGAGCTTACTGTTGCACAGAGATCGGTGTTATATGAGGTAACATCAACAATTTTTATTTACAATTGCATGTGACTACATGAAGTCCAAGTAGTCGGGAATGCTGAAATCACAAGAGACCATCGAATGGAGAATTGCGTTATCAAAAGAAACATCTACAAAGCAGGGTATTTGCTTTAACATATAAAATAATACCGTACACAGAAATCTAGATGCTGGGTCACGTCTAGTGGCAGTTGAGCACTCGTAGTCAATGTGGCCTTAGGTAAGCACTCATAATAAACGTGCCTCTAGACCAGGGTCAGTGTAACTCCTTGATAAAGTTTACAGAACAGAATGACCTTTCACACTTCCCTGAGTGTGCATAGTGTATATTATTTTCACCAACAAAAAATGGGAAGTAAGGTAAAATGCTGTGTTTTTTAAATAAATTTCCTAGATTTTACTATTAACATGACGTAAAGTCTTGATTTTATTAAAGACACGAAGGCGAGTATTATGCTTCTCTTTCTTTAATTCTCCCTCAGCAGCGAAGAGAGATATATGCAAAAGAGAAAAAAAAACAATATAACATTAGCATATTGATAGTGCTATCATTGGTATCCACCCCCTTAGTATATAAGGCGTAGCACTCCATGCTTCTTCCTCTTTCTGTAGCGATCCGAAGACCAGATCAATAACCAAGCGATAAACTTGGCCCGAACAGGAACAGTGGGCGATAGTCAATGTCCATTCTTTATGGGTGGACTGTAGCACCTTGTTTCGAAACTTCAACACCTTGATATAATTATTCAGGCTAAAATGAGAGGAGAAAGTATGGTAATATTTAGTTGGTAACTGGTTGTATCATATACGCCAACATAGGTCTTTAACTTAGTATGGACAAAATTGTTGTCATGCCGTCATAACATATGATATTTTTAATTAAGATTATGTCTACTTACATCCAATTATAGTCACTTACCTGCGTGACGTACGGGAAACATTCGAATATGGTAACCTGATCATAAAGACACACCCAATCTGTGTTTGATACCCGTGTGAAATCCAATCCCTCCATCCAGGGAGGGCGGGAGGGAATAATACTCGCCTCAGTGTCTTTAATAAAATCATAACTTTACGTCATGTTAATAGTAAAATCTAGGAATTCCTATTATGATCTTTCAAAGCTGAGCAATAACTATTTCCGAGAAATGTTGGATTGGTTTAAAATAGAAATTCTGGAATGTGGATTCCGTAGACCAGTCTGCGGCCTTCAGGATGTCTTCCAATCGACATCCTATTGTCGATGCTTTAGAAGCCATAGCGCCTCTGACCGAGTGGGCTGAAAAGACTGTGACGTCTATCCCGGCCGAAGCTAATAACCATTTGGCCCAACGAGAGAGAGAGTAGGTGTAGTTACTGGAAGGTGCGCTTTCTTCAGTGAAATAAACAAAGGACCATCGTTTGATGATTGTAGGGGAGAAGTACGGGATTCTTTTAAGCGGGCACAGATTTGGTTGATTTGGAAGTCGTGGGTAGAAGACTTGCTTAGTCGCCGATTTCGTTCTCCGTGAAATTTCAAATGACACTCCCTCCGGAGTGAACATACGGGCTTGCCAGTCCAAAGCCCTTACATCTGACACTCGTTTACAGGATAGTAAACAGAATATCATAAGTAATTTCCCGACAATTGTTTAATTGACAGTGCCGTGTTGTCGGGCCATTCCTCTAGGAATTTGAACACTATGTTGACATCTCAAAAGGATCCATATCTGGATTTTGGTGGGCGTGAGAAACGTACACCTTTGAGTAGGCGACAGACCAAGGGGTTCAGTCCGAGAGGAATTCCGTCCACAGTATCATGACCTGCCGAGATAGCTGATCTGTAGATGTTGACTGTACGGAAAGCTTTGCCGATTCGAATAGTTGTGTGAGGAAGTCTAGTACCGTCTTTACAGAAGCTGATACGGGATCCATTGATTTCTCCAGGCACCAATCGGACCAAGCTCTCCATGCCGTAGCATATGTGCGCCGTGTTCCTGGTGCCCAGGCGTTCGCCAAGAGTTGGGTAGTTGTTCTTGAAACTTCTGTGATTTCCCAGGGTCCCCGGAAAGGAGCCATGCCATGAGCCGGAGGATTCCCTGTTCTATCAGATCGTGGTTCTCTCCATCCAGATTGGTTAACAGGGAGGTTTGATCCGGCAGTAACTGCGGGAAATCGATCACCATTTCCAGAAGGTGTGGGAACCAAGGTTGAGATCTCCAGCATGGTGTTATCAAGACCAATGTGGTCCTGTAGCGTCAAATGTGCGGGCAATCAGGTTGAACGGGGGGAAGGCATATGTTGCCAAGGCCTCCGGGTCCGGTCCAGTCCTGAAGAAAGGAATCTGTTGCCAAGGCCTCCGGGTCCGGTCGCCAGCTGAAAAATTGAGGAAGTTGCGTGTTCAGTCTGGACGCAAAGAGATCCACACTCAAGGGTCCCCATAGTTGTGCGATCTTGGAGAATACCTTCGGTTGAAGTCTCCAATCCCCTAAATCTCTCAGGTATCGGGAGTTCTAGTCCGCGGTGTAATTGTCTAGGCCTGGTATGTGTTCCGCGGTCACCGACACATTGTTTCGCAAACAATAATGCCAGCGAGCCAAAACCGCCAGGATGCGTGATTTGGTACCACCTAGATGGTTTATGTACCTTACCGCCGAGATGTTGTCCAACTTGAGGAGGATTGAGCAAGAAATGCCCTTGGGCGAGAGGCTGCGGATGGCAAACGAGGCCGCCAGTAGTTCCAGTGAGTTTATGTGTAGGAACGATTTGTTTACTGACCATCTGCCTCCTGTGGACATGGAGCCGCAGCGCGCGCCCCAGCCATGTAAGCTTGCGTCCGACTCTATTACTATATCTGGAGTGGAACCAAAAATCGCCCGTCCGTTCCACGCTTCCATGTGGGTTAACCACCAGTTCAGCTCTTCCTTGGATTCTTCGTCGAAAGTGATGTTGGTCTCGTACGACTGACCATTCCTTAGGCAAGATGCTTTCAGACGTTGTAACGCCCGATAGTGAAGTGGTCCCGGGAAGATCACCTGGATGGAGGCCGCTAGTAAGCCGATTACACGAGCCAGTTGTCTCAGAGAAATGTCTGGGCGGTTCATTAACCTCCTTATCTCCTTTTTGATGTTGGACATCTTGTCCGCCGGGAGGCACAGAATTTGTTGAACGGAGTCGACTCGGAATCCTAGGAATTCCATCTGTTGAGAGGGTTGTAGCACCGATTTCTCCCAGCTCACCAGGAAACCGAGGTTCTGTAGGAGATGAAGGGTCCACGACAGGTGCGACAACAGAAGGGATCGTGTCCCTGACAGTATGAGGATATCGTCCAGGTAGATAAGACGAATTCCGTGTAATCTGAGGAATGCAACCACTGGTTTCAACACTTTCGTGAAGCACCAGGGAGCGGAGGATAGACCGAAAGGAAGGCAGCAGAAACGCCACTTCCTTGCGCCCCACTGGAATTGTAGTAGATTCCTGTGCGTTGGTGTTATCGGGATCGTGAGATACGCATCTTGTAGATCGAGTTTCACCATCCAGGCTCCAGGGAGGAGGAGGTCTCGGAGGCAGTGTATGCCCTCCATTTTGAAATGCCGATATTGGATGAAGGCATTGAGGGGTCTTACGTTGATAACCGGGCGGACACTCCCGCCTTTCTTCGGCACTAAAAATAGGTTTCTCACAAAACCTGGGGTATCTAGAGGGATTTCCTCTATAGCGTTTTTGTTTCGCAGGACCTCGATCTCCGTGGAGATGAGGTCGCGGTGAGACTTTGGCATGTGTGGCACACGTGGAAGGGAATCCTGAAATGGAAGACCCGTCAGTTCTAGGTGGTAACCCTCTATAGTCTGTAACACCCAGCTGTCGGATGTGATTGTGGCCCAAGTCTGAGAGAACAAAGCCAATCTGCCCCCCACATTTATATGGGAAATATGGGGGAAAATTGTACTCACCATAAGGGCGTTTTCCTGGGGTTGTTCCTCTGCCGCCGCGGGCATTCCAAGTTCTTCCTCGAGAGGGGAAGAATGGAGTGTAGGAACGTTCCTGGTTTTGCCTCTGAGTGTTGAAGGAGCCTCTGCCTGGTCTGGAGAAACCTCGGGGATTGCGGCCGGGTAGACGGCTCCTACCTCTACCGGCCCCACCGAAAACCTTTTGGTGGAAGACTCTTTTAATGGACGATTGTGCTTTATCCAGAGCCGTGAAGGTTTTAACATAGGAACCCAGATCTTTGACGAAGGATTCGCCGAATAACAGACTCTTAGCTGAGGCCCCTGGTTCAGAGGAGGCCATGCTAGCCAGTTTGGGTTCGATCTTCAGCAGGATAGCTTTCCTGCGTTCCGTTGACATGGCTGTATTGGCGTTGCCGATCATGCAGACCAAGCGTTGGAGCCAGCCAAACGCCACGTAAAAATCCAATGGTGCCTCACCCGACTGAGCTGCTTCCAGCAGTTCATACAGCTTAGTGATGGGACCCAGAGTGTCTAGGAACTTGTCCTGACAGTTGCGGAGGGAATAGTCTAGTCCCCTCTTAGGTTTCCAGCCGGATTTGGCTAGAAACTGGGCTATCTGAGGGTCCACTTTTGGAGTTTTTGCCACAGCATCTGGTATTATGGGTCGGGGGCATTCCGCTCTCAACTTATTATGGCGCTCTTGGGAGAGGGACTTACGTACCCTGAGGGCCAGGTATTGGGCGATGTGTTCAGAGGGTTCCCACTCAGCAGAGCGTGGGTGCCTTAAGTTATCAGGGTCAAATAATGGTATATCTTTAGAGTCGCGGGCTGCTTCTGCCCCGAGCGCCCCTGATTGTGTCGATGCACGTGTCGGTGCCAAAGGGAATTGTTTTCCCTGGAGGCTTTCGCCCTCCGATAGCTCGTCCTCGTACGGATCAGAGTATGGGACGTCTGACCCCTTATCCCCCTCCTCGTCTGAGTCAGACAGTATATCCTGGGCTCTTGCCCGTTTCCAGTCTCTGGTAGCCGTAGCTCGCCCAGAAGCTCTATTGTGCGGTTGTTGCACGCCATCATGGACAGCCTGAGGCGTGTCAATCAGAGCAGGGTTAACCTGCATGGGGGGGGTCTTGAGAGTATTTGCGCTTGCCTAGCGCTTTGCGCCCTGGTAGTTTCCCTTCAGGAGGAGTAGGGGTCAAGGCAGGGGTAGCGTGAGGTTGGACTTGCCTGAGCGCCTGTGTAATGGAGTTCGAGATGGTAGAGGACATAGCACCCATGGTTGACGATATGGCCTTTGAAATAGAGTTGGACATGGTGGTGTCCAGAAGGGATTGGAATTCTTCAGAGCCCATGAGCCCAGGGTCAGCCTGGGGGTCAGGGTTAGTAGTGGCCATAGAGGGACTAAGTTTGCCAGGGAAGTTATCACCAGACTGCATGGCAGATAACTGAGTGCAAGTAAGAAAACAACAAATTGAAAAGACAGAGTACAAGGATTGATTAACCCAGGTACAGGATGGGAAAAAAGGTACAGGGAGATGGAGGATAGCTCCAAAGTATATATCTGCTAGAAATAAACTGTACCCGTTTGGAGAGAGAAAAATACCGATTCTCAGATTGTGTGAGAGGAAATCCCACGATGTACTGGTACTTTAAAATGGCCTTAATAGGCGACTAGAAACCCCAAAAATGGCCGCCGCGAGTCACCGTGCATGTGCGCCACTCGCGAGCGGCGAAACTGAAAGTAAACTGAAAACGGCGTGCGGATGAAAGTAGGTCTGCCGGCGGTATAGAAATTAGTGCGGGGAAACTCCGCGGGGGTGCTGGACGAGCCCCGCCGACGATACCCGGCAGAGTGTGACCGGGGAAGGGAGCCCCAACCCGAGGGGAGAGGGAGGGAGGGAAACAGAAATGCCCAAAGGGAAAACCTGAGTAGAAAATCGGTCACACAAAAATGTAATGTACAGCAAAAAACAGATAAATGATCAAATGCAGTGGGAAGGGATTAAATAATAAAGAACATCCCAATAAGCAGAGCAAATAAACAGAGCAAATAATGAAAACACAATACAATCCCACCAGAGCACACTAATGGTAAGAGGAGAGTGTACTTATCTGGTTTGCGGGAGCAGCGAAGAAAGAGGAAGAAGCATGGAGTGCTACACCTTATATACTAAGGGGGTGGATACCAATGATAGCACTGTCAATATGCTAATGTTATATTGTTTTTTTCTCTCTATTGCATATATCATTCTTTGCTGCTGAGGGAGATTTAAAGAAAGAGAAGCATAATAGGAGCCTCCGTGTCTTTAATAAAATTTCTATCTGCACCCATGAAAGTTGTGTCAGTTAATTCTGTAATTTTCTAAAAATATCATCTGTCACATCTCGCCATGCCATTAGGGAGGCCATCTGCAAAGAGGAAGTTTCGGAATGCACGTTAGAAATCTGAAATTGTCCATTTCATATGGTCTTCATGAATCAATCTCTGTTGACTTGGACACTTCCGCCATAACCAACCTGTCTTCCAGGTAAAATATAGTTCTCCAAATCATATAATCGTGTCTTTTCCACAGTCTTACTGTAGGTCGATTTGTTCCTTTTCTGGTTTAGCTGGTTTCTTTTCATCCATGAATTATTATTATTATTTTTTTTTAATTTTTTTTTTATATATATATAAAAAAAAATTAATTTAAGTTACATCCAAATAACACATTTTCAAAATAGGTTTGCAATATTACAATAAATTAAATATTTTACATATCATTTCTAAAAAACATATTTTATACATTTATACAATAACTACATTCCAAATCAATCATCCATGAATTATTACTTTTGCTTGATTTCACTTTGTCATCAACGTATAGAGCACTAGTTCTGTGGTTCCTAAGTCAGGTTAATAGTTAGTGGAAACACTGACAAATCATGGACAATAAATTTGCCTTGAGCAGGGAAGCATTGTCCTTGATCTTATCCTGTAGTATTAAGCACAACATCGAATTTACAAACTTTCACTAGGGGTTATTACACAGACAATATGATACTCAAGAAAACATAATCTTAGTTAAAATTAGAAACTAGTTTAAACAATGTATACGTAACACAGATAAGTATAATAAAACTTGGAGCACTGCCTGTCATTAGACATACATGTGTTAATCAGGTTATACAGCAATTTTGGAACAAATGGAATGAGATATTGATGTGGTTGGAAAAGGTTCATGGCGTAGTTTGCATAGAATAAATATCTTATTCTCTTGCACTCCTGATAGATGAAAGACTTACCGTATATACTCGAGTATAAGCCGAGTTTTTCAGCCCATTTTTTGGGCTGAAAAACCCCAACTCGGCTTATACTCGAGTCAAGGTCTGTATTATGGCAATTTTCATTGCCATAATACAGACTGGGGGGAGAGGGGGGCTGGCAGGAAGCTGTAACTTACCTTCACCGCAGCTCCTGTCAGCTCCCTTCTCTCTCCTCCGTCCGTGCAGCTCCCAGGTCAGCTTCCTCTGCAACTCTCGCGAGAGCCGCGGGGTCAGAGCGTTGCCACGGGTTACCGTGGCAACGCTCCGCGCGGCCGCGAGAGTTGCAGAGGAAGCTGACCTGGGAGCTGCACGGACGGAGGAGAGAGAAGGGAGCTGACAGGAGCTGCGGTGAAGGTAAGTTACAGCTTCCTGCCAGCCCCCCTCCTACAGCCCATCCACTGGACCACCAGGGAGTGAGAGCCCCCCTCCCTGGCCAGCTAACAGGCAGGGAGGGGGGACGAAAAAATAAAAATATTAATAAAACAAATAATAAGAAAAAAAAATATTACAATAATAATAACAAAAAAATTAATACAATTAATAATAAAATAAAAAAATAATTACCTAAAAAAAAATAACAAAAAAAAATATTAAGATAATAATTAAATAATAATTAATAAAATGCCCAACCCCCACCAATGCTCTGCGCACACACACACACACACACACACACACACACACACACACTGCACTCACACATACACACACTGCATTCATACACACACTGCACTGCATTCATTATATACACACTGCATTCATACACACTGCACTCATACACACACTGCACTGCATTCATTATACACACACTGCACTCATACACACACACTGCACTCACACATACACACTGCATTCATCATTCATTATATACACACTGCACTCATATACACACACTGCACTGCATTCATTATACACACTCCTATACACTGCACTCATATACACACACTACACTCATACACACACTGCATACACACTGCACTCATACACACACTGCACTGCATTCATTATATACACACTGCATTCATACACACACTGCATTCATACACACACACACTGCACTCATATACACATACTGCACTCATATACACACACTGCACTCATATACACACACTGCACTCATACACACACTGCACTCATACACACACTGCACTCATACACACACTGCACTCATACACACACACTGCACTCATACACACACTGCATTCATACACACACTGCACTCATACACACACTGCACTGCATTCATTATACACACACTGCACTCCATTCATTATATACACACTGCACTCATACACACTGCATACACACACACTGCATTCATATACACACTGCATTCATTATATACACACACTGTAAATAAATATTCAGTTAATATAATTTTTTTAGGATCTAATTTTATTTAGAAATTTACCAGTAGCTGCTTCATTTCCCACCCTAGTCTTATACTCGAGTCAATACGTTTTCCCAATTTTTGGGGGTAAAATTAGGGGCCTCGGCTTATATTCGGGTCGGCTTATACTCGAGTATATACGGTAGTAGATCCATAAAAATGTATCAGTTGGGCAAAGTAATTATAACTAATGCAAAATTGCAACATTTTACGTTGGGTCCAAATACAGAGACGCCTATACCGACACACATATAACTTGCGTTAACGTTTCAGTGTGAAGATCTGTTTTCTTTTGAAATTATATTAAAATGTATTAAATCACATCACAATCCAGTCCAATCAGACAAAAGCAAGGCAAACGCTGCAAATTAGGAGAAGCAGTTTATCCCCCTCTATTTGAGCAGTCTCCTTCCTGACTGACAGGTGGCATGGACAGACTATACTAAATATATAATTTTGATTGGAGGGAAGCTAAGGTAGAAGCTCCTAATTCCAGGATAGATGTGTGGAATTCTATATTCATTTTATTTTTCACACTTTGCAAATACATAAAATACATGCTTAAATATAATGATAAGTAAACATAAAATAAAAAATGCATGGAAGTTCCTCTTTACTATTTGTATCTGTCAAAGAAGCTTAACTGTGTTTAAATTAATTGTGGTTAATGAATGCCGAGTTACTATGGATCAAATTATGACCATAGAATGATGATCATACTTACAATGGCCATCTTGTGACACAATCCATCTCTATACAGATTAAGGGATTAAGGGACAGTGCTACTTAAAATCACTTATCTCAGCAAACAAGTATAGGGATCTAGTCTACCAGGTGGCCATATCGTGTTAAGCCCACTGCTACACCAGAGTACCCCAATATCGATGAACCCTACACTAATTTCAACATGGTAGAAAAATTGAAGCCCTTCTGTTTCAGACGCTCCCTTGGAGGCAACCACAGGGAAATATAAATTTGAGAAGGTTTTGGATAGCAATGCCAGTTTAATAAGCTTTTATATTTGATATATAGACCAGATATATGACATGGAATGCCACAGCACTTTCCTATTAGCGGAGAGCTAGGGAAATATTGCCTTGCCTCTCACAGACCGCCAATAGAAAGCTATCAGTTTAACGTTTATGCAGCTTCCCTCCATCCCACACTTTATGTACATTTACTCTAAATTACTGGTCTTTTTTTTTTGGAATGTTGATCTGTCTGCCTAGACAAATGGGGGGGTAATATTTTTATATATGGTGCTATAAGGTAAAAGGTTGCGATGTGGTGTTTTCTCCAGAGTGTTAAATGCCAGGGATGTCTTGTAACTTATATGATTAGTTATACAGTTGTATCGTAAATAAAGTATTTGAAGTTAAAATGTTTTAAAATTCCTTTAAATGATGAACACTGCCTTACTGCAAAAATGTGTTTCTGTGTAGTTATTTTAGCAGTAATGTTTTAAGTTTCCTTTCCATAACACGTTCCCCTGGTTGTTTGTTTTACAGCTAGGGGAGTGTTTAATTAATTATTTATAAAAGTGCTGATTTCTAGTAGAAATTTTAGTAGGGTTTTGGTGCCAGCAGAGTAACTTTAACTTGTAAGTATTATATTCCTTATTAAAAAAACAAAGCAAAAAAAGGAAACCTTGGTTCTAGTTATTTATGTTTCTTGAATTGTATTGTGTAATAATACAAATTTTTAGTGGACATGACTCACATTTATGAGATTGTCCCACCATAAATCCTTCTCAGTATTTACATTTAGTGTCCACAATAAATTGAAAGCAAAACTAAATACAGCATTGTGGGCCACCATCATGGGAATGCAAACTCATTTTTTCTTTTCTTTTTTTTTACCTTACAATCAACTTTAGCAGAAACACAAATAGGCTATTCACTAAACTGGCATTGCAGAGGATCAACAAAAGAGCTGCTGTTTAGGATGAAACAAAAATAGCTAAATTGACAATTGTTTCCAATTAAACTATTTGGAAATAATTTCTGTAGTGCTATTGTCAGTTCCTCACAATACCCAGTTTAATAAATTAATCCTAAATGAACCAAATTAGTATTAAAGTGACACTCCACTGACCATATACAGACCATATACTATTTAGTAGATATACCCAAAATAAAAAAAACATTGCATGCATTTACATATGCTTTCTTTACTGGGGATATATATATATATATATATATATATATATATATATATATATATATATATATATATATATATATATATATATCTTGCAAAACCTGCAGTTCTCTTGTCTGCTGCCTTTGCAAGCCCTCCCCTTCTAACCCCGTCCATACTTTCTGTGGCTGTCCAATCACATACTTTCCAATGCAGCTCTATGAAAAGTCTTTGCAAGACAGGTGCTCTGGGCAAATGCTTCCTCTTGAGTTAAGGCCGTCCACTGAGCTAACCAAACCAGGAAGTAACACCAGGAAGATACATTTTGCCACCCCATTCCCCTCTCCCCCAAAAATGCATCTTCACCGGTGTCTCGTAAACCCTTCTTTGAATTTCTTACCCCCTATAGTGTATTGTACCCACTTTAGTCTGTCTTACACTCCATTGTATGTCTCATGCAACCCTCTTTTTTCCCACAGCCCTTTTCTGTGTGTCTCTCCCCAGGGCCGGACTGGCCCACCGGGATACTGGGAAATTTCCCGGTGGGCCGTCGGCACCTGGGGCCGGGGTGACCTGCGGCCGCAGGGAGAACTTGAAAGGCGGCCGCAGGGGAAGCTCTTCATGAGGCCGGGAGCAGGCTCTTCTGGGGGAGCAGGCTGTTCTGTCTCTGCTCCCCCTCCCTCGCGTGCTAGAAAGAGACCGGGGAATATGACGTCATATTCCGGCTCCGGTCTCATTAAGCTGCGCGCGAGGGAGGGGGAGCAGAGACAGAACAGCCTGCTCCCCCAGAAGAGCCTGCTCCCGGCCTCATGAAGAGCTTCCCCTGCAGCCGCCTTTCAAGTTCTCCCTGCGGCCGCCAGCACAGCTACCAGTCTGCCCACCCACAGGTACTAAAAAATATGTATGTCAGTGGGAGTGTGTGTGTGTGTGTGTCATGCTGTGTGTGTGTGTGTCTGTATCATGCTGTGTGTGTGTGTCTGTCTGTCTGTGTCATGCTGTGTGTGTCTGCGTCATGCTGTGTGTGTGTGTCTGTGTCATGCTGTGTGTGTGTGTCTGTCTGTCTGTCTGTGTCATGCTGTGTGTGTCTGCGTCATGCTGTGTGTGTGTGTCTGTGTCATGCTGTGTGTGTGTGTATCATGCTGTGTGTCTGTCTGTATCATGCTGTGTATCTGTCTGTGTCATGCTGTGTATCTGTCTGTGTCATGCTGTGTGTGTGTGTCTGTGTCATGCTGTGTGTATGTCTGTATCATGCTGTGTGTATGTCTGTATCATGCTGTGTGTATGTCTGTGTCATGCTGTGTATCTGTCTGTGTCATGCTGTGTGTGTGTGTCTGTATCATGCTGTGTGTCTGTCTGTGTCATGCTGTGTCTGTGTCATGGTGTGTGTGTGTCTGTCATGGTGTGTGTGTGTCTGTCTGTGTTACGCTGTGTGTGTGTCTGTCTGTGTTACGCTGTGTGTGTGTGTCTGTATGTGTCATGCTGTGTGTCTGTCTGTGTCGTCTGTGTCACGGTGTGTCTGTATCATGGTGTGTGTGTCTGTCATGGTATGTGTGTGTGTCTGTCATGGTGTGTGTGTGTGTCTTTGTCTGTCATGGTGTGTGTGTGTGTGTGTGTGTGTGTCAGTCATGGTGTGTGTGTGTATCAGTCGTGGTGTCTGTGTGTGTTTTTAAAAAGTGTTTTACTCACTTTTTTTTTCCAACGTCGTGCTGGTCTCTGCCTCTATGATTGAGATCATCAAGCTTGATGATCTCAGCCAATCCGCACTGACACAGGAAGCGCCTCTAGTGACCGTCTGAGTGTCTGTCACTAGAGGTGTCACTAGGAAGCAATGTAAACACTGCCTTTTCTCTGCAAAGTCAGTGTTTACATTCAAAAGCCTGCAGGGACAGGCTATAGACACCAGAACCACTACATTAAGCTGTGTGTGTGTGCGCGCCTGCTAGTGAGCTTGCTTGCATGTGTATGTGTGTGTGTGTGTGCCTGCCAGTGAGTGAGCTTGTGTTTTTATGTCAATGAGCTTATGTATATTAGTGAAATTGTTTGTCTATGAGGCTGTGTATCAATGAGCTTGTGTGTGTCAGTGAGATTGTCTGTGTCTGCATGTGAGTATGCTTACTGTATAATTAAATGTTTTACTCTGAAAGGACCAATATATTATATTAGAAAAAGCAATATATATATATTTATATATATATATATATATATATATATATATATATATATATATATATATATATATATTGCGACAATATATGGCGCAACGACTTATGGGGCTGGCATAGATTTTTTTTTTCCAGGGCTGCTTTGTATCCCCAGTCCGGCCCTTTCTCTCCCCTCAGCCCGTTTTTCGCCCTCTCTGCTAATTCTAGTACTGACATCAGCACAAGGAATACCTTTTAGGTTGAATTAGGGGGTGATATTATGGGTTGGATTATGAGTTGAATTAGGGATAGGATTAGGGGCAAAGGTATACTTATGGGGTATCATTGCACCTGAGAAGAGTAACAGAATACAAATATGGGGTCTTTACAGTAGGGGGTCCACACACATGAATTGTAAATTTCCCCAAAATAAAATGTTTGAAAAACACAAAAAAAAAAAAATAATTAACCAGCAGATATGACTCAGGTTTGGGATAAAGTGGTTAAGTAAAAAGTGTCAAAATACTTAGTAGATAATAAAATATGTAAAATACTAATAAAGCGCAGTGGTCCTACGTGTCTCGGCCAACTGTTGGACTTACTCAGGGACAAAATATGCAGTTAAAAAAAAACAATTTTAGTTAGTTTTCTTTAAATGCACTTGTTTTGTAGAAATGACTAAATCTAAAAAAAAATTAAAAAAAATATATTTAAAATTGTATTTATATAGAATAAGGCATGACAAAAGTACCCAAAAGGCCCTGGTCACAGATATGTTTCAACTAAAAACTGTTTTGGTCCTTAAAGGGTTACATTTTAAATGCCTAACAATTCTCAATTTAGTAACTAACCCTAAAAATAAGTATATAAATCAGTTCCAGTATATTGACACTTGTGAGGTGTGTGTGTGTGTGTGTATATATATATATATATATATATATATATATATATATATATATAATTCTTATATACAACTATTTTGTATAAAATGAATCAATCACTGTGGTTTGTTCCATATTTAAAATTTAGGTCCGGATTTTTAATTTTTATCCCTAACTCACCTAAATTTACTACAGGAGCTCATAAAATACTTTACAATTTATAGTCCATACTAATTAGGAATGGTCTGATGCTGTCAACACATTCTTCCACTGTCACTTTTCTTATTTATTATTAATACTGGGCTCAAGGTTTTCTTAAGAAATGTCCACATTAATGCCAATTCCCATACGTGTGTGTGGGTTACCTAGATCATAGTGAGAAATTCTTTTTGATATCTATCTAAAAGGTCAACCATTGGGAAATCTAATTTGGTTGTTCTCATGCCATATTCAACTGGGAATAAACATCAATACTTTTTATAAAGGCTCTTTCAAACATCTATGCCATAAACACTTGATGATCCATGAACTTGTAACCCAACTGCAACTCTCATAGGGATTGCGATAGTCCACCAATATGGGTAAAAAACATTTTTTTCGTGGAGATTATCGAACACATCTGGATCACTACTAATTTGTACTATCAGATAAAGTCCAGTTGTATCAATGCTTAAATAATCTACATCCTCCAGTTGTTTTTTTTGTAATTTTTTTTCAACATTCTTTCTTTATTCTTAATCCACATAGGATGCAGGCATTGTACATGCACGAATAAGGTAAAAAATAGCTAAGATAACAATAGATAACATTGTACAACATACATGACAAGCTTTTATTTTAAACAGTAATGTGGTCAATTGGTTTAAGGGTTTTGTATATAAGAGAAAACAAAAACAAAATCAAAAGCAATTAAGTGTAGGATATCTGTAAACATCTGAGACTAAGCCCACTACCCCTACAGTATGTATTGTATGTTAGCGTCAGGTTTAAAGGGATAGCTTGGGCTATGCTCCTCTTGCCATCTGAGAATTGAACTTGTATACATGCCACTGTAGCAGAGCTAGAGGTTATCACCCACAATGTTGGATGTGTACGTGTCAGGATCCTATCCCGACAACCAAAATCTTGTTTCTTTACTGCTTCTTTATTTCAACAATTCCAGTTTTTCACCACTGGTGGCCTCCCTAGCCACTTGTCTAACCAAAGTTACATAGCATGATCATCTAAATATTCTATAAGAGGCCACAGCCTGCTTCACAAATGGCCTTTACATTGATTGAAGTTTATGCTCTGATCCTGTCAAGACTTTTAACCCCTTAAGGACACCTGACATGTCATGATTCCCTTTTATTCCAGAAGTTTGGTCCTTAAGGGGTTAAAGGGATTCTCCAGTGCCAGGAATTCTGCTCTGTGTCAGTGTGTATAAGGGATCCTTAGGATAGGTGTCAATCCATATCTGCCAAGTGACCCTATGTAGGGGGAACAGTCCCTATTCTGCTCTGTGTCAGTGTGTATCAGGGTCTCTGAGGACAGGTGTCAATCCATATGTCAAGGTGTCAATATGTCATATGTCAGGTGTCAATCCATATCCATTGTGATTTAGGAATGTTAGGTGATTTATGCCCTTTATGGATTAAAACCAGACTCTGCATCAACTGTGTAATTTTCCATGCGAGTTTTGCCATGGATCCCCCTCCGGCATGCCACAGTCCAGGTGTTAGTCCCCTTGAAACAACTTTTCCATCACTATTGTGGCCAGAAATAGTCTCTGTGGGTTTTAAAATTCGTCTGCCCATTGAAGTCTATGGCGGTTCGCCCGGTTTGCGAACGTTTGCGGAAGTTCGCGTCCGCCGTTCGAGAACCGAAAATGTTGTGTTCGCGACATCACTATTAGAGATTAGTTCCACTAATAATATATTGGATTGCCTACTTGCCACCAGATGAGGACAAGAGGATGATGATGGGCTCAGGCTGCAGTCCGGCTCCACAGGTCTGGTGTAGCAGAGGCTCTCTGGAGACTGTTTGTAACAGTGCTCACAACAATTAACGAACAGTAAGCAGCTCCATTTTTTGTGGAACCTTACACAGCTCATGGTCTGGGCACACATGGCATGACCGTGAGTGCCTACAAGGCCCACCCATAAATCCACCTACATGGCCCACCCATGAGTTCTCTGTGTAGGGGATGTGTTGTGTTATTGTAGAGGATGTAATGTGTGTGTGTTCTTATGGAATGTAGTGTATAGGGATACCTATTTGTGTATAGGGTATGCAGTGTGTGTTTGTTTGTAAGGAATGCATTGTATGTTTCTGGGTGTGTATGTGTGAGTGTAAGGGGATGCAAGGTGTTTTTCTGTGTATGTAATTTAATGCAGTGTGTGTCTGTAAGGGGTGCATTGAGTGTGTGTAAGAGATTCATTTTGTTTCTGTGTGTGTGCGCGTAAGGGATGCATTATGTGTTTTGGTGTGTCTGAGTGAGTAGGGATGCATTGTGTATTTCTGTGTATGTGTAAGGATGCATTGTGTATGTGTGTAGTGTAAAAGAGAGGGTTTGTGGGGTAGGATAGGGACTGAGAGGGGAGCAGTTCCTTATTTTAAATTTCTGTTATAGTGCTCTCCCCTTCTGTCAATTATTGATCTCCCCCTTCCCTTCTGTCCCTCAGTGTTATCCCCTCCTGTCCCTCAATGCTCTCTCCTCCCCTCCTGTCCCTTAGTGCTCTACCTTGGCCCCCTGTCCCTCTCCAGTCCCTCCTTGGTGGTCCTCTCACTCTCCCCCAACCCCTTAGTGGTCCTCCCTCTCCTCCTCTTTCTAGTGGTCCTCCCTCTCCCCCCTCTCTAGTGGTCCTCCCTTTCCCCCCCACCCCCTTAGTGGTCCTTCCTCTCCCCCCTCACCCCAGCCCCTTAGTGGTCCTCCACACCTTCCTTAGTGGCCCTTCCCCTCCCACCCACCACCTTGGTGGTCCTCCCTCCCTGTTTAGCCTCCTACCTATGTAGCATGGCCGGGCGGTGAGAACTGCGGTACAGGAACTTCTGTTTCCTGTACCCGGCCGCCGGCGGACTAAAAGGAAGTGCTCACTCAGTGAGCACTTCCTGTCAGTCCACAGGCGGCCGGGTACAGGAAACAGAAGTTCCTGTACCGTGGTGCGCGCCGCCCGGCCACGCTACCTTGAGTGACCGGCAGAAGGGACCGATGTGCGCTTCCCTCCTGACGGTCACTGAAATCTGGCGCCCCCCGGGCCGGTGTGCCCTATGCTACTGCCTAAGTCGCCGATAGGACGCCCTGCTGTTACTGAATAACCTGCCTGGGGCATATTTCATAAACCTACTATTTCTGTAATCTTATACTTACCTCTAATTTCGTTTATAGATTTTCCTTCTGCCTATAATCTCACGTATATGTTCTGCTTCTATCTATTTCCGAATAACCTGTCTGGGGCTTATTGCCTAAATCTTAATTTTATAGCCCTCAATATACGTACCTGTAATTTAGTTCATAGGTTCTACTTCCTCCCTTTTGTCTTTATTATTTTGCTTCCCTTTAAGTCCTGATACTCTTAATGTTTTCAAGACAAACCATGTCCAAGATTCCAAATAAAGAACCTAAAGTTAACCCCAATTTAAGTCTTATATCTGACCTGATCCGAAGCATTACAGAAAGGGATGTTCAAGGGTCAGATAAATGAGTGATTTGGGGCGGGGGATTAAGAGGGGTACGACCCCCATGCCAGCTGGTGTATGAAGAGAAGGAATGCGTCCTAGAGGGCTTTCCATACGGTAACAGCATATTAGTGTGAATAGTTATATATGTTGAGGTTGGTGTAAACATAGAAGAATATCGTAAGAAAATCAAACAAAACAAAATAAATGCTGATGGTCATGCTGATGGTCATTGACAGTTCAGGGGACCGCTGCGGTTGCAGGACTTTCCCTCAGTGCGGCTAGCACAAACAGACAAACCCTCGCAGGGTACCAATCAGTCAACTTTGGGGCTGGAATTTTGGGCAGTGATCCCTCCGTATCGGCTGACAGCCCGATCTTTTGCAGTGTATCTGAGATTTCAGAGGCCTCCAAGACCTTCAATGTCCTGGAGTCGTGGGGGATCAGGAGACTTCTTGGGGCTCCCCAATTATATGGCATTTTATGCTTTCTGAGTTCCAAGGTTAAAGGTCTCATGGACCTGCGCCAGTCCAAGGTTGTTCTAGACAAATCTAGGAGGAATGTCAGCTGGTGACCTTCAAAGCTGTAAGGTGACTTACTGCAAATGGTGGTCATAAACGCCTGCTTGTCAGGGCCGTTTTGGAAGCGGATGATTACATTCCTGTTCACCCCTGTCGTGCCTGCCGGAGGTGTTGGGAGTCTGTAGCAACCGTCTAGGGTCATCAATTTAGCCTGTTTGGCAGAAAATAGCTGGGTGAGACGCCTCCGTATCAGGTGAGGAATCTCTGCTGTAGTGATGTTGTTTGGAAGGCCACGCACCTTCACGTTCTTCCACCTCCTCCGATCTTCCATTTCTGCCATGATGAATCTGGGCCTGGTCTCACCCTAGCACGACAATTCCTGTTCTTGGCCCATGAGCCGTGATTCGTGGGAAGCTGTGGCCACCTCTGTATCATGCAGGCAGACCAAGAGTCCGCTGAGCTCTTTTTTGAACACGGAGATGTCTGCAGCGATATTGCGGTGTAACTCATCAGAGTCTTTAGTGTACCTTCTGTCACCCGGGGCCCTGCAGATTGTTCTCGGGGCCTGTCATCTTTCTTGTCTCTGGTCTGCCCCTCCAACTCCCTCAGGTCAGCTAGGGACATTTTGCTGGACAAGCATGACTGCCCATGCGAGAGAGGCTCCATGACAGGCCTTGTGGAGCTTTGGCACCTCCATAGTAGATCGCCGATATCGGGGGTAGACGGTGGCCTATATTTCTTACTCTTGTTTTCAAATGGTAAAAGGCAGCTCACTTATGGTGACTTTTTGCAGTTCCGATCAGGGTCAAATGCTGGTTTATTTGGTAGTTTAGCCAGAGCACCCGCAGGACGCGTCCGCTCAGTTGGGCAGCTGGCTCCACCCCTCCACACACTTCATTTTTATGTAGATATGATGTAAATGTGATTAAAAACGAGTGCAGTTCTACACTTCCTGATTGTTTTCTCATCATCTTCTGTTGGTAGTTTCACTGTCATCGGTGTCTTGTAATCATTATTATCCCTCCAGTTGTTCTTAAATGGTTGTAATTATATGTTATGGACGATTTAAAACAACCTTGCGCTGCATAATAATTCCAGGAATCTTCATGAATGGACCTTCCTTCTTGGGACTAAGCTTTTTGAAGATGCCTGAATATTTCAAAATCCAAAATGGGTTCAATAAAATAATGCGAGAACTAATCATGTATTTCAGGTCTAGATTAATGTCTCTAGTCTTGTGCGTTCAGGCAATTTAATGAACACCCTGATTTTCATGTTGCCTTGGGTTTGCAGAAATGTTCTTTCTTGAGGTTTCTGGAAATCAGTTTCATGATAGCTTCAGACCATAACAGTTGTGATAAGGTGAATGGGGTGGTCTGTGAGGGAGTCTATATTTCGACGGAATTGTTCAGAGAGGTATATGATTTTTAACCCCAGGGGGAGTGTGTGTGTCTGTGTGTATATAACCTAAAATGAATATTTAGTTATGGGCCCCTGGGGTGGAGCATTTGGAGAGCAGGGTGGGCCAGTGCTCCACTCCACAGTTTAGCGGTTTTCTTGGGAGAAATAGATGCAGGCCAGGGTTTTTGGACTGTCTCCAACCCACTGCTCGGCTGCAGGTAATCAGCTGCAGCAGTGGGAATAAACCCCTCCCTGCTAGGCAGGTAAAGGGAGAATGTTTGTTTCTCTCTGGTAGCAGCAGGCTGACTAAACACTGGAGTGCTGAGAGTTGACAAAGACACTAGGTTGGTGAAACCAATAATTTTTGTTCTAGTTTAACCCCTGAGAGATAGGGAACCTAATGTTAGTAAGTGCTCAGATGAGCTAGGTTTTTGTTTATAGGGATTTGTGTTATATTTATGTTTTAATTTACTGCTTTCTCCTGTGTGGATTTACAAATAAAGTGCCTGGAGTATATGCAATTAAAAGGACTGTGCCTGTTGTTTACCCTAGAGGACCGTGCTACCTGCAGACAAGGATCACACAGCATTGGGGGTACTCCTTTACAAGTTAAATACAAATAAAGTAAGTAGGTCACACACAAAAATGCAGTTTTAAATCTTACAAGTGCACTTAAAATGAGCTTAACTTACAAATATGGGGATTAGGTCACACCACATGGCATACAAAGTTAAATCCGACCACTGCGTTAAAGTACCTCAATACCGATGGGTCCTCTGCTAATTTTTTAACACAGGAGGTAAACATGCTAACCGCAATACTCTCTGTTTAAACTGCTTTTAGAGACTCTTCTCAAATGTATGCTTTCCTGTGGTCACTTCCAAAGAGGTACCTCGATTGGACGAATCTGGTCCAGACTCCAAATATGGGTAAAAATATACACTGGCATAATCTTCCTGTACAAGCTATCATGTCGTTGTGTATTTTCTGCTGTTTTCTTGTGCTGCATATTATGAAAGCAAATTCAAACGGGCTAATAAAATCTCAATTTAATTTCATATAACAATCAATATGTTGTGATTATTGTGAAAGGCCATCCACACTTCTTAAGAAAAAAAAATCATTAAACATAGGTTGATTTTGATTGCTTGATGATTTGCACATTCATAAAATCCCTCCAGTAAATATATATTTAAGTGGGCTCATTCGATTGTTGTTCTGTGCTATGTGCAATTATTTGTAATGAGTCTTCCAGCTAAAATTGTGAGCTGTGGGAATCTGGCAATAGTCAAGGCTCATTGATTACAATAGATGATGCTTTATAACTCATATTGCAGCATTCAAGCTTTATCACATAGATAACTATGATTAAAATGTCACAGTCAAAGTATTGTGTTTTGTGGATGGAACCAGTGTCTAATAGGAGAAAGATTAACAGAGATGCAAAAAGTTCTGACCCAGCTGTTGAAAGACTACAACTTCCATGAGGTTTATCAAGCAATAAAGTTAGCATAACATCATGAAGCGTGCATTAATGTTGACGCCGTAGCAATCCCTGGCGTAATTTCTGGCGCTGGATACTCCATACCCATATCATTTTATAGGAGTCCAGCAATGCGTTGTTCTAATGCTGCCGCGTGTTCTGCATCATTCCAGACATCGGACGCACATGTTCTGGGCACACAGGAATTACGCTGGGCTTCATTATCCATATAAATATTGTCTATCCCATGTGCTCAAGGGAGCTAACAGAAGGAGGAAGCAATGTCTCTGACTGTTTGATTGACATCCAGGGAGGTGTTTCATAATTTATTTAGAAAAGTGCCGAATGCTCATGGAAATCGGCATTTTTTATAAAATTGAATTCAAATAGGATACTCCTGTAATACTTAAGAATAAAAGTTAGTTGGAACTCAATCGCAGATTTAGAAATACAGATATTCTGTCACTTTAAGAAAGTAAGTGTTTTATTGCTTAGGTCTTGATATAACAGAATAACCTTCAGTAGCAATTCAATTTTTAGTATGTAGATCCTTATTTGAATACTTAAACAATGTCCAATATAATTAAATGCAGATTATAAACAAGAAGTGTATATGTAGGAGTTGTGCAGTATATTCAGGTTGCAATTTAAATACAGGAATATATAGAAGCATTGACTGGATTTACCCTTTGAAAGGATTAAACGGAATGACTCTGCCCATGATCTTCTCCTGTCCGCTGCTCGCACCCGTACGGCCAACTCACTCTTGTAGGACTTCTCGCGGGTGGCTCCTTTCCTTTGGAATAGCCTTCCTACCGCCATCAGACACTCCCCTAGTCTTCAATCATTTAAAAAGTACCTCCAAACTCATCTCTTTAGGAAAGCTTATGGCCTCCCAGAGTAACCTCTACCTTACACACCTGTCTCTTGCTTTCTCCTAAAGGGCAGCACTCTACTCTCTCCTCCAGCTCTGCTTCACTCCACCTTGTTTGATTGGTACCTCCTGTCCTAATGTGTTTAAGCTCGTTTGAACAGGATCCTCTTCAACCTATTTTCCTGTAAGTTTTTGTAATTGTCTCATTTATTGGTAAATCTCCCCCTTTGATAATATTGTAAAGCACTACGGAATATGCTGGCGCTGTATAAATACCAGTAATAATAATAATTATAATAATTAATAACAATACAGCAGTTCCCAGTATAACAGAAGAACTTAGCTTGTTGGTGGAGGTTGGTGATTAGAGAGAGTCATTTCCGTGTTTAAGAAGTCTGTGGTTCAGCAATATCAGTTTGGAGTAAAGAGATGAGAGTAGTCAGAGTCCGTTCCGTGTTCAGGGAGTATAGAGATCAGCAGGGTCAGTTTGGAAGTTCAGAGGTTCGATACACAGCTTGGTAACACAGGGAGCTCAGATGGTAACAAAATTAAATAAATTGAATGAGCAATTTGAGATTGCCTGCAGCTTCCTTGTAACACAGGTGTGGGTGACATCCAAAGCATAAAAGGGGCCTGATCGGTGAACCAGGAAGTGCTGCACAGTGTATCTGCCGATCAGTAATCACAACACTCCTCACAGATTTATGGGTGTAGAGTTGTCCCCTAAGCATCACAAAGGGGCTGAAACTAAAAAAAAAAAAAAACAACACTCGAGCTCCCCTATAGCTATAACTTTTAGCAAGAATTGTGAAATTCGCTTTTCAATTTGCCCATTTTATTGTTACTGAATAAACAATAATGTCTTAAAGGAACACTATAGTCACCTAAATTACTTTAGCTAAATAAAGCAGTTTTAGTGTATAGATCATTCTCCTGCAATTTTACTGCTCAATTCACTGTCATTTAGGAGTTAAATCACTTTGTTTCTGTTTATGCAGCCCTAGCCACACCTCCCCTGGCTATGATTGACAGAGCCTGCATGAAAAAAAAATTGGTTTCACTTTCAAACAGATGTAATTTACCTTAAATAATTGTATCTCAATCTCTAAATTGAACTTTAATCACATACAGGAGGCTCTTGCAGGGTCTAGCAAGCTATTACCATAGCAGGTGATAAGAAAATCTTAATTAAACAGAACTTGCAATAAGGAAAGCCTAAATAGGGCTCTCTTTACAGGAAGTGTTTATGGAAGGCTGTGCAAGTCACATGCAGGGAGGTGTGACTAGGGTTCATAAACATAGGGTTCATAAAGGGATTTAACTCCTAAATGGCAGAGGATTGAGCAGTGAGGCTGCAGGGGCATGTCCTATACACCAAAACTGCTTCATTAAGATAAAGTTGTTTCAGGTGACTATAGTGTCCCTTTAACGTTGGCTAAAGATCATTTCAATAAAAAGAAGTTGCATTGAGACCATTTTTTTTTCTTTGTGTTACAGTGATTTTTTTTTCTATATTATGAAACTTTTGTATGCATAGAGACAGATTATTATGAGATTGTATTAAATTGGATTCAGGCAGAGTGTTACTTGAAAAGTTCTAGATAGTTTGTGACATATTAAAAATGAAACACCTAATAGCCTTGGTGCAAAATACACAAGTGAAGGAACATGTCACTGTAGAATTGAAGCAGAGGCAACATTCAGCTTGATGTAAGGTTAACAGCTTGACCCACCTCGCATGTCCATTTTCTACGACATTGTATTCATTGCTTCGTATTATGTTAGGAACAATATGCTATCAGCCAACAGTCACAGAAATGGGTATGCAAGTAATAAAGTTTCGGTTTTAGTTTATGTGATTTAAACTACTAAAGCATCGACAGTCAAAATTAATTTAAATTAGGTGCAAGGGCATAAAATACCAAAATACATGTAAGAATATTAGGATTAGTAACATTTACTTATTAAATTATAACGATTTCTGCAGTGCTGTATAATGAACGGGTACAACAGCCAATAAAACTGTAAATAGTATAAAATAGACTTGTGCATTTGGTTTCAGACTAAATGCAATTTGTCCGAATATTGGGCGCTCAACAGGTCGTCAGAATTCCGTAACTCCATATGACCAAAATCTCACAAAATAAATGAAACAGACATTGGACAAACAGTTTCATTTGATTTGTGATTCAGAGTTTCACCAGAGGAGCCAAACAAAGTTGATTGATAGGAAAAAAGATGACTGATGGTTAGGGAACAGAAATTAAATCAAAGTGACCATAAGAGGGAAAAAAGAGAGTAGCAGTAAAAGCAATATTTATATTTATATATTGATTTTTTTATACTCCCCTTTTTCCTCCCTCTATTGTTTATTTTTTCCCACTTGATCTGTGAACCAAATGTTACCAAAATGTGCTTATCAGTATATTCACATTATGTATATATTTTGCAGTACACCGATAGGTACATATTCGCACCATTTTGTCTGAAACTATTGCATGGACAAAAGTCCAAACTGCCACATGGATGAAACCTGGATACCTCCAAATATAATTTTTTTTTTCAGGACACGTCAAATTTATTTGTATGTGCACATGTCTAGTATACAGGGCCGCCATCAGGGGGTGACAACCATGATGGTTGTCACAGGCCCGGCAGTCCTGGGAGGCCTGGACTGCTTTGGCAGTCCCGTGCCCCACATTTCCTCTCTGCATATATCTAGCGATGATCGCTATACATGTGTGCAGCTGTGGGCCCCGGCTCCCTGTACTTGCAGGGGGCCCCGGCACACTGCATCTGTACATTGCAGCTCCTCGCTCTCATTAACTCTCGCGAGAAGCGCAGCAATCAGAGCGTTGCCACAGGTTACCATGGCAAAGCTCCGCGCAGCACGCACTCCACGCTCGCAAGAGTTAATGAGCGCAAGGAGCTGTAATGTACAGATGCAGTGTGCCGTGTCCCATGCAAGTACAGGGAGCCGGGAGCCTCACCATGCCACCGGACCACCAGGGAATGGAATCTTCCCCCGCCCTGGACCAGGTAAGAAGCAGGGAGGGGGGAATAACATTTATTACATTTAATGTGGAGAACAAAAATGCTCCATTTGCACAACATTTACACAATATGCATACACTAGTCCAACTCACACTCTGCATTCATTACCCTGACACTCTGCATACACTACACTAACACACACTCTGCATTCACTACAATAACACACTCTGCATTCATTACAATGACACACACTCTGTATACACTACAATAACACACTCTGCATTCATTACACTGATGCACACTCTGCATACACTACACTAACACACACTCTGCATTCACTACACTAACACACACTGCATTCACTGCACTGGCACACACTCTGCATTCACTACACACTAACACACACACTGCTTTCATTACATTAACATACACTCTGCATTCATTACACTAACACACACTCTCCATGCACTACACTGACACATACTCTGCATTCACTACACTATACACACACTCTGCATTCACTACACTGACACATACTCTGCATTCACTACACTATACACACACTCTGTCATCACTACACTGACATATACTCTGCATTAACTACACTAGCGCATAGTCTGCATTCACTACACTAGCACAAACTCTGCATTCACTACACGGACACACACTCTGCATTCACTACAATAACATACACTCTGCATTAACTATATACACAGCATCCACTACACAAACATCCTGCATTCACTATACACACACTACATAATCCACCACACATTCAAACACTCTGCATTCACTATACACAGACACTGTGTCTAATACACACACACTACATCCACTACACAGACACTGCATCCAGTAAACACATTGCATTTAATACACACAAACAATACATCCACTACACAAACAGACTACATCACTACACAAACACACACTATATCCACTACACAAATGCTCTGTATTCACTGTACACACACTACATCCACTATACACACTGCATCTGCTACACAAACACACACTGCATTCGCTGCACAAACAGCATCTAATACACACAAACACTACATCCATTACACATGTACTCTTCATCCAATTCACATCCAATATACACACCACATTACAGTAGTCATTAGAGAAGTCAGTAGGAGCCCTGCCGGCGCACTCATGGGCGGGCCATGGAGGACCAAGACCTTGAGTTTTGTCAGGGGCCCCCAAATTTCTGATGGCAGCCCTGCTAGTATACATTGTTTTGTTTTTTATAGGCCTGGGAGGCAGTATGGGGAGTAGTATTAAGACAGAGGCTTTGCTAGCCTGGTGCAGTATTACGACCAGTAGACTAGGTGTCTGTCCATCTAATCACTGGACTCGGGTCACCCTAGGCTATATTATGTCACCTTACATCCAATAGACTAAGTGATATAGAAAGTGATAGGGGTTGTTGGTTTCTTACCAAGATTAAGAGTTTATTTCAAATCACCACACAGGTTGGAAGTGTCAATATATAGGGATGCATTATAGCACCAAAAGTCTATTAGAAGAAAATAAATAATAACATCAATCCATTCAAAAGGATAACGTAATACTGCAAGAGCAATTCAGCTTGCTTCATCATGCTTCATCATGGGTAAGGAGTATTCTAGTTTAACCCCAGTTTCTATGAGAATTTGGCACTTTTATAAACTATGGAACCCTCCCAACTGTCAATCAGACCACTATAGCTCATTAAAGTGGTCTGAGTACAGTATCTCTCTTGCACTTAGTGCTGCAATGTTAAACATTACAGTACCAGAGAACTGCAATGTTTACATTGCAGCTCTGAGTCTGCCCACAGTGGCTGTCTACCACTAGAGGGTTTCCTGAATCAAAACGGACATTTGCTCTGGTATCTCACGCTCTGCATGAGGCCCTCCAGTGTCAGATTTTTCCCCATAGGAAAGCATTGATTAATCCTTTACTATGGGGAAATCCTAAAGTGAGCGCGGCCATTGCTGCACACGCTCATTAGGTCTTCCCTGCCGACTGATGTAGGCATGGGGAGAGCGTGGGCGGAGTCTGACCAAACGCAGACGGACATCGGCGCTGGATTCATATAAGTGACTGAAGGGGGCACACGGGACGGGGCAGTATAGGGATCTATAGTGCCAGGAAAACGGCTTTGTTTTCCTAGCACCATAGAATCCCTTTAACATAGATAACAAAATGCATTACTTCTCGTACAGTATGAAGAATAGTGAACTAATTCTACTTCTTGTATAGTGGATCTTTATGCTAATTTTGGTTTTATATACACCTTGAAAGCGTACTTAACCTCTAAGTAATTGTCAAATTATCATGACTGATTTAATTGGCGCTTTGACATTTCTTAAGAAACCATGAAACAGAACTTTTACACCTATCCGTAATTCTTTTACAGACTAACTTTCTGTTAAATAAAATTTATTTTTCAATAATTGCAGCTAAATTAATTAACCATGCTACTAAAAGCATATTTTAATGATATTTTAATTAAACCAATTCATAATCCTGTGTTCGAACAAAAAAAAAATGTAATCCATGCCAGTGTTGTTCTATGCATTGCTAATATAATTAATAGTACAAATTTATTCAGCTAATTGATCTAATTTAATGAATAGCTTAAAACTTATTTAATTTTACTTTTTTTCTCTACTGGATGACAAAAATAAAATAATTAACTTTTTATTTGATAAAACAGCTTAGCATTTTCTTTTTGCATAAATTAGTGGAATTTATGTGTGTTACATTTCATTTGAACTGTTCAGCTATTCTGTCTTACATCAAATCTGATTGTGTCCCCTGTTCACTATATTTGAGATGCTATAGAAATCAAGCCGTGAAAATATGCAAAATAAAAAAGTAAAAATACATTTTTTGGTCTTGAATCCTATGTAAAATTAACATTATCTTCCACAAGTCCTATAAATTGTTTTTGTTTTTTTACCCGAGTAAGGACCAGGGATAATGGGGCAATCACAATATGTCATCAACATTCTGTAACTTTTTTCTTTCTAATGATAAATATATGCTACTCACCTTTGTTTTTTTGTTTTTTGTTTTTTTAGAAAAATAGAATTTTGTGAGCTTGATTGAATGAAATTATTAAGTTTGTTTGCTGTGCATCCTTGATGTATGTCTTTGTACGGTATTATTTAACATTTGAACTAAACCAGAACTTTGTTTTAGACTATAAAAATAGATACAATGAATGGACTATTTAGAACAACAGAAGTAGACATATATGTTTGAGAATACCGTATATACTCGAGTATAAGTAGAGTTTTTCAGCAAATTTTTTGAAAAACCCCAACTCGACTTATACTCGAGTTAATGTCTGTATTATGGCTTACATTGCCATAATACAGACCAGGACCGCCAGGCTCATTACAAGCCCGGCGGTCCTGCTGGGGGCTGGCAGAGAGCTCTTACTTACCTCTCCTGCAGCTCCTGTCAGCTCCCTTCTCTCACCTCCGGTCCGGTCAGCTCCTCTGTCAGCTCCCACTGTAAGTCTCGCGAGAGACCGCGAGACTTACAGTGGGAGCTGACAGAGGAGCTGACCGAACCGGAGGTGAGAGAGGGGAGCTGACAGGAGCTGCTGTGAAGGTAAGTAAGAGCTCTCTGCCAGCCCCCCTCCTACACAGCCCACCCACTGGACCACCAGGGAATGAGAGCCCCCCTCCCTGGCCAGCTAACAAGCAGGGAGGGGGGACGAAAATATAATTAAATAATACAAAAAAAATATATTTATTTATTAAAAAAATTATGATAATAATAATAAAAAAAAATAATACTAAAATACATTTTTTTCCTTTCACCCTGTCATTTAAACTATCTGAATGTATTGCATTAGAGTTACACTCCAGATACCATAACCACCACACTCAGCAGTGGCTATGGTTCCAGGAGTGCTATGTACTCTCCTAGGGTAAGCAATCAAACTGCCTAAAAGTGTTTGAGAGCTAACTTGGGATTCTCTGTGCGCTGGTCGAATCCTCCCATTAGCTCCACTGAGCCAAGCCTTGCTGTGCAGGAGCTTCTGGGACACAAATGATGGAAACATTTCTATTTCACTATAGACCTACACACACACACACAAACACACAGTCATACAAACACATACACTGCATTATATACACACACTCATACAAACACACACACTGCATTATATACACACACTCATACAAACACACACACTGCATTATATACACACACTCATACAAACACACACACTGCATTATATACACACACACTTATACAGACACACACACACACTCTGCATTATATACACACAATGTGCGTATATAATGAAGAGTGTGTGTTTGTATGAGTGTGTGTGTGTATAATGCAGAGTGTGTGTTTGTATGAGTGTGTGTGTATAATGCAGATTGTTTGTATGAGTGTGTGTGTTTGTATGAGTGTGTGTGTATATAATTATAAAAATCACAGAATTTCATAGCCCCAAGTTTTACCCTTGACTTATCCACGAGGCATAGCATATTTCACAATTGTTGGTCACAAAACTGCACTCGACTTATACATGAGATCGACTTATACACCAGTATATACGGTAGGTCTAATTCTGAACAAATAATACCTTAATTAGGGATAGCCTAAGAAAGCAGATATACACAAGAACAAAGTAGAAAAAATAGAACGTGTTGTTACTATGGCATCTACGATAAATGCAAATGGACAAAAGATGAGTAAGTCAATTGATGTGCAAAATTAATTATTTAGCCCTGAAATGCAAGCTGCTTAAAACCTTTTCAAATAAAGGCCTCAATTTAATATTTTTGTATAAGTTTTTCAAATGATTTAATATTTAGGATTAACATTTAAAATAAAAAAAACACATTATATAAATATATATATTAGATTTGATTAGTCGTAATAGTCCCGTAGGCAAGATGCCAAAATACCAGAGTATTGCAGAATGCAATGATACCTTTTTTATTGGACTAACATAATATTTCAAAGACAAGCTTTCAAGAGTTTTCCTCTCTTCCTCAGGTCTGAAGCAATACAAATCAATCTGATGGAGTTTAACACTTAAAACAACTGATGTTAGAGAAGGGGGGGGGGGGGGGGGGTGTCATAAATAGCAGAAGATGTGCCTGAAAGTAAAAGGTGCAGGTTGGCTGAGAATAGCCAGAAAAAGTAAATAAACAGAGGAGAGTCAATAAGCCAGTTAAAAAACAAAACAAAAAACAAAAAAAAACAGCACAGCAGGGTATGCAAGTATATATCTGCATATATGTATGGATATAAATTGGTCCAATAAAGTGAAATGAGAATATTGAAAAAAGAACTATATAAGACATTAAGATGTGTGTTTGTAAAAAGTTTTGGTAGTGTGTGAGAAAGCCAGAGTTTACATTAAGTCCTTCATTTCTGGTGTTGAAATGTGCGATCATTTTCATCTCAAATGTCTTTCATTCATGAGAGTCTTTGAAATGCCCCTTAAAAACTTTAATCCTGAGGTTTTGGATGGAGTGACCAGTCTGGGTGAAGTGATGACCAACAGGGGTACAATATCCATTTTCCTTGTGGTTCTCTATTGAGTGTCTGTGTAGATTGATTCTGAGATGTAATTTAAGACCAGTTTCTCCAATGTAGCAACATTTGTCACACACCACATTCACAGATGTTCACGAATATGATCTCTTAATGTGGTATGATTTGTTATTGTGTCTGGCTGTGTTATTGCCACATTTTCGTTGACAGTTTGCAGAGTGATTTGTTGCATCGTACAGTGCCATTCTATGTGAGCTCCTATTCTGTGTTCAATTTGCTGCGGACCAATCTCTGTCTCAGGTTAGGCGATTGTTTGAATGCTAGTATGGGGGGTTCAGGAAATAATTTTTTGAGTGTGGGGTCCTCTGAAATTAATGGTTGTAGCTCTTTAATAATTTTACGTACTCCTTTTACAGTTGGGTGGTATGTAACTACTAGAGGGATTCCTGTTTTGTTTTTCTTTTCTTTGTATTGTAGGAGCCTTTCTGTTGGTGTTTTTAGGGCAGATTTCTTTATTTTTTTTTTTTTTTTTTTTTAGATATTGTCATTTCCTTGTAGCCCTTTTGTCTAAATGACTCTGACAGTGTACTCAGGTGCTGATCTCTGTAATTTGTGTCAGAGCAAATGCGGTGATATCTGATTGCCTGGCTGTAGATAATGCCTTGTTTGGTGTGATGGGGATGGAAGCTGGAATTGTGGAGGTAGCTGTACTGTCTGTGGGTTTTCTATATACAGATGAATGAAGACTGCCATTGGTGATGGTTATTGTACAGTCCAAGAAACTCACACTATGATTTGAAAAGTCAATTTTAAGGTTTATTGATGGATGGAATGAATTGCATGATTTATGGAAGTCTATAAGGCTTTCTTCTCCGTCTGTCCATATTATGAAAATATCCTCACTATAACGATAATATGTCTATGGTTTGTGGGGCTGTGTACATAAAAATCGTTTTTCTAGGTCAGCGTATTGGGGTCACCTTTATTGGATCAATTTATATACATACATAGATGCAGCTATATACTTGCATGCCCTGCTCTGCTGTTTTCTTGTTTGTTTGTTTTTGTTTTTTAACTAGCTTAATGACTCTCCTCTGTTTATTTACTTTTTTCTGGCTATTCTCAGCTAACCTGCACCTTTCATTTTCAGGCACATCTTCTGCTATTTATGACACCCCACTCACCCCCTCCCTCCCCTTCTCTAACATCAGTTGTTTTAAGTACTAAACTCTATCAGATTGATCTGTATTGCTTCAGACCTGAGGAAGAGAGGACAACTCTTGAAAGCTTGTCTATGAAATATTATGTTAGTCCAATAAAAAGGTATCATTGCATACTGCAATACTCTGGTATTTTGTCATTATATATATATATATATATATATATATACACATATCATCGTTGTTGGTATAGGGTTGGGAGGTTTTGTATAGTATTAGAGCAGCGTTTCCCAATTGGTGTTCCGCGGAACCCTGGGGCTCAGCCAGAACACAAATGGGGTTCCGTCGTAATTTTGGCAAACAAATTGGCCGCCTCGATTTGGCCCCGTCGGGTACCACCGATAATTGAGGTGGGCGGCGAGGGAGCACTCCCCCTGCTCAGCTCCCTCGCACACAACGCAGTGATGCCGAAGCCGCAATATGACGTCACTCCGGCATCACTAAGAGGCACGCGCGCGAGGGAGCTGAGCAGGAAGATCCCTGCTCCCTCGCTGCTCGCATGCCAGCCTCTTAGCCCAGCAGCCACACTGGACCCCAGGGACTGCACGCCAGCCGCTCAGCCCAGCAGCCACACTGGACCCCAGGGACCGCAAGCCAGCCACTCAGCCTAGCAGCCCCACTGACCCCATGGAAATAGAGACTCCATGCCAGCACTCCCAAAGGTAGGGACGCTGGGTGGAGTGAAATTTAAAAAAATAAATTGTGTGTGTGTCTGTTATGTAGTTTGTATGTGTGTTTGTCAGTGAATGTGTGTTTACGTGTGTTTGTCAGTGGGTGTGTATGCGTGCTTGTCAGTGAGAGTGTATGTGTGCTTGTCAGTGAGTGTGCGAGTATGTATGTGTGTTTGTCAGTGAGAGTGTATATGTGTTTGTATGTCTGTCAAAAAGTGTTTGTCAGTGAGAGTGTATGTGTTTCTGTAAAAGAGTATGTGTCTGAGTGTGTGTCAATGTGTGTATCTGTGTGTCAAGGATTGTGTATGTGTCAATGTGTATGTCAGTATGTGTGTATTGGTGTGTGTGTGTGTATGTGCCAGTGTGTATCTGTGTGTCAAGGTCTGTGCATGTGTCAAGGTGTGTATCTTTGTTTCTGGGTGTATATGTCAGTGTGTATATGAATGTATGTGTCAATGTTTTTATATGTGTGTTAATTTGTGTCTGTGTGTTAATTTGTTTGTGCATGTATGTACGTGGCATATGTACAGCAATCATATGTGCAATCATATGTGCATACATCCCAGGAATTAAACACTGTGGGGATATTTATGGGATAATAATAGTAAACAGTTGAGAATTGCACACTATTTCAATTCTCAGATCCCAAAGATCGTTATCGTGTAAGTGAAATGTATTCCATATGAATAAAATCACAATTTGTTATAAAAATAGATACAATTTAAATTATAATAATAATAAGAAACGTGTGACAATAATCAATGAATATTTAGTATAACATAGTATGCAATACAATATGGTAATGTAAAAACATCTCCCAATGGCTAACACAGTCTTAATTGTCAAGAATGATTTATGATAGTACTTCACAGAGAAATTAAAGTGGAACTTACACACAGACACAGAGCTTGCAGCTTAAGGCCATAAAACTTTAGCTGACAGTTAGAATAACCCTTTCAATGCTGGTTAGACCTCCTAGGTAATTAAGATCTATTCTCATGTAATTTTAAATCAAATAACATTTATACCATCTCATTAGTCGTTTCCTGGAACCATCCAATAAGAGTAATCTACCATGTTCTATAAGCAGAATCTTAACTTGCCTAAACAGATATTTTATCTTATTTTAGAGCAAATCAATACACCTGGATAAATATCACGATATGCTAAGATGTGATATGTCACATTAATATATATAATTATTAATTTCTATCTGCAGAATAGAATATTATAACTATATACTTCTTTAGTGACTAAGATTTCTAAATATCAAAATCTGATCGTGATTTATCCAGTCAAATATCATGCTATTAGAACATTTTAATTAATTTAGATTAATTAAATGAAACCAGTATAATTACCAGTTGAAGAGATATTCTCATCTGATGAGTAGGTAGTCTCAGGAACTGAATGCATGTGTGATTGGTGTGTAAGAAATTCTGAGTGCCCTGGAGTGGATATCTGTCTGCATTGCCCACGACTGCTCACCTCTTGCTTCTTTGCTTCCTTTGCATTCCTCCGCATACCTCTCTCTTCCCTTTGTCTTAACTTTTAAAGGGAAAAATTCTCTGTTTGTCACTAGGTGATAGACCAATAGAAAACTGGAGGTGTGGTTACCTTCCAGATAGCAATTTAAGTATTTGGTCTATAGAGGGCAGTCTCGTCCCACTAAACATTCCTATCCAGGAAAGAGTTAACTTTTCCTGGTGGCTATTTTGACGTTATTTACCTTATCTTTATGGTTGTGTATAACTTAAGTTTTCTGTCAGTTCAAAGAGTTTTTTTTCGGCTTTCTTCAGACTATGTGTCTCCAATTCCTGCTGTAATTTCTAATATGACAGTTCGTAAACTAAGTTTCACCTTTCTCTTACAATGGGAATCTTATACAATATCGAAAGTAAAATTAAATTATTTAATCTTCTCTGTCACAAATGTCTGGTTTTAGAATTAATTATATTCCATTAGCATTTAGACAGTCTGTCCATCCCCCGTTCTCATTTCTTATCAACAGGTTTGTATCTACTAAGCATTCCTTAGCTCTGGCAAAGTGGCTAGTTTTACAGAAAGGATAGAAATCTTGTGTCTTTTGTTAACTTGAAAATAACAAAATGGAGTCTGCTCTGTTCAGAATGATTTAGGCAATATACACTTTAATTTCTATCATAGCACAAAATGTCTGCCGATATAAATACCCTGACAACACTATCCCAGCAATCAAACACGTATATGTGCATACATCCCAGCAATCAAACACCAACACAACATGCAAACACACTCCTGCAAACACAATCATTACATACAAAAACCCCTGGATTCAAATTTCAAATTTATGTTTATACAAACACTCAAGCACACCCTTCACTCAAACAAATACTACACACAAATGTACATCCGCATTTAAAAGCTAACACTACATCCAAGCACATCCCTGCACGCAAATGAAAACATTACATACAAACACACCCATGTATAAAAACGCTAACATTATATACAAACACCAATTGTACACACAAAAGCACACCTGCTCCTAAGTACTACTATCTGGTTGTGACAGATCCATCTGTATAGACTTATATTGCTGGTTCGTCTGTTTGCCGTTATTTTCGCTGGATTTCCTGTCCATATGCCCCTGTTCGTATGATGCTGAATTACCGATTGAAACTACCGAACAAACGGCCACCCAGGAGAGGAGTGTGCTGCTGGTTAACCTCTTGGCCCCAATTAGAACGTTGTGGTTAACCCTAGACACCTCTCCATTCCACCACGAGGTGGCGGCCATTTTGGGAAACGAGGAGGATCAGCGGTGTTAGGTGCAAATCCTATGGAACTAAAAACGGACACTTTATCTACCGAACACCGCTGGAAGTCACCTCCCGCCTTCTATTTCGTCGAGGCGTACGAACACTGGTCAGTTCGGGAGTTTCTAACCTTCGTATGGACTTTACCCAGATAGCCGTCCCATGGAGTCATTCGTATATCGAAGGACTTGTGAAAGACTTTGACTCCATGGCGATTGAACTAGGTACATCGGATCTGAGCGCTATTCGGTATAAATATGCACTCAGATCCAGGCTATCTGGGGATACGTTACACAAACCATATTCATTCGGTATTTCTTCAGTTATGTATTATACTGTATTTTTCTTATTGTATTTTAAAATGGTGATTGTCTCTATCCTGGGAGATAATTAGGTTTCTTCCTAATTATCTCCGGGATAGAGAAGAAGGATTTATGGGTAAGATGGGAAGGGCTTATGTTGAAGCCACTGCGATTGGCTACTGTCCAATATGTTTTACAGTCTTCCACAGTGTCCACCTTGTGGAGACCTGCATAAATACCGGGCAGGTAGCCCCCATTAAACACATTCCTGTTTGACCTTCAAGACAGAGCTTGGTCTCGTTTGTGGAGGGATTCATTATTGGGACAGCGCTTTCGTTATTTCTAGCTGTGAAAGGAGTTCGACAGAATTGCTGATCGGGAGTTGCCGCGTTCGTATGCTCCGTTTGGGAGTTTTGACGATCGGCTGGATTTAATCTGCATTTCTGGAGAAGGGGATTATTTACTAAACGGCGGCTTCATCTACCTGGCGGTGAGTGTCATAACAATTGGTGGCAGTGGTGGGATGAATCCCACCGCCCAGAAGGCCAGCTACACATCCCAGGTTGGAAATGCAGTATGAGGAATTAAGGCGTGCTACCCTTAAAGATATATTGGAACGCAGAGGACGATCAGCGAGTAATCTCAAGAAAAGAGAGATTATTACTATATTATTGGAAATGGATGCAGCACAGGGAATGGAGAGAGCTAATGTGCCTGGCATACTGGATTTAACACCCGAGGAGATACAATTTAACCTGGCAGTCCAGATAAGGCTGGCACACTTTGGCCCCAACCCTGCAGCTGATATTGTGGTTCAAGTGCAAGCAGCAATAGCAGCACAACAGGTGCTCCAGGGAAGAGGAGCTGCAGCAGCAGAGGTACCCCATAACAATATTGGTCGGAGAAAGGTACCCTTTGCTGCATTTAGAAATGTTGTTGAATCAGAGGGAGAGATTGACGGGTTCCTGGCGGATTTTGAAAGGCAATGTGCCTTACACTAGGTACCCGCAGAGGAATGGGTCACCATCCTCTCTGGCAAGTTATCCGGCCGGGCCAGTGAGGCATTTCGGGCCATCCCAGAGGAGGAAATCACAAGTTACCGGGCAGTAAAAGATGCCCTTTTGGCCAGATACGCTGTCACCCCTGAGGCGTACCGGCGGCGATTCCTGTACACTAACAAACAAGCTGGCGATTCCTATTTGCAGTGGGCATGCAGAGTACACCGCACAGCAGCCCACTGGATGGCAGGGTGCCAAGCGGTAACTGGGAAAGAGGTGCTGCAAGTGTTTTTGTTGGAGCACTGCTTTGATCGTTTACCTGCAGGAGTCAGAGAGTGGGTTAGGGACCGCAAACCCGCTACCTTACCCGAAGCTGCTCGTCTGGCTGATGAATACACCGACGCATGGAAATTGGACCAGACAGCAGCCAAGGTCCCTACCCGAGTGGAGTACAAACCGGTAGCACCTCCAACCACTACTGTGTATCACCCCCAGCACAACGCACCCCCACAATGCCACCAGCGAACAATTATGTTCAGCCAGCCCAATTCAACACCCGGGATTACTCACAGCCTATCCGGTGCTATGGGTGCAAACAGTTGGGGCACAAGAGACCAGAGTGCCCATTGAACAATGCCAACCAAGCTCAGTCGTGGAGAAGACCAGCCTGCAGAAATCAGCAGCCACCCCTGCCTTCCGCTCACTGTCTTGAGCAGGAGGAATTTTGTGGTATACTACATGAGGTGGATCCAGTACAAGCAGCCCAGCAGGATAACCATCAACAGCACAGGCAGACCGTTAAACTGAATGGCAAAGTGGTCACTGGTCTGAGAGACACCGGAGCTACTATGACCCTGTTCCAAAAGAACCTTGTTTCAGAACACCAGCACACTGGAAATACTGTGGCAGTGAGGGTAGCAGGAGGCGCCGTGTTCCGTCTCCCTGTTGCTCGGGTTCATTTGGATTGGGGAGTGGGCTCTGGACATGTGAATGTGGGGGTTATGAAAGACTTGCCTGCTGATGTTTTACTCGGAAATGACCTGGCCCATTTGGTTTCCGCATATGCTCCAATGGGACCTGCTGATGTCAACCCAGTGACTACCCGTGCTCAGACCCGTGCTGCTGGAACCAGCCCACCTGCTGCTGAGACCCAAGTAAGACCCGATTCCCCGACTGGTATCCTAGGACAGACCTTTGTTAGCTGGGATTCCCCGGAGGAGTTTGGGAGGGAAACCCAGGCAGATCCGACTCTCCAGAAGTATAGAGACAGGGCAGATACTGGAGAGGAAGGAGTAGATGGGGAGCGGTATGAGTGGGTGGGGGACAGGTTATATAGGATCCCTAAACCTTCCCAGAAAAGTGTTGCCCCTCCGCTGAATCGACAGCTGGTGGTGCCCGCAAAATACTGGCAGGAGATTATGTGGATAGGGCATGATGTTCCGTTAGCTGGACATCTAGGGTCCCGCCGCACAGCTTATAGGATCATGCAGAACTTCTTTTGGCCAAAGTTTAATCGGGCTGTGCGGATATATTGTAGTACGTGTGACACTTGTCAACAGGTAGGAAACCAGGGGGACCACCTAAGAGCTAGGCTTATGTCTATGCCTATCATTGGGGAGCTCTTTGCCTCCATAGCCGTTGACATTGTGGGTCCACTGGCCAGGGCTAGTCCATCAGGTAAGAAATATATTCTCACCATGGTGGACTATGCCACTCGCTATCCAGAGGCAGTAGAGCTGTCTAACATAGAGGCAGAGACAGTTGCTGATGCCCTGGTTAGGATTTTTACCAGGGTCGGGTTCCCTAAGGAGATTCTCTCTGACCAGGGAACCCAATTTACCGCTGTGCTCACCCAGCAACTGTGGAAGGTGTGCGGCATTAAACCGCTGCTTAGCTCACCTTACCATCCACAGACTAACTGTCTCTGCGAGCGATTTAATGGCACCCTCAAACAGATGTTGAGGACCTTTTATGACACTTGCAGAGACTGGGAGCGATTCCTGCCTCATCTGTTGTTTTCCTACAGAGAGGTGCCCCAGGAATCTACTGGGTTCTCCCCCTTTGAGTTGCTGTATGGGAGAAGGGTCCGCGGACCCCTAGATCTCATTAGAGGCCACTGGGAGGGGGAGACAGAGCAAGAAGGGACCCCCATCGTACCGTATGTCCTGGAACTCCTGGACCGCATGGAGAAACTGTCTCTGATGGTAAGAGAGAATCTCCAGGTGGCCCAGGGGAGACAGAGGAGATGGTACGATCGGGGTGCCCAGCAGCGGGTCTTCCAGGTTGGGCAGAAAGTGCTAGTGCTCAAACCTGTGAAGGCGAACAAGATGCAAGGATCTTGGCAGGGCCCGTATAAAGTGTTAGCTCAGGTGTGTGATACTACCTACCTTATAGCCAGCTGTTCAGATGAAAGGATCCAGCGATCCTTTCATGTGAACATGCTAAAGGAGCATCAGGAGAGACCGAAGGATGTCGCTGCAGTATGTGCCCCTGCTGCAGACGATACAGAGAGTTTACCCTTACCCAATTTGTTAGAGAGGGACTCCCAGACTAACCTTACTAGCCTTGTACAGCTAGGGGACAGGTTGAGCCCCACAGAGAAGGGACAGGCAAGAAAGCTTCTAGTGGAGAAGCAGGCGACGTTCTCCCGAGAGCCCGGCTACACTACCCTAGCTGTACATAAGGTAGAGACCCCTGGACAGAACCCTCTGCGACAGCCCCCTTACCGTATCCCTGAAGCAGTCCGAGAAGGAATGCGGAAGGAGATACAGGAGATGACCCAGCTTGGGGTCATCGAACACTCCGATAGCCCTTGGGCTTCGCCTGTAGTCCTGGTGCCTAAGAAAGATGGGACCCGGTTCTGTGTGGACTACAGGCGACTCAACAAGCGGACCACCACTAACGCCTACCCGAATCCCCGGGTAGACGAATTATTAGATCGCATTGCCAGGGGACGCTATCTGACCACCATAGACCTGTGTAAGGGCTACTGGCAGATTCCCCTGGCTGAGGATGCTATCACCAAGTCGGCAATTGTCACCCCCTTTGGCTTGTACCAATTTAAGGTCATGCCATTTGGGATGAAGAATGCCCCGGCTACCTTCCAGCGTATGGTGGATAGGCTCCTCGATGGATTCCAGGAATTTGCTTGTGCATATCTGGATGACATTGCGATCTACAGTGGGTCCTGGGAGGAACACCTGGTGCATGTAGGGGTAGTTCTGGACAAAATTCGGGCAGCTGGCCTGACATTGAAACCAGAAAAGTGCCATCTAGGCATGGCTGAAGTGCAATACCTGGGTCACAGAGTGGGGTGTGGGAGCCAGAGACCGGAGCCAGCCAAGATAGAGGCAGTAGCTAACTGGCCCACACCTATCACTAAGACTCAGGTGTTAGCCTTCCTAAGGACAGCAGGGTATTACAGACACTTTGTCCCAGACTACAGCACTATTGCTAAACCCCTGACTGACCTGACAAAGAAAAATCTCCCTAAGCAGGTCCTGTGGTCTCCAGCTTGTGAAGCTGCGTTTCAAGCACTTAAGCAGGCTCTTGTAAATGCCCCTGTCCTGGCTGCCCCAGTCCCTAACAAACGTTTTCTCGTACACACAGATGCTTCCAAGTATGGACTGGGGGCTGTGCTGAGCCAGGTCGGGGAAGATGGAGGAGAGCACCCTGTCGCATATCTTAGTAGAAAGCTGTTACCCCGAGAAGTGAGTTATGCGGCAGTGGAGAAGGAAGGCTTAGCCCTGGTCTGGGCATTGAAAAAGTTAAACCCTTATTTGTATGGACAGGAATTTTCCATTGTGACGGACCACAATCCCCTTGTCTGGCTTAACCGGGTCTCAGGAGACAATGGTAGACTGCTGCGGTGGAGCTTAGCATTACAACCATATAACTTCACCATCAGCTACTGACCCGGTAAGCAGAATGGGAATGCAGATGGATTGTCTCGGCAAACCGACGTTCTTACTACCTCCTAGTCCGGTCATCCCCACGTTGACCCGCCAAAGGGTCAAGCCGGGTCTGCCGGAGTGTCCCACAAGGGGGGAGCCGTGTGACAGATCCATCTGTATAGACGTATATTGCTGGTTCGTCTGTTTGCCGTTATTTTCGCTGGATTTCCTGTCCATATGCCCCTGTTTGTATGATGCTGAATTACCGATTGAAACTACCGAACAAACGGCCACCCAGGAGAGGAGTGTGCTGCTGGTTAACCTCTTGGCCCCAATTAGAACGTTGTGGTTAACCGCAGACACCTCTCCATTCCATTCGTACGGGTGGTCATCGTTCGTATGCCGACCACGAGGCGGCGGCCATTTTGGGACACGAGGAGGATCAGCGGTGTTCGGTGCAAATCCTATGGAACTAAAAACGGACACTTTATCTACCGAACACCGATGGAAGTCGCCACCCGCCTTCTATTTCGTCGAGGCATACGAACACTGGTCAGTTCGGGAGTTTCTAACCTTCGTATGGACTTTACCCAGATAGCCATCCCATGGAGTCATTCGTATACCGAAGGACTTGTGAAAGACTTTGACTCCATGGCGATTGAACTAGGTACATCGGATCTGAGCGCTATTCGGTTGAAATATGCACTCAGATCCAGGCTGGGAATCCGTTACACGAACCATATTCATTCGGTATTTCTTCAGTTATGTATTTTACTGTATTTTTCTTATTGTATTTTAAAATGGCGATTGTCTCTATCCTCGGCGATAATTAGGTTTCTTCCTAATTATCTCTGGGATAGAGAAGAAGGATTTATGGGTAAGATGGGAAGGGCTTATGTTGAAGCCACTGCGATTGGCTACTGTCCAATATGTTTTACAGTCTTCCACAAGGTCCCGTAGGGGAGTGTCCACCTTATGGAGACCTGGATAAATACCGGGCAGGTAGCCCCCATTAAACACATTCCTGTTTGACCTTCAAGACAGCTTCTGTGAGAGAAGCAGGCGACGTTCTCCCAAGAGCCCGGCTACACTACCCTAGCTGTACATAAGGTAGAGACCCCTGTGGAGGGATTTATTATTGAGACAGCGCTTTCGTTATTTCTAGCTGTGGAAGGAGTTCGACTGAATTGCTGATCGGGAGTTGCCGCTTTCGTATACTCCGTTTGGGAGTTTTGACGATTGGCTGGATTAAATCTGCATTTCTGGAGAAGGGGATTATTTACTAAACGGCGGCTTCATCTACCTGGCGGTGAGTGTCATAACACTGGTTAATATCTGTGCTACGGTGCCCAAATTTTTATGGGTTCCACGTTGTTAGCGCATTATGTCAAAGGGTTCCACGGGAAAAATTAGTCCCGAATTTCGTAAGTGCTGAACCGAACCGAATGCCATTGATCCAAATTACTGAAGCAGTTTTTTTTCTTTCCAAACCGACTTAAACCGACTTTTTTGCCCATGCACATCACTAATGAATAGAAGCACTTAAGAGAAACCTTTAAATTACTGTGGAACAAAGAGTAAACATTGTATGTTTAATATAAATTACCCTGTGCTTACAAGAGCCCCTATTTAAATAACAGCTAACAGTTAGCGAATGTCCATACTGCTGATGGCACTATAGAAAAATATTCCTTCTTTACAGGAATGTTTTGTTACCCATACAAATATAATCTAGGTCACTATATTTAGGAGAATCATGTAACCATGAGGCAAACATCCTTTGTGGGTAATAATTGCATGTGTTTTAAATTATTAAGAATTGCACTGTTACTTTTGAAGTAAGTAATCCAGTATTAATAATTAACCAGACACCTGCAGTTAATGTTGTAATATATTAAATACTTAAAGCATAATGCAATTCACATTGCAAATGTTATTCTATTGTCTCTCTCAAATGTGATTGCTATTATCACTTGGTAAATCATCAAAATGTTTCACATAAGAACAGCAGAAACATATTATCTTCATGATAATAACTGTAAAGCAAGTGTTGTGTGTAACACAGAGGTTATTAATAGACATGTGCAATTAGTTTTGTTTTGAATGTACAGTTGTACGAATTTCATGCCATTCAGGCATTCGGATGTTAACGAATGTCCGAAGTTCCGAAGTGCCGAAGTTTGGTAGTTTGGAAGTGCCGAAGCTCTGAAGCTCCAAAGCTCCGAAGTGATTCAGATTTCTGAAAAGTGTCAAAACAAGAGAGAGGGAGGGAAAGTTACGTGAATGATGACAGGAATCTTAACCAATAACCTAATTCCTTTTGTGCAATGTAATGCTTGCTTGCGCAATACGGTTTGACTATTCCCTGTCCAATAAAATGAGCAATAGACATGTGCACTTTGTTTCTTTCCGAATGTACATGCTTACGAATGTCCAAAGTGCCAAAGTTCTGAAGTGGCGAAGTTCCGAAGTGATGACGTTTGGCAGTTCCTTAAGTGCTGAAACGAACAGAATGCCATTGGTCTGAATTGACGAAGCAGACAAATGTTTTTACTTACCCGAATTTCCAAACCGAACCAAATTTTTTGCCCTTGCACATCCCTAGTAATAAGTCTTTGTCCATTGTTTAGGTACCATTTTACTTGAATTTAATTTAGCAAATAAAATATTTAATAAATAATATTTTTCTTAGATGCTCCAAAAAATATATATATAATTGTAATTTAAATAAAAATGTGCATGAAATATAAAATATTTTGCCTCAGCCCCATGCAATGATAGGGATATCCTAGCCCAGTGGTACAGGTACGTAACCTTTGGCACTCCAGATGGACTACATCCCCCCTGATGCTTTGCCAGCGAAATGATATGACTATTAGTGTGGACATGAGGTGATATTTACTCAGAAGCAATACTTCAAAGACAAACAATTGCTAATCATTGGTTCTGTATACCAATAAATCACTTAATTGCTCTGTTAATCTCTATCTCTTTTACTCCATCAATAGTCTAACAGTATTTAATTACCCAAGCAATAAAATAAAAACATATTTACATTTATAATCCATATTCAGCATTACAGTATCCAAAGTAAAAATAATCGAAAATGCTTAGTTCTTTCAGCTTTGTCAATTTCTGTAATCCTCATTGTTAATTTACCCTCAGTAGATTTATTTGTTAATCTTTTGTGCATTATATCCATATCTCCGTAGCAATTTGGAATCTCTTGTGTTTCAAACATTACTTTGTATCATTAACTTGGTATAATAAGCCATATGCAATCTCCAAATGATATATTGAAAATTCTTAATCATATAGTATTACTTATGTTCATGCCTACTTACACAACTCATTCACATGAAAAAAACAAACACAATAATAAAAGTTCACACTTCCAGGGTCTGCACTAAACCCCAGAACAGTCATCAGTCCTTCTCAGGGGCACTGGTGACCCCCTATACAGTCATCAATCCAACTCAGGGGTGTAGGAAAGCATGATCACACCCCTATATTACCTTTCCTTTTCTTTTTCAGTCTCTTTCCTATTTTTGATCTTTTTGAGCTGTACCTGATACTATGACTGTTCACTTCCATGGTACCTAGAGTGAATCCCCAATTTCTCCTCGGAATAAGGTCCTGAATGTTCATCTCCATTCGCTCGAACAAATCCTGTGCACACTTTCATTTAAAAAATACTGTGAACAGGACTGTCAATAAACTGATAGCAGTGGCAGGATGGCTGTTATCAGTTTATTTAGCAGTTCTATACCCAATAAAACCTTATTTTGTTCCGATACAAGTAACTACCTTTTGAGTCTGTTTTAATAAGCACAAACTGTCACCATGGAACTAACTTGTAAACATTAAAGATTCCACGTGAAAACAGAGTTCATCAGTGGTATCAGGTGTTACTCTGTCCATAATAAAAAAACATGAAAAAAAAGTTGCACAAAAGACAAATTGATCAATATTAATAAGTATAAAATGTATAGTATTGTGCAAAAAAACAAGTTTTAACAGTTAATGAAAATGTTTTTTTTTTTATGTGAAAACCAGCCAATAGTAGTTGGATAGTATTTTCCAATGATGCAGTGTATGTATATTGGATGGGCAATAAATATGTTCTCCACTTGGTGGTGTTCATGTAGAGATAATACAGGGAGTGCAGAATTATTAGGCAAATGAGTATTTTGACCACATCATCCTCTTTATGCATGTTGTCTTACTCCAAGCTGTATAGGCTCGAAAGCCTACTACCAATTAAGCATATTAGGTGATGTGCATCTCTGTAATGAGAAGGGGTGTGGTCTAATGACATCAACACCCTATATCAGGTGTGCATAATTATTAGGCAACTTCCTTTCCTTTGGCAAAATGGGTCAAAAGAAGGACTTGACAGGCTCAGAAAAGTCAAAAATAGTGAGATATCTTGCAGAGGGATGCAGCACTCTTAAAATTGCAAAGCTTCTGAAGCGTGATCATCGAACAATCAAGCGTTTCATTCAAAATAGTCAACAGGGTCGCAAGAAGCGTGTGGAAAAACCAAGGCGCAAAATAACTGCCCATGAACTGAGAAAAGTCAAGCGTGCAGCTGCCAAGATGCCACTTGCCACCAGTTTGGCCATATTTCAGAGCTGCAACATCACTGGAGTGCCCAAAAGCACAAGGTGTGCAATACTCAGAGACATGGCCAAGGTAAGAAAGGCTGAAAGACGACCACCACTGAACAAGACACACAAGCTGAAACGTCAAGACTGGGCCAAGAAATATCTCAAGACTGATTTTTCTAAGGTTTTATGGACTGATGAAATGAGAGTGAGTCTTGATGGGCCAGATGGATGGGCCCGTGGCTGGATTGGTAAAGGGCAGAGAGCTCCAGTCCGACTCAGACGCCAGCAAGGTGGAGGTGGAGTACTGGTTTGGGCTGGTATCATCAAATATGAGCTTGTGGGGCCTTTTCGGGTTGAGGATCGAGTCAAGCTCAACTCCCAGTCCTACTGCCAGTTTCTGGAAGACACCTTCTTCAAGCAGTGGTACAGGAAGAAGTCTACATCCTTCAAGAAAAACATGATTTTCATGCAGGACAATGCTCCATCACACGCGTCCAAGTACTCCACAGCGTGGCTGGCAAGAAAGGGTATAAAAGAAGAAAATCTAATGACATGGCCTCCTTGTTCACCTGATCTGAACCCCATTGAGAACCTGTGGTCCATCATCAAATGTGAGTTTTACAAGGAGGGAAAACAGTACACCTCTCTGAACAGTGTCTGGGAGGCTGTGGTTGCTGCTGCACGCAATGTTGATGGTGAACAGATCAAAACACTGACAGAATCCATGGATGGCAGGCTTTTGAGTGTCCTTGCAAAGAAAGGTGGCTATATTGGTCACTGATTTGTTTTTGTTATGTTTTTGAATGTCAGAAATGTATATTTGTGAATGTTGAGATGTTATATTGGTTTCACTGGTAAAAATAAATAATTGAAATGGGTATATATTTGTTTTTTGTTAAGTTGCCTAATAATTATGCACGGTAATAGTCACCTGCACACACAGATATCCCCCTAAAATAGCTATAACTAAAAACAAACTAAAAACTACTTCCAAAAATATTCAGCTTTGATATTAATGAGTTTTTTGGGTTCATTGAGAACATGGTTGTTGTTCAATAATAAAATTAATCCTCAAAAATACAACTTGCCTAATAATTCTGCACTCCCTGTAGACAAAGAACTCTATCAGCAGCATGTAATTCTAGGGCAGAGTTTCACTCAGTTCTGGAGGAGGAAGCACCTCTAGTGGTTGTCAGGAAGACAGCCACTCGAGGTTTATATAACCCTTCCATGTAAACATTTCCCTGTCTACAAAATGACATGGCCACTGCACCCAGACCACTTTATTGAGATGTAGTGGTCTGAGTGACCTTAGTGGTCCTTTAGCTAATTTATACCTACCTCCATCGCTGTCAAACAACCGGGGGGGGGGGGGGGGTGAGGGGGGAGGGGGTTAACTAAAATGCAGTTGCTTGGGAAGAACGATCTACAAAATTGTATCACTGGCTGTAATACAGAATTATTGAGAAGTCTGTGATTGGACAGTTGTGCACAAGCGTAGCTGGTCCACAAGGCTTCTTAGTGGGAAGGAAAGGGATGGCATCTCTTTGTCTGGTTATTAAAGGTTTGATGTTACTTGTAATCACGTAAAAGTTGATCAAGTGCAAATTCATTTTCACCTACCTATATTTGCTAAAAGCAGGTAAATTATAGCTCCAATTAATATAATTTTCACTAAAAATAAAATACTGAAATTGTAGTTTCTATCATATTTTACGGGAATTACTGACATGCATAATGACAGGAAAAAAATGGTTCATCTAATTTTAATTATTCCTTAGATTCATTCATTTGTGACTTTCACTGAATGAATTAGATAAAATAGAGATAAGTATTAAGAAAGTGAACTGTATCTGGAAGTAGAAAAAAAAAGAGAGGGTCAGATTCTGAATTGTCTGTCACTTGCTGTCATACATTTGGATTTTCATTTTCATTTGATTACATTAAATCAAAATAGACTGAAAGAGATTCATTACATAATCCAGAAGACAAAACGAAACTGATATAATGAATAGCTTTTGGCACGAATTTAAGACTGTATAAAACTTACAGCACGCATTTGCCACTTACACTGATCAGCCATAATATTAAACCCGGATCTCTGAATGCGTCCTGTTGTAACTGGCAACTAGATATTAGCAAAAGATCCTTTAAGTCTTGCAAGTTGCCAGGTGAATCAGATTTGTTGTTCCCCCAGATACTCAAATCGGATTGAGATCTGGGGAAATTGAAGGCCAACACCTTGAACAGATATAACTGGTATGTGAGCGCTCCAATTAATTATGCAGATTTACATAAAAATCAAGATGACAATATCAATAAACTTGAAAATGACCAATCTCGCCGAGATCACCACAATGACCACCATAAACCACAATTGAATGTACTGGGTGAGTCTTATCTGAATCAGAATACTCTACACATATATATAAGAGTATAACAAAATATCATTTATTGTATAGTAAACCAATCATAAAAAATGAAACAACATCTCAAAACGTCCAGTATCAGATGTAAACGTGATGAATAGTAAGGGGCCCCTTATTCATATTCTTGTCGACAAAGGACTGATGTAAAAAATCAGAGATGTGCACATTAGCATAAAAACTATATGTGAACTCAAAAAAGTTCAAGCAGTAGGCTCCAGTCCAGTCCGTGAAAAAATATATAAGTGGATAAACGGATAATGCCCAGACGACCAAGCCGTCTTACGGAGAGGGAGCTCAAACACCAGCCAAACACCCTGGTCAAGACTAAGAGGGAAGCGATAGGGATGGCCCCAAAGGTGAAAAATCACATCCAGATATGGAAAACTATGGGGATATCACTTCAGCAACTTACCCTATCCGTCCGACCATCGGGTGAGAAACTGGGAGCACATAAACTCCAAACCGTGAGGGCTGCAGGAAAAAGGCCGTTCTCGCCAGGTCGCTTGCCGAAAATCAATGGCGGGTCGTAAAGGACGAATCGGCTGGGAAGTTCAAATCCGTCGGCGGTGTGGTGAGGTAGCAGACAGCACGTCTACGCGTTTCGTCCTAGCTGGAAGACAATAAATGATATTTTGTTATACTCTTATATATATGTGTAGAGTATTCTGATTCAGATAAGACTCACCCAGTACATTCAATTGTGGTTTATGGTGGTCATTGTGGTGATCTCGGCGAGATTGGTCATTTTCAAGTTTATTGATATTGTCATCTTGATTTTTATGTAAATCTGCATAATTAATTGGAGCGCTCACATACCAGTTATATCTTTTCGGTTTCATTTAATAAGTCGCTCCCTTGTATGTGACGCAGCCCTACTGTTATTTCATCCCATTGGGTATATTTATTTCTCACTGTCAGTCCATATTACATTTACAACACCTTGAACACTTTGCCATGCTCCTCAAACTATTCCTGAAGTGTGGCAGGGTGCATTATCCTGCTGAAAGAGACCACTGCTTTCAGGGAACATCATTGCCGTGAAGGGGTGAATGCAGTCTGTAACATTATCTAGGTAGCAGGTACTTGTCAAAGTAACATCCACATCAATGCCAGGACCCAAGGATTACAAGCAGAACATTGCCCAGAGAATAACACTGTCTCCACGTGCCAGCCTTCTTCCCATAGTGCATCCTGCTTTTCCATCTCTTCCCCAGGCAAATGATGCACACTCACCTGGCCATCCACCTGATCTAAAAGAAAACAGGATTCATCAGACCAGGCCTTCTTCCATTGTTCTATGGTACAGTTCTCATACTCATGTCCCTATTGAAGGCTCTCTCTGCTGTTGACGGGGGTCATCATGGGCAATCTGACCGGTCAGAGGCTACTGAACCACACACTCAACAAACTGCAATGCAATGTGTGTTCTAACACCTTTCTATCATGACCAGCAATAAGCAATTTGAACTACAGTAGCACTTCTGTGTGATTGGACCGGACGGGCTAGCAATATGCATAAATGAGCCTTGGATCAATGACCCTGATACCTGTTCACCAATTGTCCTTCCTTGCACCATTTTTGGTAGATACTAACCACTGCATACCAGAAACACCTCAGAAGACTTGCCGTTTTTGAGATGCTCCGAACTAATCATGGATTTATCACTATTTGTCCCTTGTCAAAATCATTCAGATCTTTTTGTTTGCCCATTTTTCCTGCTTCCAACACATGAAAATCAAGAAATACCGTATTTATCGGCGTATAACACGCACCTTTTCTCCCTGAAAATAGGGGGAAAATCGTGGGTGCGTGTTATAAGACGATATCCCATAATTACTTACCTGTCTTGAAGCGTGGGCCGGTGTTCAGCGCGCACCGCGGTACTGGAACTTCCATTTCAGGTTCCGGTTTCCGGCGGGACTGAAAGGAAGTGTGCGCTGTGAAGCCGGCCCACGCTTCAAGACAGGGCCGGACTGGGATAAAAATTCGGCCCGGGCATTTTTTTATCAGAGTGGCCCACTAAGAAGGGGCGGGGCAGAGAGGGTGTGTTTTGTCGTCACTAACGACAAACACGCCCCCTTCTCAAAGTGCAGGCCAGGGCAGACCATGCGCAGAGCTCTGCTAAAGATCTCTAGCATGAGAAAAAAGCCCTGTATTTGTTCTGCACAGTGCAAGCAAATTTAATAACATGCTTGCACTGTGTTTCCTTGCAACTTGTCTCTGGTGTCTCTATAAATGGATACCAGGAGACAAAAATGCCAGGAAAGAGTATTGTGCATGTGTTTGGAGCTTGCTTGTGGGATTGTGTGTGTGTATAGTGTGAGCTGATTGCGGTGTGGTATTGTGTAATAAGGTCGGTTTTAGTCATGTTGTGTTTGTGGTGTAATGTAATGCATATGTGGCTAGGGGCTGTAGAGAATGTGTGTATAGGGGATGTAGCAAGTGTGTGGATACAGGCTATAGTGTGTGTGTGTGGGTGTGTGTATATATGTGATGTAGTGTTTGTAGAGAGTGTGTGTTTAGGGGTGTAGTATGCGTTTGCTTACAAGGAATCTAGTGTGTGTATAGGGGATCCAGAGTGTGTATATATATGTATATATATATATATATATATATATATATATATATATATATATATATATGTGTGTGTGTGTATGTATGTTTGGAAGTATTGTGTATGTGTGTTGGGGAGGTTCTGTGTGTATGTGAAGGGTGCAGTATGTGTGTATGATGGATGCTGAGTGTGATGTGTGTGAGTCCTGAGTGTGATAGTGCTGTGGATGATGTGTGTGAGTGCTGAGGTTAATGCGTGTGAGAGTGCCGAGTGTGATAGTGCTGTGGATGATGTGTGTGAGTGCTGAGGTTAATGCGTGTGAGAGTGCCGAGTGTGATAGTGCTGTGGATGATGTGTGTGAGTGCTGAGGGTAATGCGTGTGAGAGTGCCGAGTGTGATCGTGTTGTGGATGATGTGCGTGAGTGCTGAGTGTGATGTGTGTGAGAGTGCTGTGTATGATGTGTTTTGTGATAGTGCTGAGTGTGATGTGTGTGTGAGTCCTGAGAGTGATGTGTGTGAGAGTGCTGTGTGTGAGAGTGCTGAGTGTGATAGTGCTGTGGATGATGTGTGTGAGTGCTGAGTGTGATGTGTGTGAGAGTGCTGTGTGTGAAAGTGCTGTGATGGGTTTGAGAGTGCTGTGTGTGATAGTAGTGAGAATGATGGGAGTGAGAGTGCTGTGTGTGATGGGAGTGAGCGTGATGGGAGTGAGAGTGCTGTGTGTGATGGGAGTGAGCGTGATGGGAGTGAGAGTGCTGTGTGTGATGGGAGTGAGAGTGATGGGGGTGAGAGTGCTGTGTGTGATGAGAGTGATGGGAGTGAGAGTGCTGTGTGTGATGGGAGTGAGAGTGATGTGTGTGTGATGGGAGTGAGAGTGATGGGAGTGAGAGTGCTGTGTGTGATGGGAGTGAGAGTGATGTGTGTGATGGGAGTGAGAGTGCTGTGTGTGATGGGAGTGAGAGTGCTGTGTGTGATGGGAGTGAGAGTGCTGTGTGTGATGGGAGTGAGAGTGATGGGAGTGAGAGTGCTGTGTGTGATGGGAGTGAGAGTGATGGGAGTGAGAGTGCTGTGTGTGATGGGAGTGAGAGTGCTGTGTGTGATGGGAGTGAGAGTGATGGGAGTGAGAGTGCTGTGTGTGATGGGAGTGAGAGTGATGGGAGTGAGAGTGCTGTGTGTGATGGGAGTTAGAGTGCTGTGTGTGATGGGAGTGATAGTGCTGTGTGTGCATGTTAGAAGGGATTGAGTGTTGGGGGGGTAAAATAAAATGTAGCATTATGCCCCCCCTCCCTTCTTACCTGTAGCCTGGGAGGTGGGGGGGTACCGGCACGCTGGTGAGTGAGAGGGGGGGACCGGCACGCTGGTATCTTCCCTGGTGGTCCAGTGGGTGAGTGAACTCTAGCCTGCGAGGCTAGAGTTCACTCTCGCGAGATCCGGTCGTTGCCATGGCAACGCGCCGGATCTTGCGAGAGGAACCCGGCGGAGCTGCAAGATAGAGCTCCGCCGGGTCCTCTCCCTCCCTCCCCAGCCGCATGTCTCTCCAAGTGGGCCGGTGAGGGAGATCTCTGATCTCCTCACCGGCCCTTCATTGTAAACAGCGGGGCCGGCGCTCGGATAGTGCCGGCCCTGCATAGACCGGCAGGGGAGATCCTGGGACTTCCCCTGCCGGCCTCGGCCCATGGCCACCGCGGCCCACCGGGCATTTGCCCGGTGTGCCCGATGGCCAGTCCGGGCCTGCTTCAAGACAGGTAAGTAAATATGGGACGAGGGAAAGTGCACTAGGGGACACTATGGGAGGGGGGGAACACTATGGGAGGGGGTGGAGAATACTATGGGAGGGGGGGAGAATACTATGGGAGGGGGGGTGAATACTATGGGAGGGGGGGGAGAATACTATGGGAGGGGGGAGAATACTATGGGAGGGGGGGAGAATACTATGGGAGGGGGGGAGAATACTATGGGAGGGGGGGGATAATACTATGGGATGGGGAGAATACTATGGGGGGGAGAATACTACGGAAAGGGGGGGGGAGAATACTATGGAAAGGGGGGGAGAATACTATGGAAAGGGGGGGAGAATACTATGGGAGGGGGGGGAGAATACTATGGGGGGATAATACTATGGATGGAGGGGGGAGAATACTATGGAAACGGGGGAGAATACTATGGAAAGGGGGGGACACTATGGGAGGGGGTGGAGAATACTATGGAAAGGGGGGGGGACACTATGGGATGAGGGGGGAGAATACTATGGGAGGGGGGGAAATTTCCTGGAATTTCCTTCTTAAAATGAGGTGCGTGTTATACGCCGGTGCTTGTTATACGCCGATAAATACGGTAGCTGTTCACTTGCTGCCTAATATATCCTTGTAACCATACAATCATTGTTATTAACGTCACCTGTCAGTGGTTTTAATGTTGTGACTGATCAGTGTATAATAAAATGATGGGTTCTGTTCATGAACTACTGAATTGTTACCTGTAGTTGACAAGTGACTTGCCCAAATATCTGAGTTATCAATAAATATTAAATAAGATATTTACTCCATTTAAACCATTTGGTCTCAAATTCATAAAGGAGTATTGATGCATACATTTCAGAATGTCAAAAATAGACCGTTTTACTTTAGTGAAAGAGATATGTAAAAACACACAGAAATAAGCCTGGCACTTAAACTTAGCAATGGCTTCAGCATTTATCAGACCAAATAATAAATCAAAAAACTGAACAAACTCTATTTAAGTTGTAAGCATTATTCTTTTTTTTTTCTTACAATATTTTACTTGTTGAAATTATGTCATGAATAATTCAAGCTGTTCCAAAGGAACAAATATATAAACACTATAATCCTCGACAAATATATACATTTTGCACTTCCAGTCAAAGCATAAATCATCGTAATCTTCAGGGCTGAGACTAAGGTTTACAATGGAAGGAATTACCAATTTCTAATATATGTGACTGTGGAAGAAAGATAAAGAATCGGTCTGGAGGTGGGGGCTGGCAAAAAAATAATTACACTTGTGATTTATTTGGGAAACTTTCCTTGCATCTTTTTCACAAGTCACAACTTTATTTGATAACTTTGATCGGACTGGCAAGAGATATGCAGAGTTGATCAAAAAAACGGGGCCTTATGACGTGCAGACATACTGACGTACGGTCGTCGTGATGACGGAGTAGGAGGGGCGACCCGCCATGCACTGCCGCCTCTCGCTGCCGCACTAATGAACACTTCCTAAAGCGTCTTTCTCCCCAATTGAATGCGTACCTGAAGGACTGATGGCGAAAACACACTATACGGCTCAGAGTCCCTATGCTACTGTGCTTTGAGCGCCTCACTCCGAAGAAAAATTATTCCTCAAATCTATGGAGGTGCCGTTTGGTGAGAACCACGTGTATCTATATAGAAACGCCAGGAACATCACGGTGATGTAGAATTTCAATCTCTGCAAATCAAACGGTCACACTGATTGCACATATGTGGCAGTAAGTATATTTATATATAAACTCACACCGCAAACTGGTGATATTAAATCCAAACTGGTAATATTTATGCCTTTTGTGGCTATTGTCCAGGACGCCCATACTATATCTTCTACATATATATAATTGGCATATTGGGGTATTGCTATATCTGTTGATTTTGCAAAAAAACAAAAGAAGGGAGAAAGAAGGAAAAAAAGGGAAAAAGGAGAAGAAAGGAAAAAGGAAAGAGATATCAGAGATTTTGATTTAATTGAGGCGCTCATTTGTGTGAAATAAGGCTTTAAGGCCAAAAGAAATAGAATATTTAACAACAACACGGCGAATAGAAAGAATCAAGAGTAGACTAAAAGGAAGGAAAAAAAAGAGAAATAAGGGAAAATAAACGAAAAGCTAAAGGAAAGGGGGAAGTAAAAGAAAGAAAGGGAGAAGGAAGGAGAGGAAAGGGGAAAGGGGAAAGGAAGGGGAAAAAAAAGAGAAGATAATGCAGAAGAAAGAAGGAACAAGAAACAAGATAGGGAAAGATAAGTGAAAAAGGAAAGAGAAAAGAAAAAGGAGAAAAGAAAAGAAAAAAAAAAAGAAAAAAAAAGCAATAAAATCTGCAAAAAATTTGAAGTCCGTTAAAAAGCAAGTCCACATAAAGATTAATCGGCAGTGGTCTGACGTCCTCACTTTGGTGTAACGGTTACAACATGGCTTCTAAAAAACTGAATGAAACAAAATCCTCTACGAGGAAAGACAAAAAAGATTCCCTCCAGGATAATTCCCAGGATAAATCCTTAACAACTTATTTTTCTCCCCAGCAACATAAGATCACCAAACAGAAATTAAATGATATGGATCTCAGTTTGGAAAGTTTGGAGCGAGACCCAATAAGAAACCCTGACAAAGATCCGATAACTATTTCCTTGTTCCACACTAGTCTTAAGGCTAACCTAGATGAGATTAAAGCTGAATTGGCCTCAACTGCTGCAGAAATCAAATCGGATATAAAAACTGAAATAAATCCACTTGCTGTAAAAATGGAAAGATTTGAAGACCAACTAAAACAATTAGACTTTCAAGTTAAAAATTTAACAGATGATTGTCAAAAGGCACACCGGGACATTTCAGACTTACAAAATAAATTATCTGATTTGGAAGATCGATCTAGGCGAAAAAAATGTACGATTCAGAGACATTCCAGAAAAAGGCAGACAAGAAGATGTAAAGCAAACTTTGATGGAGTATCTATCTACACTGGGTGTTCCTTTTAAATCTTCAGACCCGATAATAGAAAGATGCCATAGGACATTTAAACCACAAGCAATCCAAAATGACTCTCCTCGTGATATCATTGGATGTTTCTACTCGTTTGATTTTAAAGAAACCATCCTGTAATCTGCAAGAATTAATCCAGTTTCTGATGGCTCTTTCCAGAAAGTTAAAGTATTCCAAGACCTATCTTTTGAAACTAGAACAAAAAGAAAAGTATTCAGTCTTGCTACTCGATCCCTGAGAAGCCATAATATAAAATACAAGTAGCTTTTCCCTTTAAAACTTAGCCTTTCATATGAAGGGAAAAGAGAAAAATTTGATAATAATGCGAGTCTAACAGATTGGCTTAAAAATAACAAATGATTTCCGTAGTCATACAACTCATTAAGTTGTAAGGGGTAAATTATTTTTTTTTTTCTGCATAGAGCCTTCTTTCGCTACTATACGTATATTATACGTGATGGAATACAAGACACATATTCATGTTTAAGATATCTAATATAACTTTATACGTACTAAGGTAAAATGCTTGGGATGCAACGGTTAAGTTTTGCGAGTCAAAGAGTAATGAAGGTATCCATAAAGTTAATTTAATTTTTTTTTTTTTTTTTGCCGTATAGTGCCTTCTTTCGCTACTATACGTATATTATACGTGTTGGAATACAAGACACATATTCATGTTTAAGATATCTAATATAATTTTATATACACTAAGGTAAAATATTTGGGACACAACTAACACTTGAAAAATGCAATATTTACTTGCAACTTTTGTTGCTCTTATATACTAAAACGTTTCACAAGATTAATATCTTAGCTATAAATAGTCTGCACTTAATAGAATTATACTCTATGCACCATTTTCAAGGTTAAGTTCTGCGAGTTAAAGAGTAATGAAGGTATCCATAAAGTTAACTTAATATTTATTTTATTTTTCTCTTACAAGTGAGATCTATCTCAAGAAAGACGGGAGGGCACTTTAGCGGCAGGCTCCCTATTCAGGCATGGTTTAGGGTTTCCCCTCTTGTGTAGTTATACTACTCTATTTTCATTGTGCCTATATGGCTTTCAATGTTTACAACAGTATTAGGTCTTTACCTAATAGTCGGATGATTGATGATGTTGGACTTATTCAGAGTCCAATGATAGGAAGTATATGTTTTGGGTTTTTCTTTTTTTTTTTCTTTTTTTTTTTTTGTGTGTTATGTTTTTTCTTTTTTGAACAGGAAGCCAAAAAAAGCTTGTGATGTATCTTCATGCTGAAGTTTCTATCCTTGAACATCCAGGGGCTTAATACAAATAAGAAAAGACTGTATAACTCCTTGATGGAACAAAATATACAGGTTGCTTTTCTACAGGAAACGCACTGGCTTAAAGACACCAGACAAACATGGGGTGGAGATAAATTTTCAACTACGATCCAAGCCTCATTAACCAATAATAAAAAAGGGGGGTGGCAATAATATTTAACAAAGATCTCAAATTAGATATTTTACATTTAGAACTAGATCCAGAAGCCAGGTTCATTATTTTGGTCTGCAAGATCGATGACAAGATTTTCACATTGGTTAATGTGTATCTCGCTAATGTTGACCCAACTACAAAATTTTCTTTGATAATGGATAAAGTTGAAAAGATTAATAAGGAATACTTGATCATCGGTGGTGATTTTAATTGTGTTAGTGATCCCTCCCTGGACAGAACTACCTCATCTCCTTCTGCTAACAATAAAGGACCTATTAAGCAAGCCAAAAAGTTAAATAATATCTGCAAGCAATATAATTTATATGACATCTGGAGACTATTTCACCCCTTTAATAAATACTTCTCCCATTTATCTGGAGTTTATGGTACTTACTCCCGGATTGACTTTTGTTTAACAAACGCTATTGCAATTCCGCTCTTTAATCATATTAATATTAAGGAAAATACATGGTCAGACCACAGCTTTGTTTTATTCGACCTTGGTTATTCTCCTCCTCTCCTTCGTAATACCTGGAGACTGAACGATGCCCTCCTAAAGGACACTAATAATAGGGAGGATTTGACCAAGTTACTAGAATATTTTTGGGTAGAAAATAACCCGGTAGACACCTCTCCTTTGATAAATTGGTGTTCTCACAAATCCGTAATGAGGGGTTATATAATCAAAATAGACCATGTCCTTAAGAAAAAAAAAGGCACAAATTTGCCGGATTTATATATCAAATTTTATTAATGCTCAAAATTGAATAAACTACACTCTACCTCTGAGCGGAGGACTCTATTAAAAGAGTTGCAAATACAAATCAACTTAAAAAAGAGGAAAAAATTAAGCTAAATATAAATAAACTAAAACTAAACCATTATCTTTTGGGCAACAGAGCAAGCAAAAGTTTAACTAGGAGATTACGTAATCATTATGCTAAAAATAGGGTAAAAAAATTGGTGGTCGATCAAATTGTTTACTCCACCCCATCTCAGATTGGACAAAAGTTTAATCAGTTCTATCAAGACTTATACAATCTAAAACTGTCCCCAGAAATAACGGACATTCAAGGATATTTAATTAGTTCCCTAATTCCGAGAATTTCTTCCCAGGATCTGACCAACTTAAATAAAAAAAATCCTCCTGAAGAAGTTCAATTTCAAATTGATAGATTAGCCACAAATAAAACTCCTGGCCCTGACGGCTTTACAAATTTATACTATAAATATATGAAGCCTCATCTATTAAAACCTCTTACTGAAATGTTTAATCAAGTTTAGAAAATGAGGCTATACCAAAGGAACTATTACAGTCAAATATTGTCCCTATCTTGAAACCGGGCAAAGATAGTTCGGACCCAAGAAACTATAGACCGATTGCATTAATCAATGTAGATATGAAAATATATTCCGCCATTATTGCCGAGAGACTGAAAACTATTATAACTAAACTTATTCATCCGGACCAAATAGGGTTTATCCCCGGCAGATGGGCATCAAATAACACCCGAAAGCTCATCGACATTATTGGTCTAGCCAAAGTTCACGCTGAGCCCCTCCTGGCCCTGTCTTTAGATGCAGAAAAAGCATTTGACAGGGTCGGGTGGAGCTATTTAAGAGAACTCCTTAAGGCATATGGCTTTAAAGGATGGATATATACTGCAATTTTGGTATTGTACTCTTCTCCCTCGGCTAGAACCGTAGGCCCCAATATTACTTCGACTTGGTTCGATCTTAAAAATGGAACAAGACAGGGCTGCCCCTTGTCACCTCTTCTTTATATCTTGTCTCTTGAACCTCTCGCTGTCAATATCAGAAATAATCAGTTAATAAAGGGGGTCCCAACGAAATTTAATGAAATTAAGATTGCATTATATGCTGATGATGCTTTGGTCACCCTTACATCTCCGGAGGATTCATTAGCGGCACTAATGGAAGAAATTGATACGTTTTCAAATATTTCTAATTTTAAGTTAAATATTTCAAAATCTACTGCTTTAACCATTAACCTGCCTTTATACCAGGTTGAAAGGTTATCTCAAAAATTCGAATTTATCTGGACTGATAGAGAAATAAATTACTTGGGTCTCAGTTTCCCTGCTAACGCCTCTCACATAATGGAGAGGAATGTTATGCATCTAATGAAAGATATGAATCAAAACTTAAGAAAATGGAAAAACTTAGAAACTCTGTGGACAGGTAGAATCAACATTATAAATTCTTACATTTTACCAAAATGGCTGTACTTGTTCTCTATGGTCCCTCTTAAAATTCCTAAGGCTTGGTTAGTAATGATCCAATCTGCCATTAATAAATTTATCTGGAAAAATAAAAAGCCTAGAATAAGTCAAAACAAATCTCTAAAAAATTGTCTCAGGGAGGGCTTCATTTTCCAAATATTACTAATCTTTATTACGCTAATACTATCCGACATATATACACTTTACAAGAACCACATTTTTTTCTGAACCATGGTATAATATGGAATCTGAAGCTCTCCATGCTTCTAGACTTTATTCTTATGTATGGTCAGATCCTGGGAAGCTCTCTAGGGACTTGCCTAATTGTTTAATATCGTTGGCTCAGTCCCTGGAAACATGGGCTTAAATTAAGAAAATTTTGGGCTTTACTCATCTAATTCCCAGAACATGTAAACTAAATATATTAGAAAATAATTTAGAGCACTGGGCTAACAAAGACACATTAACTCTATCGGATATTATGCAGGGTGATAACATTCTGCCCTTCCAACAGATTGTGGATAATTTACATATACCATCTAAAGAATTATTTACTTACCTTCGTATTAAACATTATATCCAGAAACATGTTATTCAATCTTCCTTTCCTTGGGCTAAAGAGTTGCAAACCTTATTTTGTTTTCAAACCGTACCCAAGGTTATTTCTGTTGCTAATTCGCTTTTCAAAGGTTTATACACCTTCCCTTATAAACTGGTTAAGAACATGGGAGAATGAATTAAATCTAGTGATTTGATTTCTCCAAATGACTGATTTTCCTCTATAATTCTTGTAAACAAATGTGTTTATGGCCTAAACCTGACAGAGTGTCATTTCAAACTACTCCACAGATGGTATTACACCCCGACAAGATTGGCCAAAATGTACACCTCCCAAGATTCTACTTGTTGGAGATGTGGTACCTATTCTGGTACATACATTCATATATGGTGGGCTTGCCCAGCACTTAAGTCACTTTGGGCCTGGGCATTTAATATTTTTTCTGAAATATCTCATAATGAGGCATCATTTAACGATATGAATAAAAATCCAGCTTTAGCCCTTCTTCATTTGAATTGGCCTTTAAATCACGTAAATACATCTGTTTAGCTATTCATTGCTTTGTCGCAGTTAAAATTACCATCGCGAGACAGTGGAAATCCTCTAATTCTTTTCAGAAAATCTCCTTAATAATCAAATTAAATTCCAACTGACAATGGAAAATGATATTACCAAAAATTGTTCAGCGGTCTCAAAAAAAAGAGACTGGTATTCAACTTGGCTTCAAAATTGCTCTTTACTTTATGGTAACTTATAAATTCTATTAGGTAGATTAACTCGAAGTATGGTATATGTAAATCTATCTGGTCATTTGAAAATAACTCATCGACAATATGTATATAAATCCGTGTTTGCTTCCACTGATACATTCCTTTCTATTATTTACTATTTGGCTACAGACAATTGTTTATGTCATATTTTTTTTTTTTTGTCAATCTTTCTTTTATTGAAGCATATCAGATTGGGTACAAAATAGAGAGAGGGGAATGCAATATCTGGTACATTACAGGGTGAATACAGCGGTAGCGTAAACAGTTAAATTTCCTGATAAAGGATGCTTCATTTTTTCTTTTTTAGTGTTAACAAAAGCGTGTTACTGTTAGCAGTAGTGCCCATCCTGATATATAGTTAGAGGGTGACAGTAGATTATGCAAAACTGGGGCACATAGCTAATGAGTAAAAATTAAGGTCGTATTAGTTATATTAACAGTAGGAAATGCCATATACGAAACAGCAAATAAAGTAAAAGATCGCGTTTCAACGCGTATTATGCTTGATGTTGCTTAAAATATGCTTATAATACTCTTGTAGTTTGCTTGATATCTAGTAAAACGTTCTATTAGTTGCGTTGTAAGTGCCTAGCTGTATTATAACAATCAGCAACGTAGAATGACATTGCAAGACTTGAAATACACATATATGTTACAGAGTATAAGTTGCGGACAGCAAGGGCACCAATAGGTGAAATCTCGCTTGTATCCCAGCTAATAGTGTTAACCTATGGTAAAGTAAAAGCATGGAATTTAAAATTGGGATAAGTAATGTGTACTCCGCTGTTTTAAGTTGAAAGAAACAGGCTGAATTGTAGCTGGTATTGTAAGACTTAGAAAACTTAGAAAAATTACAGGCTAGTGACCCTACGATAGTAAAAGGCATATTATACAAGCATGTAACATGGGTCAGTGGTATGGCAAACTAGGTCATTGCATCTTATAAAGTTAACTCATAACTGGAGAAGCATAGTATATACTTACTATGGATCAGGGTGCGACACATAGTAAGTCCTACAGGTTAATTAATCTAACTAGAGGTGACTAAAAAAAGCATAGTGTTAGCATAGAAAATGTGATATACAGTAGTTATAAAGGGACATAAATCAGGCATTGTGTAGCACTCAGCCGGTAGAGGATCCAGGCCCCCATTCAGCCTATGCCTCTCAGTGGTTCCACTGAGCGTTGATGCAGCTGGACAGTCATCGGGTTCAAATGCCCAGGTAGAGACAGGATTTGTGGCATTGTGGAGCTTGAAGACAGTCCCCGCTGCTCTTGTGAGTGATAATATGCTGGGGAGCGATCTGGCTGAGGTCTGTTCTTAGTGTCCTGCCGGAGTCCCGCCCGCTGTGTTCTGGTGCTGCTCAGGGAGGTTTGGTGACTCGAGTTGCTCTGTGGCTTTAGGTATATCGGCTGCGTCTTTCGCGGCTTCATCACAGCCGCCTTGTGTGCTTGTCGGTGCTTGTTTGTATGGGTGCCCACTTGGAATGCCTGCAGTGGGGCACTATAATGGCTTCGGCGGGTCTTCGGCCGGATCCACATGGACACCGCCCGTGCCGCTGTGAGGTTTGGCATACCCCTGCTGCACTGCAGCTCGTAGAAGGCTGTGCAGAGCCTGTCGAGGACCTCTAGGGAGGAAGGCTGAGTATGGTTGCTCATGGCTCCCCTCTGTGGACTGCGGCGAGCGGCCATCTTGGACACGCTCCGCCTGCCTCGTGTTTCTGACGATTTCGGGTTCCTTAGCCAGAGGACTGATCAGTTTGCCAGGTCTGTCTGTCCAGAGGGGACTGGGATATCTCCCACCAATCCAAAGGGGGGGTTTGGAGACCTGCTTAGGTGCTTATGGGGTCCGGTGTCTGAGAGAGCGGCCGCCTGGTATCCTGCTTTCCTAGCTCCCACGGGCTTCAAAAAGGTCTCATTTGTTCATGGGTGCACCCCCGACGTGGGTGATGCACCCTGGTGGGTCCTTGGGCAGTTTAGCCCTCGATAGTGCCTTTTTTCCCGCTTGTCAAGCAGGAGCTCGTGTCCCCTGCTTCTGCTTAGTTCGACGGTCAGGCTCCGCCCCCCTGCAGACCCTGTTTATGTCATATTAATGACTTCCTGGCTCTTTAAAGATTTCTATTTTTTTTTCTTTTCTTTATTTTTTTTCTCTTTCTTGTTTTTTTGTATGTTTTTCACATTCGTCTGATTGTGATATTTATATGAATCCACTTTATTTATAAGACGACTTATTTATATCAATCGGACGTTCTATGTATGACTGTATGTATGCATTTTGAACTGTCTTGTACTATAAAAACAAACTTTTTGCAATAAAAAATTATTATAAAAAAAAAAAAATTACAAATGATTAAAATATAAAATCATTTAAAAAACGTAACCAAAAAAATATTACATGAAGGTCATTGCTGCTGCTTTAAAGACTTTATGCCAGGATATTAATTAATTTTGCTTGAGCTGTAGATTGGTGCTATTTATGTTACCTTGTTTTTGAAGTGCGCTAATAAATTGCACTAATAAATCCCCCCCAAAAAATAAAAAATAAAAAAAAAATTTGATCGAACTGGCAAGAGATATGCAGAGAAAACAAAAAAATAAATATTAAAAAAAACTCAATATTTTTACTATTGTTTTACAGACAAACTTATTTTGGAATATATTTTGTAAGTCATATATTTAACTCACCTCAACTTGTTGTTTGGTGAATACCTATCCAGGATAATAGATTTATAACACGTAAAGGGACATTCTAAGTACCAAAACCACACTAAGTGGTTTTGGTGCTTAGATCATGCACATGCAGTTTCACTGATTGGTTCTCTGCCATTTAGTATTAAATACAATTTATTTTGTTTATACAAACCTAGCCACACCTCCCCTGGCAATGACACACACAGCTTCCATGAAAATAATGTTTAACTTTTATAAGACAGTATGTTTACTTAGTAAGTTATTATCTGCTCTGTGAAATTAACTTTAATCACATGCAGGAGGCTTTTGTAGGCTATAGCAGGCGATTAATAGAGCATGAGTTAAGAACTAATTATTAGTCTAAATTAAACACATGGTGCTGTTAAGATCGCTGTCAAAATGAATCCTTTTCTTCAGGTAGGCTGTGTGAGACATAGTCAAGGGACGTATGACAAGTACTGCATGAATAAAATCATTTAACTCCTAAATGGCAGAGAATTGAGCCGTGAGACTGCAGGGGCACAACCTATACACAAAAACTGCTTCCTTATTAAAGTAGTCGCAACACATTTAAAACTAGCGACTGGGCAGCTATTCATGCCAAGTTGCTAGAAAAGACCCCAACCCATGCGAAATATGGGGGGGGGGGAGGGGGGGCATAGTCAGTAGGTGGGGGCCCTAATACTTATAATAAGGTGGAGGACCTTTTGCCCCGTCTCTTGAACCCCACCCATGTCAGCAGTGGGGGTCCAAATATTAGCCATAAATAATAAAAAAAAATTGCAATCAGGATTATCTTTAATTTTAATTAGTCGCACCAGGAATTATAGATTTTTAGTTGGCATTTTTTGGGGATGAAGAATAGAAAAAGTAAAAGAAAGAAGACGTCTGATGGTAAGTATAATTTTGGCTTCCCAATTGCTAGTTCTAAATGTTTAGTAGACACGCTGTGGCAGGTGGAGACATATGAAGGTACATGACCACCCTTATAGTAATAAGGGGCTCTTATTGACAACCCCAGCAGATTTTTATATAATCGTATTACTATTATTTTATTGGTTTTTACATTGCCACCAAATCCAATACACTGCCCCCCCTCCCTCCACTATAATACACTGCCCCCACCCAATCTAATACACTGCCGCTTAATCTAATACATTGCACCCTCTATCTCCACTCCAATACACTGCCCCCTCTCTTCCCCCAAATTAATACACTGTCCCCCTCCATCCCCCAATTTAATACACTGCCCTCCCCCCAATTAAACACAATGCCCCCCACCACTCTAATACACTGACCCACCTCCCATTACTCTAATAGACTTCTCCACTCCCTCCCCCATTTTCATACACTGGTCCTCTCCCTCCCCCAAACTAATACAGTGCCCCCTCCCTCAAATTAATACACTGCCCACTCCCTTCCCCAATTTAATACACTGCCTCCTCCCTCCCCCAAATTAATACACTGCAGGCCAGTCACTCCCCAATTTAACGCACTACACAAGAAGGTCCCCCAACCCCCTCTTCCCCTACCTAAGATGAGCCGCAGTCCTCCATCCAGATCCAGCCATGCTCTTCTCTGCACAAGCAGGCCATGCGCTCCTCTGGCACTGCGAACAGTAGGGAAGAGGGAGTGGCTGACCTGCTCTGCAGACAGACAGCCACTCTGCGCTCTTGCGGCTGCGGGAGCACATGATCGGCCGTGGGAGGGAAGACAAGAATCAGACAGGAAATATATTTTCTGTCTTGCGACTAGTCGCAGTCAAAGCACAAAGTGGCCATAGGGCAGATGGGCCACAACTATATTTATTGTGGGCCGTATGCGGCCAATGGGCCGTAAGTTTGACATGTAGGAATAAACATAATAAAAATTTATCCCTACTTGTAGGGATAAATAAACATAATATTAAAAATCCTGAAAAGTGGGGCGGGGACTGACCATAATGGCGGCTGGACGTTTACATAGAGAGCTCATGTAAACAGAAATAATTCTCAAGAATCTACTGTCTTTGCTCTTCTCTGGACACTGACACTATACTCTCTGCAAAATTAAACATCTGACCAGCCTGGGAGGTTCTCCCGCGGTCTTATATGCCTACCCTGAGGCTGTTTTTTTGCAGAGATTTGTGTTGCCTAGCAGGTGCTGTGGAAGGGAGAGGCAGCCGATCCCCTGACCTGGCGCGTGCAGGACTACAGCAAAACTAAAATGGCACCCCATTACACCACCTCCCAGACCGGTGGGGGTGATCCCGGTCCCCACCCTTGTGGCTCCTCTGAGCTTTTAAGGACATGTGGTGATACTGCTGACAGCGACACCATAAGATGTGCATCTGAAATGGCGGCTGTGGCAAGTATCCTGGACACCCACAGGCGGTCGTGGTAAGTATCCTGGACACCCACAGAGAGATGTCCTACACTCTCCTGCATCTAGACGACATCTTCAAAGCATTTTGGAGAAAGCTGAATTAAACCTTACCTGTCCCTGTGGTGGAACACACACCTCCAGCTCGCCCTGGACACATCCAATATCGACTGGCGGCCTCCTTACCTAGCTCGGCGTGTCTGTGGTGGCGGAGACCACATCACTACACTATGAAAAGCGTGGGGTGCAGACCGACGTCTACATTGAACATTCCGAAGGCTAGCTTTGGGATTGCACAGATGGATGGAGGGCAGAGAGGGAACTATCAGCAGACGCAGGGCCTGTGGCTGATTCCTTTGGCGCTGGGCTTGAAGTTCGGTACTATTATGTGGAACTGTGTCATACCCATAATGGGCATAGGTTGACCTCCATGTTGGGACTCCTGATATTTGTCACCTCACAGTTTGATTGTACTTATCACTGCATTCTCTTTTTCTTTATTTTAAATTTGTTTGATTTACTTCATCTCCCTGATTAATGTTCTCTGTCACTGACACCAATCCACATCAGCATGAATCTACTGATAATGCAACTCACTATGACACAACACAAGCTGAAAGCTCCTGTTATCTTGTGCCTATGGAGCTTTTAAAGGGTGTAAACCTGCTGTTTTATAATTATTATTATTATTATTATTATTATTGCCATTTATATAGCGCCAACAGATTCCGTAGCGCTTTACAATATTTTGAGAGGGGGGATGTAACAATAAATAAGACAATTACAAGAAAACTTACAGGAACAATAGGTTGAAGAGGACCCTGCTCAAATGAGCTTACAGTCTATAGGAGGTGGGGTATTAGAAACACTAGGATAGGAAATATCAAGTAGGAGTGAAGCAGAGCTGGAGGAGAGAGCAAAGCACTATCCCATAGGAGAGAGCAAGAGACAGTTATGTAAGGGAGAGATTACTCTGGGAGGCCATACGCTTTCCTGAAGAGATGGGTTTTAAGGCCCTTCTTAAATGATTGAAGACTAGGGGAGAGTCTGATGGCAGTAGGCAAGTTATTCCATAGGAGAGGAGCCGCCCGTGAGAGGTCCTGCAAGCGCGAGTTGGCCGTACGGGTGCGAGCAGCGGTCAGGAGGTGGTCGCGGGCAGAGCGGAGGGTACGAGGAGGGGCATACCTCTGGATCAGTGAAGAGATATAAGAGGGGCTGGAATTGTTCAGTGCTTTAAATGTATGGGTTAGCACTTTGAATTGACTCCTATTGGATACAGGGAGCCAATGTAAGGACTGGCAGAGGGGTGTGAGAGGATAGGAAAATCAGTCTAGCTGCAGCATTCATTACAGACTGTAGCGGGGCAGTACGGCTTTTGGGGAGACCAATCAGGAGAGGGTTACAGTAATCCATGCGGGAAATTACTAGAGCATGAACAAGCTCCTTGGTAGCATCTTGCGTAAGAAAGGGGCGGATGCGGGCTATGTTTTTGAGTTGGAACCTACAGGACTTGGCAACAAACTGGATGTGAGACTCAAAGGTGAGACCAGAGTCAAGTATGGCGCCAAGACAGCGCGCTTGTAGGGATGGACTTATGTGGATATCACTGACTTGAAGGGAGAGTGAGAGAGGAGGATCAGTATTAGGAGGAGGAAAGACAAGGAGTTCAGTTTTAGAGAGGTTAAGTTTGAGAAAGCATGACGACATCCAGTCAGAGATGGAAGAGAGGCAAGCAGTGACACGTTGCAGGACGGCCGGGGAGAGGTCCGGTGAGGAGAGGTATATCTGAGTGTCATCAGCGTACAGGTGGTAGTTGAATCCAAAAGAGGCAATAAGTTTTCCAAGAGAGGCAGTATAAAGAGAAAATAGAAGGGGACCAAGGACAGAGCCTTGTCTTTCATATGTCTGCCTATACTTCCTTGATAAAATGCTTAGTTGACGTCTACTGTTTAAACATATATACTTAGCCGGATTCTATTCCTACAAAAAAGGAAAAGTGCAGCATCTCTCATACATTTTCTCTACTATTGTTATATACAGCTATATTGTTATATACAGCTTTTGCCTCACACTTCTGTACCTACCACTAGATTTACTCATACTACTCTGAAACAATATGTATAGCAGATATATTGTATGTTTTACTTGCTGTTAACACCTGCATGACAAAATAAAGTATTTTTTAAAAAAAATCCTGAAAAGTGACAGTTCAGCTTTAAGAGAATTTAAAGGGACATGCATTACCCAAAATAAAGCAAATAAAGCAAAAATGTTGAAAAACTTACCATAAACTTGGTCAGATTACATTGTTGGACACACCTCTCAGCTAAGGTAGTTTCTTCACCCCCGCTATCTCCTCCCTTTCCTTCTAACCCACCATTTTCAGTTTCAGACCAGTCCACTAAGGACAGAAACAGGGAATCATTGTGCAACAGTAGGATAGAGAAACTCAATACCCTACACAACATGAATCACACTAATCAGAATCCCTCTCTTCTCCCCCTGTCAGATGGTGCAAGTTGAAGAGATCTTCAACTTCACATGTGTAAATCTGTCAGGCATGTATAATGCACTTTTCCAGCATTCCTAGGGATAGTATTTATAATATAGGTTTCTAGCGCATACAGTTGAAGGCAGCTCAAACACCCAAACCAGAGTCTCTCTGTTCTGGTCCAAATGAAAATGCATATGATAGAAGAAGGGGGTAGCACATTATATGTTCGCGTAGACTAGATATTCAAAATACCCAATTCCTTTTCTTCTTTCTTATGTGGTCTCACACTGGACAAATCAGCTGTCGATCAAAATTCACTTACCTCATTGGCTCATATGGACACATTTCGGTTAGAATTTCCCGATATATACTTAACCTGTCACAATGGCCTCATTCCCCTTGAAGAGCCGGCTTACCGGCAAAAAGCGTGTCGGGGCTCTTCTCTGTACTAACCTCTGGCTATTACTACTTTAAGATTTTCTGTAGAAGTTTGACCTCAGACCTGATGTTCTTTCAGAGTTGTATAGGCAGGGCATATTCATGACTTATCTTTCTTTTCCTAATGGTGCTTACTTCAGATTAGTAGATAGCTTTCTGACACAGTATAGGTGCCCTCGAAGGCATAGCTTAGAAGTTTACAGTATGACAGTTAACAGCACTATTTTAGGATATAAGTCATCTACTCATTGATTTTACTTTTTTTAGCTGGCATTAGTGACAACCTTAGCTGAGTTCCTTCCTTTAGAGTTAATAACTTTAGCATAGTGATAATAGTTCCCTTCAAGGAAAATTGCAAAAATTGTATCCTACAGATTGATCAAATTGTTATATCTACCCTCCACCCCCCCTCCCTCTCCTCCCTTACCTCCCGTTACCCTTTCTCTATTACATCCAAGTTGTTATACCCCCAAGTCAGCAATTCTTATGTACTAGGGAAATACAGGTTACCCACAACTGAGAACCTTTCTCCTGTCACCAGGAGACAGAATATTTTATAAACAATGCTTGTAGGTATATAGTGATTAGAAGGACTTATGAGAATTATATTGCTCTATATTACCCCATGTAATACTGCTTTAAGTGATAATATGTATAGCTCTTGTCGTGAAAGATGAATATGTTAACTGATAAGCAATATGGAATCAGTATTGTAACCTTTGTGATCCATGCATGGTTGTAACCGGTTACCCTGTATTGAGAATGTAAAATTTCTTTATAAATTGCCAATAAAAAAAAAAAAAAAAAAAAAAAAATTGTTATATCTACTCTATTCGATATTTTGTGTCTCCTGGGATCGCCAATTTTTGCTTTACTGGCATCTCTTAAGAAATACTACAGATTTTTATATCTGGGCTCAGCCTGCAATTTCAGCAATATACCAATCGATTGTTGGATAATTTGATATAGTTCTCTCTTCATATCTTTTGTTTTACATTAGTTTTATTATCTTTTTTTTCTAATTTACCTGTTAATTTACTAATATCAATACTTTTAATCAATATATTAAATGTTACGTTTTAGTTAAAATGATACCAGTAGGCAAGCACCTCTCTGTTTTGTTCTTCTTTCTCTTTTATATATTCAACTACCACTGAGACTTCTCCTACCTCTGAGATCTCACCAATGCGCTAACCCATCCTTCACTCATACACATTCCTAGGGATATGGCACTGATTGGTTAGATCAGTGCTCCCTGGAGTTGTTGTAGAAAGCACAAGAAAGAAGGAGCAGGCAAATGGGAAAAATGAAAATCATATATACCTGCTTTTTTCAGCTTGCAAAATGAGGCAACTGTCTCATACAAAGCTAAAGCTTTTGAATGTCAGTTGTCTCAAAGTGATGCATGTCCCTTTAACTAACTTTATTTAGGAAAAACAGAAGTGATATATCTTAAAGACAGTGTGCAAATAGTCTGTTATTTTCTTCCCTTAATTATGACATCTTCCTTTTCCTCATCTTCAATCATATGAACTACAGAACAATCTACTTGAAAGAATTCCAGATATATGTAATTATTAGTCATTGTATTCTAAATTCTAAGAAATTCTAGCCTTTAAAATTTAGATTTGTTTATTTCTACTCCAGTTCCTTTCTAAATGGGGAAGCTTACTGTATTTTAAAAGGTATAAATGGATATAGTTTTTCTTTTCTTTTTCATTTTACTCTCCATTTTCCTTTTCTTTGATGCTGTCGTACAAGCAGTTTTCAAAATAATTCCATGCAAGCGAGTCTCATTAAGGAGGGTAAAACGTTGATTACTAAACAAGCCTCTGCAATTTGCACTTCAAGGTCAAGTCGGAAAATGCATTAATATGAGGCAGAACACAGGGCAGGGCCTTATTGCTTCCCTTGTGGTATTCTCATCAATCACACTCATAGATGACAAAGAGAGATGGATGAATTGCTTTCTCCATGGTTCAAGTGAATCCATTTTATGTTTGACGTTTTAGACTGCCTTTCACATTACATGTTGTACTGCTATCTCTAGTCTTGACCTGAGCTTTGATGTATGCGGCAATGCGTGCAAATTCTAAAAGAGAAAGGGATGATCTCCCAGCTAATTTTATTTAATAACCATGCCTGATTATGCTACAGGCAGATAGACCTCTGATTAATGTAATCATTAGACATTTTCAAGGTGATCCAAACAAAACATCACATCATCTTTCCTGTTATTTCCTATAGATTGTTCTTAGATTTTATTTTTTTAGAAGTCCCCAGGCATTTACAATTGGACAGCTGACTTTTTAAAAAATATTTGTACTGAAATTATGCTAGCGTATTGCATGTCATGCTTCAAAGTCATACCATATAAAAAATTCTTACAATGCCTTCATATGGTGACTTGGTACTGAAATTAATCCACACTGCAGTCCATCCATAAATACGGCATGGAAGCCTGTCACATAGGATAGGGTGTTATTTGCACCAAGAAATGTGTATGCAAAAAAATATTAGCATATTTGGTGTAGCAGTAGGTTATCATTTTCCTGAGATTACAATGTTTGGTTTGAAATATTAATCACTCGCTCAGACTCTGTAGTTGCTGTGATAGATCACAATACTCTCTGTGGGAGTGTGCTCCTGCTTTCGCCTTTCACTAAATCTTCAGCATAGATGTTTGCCAAGAATTGATTGTCATGTGCAACAGGGATCAAATTTTAAACAGTTTTTACTTGAAATCTATTTTTTGCAACTTCTGTTTGCACAATCTATGTAGCGGAATGTATGCCCATTTACACTTTTATTCCCTTTGGTTTGGCTGTCCTTACAACCCGTTCATTTACCAAACTGACTTTGTGTGGTCCCCTATTAACGTCACAATCACCGACCACCCGTGGCTGTTAACCACAAATTAATCATCAGTGCAAGTGTTTTCCCTGTGTGGCCGCCGTTCGTATAACCAAACAAACGTGCTCTAAGAATTGGCAGCCATTTTGTCTCCCGAACGCAGGCAGCGGTACATGGTCGTCGAAGGCCTGGAACACCAGGGAAACTAGCTGCCCATACAACTTACCAAACACTTATGAGAACGGCGTTCGGGAGGCATGAACTACCGAACAGGGGGAAAATTCGCTCCCTAACAGCCAGGGGGAGTATTCGTTGGCGTTTGTGTGAGGAACCCCTGGAAGATAACTGGTCGTTGCCTTGTTTTCTCTGGAACTGTTTTGAAGCAGCACCTCGTGGCTGACCGGTCAAAACTTTAGTCGAATGGTGTTCCAGAAACCACCAAAGGGATCTGAGCGCTATTTTGACAAAGTGGGCGCTCAGACCTATTTGGTGATATGACTTTCAGTGGGATCCTATATTATTAAAGTGTATTTTTTATGAAAATGTTAATATTGTGCATGATGTCCTGTATCTGAGAGATAATTGAGTTATAGTTTTCTCACTCAATTATCTCTCAGAAAAAGAGACTCGTAGGAGGAAAACTCTTGTGATTTTGATGTGGAGACCACATGCTAGGGATCAGTGCATAATAAACTGTGTGTGGCCAAAATAAACTCAGTTGACTCCCAGAACTATGTGTCATCTAGTTGCTGGGGGAAAAGAGTCTTGGATTGCTACAGTCTTTCTTTCAGTTTTGAGGAAGGAATAGTGGAGATACCTATGCTGGGTATTGGAGCTCCGCTACAATCTATAAGTGAACTAATATGCTGCGTAATTGAGGATTTTTCTAGCCTTGGTGAATAAATAATCTAAATTTTATTAAAGACAGGAGGTACATATTTGCTTATTCCATCTTTATGGACACCGCATGGCAGCAAAGAAACAGTTAACACAGTCAGAAAAAACAACCAATCAATATGAGGTAAGGAAAACATAACTCTCAACACTTTCTTTGATGAGATCGAGCAGGAGAGTACAACAACTGAACACCAACTTAGTAGTAGACATCACAACAGGAACCAAAAGAAAATCTGTAGAAGCCGTTTTATACTGATAAGAAAACAGAAAGGCTTGTGAAAGTAAACTGCAATAGACTGATTGCCGCAACAACACAAAACAGGTCAGAAACAGTCAGAATGAACTGTAGGATAACACAAAGACATAATCCAAAACCAAACAAACTGAAGCTATAATAACATCCCACACAAAATCAATGAGTAAACAAAAACATTAGGGTGGGGGACAAAGCAAACGAGGGGGAAAATATTTACCTACTGTCTTTAATAAAATTTTGATCATGCTAAAATAATCCATAATTTTACAGCAAGATAGGAGGCTTCATATTTGTATTTTTAACACCCTGATATCAAGGCAATAGAAGCATGAGAGTGAGGATGAAAATAGAATGTCCGAAATGAAGACTCCAAAGACAAAACCGCTGTAGCCAAAATCTTAGACAACAAGTCCAATGCCACCATAGCTGCAGCACCACACACGAGTGGGTACCAAAAGATCTTTCCACACCATGAGCTGTAGGATCCACTTGACATATTGAGCAGTTGTAGAGTTTGAAACAAGACTAAAAGGTCGAACATAGGAGATCAAGAGTTGACCATGTTGAGAAGACCTCAAAGATGACATAGGCGAGATATAGTAACGAAGACAACAAGCCATGCAAAGACAAGGCCTGTCCGGAAAATAAGGGTAAGACACTCAAAAGGAACCCGACATAGTCCGTCGAGAAATTGTGAAGGTTACAAAAACACGAATGAGTTGACATCAAAGGCTCTAATATCAGACCCACTGGAAAGAAATGACCAATTTAGCAGAAAGTTGATGCAAGGATAGTAGGTAATTATCAGCCCAGTGCTCCAAAAAATGTAAGACATAAGAGGCATCCCAAAAGAAGGAGTCGCGGGTCAGGGGATGTATGGCCAGACAAATCCCACTCAGCAACCTAAAAACTGTCGGGTCCTTCCTGACCTCAGATCCCTGTAGTGGAACATGGGCCCGGAGATAGCTGAAAGATAGATATTGATCATCCGGTAAGACTTCCCTTGTGAGAAGAGAGAAGAAAGAAAATTCAAGATGACCACTAAAGGGGCAGTAACGGGATCCAGACCCTTTTCCAAAAAACAGCTATTCCATGTCCTCCACTCCTAAAAATAGGATTTTCTGGTGTCCTGAGTCCTGGAGTCCCAGAGTAGATCCTGAGCCGTTGTCGATAGGTCAGACACATTTCACAACCCCTAGAAACAGTCCAATCCACCAGGGACAGTCGGTTCTGAGACAACAACAGTTGTGTAGTGTAATCTGAGTCCAGCAGGAGGTAGGGGGAGTGTAATAGGACCAAGTGATTGTCACAGGACAATACCAGTAGAAGCTAGCACCACAGCTGAGCTCTCCATAAAGTCGTCACAAGCAGGAGCATCACACCCTGATGTTTCAGAAGGTAGAGAGTTTGCAGGTTCATTGAGAATAATGGAAAACACATCAGCCCCCAAAGGCGACCATTCCTGAGAAAAATGCATCCACGGCCAGGTACAGGGGGTCTGACAGCCAACTGAAGAACAATTCCATCTGTCAATTTGCTCTAGAGGCAAACAGATCCAGATATAGAGGACCACACTAATGATACAAGAGGTGAAAAATCTCCGGTTGTAGATGCCAGTCACTGGCGTCCCTCCAATGATGGGAGAACCAGTCCGCCACAAGGTTGTCATGACAATTTATGAGAAGAGATAATTCTTCCAGAGTCCAGAGGCCGCTTGTGGCCACACTCTCGCATGTCGAGAGTGCTGGCATCCAACTTCAGAATGGGCTTGAGACCAAAATGTGGATCAACAACTAATGGAGTTTGAGACAAACCTTGTCCATCAAGTTAACAGTCTTATCTTTGGAAGAGAAGATCCTTAAATGTTGAGCCTTCAGACGTTGCATTGCTCGATAGGGCAAAGGGCCCGGTAATATGGCCTGGATAGAGGCAGACAGGAAACCTATGGTCCGAGCCAAGTTTCGTAGATTGTCACTAAGTGGTCTTAACAGGCATCTGATCTCTTTCCTGATAGCCATGACCTTGGAGGACGGGAACCTCAGTACCACAGCCACTGTGTCCACTGCAAAGCCCAGAGATTGCACGGACTGGGACGGAGTCAACTTCGGCTTTGCTTCGTTTATGACGCAGTCAAGTTCCTGTAGAAGTCAGATAAACAATAGAGTATTACCTCTCAGTGCGTTCCGATCCTGAACTATAAAGAGAATGTCGTCCAGGTAAACTATGCTTTGAGAAATGCCATGTTCTGAGAAATGCCATGCTTCAAAAGTTTGGTAAAACACCAAGGGGCTGAACTGAGGCCAAAAGGCAGGCATGTAAATTGCCATAGCTGACTGTCCCACCAGAATTGTAGGAAACATCTGTCTTCCATGTGAACAGGAACAGCGAGATAGGCGTCCTTCAGATCCAGATGCGAAAACCAGTCGCCTTCGCATTGGACGTCCTGGAGAAGGTGGATGCCTTCCATCTAAATGTCTGTAGAGAACGTACTAGTTGAGATTGCATAGATTTATCACCACCCGGAAGTTGCCAGTCTTCTTCAGTACCAAAAACATGTTGGCCAGGAAGCAAGAAGGGCTAAATACTGGTTCAATAGCCTCTTTGGACTGAAGACAAAACTCTTCCACTTTAACCAGTTGCGACGATTCCCGGTCCATCCTACGGTGAAGCGGAGATATCCGTTGCCCTGAATCGATCCAAAAACCCGACACCAGTGAAAACCACCCACTGAGGAAAAAAGTGAGACAATCTGCCTGCAATTGGAATATGAGGAAAATAATGAATGACCCTTACCTGATGAAGGCTTGCCTTGGGTGGAGGATGTTTCATGTCCCCCATTGAACTGCTGGGGAAAAAGGGTGGTGTTTGTCCCGGAAGGTAGAGGAGGAGTAGTTGTGCAACCCGCTGCCAACCAGCCCTGGAGGAAAAACTACTTCCCTATTTACAAAACACCTTCTTCAGCGAACCCTGGGGTCAGAGACGTGTAAATGGAGACATGAGTGTTCAGCTCCTTCATAAATCGGTCACCAAAAAGTAATCCTTTGGTCTCAGGATCAAATTCTTTGGTTGCCAAATCCACCAACTTGGTTTCCAACTTGTACAATGCCACTTTGCGGCATTCTGCAAACAGGGCCACATAAACAAGCCACAAAAAATTAAAAAAAACATAACTACAATATGAATGTTGCTCTCCTTGAAGCAGCAGCAAAGAAAGAGGAAGCGGAAGGGTCATATTGAGGGTTATGTTTGCCTCACTTCATTCTGATTGGTTGTTTTTTAGTGTGTTAACGGTCTTTATTTTGCTGCTGGAGGTGTCAGTAAAGAAAGTATAGGCAAAAATGAAGCCTCCTGTCTTACTGTAAAATGTTATGTTAAGTTCTGTGCACTATGATAGATACAATGTAAGTATAATTGTTAATGCTCCATAAATTAAATAAAAATGCATGCAAAATATATAACAGAGCATCATGAGATGTATCAAGCAGTAAATAATTAATGTTGAGAGCAGCAAATGAGACAGAAAGGTAAACCGTGGGATGTCTCCACACTTCCAAGCAGTTATACATCATCTTAGCATATTTATAGTGTGTCTGCAGATCCGTGGAACTAAAAGCAAACCACGAGAATCTCCATATTTATACTTCTCTGGGTGTATGTATGTATGTATTATTTATTTATAAAATATTTTACCAGGAAGGATACATTGAGATTTCTCTTGTTTTTTTAAGTATGTCCTGTGTATGTATGTATGTATGTATTTGATGTAAATATCCATAAGTGTGAGACTGTTTGTATTTATGTATCTGTAAGTGTGTGTGCCGTATGTATTGCTGTGTACCTGTGTACATCTGTGAGAGTGAATTATGTATCTGTGTGTGTTTTTATATGTGCATCTGTGACTGTGTGCATCTGCCAATGCATGCTTCTATTGTAACTGATTGCAGTCTCCATATGTGTGATTTAGTGGGGTCATATATATATATATATACAGTGGGACCTCGGTTTACGAATTTAATGCGTTCTCCGGGACGTTTCGTATTGCGAAAAATTCGTAAACCGAAACACGGTTTCCCATAGGAATGCATTGAAAACCAATTAATGCGTTCCGGAGGTGAGAAAAAAGTCAAATAAAGTATTTTATCTGTTCAAAACTCTTTATAAAGTGCACTTTAAATGCATAAATACTGTACAGGGACATGATTAATCAAGCAATAACATTTCAAACATCCAACTTTATGTTTTAAAACATCACACATCAACACACAGTAAAAGGCATGCAAACAACCAAGCTCAGCTCCCTACCTTTCCACTTCTTGAGATGCACCAAAAAGGCTCCAAAACCTGCTGCAAATGGCTCCAAAAGGCTCCAAAACTTGCTGCAAAGTGCTCAAAAAGGCTCCAAAACCTGCTGCAAATGGCTCCAAAACGCTCCACAACTTGCTGCAAATGGCTCCAAAAGGCTCCAAAACTTGCTGCAAATGGCTCCAAAAGGCTCCACAACTTGCTGCAAGTGGCTTCAAAAGGCTCCACAACTTGCTGCAAATGGCTCCAAAAGGCTCCAAAACTTGCTGCAAATGGCTCCAAAAGGCTCCACAACTTGCTGCAAATGGCTCCAAAAGGCTCCAAAACTTGCTGCAAATGGCTTCAAAAGGCTCCACAACTTGCTGAAAATGGCTCCAAAACCTCTCCAACACCTCCACACTACACACTCACATGCTACCCACACTTCAGTATGCAGGGGGCGGAGCTATAAACTGGGACACTTGTTTCGTATTGTGAAAAAAATACGTAAACCGAGGCATTTTTTTAAATGAATTTTTATACGTAAACCGAATTTTTCGTTTACCGAGGCATTCGTTAACCGAGGTTCCACTGTATATATATATATATATATTTTTTTTTAATCCACAAGAAAATGTTGCATTTCCAAAATATGAAGGTGGGCTGTGGTGCCATAAAATGTTCTAGACCGTTTTTTTGCACACCAATTACATCTACCAATAGACAGCAACACACATCCCTCACTGCTTCTCACACACAGTAACACATATCAGTCACAGCTACCCAAACACATTATTTGCAGCTATCCACACATCTCACACTGCTCTATACCTAACTCACAGCTAACCAAACATCATGCACTGCCACACACATCACTCACAGCTAGCCACACACAGCAACAAATTGCTCACACCTATCCATACATCATACATAGGCAGCCACAACACACACCTCACATTACAAAAAATACACTGTGGAAAGACTCCGGGGGCCCAGGCCGTGAGCTGTGTAAGGGGAATAATGATGGTAGCTGTGAATACACATATAGTGCAATATGCTTATAATACAAAGTGATGGTCTACAAAAAAATAATATAACTTTTGATTGGTTTTCAGACTGTTAAAGAAGGTTATTTCATTAAAGGGACACTATAGTCACCTGAACAACTTTAGCTTAATGAAGCAGTTTTGGTGTATAGAACATGCCCCTGCAGCCTCACTGCTCAATCCTCTGCCATTTAGAAGTTAAATCCCTTTGTTTATAAACCCTAGTCACACCTCCCTGCATGTGACTTGCACAGCCTTCCATAAACACTTCCTGTAAAGAGAGCCCTATTTAGGCTTTCTTTATTGCAAGTTCTGTTTAATTAAGATTTTCTTATCCCCTGCTATGTTAATAGCTTGCTAGACCCTGCAAGAGCCTCCTGTATGTGATTAAAGTTCAATTTAGAGATACAATTATTTAAGGTAAATTACATCTGTTTGAAAGTGAAACCAGTTTTTTTCATGCAGGCTCTGTCAATCATAGCCAGGGGAGGTGTGGCTAGGGCTGCATAAACAGAAACAAATGGATTTAACTCCTAAATGACAGTGAATTGAGCAGTGAAATTGCAGGGGAATGATCTATACACTAAAACTGCTTTAGTTAGCTAAAGGAATTTAGGTGACTATAGTGCTCCTTTAATGTTTAACTAGATGGACAAAAATGTTATGCAAAAAATATTATAAATATTCACACCAGGGACCCGGCAAACACAGTCCTGTTTGTACCCTGAGGAGCCACAGAGGACACCTATTCGGCAACCACCACGTGAACGCTAACATCAGACCTCATGGACTAATCCCTCTGCTCACTACAGAGCCCCTCACCATGCCTGTCATGGCCTTGCCAGGTACACCACGACACCCACCTCCCTACACACAATTGTAAAAGGGGCACCCCGGGGGCAATTTAGCTATCCGCAATCCATAGTGCCCACCATGTTAATAGTTCACTCCCACTTGCATGGCTGCCGGAGCCTCCCCACATTAATCCCGCTCCCGAGTGATAACGAATTTAATATAGCCCAGTTTCAATGGAAGGCTACCTGAAAGCGAAATAGTACAGGACCCAGGAACAACTCCCAGACAGCAACAGGTGTCAGGGTAACACCCAGGCCCTGGCCCCATGGCTGGAAACCGTTGTAAAGGGATACCGAACGTACCGGCTCAAGCTTGCACTTTTATAATTTAAGTAAGCGCACCCCAGGCATGGTCAGCCAATAAAGCTACATTTCTGTCACACACCGCCAAGTCTCATCCCGGTTAACTTAACTTCTTTTTCCCAGCCCACGTATATATTTGTTATGAGCTATAGGGCTACACATAGCAACCTTAACACAAATTATAACTCAGACGACATAACCTATCATGGCCCTATTAGTCGTAGCCTGCCACTGTAATCCTGTATTGATCAGAAAATACACACTTAATCTAACTAGCATGATCTACCTAAGCCTGCCTGAAACCTATCATATGCCAAGCATGTAATACCAACGAAGAACATCACCTTATACGACCACCACAGATGGAAAGAAAAGTTAACAACTCCATAGTTTAAGTCTATACAAAGTCTATACCTCCCCTAACCGAAATCAAAAATTGTGCCGTCTAATCATATACCATGTTATGTTTATAATGCCTGTTACTGCTTGTGACTACTATTGTGGCTGAGCAAGCCTATTGTTATACCATGCACAACAAAAATAAAGAATAAAAATATATGTATATATATATATATATATATATATATATATATATATATATATATAATAAATATTACATACATATGCAAAGATTTCTACAAAGTGTAAAACTAGATTTTTTTGCCAGTATTTGCCCTACTCTCATGTACATTTTAGTTCAAACTAACCAACCAAGAACGTTATTCCCGTTTTGCTATTTTGGCAAAAAGTAAATAAATAAATAAAACAACATTAACTTCAATTTAAATTCACTTGGAATTCCCAACAATTAACATTTTGAATAGACTTGTAAGAGTTAGTGTCTACCTGTGTGATGAGAGAACACGATACTTAGATTTGCTATCTCATAAATATATTTTGTTCCCTTGTTTTCAGCCCAAAAATATCAAGAAGGTTTAGGGATCACTAAAAGCCATGGTAACCAAAAGCCATGTTAACTAAAAGCCATGGTAAAGCCATGGTAACTAAATGCCATGGTAAAGCCATGGTAACTAAAAGCCATGGTAAAGCCATGGTAACTATAAGCCTTGGTAACTAAAAGCCATGGTAAAGCCATGGTAACTCATGCTAAAAATGTGTGTTCCAGATTTATATTGGGTTAAGGATTTACAAATTATTTCTATCCTTTGAGATACATGGTATATCATTGTTAATAAGTTATTTTAATTTGTGCAGTGTCATGTCCAACAAGAAATTATACAAAAATAAGTGGACATTGATTGTGATGGGAAGCTTTTTAATGTCCATGGGTGATCAGAATGCATGAAAATACTTCAGTGGATCTAGTTTTAGAGTCATCACATAAACGTGTTTGGGATTTAGTAACTGTCTCAACACAGCATGTGTTTTAACATTCATTCTTATGATTGCATCTGCATGCATTTAACTATGGAAAGGTCGGAATATGGTTATCTCAGCTGGGAATTTTTTACATCTCACTGAGTGATTTTGATTCTCTACACAAAAAAAAATATATATCATTTTTTTATGTAAAACTGTAGTAATTTGTACAGTTTTTATAGACTGTTTTAACATATGCATTTGCAGTGCCAGCCCAAGATACCCCTCCAGCACCAACCAAAATCCCACATACCAGCCTGTGCATCTACCTACATCCTCCAGTAAATATCACCATGTTCCTCAGTTCATCTCCCCATGTCCCCACTGCAGCTCCCTAGGTCCTCCAGTGCAATTCTTTATAATCTCCACTGAATCTGCCCATGTCCTCCGGTATATCACTTTATTTCCCCATATCCCCAGGGTATCTTCACACCCACTTATTTAAACAATCTTGTACAATTTACATAGAGCCACGCACAATTACACGCAGGGCTTGTGGCAGAAAAAAGTACTGCCATGTGCTATTGCCACTAGTGTGAGTTAGCACCGGATAAGGAATACATTCCAGAGAAGGTGGCAAAATGTTGTCCTGCTGCATGACCCAATTATGGTAAAACTTTAATTGTTGTACAGATGGTCTTATATTTAGAATACTTTGGTAGTCAGAGGAGTTCATTGACGAATCAATGGCTGCAAGGTTCCGAAGTCCTGTGGCTGCAAAACAAGCACAAATCATCACCACTCCACCACCATGCTTGACAGTTGGTACGAGGTGTTTGTGCTAATATGCTGTGTTTGGTTTTAACTAAACATGGTGCTGCACATTATGGCGAAACATCCCCACTTTGGTCTAATCTGTCCAAAGGACATTGTTCCAGAAGTTTTGTCGTTTGTTAGATGCAACTTTGTGCTGCCATGTTGTTTTTAGAAAGAAGAGGCTTTCTCCTGGCAACCTTTCCAAACAAGCCATACTTGTTCAGTCGTTTTCTAATTATACTGTCACAAACATGCTAACTGAGGCCGGTAGAGTCTGTGATGTAACAGGTTATTGCAAATTTTTCTGAGCAAGGCACGGTCTGGGTTGAATTTGCTTGGATGTCCACTCCTGGGAAGATTGGCAACTGTCTTGAATGTTTTCTACTTTGAATAACCGTTTTCACTGTAGAATGATGGACTTTAGAATGTTTAGAAATGGCCTTATAGCCCTTCCCAGTTTGATGGGCAGCAACAATTGCTTCTCTAAGATAATTTCTGATGTCTTTCCTCCTTGGCATTGTGTAAACACACATCTGAATGCTTCAGACCAACAAACTGCTAAAATGTTGGCTTTTATAGAGATGCTCACCTTGCTGATGATCAATTAATCAAGGAAAATTGATTAGCCGCACCTATCTGCTACTTAGTCTAATTCCTATGGGTGTACTTTGTTTTTTAAACTAATTTTATTTATTTTGGCTTTATTTTTGTTAAATAAATCATGACAGTGTAATATGTCATGTGTTGTTGTTCATCTGAGGTTGTATTTACGTAATTTTGAGACCTGCTGAGGAACAGATGATTGTTTTTATGTCCTGTTATGTAAAACCATAGAATTCAAAGAGGCTGTACGTTCTTTTTCCCATGACTGTAAATGTGATGTGAGTTTTGATAACATAATAAAATATATGGGCACGCACATGTATACACCACCAAAAGTATGTACATTTCTGAAGCATCACTATCATTGCTGCTCAAGTAAGCATTGTGTAGCAGACTCCATTCCCATATGTTCGGTTGTCCATACCCCATTGTTCGTCTCCTTAATGACTGGTGTCTGATCCCCTTGTTATGCCCCTGCGGACACCGACCTCCCCTGGCTGTTAACCACAAATTAACAGCTTGACACCTTCGCATGAGTGCTTTCCCTGGGTGTCCGCCATTTGTATAACCGAATACACATGGCCCAGTGCATGGCGTCCATTTTGTCTTACGAACACAGGCAGCGGTACCTGGTCGTCAAATTCCTGGAACTATTTTCGGCCTCGCGTCTCCACGAACCCGGGCTGAGTTCGTACCGCTGCTCGTTTAACCGTGCGACCATCTAGACGAACGATGTTTGGAATATATGATTTACCGAACAGGGGGAAGCACTCGCTCCACAGCAGCTGGGGGGAGCGTTAGTCAGTGTTCGCACAGGAACCCCAATGACTGACCGACCATCCTGCCCAATCCTTTAGAGGGGGTAGGTCAAAACTTTATTTGAACATAACTTTTATTCTACTGAACCAATCTTAGGGCTTTCTGGATATGTTGTGCACTCAGATCGGGGCAATTCGGGAATATGATTTTTTGTGGTGTTCCTGTATTCCTTTCCTTTTTTTGGGGGGGGGGTATGTTAAAAATTTATGAAAGTTTCTGTATTATGAGAATTCAATTATCTCAAATTGAGCTCAATTATCTCTCAAACACAAAGGCTCTTGGGAAAGAAACCCTTGTGTTCTTGATCTAAATGCACAATTCATAAAAGCTGTGTGTGGCAGAATAAAGTCCCTTGTATTCCCAGAACTGTGTGTCGTCCAGTTACTGGGGAGGAGGTGGGCTATTTACTTGGCATTTTCTTGTTCTTGATTCTACTCTTTTCTGATCCAGTGGAGGAAAGTCCAAGTTAGGAGTAGGGCTTCGCTACACATTGCATTTGTGAGCGATACAGGACCTGCATCTGTTTGAGTTGGGGAGGGGGTTTCAAGTAGCATAGCCACTTCATTGACATGAGCTGGATTTGGAACCTGAAGTGGTCCTTTAAGTCAGCACCAGTATTATTCTGTGCATTTATTATGAACATTTCATCTGGAAGGTTAAGAAAAATCCCATGGCAAGGGATCCAATGCTCAAAACACTCATATTTTGAAAATGAAATGCACATTTATTGTAAAAAGTAATATTTGTTTATTAGTTTTAGCTGCTTGAAAATGAGTAAAACTGCAAAATGTTATCAAGCTAATGTTTTCCTACATCTTCTGGTTAGTAATTGAGTTTGATTGATGCTGCAGTAGACGCAGTGGAGACACGAATTTAAAAGGTTAGTGTGCGTGACTGTGCTTTGGCGAGAAATGTACTGCAGTAATAGTTTTCAATGTCTACCATTAAACTGTATTGTCACTTGTAGAACTGTCTATATACAGATTTTAAATTCAGCAATAATATATTTTTTTCAATATAGTTTCTTCAGTAATAATAAACAAAAAGACCAACAGAATCTAATTAGATATACATTTTTGCATTCAAACTGTGTCTCCATAGACACTATCAGAACTCTATATCGCCTAGATCCTTTTATTGTTAATTCAGATAGAGTAACTATGTTCATCTCACCATCTCACAGCTCATTTTTCATGGATTTATCCACATATGAAATAGCAGTAACCACATATTTTTCTTTTTCCTATTTGGATTTTTATTTTCATTTCCAATAAAGACAGGGAATAGGTACAGAAAAGAAAGAGGAGGGGAGGATGGGGGAGAATGCATTTTTGGTACATAGTAACACACTCACAACCGAGCAGCAGTGCTCTTTTTATATTTAACAGTAACGTAATAAAGTAATGGGGTACCGACCCCTATTTGGTTCCAACATGGCACTTAAACAGGTAGGTTCAAGATTAGGACCCAAGAGTATACATGTAACTACAATCATCTTGGGTTACCAGATCTCCATGTGCGCCAGATTTCCCATGTTTTCTGGCAGAGTGTGGAAGGAGGGAAGAGGGATGTATAGGCAGTCTCGTATATCAATTGCTGATGCAGTTCCCCAAGTAGATCCTCTCTTTTGGGGGGTACAGGGGACTTTCATTTCCTTGCTATTAGTTGCTATGCCGTCAGGGCAATGTGTATGATCATTTTTCTTTTGTATTGAGGAATCTTAATGGAACACTCTTTTTTTTTTTTTTTTATTCTTTATTTTTGTGTGCAGAGTAATACAAATAGCTTTGAAAGGCCACAATAGCCTTAGCAAGCATACAATAAGACATGCATAACAGATTCATGGTCTTGATAAGTAAGCACATTTTTGTTAATAAGATGATTGCTACAGGCTAGATAGCATACGTCCAGATTGCTTTATTGCAGTAAATTCGCAATTTTGTTTACCAACTGGACTGTGAGAGTAGATTAAGGAACTGTGTAATACAACTATTATCAAAGAGAAATGGTCCTCAGTGCACATAGATTGGGTGATCCTACCATGCTATCAGGTGTATGTCACGTTGAGTATAGGCTGGCTAGAGGACACATAAATCAGGCTTAACTCGCTGAGCAGGGTGGGTGCCATTTAAGTGGGACTGTCATATATGCGTGAAAACCTGTCATTTTTGCCAGTAGGCAAGTTACACTGAGGTTATTGATTGGAGACACATGTTAAGACTACACAGAATACCAAGAACCAGTCTCAAATAAAAGGGAGAGTTCTAACAGAGTAGTGTATCAGGGGAAAGTTAGGGGAAAGTAAGGGTGGAAAGAATAGAAACCGCTGGGGTCCCCCAAACAACATGAAACTTTCAACAGCTCAAATACACAAGCCGAGATACAAATGTCCCATAGCCAGTCAGTTTCAGCCCACCCCAACCCGATAGAGGTTAGGTGAGAGTTCCAGAGTCCCCAGCAAGGCATCCCTCCTATCCCAGACCGCGTCACTTGACTTGCCGCTCCATTCGTTTTCATCGATCATCAGTTTCTTGTACATGCCATGTGTTCCCGGGGACTGCACCATGGAGGGGATAGGGACCCCAAGCAGATTGCATTTTGGGTGTGTGTTAGTGCAGCTGGGCTTCCGACAGTGCTGGTCCCGCTTCGGTCTCTCCCGCAGTTGCCGTTTCCTCGTGTGGGGCATTCTGCCATGTGAGGTTGGCCATCCCCTGAGGAGACCTCCCGCCGTCTTAGGTGAGTGTGGAAGTGGCTTCCCAGTACTCATGGTCGCTGCAGTACCGGGTGGATCTCGTAAGAGTGGTTTGGGCGCTGTGTGTATTTGCGGGCGCTGGCTTATTCAGAGCCAAAATTCCTGGCATAGCTGGTCTAACTTTGCTTCAAACATAGCTGCCCAGTTCTGGTGCTCTGGGATGGATTGTTGTAATGGGGGTTGCAGGTCGGCAGCCATCTTGAGCTCACCAAGCTGTCTCAGGATCAGCTTCTTTCGGCTCAGCTGGGTCCACAGTCTCTTTAGGCCGCGTGGCCAGGCGATGAATTGCTGCTCCAGATTAGGATTTTTGAGGGTTATAAACGGGTTATAAACGTCCCCTCCGGTAGCGTTTCGTGTTCTGGATCGAGTTCCGTTGTTGCTTAGTCTGTTTAGACCATTTTAAGACGGTTTTAAGATTTCAGTGGCCGGAGCTGCTAGCAAATGCGTTCGGCCATCTTGAGTGTCAGGCCCCGCCCCCCCCCTTAATGGAACACTCTTGAGTCAGGAATAAAAACCTGTTTTCCTAACACTATAGTGTTAAAAAAAAACATTTTAAGTGGACGGCTCCCCTTCCCCCCTTAAAAACAATGCACACTTACCTTTATTCCGGCCCCACACCGCCTTCTTGACCAAGATAAAAATTGTCAATCTCAGCCAATCCAGCGCTTCCCATAGTGAAGCACTGAGAGGCTAAGGCACACATGGGGCAAAATGCTGTGGTGCACCAATCAGCATCTCCTCATAATCTCTAAAAAAACTTCCATAATCAGTGCCCAAGCATAGTGAAATGCATTATGTAACTCCTACCAGTGGACAAAATCAACTAAGCAATATATCATCTACAATAAACCTCGATTTAGTTTCAGAATTTTTAGAAAATGAAACCCCCTTAACCTATAGAGTATACTGCTAAGGACTCAGTGTCATGGCAGAATAGTGGACACCCATGCCATTTGATATTTTCAATGAAAGCAACAAGAATTTAGAGTTAATGACCGCTGACTACTGACCAGGATTACTGGTGGCTTCTAATATAATATAATTATGGAATCTCTAAAAGAAGAAGTACCATCATTAACTTCTAGAGGTAGAGGTCGAAAACTTTCTTTGTGTTTAATAGCTAGCTGAGACACCTTGACTTTTTATCTAAAACAAGGGAGATTACATTTACTTGTTTATCACTTGCTTGTTGATCACTTGGTCATAATGCAGTATGTAGGCAATAAATCATAATAATCCATCCTTGTGACACGTATTTTGGCATATAGTTTACTGTTCACGTTCAATAATGATTTTGGATAAAAATGTTAACAAAAATAGAGGCTTTTATCTGCCTAAAGAATATTGGTAATTGTAGTCTATCACATTTGGGGAGAATAAGACCTAAAATAGGCTGAAAAGTTTTAAAGCAGACATTGTACAGCCAATCAGAGCCAGTATTTTCCACAATTGTAACAAATTGTATGCCATGTCCACGTCATCCACCAAAATAGGTTGTTGAATGATTTCCATAGACTCATCAGAGATGTTAAGTTACAGTCCCAGAGGAATGTATCCAGTTTACTTGATTGCTTATTGAGAACTTGTGCTTGTTTCTTAATAACAGCCAAAAAGCTCTAGAGTATTATATTGAAAACATCTAGCAACATATACGAAACAGATCACTTACTTTTTAATTTGTTTTAATTTACATTTTCATTTACTTTTAAACAAAAATATTCACATGTACAAATTTCACACTTATTCAAGTAAGTTTCTCGTTAAAGTGCATTATAGTACATCAAATGCAATAGAAAAATTCAAATACTAATATTAAGTGCTTCTATAATTATCATGTAAAAATATTGCGGTTGCATGTATATAATATGTTCATAAATATTTATGTCTATCCATTAACATAAAATATACAATTAGACATAAACATAAAGAACTGGGACACCTGTGGGGAGCCAGAAAAAAAAAAGCATAACTCAATCAGCCATATCCTAGCAATAAAAAAGAGGAATATTAGTAAAGAAATATCCAGGATAGCATCCTTAAATATAAGATCATCTTTTGGGAGAAAGAAAAGATAGAGAAGAAAAAGTAAGATATCGACATAGACAGGGTAATATATGGTGTCTCAGAATAGTTAACTCTTATAATAAGTAAACCAAACATCCCATATGATGTTATGTTTAGGAATATTATTAGCGTTATAAAATATTGCTTTTTCCATCACTCCTTGGTAATTAATCTGAGCTTTAATTTCTTGTATATTAGGGAGTTTCTCCTTTCTCCAGTACCTGGCCATACAAAGTTTAACATCCATTAATATATGTACGATAAGATACAACGATGGTCAAAGCAACATTTAATTTCAAATCTGTTAAGATTTTAGTTACTTCTGATTTAAGTAAGTATCACAATCCCACCAAATGTTTTATCGAACATTCTTATTACATCTGCAACACTGGCTAGAAGTATTTGATTGAATTTTACACAGCTTAGCGGGGACCATATACCATCTGTGAGTAAGTTTAAGAAAGGTCTCTTGTATATTTATACAATGAGCAGATTTTAGAAGTATTTTAAAATAATTTTTCCAAGACTGGAAAGAGAACGTTTTCCCTATATCTTTTTACCATTCTATAATTGATCTATATTTCGTATCCTGGTTTAAGATATATATAACTTTCCAAATCTTAGAGGAAATATTTCCTTGTTGACCCAGTAGAAGTTTATCTAAAGCTAATACAGTTAATATTTTAACTTTGCGAAGAAAGTCCAATATTCTCATATATGTATACAGTTCTTTATAGAAGAGACCTGATCTTGATTGGATATCTGAAAACTTACTTAAACTCTCACCAAAGTATATATCCTTTATTTTAACTAGTCCTACCTCTAGCTAGCCTGTTCTAGATCTTGAATAAAAAAATTTAAAACCGTCAGTGGAGTATGTTTAGAGAGTTGATTATACGAAAAAAAGAGTTTCTTTATAGGATCTATAGATTGGAAAACTTGATTGATTATTGGAATATCTATATTGAGGTTTCTAAAGATATTTTTATCTATCCAAAAAAAATTAAAAGGGTCAGATTTACCACATTCATTTCTTTCATATTTATACCAAGATTTAGTACTGGAGTTTCTGTTTCCCCATTCAAGAAAATGGGAGAACATAACATAATCATGTATAAAGAAAGCATTGGGAAAAGATAACCCTCCCTCTGAAGTCCTGATTGTGATTGTTTTAAGCTCAATTCTTGTTTTTTTTACCTCCCCAAACATACAATGTAAACATTCTATGAAATGACTTCAATATTTCTCTGGGAACTCTGAGAGGAATTGTTCAAAAAAGATACTCCAATTTAGGGAGCAGATTTGATCTTAGAGTGTTTATTCTCCCAAGCCAAGAGAGTTTAACTTTGCTCCATTTATCTGTCAAGCTTTTAAGCTCTTGGAGAAGTTCATTATAATTTTCCTGAATCCAGGAGCTAATACTAAATTTGATCTTAATGCCAAGATATGAAATAAATTTATTAGACCAGTTAAATCCGAAAGGGATACCTTCTGTAAGTGAGAAAGATTATGAATTATTTGAGTCTTATAAATATTAATTTTATAACTGGAAAAATGACTGAATTCCTCTATACAACCCATCACAGCTGGAATAGATACCTCTGGATACCTCAAGATTATATCATCCACAAACAGCGTTATTTTCTGTTCTTGATTGGCTAAATAGACATCTGAGATGTTTCTAGTGAGTCTAATAAATGCTGCTAGGGATTCTATAGATAAAATAAAGAGTAAAGGCACTAATGGACAGTCTTGTCGGGTGCCGTTTCTGATAGAAGACCAGGTAGAATCTAAGCCCTTTCCATGGACTTTTGCTGAATGGGTAGAATAAAGTGACAGACAGTGCAAGATATTTAAATTGTCCTTTGATTCGAAAAGCGGAAAGAGTAACTGATAAAAAAAATAGTAATAATTGGTTTATATGTTTTATAGAAATGTGCTTTAAAGCCATCTGGCCCTGGGGTCTTGTTTTTAAGATTCATAATTACTCTTTTAAATTCTTCCGTTGTGATGGGTTTATTCAAAGTATTCAGTTTTACCAAATCAATTTTGGACAGTTTAATAAAGAGAGAATTTAAATCAAAAGTAGAAACTATATTATTCCTAAAGGTTATAAAGGGAGGCATAGTACTCTGCAAAAGCCTTACCAATGTTCTGATTGGACAGATGGATTTTTCCACCTTCTATAATTTTTCTAATTCCGTATTTCTTAGCCTCTTAAGGCAGGGGTTCTCAACCCAGTCATCAGGACCCCCTACCAGTCCAGGATTTGGGGATTATCTGGGTGTGTCTAAGGTGTTTAGAAAAAGGGGAAAAAAAAAACACCTTAGACTCTAAGGTGTTTTTTTTTTCTTTTTCTTAACACCTTAGACACACCCAGGTAATCTCTAAACCCTGGACTGGTAGGGGGTCCTTGAGGACAAGGTTGAGAACCCCTGCCTTAAGGACACGTGACGGAAATATTCCGTCATGATTCCCTTTTATTCCAGAAGTTGTGTCATTAAGGAGTTAAGATCAGGTTCAAGTTTTTTTTAGAAAGACATTTCCCCACTCTGTTATTACTAGAATACCATATTTGATTTAAATGTGTAATTGATCTTTTGACTTTGTCTCATAATAAAATTTTTATCTGGAACTGGATTGCATTAATCTGTAGATGAATCAAGTGACTTTTCTTTTTTTTTTAAATTAAGTTGTTCAAGTTTTACAAGGTCTGATAAATTGGCACCTCTTGCTTTCCTGGCTCATGACGCATTTAAATGATACCCAAAGATACCCAAAGAGTCTTGTTAGAAACCTGACCATTATCGTTTAACTTAAGATAATTCTTAGCTAAATATTCTAAGTGGGCTCTATTTTGTTCTGTCAGAAGGATAGAGTCATCTAGTTTCCATTGTGGTCTAAATTTAAATTCATAATTATTATCTATTGAAACATTAATAGCAGCGTGATCTGACCAAACAACAGATCCGATTTCAGAGCTTGCAAACGTATTTAGATTTGTTGAGTCCATAATTAATAGATCACTTCTCGAGTAGCTTGAATGAACTCTAGAAAAGAATGTAAAATCCCTATCTTTCGGGTGTTGAGTTCTACAAATGTCATAATAATCATAATTAGAAAAGATCTCTTGTAGCCATTTGGAGCAAGATTTGTATAAATTTAACATACGTTTAGAAATCTTAGAGTTTTTATCCAGCTTGACATCTAAAATTGTATTTCAATCGCCACCAATGAGTAGAACCCCTTTTTTAATTTTCTCCAATTTCCCAAAAGTTTCTTAAAAAAATATGTAGGAGAAATCATATGGAGCATATAATTTAACAAGGGTACATATAATGTAATTTAATTTACAAACTAGAATTCAAAATCTGCCCAACGGATCTCTTTCAATGTGAAGCTGATCTTTATTGGGGAATTTAATCTCTGTACATTGATGGAAGCTATCTTGATTGACATTATTTTATAATGTCCTCCCCGATTATCCCAGAGATGATCCCTCTTGAGTTAAGATGGGATGTGTTCTTTCTAGCCTCCACAGGTGTCACAGCACTAAACATACACAAATAAAACACTAAATTTGCTACTATAAAGGATGTTACCTGCGGTAGCTGCCCTGAGAAAAGCATCCCAAAAACACAACAAGAACAATCGAAACACATAGAAAAACCTCAGGGACATTCAGTCGCTGGTGGCTATTTATATGGTGACAGTGAGATATTAAAGAATAGAAGTGTAGCACATATGAACTAAAAGGGAGGCCTTCGCATCGATCTTAAAAAAAAAAAAACAAGAAAGATAAGACCACATTCTCTAATCACTGCTCATTATTAAGTTTAAAGAAAAATCTAATTAAATTATTAAGTTTCCCTTAAGTCTATATATTCCAAAAAGTGACTGTGACGAAACGCCTTTTGTCACTGGGTTTATTGGTGACAAGCTGCCCTTTACCCCTGTCTGTTGGAGGAGCCTGATTGCCAGCCTCTTACCTGTTGACTATGGTCCCTGGGAGATTTGGCCCTTCAGGTGCAACATTTGATCATATTGGATTTTTATAGTGCTGCTGCTGGCCCTTTAAAAACCATCCGTGGACATATTAAGACTGTGTAGCAGATTGCATTCAGGCTGTCTTCAATATTATGTATACTATTATGTGTTCGGTAAATTGTAAATGTGTAGGTTCTATGTGATAAATGTAACAGTATGTATTTTTATGTCTTGTATTGTCCTTTGTCTGCCATGTGGCTAATGGAGTTTTGCCTCTGTCCTTGGAGATAATTGGATTACTTCCCAATTATCTCCAGGATAGAGACTCTGTGGAACTTGTTTTGGGCAGAAAAGCCATGCTTCATTTGGTCACAAAGGACTTTCCCTTAACTTTTGAACCACTGGTCTGATTCGTGCCATTTTTTAATATGTTGTTCCCCTGAATGGATTGATTGTGAATATGTATGTTTTTATGGAGATTGGATAAATGGTTTTAGAGTTATGAAAGTTGGGTAAAAAGTATGTTTTAACTGTATGTGTAATTGGGTTACCTCCCAGGATAAGGGGAGGGAATCTGTGGGTTGTAACTGAGATGTTATTGGTTGTTTTATACCTCCCTGTGGGCGGTCCTGTATTGGCAAAGATTGTAATAAAAACCAGACTGGGTGTGCCAGCACCTCAGATCATCTTGTACCTTCATGCAGTTTAGGGGATTGGAGGGGATTGTTTAGGGGATTGGAGAACTACACTCTGGGGATTGCTATAATCACTATACTCCCCAGGGTATAATCGCTGAGCTCTGCTAAGAGCTTGTTCCTGTTCCTGCTCTCTGGAATTCGGAGAGGTCCACCTACTGGAAGCTGGACCCTGGTCTTGGGTCCAGAGTGGGTGGAGTCGGCGAGACCCCAACCAAGCTGCGGCGGTTCGTGGGGTCTGCAGTGGTTATGGTGTCAGGCAGAGTGCTTGGAGACCTCGGAAAGCACTAGGAGCATCCGTCAGCGGAGGGTACCCGGTCGGGGTGCCAGCGGTTCCGTTACAGTGACATCCAGTCAGAAATATTGAAGTGTTTTTTAAATGCGTAAATTAATAATAATGAGGTGTCAAATTTGTCAAAAGTTAAGTGTTTGGGATTAGGAGATTGCATTACTAATACAATCAAACTAGTGTCCTTAGTGGCAATGTGCCTGTAACATAGTGAAAAAAGATCATTAAATAAGTGTAAACTGTTAATCTAACGTACTGGAAGAGAAAAAAAATACAATCTTAAGAACTCCTATAATATAAATGGTGAGGTTTCTTTGTAGTAGTATATCATAATATATTAAGTGATCTAGTCCTATAAGTAAAAGATAAGAGAAAACTAATTAAGAAAAGAGGAGAAATTGGGGGGTTGGGGAGTGGAAATATGGGCTATTATTGCCTAGTCTAGTACCCCTGTGCCTTTCAATCTGGGTATATCTGCTAGAACAGGCTTCCCCATACTCTGGCCCTCCAGATGTTGCTGAACTACGACTCCCATGATTCTATGAATTAAATAGATAGGCTGAGAATCATGGGAGTTGTAGTTCAGCAACATCTGGAGGGCTGGAGTTTGGGGAAGCCTGTTCTAGAGGATCTTTAACAATTACATTTTTCCCATTATGCAATATTATTAATTTAGTGGGAAATCCCCATCTATAACTTATATTCTTTAACTGCTGCTAACATTATGCTGTAATGTTAAATCTTTAAAACGTCTTCTTTCCATTCTAGTGGCTAAAGAGAGATCTGGGAATACTGTTATCCCTTCAAATTTTGTATCTTTAAGGTGTGGATTAATTGTTTAGATCTTTTACGGAAGCATTTAAGAACCTGATAATTACGTCTCTAGGAGAGGAGGAATCTCTATTTCTGGCTCTATAAATTCTATGGCACCTCTCAAGAGGGAACAGAGTCAACTGGTCTGTGTCAAGAAATTGAGCAATAAATTCAGTGACATATCCAGTTAAGTCATCATATTTTACATCCTCCGATATATCCTCCGATATACCTTTAAGTCTTACACTGTATTGGAATTTCCTTGAAAAATACAGAGATATCATAAGACAACTAAACTATAGGTTAACAAAAGGAAGAGCTCTGCTGTCAACTTTTGGACAATCCTGACAGTAGTTGCAAGTGATCTGCCATCAGGGCCAGCACTACCATTAAGGTGTGGGGCGCCATCCAGATGGTTTCCCACTGGGCTGCCCTGCTATAGCTGTTTGGGGATGCTCCGTTGGGCGAGCGGCTTCTTAGCCACCCCCCAGCGCAGCCATTCAGCTGCTGGGCTCCCTCTGCTGTAAAGTACCTGCTCGGGGAGTGGGGTTTACTGTAACCTCATCCCCCGAGCAGAGCAGGGGAAGTCGGGATGTGACCTGGTATCCTGGCTGCCCCATGCCTGTGTACACCTGAAGCACTCTGAGGGGAACAGGAAGTAGCCTGTGCTCACAGTGCACGGCTCTCCTGCTCCCCCAGGAGAAAGAACAACAACATCCTGGATCCTGCTGCCTGGAACTCTTCTCATCTTCACAGCAGCCAGGTAGTTAAGGCTGATTTGAATAGAATTTGGTACACATAATTCTAACTCATAGTTAATAATTTCACAAGAATGTGAGTTTTAGTACCATAACTATGGAAGAGTTTATGCTTAATTCCAAAGCAGTCATCTTTTGAATTGAATATTTACTGTAATTTGACTAAAGATCATAGTCCTTTTAACCTGGGATTCAACTAATAACACCATCCTCACTAGACTTGGGCATTCGTATTCGTATGAATGTATTTTTAGACGCAAATCTGCATTTTCATCCATTCATCCAAATACTGAATAATGAATGGGGAGCCAAATGAACAAACAAACGAATATGTGCCAAACTAATTCTTCCATGCAACATTCTTTTATTAGTTTATTTGCAAATTGGCCTACTGTATTACACTGTCTGTAATTCAAAAAGCTGAATGCTTCATCTGAATGCACATTTTTTTGATATGCCTTTTCCTTTCTGCTCACTCCCATCAAATATGATGGAGGTGAGCCAACTAACAACTACGCACGAAAAAATGAGCCATTCGTTCATTTGGATTATTTGTTCGGTCTTTTGAATTACAGACAGTCAGTGAACAGTTTGTTACTGTATGTATTACAAACTAACAAATGAGTCATACAAATTCACTAATGGCTCTAATGTTCGGTGCTCATTCGTTAGTTCTGCTCAATCTCATATATTTAATATTACAGGTATGATGGGAGTAAACCGCAGGACCATTTGCGCACCGAACTAATGAGCCATTTGTGCATTCAGTTGAAGCGTCCAGCCATCTTTAATACATTGCTTTAGCATAGGAACATGGAATAAGAGAGTGAACCGAATGAATGAGAGGATTCTCCAAAATTCAAATAATGTCCGAATTTAATCCAAAAATTCAGTCAATGGACAAAATTTGGTTCTGATTAAATTAAAATGTTTGCCACGAAAATGTATCCAGTGCCCAAGTCTAATCCTCACTACTCTTTAGAATTGTTCAAGGCGAACATTTTTGGTTCTCCCGAATTCATACAGTTCTGATTTGTAAAATTTTTGTCAAAAATTATCTGAAAATTGCTGGGGAAGCCCTAAAATATAATAAAATTATGACTTTCACAAAAAAGACAGTAAAACCCAAAAACGAAATTACTGATTCAAAGTTGGTGTTGAGAGGTAGCTACTAGACTTGTGTAAAGTATTGGTTCTTCTTAATTAATCCAGTTCTGACTTTTGAAATGTCTTTGGTTATGAAGGATTTTGGTTGAAGTTTGATTTGAAATTCTCAAATTCAATATGACACCAAATCATTCTTCTGATTATTTTCAATTCTGGCCGATCCAAATGTCCAAGACTACTACTCATTATGTTATATTCTCTTAGTTAAGAATTACCCCTCAGAGGATACTGCATAAAAATAAAATATTGCTAGAGCTTTATTTTTACATTTATTTTAGCAAAATAAAAGTGGTTTATGCTTTTACACTTCAAACAAGCTATAAGTGTGTGCAATTAATATGAAACTGAATTTTATTTCACTATTAACATTTCCCGCAGATTCTCCACATGGAGAGGTACTTAATGAACTTTAAATGTCTGAATACATTTGTCAACAATTAAGAATTCTCATAAGGAAAACATTTTCTAATGTATTCTATAAACCTAGATCAATAAATACCATTTGATATTTATGCATCATTAACTACAAATATACAAATGAAATGTGTATTTCCCTTGTTTAAATTGAAATATGTTTTTCATTTGTGGAAGAAAACATCATATTTTACAATTATTTTACATTTGTATTCCCATACTGAACATTACTGGTTTATGTCCATTCATGCAGAAATGCACAGTTTAAATAACGCGGATGGAAGAAATGCTTTTGAAATTTACTATAATTGATGCTTTCCATAAAAACTTAACCCTATGAGTTTCAGAGGGATTCCAAGACATCTATCACTAAAGCTATTCTTGAGATAACTATCGTTCGAGATTGCTTTGGGGACACATAAATTGGACATGTTGCAGAAAATTTGTGTCCTTGTCAGTCCCAGTCAGTCAGGGGAGATATTTTGATTTCTCTTAAATGGACTGCAGCATCCTGACTCACAGAGAAATGATGAAATGTATGGTACCAATCTTCTCAGGCTGATATCTAAATTCCATGTGAAGAGCAAGGGTAGCCCTAGAGCTGTTACTGAATTCAAAGTTTGTGCAGAGGTAGCACACTCCCACTTATCATCATGTGTAGAATGCTGCATCTCCCAATTTGCTCTCCCTTACAACCACAGACACAGGTGAGCAGTAGATAATGATGGTGAATTGATTCAACTGTAAATGAGTATATGAGTGACCATGTATGTGTGTTTACTAATCCATGTACTGCAAAATATCAAATAATACAAATCAATAAATATGATGTATATATTTTGCAATACATCGATAGCTGCATTTTTCTGCCATTTGATTCACAGAAAAAGTGAAAAAGCAGCAAATACAACAAAAAATAAGGAGCAGTTAATAAAATCTATATTACTATTGTTTATTTTTTTATTAAATATACGATAGATACATTTAGCTTTTTTTGCTCCTTTTTTTTCCCCCCTCGGTTAGTCACTTCTCACTTGATCTGTAAATATAAACAACATTCAGTGGTTTTCCATCAATTGTATTTTTTTTGGCCACTACAGGCTAAACCCTAATCTTGAAGCATCTAAACATATTCATGCATGGCCTTGTTTGTTCGGTTTTACATCCGCATGGCGCTTTGCAGCTACAGTATTCGGAGCCGATCTTCCCAAAAAGGCCCCAAAAATGGGCTAATCTATCCTAACATTGTTTAAATAATATAAGATTGTGGATATATTTTTCAGTTCACTGATTGGAGCATTTTCCTGCCATTTGGTTCACAGATCAAGACGAGATAACGTAACCAATACACGGAAAAACAGGAAGAACACTCTATATTTGTATCATATAGTTTTATTAAATGTGTACTCTAAACATAAAATCAACTTTAAGTTGATGATGCATGTTTGATGCATAGATCACTATTGCTTCTGTTGGCCCCTGGCTGTGACTCACACAGCCTGCATGAAAAAATGGTTAAATTGTCAACCAGATCTTACATCAGTGTGCTCACTTTAGAAGTTCATATCTCCTGCTCGGTAATTGAACTTTACACACATGAGGGTGTTACACACAAGCATGGTCTAGCAGGCTATTAAGAGAGTAGGAGATACGAATTTCTAACTTAAACACTTAAACATAGTGCACATAGTGCTAGGACATTTGAAAATTAGATCTCTCTTTATTGGAAGTATGTAGAGAGGTTGTGTGATTTTCAGATAGGTAGATGTGGCTAAGATTGCATAAACAAAGTAATTACATTCATAAATGGCAGACAATTGAGAAGTGAGACTGCAGGGGCCTGATCTATACAACAAACCCACTTATTTAAGCTACAGTTGTTTTGGTGCATAGAGTGCCCTTTTAAATATATTGTATATAGATTGAATTGTTTTTTATTTGCTTTTTTACAGCTCCTTCTGTTTTCTCTCAACTGCTCCCTTCTGACTTGATCTATAAATAAAATCACCATTAATTGAATGTCCCCTAACATCAATCATCACTTTATTTGGTGCCATGTCTGGAATTCATAATTTGACGCCCATCCAACATGTTCAAAACTGTGCAATTCAGTTAGTCCATAATTTGGACAAACTTCAGCTCGTAATTTGGGAATGCGATAGATCACGTGATCGTCCTAAATTCATCTGACTTGCATTTCGGTCTGAAATAAATCTCCAAGTCTAAAAATGAATATGAAGAAGCTGAGCAACGAGCCATATATACTGCATGAATCTTATTTTCAGGATCTAAGTAGTTAATAATAAGTAAATAGTATACTGTTTTAATGGCCAGAGAGACAGCACTCCTGTGGTGTGCCCCTAGTACAGGGATAGGCAACCTTCGGCACTCCAGATGTTGTGGACTACATCCCACATAATGCTCTTACACCTATAATGCTGGCAAAGCATCATGGGAGGTGTAGTCCAAAACATTTGCAGTGCCGAAGGTTGCCTATGCCTGCCCTAGTAAGAGTTAACTTAGCCTCATATTTTTTCCTCAGTGATATCAGGACTGAATGCTTAATTGTCTCAGGATGTTTTAATCATGTGTTGCCTATTTAAGCCTTGCCCTTGTGTTTTCTAATTACTTGATTATTTAGTCCCCTGGCTGGCCTCGCCATGTGTAACCTTGTACTCACAACAAATATGTAACTAAGGAATCTTAACACCCCACAATGTGTCAGTGCATAAGTGGAGAACCCATTCACAGTGTCTTCCTCATGTAAACACTTAAAAACAATATTTAATATACAACAATAAATATGTTCCACCACCTTAGTGTTCAAGAACACTTAGATAATAAATGCCTACATATACAGGCTACAGAAAACATCAAAACCTTGATCTGTAGTACTCAATGCGCAATTGAACAGACTAGAAAAATAAGCAATAACAACAGCAGGAGCATAGCTTGAAAAAACACTTATTGGACAATACAGGCTCACAACATCTTGCAGCAAAAGAGAAGGTCTATTGAATCTTCCTTATACGAAACCAAAGAATCTCATCGTGTAAAACTGTACGATGGTTTATTCACAGCATAGAGCCATAATCGCACACTCACATTTAGCAAAGCACTATTAGACAGTGCAAGCAAAGCATAGAATATAAAGTGCAAGTACCTGAGGAACCTCAGATCCCATGGGCCCAAAGACCTCAGTTTTCATTCCTGACAACTTTTGTGGATTGCTCCTTCTTCCTGACCTTGGCTTTCATGCCTAACTACTCTCACGGATCACCATGTATGAATGCTTCCTCTCTGGCTCTGGCCTGGGCTACCAATACCTGACTGCTCTCATGGATTGTCCTTGTGCCTTGCTACAGCCTGAGTAACAGACCCTAGCTTACGGATTATGACCATCCTCTCAGATCAACCTTGCGACCATTGCCTCATTCACAAGGACTTTGTTCTCAAGTGCACAACTTCCAATAAACTCCATAAATACCTTATTCCTATATCTCCTCTTTCCTCCGCCTCTTCTTTCACTGATGGACTTTATGTCAAGTGCTCATTCCACAGTAAAGCTCACCATTGCCTTTTTATTATTCCCTCTGCTAAAGTCTCTCCTTTCACCAGTCCTCTCAGCTTTCTTCACTGTTCCCCAGATGATACATGCAACTCACGGCTACTTCTCCATTCCAGAACAGTCCAAGCATCGCTAGTTTTTACCCTCTTGACCTTCTAATTATTGTGGGTGTCCTGGTGCTCATAACTAAACTGTTACTTTATTGCCAAGCCATGCCAAGCTTATATAAGCAGATAAGTAATTTAATTAACTACTTAAATTTTTGTGTAATCCATATTTTGCACAATATAATGCCATCAGTAACAGGAATTATGACAACAATCTCATCATAAATATAGCAAGTTGTGCTCTTCCCCCATTGTCCACAGCTTCCCTGGTATCATGACAGTGTGCTGCCAGTTGCTCTTGCACTAATCATGTACATAATGTCTGTTTCAATCAGTGTTACTGAAACACCAGAGATACGGATGTAAACCTGATGCTCATAAATCAGACACACTGTGTAATTGACTGACACATATAGTTTATTACAGGACAATCTTCTAAGATGGAAAGAGCATAGGAGTGAAAGGAAGAAATAACGTATTAGATAACATATATTTTATATTCATACAGAGCTATTTACTAAGGTTACTGTTTAAAGTTAAATCAAATTGAATTACAAATTTAAGATCAGAATAGCCAACCTGAAAACAAAGCTAAGGAATTTCCGAATTCAGCTATTTTGCCCTTACTTTTGAAAATCACTTTAAATTCTCATTTTAGTGAATAACCCTCGTAGAATTTAAATTGTATGTCTTTTATACATCCTGTATAAAAAAAATTGTATATAACTTTAGTTTTGAAAAAGAAAGTCAAATTTGACTAATTCTCTTCAGTTCTTCTGATATGTCAGAGTGTGTAATTCATAAAGTACTTGTTGAAAACTGCTCCAGTTCAGACCTATTGCAAACTTTGCAAGATTATCATGGCTACAGCTGAGGCTCACTCCCGATCCCGAAGGACTCTAATGATGCTTTGCAGATGCCACAAGGGGATGAGGAGAGCCTAAATCTACTTCACCAAAGTGCCTTTTCTAAACATTCTCCCCACATCTCTGCTGGTTGAATGGAAAGACTTTTGAAGACTTTCTAGTACTTCAATCTTATCTCCAAAGGCTTAGAGGAAGTGACTTCAGAACCAGGCAAATGGAACACTTGGCCTGGAATTGTGTGCAGAATAGCATGGAGAATTGAGAGGGTGATTTGTAAGTGATCAAAATGCTCACATGAAGGAATAAACATCAACTAATTTTGCCACATGAAGCAAAAACCATTTGGGGGGGAACTATAACCTACTCCCTTCAGACTCTCCCCTAGTCTTCAATCATTTAAGAAGTCTCTTAAAACCCATCTCTTGAAAAAAAGCTTGTAACTTCACAAACATGTCTCTTGCTCTCTCCTAAAGGGCCACACTCCATTCTCACCTACAGTTCTGCAACATTCCCACCTTTATTTTTGGTTGTTATCCACCTCGATGACCTTCCTATTGTGTTTTTATACCCCACCTCCTCTAAACTGTACTCTCGTTTGAGCAGGGTCCTCATCAACCTATTTTTTCCTGTAACATTTTGTATTTGTTTCATTTATATTTTAAAAGTCCCCCTTTTATAATATTGTGCTGCGGAATGAATTGGCACTATATAAATGCCAATAATAATAATAACCTAAATTGCACGGATATTGACTGTTGGAATTACTAATGAACCTAAATATAGAAAATTGCAACTGACACATCTGCTAAAGAGAAACCACAGGATTAGTCGCAAATTTACCATCAAACCTAAATGAAGGTGTAAGTTTGCAATAATGCTGTTAATTTTATTTTGCTGACTTTTCAGCAATTCATCTCATGTAAATACGTTTTAACCAGGATAAGAAAACGTGGGTTTTTAAATTGTTAGCAGAATAATTCATAAGGGACATTTACAATTTTTCTGAAATAGAGACTGTCATAAGATATAATGGGAGAATTGTCAATGTGAGAAAAATAATGCATTTCAGATATATTAGAAATTCATCAACTACATAATATTACTTAGTGATTTATGGTGTACTTTAATAAAGCTTTAACGAAGCTAGCTAGTCCACTTTTTAAACTAATGTTTAAATTTAAGACTTCATTCTCTTAGATGTGTGCCTCCAACTTTCTTTAGCATCTACATTACGTATACTTATATTACAAGATAACAGCATCGCCATGCTAATAAAAATCTAAAAATAAAATCTGTATATCTCTCTTTTCTTGTTTCCACTTGTTTAATTATCAGGAATGATGAATGTGTGCTAGAAAAATATTTGTGATCTCGGGAAAAATAGATGTACGCCAAGTAGTTTAATTTATTATGTGAATAGAATTCATGAAAAGTTATTCAGAGAAAAGAGCTTTCTCTGCAGAGATATGTTGAACTTTCATCAACATTCTAAAGTAATTTTGCTGGCAAACAGAAATATCGACTTAGAACACCAGCATTCTGCCACTGTGATTTATTATACGGACACATTAAGAGAGCTCATTGCTTTAGCCCTCTCAGTATCTCCAAATTGCATTCCGAGGTAAGGTTTAGATTTACAAAAGGTCATAATCTAAAAGACCCCAGCATTTTTTCGCAATAGAAACATGTTATAATATTTTTCTACATCATTTAATAATTATGATATAGAACCCAAATAATCTAAAGCACTAATTATTTCATTTAGCATGAGTTTTGTGGAGAATCGGACATGAGGAATATAAAGGATGTGAGTCATACTATATTCTCAAGTGCTTTCTATGTGATCCACTAATATGAAATAGAAGATAATGAATACAAGTGTTTACGAGTGTGTGTGTGTGTGCTTGGTGTATTATAGATTCATTTATTATTGTGGATGTAAACTACTTAGAGGTTGCTCATTCTGTTTTATTTCAGGTAATTAAGTTACTTCCCAATCAATGTCGGCACCTGGCTATGATTAGTTAGTGATAATTTCTTTCCATATTAATAGATGAATTAGGTATTATTATTATTATTATTATGCTATTCTTTATATAGCGCCGACAAATTCCGTAGCGCTTTACAGTGGGTGGACGAACATTTATATAGGAAAAAGACTAAAGTTAAATGGTAGCTCCAATAAAGATGAAAAAGTTGGGCATCCATTCCACAGAATGATATCTCTAAAATATTTAGAATAATTATGGGGTATACCCTTTATTAAGCCGCTTACGGACAAAACAAAAACAAAGTGTAATAATAGTGAAACACTCGTGAGAATACAGGTGAATTAAAAACTGGGTGGATGCAGTATGGATATTCTACATAAGTAGTGAGGGTGGCAAAAGAGTATCTGAAATACAGTATTAAGTGAAAAGTACAATATATAGTACAGTCTATGTTCAGTCAGATGTCTTATACACCCTAACCCTACAGAAGTGGAGGGCTTTGTAGAACTTCGTTTTAATACTGGGGGATGCAGTTGGCTGATCTCTAATAACGTGGGGAATTTGTTACTTATATAGACTGGTACACTGTGCTTCGATCAGAGACCATGAGACTATCTCTCTAGTAGCAGCAATAGTATCTAGTCCTGGTATTACTAGGGAATAGGGAGCTTTTACAGTCTACGTTCATATATAGAGATAGACTATTTGGAGGCAGCAATTTATATAATAACTTTTCTAGTCAGCTAGACAGTTCGTGTGGAATATACAACGTTAGGCTGCCTTGAAGCAGCAGTTTATTCTAATATATCTACGAGTCAGACCGGGTGGGATATCACTCTAGTCAGCTGGACTATTTGTCTGCACTACACAGCGGTAGGCTGCCTTGAAGCAGCAGTGTAATTAAGTGTACATAGGAGCTAGACTTGATGGTTAACATACTCTCATCTGATCTAAATTTGCCATAGTGGCTGATCTCCTTGGGAGATATTTGGTTTAGGTGTGTCGTTTCCCACCTATCTTTGGGACATTTATGAACTGACTCACAGGTACACCCTGCGTAATCAGCTGTCTAGCCTCATCTACAAAATTGCATTTTTACTAATCTATTGCAATAATTTATTGAGACTATCATATCGCTACCTCTAAATACTAACTATATAAGTACAAAGTCTGCCTCTAAGGCACTTTAACCCTGTAAGGCGATATCTGGATAAATTGAAATGAACTCTATCCACTATCCATTATGAGATATATATATAGATTAATGGGTGCTGATATCTGTCCTTACTAACTGAGCAGTTCCCTACGTACCACCATTCTGTTTTAAACACAGAGTGGCATTAAAAATACACACTCTCCTCTAGCTCATTCTAGACTCTATACGACTAATATCAATCTGGACGAACACTATATGATTACACATGGATAACTTGTATTTGTTCCAAATTGTTTAAATCTACCAAAATACACTAGAGTCTGTAGAAAGGAGCTGTGGATCCACGTCTAAAGCCAGGATATCTACAAAGCCCTCCACTTCTGTAGGGTTAGGGTGTATAAGACATCTGACTGAACATAGACTGTACTATATATTGTACTTTTCACTTAATACTGTATTTCAGATACTCTTTTGCCACCCTCACTACTTATGTAGAATATCCATACTGCATCCACCCAGTTTTTAATTCACCTGTATTCTCACGAGTGTTTCACTATTATTACACTTTGTTTTTGTTTTGTCCGTAAGCGGCTTAATAAAGGGTATACCCCATAATTATTCTAAATATTTTAGAGATATCATTCTGTGGAATGGATGCCCAACTTTTTCATCTTTATTGGAGCTACCATTTCACTTTAGTCTTTTTCCTTCACTAGTGTATGGGGTTCATGCCCCTTGACATCTCTGTAACCCTTCAGGAATCTTGATGTGGGCTTAGTCCACTTCGTAGTTTTCCTTTCTTGTTTCTCTGAACATTTATATAGTATGTGGATAAAAAAAAAAAAAAACTTTTTATTTCTAGATGAAAAACATTTTTTTTTTCATTAAATTCAATTATACAATTCTTAAAAAAAGGTTCTGTTTTTGCCATCATGTAAATGAATGCTCTCCCCAAATCCATTAAAAGCTTACAAATATCCAAACACATATTTTTTTTAAGATAAAAGTTCCCAAAAAAATCTATTTGAGAGCAAACATGCATTCATGGCTTGAGAAAAATTTTTTGTGAAACATTTATTTATTCTGCTATTTTAACAGGGCTCAAAATGTCCTTTTGCCATTAGCCACTGGCGAGTGAAAATTTAGTGTCAAGTAGAAATTCACCACTGGTCTGCATTCTGTGACTTGCACTGGTGACTTTTAAGGCCTATCTAGTAAGATTAAGTAATTTTAATCCTTGATTATAAAATATGTTAGTGATGCAGTGAGGAACTTTTTAAATTAAAATGGAATTGTAAACTTTATAATATTGAACTATAAATATAAAACCAGATGCATTCATTGTCGATTGATTTTTTTTTTTTTTTTTTGGTCAATCTTTATTTTATTGTAAGTTTTCAAGAACAAACGAGACACAAAGACAGGTTCAAGGGGTGCGTTATACATAAACATTAAAAACATAATCAAGCATACACTCTGGTCTCACGTTATGGTCCTTTTTCAGTGTACGGTACAAATGTGTGGGGTTGCCCCCATTGCCACTTAATCGTCTTTGTAGTTAATGGAGTTAGGCCTTAGTTCACAGGGTAAATATGTATCACAGGCATGTCAGTATAATCGTGTGATCAGACCGTATTGTCAAGTGTTAGTATCAACTTATGACCGTGGAGTTTAGCATTAGTTGTTCCTTGTATTACCCAATCATTCGGTTACCCAACAGTCATCCCTATTCTTCCCTCTTTGGACCTCTGTCAATGTTAATTTCCTGTGTCCGAGAGGGAAAGATGCCAGATCAAAGCTGATGTGACATTATCGAATTATATGCTGAATGGGCAGGTGAGAATGTGTGGCTAGCGTCAGTCGGCTGTGCGAGGGGGGGAGGAAGCGGGGCCAGCCGACCTGGTGGTTCGGTGTTTTGATGCCAAGGCATTGTTAGCTAGCATAGTATCTGCCCTGTCCTGTAATAAAGTTAATTTCTCTGCGGCTCGTCTATAGAGTGGTCGGCGTTAGCTTGTGTTCGCACTCTGGGCGGGCTATCATCTCTCTCCGTCAGTGACTCCGGTGATCTAGGGACCACCGGGCCCTCAGTTAGTCCTTTGTGTAACATTAGTGTGTGTATTCCATTCGGCCCCCCCCGTCCTCCCTCCCCCCCACGCCGCCTTTGGTATGGACTGCGGGGTTTAAGCTTGCTAACTGTCTGTGGGATGCATCTGGCTGGGCAATTTGGGTAGTTGGTGGTGGTCAGTAGTCGGTCTGTCACAAGTGGAGGTCTAGGGTCCCATATGCCTCTCTGCAAGCGCCAGTGGCTCATACGTCCTGTTGGCAATTAGCCTCATATCCCTGTTGCCCTCTGCCGTGTGGCCTTCCCTAGTCATGGTATTTGTCCATTGTGCGGGGCTTATCTGCAGAGCCTGGGTGTGGCCTTTCCCTAAGTCATGTGTGGTGACCTGTGGGAGGCAAGAGCCTCGACTCCTTATGTCTTAATCTATACGTGGCTCCTTGGAGCAGTGTGTTCAGAGATTGTAAGGAAGGGTGGGGATGGGGTGTGCAGGTAGGGTGGGTGGGTGGTGGTGAGGCATGGTGGGGGAGGGAGGGGAAGGCACGTTCGCCATCGAGGCCGCAGCCCCCTGCGCCCCCCCCTGCCGTCCAGACGGGCACATCCCCCGGGTCCGAAGAGGCCCCCAAGGTTCGATCCTCTGGAGCGTTCCCAGGTTCGAGCTCGCGTCCGGGGACTGTCCTGGGAGTTAGTTTGGCCTATTTGAGATGTACGTGAGCCATGGCATCCAAACATGCATGTATTTTTCTGTGGTGCCGTTGAGGGCGGCGGTTAGCTGTTCCATCCCGTGTATTTCTTCGACCCTGTCCATCCAGTGTTGTAGGGTGGGTACCTGTGTGGAACGCCATCGTATCGGAATTAGCGTTTTGGCCGCGTTCAGGAGGTGTTTAGTTAGTGTCTTTTTGTATTTTGAGATAGGTAGCGGTGTATGATGAAGTAGCATCTGTAGTGGCTGAAGGGGAATGTCAGTGTCTGTGATGAGTTCGATCTGTGCATGTACCTGTCGCCAGTATGGGGCTATCTTTTGGCACGTCCACCAGATATGAAGAGCTGTGCCTACGTCATTGTTACATCGCCAGCATGTCGTTGGCGCGTCCGGGACCATCTGGTGTATTCTCACTGGGGTTCTGTACCAGTTGGTTAATATTTTATAGTTGAGTTCCTGTAGTTTGGAGCTAATGGAGCTTTGGTGAGTCAAGATGTGAATGTTCGTCCATTGGGGGGCTGTCAATGTTACCCCGGTGGCTTCCTCCCAGCGTATGGTGTGTTTCAGGGGCTCATGCTGTGTGGAGGATATCAGCATCGCGTAAAGGTGTGAGATTCCTCTGCATAGGTGTTGTCGCTTCGTGCATATTCTCTCAAACTCTGTTAGGGGTCTATGGATTAGGCGTTTCCCTGGTAGAGCTTGGTAGAATGACTTGATTTGAAAGTACCTGTATCTTTCAAGCCCCGTTGGGGCTCTATCGGTGATCAGGTCTGGGAGCTGTTTTAGGGAGTCGTTCGTGCACCACTGTTGCATGTACATCCAGTCCGTGTCTCCGAATGCCTCTACGTCGCGTAGTGAGAGTCCCCCAGCGAGGTCTGGGTTGTGTGTGATCGGGGTCAGCGGTCCCGGGGTCGTCGTCCACGCCAGTTTAGTCCTAATCGCGTACCAGACTCGTAAGGTTGCACCGATGAGTGGGTGCTTACGGGTTCTCATGGAAGTTAACGGGCCTCCCAGCCATAGTGTTGCTGGCAGCGAGCCTCCCATCTGTAGCCGTTCCATATGTATCCATTGTTTCCGTGTGCCGGTGGCATGCCAGTCCACAATTCTGTGGATGTGCGTGGCTCTATAGTAGTCCAGGAGAGAAGGGAGACCCATGCCTCCTTGCGCCTTTGGTAGTCGTAGTTGCGACCTTTTTAGCCTGGGAGCCTTGGAGAGCCAGATGAACTTGGTGATGGCCGCATCCATGGTTCTGAAGAAGGTCCCTGGTATAGAGATTGGTACGGTCTGAAATAAGTACAGCAGTCGGGGTAAGAGATTCATTTTTATAGCGTTCATTCTCCCGAACCAAGATACGCATAGTCCAGCCCACCTGGCTAAGTCCGAGCCCAGCTTCTGTTGTATAGGTGCGAAATTGTGAGTGTCGATTGATTTTTTAATTTAATTCTTTGCATTTTACTATTACAGTTTTCTGATAGTGCATCATGGGAGTTGTAGTTTTAAATTATCTGGGCATCTATCATTTGGGCACCCCACTTGCAAAGGGATAGTGAAAACAAGGGAAGTGAATTCAGGACTGACGATTAAATAATTTTATAGCAAATACATACAGGCATAGGATTGGTTACATATAATGATATCAATGTCTGAAAACCAGTAATTCAGTTTAAAAATAAACTTCAGATTTATAGGCAGTTTGATAAGTTACATTGAGGAAGGGAGAACTCTCAACGGTGACAGATCCACTTTAAATTCAGCTGCTAAGAATGCAGATTTTAAACATTCTGAATGCTTGACAAGTAAGTCTCCATTCTTGCGTAAACACAATTCTGAGAGACAGGTATTCTCTGCCTCATCACTGTATTCAGAACTTCAGATCCTTAGAAATAGGATACTATGCCATGCTAAAACATTAAAATGCATATTGCTATATATGAAAATATATGTTACATATGTGTAGTTATATAAAATTCGGATATTTCTTTTACAAAATATGCCATACTTGCGTAAGATCTCTCCTATCCTTGGGTGAGAGTATTTTTAGTCAACTGCCTTTCACGTGGACAAATTTGTGTAGTAATAAGCTTCTATATAAAGGAAAAAGGAACTTTATAGAATTTCAAAACATATCCTGTTTTCCCACTAAATTATAAAAATGTATATGAATCAATTAAAGGGAAAAATCAATAAACCAGAGCCAATTTGCATTTTAAGAGCTTTGATATTGTGCATGTAACTAACTCAAGCCATGGATCATCCTGTGCATTGCATCTGGGTTAACAAGCAGTGTATGCTCTGATGTACCGACACCAGACACAAAAACTGATATTGACAGCCAGGAGGGAAGTATTCCAGCTGGGTGACTGACAGCCCAGATAGGTGGTGCTACACTTAGAAAAAAAAGTAATTTATCTCAGAAATTAAATTTAACCAAACACAAAAGTGATATTAAGGAGCTTATTTGGTAGTAAAGTTCAAAGATGCTGGAAAACACTCGATTGGGCACTCGAAAAACCCAACAAATAAAAAGAAAAACACAGAAAACAAACACCCACCACCTAAAACAAGCAAGTGAGAGTGCAGCGCTATAAAATTTGTAAAGCACTTACTCTTCAAAGCAGATGTAGGGGAATAGTGTTATATATACAAAATGAAAAGAAGAAAAAAACACAAATAGTGTAACACTGGATATAGGTATATATAATACCAATCCACATCCAGTGTTGCACTATTTGTGTTTTTTCTTCTTTTCATTTTGTGTATATATAACACTATCCCCCTACATCTGCTGTGAGGGGTATGTGCTTTACAAATTGTTTTGTGCTGCACTCTCACTTGGTTGTTTTAGGTGGTGGGTGTATCACCTAAACACTGTTTGTTTTCTGTGTTTTTCAATCTCAGAATTTAACTTTTTTTTTTTTTTTAAATAGAAAGGTTTTAAGGAGGCCAAATAACTCTCAGGGATATTTACTCAATTCACATTTGTCTAACTACCTATTGTTGAAATTTCTAACATATAAACCTGTAACAAATGTAAGTGGTTGTGGTGGCAGTCCGGGCACTGGGAGCCCAATAGATGTGTATGTGGTTGTGGTGGCAGTCCAGGTACTGGAAGCGGTATAGATGTGTAAGTGGTTGTGGTGGCAATCCTGTTTCATGCAATTCGGACATTCGGATGCTTACGAATTTCCGAAGTGCTAAAGTTCAGAATTACCGACGTTTCGAATTGCCGAAGTTCGGTAGTACGGAAGTGCTGAACCGAACCGAATTCCATTGGTCCTAATTTCCAAAGCAGACACATTTTTTTACTTACCCGAATTTCCGAACCGAACCAAATATTTTGCACATGCACATCCCTAATATGTCTAAAAAAAAAAAAGTCTTCTCCAATCAAAAAACCTTGCATAGTCTTTTCATCTGCTAATTTTTCCAATAATATGCAAAGGACTATACAGAAAATATGTTCACAAAACTGTTACAATGCTGGACTCTTACCTAGCATAGAAATATTCTGACACTAACAAAAGCATGTGGAATATATATTAAAATCATATTTTTAGCTTTGAAAGGTGTTTTAAATTACCGAATTTTAATGTGAAAAGAATGATGTTTGAGGTACAGAAATTCAATATTGCCATTTTCGACACGTAATGTTTTTTCTGTGTAAGTATTGTAAGTTTATATTTAGATAGGAAATGTGGCTGCAAAATACTAAAAATATTTTTAGAATAAAATAGGAGACATCTGTGATAAATCTGTGACGCAATCAGATATTAATAATTATAAGATTATCTTTTGTGTCCTGTTCTATGCTTCTAATTAAGAGTGTGTTAAAATGGAATTGATATTTCCTCAATTATAGGATTTGCAATCTAGAAATCTGAACCTTTGTTACAGTGAATGGTAATAAAAGGAATTGTCATTACGGTTAAAGTGATAGTAAGCTTTTTAAAACCTTTTCTTTCTTTGACAAAATCACAGTGTAAAACAGGCATCCACTTTTCAAGATACATGTGACTTTTCACTGATCACCTGAGGATGTGCCACCCATAAACCAGAAGTCTCACGGGTCTATCCATAATTAAAAGTCTCTCACTACTACCTACTTGATTACATTTAAAGGGACGCTCCAGATACCATAGCAGCTTTATCTGAATGAAGTTGTTACGGTGTGAGGAGATCCGTGCCCCAGCTTGCCTTCAGGGGTTAAATTATTAACAAACAGTTGAACGCCAAGTCTTCAGTCCAGCTCTGGTCAGTTCTGCCAATCCACTTCTGTTTGAGTCCAAGGCTCCTGATTTAAGCTGACACTCTATCAGTAGCACCTGAGTCACAAAACAAAGTAAAAAAAGGTATTTCTTTTATTTCACTGTTTTGTGACAATTTCAGCGTATCTTTCTGATTGAAGCCTGAAGTACTGAATAACACAACATTGAAGACTTTGGTATTAAATTGTTTGTTAATAACCCTCTACTGTTCTATGTGTGAGACTACGCAGTACAGAAATATGAGTGTTTTAGAGCTCTAAAATGTGTAGTGATGATGATATCAGCAATGAAAGTGTAGTTTTTGTGTGACAAAAAGGAGAAAAAATACCAAATATGAACACTAAATTTGCCCAAGATTTGTGACTAAGTGGCTAGTAAAGAAGAATGGACATATCCTATATTGAATACCCTAGGTTTACTACTTTCGCAAATGGTATGCCATAATACCATAATAATATTAATTCCTGGCTGCCATATGGTCTTGTCACGGTAGTGTACCCCAACACGCAAGATTTAGTCCAACAATAGACAAGATAAAGCAGACACGTCTTATCGGACCTTAGAATGGCCGGACTCGACGTAGAACAGAGAAGTGACAGAGTCAGGAACGAGCCGATGTCAAGGGAACAGAGAGACAGCGAAAACAAGAACTAGCCAAGGACTGGTACACAGGAAGCAGTAAGCCGGCAAACAAGACAAAGTAGGGATAAAGAGAAAAACAGAGTCAAATACAAAGCCAAGGTCAAGCACGAAAAATCCACAACTGAACAATACAAGCGCTAAAGGGAACTGAATCAGAAACCACGATAGGGCAGGGAGTTAAGGGAGAGGTAAGTATAAATACCCTAGTAATCAATTTGATTGGCCCCTTTCATATCCACGCCCCCAAAACGTGAGTGTATGGGGAATGTGGAATTACAGGGGCCAATGGGAATTGCATGCTTCTGGACAGCTATCTCAAATATCCCACCTGGGATCTGTGGAACCCCAACTTGGGAGTCACAGCCCGAGTGCTCCTATCACAACTAGGACTACTACTTCCTTCATTTCCCACATCTTTATGTCTTTTTTCAGTCCAGATTTGGTATTTGTCCATCTTCTCATGTTCCTTCTTCCTGATGTTATAGTCATCCACCATGACTGCAGTCTTCTGATCCTTGTCTACCACCATGATGTCAGGTTGGTTGGCCAATACTTGCTTGTCTTTCTAAATCTTAAAGCCCCACAGGATCTTAGCCCTGTTATTCTCAACTACCCTTTGTGGTATGTCCCATCTGGATTTAGGCAGATGCAGCCCATATTCTGAGCAGATTTTTTTGGTACGCAATCCCAGCAACTTTATTTTGTGTCTCTCAGTGTATGCTGCTCCTGCTAACATCCTGTAACCAGCCATTATGTGCTGGATTATCTCTGAGGCCACTTAGGACAGTATGCACCTTGGGTCTTGCCTGGTTTGATAGACCTCAATTTCTATTGATCTTGTGCTGAGTTTCTGTTCTTGTGCTGCTAGGATTAATGCCTCAGGGCTGTCTTTCAGTCTTGCCTTTTCCAATCACTGGTAGAATTTTGTCATGTGAGCCACATCTACTATCAGCCTGTGGTACACTCCATGGAGAGCCATCTTTCTAATGTATATGTGTGTGTATATATATACATATACCTTACAATAGAAAAAACAAATAACAGAGGACAAAACCTCTGGTGCCCCCTCCATAATCCTACACTCCTCAGCAGACCTGCATTACTTGGCAGTTGGTAGGGTCCAAAATAAAAAACTAACCTTCTTACGGCCACAGAAAGGTTTTTAGCGGCTCACTTTCTTTGCACCTCTGTGTATGGGACTCTGTTGTTTGGGACGTTGAGAACCCACAAATATGCTTTTTGTATGAAGAAAATGGAGGAGCAGTAGGTAAAGGAGGGGTTGGAATGTATAACATTTAATGTGAGACTGAAACATTTTGGCAAATAAATTCTGCCTCCCTAAAAACTAATAATACATAAGCATTCATAATATGGAGGTACGGGTGGCAAGCTATACATAAATCGACAGTCACGAGGCACACAATACTAATAGTGGCAAAAGTGCAAGAGGATATTGAGGAAGATAGGTAAAAACAATAGAATCTCTGACTTGATTGAAGCTAATTTACCTAATTGGTTGCAGAATGCTACAGAAGCCCAGAGAGGCCATGTATTTTTAATATTTTTTTCTGACACGTTATCTTGAGAAAACAAGTTGTTTTTCTCTACACAACAAGTCAGAAAAGTATTAAAAATACATCAGCATCTGTGGGTTCCTGTAGAATACAGATGAGAAGATGATATTGCAACATTTTGGAAATGTTTACCGAGGTAAGTCCAGGTGCATGTATGAATTTGGAGAAATAGTAAATTCAAATAAAAGGAATAAAAAGATATATATCTACAGATTTCTGTAAAAGATGAACATCTATTCAATAAAAAATTATAATAATAAAATGTTATGATGGTGTGTTTTATGTATCTCTTAACAGCAATCTGTACATTAGATTGCTGGTTTATCATGTTTGTGTGTTAACTATGCTCTCCTCATTTGTTTTCATTTATTTCTGTGCGAGCAGAAAAACACCTCCTGAAGCATAGAGGAAGATAAGTGAAGCTTTATGGACTAAATGTAATTTCTTATTGGTCAGCAAGGTAAAATAAAAGCTAGCAGGTGTATTCAAGTTGTTGGGAGAAAGGGGTTAATTGTTAAATTAAAAGCAGAACCTTAAGAGACATTGCAGAGCAAGTATTGGAATTTTTAAACAGATGAATTATGGTCATCATTCATTTTATTTTATTTGGGTATGACAAGGGTTTAAGAAAATGGTGCACTGAAAATGGAAGATGGGAAAATGAATCAAGGATTCACTGACAGATTGCAAATTGAAATTAATGTTACAATTGCACAATGGGTGACACCAAAATATTACAGGAAAAAATGCTTTCAGATGGACTTTACCATGGTAGATTGCAAAATGGACTCTGTGAAATATGCTTAAACAGTATTTTAACAAAAGAGATTTTTTTTTTTTTTTACAAACCACACAGAACAAAGCATCGGTCTCAGCGTATGATAGCATGTTTCTGCAACTTTAAAAACCAAAATAAAAATAAAAAAAGGTGAGGACACATTTAATGGTGGCTGCTCAAAGTTTTAATATGATACCTGGTGAAAAACCTCTAATGTCACTTATCAAGGAAAAGCCAACTTCAATTCGAGAAGGCCTCGGTATGCCAGTCTGTCATGCAATGGTACAAGGAATGAGCCAAAGTTGGATATCATAGATGTAGGATATTCACCTCTAGGGCTAATGAAAGACAAAGTTAGACTAGAAGTTAAAAACCTGGCTACTCCCAGTACTCTCCTAAAGCTCCCAGCTTCAACCAGTGTAGCAAATAGTGAACACGTGCATAATAAAATAAAATATATGTCTGAAATCCATTTACAGTGCTGGGGGTAAAGTGTACTAAAGTGACTATACTATTATTTTGGGATAAACCAGGAAGGGCAATTGGTTAAGGTCACATGGAGACATGACATCCTTGTTATTCTTACTTCTCTTTTTCTCAAATTCTTATTGTTCTTAAAGGGACACAATAAGTATCAAAACAACTTGCTTAAAAAGTTTTTGTGTTATGATCTGTAATTTTACCTTTAATCACACACATTAGGCTCCTGCAGGGACCAGGTGTAGTATGCTATTAACTGAGCAGCAGATAAGAAATTCTAAATTAAACAGACTGTGGAATAAAGAAAGTTTAAACATTAAATGACTCTTTGCAGGAAGTATTTAGGAAAGCTGTGTAAGTCACATGCATGGAGGTGTGATTAGGGCTGCATAAGCAAAGTGATTTAACTGCTAAATGGCAGATTATTGAGCAATGGGACTTCAGGTGCATGATGCATACACCAGAACTGTTCCATTAAGCTAAAGTTGTTTTGGTGCCTAGAGTGTCCCTTTAAGGTTGAATTGGTCTTCTGGAGCATCTCCTTTTACTTCCCACTTAACTGCAGTTTTTCCACTTTCACCTTTTAATGCGTACATTTGAATTGATTCATTTAATAACTCAATAATAAACATTAATTTCCATAAAATTGCAGTGCATTAAAGTCCCTTCAAGTGTTTAAAAAAGTCACATTTTCAGTGAAGAATCATCTGTCACTAGAGATGTCGCGAACATAAAATTTTCCGTTCGTGAATGGCGAACGCGAACTTCCGCAAATGTTTGCGAACGAGCGAACCGGGCGAACCGCCATAGACTTTAATAGGCAGGCAAATTTTAAAACCCACAGGGACTCTTTCTGGCCACAATAGTGATGGAAAAGTTGTTTCAAGGGGACTAACACCTTGACTGTGGCATGCCGGAGGGGGATCCATGGCAAAACTCCCATGGAAAATTACATAGTTGATGCAGAGTCTGGTTTTAATCCATAAAGGGCATAAATCACCTAACATTCCTAAATTGTTTGGAATAACGTGCTTTAAAACATCAGGTATGATGTTGTATCGATCAGGTAGTGTAAGGGTTACGCCCGCTTCATAGTGACAGACCAAACTCCCCGTTTAACGCACAGCAAACAACCGCAAGCAGTCCATTTGGACAACCGCAAACTCCCCTTTACAAACTCCCCTCCCCTTTGCAAGGTTGGATACCAAGCTAGCCATGTCCCGTTCCTTCTCCTCACTGATGTCATTGAAGGTCTCTTCCTCCACCCAGCCACGTACAACACCAAGGGTCCCCGAAAGGTGACAACAAGCCCCCTGTATTTTTTTTTTTAAATGTACACTACTGTTACACCAGATATGAGTTGCACTGGTGTGACACTCTGCCCTGGCAGGCCCTGAAATGCACACGTGTGAAGGAAACTGACTGCTATTATATTACAGTCAAAAAAGGTTTATTTTTTTTTACATGCAAGCTATTGTGACACCAGATATGAGTGGTGGCACTGGGCAAGTGGGCACAGTATACGCTGTGAGCCTGACACACACGCTGGCATGCAGGCAGGCAACTGCAATTAGATTACACAGGGAAAAAAAAAAGCAGACTGATGTTCTAGTCCTAAAAAGGGCATTTTGGGGTGCTGTCCTTGCAGCAGAGATCAGATTAGTCCTTCAGGACTGTAGTGGACACTGAATACACTAGCCTAGCTATCGATTTCCCTATTAAATCAGCAGCAGCTATACTGTCCCTCCTCTCACTAAGAATGCAGCTTCCGGGGGGCGGGGCCTAGCTGTCATGGAGGAAAGACGCACTTCGTGTGAGCTCCCTCAATATCTCACTTTAAGCAGCTATCAACAATCGAATTTCACCCCAGAAGGGGATGATCCAGCAATGTTGCTCCTACCTGACTGACCCGACATGCTTAATAGCGGTCAGCAACTCGACAGAGTCTTACTTACCTCCGTGTGGCAAGTGTGGCCTGGTGCTCACCGGGCGGGAGAGGCGGCCGATCTCCCGATCCTGGGATGCCCAGGAGCAGCTACTTCCCGGCAGGAGCTCCGTTACCCCCCCCCCCCTTGGACCGGTGGGGGTTATCCCGGTCCACCCCTGAGAGGCTGTCTGGAGCTAATGGAGCTGACATACTCATCTGCGACTCTCCCAATATGGCGGCAGCCGCGTGTCCTCCTGGTACCAGCAAAGCATGGCAGGATATTGAGTCTAAGCTGGACAGACTTTAATCAATTTTGGAAGCAAATAACAAGCAGGAAGCCCCAACAAGCTCCACCACAGCCCCAACAAGCTCCACCACAGCTAAGCGAAGCAGTCCCCATTCAAATCCACCAACGCAAAAGGCGTCGAAGAGGGGACCGGAGGTACAAACAGAAATGCAGAGCCTGCCCCGCGTCAAGCACTCACCTCCACCTTAAGCCACCACAATCCCGCACCGGATGTGAAGCACCACCGGGACAGATCCGACCACCCGACAAAACAAGCTTCCACCACCTCAAGCCGTGAACCCGGCACTCAGCCAGAGACTTGCCTCTGTTGTTCCAGGTATCAGGGACTCCCAGGGTCTGCCACTGGCGCCCAGAAGGGATCGGATGAGCACAAGCAGTAAACAGCAGCCTGCCAAGCATGTCCCACTATAGCCGATCCTCCACACCATGCCTTTGATCACATGAACTGCTCTCTGCACATTAACTAATCATAAAAGTAGCAAGCGTTTAAACATGTCATTATTTCACCTCCTAAAGAGTTTATTGTCGTAGTTCCTTACATGCCTTTACCTTAACCGTTCATGTATTATGTTATTCACTAGTCTCATCTCATGGGGCGACTCACACTTGATTTATAACTAGTGGTGGAGCTGCTGATATAAATACACAGTTGATAACGTGCAAGCTACACCCTAAACATGACAGCCATCTTTCACAACAATGTACTGCTATATACTCATACCCTCAGTGCAACTATCCATGATATACGCACGTTCAGCCTAGCATGCTCAAATATAACACACTTCTGTCTAAAAAAAAAATGTATACAAAAAAGAAAAAAGAATGCAGCTTCCGGATGAATCTAAAATGGATGCTGTCCAGGAGGTGGGAGGGTCTGGGAGGGAGGGTCTGCTGCTGATTGGCTGGAATGTGTCTGCTGACTGTGAGGTACAGGGTCAAAGTTTACTCAATGATGACGAATAGGGGGCGAACCGAACATCGCATATGTTCGCCATCCGTGGCGAACGCGAACAAGCTATGCTCGCAAGGAACTATTCACCAGCGAACCATTCGGGACATCTCTATCTGTCACTAATCAAAGACATAAAAGAGGTTGTTTTATCAAAGTCCTATCAGAAAGTAATTGTATTAAACATCACATTATATTTACAGAACCCTGGTAAAGAGACCCACATGATTTTACTTGTCAAGACACAATAAAGTTCATATGTATTAATATGGTGACTTTGTTAGTACCGAAAATGGATTCAAATAATGGCATACTTGACTTGAAGCTGCAACATCATTAATTTCTTACCCTAAATCCTAGTTACCGTTTTGATTTTCACTATATTTATTTTTTAGATTTTATTCTTAGTGAAAAGGCTTTCAGCCTTTGAATAATCAGCTTGCAGTACAATTTCAAGGTTGGCTAGCTGAAGCTGGTGCATATAATATTGTATAATAATCACTGTGTACTTCTGCAGGGACTGACTTACAAACCGCTAGTTCTAGCTAGGGCTTGTTTTATTTATAGAGACAGCTTCACAAACACTTTCACAAACAGAACGAAACATCCACTGTGTACGATCATCACGTGATGCTGATACATATTTCAAAATCTGTTTTAAAGTTTCCAAGGTAATACAAGCACAAATCATGATTATCATGAATACACATTCTACACACGAGAGATAAAGTTCTGTAAACTAAAATTGATATCGAACGTGTACTGTGTTTGTCTCGTGTGTCTGAGCGATGTATTCTCGAGCATTCTGTCATCTGACCTGCACAGATGATTGATTTTCCCTGATTTAATCATAACCTATGACCCTCAAATCAAGAGTTCTCTATTAACTCTGAAACTAGATTGACTGATGGCTTACACACTGACAGGGTCTTAATGTTCAGATACATAAATCCCTGTGCGAACTGTTTTCAAACAATGTATTAGTTATCATTCCATCTGCAATCACCAAATTATTTGTAATATTAGTGTTAGGAGTACAAACCTATATCCTGTATAGTGTTCTAGTAATTTTAAGACACGAGCCAATTGCAGTAAAAAGTTGGAAGAAAAAAAAATGTATTTTCCTTACCTTTCTATATTGTTGAGATTTTCTCGGTGCTGCCACCCACATCTCCTCCGTCTATGTAATCCGGCTCCTATTTAATGGTCCAATACAATGCTCTCCGTAAGAGCACTGATGCTCAGGCACAGTATTGAATTTAATGCTTTTATATGAGCTGCATTTGGTCACATGACCGAGTTTGTAGAGGAAATGCCTCTAGTGGCTGTTTGGAAGAAAAGCACTAGAGGTGTGTATAAACCTATAATGTAAATATTGCAGGTTCTCCAAAACTGCAATATTTTACATTGCATGGTTAAAATGGCAGGACCATTGCACCAAGACCACTATAAAGCATGTTGGAAAGCAGTAATACTCCAGTAAACTGTATATTGTGGACAGACCCAATAATTTTTTAATGAAAACCCATAACCCACATTTCAGAAGACAATTTACTGAACAAAACTTGGGCAACCTAGGTATTAAACTCAACAGGCTTGCCAAGCTCAACTAGAGGAACCCAATCCAATGTGCAATGGAGGTAACGCAGTATAGGAAGGTTCTCTTGAGTTTTTTTCTAATCCAAGACACAGTTATAGTCAATGGGGCACCAGCTGCCTGACTACACATAGAAATGTGTATTTATAACACTAGTGCCCTGTAGTCATTTATGACCCCTCCAAGTGCATGAAAAGTTAGTTAGTTCACTTTTCTCCCACACCGCCGTGGTCTCTCCGCAGGTGGTCCCAACATCATGGACAAGACTAGATCACTAGAGGCATTTAAACCATGTAAATGTTCCTGAAGAATGGCCATGTTTGCAGTTGAAGAGATAAAACTACAGAGACATAGCACCAAAACCACTTCATTGATTTGGGTGCCTATTGTGTCTCTTTAATTAAATAAATGTATTGTATCATATGCTTATTGTGCCCAAGTTGATCTTACATCACACCCAATTGGCCACAAGCTTATTCAACCTCATTGCCATACAGGCAGATTGATCAGCAAATAAAAAGCAAAACGCTAGCATATACATCAACTACATAATAAATAAACCACATTTGATCATACTCAGGGAATTTTTCATTTGATTAAATAATCAAAGAGTTGATTTTTTTTAACAGTTTGACATATAGCCCATTAATGGTTATGACAAGAAAATTAATCTGAAAGTATTTTTATATATGTCTTCCTGTCGCAGCTGCTACAAATGTGACCTGCGTTTACTCTCACAGTGTTGACAGATTTTTTTTTCCCCCCGAGTTGCCATTTAAAGTTTGGCAAAACATGAACTCTTTCATTGAAAATTGCAGAATGTAGTAATTTGATTGTGCGTATATCATTCTTCAGAAAGCTTGCAACCTTTAGAATAATGGCATATAGGTTAATTATATTATTGGATCCCCAAATATGAAGAGGACATAAATATTTTAAGAAATAATACTATGTTTTGTTTGAACAAGATTCCTTACATTTGTGTAATATATGTATTATATATTGTGGTTTAACTTTAAATTTTGTAAAAAGTCTATAGTTCAGAGGTTGGATGTTGCACTTTTAAATGATAATTTTAACCTTTGCGTCTGGAACTAAAGTTGAGTTCCCATGCTATTTTACTGCATCAGAATTGTTTGGAATAAGCATAATATAATCCATTGCACATTGGTAGCTTTCCATCATGACCAATCCCTTCTTCATAAGCTCAACTGGCTTCCAATAGGCCAGTGGTCTCTCTTTAAATGTCTTACCCTCATGCTCAAATATCTCCATAACCATGCTTCCCCCTACGTCTTTTCACTCATCTTATAAGCACTAAAACCATCTTCTCCACTCCTTCTTAAACAAACCCCACACCAATGTGCTGCCCCACAATTAATTACTTATTTCCCCTCTTAGCCCCCTACCACTAGAAAAAGCTTATGGTCCATGACATCCCCGTGGTCCACTGGGTCCTTTATCCACCTCCACTACCTTAGCCTGACAGCCAGGTGCTCCAACTTAAATGCTTAGGAGCATTTCAGGAGCTTCAGTTAACTCTCCCAAGCTTATCCCTGCAGCACATGACTAGTTCAATAACTGAGAGTGTCAGCTGATGATCATCAGTCTGAACCAATGACAACAGCTATAAGAGCGTTCAGTTCTCCATAGTACTACTGAGGGCAGTGGCATACACACAATCCCACTTCACCCTCCCACTTTCCCCTCTCCCTTTCCCTCCCCTCCCTCTTTCCCCCTCTCCCCGACAGACACACACACACATACAGACACACATACAAACAGACACATACATAGAGACACACACACACAGACACATACAGACAGATACATACATACACACACAGACAGACACACACACACACGCACAAGACACACATACATACATACATACATACAGACAGGCACACACACACATCCAGACGGGTACAAATACATACATACATAAAGACCGACACACACATAGACACAGACACACACACACAGACAGACACACACATACATACAGAGAAACATACATAAAAACAAACAGACAGGCACACAAACAACAGACAGGCAGACACAGACACAGACAGACAGACAGACACACATACATACAAAGACACATACATACAAACAGACAGGTACACATAAATACAGACACGGACACATACATACAGACAGACAGACACACATACATACAAAGACACATACATACAAACAGACAGACACACATAAATACAGACACACAGACAGACACATACACACATACAGACACACACACACATACATACACACACACATACATACACACAGACAGACACATACACAAATACAGACAGACACACACATACATGAAAAGACACATACATACAAACAGACAGGCACACATACATACAGACAGGCACACACACACACACACACACACACAGGCACATATATACAGAGAGGCACACACATACATACATACAAACAGACAGGCACACAAACATACAGACAGAAAGACACATGCATACAAAGACACATACAAACAGACAGGCACACATACATACAGACACACACATACAAACAAACATACACACATATATACAAAATGTTTAAGTCACCCTCCTGTTTCCTACCTTTTAGGTGCAGGAGGGTGACTTTCCATGGGGTCCAGTGGTGGCTCAGGTTGGTGGGAGTCAGAGTTCCCACTCAGACTCCCTCCTCTGCTTCCTCCCGCGCAGGCTCTGTGTATAGTGGGAGGAGTGATGGCCAGTCACTTCCCTTCTAGCGTGTGATGTCATCACAGGGGGCCTGGTCGCGCTGTTAAACCAGGCTTCCTGAAAATCCATACCAATCGGGTGGCCCCAACACTAAGGGCCACCCTATGGACCCCTTGAACGGAGGCCCTGGTGGTTTGTCGTGTGGGCCGGGGCCGCAAAACATGGCAGAAGGCACCCGGTCGCAGGAGTCCGCAGGGCAGCCGGGCCCCCTGGAATGATGGGCCTGGTCACAGCTGTGACCCCTGCGACCCTATATGTACACCACTGACTGATGGGACCGCCAGGAAGGTGTTGCAAAATTAAAGGTAGCAAAATATAATAAAGCAATATTAAAATTAGTGGAATGAATCCCCCAGGTCTCCACATGACACAGCAGTCAGGTTCCCAGTTGGGCCATCACTGCTCCCCTTGGGACAAAAGGAACCACAAGCTTGGGGTCCCATGCCAAACAGCATTAGGTGACATATTTTCCCCGGCCAGGGCGGGTAATCCTAGGGCTTGCAGGAATTGCAGGGCATCAGTAGCAGAGGTACTTTCAGCCAACTTATTACAGGTCTGAGTGATCTTCGCCACTGAAGCATGTGCCTGGTTGGGTTGTGATAAAACATGAGACAGTTCTTAAACCTGCATGGTGTTTTGTCATGAACAGTGGCCATAATCCTTAAGAGAAGAACAATGGACTATAATATCCCAAGTGTCATTTGGTGGTGCTGTTGGGGACCTCGGCAGTCAATATGTCCCATGTATGGTCAGCTTTCTAGCCACATGTAGAGCTGGTATGGTAGCTATCAGGTAATGTGGCAACTCTTCAGGGGGGACCTCATCAGTTTTCCCCCTTATCTTGAAATTGTGTCATCTGTAGCGATCCTCCATGGCGGACATGTGTGCAGTTAATATCTGATGAGAGGATTAGACTCTTCACTATGCCCTGCATAGTGGACAGCCTGCAATGTAAATCTAAAATGTCCTCTTCAGAGGTGTAAACACTGTCAGTAACATCCCCTTTGACTACTGCTATGTCAGCCTCCATCAGTTTCTTGATGTCCCTTAGGAATTTCTGAATGTCCTGCATAGTAGCTAGTTCTAGACCGTCTTGATGTGCTGGGGTGGCTGGTACAGTGTCCGGGAGTGTGGACCGTAAAGGTAGGTCAATCGGCTTCACAGAGCTAAGAAGGGAAAAATCTCCTGGGCCCTCAGCAGTTGCCATCTTGTACTGTGGTGGACACTGCAAAAGGGTTCTGATGTCCATTGTCTTCAACATGGTGCCTGTCAGCTGTCTCTGTGAGCGGCGTCCTGTAGCTAGTTTATCTCCTGACTGCTTAAGTGGATCAGGCTCAGCTGCTTGGCAGAGGTCCTCTGCCAAAGATCTGCCTATGAGAGACTCAAGCTCAGCAAAGGTAGGTGAGTAGTAGGTCTCAGGCCTGCGCTTCCATTTACTCGCCTTCACAGTATTAAAGAATGGCATCCATGAAGGAGAACACAGTTAGTTTTTATTAGTATTTTTTTACCCCTGGATGGTTGGTAAAACTGAGGGTATTTGTGATATACAAGCGGGGGCCTCTGGAAGATCCGTCTTCTCTTGTTCCGTAGCAAGCTCTGCCAACCTGATATCCCCTCATTGTAAAACGTAGAGTAGTCATAGTCAAACCATTTGCTAATGGTTTGACAAACAAAACAATACATGTGAAATATGTTTAAAATTAAATGAAAAAATCTCTTGGTGAATTCATATGTTAATACACGTGTTATCACATGTACCGTTACAGGTTATAATACATATTTAACATCACAGGTTATAAAAGCAATTCATTAAATTTGTAAGTACAATACAAAATCATAAATACATCATGTGATCAAAGTGACTTACCTGAGTTTTTGTATATATTATATACCGCAGAGGTAGAAAAGTGAATCGCAAAAAAACAACTCTTCCTAAACACTGACAAAACTATCACAATGATCTTTGGAACAGTTCCTAAATTACACAAATTACACAATTCCCACCTATCCATCAAAACAAAATCAAAAAGCACACTGACAACAGTGCACTCTTTTCAAATACTTTGGTATGTTGTTAAACCACAATCTATCTTTTGGCCTCCACAAAGAAAAACTTGCATCTAAACTTTATCCAAAACTAGATCCCCCGTACAGAAACAAATCCTGCCTAAGCCCTACAGTAAAGGAAAAGATTGTACAGCAAATGCTGATGCCAATAATTGATTATGGGGATGTTGTGTATGCACCTGCACCGCAAACCCACCTTAACAAACTCAATACATTGTATAACTCGTTCTGCCACTAAAAGAACTAAACTGGCTGCTGCTGGAATCCAGACGCACCCTTCATCTTTCTAGCCTTGTGTTTAAGAGCTTTTCTGGGACGCTCCCACCATACCTTAGCAGAATGCTCTCCCTGGCTGTTCCCACCTCCTATAACCTCTGATCCAGTACCAGCACATTATTTAGTCTACCTCAATACAATACGACCTCCCGCACACTTTAAAATCTTCCCCAAGCCTAAAGTCCTTTAAGAGGTCCCTCTCTACATACCTCAAAACAGAATGCACGGTTGATTACATATTTCCTACCTGTTTTATGGTAAATTTTGTATATATTGTGTAATAATATTGTTTTTGTATTTTATTGTACCCTAATGTAACAATGCAGTATTTTGTGGACCCAGGACATACTTGAAAATGAGAGAAATCTCAATGTATCCTTCCTGGTAAAATATTGTATAATATTTTCCCACAGAACTCACTAAAGTGTGAATTTATAACATGATGTTTTTATGACCTACGCATTAAAGGGGAACTGTCTCTTTTCTGGAAATTACACGATTGAGTAAAACAATGAAAATGACCTTTAACTTGTGTTAACCTTTATTTTATGAGATACTTCCTTTTAAATCTATATTAATGATTAAGCACATATAATAATTCAGTTCAGACCAGGCAAAGCCAGGACAAACATTGCAAATGATGGGGAGAAATAGAAACATTGTTTCAGTTCTCTTTCTCATTTGTATGCTCTCTCTATGCTGACTGCCAGGTGCAAAGGACAGAGCTTATAACAATGGCTGACAGGAAGTTAAGATGGCGGCACCCATTTGCAGGATAAAGACATGCGGATTTCTAAATAAGATTTAATTTTTCATACCTCACAAATACATATGTGTTAAGTTAGAGATAAGTAAACATAATATTGAAAATCTTGGCAAGTTTCAGTTCCCCTTAAAATAAATTTTAAATTTTCTCGACTCACTATAAAAATATGCCCATTGCCTGAGCATATACTATATCTATCTACAGTATTTAGGTCTTTATAATTTGTACATAGCATTGTTTCTTTAATGGTTTACAGCATTGACGCACTGCTTGTTTGACATGACAGGCTCAGACTTCTCTTTCCTGATAAGCGCACCCAGTCTCTTTAATAACTGCCTGTTGAATGATTTCTGTGATTTATTATGTCTGTTAAATATAGGCCTGTTTGAGTGCATGCCGTTTTCTGTGCTGATTTTAAAATAATTTAAGATTGCATTTCATTCTGACCGGCACAACTGCCTGGTTACTGATTTTGAGCCCTAGAGGTCTACATTGATTCTCTCATCTGACATGCAAGCATTTATACCTAACAAGAGAAATAGCTGGTACTCCAATTTGCACAGGAGGTCAGTTTAAATTATGTTAGCCAAGATGTAACCCAGAGATAGCACTTCTATCTTCAACAGCATACTGACCACGAATAGCATTTAAATGAAGTATATTTTGATTCTTTATAAAGAAAAAAAAATACGTATTCAGAACTTCAACTAAAGATTTTTAAATAGCAGCTTCTGTGTTAAATACAAAATAAATGTTATATAAATGTTTATTCGTTATCACAAGATTTTCAGTAAAATAACTAATTATTTTACGTTTTTAATGTGTAATAATTAAAACTGCTGTCGGAGTACGAGATATCAATATGTACAACACAAAGGATGAATTCTTCTCTTCTGCATGCATGGAAGTAAACTTGGATAAAAAATAATTTATTATAGCCAGCGTGCCTTAGGCTGCGTTGTCTTCAGAGACTGATGTAATCAATGGAAAGCAGGGAAAGTGAAATGCGCTTGGCAATTTGTATGAATGCATTTGTTTAACCAAGTTCATTGTTAGTTATTTTTTATGTGCTAGTTAAAATGCATCGGGGCAGCTTATCTTTAACTTTGAAAAAGTGCAAAGTCTCTTTCATCTTCTGTTATTGTCAGTAACATATAGAGGATTGTTCACTAAACAGTAGACACGAGCAATTTGTTTAGCACCAAAAAGAAATTTGGCAGATTCCACAATTCTTAAGGGTCTGAATTTCTGAATTAATAAAATAAATAACAAAAATGAATGGATCTGTAACAAATCTAATCAATTAATTTCGAATCCATTCATTTTGATAAAGGATGGCTGCTCACTTCCTTAAACTCAACCTGTCCAAAACAGAACTTCTAGTTTTTCCTCCCTCAAGTGCTGCTACTCCTGTTGTCTCCATCCAAGTCAACGGCGCTACTATCACCTCTACCTCGCAGGCTCGCTGCCTAGGGGTTCTTTTCGATTCTGACCTCTCTTTTACTCCCCATGTCCAATCGATAGTTAATTCCTGTCGCTTCCAACTCAAGAACATAGCGCGCATTCGCCCATATCTAACGCCGGACGCGGCTAAGATATTGGTTCATGCTGTTGTTCTCTCTCGCCTCGACTACTGCAATCCCCTTCTGACCGGTCTTACATGTTCCCAGCTTGCACCGCTGCAATCTGTAATGAACGCGGCTGCAAGGCTTATTTTCCTGTCCGGTCGCACCTCCCACGCCTCCACGCTCTGTCAGTCCCTGCATTGGCTTCCAGTTAGATATAGGGCCCAATTCAAAATTCTGGCACTTGCTTACAAATCCCTACATAATGCTGCTCCAACATACCTATCCTCCCTCATACACAAGTATGTCCCGTCGAGACCCCTGCGCTCATCCCAAGACCTACGCCTATCCTCTGCCCGGATCCCCACCTCTGACGCTCACCTTCAAGACTTCTCTAGGGCTGCACCTATTCTGTGGAACTCACTTCCCTCCTCAATCAGACTTTCACCCAGCCTCCACTCCTTCAAAAAATCTTTGAAAACTCACTTCTTCGTTAAAGCGTATCAATTAAACTGTCAGCAGGCTTCTCATCCCCCACCCCATGACTCCTTTCCTGCAACTGTCAAAAATGACCTACCAAGCACTCAATAAACCCTTCTCTAACAAACTATTTAATCCCCCTACTTTAACCCGTTTGTGTCACTATAGCCCACTCCCTCTAACATGTAAGCTCATTGAGCAGGGCCCTCAACCCCCTCTGTTCCTGTACGTCCAGTGGTCTGATCTCAATTATGTGTCTGTTAGTCCACCCATTGTACAGCGCTACGGAATTTGTTGGCGCTATATAAATAATAAAATAATAATAATAATAATAATAATAATAAAGATAGCAAACTAGTGCGTTATCTAGTGAACAATAGAAATATCATTTTTTTTTTTTTATTAATGTTGAACTCATAGCTGTTTAGCAGATAGCTTCCTAATTTGCTATACTTATAAGGTATTGCCATATTTAGACATTTTAAATTAGGGAGCTGTCTATTAAACACATGAAAGAGGGCTTCTCTTAAATAGTTATTTCAGCTGTTTCCTAATTTCCTATGTTGACGTGGGATTGCCATATTTAAGCATAGTAAATTAGGGTGCTGTTTAGCAGATAACTCTTTGGTGTCCTAAAATATGGCACTCACACTTAAGGATAACAAATTAGGGAGTTATCTAATAAGCAACTGAAACATCAAAAAAATGACATTGCTTTGATTTAATATTTTTGGCAAAGCTTTTCAAAATATCGCAATCTGCTAGAAAAAACGTCCCATAGTCTAGTTTTTGGATAAACTTTTCAAATTATTTAATATAATTTTTTTTTTAAAAAAGCATATTAAAATTATGAAAATATGAAAATATTTTTTCAAAATATGAAAGAATTTGGAAAGTTTATGCAAAAATATAAAATCATTTGAAAAGTTTATTTTTAATCTTTAGTCAACACAACTATAGCAAGTCTATTTATTGTGTCCTAAAAGTGTAACACTGCAGTTTTTTGTAGTAACTAGGCTGTCTGAACTGCAGTTTGTCCGGATTTGGGACGCTCGGGTGATTGGTTGAATTCCCGACCTCCAAGCAGAAATGTATGTGAATCACGAACCAACGGGAATGTGCAATGGTCAACCAGAGTTGTTTTGGACAGTGATTCTGAATTCCACTGTGGCACCAAGAAATGATTGAATGATTGGTAAGAAAAAGTTGATTGATAGCTAGGAGACAATTACTAAATGTTAGTTTTATTCATAGATCAAGTTAGAAGTGAGCAGAACCCGTTTTTTCCTCTGTTGATTACTTTTCATCTGTGAATCCTATGGTTGGGTAATGCTCCTTTCAGTGCAATTTTACAGTAAACTGGCTCATTTTTGTGCCCTTTTGGTTCATATGATTTGGTTCCTGAACCAGGTTTTCAGTACAAAAATTCTCTCATTCCAAACTGGCAGACAAAATTCGGGCATGGCGAACAGTTTTCTGTTTTCAAGAAAAATGGTTCAGTCAAGCTGAAAGTTTCTCACCATGCACTAGTCTATAAATAGCCTTTAAATCCTATGCTCCTGTCCATTTATCTAGCCTTTTTAATTAAAAATAACTGTGTTGTAAAGTACCAGTTAAAATATTGATTTTTTTTCCCACAAAGTCCCATTTTTCCATTAGCTCTTTTATAACAGGTGACTTGCCAGTGCAGTCATGTTATAAACGGATTTACCGAAGTAGTTAATTAGTCTAGAACTTACATAAAGATTACCTGCCATCAGTAAAATAACTTTGCATAAATTACAGAGCATTTAAGTTCATCTATATAATGTGATATCAGAAATGTTCATAGAGGTTTATAAAATTAAATTGCCAAAATTCTAACTTCTAAGAAAAAAAATCTTCTCTAAAAAATATATGTTTTAATATTTTTAAATGTTTTAATTTTTTTTCCTGTAAAGACTATATCTCTGTACTTGTTCATTACTTTGAATAAGACTGAATAATTAGAGATTTTCCTAGTCTTAGAGAATGTGTAATCTAAATTTAAAAAAGACAGATGGTGAATATTTGCTATAGGTTCTTTTACTGTACCTTCCAGCATCAAAGATGCTGTAAACAAAAGAGACATAGAAACATAGAAAATAAAAAAACATAATCCACCAGTATCCAGGCAATAACATAAGGCATACATAAATTCCTCCTTCTTTCTCTTGCTTTGGATATGGTGAACCATAGAGCCAAAAATTTCACAGAGTAACGAATTACAAATAAAACTGAAAATCCGAACCAGACTCAAGATGAAACATAACTTGTCAACCAAAATTCTGCAACAGGAAAAGTAGTGAAAAAAATCTATATTTATATAACTTATAATTTATAAAAACAAAGATTTTATTTTACTGCTCCTACTTTTTTTGCCCCACTAATGCTCACTCCTCACTTGATCTCTGAATAAAATCAACATAAAAGAGTGACTGTCCCCTAGCTATCAATCAACTTTTTTTTTTTTTTATCAATCTATCATTTAATCATTTCTTTTTTGGGTGCCATGGTGGAATTCCGCAAAAAAAAAAAAGCTTGTGAATGTATGCGTGTCAAGAAAACATATATCATCATGCAAAACAATATCAAACAAATACAATTATAAATTATAAATTGTTGTACGTAAGGCAATGAATAAACAATAACCTGGTATGTATAATAAAAACAAAAAAACAAATACTTTATAGATATATAAAGACATGCAACAAGAAGAACAAAGACAAATAAGACAAAAGAGAAACCGAATAAAAGAACAAAGATAGGAAAGAAAGGGAGGAAACTGAAAATATTTGCCTCTAAAATTTCGATAAGACCTTCACCAAGAGTAGGATAATCCCTCATTTAAAACAAGACAGGAGGCTTCATATTTGAGGTTTTGAAGCTCAGAAAGTCAAGAAAAGCAGCATGAGAACGAGGACAAAAATAAAACGTCCGGAAGGTATTTTCACTAGACCAGTCAGCTTCTGCTCGGATGTCCGAAAGTGAATATTTAGCTCTGAAAGCTGAGGAAGCAAGAGCAACTCTCACTGAATTAGCTGCCAAACAGTAAATAATGTCTGCTTGTACCAGAAGTAATCTGATCCAACAAATCCCTGTAGTAGAGATGACCAGTTTATGTAGCTGCACATAAGATAAAATAAGTGGATAAGTAGGAGAGGGACAGAAGGGAATAAAGGGGCAAAGGTTTAAAAATAATTTCAGGAAGTATTACTTTACTGAGTGGGTAGTGGATGCATGGGATAGCCTTCCAGCTGAAGTGGTAGAGGTTAAAACAGTGAGGGAGTTTAATCATGTGTGGGATAGGCATAAGGCTATCCTAACTATAATATAAGGCCAGGGACTAATGAAAGTATTTAGAAAATTGGGCAGACTAGATGGGCCGAATGGTTCTTATCTGCCGTCACATTCTATTTTTCTATGTTTATAATAGTAGAATCCAGATATTGTTGAAATAACTGAACCATGAAGAGGAGTGGTCTGTCCAAAAAGTAAGGGTAGAAAACAGATGAACAATGAGTCTTGGATTGTGTAGAAATAGAAAAGAAACCCATTACAGGGAAACGAAATCACATGTGCACCATAGGTTGTGATACCCAAACCTCTCTTGAAGGATATTACTCATAACAATAGAGAAAGTTTGGCAGATAGTTTGTATAAGGAGAGGGAATAGTTATCTGTGCACCCTTCAAGATAAGAGATGGCCGTGGAAACATTCCAAACTTGAGAGTACGTCGAAAAAGGAGAGGTGACTAGCCGAATACCACAAAGGTGATATAAAATGGAGGGAACTCTGCCTATATCAGAACCTTGGAAAGTAACATGAACAGCCAAAATAGCCAAATGAAAATGATTAATGATTCTATAGGATATACTTTGAGACACAAATCCACAATAACATTGAGAATGGAGATTACAGAGGCTGTAAAGTAATTGAGATTCCATTCCATGAATTAGTGGTGCCAAACTCGCCAGGTGTGAGGGTAAGACTTGAGGGTGCCTGGAGTCTATAATGCAGCATGTACTCACCTCACTCGAGCCGCGCAGCCCTCCTCTGGTCCGACCGCTCCACACAGCCGCGTGGCATACTGAAGTGCACTCACCTCCCATTTGCCGCGCAGTCCTCTTCCTTACCGTCTTACCGATCCGCGGGCAGGACATCTATATATAGAAAGTAGGCATGTCTTTACACCCATTCTTAAAGTGACCACATCATCATTGCAATTCTAATCTATTTTGAGTCGCAATGATGACGTAGACCAATCAGAACATAGGGAGGCCTATTTAAGGCTTGTTTTAGCCCCCATTCATTGCCCTATCGTGGTTTCTTGTTAGGTCCTCGTTTAGTGCTCCTAGAGATTCTCTAGTGATTTCCTGTGTTTAACTTTGGCATCGTATTTGACTTGTGATTTTCTGGTATTCTGACCCGGCTTCGTAGTTGAGTCATGATTTTCTGGTATCCTGATTTTCAGGTATCCTGACCCGGCTTTGTCTTGACTCTGTTTATTTCTGTATTCCTGACCTCGATTTATTCTTGACCTTGTTTCTCGCTATATTAATACGTTAAGTCCGGCCATTTTAAGGCTTGGTAATGTGTCTTTCGGATCCATATTTTGTAGGATTTCCTCTTTCCTGTGTGTTACGGTACGACTCCTGTGACACACAAATCTCATAGTAGGTCTCAAGCTGTCTCTGATAGGCCTGAGAGATTCCAGGATCCCAGGAAATCATCCAATCCACCAAATGCAGAGTGTTCTGAAGAATAAAGGAAAGTGAGTTGTTCCCTGAATCCCAGAAGAGGGTAGATTTGAAGAAGTAGAGGATCCTCGCTGGACATTTACAGTATTGTGGGGAACCAAAGTTGAGCTTGCTAGAGTGGGGTGATTAGAAGTATCATCTGAAAGGGACTTTTGAGGAAATTAAGAACTTGCAGATCATGGAAAATGGTGGAAAGGAATAAGTTCCAGTTGGAGGCCACAGTTGAAGAAACGCATATGTTGCCAGGCTTAGTAAATCTGGAAGCCAACTGTAAGAGCAGCCAGTCTAATGGTTAAGGCGATAAGCAGGAGGTAATCCAAAAGTTAAAACATGCAGGTATCCAGCATCCAGTAATTGGCATCCCTCCAGTGTTGGGATAACCAGTTCACCGTCAAGTTGTCTGAACTCAGAAGATACTCTGACTGATGAGCTCCATGGCAAGCAAAATTAATAAAGTACCCTTATCAGGTCCAACCATAACTTGCAGGGAGATTGTCCTAGGCGGTTGATGTATTGTACTGCTGATATGTGAGATGTCCATCAGGAGGATCAGAGCGCAATTGAAAATATTTTTTGTAAAACTGCAAATAGAGAAGGAGTAGGCGATAAGTATCAGGCAGTTTATGTGCAGTGAGCATTTCTCTAAGGACCACAGGCTGCCGGTGGATTGGCTCGAACAGGTTGCTCCCCAGCTGAGAGAGCAAGTATCCTATTCCAAGATAAAATCTGGTTGAAACACAAATATCGCTTAACAGTTCTAAGACTCCATATTTTCGAGCTGCAAATTAGTTCTAATCGCAAAGAGAGATTGGTTGTTCATATGAGTTGCATGCCATAGATTTTAGCAGTTTTGGTGTATAGAACATGCCCCTGCAGCCTCACTGCTCAATCCTCTGCCATTTAGGAGTTAAATCCCTTTGTTTATGAACCCTAGTCACACCTCCCTGCATGTGACTTGCACAGCCTTCCATAAACACTTCCTGTAAAGAGAGCCCTATTTAGGCTTTCTTTATTGCAAGTTCTGTTTAATTAAGATTTTCTTATCCCCTGCTATGCTAATAGCTTGCTAGACACTGCAAGAGCCTCTTGTATGTGATTAAAGTTCAATTTAGAGATTGAGATACAATTATTTAAGGTAAATTACATCTGTTTGAAAGTGAAACCAGTTTTTTTTTCATGCAGGCTCTGTCAATCATAGCCAGGGGAGGTGTGGCTAGGGCTGCATAAACAGAAACAAAGTGATTTAACTCCTAAATGACAGTGAATTGAGCAGTTAAATTACAGGAGAATGATCTATACACTAAAACTGCTTTATTTAGCTAAAGTAATTTAGGTGACTATAGTGTTCCTTTAAGACACTGCATGGTTCTATAATGCAATGGGCCTGAAAATATGGCTTGGGTCAAAAAAGATAGAATGCTAATTATACAGGCTAGATCGCAAAGTTTAATGGATTGGACAATCAGTAATCGCTGAATGTCCTTCTTGATGGACTGGATTTTGGAAGAAGGCAGTTTTACAATGATTCAATAGAGTCAATGGTGAATACCAAGAATTGTGCTGTCTGTGAAGGGGAAAGATAAAATTTATCCCAGGTAATGATGAACCCCAGATTTTGACAAAGGGTCACCATCATGTTTATTTGTTCCCTTAAGATGTCTGGATTGTGTGCTAAGAGCAGGATGACCTTCAAATAGATAATGGAATGAATTTCTCTGGTCCGAACGTTTCAAAATCTTTGTAAAACACCAAAGGGCCAAACTTAAACCAAAAAAAAGGCAAGTGAAGTGCAATAGACTGTGCATACTTATAGAATCCATGGATCTTGGTAAAACAGTAACCATTGTTGGAAGAAATTAGTTATACCGCCTTCTTAGTTAGATGAGAAAATATGTTGTGTCTTACCTGTGTTGGATCTGCCCAGGAATAGGGTGGTGCCACGGCCATGGGAAGAGCATCTAGAGAATAAAGTGCAATGTTTGTAGCAGGATCCATCCTGCCACATAGTGTCAGATAGCATCTTTGTTGATTAGTCCTGGCAGAAAAACTCTTGGAGTGGAACACATAAAGTTTTCCTCAAGGTAAAGTAAACACATTTCAGATGAATTTGATGAATCTGTCTTCAAAGAGAAAACCCTTGGCTTCAGGTCCTAATTCTCTGTTGCCCAGATCTGACAGCTTTTGTAAAGAATGGTCTTGTGCCTCTCAGTTGAAAGAGCCACATTGGTGTTTCCTATTAGACATAAAGCTCTGGAGGCTTTACAACTTAGCTGATGATACTCAGATAACATGAAAATGTATGTTATAAAGTCTGCCACATTATTAATTTGTCCTGTGCAATTTTGAGCCCTTGTATTAGACTCTTTCTTTGCTCACGTCCAGATTTCGATAGGAACTTGGACAGCATTGGATCAAACTGTGGTGTGACTGCCACCTTGTCTGGAAGTGTAGGGTGTGGGAATTCTAACAGTTATCGTCCCCTTTGGAGTCCGACTTTACCCTAAGGAAGTCATCATCAGAGTATCCTTATACTCGTGCAAAAGAGTGAAATCTAATCTGATGCTCCCTTAAATGGCTGTAATTTATCTGACTTATTGTGAGAGGTTGAGTGCTTAGGCTTCACAGGGACTTTGTCTCTAGTGCAGGGCTGGTGCTAGACTGTTTTGTGCCGTAGGAAAGACCAGCTACTTGCATCCCTTTAAAACAACAATTGCCAACTTTGTGGATATTGTTCTCCCCCAGTCTCTTTGTGTGTTCCTTTGTCCCCCAAGCCCTTTGTGTGTCTCTTTCTACCCCAGCATCTTTTTGTGTCTCCTTCAGCTCCTTTGCATGTTTCTCCACCCAGCCCTCATTCGTGTCTGTCCCTATCCCCTTTTTTGTGTTTCTCCCCCGTGTCCCTTTGCATGTCTCTTTTTCCTCTACCTCAGCACTTCTGAGTGTGTCAGCCCCTCTGCCCCTTCCTCAGCCCCTATGTATGCCATTGTACCATTCCCCATCCCTTCTGTGTTTCTCTGTGTCCCCAGACCATCTGTGTGCATCATTGTCCTTTTCCAGAGTCTCTCTGCGTGCCTCGATGTTCCTCTCCAGCCCTTCTGCATTTCTCTTTGTCCCCCCCAGCCCCTCTGTGTGTTTGTCACACCAGCCCCTCTGTGTGTCTCTTTGTCCCCCAGCCCTCCTTGTGTTTCTTTGTCTCCCTAGCACCTATATGTGTCTTTTTGTCCTCCCCCAGCCCCAATGTGTATTCCTTTGTCTCCCCAGCCCCTCTGTGTGTCTCTTTATCCCTCCATCCCCACTGTGTGTCTCTTTGTCACCTCTAAACCCTCTATGTGTTTCTTCGTTCTTCCAGCCCTGCTGTGCACCTTTAAGCACGGCAGATATTGCATGAGATCAAGTTGACAGAACGTCTCCAAACAGAGCTATGTATTAACAGTTTGTTAACCCAGAAGTCCATTAGTGGAGGGGGTCTCCCTCAGGGCACACTTTATATAGAATGGATCACTTGGGAGATGGCACTAATCCAAGGGCAGACTATTCAAATATATTTAACAGTAAAACTGCTTGCCCAGTTGGTAGATGGAGGATTCCAGGCCAGTAGAACAATGTAGAAGCACCTACAATGGCTGCCAGAGCTCTCAGTAGCATAGGGGAAATCTCAGTAAACAGTGGAAATGAAAAGGGAGTCATTCGCAAGATCTTGTGAGAATCCAATCTGGCCACCAAGAGTTTAACGTGAGCTAGGAATGGAGACAGTGAGATTTAGAAGGCAGGGAAGGCCAAGGGAATTTAAGGAGGTGATGAGATCCTTGGGAATGAGAGAAAGAAACAATCAATCCGTAAGGTACAACAAAACAATTATAAACCACAATATTTCCCAAAAGTAGGGAGATAAGTTGAAAACTGACCTCACTTGGGAAGAAGCAGCAAAGAAAGAGGAAGAGGGAGAAGCTTATGCATGCCCTATGTTATTGCCTGAATACTGATTGGTTATGTTTTTTTTTAATGTTTCTATGTCACTTTCGTTTACAGCATCTTTGTTGCAGCAAGGTAGTTATATGAAGCCTCGTGTCTTGTATTAAAATTGTAGTGTAGGGATCAATCTACTAAAAAAAAAACAACTATAAAAAGTATGTTATACTTCCGGTTTTTATTGACAGAGGTGGTTATGACTAAAATAGCATGGTCATAAAAATAATGTAATTAGGGTGGGCATGTGTCATTGGGGGCCTGGTCATGCACTGCAGCCCTTTATTAGTGCAACTGGGCTTGTATCTGTGTCTGTGTATGTCAGTATTTGTATCTGTGTATCTGTGGATTTCTGTGTGTGTCTGTGTATCTGCATGTAATGCATTCTTTGAATTAGATTGAATAATTTCATCTGTAGGGGTCAATTTACAAAAAAAAAAGTAAATTAAAAATCTGCAAAAAATATTTATATTGTTCATATTGACTGAAGAGCAGATCTTTGACTAAAATATTATGGTCATAAAAGAAATCATAATCAGACACAACAAATAAACAATCTTGATAAACACAGAGAAAGGGACAGGGTATCATCATTAGAGGGAGGATGTAGGGGTAAGAGCCATTTGCCAGACCCCTACCAGGTATTAATTACTCTCCACCTTGACAGACACACAGGGCCCAGGGGAACTATTTATTGTCTTTTTATGAAGAAAAGAGGTATATATAAACGGAGACAGCAATGTAATGATCCATTTCCAGAATGCTTATTTTCTTGGCATTAAACTAACGCAGCAAAAAAGCCCTTGAGGAACTGGTGAGTTAAGCTCAGAAGTCAACCCCACAATCTACTAAATTACCCAGAATTCAATTTAATTAATGACTTACAATGTTTTCAACTCCTACTTGCAAATCAAGCCAATAGGGTTTCTTTAATAATGCTACCTTATTGTTAGGGAAAAAATGATCACACCTTGCTAAGTAGACAAAAGACTGAACAGCAGGTTGGCAGTAACAAGCATTGTGGCTTTTTTGTCTAAATGATCCAACACTCCTAGATGGCAATGCTGAAAATCAGCAGCTTTTTAAGTGTAATTAGTAGCTTGAATGCTAAGGAAAAGCATTTGTCATGTAAGCCATTAGCATTGACATCATTGTACACGCTAGTTTTTTTCAATCATTTTTACCTACTTCATTATCTTACAGAACATCACAAGCTATTATCATAACAAAGTGCATAGCAATTTAAAACATAATAAAATGCTTTATATGTTTACCTTGGCTTACAAAGGGGCAATTTATGAGAAATTAGGGAAAGGGGCTGCTCAGTCTGGGTTCATCTTCTTACTAGAGACCTAATATCATCAAATGGTTGTTTCTCATTTTTATGTTTAATTACATTTAATGTTTATTACATTTAATGAAACAATTATATTTTTTAAATTATGTATATATTTTTTTTAAAAAGTCACTTTTTACTTGGCTGAGTGGTCATCTTGGGTCAGACTAGCCTGTTCTCTGACTAAATGCTGCACAAACTAACTTGCCTGCTGCTGTGATTGCTCAGTGGGAAACTGCAGCAAAAGGCAACTTAGATCGAGCCGCAGTTGGTCAGGTAACAGTAGAACTGACCCAAGATAGCTGTTCAACCAGATAGATAACCGAAATTGTATCAGAAAAAAATTCAATATTAATCAATATGCATAATTTCTGGCACTAACATGCAATTTAGATTGTGCTGCTAGGGAGATTTTTCTTTCTTTTTTTATTTTTATTTAGGGAGATATTATTAGTATTTATCTAGCACCCAATATATTTAACAGTGCCTTCAAGTTTTTATCTTGTGGAGATGTTCCACCAATGAATGCAGCAGGATTTATCAACCTTGTAGATGTGGGTTGGAAGAAGAAGCACTATATAAAACAGATGGTGGGTTTGGTATGCTGGTAAAGATGAAGCATTATGAACCACGCTGGAGACGGAGGTGCTGAGGTGGAAGTCGTTACAGATGGTACAGAACACCAAAGGAATCTATTAAGGAGAGTTCAATGTCAGTTGGGTGACTTCCACAATGGGGTATACGTGATGATGACTTGTTTGTGGGTAAGTGAGGTTGGAAGTAGAAGTAGAAACATCGAATTCTCAAGGTTTAAGGACATGTCTCCATCAAAAGATAGAATGAAAGCTGATGACAGTGGGACATGTGCTTGAATGGCAGTATATTTGCCTACTTGTAAGAATTAAAAAGCAGGTCATTTGAGAAGATGTGGTATGAGGACAGAGATGGTGAGACATGAATTGTAGAGGACCATTCCGTGGGCAAAGAGAGGCAGTGATTTTTGAGGATTTGTTATGATGGGGAGGAGGAACAAAATGCAGAAAAACAAATTGTGAAAACAAATCTAGTGACTGACGAGTTGTTAATTTAAGTACCCAGATTTAAAGCTGTGTGGTAATGACTGCCAGTTTATATCTGCATTCGAACACTTTTTCAATTACGAAGCTGAAAGTCTGTGCAGTGCAAGCTCTAAGCAATGCTTGTCCTTAAGAGAATTTATATTCACATGTAGCAAGGTGAATGGGCCAGGTACTTGCATGCAAGCTATACAACCTTATCGCCATATGCACGACTCCTGATTCACCTGTAACAAAAACATTTTTTTCAGGCAAATGAATTCAAACCAACCACATTTTGTTGTCGTGCACAAGTCAATTATTTACCAGGCAAAACGTAGTAGCTGAACTCCTTTATTAATTTTGTGTTTTTTTCATCATGTTTAGAGTGTTTGGTATTGAAATACTTAAATACTTTTATTATTTTTCTCTTCTATTTATCTCTTTGGCAAAACCAACACATATTTTAAGGATACACAATTAAGTACTCCAATGATTTATAAGGTGAAGCTTTACTGGTTTGAGAGGTACTACATCAATACTTGTGTTTAGATGGAAGCCATATTCAGAACAGTTTCCGACAGTGGCAGAACTACCACCGGTGCAGCCAGTGCGACTGCACCTGGGCCCGCTGGCTCGGGGGGCCCATCGGGTTGGCCATGCACTTAGGGCCACTCAATGGGCATCTTTGGTCGAGGGGGCTAGTCAGGCGCCACGGCCCTTTAGTAGTTTGTGTGAAGCTGCAGTGCAGTGCTGGCGAAAAGTGAGCACATGTCACTTCCTCTCAGCTTACCAAAGAGCCGCGCGGGGAAGACCACCATAGAGGAAGGAGCTCCAGGACAAGAGGTAGGGAGAGCCTGGACTCGACTCCTATTTCACACAGACATCTGCCACTGGACCCCAGGGAAGACACCCTCCTGCACCAAAAAGGTATTTAAGCAGGGGTTTGGCTTAAAAAAAAATTATGTGATCTTTGTGTGTGTATGTTATCTGTGTGCATGTGTTATCTGTGTGTATGTGTGTTATTTGTGTGTCTGTATGTGTTATATGTGTGCTCCTGGGTATCTGTGTGTTTATGTATCTGTATGTGTGCCAGTGTTTGCGTCTGTATGAGTGCCATTGTGTGTATATGTGTGTCTGTATCTGAATGTGTGTCAGTGTGTGTCTGTGTATCTGCATGTCTGTTCCTGTGTATCTATATGTGTGCCAGTGTTTGTATCTGTATGTGTGTCAGTGTGTATATGTGTGTCTGTATCTGCATGTGTGTCTGTGTGTGTGTATCTGTTTGTTTATCTGTATGTGTGCTAGTGTGTGTATCTGCATGTGTGTTAGTGTGTGTATCCGGATGTGTGTCCCAACGTCCTGACGAAGCCGTCTGAGCACGGCAAAATGCGTAGACGTGACGTCATCACGCATCGAGGTGGGCGGAGCCAATCACAGCCGGGAATCCAGACAGCTGGATATTGAGACTCCATTACAATGCACCTTGATGGCAATTTATCTCTGCATGGGATACCCCAGTGTGGAAAAGCATGTTCGTGAGTAAACGGGCATACATACCGTTATACTTAACTTTTATTCTTGTAAGTAGCAATCTGGTTGCTTTTATCTTTGCTTTTAATACAATCTTTTATTATGTTAGAGTGATTTACTGTTTGTGAATAAATTGTTACCTTTTACCATCAATGCTGAATATGAGCATATTGAATGTGTTTATAGTACAATTTATATACGTGAAACAGAGTATTCATACAGATCTGCAGTATTGATATTTCTAATTTTTTCTTTTCTATGTACCATACTGCCCTGGCTCTGTGAGTGCCAACTACTGGGAGTATAAGTATATTACAGAATTTATTCTCATTTTATATGCATGTGGTATGGGGTTTGTCACATAAATATCGCTCCACTTCTTGATTTATTTTTACTACATACAAACACCTCTGCGTTCAAAACCAAATACTACACACAAGTATACTACTTCTTTCAAATGACAACAGTACATAAAAACACACAACAAAACGCTACACACAAATAAACCCATACATTCACTCACATACTCCATAGAAAGCATGAAAACATACAATTACTGCTCACTGCTAAGTAAAACCCTGCAAGGATGGGCAAATGGTAGATCCCCAGCTTACAAAGAATTGATGGGATTCTATCTTTTTGTCCATCCTTGTGATGGGGGGGAGGTGTGACGAATTGCACTTCGCCACTGGGTTTTGGAGAGGCCTGCTTGCCAGCCTCTTGCCCTGTGATTATGGCCCCTGGGGTGTATTGCCTTTTAAAAACTGTATTTGTGCATATTAGATTTTAAAGCACTGTTTCTGCCTCTTTAAATACTATTGGAAAGGATTTGCACTTTCAAAATGGAACTTCAGAAACAGCCGAAGTGTCGAAGTAGTCAAAGTGGCCGCCATTTTGTTTAGTCAAACGTGTTCAGCAGTGTTTTGTCGTCGAGTTCATGGAACTCAAATTGGACACGCAACGGCACAAACACCGCTGAAACTTCTTCGGGACTTCAATTTTTCAACAGGAGTTGAACGGCAGTCAGCAATTCGAATGCCCCTTTAACATTGGTTATTTGCACAAACGGCCCCTGTCCATACATTTGAATGGAACTTAGTATTGAAAATAGACCGGCAGCACAGCCAAATTCTCTGGAACTGTTTTCGGCATGAAATCATGCGTGCGATCGGTCAAAAGAGACTTCCATGGAACTTTTGATCCCCTGCTCTGATCTGGGTGATTTTTGGATATATTGTTCACCCAGATCAGAGCTATCCAGGGATGTATAATTTATGGGGATATGTTTGAGTTTTGGGTGTTTCTGAACTTTGGGTAAAAATTTACGTTTTTTCTGCTTAGAGTTAATTGAGTTAGGCATTGTCTTCGTTAATTGTATCACAGGCAGAGGGAAGGGATTGTGTACACTATATGGGAGTGTCTGAATGCAAACCTCTGTTTTTATTGGCTTGTATATTTTGTATTCGGTGCCCAACTAGGTCCACCTGGGCGTCACCTTTGCTGTAAAACTTGTATAAAAGACCAGTGTGTGCCATTAAACTTTCTGTTCCTGATTTACCCTCAATCTAGAGTCTTGTCTCTTATTGGGGGAAACTGCTACAAGGGATTGCTATGCTCTTCATACTCCCTTGAATAATCACTAGCTCTTATAAGAGCTGTTCCTGCTTCGCTCTCTGGAGGAAGAGAGGTTTACCCACTGGAACCTGGAGCCTTGTCATAGGTGCAGGGTGGGTAAGAGACGGCGAGACCAGGGACGTTTTAGCCACGAGGCAAACAAGGCATTTGCCTTGGGCGGCATTTTCCAGGGGGCAGCAAAAAAAGCCGCCCCCAAATGCCCTGGGCAAATGTCTTGTTAGCCTTGCTGCTAACTGACATGCTGGGCTGGCAGGCGGCATTGGTGGGCGGGCGGCTGGCGAGGGAGCACTTCCTCTGAGCTGTCTGCTCAGTTCCCTCGTGCGCCGCAGAGTGAGGCTGGGAGCCAGAATATGACATCATATTCCGGCTCCCAGCCTCACTCTGCGGTGCGCGAGGGAGCTGAGCAGACGGCTCAGAGGAAGTGCTCCCTCGCCAGCCGCCCACCCGCCAATGCCGCCCGCCCAGCAGCCACTGGACCCCCAGGGAGGAAGAGAACCCCCCCCCCCAGCATTCCCAAAGGTAAAGAGGCTGGGGGGGTAAATAAAAAAAAATGTGTTAATGTGAGTGAGTGTGTGTGTGTGTATATGTCTGTCTGTTAGTGAGTGTTAGTGTGTCTGTTAGTGAGTGTGTGTGTGTGTGTGTGTGTGTCTGTGTGTGTGTGTGTGTCAGTCTGTTAGTGTGTGTGTGTGTCTGTGTGTGTGTGTCAGTCTGTTAGTGTGTGACCTCTGAGCTGTCTGCTCAGCTCCCTCGCGCGCCGCAGAGTGAGGCTGGGAGCCAGAATATGACATCATATTCCGGCTCCCAGCCTCACTCTGCGGTGCGCGAGGGAGCTGAGCAGACGGCTCAGAGGAAGTGCTCCCTTGCCAGCCGCCCACCCGCCAATGCCGCCCGCCCAGCAGCCACTGGACCCCCAGGGAGGAAGAGAACCCCCCCCCCAGCATTCCCAAAGGTAAAGAGGCTGGGGGGGTAAATAAAAAAAATGTGTTAATGTGAGTGAGTGTGTGTGTGTGTATATGTCTGTCTGTTAGTGAGTGTTAGTGTGTCTGTTAGTGAGTGTGTGTGTGTGTGTGTGTCTGTGTGTGTGTGTGTCAGTCTGTTAGTGTGTGTGTGTGTCTGTGTGTGTGTGTGTCAGTCTGTTAGTGTGTGTGTGTGTCTGTGTGTGTGTGTCAGTCTGTTAGTGTGTGAGTGTGTCTGTTAGTGTGTGAGTTTGTATGTCTGTTAGTGAGTGTGAGTGTGTCTGTTAGTGTGTGAGTGTGTGTATGTCTGTCTGTTAGTGAGTGTGAGTGTGTGTTTCAGTCTGTTAGGGTGAGTGTGTGTGTGTGTGTATGTCTGTTAGTGAGTGTGAGTGTGTCTGTTAGTGTTTGAGTGTGTGTGTGTATGTCTGTTAGTGAGTGTAAATGTGTCTGTTAGTGAGTGTGTGTTTCTGTTAGTGAGTGTGTGTGTGTGTGTGTGTGTGTATTTAGAAGGCGGGGGGAAGGGTTGGGTGGGGGAGGCGGGGGGTGAGGGGGCACCTGAGTTTTGTCCTGCCTAGGGCAGCACAAAACCATGATACACCACTGGGCGAGACCCCAACCAAGCTGCGGCGGTTTGTGGGGTCTGCAGTACTTATGAAGTCTGGAGAACTACTTGGAGCCCTCGGTAAGCACTAGGAGCATCTGTCGGCGGAGGTATCCAACCTGGGTACAGGAAGCTCTGTTACAGGAGGTGCAAAAAAATGATTGCACCAAGGCCCTCTCTATTTTAGTTCTGCCACTGGTTTATAACCAATGAAAGTCATAGTGGTGTTCTGTTAAAGAATACTTTTCAACAATGCCCTTAACTTTGCATTTAAACCGCTATGTCTTCCAGGACTTTCCATTGAAAAGGCACAGATACTTTGTCAATAATTACTTCTTATTCAGGAATTTCCACAGTGAAATATCTATCCATCAGTGTTTTATTTGTGCTCAATGCATTCTGATCTCTAAGCATTCCGACAGACAGGGCCATCGACCCTATGGCTAAGCAACGGCTAAGACAGTAGTCCTTTAGGACACCACACGAGAGACAGAAGGATACCCAGTTATCATCTTTGGCAACCAAGGTAAAAAGGGACAACTAGGAGAATAACATTGTTTTCAGGAAGTTTCTCAAAATTCTCCATAATACAATCTTAAGAATCTGGAATTCACGGACAATGTTCCATTGCAGTAGAAATAACTAAACTGTATCTGCTCTTCCCTTTTAAATATTCACTCTTCGCCATGACCTATACTCTGGAGATAATGTTTCCTGGTCTCTGCAGACCATGGATATAACATCAACTACAACAATGCCAGCTCCACAGAGAAACGTTCAAAAGCAGCAAGTGATGAATCAATTGTAGTGATTTATTATCTCACTAAAGATGATCTGAAGGCTACACTTGTTAATAAAGATACTATGTAAAACACAAGAATAAATTACTACAATTGATTCATCACTGTCTGTGTTTTAAAGTTTCTCTGAGGAGCCTGCATTTGTACTGTTGATATGAGGGTGTTACACTCTCTTTATTAATACAGTATTAAAGAGAGGTCCCATTGCTTCACAAAACCATAACATACACAAGTATTAAATTAAGGATTTATATCAATATACAGAGATGGGAAATTTGATGGCTGATCCCTGATGCAGGTGATAAGTAGTAACGAATAAATAACATAGTACATCAGCAAATTATGTAATAGTAGGAATTCAAGATATAGCGGGAAACCAATGTACAGCAGGAAACAATGCTATATTGGAAATCCTTGATAGAACAGGTAACCATGGTACATCAGGAATCGGAAACCTGTTATATTACAGCAGGAAACCATAGAGAGCTTCAGAAGAAAATGTGGAAATTACCAGATTTTACTAATTACATGACGTAAAGTCATGATTTTATAAAGGACACGGAGGCGAGTATTAGGCTTTTCTCTTTCTTTTATTCCTCAGCATCAAAGAAAGGATATTGGTATTTTAATATAGCAATAACAAAACAAAAATACCCTTTAGGGTTAACCATATAACATTCCAGATATCTCAACCAATGGGATCATTCCTTGTACTATGTCCCCTCATGTGACCTAAGCCACTCCCTCTTTCTAGCTGATGCCGAAGCTGAACACATCAACAGGACAAAACTTCATGAACTTGGATATTCTCCGGTAGAGGGTTCCGGTGAGTCTTCCGGTGTAATTAGGGGCAGGGGATGATCCCGGTCGGTCCATCACAGGGTTAAGCTGTAGGAGACAGAGAAAATATGTGGTAAAATATATTCCAAGATCGTTTTTCATGCATATAAGCCGTACCAGATGTTCAAACGTTAATATCTGAAGACTTTTCTTTCAATCTAGGAAAAATTCTGATTAAAATTTAACATTAGTGGTATATCACATTGCATTTGAACATGTAAATCACTCTTACCTGTTTATAGTAAGTTGGGTGGGAAGATGCATGTATGTTTGCTTACCTGTCGTCGGGTGGGCTAATACTCGCCTCCGTGTCCTTTATAAAATCATGACTTTACGTCATGTAATTAGTAAAATCTGGTAATTTTATTAAAGGACACGTAGGCTCGTATTAGGCTAGTTTAAAGCTGTGAGATGATTATAGAGGAGATATGTTCAGTTGGTCGAAAATAGTAATCTTTAAATGTCGATTCTCGGGACCAATCAGCTGTGCGAAGTAGGTCCTCCAGTTTACAACCCGCTGAGAATGCTTTAGAGGCCATAGCGCCTCTTGTAGAATGTGCTCCATATACTGATATATCGATGCCAGCAGTCGACATTATCCATTTCACCCAGCGTGCCAGAGTTACCGTGGATACCGGGTGGTGTGGTCTCCTCAATGCCAAGAATAGGTCGTGTATTGTAGGGTTCCGAACTGACTGGGTCCTTTTTTCGTATTCTTGCAGGCATGCCACCGGGCAGAGGTTAGCGTTGTGAGGAAATGATGGGTAGAAGACTGACGTGGTTTTTGACTTCGTACGTCTGGTGATATTAAACATGACACCCTGTGGGGTGAAGGACCGCGCATCAAAGTCCAGGGCTCGAACATCAGACACCCTTTTGCATGAAATTAAGCACAGGAGCATAGCCAATTTAGCGGACACTTGCTTGAGTGTGAGCTCCGAGTTTGGAGGCCATTCATCCAATAAGCGAAGGACTTTATTAACATCCCATAGGGTTGTATATCGGGGTTGTGGTGGTCGTGCAAATTTTATACCTCGTAGGAGGCGACAAACCAACATGTGTTTTCCAGCTGGGAAGCTTTCCCATCCGCTGTGGCCGGCTGAGATCGCCGATCTGTACACATTTATGGTGCGGTAGGCCAAACCTTGATCGTACAGGGTAGTAAGGAAAGTCAAAACGTTATTTACAGGAGCACGTATGGGATCCACGTGTTGTTCCACGCACCAACTACGCCATGTGTTCCAGGCATGAGTATAAGATCGTCTTGTTCCTGGAGCCCAAGCTCCTGCCAGTAATTCCAAAGTTGTTCGTGGAACGTCCGGCAGGGTCCAGGTTCCCCAGAGAGGAGCCACGCTAGAAGCCTGAGGTGGCCTTGTATCAAAAGTGGGTGAGAGTTCCCATCCGGGTCTGATAATATGTCCGTGGTTCCCGGAATCAGTCTGGGAAGGTCGATAGACATTTCCATGAGTGAAGGGAACCAAGGCTGTGCTGTCCAAAACGGTGTTATTAGAACTAGCGATGTACGAGAGCGTTGTAGGTGTAGGAGAGTCCGTGCTATGAGTGCAAAGGGAGGAAAGGCATAGAGCCGGTCAATTGGCCACTCCTGTAGGAAGGCGTCCACTGCCAAGGCGTCTGGGTCCGGTCTCCAGCTGAAGAATGAAGGGAGCTGAGCATTCAGCCTGGAGGCAAAGAGGTCGATGTGCATCGGGCCCCAGAGTTGTTGGAGGTGTCGGAATATCAAGGGATTCAATTGCCACGCACTGTTGTCTCGTAAATGCCTGGAGTGCCAGTCCGCTACCGTGTTGGAGAGCCCCGGAATGTATTCCGCTTGTACTGATATGTTGCGGCTTAGACAGAAATGCCAAAATTCCTTCGCCAGGTTCGTGAGTGTTGTCGATCTCGTGCCACCCAAGTGGTTGATGTACCGAACGGCCGAGATGTTGTCCATGCGCAACAGTATGGAACAATTGGTCGTGTATCCGAGGAGGCTCCGGAGAGCGAATGACCCTGCTAGGAGTTCCAGACCATTGATGTGGAGTTCCTTTTCCTTTGAGGACCATTTTCCACCTGTAGAAGTGGGACCACAACGAGCGCCCCATCCGAGTCTGCTCGCGTCGGATTCTATGATGAGATCCGGGGTGGTTCCGAATATCGCTTTGCCGTTCCACGCTTCCATATGTTGAAGCCACCATGCTAATTCCTCTTTTGCTGCGCAGTCTAGAGGCACAGAATCTGAATAAGATTGACCCAAGCGAAGATGGGTCGTTTTTAGTCGTTGCAGGGATCTGTAATGGAGGGGTCCTGGGAAAATCGCTTGTATTGAAGCGGACAGCAGACCAATTATCCTGGCCAGTTGTCGTAAAGTCAAGACTGGTCGTGATAAGGTCCGCCGAATTTCCTTCTTTATGAGTTTTACTTTCGTGGTAGGTAGGCTGAGCGTTCCGTGAATCGCGTCTATGTCGAAAACCTAGGAATTCTATTGATTGTGAAGGTTGTATGACTGACTTGTCCCAGTTGATTATGAAACCCAGGTTTTGCAGAAGGGTCGACGTCCAACGTAGATGTTGGTGCAATAGCGAGATGTCGTGGGCCATGATCAGCATGTCGTCGAGGTATATGATCATACGTACACCTCTGCTGCGGAGAAGAGCTACTACTGGTTTCAGCAATTTGGTGAAGCACCACGGGGCTGAGGACAGGCCAAAGGGAAGGCATCTGAACCGCCACATAGTGTTTTCCCAGTGGAATTGGAGTAAATGGTGACATTCTTCTGCGATCGGTATCGTCAGATATGCATCTTGGAGATCCAGTTTCACCATCCAGTCTCCTAGTCTTAGGAGGTCTCGGAGGCAGTGTATCCCTTCCATCTTGAAATGATGGTATGTGACAAAGGCGTTGAGAGGCCGCAGGTTTATTACTGGCCTCATGCCTCCACCCTTCTTGGGTACTAAGAAGATATTGCTTAGGAACCCGGGGGTGGTAGTGGGCACTTTGTAGATCGCACCTTTTTCCTTCAATGTGCGAACTTCTTCTGATACTAGGGTTCTGTCTTGTTGTGAAAATATAATCCGATGTGGCGCGGAGTGTTGGATTGGGTGTTGTGTGAGTTCTATGCGGTAACCTAGAACGGTCTCTAGTACCCAGGCATCTGAGGTTATTTTGTGCCAGACATCGTGAAAATGCAACAGTCTGCCCCCCACCAGTGATAAGGAATGGGTACATACTGGGAAGTGACTCACCATAAGGCCGGCGGCCATAGGAGGATCCCCTGGGTCCACGTGGGTGCCATGACCTGCCCCTGGTTGGGAAGAATGGCGACTGTGTCCTGGGTTCGGGAGGATGGAACCGTGTCGTGGCGGAGCCTCTGTATCCCCGGTATGATGGCCGGGAATGGCGGCCGGACAGACGGCCCCGCTGTCTGCCGGCCCCACCAAAAACCTTTTGCGAGAACACTCGCTTCATATTATGCTGTGCCTTGTCCAGTGCCGTGAAGGTGCTTACATAAGTACCCAGGGTCTTAACAAAGTCGTCTCCGAATAGGAGACCTTTTGCCTGTGTGCCAGGCTCTGAGATTGCCAAATGGATCAATTTTGGCTCAATTTTCATTAAAATGGCTTTACGCCGTTCTGTAGCCAATGCCGTATTGGCGTTTCCAACTAGGCAAATGCCTCTCTGGATCCACCCCCTGATGGCCAATAAATCAATTGGGGTCCCTTCAGTAAGGGCCGTTTCGACCATGTCGAAAATTTTTGCCATAGGCCCGAGAATGTCAAGGACCTTGTCCTGGCAGTGTTTGAGGGAATAGTCCAATCCCTTCTTGGCCTTCCATCCCGACTTGCCCAAGAACTGGGCGATCTTGGGATCTACTTCGGGGGTTACGCAGGCCATGTCTGGGACCGTGGGGCGTGGGCATTCCGCCCTCAGTTTACTCCTGGTGCCTTATCAAGGGGTTTTCGCACCCTGGTTGCGATATAGATAGCCACATGGGATGTGGGATACCATTCCGCTGAGCGCGGATTATGCAACGTGTCAGGGTCGAAGAGGGGTTCCCCTTGGGGGTCTAGAACAGCGGATACATCCGCTTCTTGCTCAGCGTCTATCGCTGGATGTGCAGTCTCGCTGCGTTCAGGGGATGAATTATCTGAATACATCGGGTCGATTGCTTCGGACCCATTTGAAGCCTCCTCTGAGTCCGAATCCGAGTCGGACGAATCAGGTAGGGCTTTTGCCCTCTTCCAACTCCGCACCGTTTTTGCCCGGCGGGGGGCTCTCTTACGTGGGGGCACCACGTCCTCAGTTTCAACAGGGCGCAACCTGTCCGTCATATCGGTTTTGGAGGCGACCCCTGTTAGGTGGTGTGATTTGCACGTAGCCTTGCGGCCGCTAGGGACCTTTGGCTTATTGTCAGTGGGTATAGGGGGTGCTGAACCGGGGTTTCTGCCGGATGCCATAATGGCGGTGGAGATTGTATGTGACAGGGTATCAGACATCACTCCCATGGCACTAAATATAGCCTGCGTCACTGACTTATTCATTGTAGCGTCCAGAAGCGCCTGGAACTCTTCCGAGTTCACGTGGTCCTGGGATGCTTCCTCACCACCTGTAATGGCCGCAATGCCTGTAGGCATAGCTGTTAAAATCTGCTTGCTAGGGGTGGCAGAGGTCTTGGGGGCAGGAGTCAGTTTGTCAGTTTGAGACTGCATACTGATTTGAACTACAGAGCTTACTTTGGGAACAATACCCAGGTACTCCACAGTGTGGTGGGAAAGGCACAGTGTAACTGACACTTTGTAAAGTGAGTACTGATTATGGCACTACTGAACACCCAAAACGCTGTCTGCACATCAACAAAAGAACTTTGGTAACATGCAGACTATAAGGTACTCTATTTAGGCACTGAACAGCAGATATGCACAAATAATATGGCAGCTTACCGAGTGTTCCCTCAGGAATGACACCTGGGGGGCACCGGTAAGCTGCCCAGCAACTCCCTCAACCAATGAGCTCGTGCCCCTCCCTTAACGAGTGACGCGAGCGCCGGGTGAAAAAAGGCGGCAAATCCGCCAATCACAAGATGGCCGCCGCGATGCGCGGGAACGCACTGCGCATGCGCGGGCGGCCGAATCACCGGAATTATTGGCCGCGATCCGTCGGGCGGCTGGTTTGCTCGTTAAGAGCAACGAAGTGGAGGGGAGAACGGAGGAAGGTGGGGAGGTGAGGGGGAGCTGACAGAAAAACCGGGTTATAAACAACCCGTGCGGCAGTGCCGAGTGGGGGCTTGCCCCAGGGGAGGGGCAAGTACTCAGCACTGGATGAACGGATAAAAACACACAGTTAAAATCATAACATAACGAACATCAGAAAATAAATACAAATAAATGCAAAAATACTGCAATATATATCAAATTTTGTCAGAGTAGAAAAATATGGTGGTACTTAGCTGAGGCAGCATCAAAGAAAGAGGGAGTGGCTTAGGTCACATGAGGGGACATAGTACAAGGAATGATCCCATTGGTTGAGATATCTGGAATGTTATATGGTTAACCCTAAAGGGTATTTTTGTTTTGTTATTGCTATATTAAAATACCAATATCCTTTCTTTGATGCTGAGGAATAAAAGAAAGAGAAAAGCCTAATACTCGCCTCCGTGTCCTTTAATAAAATCACTGATAGAACACTCATCTATAAAAGAGCATGAAATAATGATAGAACATTAATCATACCTGGCAAGCCACATTGCTGGTGGAAGAGTCAAAGGAAATGCTACTCATGGCAAATTATTTCATGCCATGAACTAATATTGGGGTTTTTTAAAAATTTTATGCAAGAGGTGGACTGGCTGGTCTAAAACTAGGCCGATATATTCATTTTAAGCACCTAACTGGACACTTGTTTTTATTTATTTGTAACAAATGATTGACTTGTATTACCTGCTTTATACTTTGTACCTGTCCTATGTTGGTTAAGATTGTGTTTAGGTTTAAGACTCACCAAGATTTCATAGTTTTAACAATTGAGTTCAATATTTTTGATAGAGGGAACCAAAATAACACAGTTTATTTATTGTGTTGTTTATGTGGGTGATTGGCTTTTGAATAGGTGGTGGATATCCTATAAAGTAAACAGCTTGTTTGTGTTTTTTCTGTGAGCACTAGAAAACTTGACTGTAACGGTGCTTCCTGTTGGGTACCTCTGCCGACGGATGCTCCTAATGCGTACCGAGGGCTCCAAGCACTTCTCCAGACACCATAAGTACTGCAGACTCCACGAACCGCCGCAGCTTGGTTGGGGTCTCGCCACCCTGGACCTACGACAAGGCTCCAGGTTGCAGTGGGTGAACCTCTCTTCCTCCAGAAAGCGAAGCAGGAACAGCTCTTACAAGAGCTAGTGATTATCCAAGGGAGTATAGTGATTATAGCAATCCCTTGTAGCAGTTTCCCCCAATTAGAGACAAGACTCTTGATTGAGGGGAAAATAAGAACTGAAGGTTTAATGGTACAGCTGCTTTTTTATACAGTTTTTCCCCACAAGGTTACCGCCCAGGTGGACCTTGTGGGGCACAGGACATGAAATTTACAATCCAATTAAAACAGAGTATTACACTCAGTCACTCCCATGCAGTGTACACAATCCCTCCCCTCTGTCTGTGATATCATTAACGAAGACAATGGACTAACTCAATTAACTCTAAGCAGAAAAACCATACATTTTAACAAAGTCTGAAAAACACCGCAAAACACCACATTTCCCCACAAATGTCACATCCACTGATAGCCCTGATCTGGGTGAACAACAAATCCAAAAATCACCCAGATCAGAGCAGGAGATCAAGTAATCCTTGGAAGTCTCTTTTAACCCATCGTGCACATGGTCCCATGCCCAAAACAGTTCCATACACTCAATGACAAAACACAGCTGGCCGTTGGACAATTTAAGATGGCCGCTGCCACGTGTTCGAAATCTGTTCCAGTTAAAAGTACAAGGGGCAGAAACAGTACTTTTGAACATGGGTTATCACGGGGCCCATAGTCCCAGGGTATGAGGTTGGCAATCAGGCTCCAAACCAGCCTTACCTACAATTCTACTCTGCATTACCCTGCCAACCAGCTTTAGACCGACCTGCACCAAACCAACCTAACTTACACTTCTGCTCTGCTTAATCCTGCCAAATCATATTTACAACAACCTGTATAACACCAATCTGGACTTTACCTCTAATGGTGCAAGGTGTTCTTTCCATACGTTATTAGTCCTCCTTACAAGAGGGGACTGATTCTCTAAAGTCTTACTTTCCTATTTTTCTGAAACCTTGTTGTTCTGTTCTGTTATATTCTTTTATACTTGTCCCTCTATATTCTACCTATACTTTATTCTATGGGTTCACTTATTATCTACCTACATTCTGTTTATTATTTATATAGGGCGTATTGCCTAAACCTTTGTTTCTCTTATTTTCCTTCTCCCTATTATTTCATTTATAAGATATCCTGCTGTGTTTTATTATGTCCAAACTCACCAATAAAGTCTCTGTTGTTAACACTGGCCAAACTCTCTTACCTGACCTGCTCAAGATCATGACAGCAAGTCAATGAGTGAAATAAGTATTTGACCCCTTTGACTTAGTACTTGGTGGCAAAACCCTTGTTGGCAATCACAGAGGTCAGACGTTTCTTGTATTTGGCCACCAGGTTTGCACACATCTCAGGAGGTATTTTGTCCCATTCCTCTTTGCAAATCATTTCCAAGTCATTAAGGTTTTCGAGGCTGACGTTTGGCAACTATACTATTTAGATTCCTCCACAGATTTTCTATGGGATTAAGGTCTGAAGACAGGCTAGACAACTCCAGGACCTTATTGTGCATCTTCTTGAGGCCCTCCTTTGTTACCTTGGCTGTGTGTTTTAGGTCATTGTCATGCTGAAATACCCATCCACAACCCATTTTTAATGCCCTGACTGAGGGAAGGAGGTTCTCATCCTAGATTTGACGTTACATGGCCCCGTCCATCGTCCCTTTGATGCGGTGCAGTTGTCCTGTCCCCTTAGCAGAAATATACCCCCAAAGCATAATGTTTCCACCTCCATGTTTGACGGTGGGGATGGTGTTCATGGGGTCATAGGCAGCATTCCAACTTCTCCAAAGTTGAGTTAATGCCAAAGAGCTTGATTTTGGTCTCATCTTACCACAATACTCCTCTGAATCAGTCAGATGTTCCTTGGCAAACTTCAGATGGGCTTGTACATGTTTTTCTTGAGCAGGTGGACCTTACGGCGTAGTGTGTTACCAATTGTTTTCTTGGTGACTATGGTCCCAGCTGCCTTGAGATCATTCCCTGCTGATTTTGAAAATGTGCTCACTGATGAATACTTTTTTCCCTCACTGTATCCCCCCGTCTCTTCTTTCCTCCAAGCTATACATGTTACGATCCTTTAACCTTTCCTTGTAAGTTTTATCCTGTAATCCATGAACCAGTTTAGTAGCCCTTCTCTGAAGTTTCTCTACAAAGTATCACTATCCTTTTGAAGATATGGTCTCCAGTACTGCGTGCAGTATTCCAAGTGAGGTCTTGTAACGAGAATATACCCCAACACGCAGGATTCAGCTAAACAGAAGACAACACAGAGGGGAGATACGTCTACCGGACCTTAGAGTGGCCGGACTCGACGTATATAGGAGAAGTACAGAGTCAGGAACGATCCGAGGTCAAGGGCACAAAGAGACAGCGTAAACTAGGACTAGCCGGGGTCTGGTACACAGTAAACAGCAAGCCGGCAAACAGAACAGATAAGGATAAAGAGATAACGTAGTCAGAAAACAAAGCCAAGGTCAAGTACGAAGGAACACAACTGAACACAACAAGCACTAAAGGGAACTGAAACAGAAACCACGATAGGGCAAAGAACCAAGGGAAAAAGGTGAGTATAAATAACTAAACATCTATTTTGATTGGTCCCTGTCATCTCCACGCCCCCAAAAGGTAAGTGCATGGGGAGTGTGGCATGACAGGGACCAATGGGAGGCCTTTTCCAATTTAGGCTCCCACTGTCCCTTTAAGAGCGCGCCCGAGACCCGCAGGGCGCTCTTAGAGTCAGGCGGGACACGTGATCGCTTCTCGCGGTCCCTGCCCGCCTTCCTGTTCCTGCCTTCGGATGAGCCGCGCGCGGCTCGTGCAGCAGCAGGACCGCGCGGCGGCTCGAACAGAGGACCCCGGCCGGCCCCTGGAAAGGGTAAGTACCGCTACAGGTCTCACCAGTGTTCTGTTCAATGGCATGAGCACATTCCACTGTCTACTGCTAATACCTCTCCCTATACAACCAAGCATTCTGCTAGCATTTCCTGCTGCTCTATTACATTGTCTACCTACCTTTAAGTTATCTGAAATAATCACCCCTAAATCCCTTTCCTCAGATGTTGAGGTTAGGACTCTATCAAATATTCTGTACTCTGCCCTTGGGTTTTTACGTCCAAGATGCATTATCTTGCACTTATCCACATTAAATGTCAGCTGCCACAACTCTGACCATTTTTCAAGTTTACCTAAATCATTTTCCATTTGGCTTATCACTCCTGGAACATCAACCCTGTTAAATGTCTTAGTATCATCAGCAAAAAGACACACCTTACCATCAAGACCTTCTGCAATATCACTAATAAAAATATTAAAGAGAATGGGTCCAAGTACAGATCCCTGAGGTACCCCACTGGTGACAAGATCATGTTTTGAATATACTCCATTGACTACAACCCTCTGTTGCCTGTCACTCAGCCACTGCCTCACCCATTCAACAATATTGGAATCCAAATGTAAAGATTGCAGTTTATTGATAAGCCTTCTATGTGCAACAGTGTCAAAAGCCTTACTGAAATCTAGGTAAGCAATGTCTACTGCACCACCCTGATCTATAATTTTAGTTACCCAATCAAAAAAATCAATAAGATTAGTTTGGCATGATCTCCCTCCAGTAAACCCATGTTGTCTCTGATCTTGAAATCCATGTGATTTTAGATGTTCAACAATTCTGTCCTTTAACCCAGGGGTGTCCAAACCTTTTTCAAAGAGGGCCAGATTTGATGAAGTAAACATGTGTGAGGGCCGGCCATTTTGCCTGACATTCTTTGAACCAATAAAATTTAATGTAAATTAACTATTTTATGCAAAGTTTGTTGCAAACAGCATACTTTTAATTTCGTCACTTATTTTTCATATTCTGTCTCAGATCTCTTTATTCTGTCACCATACAGATCTCTTTATTCTGTCACCATACAGATCTCTTTATTCTGTCACCATACAGATCTCTTTATTCTGTCACCATACAGATCTCTTTATTCTGTCTCAGATCTCTTTATTCTGTCACCATACAGATCTCTTTATTCTGTCACCATACAGATCTCTTTATTCTGTCACCATACAGATCTCTTTATAATGTCACCATACAGATCTCTTTATTCTGTCACCATACAGATCTCTTTATTCTGTCTCAGATCTCTTTATTCTGTCACCATACAGATCTCTTTATTCTGTCACCATACAGATCTCTTTATTCTGTCACCATACAGATCTCTTTTTTTTCTGTCATCATACAGATATCTTTATTCTGTCACCATACAGATCTCTTTATTCTGTCTCAGATCTCTTTATTCTGTCACCATACAGATCTCTTTATTCTGTCTCAGATCTCTGTATTCTGTCACCATACAGATCTCTTTATTCTGTCACCATACAGATCTCGTCTTTATTCTGTTTCAGATCTCTTTTTTTCTTTCTCAAATCTCTTTATTCTGCCTCAAATCTCAGTATTCTGTCTTTTCTCTCTTTATTCTCACCCTTCTCTCTTTATTCTGTCCATTCTCTCTTTATTCTGTCTCTTCTCTCTTTAATTTGTCTCAAATCTCAATATTCTGTCCCTTCTCTCTTTATTCTGTTACTTTTCTCTTTATTCTGTCTCTGCTCTCTTTATTCCTTCTCTCTTTATTCTTTCTCTCTTTATTCTGTCCCTTCTCTCTTTATTCTGTCCCTTCTCTCTTTATTCTGTCCCTTCTCTCTTTATTCTGTCCCTTCTCTCTTTATTCTGTCTCTTCTCTCTTTATTCTGTCTCTTCTCTCTTTATTCCTTCTCTCTTTATTCTTTCTCTCTTTATTATGTCCCTTCTCTCTTTATTCTGTCTCTTCTCTCTTTATTCTGTTTCTTCTCTCTTTATTCTGTCTCTTCTCTCTTTATTCCTTCTCTCTTTATTCTTTCTCTCTTTATTATGTCCCTTCTCTCTTTATTCTGTCTCTTCTCTCTTTATTCTGTCTCTTCTCTCTTTATTCCTTCTCTCTTTATTCTTTCTCTCTTTATTATGTCCCTTCTCTCTTTATTCTGTCTCTTCTCTCTTTAATTTGTCTCAAATCTCAATATTCTGTCCCTTCTTCTGTTACTTTTCTCTTTATTCTGTCCCTTCTCTCTTTATTCTGTCTCTTCTCTCTTTATTCCTTCTCTCTTTATTCTGTCCCTTCTCTCTTTATTCTGTCCCTTCTCTCTTTATTCTGTCCCTTCTCTCTTTATTATGTCCCTTCTCTCTTTATTCTGTCTCTTCTCTCTTTATTCTGTCTCTTCTCTCTTTATTCCTTCTTTCTTTATTCTTTCTCTCTTTATTATGTCCCTTCTCTCTTTATTCTGTCTCTTCTCTCTTTATTCTGTCTCTTCTCTCTTTATTCCTTCTCTCTTTATTCCTTCTCTCTTTATTCTTTCTCTCTTTATTATGTCCCTTCTCTCTTTATTCTGTCTCTTCTCTCTTTAATTTGTCTCAAATCTCAATATTCTGTCCCTTCTTCTGTTACTTTTCTCTTTATTCTGTCCCGTCTCTCTTTATTCTGTCTCTTCTCTCTTTATTCCTTCTCTCTTTATTCTTTCTCTCTTTATTCTGTCCCTTCTGTCTTTATTCTGTCTCTTCTCTCTTTATTCCTTCTCTCTTTATTCTTTCTCTCTTTATTATGTCCCTTCTCTCTTTATTCTTTCTCTCTTTATTCTTTCTCTCTTTATTATGTCCCTTCTCTCTTTATTCTGTATCTTCTCTCTTTATTCTGTCTCTTCTCTCTCTGTCTCAGATCTCTTTCTGTCCCAGCAGGGAGAAGGAATGTGCCAAATCCTGCGAAGTCGACGAGATCCTGCGATGTTGGCGAAATCCAGTGACGTCCAAGTGATCTCGAGACTGAGGACATGCAGTCCCGTGGCGTTCAAAGATCCAGAGAATCTCTGGATCTTTGAATGCCGCAGGACTGCACGTCCTAAACAGTGCTCGAGGATTCACTGGGGGCCACAACATATAGATTTAACAAATTTCCTTAGGGCCGAATTAAACCGGAACGAGGGCCACATTTGGCCCGCAGGCCGGAGTTTGGACATGACTGCTTTAACCCCTTAAGGACTGAGCCAAATGTACATGTTGTGATCAAAATAAAACGTTAACAAAACTTGAAATTTGACTATGTCTGTTCAGGCGTAATTCATCTCTTTCATATTACGTGCACCCACACTTATTATATATAATTTTATTCATGAGAAATAGAACTTTCATTTAACATCAAATATTTAGCTATGAAACATAATTTAATATGAGTAAAACATAATAAAATGTGAGAAATTAAGAATTTTTTTAAATTTTTTTGTTCTGCATGACATTTTAACTGTGTATGTCATAATACTGTTTGCTTTTACTGCAATGAAATACACATATTTTGATTTAGCAATGTCTCACGTGTAAAACAGTACCCCCTGTGTACAGGTGTTATGGTGTTTTAGGAAGTTATTGGGTCAAATATAGCATGCTACATTTTTCAGTTTTTTCACATTGAAATTCGCCAGATTGGTTACATTGCCTTTGAGACCGTATGGTAGCCCATGAATGAAATTTACCCCCATGATGCCATACCATTTGCAATAGTAGACAACCCAAGGTATTGCAAATGGGATATGTCCAGTCTTTTTTAGTAGCCAATTAGTCACAAACACTGGCCAAAATTAGCCTTAATATTTGTTTGTGTGTGAAAAATGCAAAAAAACGAATTTGAACGCCAATTTTGGCCAGTTATATATTATTTAGTTCTAACTGTATTTTGATATCAATATATATACAGTTAGAACTAAATTACACATGTCAATATTTTTTAATTATTTGTTTTTTACAATTTTGAATTTTTCATTTTTAACGTATTTATATATTTTATATTTTATATATATATATATATATATAATTATATACATATATATATATATATTTAGTAAATTAATATCATTCTACGTGTGTTTTGATATTAATATATATATAGTTATATATATATATATTAATATTAAAATATACTTAGACAGTGTATGTATATGTATGTGTAAGTCTGTATATATATGTATATATGATTTAAGTATATATTGTTTTAATTTTATTTCAGGCAGCAGGGGGACTACCTGTCATTCTAGGCACTCCCCCTGCTGGCACTGCTATGGACAGCTATTCCGTCCATGTGATCGTGAGATCCTCGCAAGGACCTTGCCATCACTTGGGCCAGGCGAGCTGGATCATCAGCAGGGGGAGGGGGACTCCTTGGGATGTCAGGTAAGTCCCCCCTTTGTGATCCGTGTTTAGAGCCGGGTCCCCGGTTAACATAGTTTCCATTACTTTCCCCTCTACTAAAGTAAGGCTTAATGGCCTATATTTGCCCCACTCCTCCCTACTACCTTTCTTTTGAATGATCACAACATTCGCACATTTCAAATCTTTTGGGACTACGCCTGTTAACAATGATTGGTTAAATAAATCCTTTAATGGTTGTCACGGGTGGCGGTCTGAAGACATCGACCATTGTATGTCTGATGATGGTTGGAGTCACAGGGTGGAAATAGACTATCTGGGCCTGGTGCAGGGTAACCACATGCCCCCCTGTGTTGAGCACCAGCGTTTGTGCGGCACATAACCCAATGCAGCTTTTGCGGATCCCAGGTGCTAGATGATAATATGCAGACCTCCCAGGATCTGGATAGGGAGGCTCTGCAGCAGATATGTATCCAGTACTAGAAACAAGGCAAGACTAGAATAGGCACCAAACAAGATAAGACAACACTAGAAGAACCCATTACCGGAGCAGGACAGAAAGCAGAACCCAGAACATGTACACAATACATGAGGGAAAACAAGAACAGGACACAGACAGGGCAGGACTGTACATGAACTGGGAAAACAAGGCAAAATAAAACAAGACCAGAGATACAAGGCAAAACAAGAGGAGAAATAACTAAGTACTATATATGTAATAAACTTTGGAGATTTAGACATACATAAATGGTCAATATGTATGCAGCCCACCACTGCACCAAAGTACTTCAATTACGGTGGGTCCTAACTGCCTAGATATGCATGACTGCAAGTAATGGTGCTTGCGTTGTACCGACCACTGCGTTGAGACCACTGCTAGCAGGAACAGACTGAAACAAACAGGATTAATGGCAAAAGAACAGGTTTGGCAACAAAAAACAAACATTTAAAGGAATCCAGGAGACTGACAATTCCAGGAACGGCATAAAGGAATGAACCCAGCGAACCCAGTATAAAGAAAACCAGACATGGAACAGATAACCAAAAAAAACTAAACAAGAATTGTAAAAAGAAGCCATGGTCAGAATTGATCCGCAACAGGAACAGGACGTGACAATGGTTTTGCTAGTACACCACTAAGCTCTTTTAATAACTTTGGGTGTAATCCATACGGCCCTATCGACTTATTTGTCTTTACTTTTGAAAGTTGAAAGATAACCTCTTCCTCTGTAAACTCACATGTAACAAATGACTAATTTGTCCTTTTCCTAACTGAGGTCCCTTTCCTTCATTTTCCTCTGAGACAGTCAGCTAGACCTTTATCCTCTTCTACATACCTTATTTTGTTTTTAATCTAACTAATCCTTGTTTTACTTTCCTTTTCTCATTTATGTATCTAAAAATGTCTTGTCCCCGTTTTTTTCTGACCATGCTATTTTCTCTTCTGTGTGTGATTTGGAAGCTCTTATAACTTGCTTAGCCTCTTTCTGCCTAATCTTATAGATCTGTATATCTTCCTCACTCTGTTTTTTCTCATAGTTACTAAATGTTAACTTTTCGTTTTTTTTATATTTTGGCCACTTCTGCGGAGTACCACAATAGTTTCTTCAATTGTTTGCTTTTACTGATAAGCCTAATGCAATTTTCTGTTGCCTTCAGTAGTGCAACTTTTAAATAATCCAATTTCTCTTGGACTTCATTTAAACTGCTCCAGTTTGGTAACTGCTCCAAAGTCTGTTTTTCTAAAGTCTAAAACTTTTGTTTTGGTGTGGTTTGATTCAGTTACTGTTTTTATGTTAAACCACACTGACTGGTGATCACTGGATCCTAAAGTTTCACCTACAGTAATATCTGATACCAAATCTCCATTTGTTAACACTAAATCTAGTATGGCCTCCTTACAAGTTGGCTCCTCAATGGCTTGTTTTAGAGACAATCACAGTATGGAGTTTAGAATATGTGTGCTCCTGGCACAAGCAGCTATTTTGGTTAAAAGAAGATTAAAAGAGTCAGATTTGATTAATTGGAATAAAAAGATGTGAAAGGCTCTGCTCGAAATTAACTTTCGATCTTTGGATCTATTATAGATTAAATAAACATAACATCCATTCATACAGCAGGACACACACATACCCAACTACTCAACGTTTTATTTTTTTATCACAGAATGCTTTTGATCAAAGAAGTGAATTAAGAAATATATTTTTTGATATTATTTGTGATTACAGTTTGACTAAAAGAAGCAAATGTTAGACACACAGAAACGTTAACTTTTTTGCTTACTTAATTATGAGAAAGTTTTTGCAGGAACATACTCGGTTCTATGTCAAGAAGCAACTTTCAATTAATACTGACAGATGAACTGCAGGAATTAGCAGGGGAAATAGTGTAGTTGGTGTGAGTTAGGCAGCAGGTATAATTTAGAAAATCCAGAAGATCAAAACCACGAAAAGACATTTGCAGGTTAAAGTATGTTTAATAACGGTGTACCCGAGTATTTAAATTGTTTTTATACGTACAAAAAATTGACACTTTTTTAATTTAAAGTGACTCACTCATTTTTTTCCTTCTCCCAATCGCTCTTCTCTCCCTCTTTCCTGCATTGTCTATTTTTCATCTATTTCTATCTAAATACATAAGACAAAGTAGTGACTACTTTTACTTATGTATTTTTTCCTATGCTTGACTTTCTTAGACTCTGGGTGGATCTTAAGCACCTTCTTGTGTCAATGAAAGTTTTCCCAGAATACTCATCTTTCCTCCATATTCTCACGTTACGCCCCATTTCTGAATGTCCTGTGAAGTTGGCATGTGCGGGAGTTTGACTGCAAGATCTATTGGCTTCCTGTAAGATATAGGGCTCAATGTAAAATTCTGGTTCTTGCTTTAAAATCTCTTCATAAAGCTGCTCCCACCTATCTATCCTCCAAATTCACAAGTATGTCCCGTCTAGGCCCTACGCTCTGCTGAAGACTTACGTCTATCTTCTGTCCATACTCCCACCTCTGATGCTTGTCTTCAAGATTTCTCGAGGGCTGAAACGTTCCTGTGGAACTCACTTCCCTCCTCCGTTAGATGCTCACCCAGTCTCCACTCCTTCAAAAAAATCATTAAAAACCCACTTCTTCATAAAAGCGTATCAATTAAACTGTTAATAGCTCCCAACTGATTCCTCTCTTGCAACTGTCACTAGTCTAATACTATCCTTACCTTTTGTGTCACTTTACCTCACTCCCTCTAGCATGTATGCTCATTGAGCAGGGCCCTCAACCCCTCTGTTCCCGTGTGTCCAACTTGCCTGGTTACAACTACATGTTAGTTCGTCCACCCACTGTAAAGTGCTGCGGAATTTGTTGGCATTATATAAATAATAACATAATAATAATAGTGTGAGCAGATAAAGGTGATGCGGTAAACGTAATTTCCAGCAACACTAAGATAGCAGCGATTAGGAAATAGATCATCCAGAGAAGAAATTAAGCAGTTAAAAAAAAGGGAGACCTAGAGGCATTTGAGGGCGATTGAGGGGACCATTAAGTGTATAGGTGTTAGGAAGGGGTTAAAAACAAGAACGGGTTTGGCCATGACAGTTTAACATTGTGAATGGGGTTGTGAACAAGGGTGGAGCTATTCTAGGACATTTTAGGTAACTTCCTAATAATAATTTAGAACAAGACAATTGTGTCATATTTACACAGTTTAGTGCAGGTTCTAGAGTGAAGGATCCGATCTGCCTGTGTAAATGGGATCAACATATCATGTAACTGATAGGATTCCATTTAAAATTTAAAAAATAGACAAAGTTTGTCTCAGCATGGGGAACTACTAGTGATGTCGCGAACATAAAATTTTCTGTTCGCGAACGGCGAACGCGAACTTCCGCAAATGTTCGCGAACGGGCGAACTCGGCGAACCGCCATAGACTTCAATGGGCAGGCAAATTTTAAAACACACAGGGACTCTTTCTGGCCACAATAGTGATGGAAAAGTTGTTTCAAGGGGACTAACTCCTGGACTGTGGCATGCCGGAGGGGGATCCATGGCAAAACTCCCATGGAAAATTACATAGTTGATGCAGAGTCTAGTTTTAATCCATAAAGGGCATAAATCACCTAACATTCCTAAATTGTTTGGAATAACGTGCTTTAAAACATCAGGTATGATGTTGTATCGATCAGGTAGTGTAAGGGTTACGCCCGCTTCACAGTGACAGACCAAACTCCCCGTTTAACGCACTGCAAACAACCACAAACAGTCCATTTGCACAACCGCAAACTCCCCATTTGCACAAGGTTGGATACCAAGCTAGCCATGTCCCGTTCCTTGTCCTCACTGATGTCATTGAAGGTCTCTCTTCCTCCACCCAGGAAGCGGGAGATGGAAAAAGATGCTTGGTCGGTCCTCCTTCTTCAAATTTGGGGCACTGTGCGTGCAATCTAATGTGCCACCAGATAGGAGTGGTGTGTTAAGTAGTACTATTCCTATCAGTTTAATCCCTGTTACGTCCCCTATCAGGGGACGTGTATATAAGGCATCGATTTTAGGAAGCGGGAGATGGACAAAGATGCTTGGTCGGTCCTCCTACTTCAAATTTGGGGCAATGCGCTTGCAATCTAATGTGCCACCAGATAGGAGTGGTGTGTTAAGTAGTCCCCCACATCAGGACTTTTTTAGTCGAATGTATCGCCCACTGTCAGTCCCTTGGGGATCCATCCCTCATTCATTTTAATAAAGGTGAGGTAATCTAAACTTTTTTGACCTAGGCGACTTCTCTTCTCAGTGACAATACCTCCTGCTGCACTGAAGGTCCTTTCTGACAGGACACTTGAAGCGGGGCGGCCAGAAGTTCTATCGCAAATTGGGATAGCTCAGGCCACAGGTCAAGCCTGCACACCCAGTAGTCAAGGGGTTCATCGCTCCTCAGAGTGTCGATGTCTGCAGTTAAGGCGAGGTAGTCTGCTAGCTGACGGTCGAGTCGTTCTCTGAGGGTGGACCCCGAAGGGCTGTAGCGATGCATAGGACTTTAAAAGCTCCGCATGTCCTCCATCAACAACACGTCTGTAAAGCGTCCTGTCCTTGCCGGCGTGGTCGTGGGAGGAGGAGGATTACTTTCACCTCTTCCCCTGTTAGATTCCCGTTGTGCTGTGACATCACCCTTATACGCTGTGTAAAGCATACTTTTTAATTGATTTTGGAACTGCTGCATCCTTTCCGACTTGCCATAATTCGGTAACATTTCAGGCACTTTCTGCTTATATCGGGGGTCTAGGAGCATGGACACCCAGTACAGGTCGTTCCCCTTCAGCCTTTTTATACGAGGGTCCCTCAACAGGCACGACAGCATGAAAGACCCCATTTGCACAAGGTTGGATGCCGAGCTACTCATGTCCTGTTCTTTATCCTCGGTGCTCTCTCTGAAGGTATGTTCTTCCCCCCAGCCACGTACAACACCATGGGTACGATAGGTGACAATGAGCACCCTGGGATGCCTGTTGTGGTTGGTCTTCCTCCTCCTCCTCAAAGCCACATTCCTCCTCTGACTCCTCTTCCTCACAATCCTCTTCTAGCATTGCCGCAGGTCCAGCAAGCGATGCTGATAAGGCTGTTTCTGGTGGTGATGGTGACCACAACTCTTCCTCTTCACGCTCATCTACGGCCTGATCCAGAACTCTTCGCAGGGCACGCTCCAGGAAGAAAACAAATGGTATGATGTCGCTGATGGTGCCTTCGGTGCAACTGACTAGGTTTGTCACCTCCTCAAAAGGACGCATGAGCCTACAGGCATTGCGCATGAGCGTCCAGTAACGTGGCAAAAAAAATCCCAGCTCCGCAGAGGCTGTCCTAGCACCCCGGTCATACAAATACTCGTTAACGGCTTTTTCTTGTTGGAGCAGGCGGTCGAACATTAGGAGTGTTGAATTCCAACGTGTCGGGCTGTCGCAAATCAAACGCCTCACTGGCATGTTGTTTCGCCGCTGGATATCAGAAAAGTGCGCCATGGCCGTGTAGGAACGCCTGAAATGGCCACACACCTTCCTGGCCTGCTTAAGGACGTCCTGTAAGCCTGGGTACTTATGCACAAAGCGTTGTACGATCAGATTACACACATGTGCCATGCACGGCACATGTGTCAACTTGCCCAAATGCAATGCCGCCAACAAATTTCTTCTGTTGTCACAAACCACTTTGCTGATCTCCAGTTGGTGCGGAGTCAGCCACTGATCCACCTGTGCGTTCAGGGCGGACAGGAGTGCTGGTCCGGTGTGACTCTCAACTTTCAGGCAAGTCAACCCCAAGATGGCGTGCCACTGCCGTATCCGGGATGTGGAACAGTGCCTGGGGAGCTGGGGGGGTGCCGTTGATGTGGAGCAAGACGCAGCAGCAAAGGAGGACTCAGCCGAGGAGGTTATGGAAGAGGATGGAGTAGGAGGAGTAGAGGAGGTGGCAGCAGGCCTGCCTGCAAGTTGTGGCAGTGTCACCAACTCCTCTGCAGAGCCACGCATTCCATGCTTGGCAGCCGTCAGCAGGTTTACCCAATGCGCAGTGTAGGTGATATACCTGCCCTGACCATGCTTTGCAGACCAGGTATCAGTGGTCAGATGGACCCTTGCCCCAACACTGTGTGCCAGACATGCCATTACTTCCTTTTGCACAATCGAGTACAGGTTGGGGATTGCCTTTTGTGCAAAGAAATTTCGTCCGGGTACCTTTCACTGCGGTGTCCCAATAGCTACAAATTTTTTGAACGCCTCAGACTCCACCAGCTTGTATGGTAAAAGCTGGCAGGCTAAGAGTTCAGTCAAGCCAGCTGTCAGATGCCGGGCAAGGGGGTGACTTTGTGACATTGGCTTCTTACGCTCAAACATGTCCTTGACAGACACCTGACTGTGGGCAGATGAGCAGGAACTGCTCAAGGCCAGAGACGGATAGGTGGATGGTTGAGAGGGGGCAAGGAGGACAGCAGTGGTTAACGTGGCTGAAGATGCTGGACCAGGAGGAGGATGGCGGCTTTGAGTTTGTGTGCTGCTTGTACTCATGTGTTGATCCCATAGGCATTTGTGATGTGCGATCATGTGCCTTCGCAAAGCAGTTGTACCTAGGTAGGTGTTGGACTTCCCACGACTCTTTTGGCACAGGTTGCAAATGGCATCGCTGTTGTCAGAGGCAGACACACAAAAAAAATTCAACACTGCTGAGCTCTGCAATGACGGCATTCTGGTGGTGGCAACAGCATGGTGTGCTGTCTGGCTGACCCCGGGTGCCAATGCATGCTGTCTGACTGTGCCACTAGCTCCTTGCGACGACCTCCCCCTGCTTCCAACTCGTCTCCTCCTCCTCCTCTCTGTCTCCCAATCTGAACTTTCCCCCTGTTCTTCTTCTCTTCTAGCGGGCACCCACGTACGCATTATCATCATCAACCGCTTCACTTGTATCTGACAACTCAGCAAAGGAAGCAGCAGTGGGTACAACATCATCATCATCACACCGTACGTGTGTAATGCTGCCTGACTGAGACATATCCCTGTTATCTACATCCTCTGGCAATAATGGTTGCGCATCACTCATTTCTTCCAACTGATGTGTAAATAACTCCTCTGACATACCAAGTGAAATGGCTGTGGTGCTAGTGTTGGTCGTGGCCACAGGCGGGCAAGTGGTAACTTGAGAGGTGCCCGAAGCTAAGCTGGAGGAGGATGGTGCGTCGAGGTTCCGAGCGGAAGCTGTAGAAGATTGGGTGTCCTGTGTTAGCCAGTCAACTATGTCCTCAGAACTTTTCAAGTTAAGGGTACGTGGCCTCTGAACACTGGGCATTATTCTAGGGTCAAAGGGAATCACAGCACCACGACCACAACGGCCCCTGCGGGGTGGCCTGCCTCTGCCTAACCTTTTTTTTTTTTTGATTAGTGGTACTATGCGTGCAAGCTACTGTGACAACAGATATGAGTTGCACTGAAGGAAACTGACTGCTATTATATTACAGTCCAAAAAGTTTAGTTTTTTTTAAATGCAAGAAATTGGGACACCAGATATGAGTGAGTGGTGGCACTGGGCAGGCCCTGAAATGCACACTAGTGAAGGAAACTGACTGCTATTATATTACAGTCCAAAAGTTGTTTTTTTTGTTAAATGCAAGCTATTGTGACACCAGATATGAGTGGTGGCGCTGGGCAAGTGGGCACAGTATACGCTGTGAGCCTGACACACACGCTGGAAGACAACTAACTGCTTTTCAATCTATTACAGTCAAAAAAAATTTTTTTTAAATGTACACTACAGTTACACCAGATATGAGTTGCAATGGTGTGACACTGTGCCCTGGCAGGCCCTGAAACGCACACTCATGAAAGAAACTGACTGCTATTATATTACAGTCCAAAAAGTTTTTTGGGTTGTTAAATGCAAGTTATTGTGACACCAGTGAGTGAGTGGTGGTACTGGGCAGGCCCTGAAACGCACACTAGTGAAGGAAACTGACTGCTATTATATTACAGTCAAAAAAGTGTTTTTTTTTTGTTTTGTTTTTAAATGCAAGCTATTGTGACACCAGTGAGTGAGTGGTGGCACTGGGCAAGTTGGCACAGTATATGCTGTGAGCCTGACACACAGGCTGGCAGGCAGGCAACTGCAATTACATTACACAGAAAAAATAAAATAAAAAGCAGACTGATGTTCTAGCCCTAAAAAGGGCTTTTTGGGGTGCTGTCCTTACAGCAGAGATCAGATGAGTCCTTCAGGACTGTAGTGGACACTGAATACACTAGCCTAGCTATCAATTTCCCTATCAAATCAGCAGCAGCTACACTGTCCCTACTCTCACTAAGAATGCAGCTTCACAATGAATGTAAAATGGATGCTGTCCAGGAGGTGGGAGGGTCTGGGAGGGAGGGTCTGCTGCTGATTGGCTGGAATGTGTCTGCTGACTGTGAGGTACAGGGTCAAAGTTTACTCAATGATGACGAATAGGGGGCGGACCGAACAGCGCATGTGTTCGTCATCCGTGGCGAACGCGAACAAGCGATGTTCGCCGGGTACTATTCGCTAGCAAACAGTTTGGGACATCACTAGAAACTACCCATAAGACAACTTAATCAGCTTTTGTACTTTGGCGATATTTAATATTCACTGTTACATTTTTCTTTTATTAACTCCAGAGCTTTACATATAGAAATGTTTCAAGTATTATTTTGAGACATATAGTTGAATTTTAATTATCAATCATTTTGCACGGTCAATTATTCTTCGTGGATCCCTTGTGAAAGCATGGATTTTGATCTACACTAACATCATTATCTGTATTCTCTATTGCCATAAGTAAATATGGGAACATGATACATAAAACATGTTCTTTTAAGGTATTTGTTATCATAAAATCCATATATTTGTTGTCCTTATTTTCAGTGTCAATATTTAATATTGAATGTGGTTGCTGACATTTTTTTCACTTATTTTTTTTCTGTAATCTTACAATTATTTTGAGGCTCATAATGACGCATTTTAATTATAATTCAGTTTGCACGGTCAATTAACCTTCATGGCTCCCCTAAGGGAGCGTGGATTTTAAAAGACATCTCTGATAATTATAGTTTTCAAGAAGTGTAATTAATTGACATTTAATTTCCTACAGAATAAATTCATCGTTGACAGAGGTTCGTCTGTCCAGTGCGTTGCTGAAATTAGTCACATCCAAAGTATGCAAATATAAATTTATACGATAGACGATAGGTATGACAATTTTAACAGGCATAAAACCAAAATAAATACATATTTATTAGCTTTTTAGCTAAATTGATATTATGTGAAAATAACATAAAATGTTGCAGATAAGATAATGTTTGTATTGACTAAGAGATCTGATATTCCTGATATCTGATACAAAAAGAGGCAAAGAGGCATATTCCAAGATAAATATCTATGTATAAAATAACTTTCTTTCAGAATCAAAATATTACACTATACATTAGCATATTGTACAGTAGACCGATCATGTTGAAAGAACAAATTAGTATTTGACTTTCTTTTACATTAATGTGTTGTACAGTAGACCGATGATGTTGAAAGAACAAATTTTTATTTTTTACACTAGTTTTTATAACATTTGTTAATAGATTATCGCTATATTACATCAAAAAGTGGGGGGTAATAGTTGGAAACTTTGTATCTTATTATGTCTACCTCTCCAAATGCATTAATTGTGCATCCAGAATTATCTAATAAAATGTTCAAGTGGAAAAAAGGGGGAAGGGGTAACAACAGTCTGTGTGGCCAGTGTAGTGTTTCCAATAAGTTTGAAAAATATGGACTACTAAAAAGACTTGAATGTAGCATTGGAACCAGAAATAACATGGAAGTGAGGTATGTAGCTTCTTGGCCTATGTGTCTGATTGGAACCTGTAAGTGTCCGACTAGGGCCAGGGATAGGCAACCTTCGGCACTCCAGATGTTTTGGACTACATCCCCCATAATGCTCTTACACCCGTAATGCTGGCAAGGCATCATGGGAGGTGTAGTCCAAAACATCTGGAGTGCCGAAGGTTGCCTATGCCTGGACTAGGCTCTCGGTACATCCTGCATATTCTCTTTAATCACACCATGTGTCAGTTGTGTCTGCATGGTGTCTGCCCGGATGACACCTGCTGCCTTTCTATGGGTGCTGATTGATTACAATACCTCATCTATTTTTTCTGTTCATGCATTGGTATATGTATTCCTTCTATTTTGCTTTGTAGTTTTCTGAGAAGCCACCAGAGGACGCTAATATTGGTAGATATACAACAGGGCTACCCAAAATGTAGATTCCATACTCTAGTAGAACCATTGGTCCTATGGTGCTTTGCATACCTTACGGATGGCAAGATATTATGGTGATTGTAGTTCTAGACAAACTGTCAAATTTACCCATTACTCATTCAATTAGAATCAGTGATTTTTTTTTTTTTAAACTTAAGACTAGGAGACAGATAAGTGTTGCTGTTAATTACCATTATCAATAACTATCCCATATTTATTACTGTCTCCTAGTATCTAAAACACTAATGTTTTTTGTTCAGTATGCCCTTCCAACTTCTGCAGTCAGTGTTTATTTGTTTACTACATGTTATTATACCTTTAATGGTCACTCTAAGCACCATGACCACTTTATCTCATTTAATGATGGTTCCATGGTACCAGCAGCTCGGACAGGGACCCTCCTTCAGTGTCAAAGCAATTCAAAATGCTTTACCACAGAACAGTGGGATGGTACCAGGGCACTTCAGGAACCATAACAACTTTAAGGAGATTAAGTCAGTGTTCCTTTAACCAAGGCTCTTACTCGATGTACTCATCGTTACTAGTCTCTTAAAGTGTGACCCTCTTACATTTATTTTTAATCCTCCTATCTCCTGACTCCTTAGTTCCTGATGCGGGAACAAATCCTTAGACAAATCAACCCTTCATATGACTAACTGAGTTGTTGGCTTCTGGCTACTTTACACCCACACCAACTGGCCTGGCAACACAGCCCTCAAAGGAGGATTTCAATGTAAGTTGTGTTGTAGTAGGCCATCTTTTGTATCCTGGACTTTAATCAAAACTCTGTTCCTGCTTGGCACATCTACATGATAATAAAAACCGAATTAAAGGAGACCAGATATGGATGAAAAAAGACAGACCTAAAAATAACACCAAAGACCCCAACGTTGTGCATCAACCATCTTATGGGCCACAACTATGATTTACCAAAGCCATTGGTAGGTGTGGGTTGTATGCAGAGCATATGCAGACTGTTTGTGGTGTCGCAGAAACTACAGAGAACTACTTTATCTCAGTATTTTTAATAGGCTTGACACTTCTTGACTCCGGGTGTTATCGCTGTCAAGAAGTATCAATACCCCAGCTATCACCAGTGATGGCTGCAGGAAATGGGCTCAATCTATGGAGGATCCTGTGATCTCGCGGGATACTCCATAAACCTCAATGTCCTTCTCTTGGGCATACACGAGAGTTCAGCAGTGACATCAATCCCTGGTGCTTCAGCAGAAGAGGGCTGGCTGGAAGAGAATGGAGGCTCCTGTGAGGGACAGGTTTAGATAAGTAAAATCAACTATGCCTGCACCTCCTGGCCACCCAGTGACGATGTCATCATCGGGATCTTTGGAAAAATATTGAAATTCCCCAGATGGTGAAAGTTCTACTTTAATCATCATATAATCATATAATAATTTTTCAGTAGCAGTAGGTGGTGATGCTTCAGTTTCCACCAATGCCTACTTTTGGAAATTGGAAATCGAACCAATAATACGCTGAAATACAAAATAATAACATATATATATATATATAGCCCTTTAAAGCTTTTTTGAACAGAACCTTCACCATTTTCTGTTCTTTTCTGTCCAACTTGCTTTGTTTCAGTCATAAGTTTGTTAGTCTACCTGTTCTACAGTGACATCAGTGCTGGAATCAGGTAAGTTTTTAAAAGGTTTTATCCGGAGGTAACCGGATGGGAGGTGCGGAGGCAGAGGAACACCGTAGTGTTAAGAATACGTTTTGTATTCCAAAGACTATAGTTTTTCTTTAAGGGAAGGTTATAAGCAAATTTATGAGAATGGTAAAAACAATGTCATGGCTAATTGTTGTACAGTTGTACATCTTAGATATTAAATAATAACATTTATTATAATCACAGCCAGTCACGAATTATTGGAACTCCTTGATGTAGATATAGGATAGATAAAGATATCACAGGGAGAGGCACTACCTATTCTCTCTTCTGCTGCTCCTGAGTGAATCCTGCATAGAAGGCTCCCACACAGCCTATCTAAAATGGCCGACGGCGCTGCTCCTGCAAAGCAAGTTGGGCAAACTTGGATGCAGAGCTGGATGGAAGGCTTCCTTAACACATTTGACACCATCTGCCATAAGTTTTGGTAGAACCTGAGAAGATGCGGGACTGAAGTCACACAGCCGGTCCCTGTGGTTTAGCCAGAAAACAGAGTTCCTGTTCGGAAACTCCTCTCTGGATGGAATCCCAAGTGGACTTGATGTCCAGCAGGTAAGCTACGCACCTACGAAGAACTTTAATCCTCCTATCTCCTTAGTTCCTGATGCGGGAACAAATCCTTAGACAAATCAACCCTTCATATGACTAACTGAGTTGTTGGCTTCTGGCTACTTTACACCCACACCAACTGGCCTGGCAACACAGCCCTCAGAGGAGGATTTCAATGCAAGTTGTGTTGTAGTAGGCCATCTTTTGTATCCTGGACTTTAATCAAAACTCTGTTCCTGCTTGGCACAGCTACATACTGTCAACACTTTAATAATTATTATATGTTTATCATACTAAAACGTGCTCTAGTATATTGTCATTATATTTGCCCACACTTTGCAAATAGATGACATGCTGTTATATTTATTAAAAGACAGATCTAATAACAATCGCCTTCCTTAAAGTCAAAGCCTTAATGCGGAGAAGAAACAGGTCCATGTGGTTAACTGGGGTGAATAAAGTATCAGAGGTAAGTTAAAAAAAAAAAACTTACCTCTGCTGTACTTCTGTGTTCTAAGTTGACCATTCGTGACGCCACATGTCCATTCGTGTGTTTGGGAATGTATTGAGACATTTGGTGTGGTACTACAGGTGTTATTTTGCCTTACCCTGCCTTAGGTATTTAGCCGTGCAAAGATTTCTGAAGTGACAATATTGAAGCTGAAAAATACCACACCTCAGACATTTTTGCATTTTTATTTATTTTTTTCGTCCCCCTCCCTGCTTGTTAGCTGTCCAGGGAGGGGGGCTCTCATTCCCTGGTGGTCCAGTCGGTGGGCTGTGTAGGAGGGGGGCAGCGAGCTGTAACTTACCTTTCCTGCAGCTCCTGTCAGCTCCCTCCTCCTCCGCGCCGGACCGGTCAGCTCCCCTGTCAAGTCCCACTTTAAGTCTCGCGACCGCGCGGAGCGTTGCCACGGTAAACCGTGGCAACGCTCTGACCCCACGGCTCTCGCGAGACTTACACTGGAGGAGAAGGGAGCTGACCAGACCGGCGCCGAGGAGGAGGGAGCTGACAGGAGCTGCAGGAAAGGTAAGTTACAGCTCGCTGCCAGCCCCCAACAGCCCCTTGTCTGTATTATGGCAATGTAACTTGCCATAATACAGACATTGACTCGAGTATAAGTCGAGTTGGGGTTTTTCAGCACAAAAAAGTGCAGAAAAACTCGACTTATACTCGAGTATATACGGTAGATGTGTTAGCATTATACCACATTTTTTAAATTTGTCTGGTTATTATTTTAACAGAAATTCAATTTTCTATATATTTTTTTTTTCATTTGTATTTTGTGTGTACTGTGTTCTGTACTGCAGTGTTTGTGAGGTCTACATTTAAAAAAAAAAAAAAAAAAGCTCCCATAATACCGCACACTGTTTTGATATTTGAGAAATAATATAGCAGAAAACAATATTAAGGACTGTAATTTAGGGTCCCTCCTGTTGTTCCCTGTGCTTATCGTTTCCCTCATCTTAATGGATACATAATGGCACAGCTGTTCTAATAGGAAAGTAACAGCAGGTTTGCAGAACACGCTTATTTGTGTGGGAATTATGTACTTAAAGTACATACATTCTAATTTAAATATAAAATGTAAACAAAACAAAATTGCTGAGAGGCGGCTGCATATAGAGTTAAAATGCTGGTAATGGATATGAGTGCAGGAAACCAGGTGATTGGAAAATGTAATTGATTAGTGCCTATATGAGTCCATATGATTCCTCTATGTGAGATTGACAAGACCAAAAGGGGTATCATGGGCCTATTCGTCTTTCTATTACTGGCTCCTTTAGTATAAATAAAATAAATTGGTATTATAGTTGTAACCAGGCTACAGTTCCTACGGTTTCGGTGCTGTGACCACCTTGCCCTCCCTTCCAGTTACCTGATGGACAGTGTACCAAGATAATGAAGAAGAGAAGTCTGATGGGAACAAGGAGAGGATCTGTGGACTGGGCTAGGTTTGGGCTGTGCATAGCTGTGCTCTCAGAAAAAGTGACTACAGAAGCTCTGAGGATCACCCTGTACCAAAGAGTTTTCCGGATCTGCAGAGATACACCGTATAAGAGCTGCAACTGCTTTTCAGTATCTACTATGAAGAAAGTATTGTGCTAATTAATCAGCTGTGGAGTGCTGCATTGAAGACCCAGCAATCTGGCGAGCAAGATATGTGCTAAGTGTCTTGAGTGATATGTGTAGTCTAATTCTTACAGAGTGATTAGAATAAAGGAAAACAATAAGATTTATTTTCCTGGATCTGAGGCTTATTGAATAGTCTAAATATGTTTTATTGCCATCAGCAACATAAAATCCATCAGGATATTGCTACCTACACCAAAGACCCCAACGTTGTGCATCAACCATCTTATGGGCCACAACTATGATTTACCAAAGCCATTGGTAGGTGTGGGTTATATGCAGAGCATATGCAGACTGTTTGTGGTGCTGCAGAAACTACAGAGAACTACTTTATCTCAGTATTTTTAATAGGCTTGACACTTCTTGACTCTGGGTGTTATCGCTGTCAAGAAGTATCAATACCCCAGCTATCACCAGTGATGGCTGCAGGAAATGGCTTCAATTTATGGAGGATCCGGTGATCTCGCAGGATACTCCATAAACCTCAATGTCCTTCTCTTGCGCATACACGAGAGTACAGCAGTGACATCAATCCCTGGTGCTTCAGCAGAAGAGGGTTGGCTGAAAGAGAATGGAGGCTCCTGTGAGGGACAGGTTTAGATAAGTAAAATCAACTATGCCTGCACCTCCTGGCCACCCAGTGACGATGTCACCATCGGGATCTTTGGAAAAATATTGAAATTCCCCAGATGGTGAAAGTTCTACTTTAATCATCATATAATCATATAATAATTTTTCAGTAGCAGTAGGTGGTGATGCTTCAGTTTCCACCAATGCCTACTTTTGGAAATTGGAAATCGAACCAATAATACGCTGAAATACAAAATAATAACATATATATATATATAGCCCTTTAAAGCTTTTTTGAACAGAACCTTCACCATTTTCTGTTCTTTTCTGTCCAACTTGCTTTGTTTCAGTCATAAGTTTGTTAGTCTACCTATTCTACAGTGACATCAGTGCTGGAATCAGGTAAGTTTTTAAAAGGTTTTATCCGGAGGTAACCGGATGGGAGGTGCGGAGGCAGAGGAACACTGTAGTGTTAAGAATACGTTTTGTATTCCAAAGACTATAGTTTTTCTTTAAGGGAAGGTTATAAGCAAATTTATGAGAATGGTAAAAACAATGTCATGGCTAATTGTTGTACAGTTGTACATCTTAGATATTAAATAATAACATTTATTATAATCACAGCCAGTCATGAATTATTGGAACTCCTTGATGTAGATATAGGATAGATAAAGATATCACAGGGAGAGGCACTACCTATTCTCTCTTCTGCTGCTCCTGAGTGAATCCTGCATAGAAGGCTCCCACACAGCCTAAAATGGCCGACGGCGCTGCTCCTGCAAAGCAAGTTGGGCAAACTTGGATGCAGAGCTGGATGGAAGGCTTCCTTAACACATTTGACACCGTCTGCCATAAGTTTTGGTAGAACCTGAGAAGATGCGGGACTGAAGTCAAACAGCCGGTCCCTGTGGTTTAGCCAGAAAACAGAGTTCCTGTTCGGAAACTCCCCTCTGGACGGAATCCCAAGTGGACTTGATGTCCAGTAGGTAAGCTACGCACCTACGAAGAAAATAGCTCCCTGCAGTCTGAAGGACTTTCTATAGTTTTGGGTGAAGAAGCCTGTGGCCTCAGGACCTGGAGTGCTTCAGTGAAGCATGGAACCCAGAGAGTCTACTGTCACCTTTTCTATCTACCTGGACTGTGTCTGAATGCCACGGGAACTGGGTAAATGTACAAAGCATCTCGCTGCTCTTTCCTAGTCTCGACTCAAACCCTTGCATGCCTTATATTCTCTGCCTTAACCCTCAGTGAGCTCAATTTTAAAGCTACTGGTGGTTTCACCTTCTTCTGCATTTCTCTTGTGTAGTCAGCTGTCTTGACCTGGCAATTACCTTGCCTAATTGCCTAACTTGATTAATTGATTTTATTTTACTTTCACACAAAAATGCAAAATTATCCCCATGACATGCCATTGTACTAACATGTCTACAGCTGCAGAGTTTGCCAATGCTGTTGTGGCATAAACTTATCCTTATTCTTTTGCATTGTCACAAATAGAGAATGTTAAAATAAAAATGGGTCCAAGAGGTCCCCATTGAATCAGGTGGGAGTTGGTCATCTCTCATTTGCATCTTACACTTTGTACACCTTTACTGTACTTTGATCAAACTTGCAATCAAGGCATGTCAAAAGACATCAAACCACACGTATTACAGCCCTTCCAACATTTAAAATGGACAAAGAGGGACACTTAAATGTAAGGACGTGTGTGGGGTGTGGTGTGTTTTTTAGAGAAATTTTAGGTGACTTATTAATAACAATTTATGGAACTGAAACGTCATTTAGAACAAGAACAATGCATTTTATTTACACAGGCTGCTTTCTGAACATATTTATTGTAGATTAAGTGCACATTACTGGACATTACCATAGAAAAGAGAAACAGAGAGATTTGTGCTCAAAATAGGGACTGTCTTCCTAAATAGGGACACTTGGGAGGTATGTGTATTACCATAGTAATTTGCACCCTCAGTCATAAAATTTCTAGTCCACCTATTCTCCCCTTTCCCCTTCCTTCCCAAACACCTTCCTCAACCATTGTCTCTTTCTTCCTACTCATTTGTCATCCTCTGTGCCCTTCAAAAAATTCTCCAAATTTCCTCAAACTCCCTTATTCTACTATTTTTATTTATTTTTACCTCTTTCATTTATTCTGTCCAGACTATTTTTCTTTACATCGATTCTCTATAGCTTTCTACATCTGCCCTTACACTGTTTTACTTTACATCTCCTCCAAATCCCCTTCTCATATTGCTCATCTCTTCAGTAATTCTCCTCACAATCTCTCTACTTCCTCACACAGCAGTCATTCTTTTTCTCGCTGGTTATGATGACACATAATACTCTTCTATGCAACCACACTTCCCCAATATTAATATTCTTCTCTGCAAAGTAATGTCTAGCATAAAACCTAACTTACTCTGTAAGATTATGCCATTTGAACATAAACATTGTATTCCAGAACATGATGCTTTCAGAGTCTAGACAGTGATGGAATGTGATGACCATTGATGTGATTTGTGTTATGTATGTAGGTGGGCGAAGGTGTTATAGGACAGAAAATAAATCACATCTAAACTACTTTAGAAAGCATTGGGAAACAGAACTGTAGGTGTTCGCCATTCTCCTCCTCTCCACTACCTCTCATTAAACATAACAATAATTGATAGTCAAGCTCCCAGATGGTTTATCGGGCTTTGCAAAAAGAAGTGGCCTCTCACTGTAGCTTATATCATTAAATTCATACCTGCACAACAAGTCACTTCCAATGAAGCTCGTCAAAGTATTTGTGTTTGAAACTATCCTCTAAGGGATAAACAAAGGGAATTTAAGATGACTGTATCTACAGCGGTGAACAGATGTCAGTAGTTCTGGCAATGCAAGGGTTTTGAGAATGTCCGGATCTGTTTTTCTGTACTTGTTTCAAACACCCTTTCAACATTTGCATGGTACATTTGTACGTGTTTCTCTTAGGTACTTGCAAGGTTTCTGCAGTGCCTGTCGCCTTTGATTATCTGTTGTAACTACATATCCAACAATGGGGGTTGTGTATAAAAAATGTCTTATTCACTTTACCGTTAGCAATAGTTTTGTACCCATGAGCTATTTTTTTTCTGTTATTGCACACTTTGTACAAATTTTCTGCAGTTTCTCTAACACACCAGAATAATGTGTCTTTTCGACAATTTTTATTCCTCTATACCAGGGGTTCTCAACCCAGTCCTCAAGGACCCACAAACTGTCCAGGATTTAGGGATTACCCTGCTGTGTCTAATGTGTTTTATGGGGGGGGGGGGGGGGGGGCAAACACTTTAGACACAACAAGGTAATCCTGGACTGGTAGGGGGTCCTTGAGGACTGGCTTGAGAACCCCTGCTCTATACAATATTTTGGCGAAAATAAAGGAATAAACTGTGCAAACAGTTAAAGAGACAGAAAACTCCCACAAAAAGCAAGCTTACATTTTCATACATACCTCCAATTGTGTCAAACAAGGCACAGGTAAGTCAGCAGGTTATAACTGTTCTTACTCTAAAAAACTAATCTAACAAAAGTAAAAAAAATAAAGAAAAAATAAATACATTAGATTTCCCCTGCTTGAGTATATTGTGGTTTTCAAAGGACATTCACTATTCTATAACAATTGTTGGAATACAATAAATTGATGCAAGGGGATTGATTAGACTAACTGAAAGAATCGTAGATGGTTACAAAAAACACTCTATTGCTCAATAAACAATCAACATACTGCACAAGCACTGTCATATTGTATTTGTGGGCAGAACAAGTGATTGAGTGTCGATTTTCCTGATTCCACATGTGCCCCATGGTATTTTAAAACAAGACAACCCATACAGAGCCTACAATTACAATGTGTTATATTTGAAGGGGTCTCTTTTTTGCTTAGAGTGCTGTTTAAAAACATGTTTAAACATTTAAATTGTCCAAATAGAAAACAATTAAAAATCACTGTTTAGCAGATATCCGACAAATGACAACTTGCATTTTGTCATTGGGGTTATATCTAAAAACAGTTTGCAAATGCGGCAGAGCTCTTGTCTACTGCCTTCACAAGCCGTCCCCTTTTAACCCCACCCAGACTTTCTCTGGCTGTCCAATCACAGACTTCCCAAGGCTGCACAAATGAGAAGTCTTTGCGAGGCAGGTGCTCTGGGCAATTGCTGCCTCTTGAGTTCAGTGCAAATAAGCTAAGCAAATCAAGAAGTAACAGGACCTGCTGTCCATTTGAAAAGCCAGGATGGTGCAACCAGGTTAATTAATAAAGAGTAAAGTTTCATTGAAATCTGCACTTTTTCATTTTCAAATGAAAGAAAGAAGACACATTTCTCATACATAAAACTTTTCAGCAAGCTAAAGTGCTTTATGGGCCTGGAGTGTTCCTTTTAAAAGTTAAATGATATCATACTTAGTGTGACTACAGTCACATAGTTCTGTGATGTGATATAACTGCATACATATATTTATACTCTCTCCGTGTATATATTCCCTCCGTGACAGACAAGCAAGTGCTGGCCAACCAACCAGACATCGTGGTGGTAGACAAGAAACAAAAGACTGCAGTCGTGGTGGATGTGGCAATACCCAGTGACTATAACATCAGGAAGAAGGAACATGAGAAGGTGGACAAATACCAAGGACTGAAAGAAGAACTAGAAAGGATGTGGAAAGTGAAGGCAGTAGTAGTCCCAGTTGTGATAGGAGCACTCGGGGCTGTGACTCCCAAGTTGAGGGAGTGGCTTCAACAGATTCCAGGTGGGACATCTGAGATCGCTGTCCAGAAGAGTGCAGTTCTAGGAACAGCTAAGATACTGGGCAGAACCCTCAAACTCCCAGGCCTCTGGTCAAGGACCCGAGAAGGAGGAATAAACATACCACCCAGGAGGGGTGAGAAAATAAATTTAAATTTAAATTTATACATATATATATATTAAATATATATATAAAAGGTGTTACAAGATACGAATTGTATCTGTTTTATATATATATATAGTTTTCAGTGATCAGCACTCTCGGTCTTTAAAGGGTTAAAACCTGAAGTTTATTAAATATTCATTAAAAATTTGATCAATAAATTTGATCAATATACATATCATAGGTCCTCGGCACTTACTCATTTCGTTGCTGAAGCCTTGGTGCAACCAGCATACTGTATATATTTAAATTAAGCAAAGAGGTGCACTCATAGGTCTTAATCCAAACGTGTAGTTTATTCAATATTATTCATATGTTGTCCCAATCAACGTTTCAACCCTGTTTCGACATGAATAATATTGAATAAACTACACATTTGAATTAAGACCTATGAGTGCACCTCTTTGCTTAATTTAAATATATATATATATATATGATTAAGACATAAGACATAAACAGAAGAAAATGTCATTTTATATGGCAATATAATGTATACTAAGTCATGCAATTCTGGATTGTTTTTTATAGAGTTAGAACAGTAGATTTCCCTGACTGGAATGGTCAAATCTGCATATAAAGTGAATACCTCCATCAGAACTATGCAGGATCCTAGTTAAACTGGATAACATAGGCGTAATGTATAGCAGCAGTGCAATCATGGCAAAATCTTATTACGTAACAGTAGTCAAAAACAAATACTTATCTTTGCAAACAAAATCCAAAAGTATGTCAATTCTACCTCTGTGTCAACACTGGCAGGCAAAGGGAACACCAGACTGGCAGTGAGAAGTGTGCCCAGTTAGAAGCATTGGAGTCAGTGCTGCCGCCCATCCCATGTGTTCCCTATTAAGGGTTAATAAGTATGTAGGGGTTTAGAAAAATACCCCTCTCTGTCTCATTAGAGATTTTCTTTTGCCTGAAGCTGAAGCAAGCAAGGTGAATTGTTAGTATAGGGCCCACCTAAGAGGTTTGCCTTGACGTGGCAGGTGGGCATACATCTAATGGCCATTGGAGTGGAGCTAAAAACCTCCATTTATATAAATAAGCATAGGGATATGGAATAGTGTGCAAGTAACCTTTTTCTTAGATTTTTTAATTCCTTTTAGTATGGTTCTTAGCTGGTACGATGATAGTAAACCTGGTTTGTTTGGCCATTGACTTAGCATGTGATGTTGAATGCCTGTTAAGTATAGCTTGATGGTGTCATAGGTAAATTTTCACTTAAGGTGGTAAATGAGGTAAAACCCACAAAAGATTTCATAGCAAAACCATCTCGTATGTGACATTCTGCTAAAAACCCGTTAAATAATTGGAATGCCCTATCATAAGGTTTCCTAGTGTTAGAGAGTGACAATTGCGTGAAAGCATATTAGAGAGAACCAAACTACCATCAAGATGTGACATAAAACTTAACCACTAGATGGCCACTCTCCATGTCCTGAAACTGAATATATCCTTGAATACCAATAATACCAAATGCATTTCGGGTAATTAAACATTTTTGGATGAAAATAGGGGGATTAGCACATAAGATCTAAGGAGCATTCGTGTACATGTGCTCGAACGCTCTTTACGGCCATAGAGCGTTTGCGCATCAAAGAGACCAACCTATACAACCCATGAAGCATTTGTCTGTAAAGGGGATGAATGTTCCGCTGAACCACGTTAATGTAGACAAATAGAGAAAGCGTTCATGTGTTTAAGGAGCCAAATGGGACATCCATATGCATGCTTGCAATAAGTGTCAAATGCTCTCTTTGTGTAGAAGACAAAACTTTGTGTGAAAATTTAAAGCAAATGAAACATACAAAATTGAGCATTTGAGTAAATGAAATTAAGAAAACAGAGCCAAACCGTGATGACACTGTGCTACTGTGACCAAGGCGCAACAGCTGAGGCCTATGACTCACGGTTCAGAAAGATCTTCCAAGCAGGCTCTGTCGATTTGGAGGAGGAAGCGGATTCCTCAGGAAGAATGAGGCAGAGTTGGAAGAACAACTCTGCCAGAGGAGATTCAGTAAGCCGAGGAGAGGGTCCACATGGAACCAGGGTAAGTCCTGCCGATGGAGATTTGCCTGTGACCAGAAGTAGCCACAAGCAAATCACCAGACCAGGTAACGGTGTGGGAAACAGGATAGGAGTCCCTTAAAAGGTAACCCAGGCCCCTTTCACAACTACAGACCCATCTTTTTTGATATATATTTATTATTATTTTTTTATTAGAGTGTTCCTTTAAGATAATGTAAATAGAGTAAGGAGCACACCAAAAAACTTTATATATATGAAAAGAATAAATATTATTTACATGGGTATATACTCTGGGTCTGTCTCTTTAAATAGTATCCACAGAAATACAAAGTCATGCTATAATAAAGCATTTACCAAAACAACATATGTATACAGACACATATGAACACGCAATGCGTGGTATATAAATGACAGAAATATCATACAAACAGACCACTATAGTGATGCTCCCTTGACAAAGGCTCTGTAGCCGAAACGTTGTTTTTTTTTTTAAATGACTCTGTCCCTGCTTCTGACTTATCTTGGTATGGTTTTTTGCATTTTTTTATATGTTTGGGTTTTGTTTATACTTTATACTATAGTGGTCTATTTGTATGATATTTCTGTCATTTATATACCACGCATTGCATGTTCATATGTGTCTGTATACATATGTTGTTTTGGTAAATGCTTTATTATAGCATGACTTTGTATTTCTGTGGATACTATTTAAAGAGACAGACCCAGCGTATATACCCATGTAAATAACATTTATTAATTTCATATATATAAAGTTTTTTGGTGTGCTCCTTACTCTATTTACATTGTCATGTTTTTTGGGTTTTTCAGGGGATAGAGCCTTATGTGGGTGAGCACCCAGCAATTACATTAGCCTTTTCCTGGGGCTAATTCAACGTTTAGTCGAGTGTGCCCACCTTGTCTCATTTTTTATTACCTTTAAGATAATATGCCAAGTGTAAAAATTATTAAGAATGTCACTAATCTTATTCAAACTGTCTGCTAGTAAGAGGTTTATAATATGGAACCGTTTATTAAAGGAGTACTCCAAGCACCATGATCACTACAGTCCACCTTGGTGTAATTCCAATATAATTTGTCAAATTTGTTTTATAACGGTTTGACAACTTACCTGGGCCCTACTGTTTGCACGCAAAAGCAGTCCCTGCTTCTGGTATAGGAGAATACGGTTAGCTCCTCGAGGCTAAGCAGGGCCATGCAGGACTGCACTCACTTGCTGACAATGAGTGCATTCCTTTATCAGCCATGCTTTAACTCTATGGAGTCACCCAGGGTCACCTGCATTAGAAGAACGGATACACTAAAACACTCTTGGGATCTTTACCACTAAAGTCGGTTGTATTGGTTACGGTGCTTGGAGTGATCCTTTAAAGATTTGGTGATGAACCTAAAAAAAGTGTAGATACAGCGTGGACTGATTCGCTGTCAGAAAATCCAAACCAGAAATATAAGAAAGCTATACCAGGCACAGTAATTCTGACATTTATTAAAAAACAAATTGACCCTGAACTTGAGCATTCAAAGATTTCTAATCATCTTTTTTTTTAGCAGGTAAAATGTCTTGAAAAACTAATTAGAATAATTCTTTTCCATGGGGGATTTAAACCCATATGTCACATTTGATGGGCAATGTGCTTTCCTGGTAAACTCCTAGCTAATCATTGAAAATTAAACAGAATCAAAAGTGATTTAACATCTAAATGGCAGAGGATTGAGCTGTAAGACTGCAGGACATGATCTGCTACATTGAGCTAAAGTTATTTTCAAGCTTAAATTAACCCTTTAACTTGTGGGCTAGCTCCTCACACGTAAAGCAGGAAGGATAGGAAATAAAGTTCTGTTGTATAAATAGGACAGTTCTTTCTCTAAATATCGCTCTTATTAACTACCTCACTAACGCTATTTAAGGATGGGAACATAATACTGCCATGGTGATTAATCAGGAAAAGAAAATTACTCCGCAAAAACAGAGAATATGAAAACTCTGAGAAGGGACAAAAGCTTAAAGAAACTCAGTAGGTTGGCCTTTCGTTAGTCCCTGCTCAGGTCTCAAAAATCTTTTACTTACTTGTGCCATTACAAAGATTACCTATAGCATTGGCATATCAGACTGATCCCACCCATAAGGGCAGTCCAGAACCGAAATGCCAGCTAGTTCCCTCGTCATGAGAGATACAGCAACCCCGAACTATCATTTTGGCCTTCTTTGAGCCTCGTCAGCAAGGTGTAGCTGATACTCCTCTATGCACAGTGAGTGTAAAGAGAACTTGACGGTATTAGCAAACTTGAATATATAACTCCCAGATTACTGACTGGGACAAACTATAAAAAGTTATGAAATAGTGAAATCTCCAAGTTTCTGAGTATTTATACGCTGGTACATTCCTGCTCCAAACTAGTATATCTGTTAGGGTGTCATGTGTGCTCTGGTATCATCCCATGGTAAGTAGTCAAACTATTTTTTTGCGGCAAATTTTTTGGCACTTACCTGGGTTTTCTCGGGCTCAGGCAGTCCGACCCACTCTTCGGATAATGTTAAAGTAAATGTTTCCCTTAAGTAGATGTTTTCATTTGCTGGTGGAATTCATATCATTAATTCAAAAGTAGAGAAGAATCGTGTGCACAGGGGACACAGGAAAGTCTAACAGAATTTGATAACAGTTTCAAATGGTATTGTGGGATAGCGTCAGGGGACTCTTGGCAGCATAATTACAGTTAGTTATATGGAGCTAAATATTACTCAGCACTGTACAATAGGTAAAACAAGACAAACAATTCTAACAAAACACGTTTGACATATTGGAACAGTTTCGGTCTTGCCCAAATGAGCTTACAATCTAAAAGGATGAAGGACAAATACAAAGGAAGAAGTGAAGTAATCAAATCATCTGGAAATACCTGAAAGAATGGGAGGGTTTTTTGGGGAGAAGGAAGCTTAGTAGGAAGACAGCAGAGAAAGCTTATAAGGGATGAGTAGTTAAAGAGAAGCAGAGATGCTTCTGTAAATATGTGTGTTTTTAAGGATTCTTTGAAAGACTGCCAGGATGGGGAGAGTCACATGTGGCAAAAATCTGTTGTCATTTGAACAACCTCCCTCTGTATGTATTCAACTTCAGAATTCCATATACTATAAAAAATAAAATGGTGGATCCAAAGACGGACTTTAGAACCTTTGGAACTCTTTGTAAATGTAGTGATTAATAAATACACAAGGAAGTTTATCTCCCAATTGCTCCACGGTTTTATGAGTCAAGTTTTGGTGATTGATCGTATGAGTTTAGTGTTGACAGGACCGCCATCTTTTCTTACACAAAAATAAATATTACCTTTAAATATGTAGAAGAAGAGAAACTGAAAGAGTTTTTATCTATTATTAATAAGAATAAAAATATTGACCTATATTATAACAAGACCCTGTTTTATGCAAAGTTTTCCCAAAGAAACCATTACAGTTTTTAAATGAGTTAATAATAGAAAAAAATGGCCCCAACTACTCTACCTACAATCAAGAAAAGATTCGCAAATGTAATACTTTTAATACAATTTTTGAAAAAAAAAGTGTTTGGTCTTTTAAGTGTGGAGATTGCTCCACATGCCTATACCAAAAGAAAAATAAGAATACTGAGTTTAGAAGCTTTATAACTAAAGAGAAGGTTTATATCGTACATTTCATTAATTGTAAAAGCAAAAATTTTATTTATTTATTACAATGCGGCTGTGGGATACAGGACGTGGGAAGAACAGCTAGAACATTGCATGAAAGACTAGCGGAACATTTCTATGGGATTAGGAATAAAAGCTTCAAACATAGTGTCCCTTGACATTGCCACATTTGTATGGATTGTAATTTTAATAATTTTATTTAAATAGATATTGTTATAGAGGAGCCACATTAGAGGGGTGGTGATATAGCTCTGGCCCTCACAAAAAAAAAAGCAGAACTGATTTTTAAATCAAAGACATTGGGTTTTAATGATTTAAATGTCTAAAAAAATAAACTGGATATACTACCTTTTATGGATTAATAGGTTTTGTTTTTTCTTTCTCTAGATTTTAGATTCAAGATGTTTTATCGTGATTTTTTTTTGGTCTTGGATAAATATGTAAATTATTTATCTTATTTCTAATTAAAAATATGTATATTTCCACCACCACCCCCCCCCCCTTTTTTTTTTCTGTCATTCTTTTCTAACGTCCATTTTTAGATACAGGTGATTTTGGCATATGGGTTCAGGTATATTTAAGTTATACATATAAGTGAGTGTAGCCCCCTGGTTTAATATATATATATATATATATATATATATTTGCACCCCTCCCTTTCACAGGTGCCTCATCCCAGGGCCCTATTTAGCCTTGTACTGCAGAGAGCCCCAGATGGAATTTGTTCCCCAAGTAAGTGGGTTAATCTCATAAGAGCAGACATTAGGCTGTTAGAGTAGGACCTGACAAAGATGGGGTACATTGACGTTGTGGTAGGTTTATGCAATGTATGATCATATAATGTAACTAAACCCCCATTATTTTTGCCTAGATTAGGTGTTTTTAAAAAAAAAAAAAAATCTGTCAACATTGAAGTTGCTGTTTAGTAGATAGGTGAGTGCGCTGGATCTTGTGTATTGTATAAATTGGCCCCTAGCAGCACCCCATTTATGCATGTTCATGTGATGGCAGCCCCCTGGTTTCATATGTATATGTATAATTATGTATATATAGTATTTATACCCATAAATACATGTTGTTTTGCTTTTTTTTTCTCAAACCTTTTTAGGTATCTATTAGTATATATATTTGACTGGGGCCCTGGAACCGCCACCTCCCTCCTGGAGCCAAAAGGGGAAATTAGCTCTGACACCTCCAGGCACTGGACGACACTCAGTCCTGGCAACTCTGGAACCAAATGGGGAATTAGCTCTAGTCCTTACAAGGACTTTCCTTGTTGAATTTTCTGTAAGCTGGAACAGCAGACACAGGAGCAAATTGTCTTTCCCTCCATAACTGGACGATACACAGTTTTGGAGTGTAAGCAGGAATCTCTGTTTAATGAGGCACACTGGCCTTTCATACAATCCCTCCCCTCTGCCTGTGATACAATTAAAGTAAATAATGCAATAACCCAATTATCCCGAGGCAGAAAAACACACAATTTCCACAAAATACAGAAAACACCAGAAAACATAACATGTCCCCATATATATTACATCCCCTGATAGCCCTGATCTGGGTGAACAACATATCCAAAAATCACCCAGATCAGAGCAGGGGTTCAGGAAATTCCTGGAAGTCTCTTTTGACCGACCGCACGCATGATTTCATGCCCAAAACAGTTCCAGAGAATCAGGGCTTGCAGCCGGTCTAGTTTGGTAGTTTGCAAATGAACAAACAAATGAACAAACTACCGAACGGAGTCAATAGTCTTACCCTGGAGCTTGTTCCCTTTATCCAGACGAATGATCTCACCGAACAGTACCCTTCTGAGCTGAATAGAAACGAATGCAGATGATGATGGAAGTTCAGCGGTGTTCAGGAGTTTCTGTATCCGATTTTATTTCCAGGAGATTCATGCCCAAACACCTCTGCCTGCATTCATGCAAACAAGATGGCCGCCACTTCGTAGTTGTTCATAGGAATCGCGGCCGCTCAAACGAACAATTAGCACACTGCGATGAGAAACGTTCCAAGTTGTTAATAGGTGTTAACAAGCTCCAGGGTGGTGTCTGTTTGTGCAGTTGTTCGGTAAACGAACCATATAGTCCCAATTGCACAAACAGAGCCTGTTTAAAGTATATTAACCAGTTCTGTTGCAGGGGCCATAGTCACAGGGTAAAAGGCTGGCAAGTAGTCCCCTCCAAGAACTCGTGGCAAACTCACTTGAAAAGGGGAGTTTGTCACATATATATATATATATATTTACTGCTAAATTGAATATGATTGTTCTCATATATTTCCCCTCATCTGTAATATGTACAGTGCATAATTCCAGTTATTTAATGGGTATTTAATGCTTTTTATTATATAGATTTTTTTACATGTTCACTTATGGCATCTCTTTGTATTAATATTTTTGAATTCTGTATACATTTGATGTATTTTAGCATCAAACGTATAATTTTTAATTCACAAAAGAGGCAATATCAGCCCACAGTTCTCTTATGGCACACATTTACTTTGACCAATTTTAATTTACTCATAGAAAGAGATTGGTTTGTCTTCTGAGTGACCTAGAGTGATATGCATATATAAAGTTTTTTTTATGCAAGTGGTTTGTCCTTAAAGGGACACTCCATTCACCATAACAACTTTATCTAAATTAAGTTATGGTGCCAGGAAGCCCCCTGACGCACTCTTAATTTAAGGGATTAAACTGTTCTCAAATGGTTTAACCCCAAAGGTAGCCTCCAGCAATTATCTCCAGGTCCACCAGGGTGGCATACGGCTTCTGAATCTTCATAATTGGCTTCAGGAAGCGGTGAGTGCCTCTGTGCAGGGGCGCCACTGATTGTCTTGAACAGTCAGCCTACGCTTTGAGCCAATCAGTAGTTCCCCATTGTAACGAACCCTCATGTGGTAGCTATCGGTTCGTCTGTTTCCATCCGAACTGCTATGAGTATGAGTGATTATAGCTCGCAGTTTGGGTTTCCATTCATCTCTTTCTCCAGATCAGATACAGCTTTCCCAGCAGATTCTCCCATGGTAGTGAACAGGTACCCAAACATCAGCCAAAACTTGGTGAAGGATGTAACAAGACTGAACCTTTATTGGTGCCACACTGGCTTTTCTACAATTCCCCATGAAAGGGGCACTCCCCGTGGACCTTGTGGATAGAGACACAAAAAGTACAGCCAATGACAATGTAGTGACAAACTGTGACACTCCCAATACAAACAAGTAATTCCCTCCTCGCTGCCTGGAGATAATTGAGTCAGATAAAGTAATAACTTAATTAGCTCCAGGCAGAAAAAACACAATTTCCCCAAAACTTAAAAAGTACCCCAAAACAGACAGGATCCCCATAAATGTCATATTCCCTGATAGCCCTGATCTGGGTGACCAACATATCCAAAAATCACCCATATAATTTCAGGGGTTTTCGAATTTCATGGAAGTCCCATTTGGACCGACCGCACACGAGGCTCCTGCCCAGAAATAGTTCCATGAGTTTAGGCTGTGCGGTCGGTCTATTATGAAAAATCACAAGACCGAACTAATGCACAAACGGAACCCTCTGGCTCATAGTAGCGATTTTCTACCTGGTTTGTGGGAACCAAACTACCGAACAGCGCTCTCCTAGCTGTTCGGGAAAAGGATACAAGCATTCATATAGTTTGACTGGTGTTCGGGAAGTCGAGTGTTCGATTTTAGTTCCAGACACTCGACGACCAAGTCCTGCTGCTTCCTCTCGTCCAAACAAGATGGCCACCATTTTCTCTTGCACATGGCGTTCGGCTATATGAACAGCAGCCACACAGGGAGAGTGCTTAATTGATGATTTCCTTTGGTCATAGTAAGCCAGAGGGGTGGTCGGTGGTTCAGTAGTTTTGAAACTACCAAACAAATAAACAAAAACTGTGGGAATAGGCGAAATATTGTTAGAAAAAAGTTAGAAAATGCTGGGTTTCCACCCATTAATAAAAAAGTTACGTACTGGAGATAGGCACTGAAGGCAACCTTTGCGGTTGAACTATGTAAGAACAATTTAGCCCCTTAAGGTAAGAGTGTGCCCAAGGCCTCCTGGCACCATAACAACTTCATTAAGATGACATTGTTATGGTGATCGAACCCGGTAAACACTGGTTTTGTTTGCACTTTAGTGCGCTATCACTGTTAGATATGCACGTTGGTTTGATTTTGCGCCAGAGACACTTTCTGTGTTATAGAAATATGTAGAATGCACATGATGTTTCTCATTGGAAATCTCTGAATTTGCCCATCAGCTGTCAAATTTGGGGGCAAATTACTTACAATTATTAAACAGTCAGAGTGCTGAAGCTCTAACAGCAATTTAGCGCTTTTTTTTGCAAACCCCAGAGTAATAGATGCATATTCTGGGACAGCAGTCAAACCTACATTACACCTATAGCAGAATTTAGCAACATTGGTGCAAATATGACTAGTAGCTAATCCTCTATAAATTGTGAATGTAGCTAATCCTCTAAATTGTGAATGTAGCTAATCCTCTATAAATTGTGAATGTAGCTAATCCTCTAAATTGTGAATATAGCTGTTGAAGAGATTTTTTTCAAATCATCTATTTTGCCTTTAATGTTCCAATCTTGTCTTGAATTCGTTAGAATTTCCAGCTTAGAGAATTCCTAAGACTACCAAGTGCACACATTTGATTCGAATACCTTTCTGTGATCATTGGATTCACAGCAAGGGACCCCAACCCTCCACTTTGTTCAATACTCTGTGCCTCTTTGAAGATAAACAGTTCAACATTACCAGGAATAGGTGATGACTAACACACTTCAGTGACACACATTGGGCTAACACAGTGAGGTCCTGTGTGTTTTACTCACACAAACACTGCAGTAGCTCCTTATTGTCTGATCCCCTGCACCACTAAACCATCCTCTCCTCCTCCTGCACGTGTACCAAGTATAAACCCCCCTCCTCTGCCACTCAAGGCTGCTCATCCCGTACTAGTTGCAGACACAGTGGATGTTGCTAGCTCAGATCAATGTTTCCTTTTGTCTCTGACTGAAACCTTTCTAGTGATCTGAAGGAACTGCAGTGAGCCAAGACGTTTCCAGGTACAGTAATCCACAGATAAACCAGTGTTTGCCTCAGTAGTATTTACTAGTAAAAGATACAGGCATTGATTTCTTCAACACGGTGAGATTTGATTGACATATTGACATGTTTTGGTTTGATCTATTGCTTTATATTTTGGAAAAATCTCAAAATACACCCATTGTGATACTTTGTTAATTTTGCTACATTGTACCATTTGATCAAGAAGTTCCTTTCTCGTTTGTAGAATAAGTGGATGACCCAGCAAATCCTCAAATATGTATATATATATATATATATTATTTGTATCATTGTTATTGGATATATATATTGTTGTTAGTTATGCATGGCTGTTGTGTTTGGACTTTGGATTTGTGTGTGCTTAATCTGCAGCTGCTATACCTCTCTGCGTTGATCAGCTGTGTACTTCAATGAATGTAGAGGTAATATTGCAAAAACATGGGATTTTGGTTTTCCAGGTGATGGTCTATTTATTGATATTGGGGAGAGGTACATCCTGGGATTTGTTTTTATTTGCAAACCACATTACCCTCAGACAGACAGAGATCATGGGAGTTTTAGACAAGTGTCCTTGCAAAACCTTTCTGCACAGCCTTTGTACCAATGATGCAAATACTGGCTACACTACACTTGGCTACACAGAATTTTATCAGACATAGGTACCTACTGGGACTCTAGCTGTTTTGGAATACAAACCTCATTACCCTCAACCAGGCAAGGATAAGGAAGATTTGAGTTCACCTATTAGGTGTTCCCTTGCAAAAACTCTAATGCATAGATTATTATTATTATTATTATTATTATTATTATTATTATTATTATTATTGACCTGCAGGTCATCCAAGTATCAGATATACGGTAAGCAGATTCTAACAATCAGGCTGTGTTTTGGGTACAAATTTAATATATCAGCCAAGCAGTGTGAGTTTACGTCCAAAACATCAGTGGTGTCAGAATAGCCTCTCCTTGTACTGAGATTATTGGCAATAAACAAACTGCATTTTTATTCTTGAGTCTCTACTTCCCAGTTTGATTTGTAAATAATTTACAATCACTTGTCAGCTGCAATGGATGCCTACAGGAAACCACTTGATGTGATTTAATCTTCTGAACTCTTCTTTGGTTCTTAATGGGTTTAATGTTAGGTTCTGTGAATCAATTACAAGCTTTTACAGGCAGTGTATATTCCCTTATGACAATTATATTACAGGAAGCACTCCATGTATCTCAAGCAGTTGATGCTCTGTACATCCATACCCCAAAAGGGGTAGACTAGCAATTAAAATCTGCAACTGATGGTGGAAAATAAATCTTTTGATGGCAGGACCTCCAGAATGTCCAGCAGATCTTAAAATTAAAGAAAGATAATTTTTATTTTTATTTATTTTTTTTAGCAATAAAAATATATGGATAGATCTAACTCTAAATTGAAATAAAGACAAAAAAAACACATTTTATAATTCACAACCACAAATGGCAACATAACCAGTACTTAATTGTAACCACGCGGATTTCAAACTGATTACATAACCCCAAATAGACTATTTCAAACATTCTAACAGAGAATAGTTCTTTTGGAGAACTCTGACTGTTCTGTATAATGAGCCCCCTTGCGGACTGCTTTATCTACCCCACACTTCAAGTCAGCTCTTTTTATATCAGTAGCTGGGCTCTTTCAGATGAAATTGCAATAATTGGAGCTGCAACATACTGAGATGTTAAACATACCTATAACGTGTATTCTAAAAGTCAATTACATCTTATATTGCATACTTGGGTATATATACACCAGCATATCAAAGTTCAGTAAGGAGACAGGTTTTCATCAATAGATAATATTGCACATAGTGGTCTCTGTGTGGTTTACAATTGATAAATCAGGAGTGGGGAAAACACTGACCCCCACAGCTGGTGTAGAACTACAAGGCTTATGATGCACTAGCCCAGGCATAGGCAACCTTTGGCACTCCAAATGTTTTGGACTACACCTCCCATGATGCTTTGCCAGCATTATGGGTGTAAGAGCATTATCGGGAATGTAGTCCATAACATCTTGAGTGACGAAGGTTGCCTATCCCTGCGACTAGCCTGAAGGGGTGGAAAAGCATCATGGGAACTTTAGTTCTGTAAAAGCTGTGAGTCTACATTTTTTGCCACTTCTATAACACATTGTAGTTTATATTATTTGATTTGATGTTATATGGTGTCAGGGAAAATAAATAAACTGTGAATCTAATTATAAATTGTGTCATTAATGCATAGTGTAAGTGGTCACAAAAGCTACAATTGTCCAATATGACATTTTTTATATGTCAAATATGTATTAAAATTCATTGGCAATATAATACACTATTAGTAGCGAGTGATATAGGTCATTTGTTTAATTCAACATATTTTTACTCATGCAATCCTCATAGGTTTTCATTCGCCCAGATGTGCAAATTCAACATTGCACCCTTCAGTGACTGAGAAAATGAGTATAGTTGAATTAAGTAATTATAGCATAAAAAGAAAAAAATAATTTTGCTTCCTGTTAAAAAAAAAATGTATTATTGTTGTTATTATTTATCTTTATTATTTACTATCAATTGGAAATATTTGAAAAGATTTTAAAATAATAAAGATAATAATTACATTTATGTATATAGTGCCAACACATTCCGCAGTGCTGTACAATAAATAAGGAAAACTATAATTTCTAAAAACAAAACACTTTTAGACAGATTGATAGACTGGTAGATTAGACTCGTATTCCCTTTAATGTATGGGATATAAAATGTATAGCAATACATTTACTCAAAGAATCCCAAAAATGGGACAGCAAGAAAGCTTTGAATGCGTCTTGCAATTCTCTAGAATAATTGTATCCAGTGTAATCCAAGGATTACATATTATATATGATACATATTGATCATGTCTTGTGTTTTTTTCCCCTAATAATCCCTTCATTCTACATCTTAGTGCCATAGATTTAGAAATACATGGTATTAATATTTAATGGTTAACCAAAAGATAATGCCTGACCGTGGATGCTTTGTATAAAGTGATGCTTATTGAAAATGAACAGCTCATATTTCATGTTAAAGAAATTATTTGGCTTCTAAAATAGTATGTTGTGTTTTTGTTGACTGGATGGCATGCTCCTCTATCACATAAAAATGGCATTAGCATTTAGAATACTAGCCGGGTCAAACATACAATTTATTGTAACATGTTTGATATACTTATGTAAACTGTAGAATAATGTTCACATTGTCGAAGTTGTGTCCATGTGGCAAAAGTTAACACCCTCAATAAAAACAAATTCTTCACTTAATCTATAGATTGCTGTTCAGGGATAACAAACATTTTAAATTATGTAGATTTACACAGTTTTAAAGAAACACTTTAGGGCCAGGAACACAAATATGTATTCCTGACCTTATAGTGTTAAAAACACCATCAAACCTCCTTAAGCCCACCCTTTGCCCCCTCCTCCCCTTAAACCCCCCAAAATATAGTAACATCTTATCTTTATTCCAGTCATATAGGAAATAGGAAAGCATAGGATTGGCTCCTCCTTGAATCAATGTATCTCTATGAGTAAAGTTTATTGTCTCCATGCAGAGGGTGGAGACACTGAATGTCAGTACTGTACACCTTGCAGCACTGTCCCAGGAAGCACCTCTAGCAGTCACATGAGGAGTGGACAATGGAGATATCCCTAGGCTGTAATGTAACCATTGCATTTTCTATGAAAAGACCGTGTTTACTGCAGAAAGGGAATGATTATACTCACCCAAACAAATACGATGAGATGTAGTTGTTCTGGTGACTATAGTGTCCCTTTGGTTTTTCATTTATTTGTCCCTTATTAAAATACTGGATGAATAAAAAGTTTTAGAAATATTTTGTGCACAATATTTCAGGAACTGTCAAAAATATTAGCATACAAGAATAATTGCAATCTTTGTCATTTTCTGTAGGTGTGAAAAAGAATGGATAAATAATAATGGTGCTTGTGCATATTTGTTAAAACCGTAAATCATGTTGATTGGACTTGTGCATGGGAAAAAAAAATTCTGAAAAGAGAAACAAACAGTTTGGGTAGTCTGATAGTCACCCATGTGGTGGTTTGGCTCATCCAAATGTCGTCCATGCAAAAATATCAGGGAAAACAATTCGAATGAACCAAAAAGGTATTAAAATGGGCCAATTAGTGTACTACTTTATACATATTTTCCAGTATGCAACAATTTCATGCCATTTGCTTCATAGATGCTTGTTTGTTTTTTTTTTTAATTCTTTATTTTGTTCGTGCAGAGGTTTAACATGTGGATTTGCACTGCCACAATAGCTGGTGCAACCAGGTTGGTATTCACGCTTAATCATATGGCATTAAAGACATTGCACTTTTTTTTCTAAACGTAGTTATGTAAACAGGATCATATTTTAAGCTTATAAAAACAAGGGAGAACAGTAGCTTGGTTCACAGATGTGTTTCACCCAGTAGTCACAATAGATGCTTGTTTTAATTACAGATCAAGTGAGAAAAAGTTACCATTAGAAGTAAAAACGGAGGAACAGCAAAATACTACATTTATATAGTCTATATTTATTAAATCTATAATATATGCATAGAGTTTTTTTTTTCTGTTCCTTCTTTTTTTCTCTCCATTAGTCACTTCACACTTGATCTGTAATTTAGAGGTTACCCCTAACCACAAATCATCTTTTTTACCATTAATCTTCTTACTTTTGGGCACCATGGGTGGAACTCGGAATCACGAATCAATCGAACGCGCCTACCCACTGCGCAAATAATTCTTCAGTTATAAATCAATTTGTCGCTTTGCAATTACCTAATTCGAACAACCCCCTGATTGGCCTAAATTCAGGCGCATTCAGCCAAATGAGCAATTCTAGTATTTATAGAAAAACAGCTTTCAACCAAATAGTTAGAACAGAAACACCAATTATTGGTAGTCTATAGGCATTTGCAGAGTGCTTTTATGGCATATAAAGAATACTTGATGTGTTCTGTGTGCGCAGAGGCATCCCTCTGGTATAAAGCAAACATGAAGTTTCACTTGCAAAGATAGAGAGGAGGGAAGGGCAGGCTGCAATTTTCAGTGCCTCTGCAGAGCTGCAGAGTAAGAGAACAGATCACTAGCAGATGTGTTTAAAATTAACGGTGGAGTAAATAGAGAGGTAAGTGGGGTTTTATGGGTTATGTTTAAGTCTGCATTACTTCTGAATGAAAAACATAATGTATTCCATCTGTACATGTTGCTGGAATAGGTTTAAATTGAAAAGTAGTAGGACTTGATCTGAAAAGAAAAAGTTTCATATAGGTGTACTGTCCAACAATTTCCATACTATCCCTATTCATTTATGTATCTTGAGAGGCATGTGGTCTAATTGTTAAGCTGTTCATTATTAGATATATCCCTTAAAGTTTGTCTTCAGTTGTTAGACCAATGTTCAATCTGTTTAACAAAAAAAAAACAGATCTCCCCCTGCTCCTAAACCGCAGCCCCTTACCTGCTGGTTGATTACACATTATCAGTAGCCAATGATAGTCAGTGAGTGTTTGGAGAGGAAAGACTGTTTGCACTATAACCACATTGTAGGGTGCTCATTTAAGTGTAAAAATTCAGGAACTGAGATACAACATTTAGGCCAAATATCCAAATTTGAAAATTAGCTAAGTTACAGAACTTTTCCTAGTCAAATATCTTAAAGGGACAATCCGGGCACCAATGCTACTTTAATGTATTTGATAAGTTTTTGTCCACTATTTGCATTTTTTTGCATGCTCAAATCTTTTTAGTTTTTGCATAAAGTAACTAAAGGTTTTGCAGAATGCTGCACCATAAGCCAGCCTCCTTAGCCACACCCCCTCACTTCATAAAAATACTTCCTTATCAAATGAATGCAAACAGCACAGCCACTGACAGTACTGAATGATCTGAACTTTATTGAAACGAAACCTGAATTAGAAGGAGAGGACACCCAGGGAGAATACATAGTAAGGATATCACTGCCTGTCTGTAGAGTCTGCTACCAGGTTTTGAATTAAAACTAGCTCAAACAGTGTCTTTGGGGCTGAGACTGTGTGAATACATTTGATATGGACGTCTTTCTGATACAAGGGTGTGTGGCTAAGGGGACAGACGTATGGTATAGCATTCTGTAAAACATGTATATTTTTTATACAAAAAAAACTATAAAGATTTAAGCATGCAAAGTATACATACAGCATTTTAATGAGGCTAAAATTTATCAAATCCATTTTTTGTATTACTCTTTTCTTCTGCAATTCAATTTTCGATTGTACACATTTGATTGCAGAGACTCCAAAGTCTAAGTAGTATTTCAAGGAATACTCCGTCAGATCAAAACCTCAAGGGCGGCAGAACCACTTTAAAAAAAATTGTGTGATTTATGACTCATGAACTTGCAAACTATGATAAATGACCTACGAAGTAACTTAATTTCTCAAATCCTCTATATTGTATGTTTTTTTTAGATGCTGCTCTCCAATCTCAGTGTAATATTGGATAAATTGTGTTTTCAGAAACCTTATTTTTAGTACTAAGATGTTTTCAGGTTACAAAAACTATTATAGAAAAAAAACTGAAATCTGTAAAAAAAAATACTCATTCGTGGTAAATTAATATACAAATATAGGCCTTGATTTAATAAGCTTTCCGAATGATGTATCTATATTCACCATTAAAGTCTTTGGGAATATTTGTGGATAAATCATTTGCAACATGTTTCTGATAGTACTGAATCATTTGGAAAGCTTATTTAATGGAGGCCATAATTAGGGTGTTCAATCTGCTTGTGTTAAACAAGGTTATTTTTGTTGTAGTGTCATTCTCTGCAAATGCTTGAATACAATGGGATTGGCACTCTTTAAAAAATCGATTTTCAAGCCAGCATAGTATACTCTGGGTTTTGTTTGACTTCAGCATATTCATACCAACTGATATCATGCTTGGACAGCGCTAATTGGCTGAGTAATTTTGCTCATACATTTATGTTCAAAGACTACTAAATACGTAACTTTTTATTTATTAATTTATCAGTTTAGGAAGTACTGTTGTAAAGTTTTCAAGATTAAAAAGTATCGTGCCTCACAATCTGACACCTTTGCTAATTAGCTAAGAATAATAAGGGGTTCGAGGCAAAGAGAGGGCTTTTGCCCCCCACGGGTGCACAAGGTTTGCAGGAAAGACAATGCCAACAAAAGAGATAAAGTGAATATGATCAAAGTCCTCATTATGTTACTCTGGTTCTGTACGAGTAAGTGCTTATATAAAACATTCAGGAACAGAAGCGCGTACATATAGTCAAGTATAAAGTATGAAGAAAGGCACTTCATATTAAGTTCAGCACTTCCATGACTTCTTAACAGCTCGTTGACTGGGCTTCTTATCTTCTTAAGATAAAAAATAGAAGATAAATGGGATTTCTTCAAAGTAATATTACAAAAATGAAACCCTTGGGAAACAAACAGGCACGGGAAGGAAGATGCATTTTGATTTTATAAGTAATTCCATCTGGAGGCTTCGTTTTTTTTTCATTTAAGGTTACTACGCATTTATTTAACGTGAATGTCTTCCTAAAATGTCAGAATAAGGCTATGGAAATGATTTTATATTTTAAGCTCTTAGGCACGTGTTACATGAATTACATTGTTTTCACGTGATTTTAACATGCCATGTCTATCTAAACAGTGTCCTTCATTCTGCACTGAGAGTTAACTGTGGTTGTCCCCAGTATTCAATGCACAATGACACTATTAGACTTTTTTGGATATCAAACAGTATCTAACAAATACAGACATTCAGAGAAACTTCGAGGAGATAATTGGTCACAAAGACACAGTGATCAATTATCAACTGCAGTCTAGTGATGATGCTGATGGTCAGAGCTTGGAAGGTCCTGTTTTTTGGGTTATTTTTCACTGAAGATTAGTACAATATGTAAATCTGTCACAGTACTCAACAAAGATGACAAGGGAGATAGAGTGCCTCCTCAAATTGGGTTATCCTACTTCAGCAGTGGCATCTGTACCTTTCTAACACACAAAAAATAGCCATTCAGAGATGGGATTGATCTGGTATGTTAATATAGCGTGACTAAGTCCCCATAATTTAGTTTAGACAAGTGATTTTAAGCAGTTCTGTAAGATTTCAAACGGTTATTTTTTTGTTTGTGCGCGGTTTAATTGTTATGCATTTTGTATGATTCTGGCACACAGGGAATGGGTATCAACAGAATAATAGAAAGGTTTGGTTCTGGAACACGACAAATCTATCAGGAATAATGGGACACAAGGTTTCAGGATTCTGGATTCTGTAAACCCCGGGTGATTAACGGAGGGAGAGCCCATGATACTTAATGCACTTTGCTGAGAGAAAGGTGTTATCGGTAGGTGTTTGGCTTTTGCAAAACAGGGAATAAAGAATAAAAGTCCTGATGATTAAACAAAAAGCAAGCACAAAGCGGGCAGGTGTCTCAGTGTCAATGAACATTAACATGTAGCAAAGATGGATCAGATCCACACACAATATAATGAACAGCTTGCTAAACTGTCCTTTGCCAGTTGCATATTATGAACATATACTTCAAACAGGTCTTTAACTGCTACAATGTGCACCTGCAGGTAAAGGCTTTGGCTTGTGATGTGCCGCACATATCGTTAGTACTTTAAATCCATGATTTTCAACAAGGAAAAAATAGTCAGACAATACTTTGGAAAGGTTGTCATTCTACCTCCTGATGTATAGATTCATTCAGCTACAGCTTGAATTAAAACGTCCAGCTAAAAGAAATGGCAAAGGTTCCATATGACAAGTGTGTTAGAAATAGCCACAGCTTCCTTCTATGGTTAATGGGAATAGAATTCAGGTACAATGACTGAAGACATGGATGTTGTTAGGGGTAGGCGAATGGAGCTGAAGCCTGGGTGTTCTGCTGTAGATCCCTGAGTGTTACTCTATCAGGGTTTGCAACAAAGAACAATGCCTTTATACTGGTGGAGAAAGCGGGCAAGACATTCTGCAAGGCCAAGTGTGCAACATGTCTCTGATCCTGACCGTAGCAGATTATTACCCCTTTACTGACCCCCTGCCTTCTTTACTTCATGGTCTCACTCAAAATAGGGTCTCTACCTGTAGTGCCCTTTAACATCAGGGTATGTAAAGCATGTATTTAGGTGCTGTTTGAATCTGTAACTTGTCTCCTCTCCCTTTCCGTACCTATTTATCTCTCTCAAAGTTATCTAATAAACACTAAATTTTAGAGCAAATTTGAATTCCAAAATTTAGCTGTGACTAAAGCTGAATTTAAGAATTATTCGAAATAATTTATTTTTTGCTTGCCATTCAAATTCTGAGTTTAGTGATTCGTCCTGTTTATATATTGCTATGCAAAGGGGAATAGGACATGAAACAATGAGGGAAGTATAACATGAAAGCAAAGGAAATGGAAATGAGGATATAATTTCAGGAAAGAGGTGAATGACGAAATTATAAGATGGAAAGGAACATTGTAGGACTATCATGACATGAAAGGTGAGATGGCTGCAGTATTACTTTAAAGGAATATTCCACCATGGCTTGCTGAAGTGGATATGGTGCCAGTACAACTCTAGTGCCCACTGTCCATTTAAAGACGTTAAACCATTTTTGAATAGTTTGAGTTCTTACATGGGGTCTGCTGAGCTCCACACACTAACTCCTCTACCATCACCAAAGATCGACAGGTTCCTAAGCAAGGGAATGAGCAGAGAGCAGGTTCTTCTCAGATGAGAAAGAATATAATTTACTGTGGTTGGCAAGGCCATGTTACAGAGAGGAGTAAGAGTAACAAAAATAGAGAGAGTAAAAGAAACCTAGGGGTAACAAATGCAAGGTAGGTAAAAGGCACAAAGGGGGGTGGGGGAGATAGAGACTCAAATGGAAAAGGAAGAGATACAAAGTCAAAGGGGAGTAGGATACAAAGGGGAAAAAAGACAAAGGTGTTTAAGAGGCCCGAAAATGGAGATAAATAACACAAAAGTGGCCAAGAATGGTTAATATACATTTTATGGGGTTTGACATTCAAAAGGGAGGATCAGAAACAAATGAGTGGGTAAGTGACTACAAAAGGGCGAAAAAGACACAAAAGCAGAAATACGAACGAAAGAAGAGGAAACGATACGCAAAACGGGTGAAAGGCACATAATAAGGGAGTAGATACACAAAATGAAAGGTTAGAGCGGCAAAAAGAGGATTAAGAGACACATAGTACTACACAGTTGGCTTTTGACAAAAATCATTCCAAAGGCCCTACGTATAGTCTGGTTCTCAGAAGCATTAAAGGTAGAGAATCAAAGAGATGCGGTATGAGAGAGGATGATTATGTGCGGAGGGCATAACAGTGTGGCAGAGTAATGGTTTGAGAGGAGAATATATGACCAAGTAATAATAGAGGTACTGGGGTATTTATGGTTCCTTGGTAAGCATATATTTATTTACTAACCACACCTCCTCTGCATGATAAAAGCGATTTCACTTTCAATCAGATGCTAACGTGCTTTAGTAGGTTTTATCTAATACTCTGTTAATTAAACTTGAATCACACATAGGAGACTCCTGCATAATCTAGAATGCAATTAACAGAGCAGGAGATAAGACATTCTAAGTTAGACAGAATGTGCAGGAAAGGAAGTTTAAACATTAAATCTCTCAATACAGGAAATGTTTAGGAAGGCCTGTATAAACAAAACAGAGTAACGTCAAAATGGCAGAGAATTGAGCATTGAGGTTAAAGAGGCATGATCTACACACCAAAACTGCTTTATTAAGCTAAAGTTGTTTTGGTGACTATAGTGTCCCTTTAACTGAAAATGTGATTGGTCACTGACACGTATTTTGATTTCTTACTTTGCCTGGTACATTGCTAAAAAGAGTGAAAAATCCATGCATTTCTCACACTACAGACATGGACATTGCGAGAAAAAACCTCAGTAAGTGCTCAAAGAATTTACACCAGCAAAATTCATGGATTTCTCACAGTTATGACATGGAACTTTCATGTATAATGTTTTGCGCCTGGAAAAAAAATTCAATTATATGGAATTTATGTGAATTATTTTCCTTCAAACCTAAATACTGAACACTATCTGTGATACTGCTTCACGGAAAAATAAAGTACTCAATTCAGACTACGTGGAAATAGCTCACAGACTGGAAATTCTCAGGGCATGATAAATTGTTATAACACTGAAAAGGGGGCCATGAGAAGCTTGTTTGTTTTGCCTCGTAACAAGCTAATTTTTTATGTACCAATTTTTTTTGTATCTTCTCAATGTGTTTTATTATTCATTATCAGCCCACAGAGTATCTATGTACATTTGTTTCTGGTGGGTTGGAGTGGCGTATTCTATTATGCCCATAACTTTAGATGTTCTATGGCTACACCGAAGTTGAAGGTCATATTGAGAAACAAGCTGTGCGTTGTCATTTGTTTTCACTTATAAGAGTAGGAGTAATGAAGAATACCAACAATTATATGAGGCAGCATAGCAAAAATAGCAATAATAAAAATGAAAAAAAACTCTGTTTCAATATTTTGTTTGTAATTACAATTCTCCCAGTAGTGTCCATCATTCCTCATTCTATAACGTGTCTTTGTTAGATCAAAGCATTGAAATGAAGTGCTTCACTACCATAAATATTTATAGGGCTTCAAACTCTTTCAAGGCACGGATTCAGACAACCTGCAGTGTCACTGACAAGTAGTCGAAAGGGTTTTTTCAAGCACAATTAAAAGGACACTTGAATGTAGATTTCTACCCAATTTTAAAAGTGTGCATGGATTGTTTAAAAAAAAATGCACGTAAAAGACGTAAAAGAACAGACAAATATTATTTTCTTGAGAGCAATCTTTAAGCTTATAGCTTGAAAAATGTGTTATATAGCTAGCATATAAAATTAGGGCAAAACAGCACTTGTGTATATAATCTGATCAAGGAAACGTAAAACAAATCTTTGTTGTATCATTTTAAGCATCTTTGCGAAACATCAGGAGAAGGGAATATAAATTGTAAGAGATGTTATAGGATCTTGTGTTTAACAATCGTTAAAACATGGGCATATCAATTATTGTACAAAGGCAGTAGATAATGTAAATGGGGAAACTATAGGTTCTCTGCAAAAATGTTGCTCTAATGGTTATTTGAAAGGAAACTGTTGGCATTTTTGTAAATGCACATTTCTACAATGCCATCAAAATATTAATTGTTTGACCTAACTAGACCATTGTACTATTGCATTATTGCTATTACAGTCTGCATTTGATTACAATTTAGTTATTCTGAGCAGATTTTGCTAATTCAGGCTAAATCCAATTTTTTTTGTGAGTAATTCTGTTTGTAAATAAATGTCAGAATTATATTGATCCAGCACTCAGAATAGTATCACACCCTAGAACTAAGGGTAACGTCTTACCGGACCTTAGACTGGCCATATTTAACATACCCGAGAATAGTCAGACAACTAGCCGAGGTCAGGGACACAGAACGATACACAGCGATAAGGAAAAGCCAAAAGTCAAGGGTACCAGAAATCAGGGAAGTCAAAATGAAGCCAAAGTCAAAAAACAGAAAAACACGATCAGAAACATACTCTCGGATAACCATCTAGGGGAAACCACGACAGGGCAATGAGCTAAGGGAATATAAGAGTTTAAATAACCCTTTTGCAGATCCGATTGGCTGTACCTAGCCCTTGAACCCAAAACGTGCGTGTTTGTCTTTTGCGTGAAGTCACCCTCACGTTGATGTCGTCTTTACCGTGGATGGATGTGGGGATATATAATTGCGTGGGTCTGCAGCGGCCGGCGTCCACCGACATGCCGCAAAAGCCAGGCATGATAGCAGAAGACCGCTGAGCGGTACTCCCCTCTTTCTTTGGAAGGTAATTATTTCTGTTTTTGTCACATGGAGATGAAGAATACATGACAATAAATAACCAATATCCAAAAATATTGCTTTTATTAGTTACTAGTTAGTTAGGACATAAATTTATACTCTGAATTGATGGCATGTGCAAGCTTTGTTAGGTAGTAATAAATGCCTTATGCAAAGCCAGCGCCCCAAACAGCATTTCTAAGTTTGCACTCTGGGCTCACAGCTACCACATCTGGCAGATGTAGTTTTACTATTAACTTCCACCCACCCCATGGTACTCACTACCTTTATAGATAGTGCAAATGATCTGTTCTTCCAAACACACAAATTATGTCTAAAAACCTCTCCCCACCTCCTCAAATTCACTGGGCATGCCTATTAACCATTCACCACTTCACTTTCTCCTATGGTTTAATCAGGGCCGGCCTTAGGCATTTAGACGCCCTGTGCGAAAAATCTTCACAGCGCCCCCCCCCCGTCATCCATGTATGCTGTAATGTTTGTGTTGTCTGTGTATGTGATAGTAGGTGTGATGACTGTGTGTGATATGTATGCTATGTGTGATATTTGTAATGGGTGTATTAACAGTGTGTGATATGCGTGTATTGGTTGTATGTGACACACACAGAGTCAGACGGCCATACACACACACACACACACAGACACACAAAGGCAGACAGTCTCACACACACACACACAGACACACACAGGCAGACAGTCTCACACACACACAGACACACACAGGCAGACAGTCAGTCATACACACAGACACAGACAGTAATACACACAGATACACACAGAGGCAGTCAGTCATACAGACAGTAATACACACAGACACACACAGAGGCAGACAGTAATACACACAGACACACACAGTCATACACACAGACACACACAGAGGCAGACAGTCATACACACACACACACACGCAGACAGTCATACACACAGACACACACAGGCAGACATAGGCGTGCGCAGCCTATTGCATTAGGGTGTGCACCCTAAAGCACAAACACACGCCGCGTGTATATGTATGTGTGTATTTATATATATATATATATATATATATATATTTATTTATACACACACACACACTGCTGTGTGTGTGTGTGTGTGTGTGTGTGTGCGCGCGTGTAAGGGCGCTGTGTGTGTGTGCTGTATGTGTGTGGGTGTGGGTGCTGTGTGTGTGTAGGTGCTGTGTGGGTGCTGTGTGTGTGTGGGTGCTGTATGTGTGTGTGCTGTATGTGTGTAGGTGCTGTATGTGTGTAGGTGCTGTATGTGTGTAGGTGCTGTATGTGTGTAGGTGCTGTATGTGTGTAGGTGCTGTATGTGTGTAGGTGCTGTATGTGTGTGGGTGCTGTATGTGTGTGGGTGCTGTATGTGTGTGGGTGCTGTGTGTGTGGGTGCTGTATGTGTATAGGTGCTGTGTGTGTGGGTGCTGTATGTGTGTAGGTCCTGTGTGTGCTGTGTGTGTGAAGGTGCTGTATGTGTGTGTGTGCTGTGTGAGGGTGCTGTATGTGTGTGTGTGCTGTGTGAGGGTGCTGTATGTGTGTAGGTGCTGTATGTGTGTGGGTGATTGTGGGGGGTGGAGGTGGGGGTACATGACTCAATATCCCCCCTCCCTTCTTACCTTATGTAGGGAGGGGGGATTCTTGTTCCTGCTGCCTTCCCTGGTGGTCCAGTGGAGGTGAGGTGAGGTGCCGTTTAGTTAATATCCCCCCTCCCTTGTTACCTTATGTAGGGAGGGGGGACCATGCTACCACCATCCCTGGTGGTCCAGTGGAGAGTGAACTCTACCCTGCGGGGCTAGAGTTCACTCTCGCGAGATTTGAGCGTTGCTGCGGCAACGCTCAAATCTCGCGAGAGGAACCCGGCGGAGCTGCTGGCAAGAGCTCCGCCGGTCCTCTCCTGCCTCCCTCCCTGCCTGTGGGTCGGTGGGGAGGGAGGCTGAGAGCAGAGCCGGCGCTCGGACAGCGCCGGCTCTGCATGAGCCGACAGCGGAGATCCTGAGATCTCCCCTGCCGGTCTCAATACATAGGCGTGCTGCGGGGATTAGGGTGTGCCCAGGCACACCCGGCACACCCCGTGCGCACGCCTATGCAGGCAGACAGTCATACACACAGACACACAGAGGCAGACAGTCATACACACACACACAGACAGTAATACACACACAGAGGCAGACAGTCATACACACAGACACACACAGGCAGACAGTCATACACACAGACACACACAGGCAGACAGTCATACACAGACACACAGAGGCAGACAGTCATACACACACACACACAGACACACACAGGCAGACAGTCATACACACACACACAGAGGCAGACAGTCATACACACACACACAGACAGTCATACACACACAGAGGCAGACAGTCATACACACACACACACACACAGACAGTAATACACACAGGCAGAGAGTCACACTCACCTGACAATCACAGTTACCTGTGGAGGCAGTGCAGCTCCTGGTGACTGTTTGGTGGGGAAGCAGGGACTCCTTCCTGCTTCCCCTGCATCAGTTTTCCGGCGCTTTTAGCTCCGCCCCCGCCGCACGTTAAGCTCCGCCCCCGCTGCAAATTTAAAAAAAAAAAAAAAAAAAAATTTTTTTTTTTTTTTTTTTTAAATCCCGGCCGGCTGTGCGGCCGCACGGCGCCCCCTGCTCCATGGCGCCCTGTGCGGCCGCACAGCTCGCACACCCCTAAGGCCGGCCCTGGGTTTAATTTTCTCATCTAATCTACTTATCTATATTAAAAACTCTTTATTCTTCTAATAATGTTCTCCCATCTATTTTTACTCTTTTATCCTAACTTTTCTCATTTCTAAAATCTCTTCTCGCAGACTGCCTACCTCATCAGACTCTGCCCTAGTCTTCAATCATTTAACAAGTCCCTCAAAACCAACTCTTTAAGCTTATGGCCTCCCACAATAACTTCTATTTTACAAACCTGTCTCTTGCTCTCTCTTAAAGAGCCCCATTCAACTCTCACCTTCCAATTCTGCTACTTTCCCACCTAGTTGTTTGGTTGCTATCCCCCTCGATGCCCTACTTATTGTATTTTTGTACATGACCTACTCTAGACGTTAAACTAGTTTGAGCAGGTTCCTCATCAACCTATTGTTCCTGTAACATTTTGTAATTGTTTCATTTATTGTTAAATTCCCCCTTTTATAATATTGAAAAGTGCTGGGGAATAAGTTGGCTCTATATAAATACCAATAATAATAATAATAATCTACAGGAAACATAATAGTTTAATGACACACTTGTCACCTATTAGTATCCTCAATTCATTTAGCTGTCTGTAAACTTGTTGTAATTAAAAAAAAAGAACCAATTTTCTTTTTGTTCTTAACCTTAACAAGATCAGCCTATTGAATTTGACATTAATAAAGATTAACAAAGAAGTCGTGGTTTTGCCAAGAATAATATACAAATATTGCTGGATTCAGATATCCGACACTATCCATGAAGCATACAAAAATACTCAGGGATAAGATGTAACCACCTTTTCACATGTTCACAAGTTCGAAAACATGGTGTTGGTTGACCTAATTACACATAGAACAGGTTATGCTGTATCCTAAGTAGGAGCACAAAATGAAAGCATTTCTTAACACTTATAGCCTGATTTAGAATATGCTGCAGATCTCCAATTACATTCAAGTTAAGATGGATTTCCTGCACATCACAGTAATCATGAGAAGTGCATCGTGATTTGTCAAGTGTCCTTTTAAATTTTGAGCACTCACAAAGTATGTATTCCCCCAACAATTGTATTCAGTATACATGCACTGTATGGTTTTATTCATGATTAGCCTATAACTGGAGGCAGAAAACATCACCCACATCACGAATGACACTAAGCACTAGTGGGCACTCACTAACATCCACTCTAGTGGAGCTTTGTTTGGTACATTGCTAAAAAGTGAGAAAAATCCATGCATTTCTCACACTAAAGACATGGACATTGTGAGCAAAAACCTCAGTAAGTGCTCAAATAATTTACACCAGCTAAATTCATGGATTTCTCACAGTTATGACATGAAACGTTCATGTATAATGTTCTGTGCATGGAAATAAAAAGTAAATTGTATGGAATTTGTGTGAATTCTTTTCTTGCAAAAACCTAAACTGAACACTATCTGTGATACTGCTGCATGGAAAAATAAATGTACGCAATTGCAGACTATGTGGAAATAGCTTACAGACCGGAATTTCTCGTGGCATTAGATAAATTAGTTGTTGATAGGGTGTCCACCTGCACAATATGTTTGCCACGGGAGCACCATCCGCTCTCTTGTAGCTTATCACCTAACAATACATTTTGATGATTTTGATGGTTTGCAATACCAATTTGCTGCAGCAAAGATCGGAATTGTGTCTCTCTTGTCTGCTTTTTGCATGTGTTTTTTTATGATTTGTTTTTATTGAACTGTCTTGTCTCTTAAGATGTGTTTAACCCCTTAAGGACCAAACTTCTGTAATAAAAGGGAATCATGACATGTCACACATGTCATGTGTCCTTAAGATGTGTTTAAGCAATGCAGTTAGTTTCATTGTATTTTTCCAGAAAAAGAGTACTGCAACAAAACTATTGATTTAACTGATCAATAGACTCAGGGGTCGATTCACTAGAGGTCAAGTTTTCAAAGGAGAAGCAGTTGAAAAGCATGTCCTGTCGACTGTTCCAAATCAGCCAATATTCATGCTATTCGCAAACAGCCCAGTATTAAAAAAATTTACCCCTCGGGATGGCTTGAAAATTATATAGAGGCATGCAAGCAGCTTTCCAAATATTTGGCATATTTTTAAAACACGAAAAATAAAATATTCTGCAGCCTTTTTTTTTTTTTTTAGGTAAAAGGCATTCCGCATGTTGTGGTAAAAGCATTTTCTCCCCCTTTTTTTTGCTTGCACTTTTGTACACTTTATTTGTGCACAGTGCACTTTCACCTGAGTGACATTGTATTAATGGTGTATGAGCTATAATTGTGTATATTAAAAGTGTCGCACCATATTTTTTCTGCATGAAATTCTGATTGCATTTGCACTTTCTAAATAGATAGATAGATAGATAGATAGATAGATAATCTCTTTTATCATTTAAAACCTTTTCCCTCTTTTTTTTTTCCTCTTGCTTTTTTTTTTATTTCCCTCCTTGTTTGTGCTGCTGCTGAGCTATTTAGGGGGAGTGCCCCTTAATTTCCACCTGTGTGGGATTTGTATTGCCAATATACACCCACTACTGACTCACAGAGCTTGCTCACTGGAGTTTGCTTGACCGGTGTATAGTGGCCATATGGGCAGTCGGAATCCAGGACAACCACCCCACATACCTATCCCAATAATGCACTGACACTAGGGTATATGGGAAAAAATTTCCACAGCTTTATCAATCTCAAATATTAACAAATAGAATAATTATAATAATATAATATAACCATAATAACTTAACATGTAAAACATGGGTCATTGCCCCCCATACTCTGTCCTTGCACCCGTATCCTTCTGTTAATATAAAAGGCAATGACCCCAATATAAATAACACATATATACATATACATAACATATATGAACATTATTCCAACATGAACCAACTTAAAGTGCCCAAACATAAATTAACCACGGCAGAAGTATACCCGGATACCCCTACCCCACCAGGTTCTGAGCCACCGACAGGACTCGAAACCTACCAACCACCAATGACCACGATTTTCCATTTCCATCAGCTTCCTCATGGGGAGCCTATTTCTTCTCCTTCAGCTCCCCATCCCGCCACTAGCTCAGACCTTGACCTCTTAAGCCGTCTGAGCTCCGCCACCCTGAAGAAAAAGTACCTTCTGCATCCCTTCCTGCCAACCCAAGTTCAGTAGGTCCCATCCCACTGCCGAGAGATTAACCCGTCTGGGTGGTAGTACCCCTGCAGCCCACCTTCCAACTCACCGTGCCGCACTACCACCCCCCCCAATTTCCTAACAAAGCTTGCCATCAAGCTGTTCACTTTCTTCCTGCACCTATCTATGGCCCCCGGGTCCCGTGTGTGGCGCCATCGCCGCCTCAGGACCATCTCTGACCAAACAAGCATCACTCCAGGAAGCAGGTCCCTCAGCTTGTTGAGGTCCTGCTTCATCCACTTCACCAATCGACACTGCGGCGTCAAGCCCAGGTCATTGCCCCCAGCATGGAGGAACAGCAGATCCAGCCTCTGCACGCCGGCCACCATCCTGAACAATGCCCCGCAGACATCCCCCCAGCTCCCCTGTACCCAAACCATTGCACTGCCAGGTGTTCCCTCGGAAAGTCCAGCTGCTGGCCTTGAGCTCGAGCTACAGCCCTCCTTTCAGCCCCGACGACAAAGGAATGTCCCACGATCCATGCGACGCGGCCTGGGGAAGAAATAAACAAACTGTAAGACACCCCCATCCCCTTTGGGATCCCCAATGGCCCATCGTATCAATCCAATAAGGCCAAACGAACATAGGAACGGAACCTCACAGACTCCCACCTTCCAATCTGTTTCACTAAATCATCCCCCAAACCCAGGCGTGCGGCCTCCGTGGCTGCCCCGATGCGGAAGGAATGTGTCCCAAACCTATCCGCGTGTAAACCCAGTTTACCCAGGCCTGTCCGAAAGACTTTGGTGAATTGGAAGCGGGACAGGGAGGACCCGTCTGCGTGTACCAATAGTGATCCCGCGCTGGCCGGCCTCTTGGCCACGTACCCCGCCACCGCGGCCACTGGGCACAGTGCGGAGCCCGGCAGGGTCCCCAGCATCACATCCCGGCCCACCCCTGTGACGTCCGTCTTGGACTTGGCCAGGTGAACCACCAACCTACTTTCCAGAACCCGAACTCCTGAAACCTACAGCCCCCCCGAAGCCACCCGAGTGGCACTCACCAACTCCCCAATCTGGAAGGGTCCGAAAAAGACCAGGAGGAAAGCAGCCCGGAACAGCGACACCTCAAACCCGTCTAAACAAATCTCCGGCAAGACCCTTATTAGGTCCCCCAGCACCCATACTGACACCGGGCGCCTAGTATCGGGAGATCTGCGCCCCCTCCGGTACCCTTTGAGCGCTTGCCTAGTGACAAAGGTCTTAGTCAGATCCTCCTTCCTGTGCAGCTTAAACCAGAACGCCATTGCCGCCATGGACCTGTCAACCACCGCGGGGGACACATCCCCCGCCAGTAGCCGAAAGGCAAACCACAGAAAGGCGTCAAGGAGCGATTCCCCCACTAACACTTGATCCAGCCCTCATGGTGAATGTTCCCACAAACTCCAGACCTTATTGTAGGCGGCCCAAGTGGCCGGCGCCAGTGAAGCCTTCACTAATCACCCAAGCAAGACGCTCCTAGTTGCCATATCTCATCTGGGCACTTCTGGCCCGTTTCCAGCTCCTCCGGGGCCGCCGTCCGGAATCAGGACCACTGAAAACGAGATAAAGCGTCAGCCACCTCATTCAAATACCCGTGAAGCCCCACCTCCCCTGGCCGCGGTAGAGACTCCGGCATTCCCCGACTTCCCTCTCTTAAAACATCGGTTGAGCCTGTGGGAGCCACCACAGCCTGAGCACTCATGTTTAAAGTGACAGGTGGCTCCCGATTTGCACTGGCCCTCATTGAAGAGCCAGCAGAAGCCCTTTTGCAAGGCGGCAGACGAGGCGGACTGCCCCTTTGCTCCGGCCATGTGCTGAAAGGGCTGCGCTTTCTGCGCCATCATTAGTTTCATCCAGAGAGGTAGGTCCATTTGGTCCCACCTCATACCCAGGTTGGCCACCAGCCGCTGCCGAAACTGCTCATCGTACCGCCACCATGCCAATCCGCCATAGGTGCAGTACGCTTCCCAAATTCCATCCAAGTAGCAAAACAGGGAGGAGCATAAACCGGGGGATTTCTCACCCAATACATTGGCCAGCACGTAAAACGCCCGTAACCAATTCCCGAAAGATTTCGGTATCTTCCGATACCGCTTCCGTTTTTCTTCCTCCTCCTTCTTCTCATCTTTTTTATCTTCCTCTTTGAGGTCGATATAATCTTCCAAAGGGAGAAGGGAAAAGATCTCACAGAATTCACCTTTCCAGATATTTTCCTTCACCTCCAGTTTGAGGTGTACCCCCAGCGGACCCGCAAACGACACATATGCGTGTTGCCTGGCCGCCTCGGGGATCCCCCCACCGGTCAACTCAGCCCGCTCACTCACCGTGCCTGTCGTCCCAGCCGCCTCCCCAACGACCGTGCTTGAACCGGGCCCTGCGGCCACCCCCTCGCTGGAACCCACAACCGCAGCCCCTTGCGCTCACACCCGTCCTACGCTGCCCCCTGCGCCATCCCCCGCTCCCAATGAGTGGTGTAGTGTCTGTAGCATGTTAACTAGTGTGCTGGATTGTAATGATTCACAGGACTCACCGGCCAAGCCCCTCGTCCCAGGAGCGCCTGGGGCTGCATTGCCAACCGCCACTTGTCCAGGATGAGCGACATCCGTCAATGCTCCACCGACCGGGGAGCCAACCCGGTGCCTTGCAACAAGGAGAAGAAGTCCTGGGTAGGGTGAACCATTTCTTTGCCACCCTCCCGTCCCGTCCCAGGGAGCACCTGCTAGCCACCAAAGCCTCCCACCACGTGGCCCCTTTGCTGTGTGCCTTAGAGGCCCGGGCAGTTCCCCCGGGGACTATGACTCCTACCATCCCTACCAGAGGACCGCCCCCATCTACCATGCCTGGGGGCCCTATCCCTCTCCCCCGCAGAGCTATCTGAAGTGGACTGGTTGCGCCATGACCCACCCCATGCCTCCCCAGCCCTCCTGGCCCTAACGGGTGAAATGCTGACACTGCTGGACCCGGAGCCCCCCTTAAGACTGTGCCCCCCAACTGCCCACTGTCCCGGGATGAACCCCACCCGCCACCCGAGGGTGTCCCCCGGCTATCATAACCACGCTGTACCAGCACCTCCTGCCCAGCCACAGCCCCTTCAGCCGTCCTCCTCTCCCTATGTGAACCTAACTGCCCTTGGCATGCAGACCCAGTCCCAGACCCCAAGGAGGAACCCCCCTCCCTGGAGACCCCTCTCGAAACCCCACCCCAGACTCCACAGGTGCTGGCCCACCCCCCCGGCCCCTAAGCTCACCTGTGCCCCCCTTAGCACTCCCCCTCCTCTCCTAGAGCCCCAGTAGGTGCCAGCCTGCTCCCCCTCACTTCCCCCCGCCTATGGCTCCCCATCCGGGCTCCCCCTTTTCCCTGTTCGCCAAGGGGGCCCCTACCAGAGCCCCCCGTACCTGCCTGCTGTTCCGGGGGCCTGTTGTGCGTCCTCCCCACTCTGGTCCCGACGTCCAAGGCCTTCGCTGGATGGGGCATCCTCCCGGGCTGCGATCCTGTGCCTCCGGTCACTCCAGGGGGCCGCACGAGATCCGCAGCGGTCCCCCCTCCCGACGCGGTCCCTCCTGACCTGGGAGCCGCAGCGTCTCCAGTCCGGGCAGCCGCCCATCGCATGGTGAGCATCCGAGGTCCCGGCAGCACGCTGGGAGGCCGGGCCTCGACCACGCAGCTGCCGGACCTGCGACGACCCGCTCCAGCCGCCACTCTATCTCTGGGGTCATCCGCAACAGGCTCCGAGCCCGGACTCGGGGCAGTGTTCCTCTGAGACCCCGGCGGCGCGCTGAGAGGCAGGGCCTCAACCACGCGGCCGCTGGACCTGCCGCGGCCCGCTCCCGCCGGCCTGCAGACCCCATGGATATCTTCACCGGGCCCAGTGCCCGAGCTCAGCCTCCTCGGTGGCCTCCTGGCCCGCACAGGACGTCCTCTCCCCGGATCTGCCGCCAACGCCAGGGCCGGTCCAAGTTGGGCCCGCAGCCAGTCCGCTCCTTGATTCTGGGCCGCCGACCAAGCAGCCTCTCCACTTCGTCCATGGCCCTGCAGCAACGAAAAAAGAAAGAGAAAATTCCCACCAGGCCAAATCTCTGAGAACAGGAGTGCACACAAACTCAGCCAGGTAGGAATTAAATGTGATTGCTCTAAAATGGCTGCCTATTTGAATAGCCAGCCCACTTACCCATAACTCCAATCCCTGCTTCCTTCCTCCTATGCCCGCCTCCTAACCCCTGTCAAGGCCCTTTTCCGCTAAGCTGCGCTTTTGCTACATGGGGCTACATGAAAGTAGGCTATTTCAAGTAGTCTCTTTTAAGTAGGAGTTAAAACAACAGGAGTTTAAACTATAAGCGAGTTTAAACAAGAGAGGGGGTAAATATTGTTTTGCTCACTTGTGATTTGGTAACTGGGGATGAGTGCTAGCAAGATTGCGAGTTTTACTCAGTGCACATCCTGCTGCATGTATGCATGCCTGGATGAATCTGACCAGGGTTCATACTTCTATGGCGGGTGTGAGTGAGTGGCTTTTCTGGAAGCTCAGATTGGAGATCTGGAGAGGCAAATTGCAACACTGAGGGAGATTGACAATCTTGAGAGGAGTCTGCTGCTCACTGAGCAGAGTTTAGTGGAGTGGACAGTGGAGTGGGAGGAGTTGAGACAGTAGGTGAGCAGGCACATAGCTGGGTAACAGTGAGGCGAGGAAGCAGGGGGGGGGGGTGGAAATAGGAAAGGTTTAGCTAGTCCTGATCTTGTGCAGTCTAACAGATTTGCCAGTTTGAGTGAAGATGTTGGGAGCATCAGCTCAGGAGTAGCTGTACTGCAGGAAGCTGTTCCTTCTAACAGCTGTGGGAACAGCCCCTCTAGTACAGGTGGGGTTGAGAGTATAAGGAAGACTAGACAGGTTGTGGTGGTCTAGTTATTATTAAGAGAAACTTTCCACTGGGAGCCTTGTTACTAACTACAGCTGTTTGCCGATCGAGGAACAGAGAGGGTAGAAACACTAACATCAAGTCACTGGAATCCCTTACCCACGCGCGGACCGAGTTGGCAGTGTTAGAGATATTTCCCTGCATTTGGCTATTTGCCATACCGGCTTGTGTGAGTAGCGGTATCTGGAAACCGTATAAACTTGCTTTCTATCATCTTATAAGCAGCTGTGCTATCGATGCTTTTATTTGTTTGTTTTTCTGCAATAAATTGTTATTATATATTTTTTTAACCATTTGTAGCTTTGCTATACAGACTATACTATTATCTAACTTTTGATTTTTTTTTTCTTTATGTAAATGATTCTACATGGAACCTCTTCTATGCAATATTAAGTATTTACATTTATATTTTTACCTCACTTGCCCATTGGTCTATGACCACTACCCACTTATGCGCTCCACTTATATTTCTTATCTATAGGATTGCTATAATGTAGCAAATTACATCACAAAGCAGTTCAGTCCAGGTCTACATTGCAAATGAGTTGGAGTAATACAACAAATAAAGCGTTATTCACTAAAATTATAATTCAAAGTGAGTTCAAAGACAATTTCAAATTTAAGGCCAGAGTAGCCAAACTAAAAGCTTAGCGGACTTTGAGAATTTTTCCAGTTTGGCTATTTTGACCTTAAATAGGGCACTAAAAGCACAAAAAACAAGTATAGCATAATTAAGTGATTTTGGTGTATCGGTCATGTCCCTGCAGTATCACGGCTTAACTCTCTGCCTTTTAATTAGTTTGTTTACGCAACCCTAGCCACACTTCCCCTAGCTGTGACTCCCACAACCTCCGTAGAAAAAGAAATACAATTCCTGAAAAATGTGTTTTACCTCTCGTTCTGTTAATAGCATTCTACAGGCTGCATTCTGCAATATAATCATATAGTCTCCTTTGTGTGATTAAAGTTCAATTAACAGAACAGTAGATGAGAACTTCTAAAGCAAACACACTGTGCTGTAAGATCTGATTTAAAATTAAACCTTTTTTTTCTGTGAAGGCTGTGTGAGTCAAAGCCAGGGCAGGTGTGATTAAGTCAGCATAATCAGATAGAACAGAAAAGATCTCCAGCGTATGTATTTTAAAAAGGTATAAAGGTACTGCCATTTTATTTATCTTGAAGGGTGATGTTGTGCTCAATTGGTGCTCCCCGTGTGGGGCCAAACTGATATGTGCTTTTGGATGACAGCATAAACAGAATCAAAAATTATTCCACTCCTAAATGGCAGAGAATTGTGCAGCTGGACTACAGATGCATACACTAAAACTGTTTCATTAAGCTAAAATTGCTCTTAGAGTGTCCCTTTAAACAAGTAGTCCCTCTTTTGTAGATATCTTGTGTTTAAGCTATTTTCAGGAATACCAGTGTTTATGTATTCTCAGCTGCATTCAAAAATACCAAATATTAATTTTAACACAAATTGGCAGATTCTGTGGGATTAAACATGATAGCTGCTCACTGTTATTATGTGTTATTGCATAAACATTGTTATTTTCAATTTTTGAACTTTGACTGTGCCTACAAAAAGAATTTCTCAAAAAGAATCATGGCTTGATGGAGACACTTCACTACCTTAGTAATTCCCAGTCACAGTCCACAAAATTAACGACTGGCACATAGGGGTATGAGTGCTAGACACCCCACCTTTCCCTCCTCCAGATATAACTATTTCCCCCTCCTCAGGCTCCCAAACCACCTAAGGGTCCAAGAGTGGCTTACTAATTTTCCCAACCATTCATTCGGTTAAATTCCCCCACCCTTCTAGTTTACTACTTCCACCTTCTTTTTCCATAAAAGAGGACCCACCTGGGGGCGGGGCCTGACAGCCAAGATGGCCGGTTGTGCTCTCTGAGAGCTCCTGCACCAACTGGCATGGCACATAAACGCGAATCCCATCAAAACTAATAATGCCAACAGCACACGATGCCCAGAGAGTGATGCAGGACCACAAGAGGAACAGACAGATACCCGTCTGGCACCGATACGCACTGAAACCATCTGAACCGGCCACGTGGCCTACTCTGGAGCGGAGCCTGAAGCCTGGGGGAGGCGGCCTATCTCCTGGCATGGGATCCGCTCACAAGCGAGAAACTAACACAGCCCTGCTACCCCCCCCCCCCCCTCTGGACCGGCGGGGGTCATCCCGGTCCTCGCTGGGGGCAATTACCCCCGCAACACAGCTTGAAACCCAGCGGTCTCGATGTGCCCCTAGGTCTGCTGCTATGACAGCACTCAAGCAACCCGGGGAGAGCACGGAGACAATGAACACAAGCCTTACCGACAAAGCTGACTACAAAGCACGGCTGGACGAAATCTTCGCAGCATTCTGGCTCAAGCTAGAAAGGCGCCTGCAACCACACGCAGAAATTAAACATGGCACCCCCTCACCACCACAGCCACGAGGAAGGCACAAAATGGCCGCTGCAAAACAATTGCGACGCACACAAGGCCGAACGAAACCGCCCAAACCAGCATAATCGACAGCGATTCCACTTCCCCGCTTGGAACAACAAATCTCCTTCTGGGCAGGGAGGCATACCGGAACAAAATCCAACCCACTGTCCACACACCCAAAGGGGCTTCGGGAGAGCGAGGCTCCGGAGGGCCCATGGTCCCATCACGTATGGCATAGGGACCCGAGGACACAGGGAAGTGCTTCCCGCAACACCCCGGGCTGGAGGACCTGAGCGGGTGCAGCCCCAACGCAACAACCTCCCGGGACGCGACCGACCAAAGAGCTCTGAAATAGACGGCGGATGCCACACGGCAATAACACCAGCATGGCCCGCAAGAGGGGTCGGTTAAACGAGGGTGAGATACACGGCCCGCGGCACGAACAGGGCACAGGGACATTACGTGTATTGCCAAACCGAGCAGCAGGACACAGCTTACAACGGGACAGGTCTCCGCAAGTGGTTCATCAATATGTGACTGTAATAATTATATGCCAGTGGTAACCAGACCAACCCGACATGAAACATATATGACTCACTGCCTAGCTGACATGTTCACCTGAATCAGCGTAGCATTCCCTCATAGAGGTTACATGCCTGAATTGCTTATTATTTTTTAAATGCTCGGTGGTGCAAGGTAGGCTAGCTGAGGAGTGACGCTTAAACATCTCGACTTAAGGCTGCAGACAAAAAGCCCATCAACACTAGCCTGACTGCTTGCCTAACAACACATACCTGTACTACTCAAGCTGTTATTAACTTAAAGCCTTATAGCCTGTTTATAGCTTAAACGTACAGCCACAGCCAAAGTTAGGCTGTAGGGTCCGCTTATAACATAAAAATGTACGACCGATACCTGTGTTATAGTGACTCACAAGACCTAGCCTGTAAACCACTTAAAATTAAAACGCACTAGTCTGTTTAAATAGCTACCGTTATATGTATGCAAACCATGTGTTGTCCATTGACTAGTTTAAACAATGTTCAAGCATACTCACAGTTTAAAACTACTCTCACCAATTGAATACATGAGTAAATAATTATATACAAATGTGCCTGATAATCAATTGTCCCGCATGTTTAGCGGAGAAAATGCCTGAGGACTGCTTTTGGGGCACCTCATGCCTGCTTGTAACCCTTTATGCGCACTGCAAAAATAAAGAATAAAAAAAAAAAAAAAGAGGACCCACCTTAAATAACTTGACTCTGTCACACACAACAAAACCAACTCAGTCCACTAACTTCTCTAAGTACTTCTCCAAACCCATAAGGCCATCTTTAAGCTGACTTACGGGCCAGGCTTCCAGCCCACGAAGGAACCCTGACTCTTTTGTCCCCAGTACTAAGACGCAGCCAAGAACCTTAATATATGCTAAAGGTAACTGTAAATAGTACTTGCAGAGTCTGTCTAACTACTGCTATGTCAATTTGATGGTTGTCTCACCTCTCAAACGCTAATGGCATTGTTATCTTTCTTTTTGTCATTGTTTGTTGACAATCCCGTTATGTACCTAACAATAGACAGAAAATTAAAATAGAGATAAATATTTTATCAGTATAGTGTGCTTGGTAAATTGCTAATTAAATGCAGATGTTTCGAAAAACAGCTCAAAGCACATGCATTGCATTATTCTCATTTTGTTTCTCATTTTGAAACGGAACTCCTTAATGACCAATGGTATACTAGTTATGTGATGATTTAATGGAAATTATTTAATCTCTTAATCACGAAAGAGTTAAACCATGATACACTCTAAATAACGGAGTTTACAAAAAGATTATACAAGTTTATATAGGAAAATGTCAAACACAGAAGAGCGTCATTCAAGAAGAGGTCATGTTTTGAAGGTTCTGGATGACAGGCAGGGTAAAAAAGTAATGGGATTATGTCTTGTGCAATAGAGCAATGACTAATACAGTTACAGGATTCAGCATTGCTTGTATGAGATAAAAGGCTGACAAAACATGTCCAAAGATGCAGTGATTGATTCCTTAACAACCTTTTCACTGATAGTGTCAGCATGCTGTAGTCTCTTTTCAAATTAAGGTGAGCTAGTAAACCTTTCCTTCTAGTTCCAACCCACAGAGTTTATTGTATTCTTATTAGTTCTTAAGCTTACTTTTTGCACATCTGCCAAATTCTCTGATTTCTGGGGATAGTTCAGAGTTTTGTCTTTTAACATCTCTCAGATTTTAACAATTGTTTCTAAAGTGTTTCCATGCTAATGCCACAAAGTATGCTTTGCATGTAACCAAGGACAGTGTTGCGGAATATTACCCCCACATTTAGTTTAAACTGTAGATTTGAAAATAATTTTAGAGTTTTGTGGTGTGCGATCTCACTTCCTTTCAGCATTCCAAAACACAAATAGAGGATTGGGTAGAATGCATGGCCTCCCCATCCAGCTTGTATAGGTGCAGAAAATGTGAGGAGGGACGGTTAACAAAAGACACATGGTTTTACACACTCAAAAAGTGAATGGACTGTTTCACAAGGGGTTTTTCACGCTATCACAAAAATTGTGTGGCACACTTTTCAGAAACCAAAAAGAATTATATTCCAGGAAAAACTTGTTTCAAACTCATTAGCAAGAAGCAAACCATTAAACCAAAATAAATTAAATAAAAACCTTCACCAGTGCCATGTGGTACGAAATTTCTAGGTTTCCTTCCCCATCAACTTCCAGTTAAGTTTGCCATCCTTATTGCCCTCGATTACCTTACTATGCAGGGGATGTTCTAATGCCAGTCAATATGTCAAATGTTTTTTGGCACCAAAGACCTTTATCTTTCTTTCCTGTTTCCAATACTTATAAAATCTGGATCATTGAGGCTACTTCTAGTGTAAAGCATTTTTATTTGATCCAGTTAATGTTAAAAAAAATACATTACATGGGCTTTTTCTTCTTTGATTCATGACATGAATAAAATTAATTTCACATAATCGAATCTACCAGCGTACAAATATTTTTTTATTTTTTTTTGAGAGTGAAACAAAAATGCAAACAGGGGAGGAGAAAGTAAGTTATAGACAGTACAAAACACTTATAGTGAGTTATTACTGAAACTCAGTGTGAATAATAAAGATAACTTGATAAACTATATAAAATACACTCCTAACAATTAACCAACACCTCTACATGTCTTAACTGTTCACTAACACCAAAAACAACTCATCAGAGTTAATGACAAGTGGAAGCAATGACTCCAAACTTTTACAAATGATAACTAGCTAATCAGTTAAAGGGAAACTCTAGTGCCAGGAAAACGATCCGTTTTCCTGGCACTGGAGGGTCCCTCTCCCTCCCACCCAGGGGTGTATTAGCCGCGAGGCAAACAAGGCATTTGCCTTGGGCGGCATTTTCCAGGGGGCGGCAAAAAAAGCCGCCCCCAAATGCCCAGGGCAAATGCCTTGTTAGCCTTGCGGCTAACAGACATGCCGGCGGGCTGCTGGGCGATCGGGCGGCACTGCCTGGCGGGCAGGCGGGCGGCCGGCCGGCCGGCGAGGGAGCACTTCCCCTGAGCTGTCTGCTCAGCTCCCTCGCCAGCCGCAGAGTGAGGCTGGGAGGCGGAGCCTGAATATGACGTCATATTCCGGCTCCCAGCCTCACTCTGAGGCGCGCGAGGGAGCTGAGCAGACAGCTCAGGGGAAGTGCTCCCTCGCCGGCCAGCCGCCCGCCCGCCAGGCAGTGCCGCCCGATCGCCCAGCAGCCACTGGACCACCAGGGAGGAAGAGACACCCCCCTCCCCAGCATTCCCAAAGGTAAGGAGGCTGGGGGGGGGGGGGTGTTAAATAAAAAAAAAGTGTGAAAAATAAATTTTAAAAAAATGTGTGAAAAATAAATTTAAAAAAAAATGTGTGAAAAATAAATAAAAAAAATGTGTGAAAAATAAATAAAAAAAAACGTGTTAAAAAAAAATAATAAAAATGTGTTAAAAAAAATAAAAAAAAATGTGTTAAGAAAAATTAAAAAAAATGTGTTAAAAATACATTAAAAAAAAAAGGTGTTAATGTGGGTGGGTGAGTGTGTGTCTGTGTCTGTTAGTGTGTGTGTCTGTTAGTGTGTGTCTGTGTCTGTTAGTGTGTGTGTGTCAGTGTTTGTGTCTGTTAGTGTGTGTCTGTGTGTGTGTGTGTCTGTTAGTGTGTGTGTGTCAGTGTGTGTGTCTGTTAGTGTTTGTGTCTGTGTCTGTTAGTGTGTGTGTGTCTGTTAGTGTGTGTCAGTGTGTGTGTCTGTTAGTGTTTGTGTCTGTGTCTGTTAGTGTGTGTGTCTGTGTCTGTTAGTGTGTGTGTGTCAGTGTGTGTGTCTGTTAGTGTGTTTGTGTGTGTGCGTGTGTCTGTGTCTGTTAGTGTGTGTGTGTGTCTGTGTCTGTTAGTGTGTGTGTGTCTGTTAGTGTGTGACTGTGTGTGTCTGTTAGTGTGTGTTTGCCTGTGAGTGTGTGTGTATGTCAGTGAGTGTGTGTGTCTGCTAGTGAGTGAGTGTGTGTCTGTTAGTGAGTGTGTGTCTGTTAGTGAGTGTGTTTGTCTGTTAGTGAGTGTGAGTGTGTCTGTTAGTGTGTGTGTGTTTCTGTTAGCGAGTGTGTGTGTGTGTGTATTTAGAATGCGGGGCGGGAGGAAAGGTTGGGTGGGGGTAGCGCGGGGGGAGAGGGGGGCGCCTGAGTTTTGTCCTGCCTAGGGCAGCACAAAACCAGGATACACCACTGCTCCCACCCACCAATCCCCGGTTACTGAAGGGGTGAAAACCCCTTCTGTCACTTACCTGAGGCAGCGGCGATGTCCCTCGCCGCTGTCTCCTCCTCCGCGACGCTCCGCCTCTCCATTGCGTCGGCCGGTGGGCGAGACTGATCCCGCCCACCGGCCGAGGAGACCTAATGCGCATGCGCGGCAATGCCGCTCATGCGCATTAGCGCACCCCATAGGAAAGCATTGAAAAATAATTTCAATGCTTTCCTATGGGGATTTGATCGACGCTGGAGGTCCTCACACAGCGTGAGGACATCCAGCAACGATCTAGCACAGGTTTCCTGTGCTATGAAGGAGGAAGTGACCTCTAGTGGCTGTCTAGTAGACAGCCATTAGAGGTGGAGTTAACCCTGCAAGGTAATTATTGCAGTTTATAGAAAACTGCAATAATTACAGTTGCAGGGTTAGGAGTAGTGGGAGTTGGCACCCAGACCACTCCAATGGGCAGAAGTGGTCTGGGTGCCTGGAGTGTCCCTTTAAATCAATGCTGACCTCAGTTCAGAGGTTTTTGAGTATACAAGAATACAGTAAGAAACGAATAGCACAAACCATTGACTACAGTGTTAAAGAGATATATTCCAAAGACAATTCCAATAGGAACATGTGTGCATTTCCATCACATCAAAAATCCAGAACAAATTATTCTGTACAGGGACATTTTAGATTTCCTTATTAGCCATATCTGTAACCCATCACATTAGAATTTGTCATGTAACATCTTTTCAAAGGTTCCAGGATTTGAGAAATTAAGGATGGATGAGATTGCACACAAATAAACATAAAACATACAAAAACTGACGCATTTCCCCCTCCAATGTTATATCTGTGACATTTAAAACCTGTCTGTTTATGAGTTCGCTCTATCCATTAAAAATGGCAAGACGTGCAGAGAATTAGCAATGCTGTTTTCGGAAAAGATATTTTCCTGTATCCATATTGCACAGTTGTCAATCAGGTAGAAATTGCTTATTTGAGAAATACCACTAAGCTTCACATTGAAATATATAAAATCACATTTTATTGTAAAATAATAAAAATATAAATTTTTTAAATAATATAGAAAATAATAACAAAAATAATTGTATACTTAGGCTATATGACAACACTTTTTAGTGTTACATTCATTTTTATAAAAATAAATACTTTAACACTATTATTTAAATGTGAAAATTCTAAAATTATCTGATATTAGGGTACATTGCAATCTGTTGTTTGATACAGGATGAATAGTTAACAGAGTTAGGTTACCCATAAGGGGGCATTGGCAACAGCTTTGAGCCTGTGCTCAGACAGAGAGTCTCGACCTGCACCTGTGGCTCTGGCTGTGAGGGAACCCTCCCTGTTACAGCAGGGAGATAAAAAAAAAAAGACCTCCTTGCTTGGACCTGTGCCCCTTATCTGCTCGAGACAGCACTGTTGTTTGCACGTCAGTCAGGTACAGATCACTTTAACTGTTCCATCTTAGCTCTTTAATTTTTGATGGAGAGACCCACTGCCAGTTCTCTGAGGCATTACTAAGCGCAATACCATGAGGGAGCTGTTAAAGTGATCTTCACCCAAAACTTGTGCAGACCACAATTTTTCTCAACCATACATCTCTCAGCCTCCTCCTGGGCAAACTGGGTAATTGCTCTGCCATTAACAATATCAAAGCAATCACAAACCCACCAGTCATAATAATTCTGAAGTATAGTTATCAATGATTTAATGGAACCAAGAAGCATTGTGAACTAAGCTCAGCAGTACCTTCAACATATAATGTAATCGAAAAAAATTCACAAAGGCACCAGATTTTTTTGTTTTGCATTTTTAGTTATTGTTAACCTCACAATATTATTTAGAGTATTATTAAAACGTTCTTCATAATGAGATTAAAAAGTAAATACTTTTTTTTTATGTTAATGTTTTCTGATTGCATTATTGACAGTAAAATGTTCTGTGGATTTTGGATTGAAAGATCTTTAATGACTTTTGGTCAGAATTTGCTAGTCAGTTACCAATGATGGGTCATACTGCAGAGAGATTCAAGATATAATTGAAAACAAATTTGCTTCTGGAAAAAGAAGATTTTTATAGGCGCTCTCTATAATAAATAGTAATAGCAGCAGTGAATAAAAAGGGATACCCAGACCTTAAAAGCAAAGCAAATACACAAACAAGGACACCGCGCTAAATACAATAAAGTGCAGCGAGATGTATACCTTACAAGATATTCGCGATGTAAATAACCTCAAAGGTAAAAATCGAAACAAATAATAGTGTAAAACAGTACAAAGTTAAATATACATGTTCTGGTGGGGGTAATACACTCACATGTTCTAGAGCTAACTAAGAGCTCTGCTGGATTGAGCACGGATGGTATAATCCCCATCTAAGGATATGTGTGTTTCGTGATAATGGAGACACTTGGATTGTGTATTGCTCTTCAAATCAAGTGCTCCCGGGTTCCGGTTTTCTCGTGTCCGGCACTTCTCACGTTAGCAAGTCGTGAAAATCGGTTAGCCCAGCCAGTCCACTATAAACCAGATGGCCACTAAAAACTTTCAGACAAATGGAGAAGGCCTCATTTGCAAAACACCAGCCATTTTTAGTTAATACCCATCCCCCCAGAGCCTCATTCCCGCTGCCTCGCCATCCCTTTAAGGGCCTTAAAGAGAAATCTCTGCCGACAGAAAAATGCTTTTTCACATTTTCAAACATCAATCAGTTACCAATGATGGGTCATAATGCAGAGAGATTCAAGTTATAATTGAAAAACATTATAATTTTCTTCTGCTTACTGACAATGTATTTGAAATTAATTCTTCATATTTTATTGATTTTTCTGATCTAAGCCCCGTGTTCACTTCTATTTCTGCATGGTTGTTTTAAAATTCCAGTCATGCATTGCCAATCAGTACACTGTTTACTTATCAAAGCCGAAAGACGGGGTGTTAAGTCAATTATTCTTGCCCTTATTACCCATGAGGATTTATAGAACATATCTAGTCAATTCGTGAACTTAATTTTAATGCAGGTATCCCTCCTAATCACCCCCTAAATCAATTCTACCAATAGTCAATGGTCGGAGGTCATCCATGCACTGATGACAATTAGAAATGAGCAAAAACCAGATGGAGGAGGAGAAGATTGTCTTTGATGCAGTATCTTTTTTTCGTTGCTTTATGGTGTTTTATGCAGATTATTCCTGCTTTTGCATCAAAAGATTATTGTGATTTATTTTCTTTGTGTGATCATCAAACACAAATAAAACTTTAAACTTGATATTCTTCAATGTAGTCAACTGGAAAAATTTTACCATAGAATATGTTTATATTGGAGTTCAAATACATACTTTGCTTTCTTACTTATTTATTCATGTTGCAAGCTAGATGTAAAGGTTGAAATTCAAAACACACTCTAAGGATGGATAAAGAGAGACGCGGTACACTGAATTCTTAATGTGTTTGCATGACGTCCACTACAAAAGATGACTTTGTCCTTTTGATTGTAGTTATATGAAAGGATCGTGATAGGCTGGCTACTAATGATAGAGTTCAGTCAGTGAACTCTCAGAGAACCAAAAATGAAAATCAAATGGATGTGGAATTGGAGGTTGATGACTAATAATAACCGTATACATAAACAGAAGATGTGAAGAATGACTAAAATCAAAATGTAATCTTGGAAAGATTCTAGGAATTTTAGCCTGCTAAAGAGAAATAGTAAGGGATTCGTTTTCTAAACAGCCAGATGTGATGAGCTGTTTTGCAAAACATAGAGCAGTTTAGCTGGAAAATGAATCTAGAAGCACTGTATATGTTGAAAATTGACATTACTACACTATATTTGCATTTTTATTTTCTACATGTATTCCCATTCTCTGATTTTTCATCATAGGTAAAGTATTCTGGAAAGACACTTTTCAGAGAGAGAGATTTTGTGAAAAATTAGCACTCTCTTAATATAGTATCGAATTGGATCATATGATAACTCCATTTTATAAGATTGTATATAAGACTGAATATAAGTTTATACTACACCCTTGTTACTTGTTTATATTGGCAAAAGATGTATAATTTTACAAAGCGATTAGGGGAATTGATGGAAAACGTAATGAAAACAATAGATAAATATGACACAGCGTCCAATACAATATATATAGTATGCGATATATATAGAACATTTATACCTTAACATTTATATCTGTTACATGTCTGTTTACTTCTGTATTACCTTGTTGCGCACTATGATCACCGACGCATGACAAAAACACACTCGGTACATTAAAAACATTGTCATGATCACTTGTTTGACGTCTGCATAAACCAAATAATAATAATAACAACATATTTAACCAGGAAAGGTACATTCAGACTACTCTGGTTTCCAAGTACGTCCTGGGGATGTTACTATCACCCAATTTAATGGTACTCATTTTATTCACCTCGGAAGGATGAAGGGCTGAGTCAAAAACCCTGCCGCGATTTGAACCTGTGACCCCCAAGGGTTGAACAGATTCTAGGGATGATGCATTAGCCAACTAAGCTATCTTAAAAAAAATCTGAATGAGTCTTCAATATTGTAGGTTTCAATATTGTAGGTTTCAGGCTTTGTACAGATATTTAAAAAAAAAAGTGAAAAATGAATTACTGCTTAAAATGTTTAAACCAATGGAGGATGTTGAATTTACATCAACTAGTATGGTCCTTAAATTGAGTCAGTAGCTCTGTAATGTATAACATGCAGTGGTTATCAGACCGTTTAACACATCATCGGCAAATTATGTCTCTTATTAAAATACATTTCTGTGAACCACCTCTGCAAATCATATACACCTGAATCTAGTTAAATAGAGCTCATTACACTTCCGCACTCTATTTTACATTGCAAACCCATTCATCATACCCATTCATCGTAAAGTAAATAACCCATATCTGGAGCTGAGCCAGCTTGTTATCAAATCAATATACCCATATCCATATATTACAGAGTGTATTGAGAAAAAGGAAGCTATATTGCTAATAATTACTTTTTCTAATCAAAAAAGATTTTTAAAAGTGCTATGCTTCCTGCACAATTTCTCCTTATGCCATTTTTTAGTTGATATTTATTTGAGCAGAAAATATCTTGTAGCAAGACCAAACAAGCTGTGAAATTCTGAAAACAGCCTTGCTGCAGGACATTTGTAATATATCCCAATTTTGTATCGACCTAAGAGGATAATTATGGCTTGTGCTACAATCTTTATTTTTGTCCAGATGGTTGAAAGCTCTCCCAGGCTATCTGCATGACCACCAATGTATATATGAATCAAACAAGTCACAATTCACACGGATTTTACTACTAAATATAAGAAGCACAACTAGAATGTGATTACTGTAACGAATGTGAAAATATGCTAATCAGTGCTGATGTAGAATACAACATTACTTAATCCCCAGGTGTTTTAAATGGCTAACGCATATGCTATATACAATATCCTATTAGTCAACCTGTTAGCTGACATTTGATCTTGTAAGATAAAACAATGATGTTCTGAAATTTAGATTTACCATGAAATTATTTTATAATAGTTCAAACTTCCTATAAAAAAAATGAAAAATAAAAATTAACAGATAGATTACCAAAAAAAAAAATACTAAATCATGGAAGGTTTTTCCAGAAGATGCTGCATTGTTATAAGATGTTCTTTTTAAATTTATAGTAAAAAAAATAATAAAATAACAGATGACATAACGATCCACTTCAGACAAGGCAAAGTCAGGGCAAAAAATGCAAATGAGGAGATGGAGAAACACTGTTTAAATTTTCTGAATGCTTTTTTCTATGCTGACTGCCAGGTACAAACGACAGAGCTGATAACTCAATGAGCTAACATGAAAGCACCCATTTGCAGGATAAAGATTTGTGGACTTCTACATTTAATTTAATTTTTTGCCGCTTATAAATATATATATATATATATATATATATATATATATATATATATATATATATATATATATATATATATTTGTTAAATACGGGGGTAAATAAACTTTATATTAAAAACCTGTGAAATTATAGTTTCTCTTTAAGTGTATTTTATTGCACAAACGTAAACATCACTGCTTCTGACCTCTGTTGGTCATGTTCAAGAAAAGTTGATTAAATTTAGAAGCATCTCGAAACAACAAAGAAACTGATTTTCACGTCCAGTCTGAACAAGTCCGAACATTATGAATGTGATAAAGGGTAAAAAATATAGTGGCGCAAACAAAACAGAAATAGCACTGATATAGTCATTAAGACTAAACTAGACATAAAAGAAGAATCTAGTATTAAAACATTACAAAAACAGAGTAGACAATTATGCTGTAAAACTGACACATGCTTCTGATTTATTTCTGAATATTTTTGGGGGGTTAGTAAATGTATGTCACTGTGACTCTACTATAATGTGAATGCTGGAACAAGGACTTTCTTTAGAATCTATCGAGAAGTAATTCGTGCTCAAATGGCTAACATTACAAAGAAGATCTACTTATAAGATAAAATTATCTTCTCTTCAGCATTGATGAAAAAAATTCTGCTTTATCCTTGGGTACATATTCAACTGTTCACTGCTAACCCCTTAGTGACCAGAGCGCTCTTCAATTTTCTTACCGTTTGGGACCAGGGGTGTTTTTACATTTATGTGGTGTTTGTGTTTAGCTGTAATTTTCCTCTTACTCATTTAATGTACCCACACATATTACATATAGTTTTTCTTGCCATTAAATGGTCCTTCTAAAGATTCCATTATATTCCTTATATCATATAATTTACTATTAAAAATATTATAAAAATATGATGAAATTTGTTTTAAAAAACACACTTTTTCTAACTTTGACCCCCAAAATCTGTTACGCATCTACAACCACCAAAAAACACCCAGGATAAATAGTTTCTAAATTTTATCCTGAGCTTAGAAATACCCAATGTTAACATGTTCTTAGCTTTGTTTTGCAAGTTATAGGGCAATAAGTACAAGTAGCACTTTGCTATTTCCAAACCATTTTTTTTCAAAATTAACGCAAGTTACATTGTAACACTGATATCTGTCAGGAATCCTGACTGTACTTTTACTTGTGATTTCATAGTTGTGATAAGTTTTACTGTTGTGATAAGTTTTACTGTTTTAAACACTCATATTTGTGTTCAGCGAAGTCTCCTGAGTATAACAATACCCCCATGTACAGGTTTTATTGTGTTTTTTTAATTTATATTATACATATATATTTAAATATATATATATATATATATATATATACACATATATATATATATATATATATATATATATATAAACAACTATACCTTGCACTCAGGCTTCAATTGTGTGACCGGGTGCATCACCGAGGCTCCAATATCCAAAAAGTAGTTATGGTAGGCTGCACTCACGGATTCTTTAAAACGTAGCTTTTATTTTTAGTATTAAGAGCAAATCAACGTTTCAGTCCCTCTTGTGGACTTTCATCAGGATAAACGTGTGTGTGTGTATTTGTATGTGTGTGTGCATATTACGTAAATACATATATATATATACACAGATATACATATATAATACGTGTGTGTGTGTATATATATATGCATATATATACACACACACACACTTTTATTTCCTATATATGTAAAATATATATTATAATTAATGCATTTTATATTATATTATACATCAATAATATTAATTATTATTATGTTATTTATATAGCGCCATCAAATTCCGCAGCGCTTTACAATGGGTGGACAAACAGACATGTAGTTGTAACCAGACAAGTTGGACACACAGATACAGAGGGGTTGAGGGCCCTGCTCAATGAGCTTACATGCTAGAGGGAGTGGGGTAAAATGACACAAAAAGGTAAGGATAGTATTAGACTAGTGACAGTTGCAGAAGAGGAATCAGTCGGAGCTATTAACAGTTTAATTGATACGCTTTTATGAAGAAGTGAGTTTTTAACGATTAAATAATGCAAATATATGAATTACTTATGTGTATTTTGAGATATATGTGTATATATCTCAAAGTACAATTATAATGAAATCATATATATGCATTATACATGTATAATATATTATAAAATGCTTTAATTATTTTATAATATATTATACATATATAATATATGTATAATATATTTATTTTATTATCATTTTTTTTTACCTTTTAGCAGCCTGGTGGACTGCTTGACAGCTCAGACAATCCCCTTGCTGGCAGCTCCATAGACTCCTATTGTGGCCATGTGATCATGGTGATCACATGGCCCTGGAGGGCCGGGTGGCTGAAGCTGCTGCAGGGGGACTGCTGGGATCTCTGGCAGTAACCTCTGACCATGATCATCACAGATCGGCGGTCCAGGTAAGTCCAGGGCGCCTATTTACCACGGACGTACTAGGTACGCCAGCGGTCCTTAACGACCGTTTTTTGTTGGACGTACCTAGTACGTCCACGGTCATTAAGGGCCTAAAGTAAGCAACCTTGATGCTTTTTTTTGTTTGCACAAACTTTTCCTTTCACTTAAGGAGATTTCCAAAAAGAAGCATGAAGTACTCACTAAAAAATAACTACAGATTAAAAAAAAACAAAAAAAACAGGTCCTGGGAAAGAACCATGTTTAACAAAAGAGTGCAGCTATATTTAACTGTAATAATAATCTGGCATAAAAAAATAATATTGTTCATATTTGTCATTGCAGAATAAGGCAAAACATAGACTTTATTACAAATATTGTCTTAAATCATTAGAGAATATTCATTTTTGCTACCGTAGGCTATATGATTTTTCTCAGAATCTGTGTTACATTAAAACCTTGTAAATAATATCTGTTATACTCGAAAAGCATCCAGCATTTTATTCAAAGTTCTTGACAGAACCTTCCAAGCTATCCTTATGTAGTAAGCACTGTACATCCCTTTTAACATATGTATATACAGTACATTGTGATATTTAAAGCAAAATCTATTTTGCTCTAACCTTGGTTTTGATTTAACATTTTTGGAGAAACGTTTACAATTATTTTAACATTTTGAAAAATATTTTGATATTAGGATATTTTTTAACATATTGATTATATTTATATATATATTTTGGATAATTTAATTTTTAAATAAAAACTTTTTTTTACAAAAATGTTAAAATATTTGAAAAGTTTATTCAACAATATTAAATTGAGTCCCAGTTGGAACATATGCTTCATTCATAAAGTTATTTTTCCTCAAAAGAAAAAATAACACTTTTGTGACTAAAATGTTCAATCAATCAATCTTATAGCTTATTTTTGTCTATTTCTGATTATTTTTTGGGGAATTCTATAATTGTTTTTTTTTTCTGTAATGGCTTTTTCTTTTTTTATAGTGATTCAGTTCTGCAAGAAGAGACTTACAGGTATATTTACTGAAAGGGCAGTTGTGGGGGATTCAAATTAAATTCAAAGTCAATTTCCAAATTAGGGCCCATGTAGCCAAACGGGATGTGTAGTTGAATCTTAGAATCTTTCCAGTCGGCTATTGTGCCTTTATATTTCAGATTCACCTTCAATTCCTGACAATTCTCACTTTAGTGAAAAATCCTTTCAAACTGGCAACAAAAGTGTTCCAAAAATATGCTGTGTCCTATTTTAAAAGAAAATGTTCATTACCATCATGCTGTATTAGAATCAGAGTTTTGTTGTTATTTGAGTTCGGCAAGAAGATGCTAAGTGTGCAAACAGAAGTGTTCCAAAAGTATGTTATGCTTATTTCCTCCAGTTAAAGGAATGTTCCAAGCACCATAACCACTACATGAGTAATGTAATAATTATGGTACCAGGAGTGCCCTGGCAATTACCCAAACCATTATAAATAGTTAGTCTGTTGGGTAACAGTTTGACATCTCACCTGGGGTCCAATGGGCTCCGACACTTGCTTCTCTACGTCTGGTGCAGAGAGCCAGCTGCTTTTGCTTGGAGCTTCCATTAGCACTCCTACGTCCTATACTGCAGGCTCAGCATGGCTGAGAAAATCAGCTTATCACTCCCAGCCAATGAGCTAAGGCTTACACCACCAAGCATAGCTTAGGCAGAAAGCTTTAGCTCCAGAATGCTTGGAGTACTGGGTAACCAAACTGACTACTTACATTTATTTTCATTGAAGTGAACTGATCCCTTAAAATATTAGTCATGTTTTTAACTTTAAAATCACTATTTTAAGTAAACATACAAATCCAAAATTGTTTCTTTCTCTTTCAGAGTTGATCTTCACAACTAAACTAGATGTCTCTCAGGCAGCTTCTCTACCTGTCTTGGAAAATGTCATGAGGTCCTTTTTTTCAAATAAACTCTGATAAAGGTTCATCTTGTGGCATCATGTCAGGCCTTAGTCCTTCATTTGGTTCTCCAGAGGTCATGGGAAATGGAACTTTCCTGGAACTTTTTCCTACCTCTATCTCAACTTCAGTGGATTCGTCATCGTCGCCAACCCGGTTATCAAATGTTTACGTCTACGTTTCCATTTTCCTCAGTTTGTTGGCCTTTCTCCTATTGCTGTTAATTATTGCTCTTCAAAGACTGAAAAATATAATCTCTTCAACCTCTTCTTATCCAGAGTATACTAGTGACGCAGGAAGCTCCTTCACTAATTTGGAAGTTTGTAGCATTTCTTCACAGCGGTCTTCTTTTTCTAACCTGTCTTCATAAGACAGTATAAAGGGGAATCTCAAATAAACTATAAAACATGGAAATATCGCATGTGACATTTTACTATAAAACTGAAAAGGCATCTCTTATTCATTCTGTTTGAGTCAATGCTGCTTTTTAAATCAATTTAAATGTTGCCATTTATGTACTTCATCTGCGTATATTGACATTGGCCTATTCAAGCTATGTTAATATACTCTCATTGAGTTTGAAAGTTGAAGCATTTCTCATTAATGAGATACATAAAGCAGATAAAATAAATACAATTAAGGCCAAAATATAAATCTGTCATCCTCTCTTTAAAATTAAAAATTCCGTCAATAGTTTGATTTATGTGAAATCATAAAATTTAGATGGTCTATTGCATGGGTCACCAAACTTGGCCTTTCAGCTATTGTCTACATTTTCTATTACACTCTGCTAGCCAACAGTTAATGGCTGGCATGGGAGTCCAACAACAACAACAGCTCAAGGGCCAATATTGGACAGCCCACATGTATATATCCTGCCTCCTGTAGCTTTTAGGCTCTAAATAATTTCTGCAATACTATTCATTTCGCAGCTGTCTTTTCATTTGTTGGCCATGTAAACAAGAATGTTGAAAATATTTTATATAATTAATTAGTCCCTTTACTTTTCATAAATAAAAATACAAAGTGAAAAATAAATAGACTATCTGTACAGTATGATGGATCATATTATTATTAGCGTTTTTATAGTGCAAACATACTCCGCATAGATTTGCAAATACATTTGCAAATATAAAACAGTAAATAATAGTACACAGACAAAAAAATGTTGACAGATGCAGTAGGTGAAGATCTCAAATGAGTTTGCAACCTCAGAACCCATAAATAACAAACCTTATGAGTTTTGAATTGATAGACATCATGTACAAGGAATATAATCAAAAAGAAAAAAAAACACTGCAGTAAGATGTACATGTAGAGGTTCTTCAAGAAGGGTCTGCAAGACTCGTGTAGAATGTTCATGAGCTTCCTGTATTTAACCTCCTCCTTCTCCTCACAACTCCCTTTATGTAGCTAGACTTCTGGCTGGCCAGTAATCAAAGTGCAAAGCATAAAAAGCCAATTTCACTTCTGGCACTGTCACAATAAAGAGAGGCTTGTGTTTTTTAAGAAGCTCCTACAAGTTCGCAATCACTTGAAAGGCACACACGCAAGAAAGAGAAAAAAAATCAACAACAAAATATACACATGGATGCTTGAACAATCTACTTTAATATAGGTGGAAATAATTTTCCCAACTAATAGAATATAGATTCAGATATGGATACTATTAAATGGAAAAAAAAAATATGAGTTAATCTATATACTATAAAATACAAAACATTTTTAAACAAATTTAAAAGAATTTATAGTTTTACTTTATTATTAAAATACATCCTGGAGTGTTAACCTCAGTATAGTTTATTTAAATATCCCCCTCTTGCCATGCAATATTGCCCATGGTGTTTTATATAACGCGTAAGAAAAGTTTAAATGATGTGGAACATGCCAAAATGAGGGATGTTAAAAACAAATTCCCCCAAATATTGCTTTCACAGTGTTATGTAACATTTTGGATGACCAATAAAAACAAAACAAAAAATTTAAAACAAATTCCATCTGATTGACAATCCCATAAACATAAGATCTGCCTTTTTAATAGCACTAGTTTTTACAGCATATATACGGTTTTCTTGTTATTACTAATTATTCTGTATAAATGTATAAGACTTTATTCCGACTGTAACGGTTTAGTAATTGATAAGACCCCATTAATTAAAACTTAAGACAGATTTTAGACTGGAATTAAAGGACGCAGGAGAAATTACCGTAGTTGCTTCTAAAATAATGCATAATGATAACCTTAAAATGGCCATTTTACACAATTCTCCTAAATTGCTAAATTTACCTGATGCATAGGATCAAAAGTCTTTATAGTCATTTATTTTACTACTTGAAGCATTTTCCCACAGGTGGTTGATTGCAGTAATAAGTAAATACTGTGGTTGATATATATGACAGCCAGGGTCGGGTACATAGATTAATGATATTCCTTATCATAGGAATTCATCTTCACATGAACACAGTGGTCAAACTTAAAATGTGATGATGAATCAATTTACCCGTGGAAGTAATGTTTACAATTATTAGCTTGTGCATTGAGCTTAACAATAAATACATATTATGTATGATTATTTTTACTTCTTTTAATACTTAGCCTTTATTTTTGGAGGTTTATGAAAGTTTTAACATCAGACATCCCAACTCTCCTAGACATTCCGTGAGTCTCCCGCATTTAATAGCGGCTCCCTGATGCTTGCAAATGATGTACAATATCCTGGAAATCACACACACACACAATGTATAATATAATTATAAATACAATGCATATATAATTTGCGGGCCACCCGATGGGTATCGCTGAACAGGCATCCAATCCGGCGCTGCAGCCCAACAATGACCCTGTAGTATTAGTCGTCTGGCAGGAAGTGACAGTCAATCCCTTCCTCCCAGCTTCATAAGAGAGCTCTGTGCAGGAGAGAAAGAGGAGGCGGCGGCACCAAAGACAATATTGGGAGGAGAGGCAGAAGTGAGCTGCTGCAGACCTTCATGCTCACTCACATCAGTCAGCATCACCAGGTCCCCAAGCAAGTCACCCTCCTGGACACAAAAGGTAAGCTAACATAAGGGTGCCACAAGGTAGAGGGGTGCCACCAGGGCTGGCCAGGCTTAGGGTTCTGTGAGCTGTGTGGCTGCACAGAGTGCCATAGCAGCAGGTTCGCTGGGCAGCCGACACAGCTCACACACGCAGGGGCCGGGAATACATCAGGAGAACTGCATGGAGAGTTGGGGGTTGAGTCAAATCTGATGTGGGGGCGGAGCTAAAAGCAGACTCCTACTGCTGCACACAGAGGGGAAGCAGGAAGGAGTCCCTGCTTCCCCAACTACTACACCCCAAGCTGACCATAAGTGAGAGAGAGTGTGTGTGTACTGTGTGTAAGTATGATTGTGTCTGTCTGTGTGACTGTGAATGTGTCTGTGAATGTGTGTGTGTGTGTGTGTGTGTGTGTGTGTGTGTAACTGTGTGTGTGACTTTATCTGTGAGTGTCTGTGACTGTGTGTGACTGCCTATGATTGTCTGTGTGACTGTGTGTGTGTGTGACTGTCTGTGTGTCTGTCTGTGACAGTGAGTGTGTGACTATCTGCCTGTGAGTGCCTGTGTGACTGTCTGCCTGTAACTGTGTGTGACTGTGTGCAAGTGACTATGTGTGTGGGACTGTGTGCATCTGACTGTGCCTGACAGTCTTCGCCCTGCAGTGAGCCAGCAGCCGGGATATGATGTCATCGCGGCCTCGGCGTCATTACACGGCATGCGAGGGACCTGTGCAGGAAGAGCACAGAGATCCCAGCAGCAACCACTGACCACCAGGGATTGATGGTCCACTCCAGCCCTTCCAAAGCAAGATAGGGAGGCTGGTGGACCTCTTAATTATTAAATGTGTGTATGTATGTGATGTTTATGTGTGTATGTAATTGTGTGTCTGTGATTGTATGTGTGTGGGTCTGTGATTGTGTTTGTGTATATCTGTGATTATGTGTGTGATTGTGTGTATCTCTTTGGTTAAGTGTGTGTGTTGTAAATATGTGTGTTTATGTATGTGATTGTGTGTGTGAAGTTATGTGGGTTTATGTCTCTGATTGTGTATATATATATATATATATATATATATATACATACACATATATATTTATATATATATATATATATATATATATATATATATATATATATATATATATATATATATATATATGCACACACACAACCACAGAAATACACACAGAGACATACATCTCTTGTGTTATTGTGCGTATATAAATGTGTATGTGTTTAGTAGATAGCTCCCTTATTTGGTGTCCTTAAATATTACAATCCCACATAAGGATAACAAATAAGGGAGTTATCTACTAAATAACTGAAATTAAGAAAATGGCTTTTTACATTTTGATATTTTAGCTGTTTAGTAGATAATTCTCTAAATTGGTGTCCTTATGTGAGATTTCCTTATTTAAAGATACCAAATTAGAGTATTGTTTAGCAGATAGCTCCTTATTTGGTGTCCTTAAATATGGCAATCCCACAAAGGATAGCAAATAGGGGAGTTATCTGCTGAACACAGATCAAAGTTAAGAGGTGTCAGCCAGCCCACAACAAGAAATCTGGGTGGCTAATGGGAATAATATGCAAATGTGTTATCAGATACCAATATGCAGAGCACAGCATGCTGGCATCAGACAGCCAATGGCAGAACATTACCACATCCCGTAGTGAAAAGATGTAATGCTCCCTCCACCACCGTTTTGACTGTGGTATCTTATGTGCCCCCTCACCTATATATTATTCCTAGAGTCGCCACTATGTCTGCATGTGTGTCAATGTGTATCTGTGTGTGACTGTGTGTCTGTGTATCTGCATGTATGTCAGTATGTGTGTATGTGCATACTAGGGATGTGAATGGGCAAAAAATGTGGTTCTGTTCGGCACTTCCGAAATTCAGGACTTAAGCAATTCGGCACTTCCGAAATTCAGGACTTCGGGAATTCAGGACAATTCTCTAGCCCTAATCCTACCCCTAACCCTACCCCTAACCCAAACCCTAACCCTACCCCTAACCCCTAACACTAACCACTTACACATCTAGGGTTACGGGTAGAGTAGGGAGTGGGTTAGGGGTAGGGGTAGGGATGGGGGTAGGGTTAGATTCCTGTCATCATTCACATAATTTTCCCTCCCTCTCTTGTTTTGCCACTTTTTAGAAATCCGAAGAACTTTGGCACTTCTGAAATACGTCACTTTGGTTTGGCAATTCCGCAATTCAGCACGTCGGTAGTTCGGCAATTCGGACGCATCTGAATGTCCAAATTGACGAAAGTCATCCGAATTTACATTCGGAACGAAACTAATTGCACATGTCTAGTGCATACATCTCAAAATCTCGCCAACACTACACACAAATACATTCATGCATTTCCACGTCAACTCTACATACAAACCCCACCATTACATATAACCATACCACTGCATTCAAATACCACAGAACACACAAATGCATGCTTACATTCAAATGCCAACACTACATACAAACACACCCCTACATTCACTCACACATACTCCATACAAAAACATGCTTACATGCAAACACACAAACACTGCTCAGTGCTAAATATATATTTTTTTAAATTGCGGTTGATTTCTACATTTAAAGTGGGGGAGGGAGGGTGCCAAAAATGGGACCCATCCCAGGTGCCAAATGCTTTAGGTACGCCCCTGCTGCAAATATCAAAATTATAACATGTATTTCAGATGTGTGTGTGCATCTGTGTGCCAGTGTGTATCTGATCAGGGCTGGACTGGGGATACAAAGCAGCTCTGCAAACAAAATCTGTCAGCCCCATAAGTTATTGTGCCGTGTGTGTATATTTATATCTATGCTTATAAATGACTCAATCATCTCCGGTTGCAAGACATATCCATATTTAAATTGGATAATAATTTATCACTGACACAAGCACACAAGCTTGATGATAGACAGGCTCAAAGACAGACAATCTATTTGATACACTGGTATAAAACACAATTTGAATTATTGGCTTTTGCTTCAATAAAATCTCCCACAGTGTGGAAATCATTAGTTGAGAAGCTTCCATTCCAAACACTGAAAGCAGGATATATGCTCAGTCTTACACCACTGTATCCTATAATCATGGGAAAGTCAATGCTGAAGATAACTGACACACAGAGACAAGCTTACTGGTACACACACACAAACTTAGTACAGACAAACTCTGACACACACACACAAGCTTACTACGACAAACTCACTTGTAACATAGAAACATAGAATGGGACGGCAGATAAGAATCATTCGGCCCATCTAGTCTGCCCAATTTTCTAAATACTTTCATTAGTCCCTGGCCTTATCTTATAGCTAGGATAGCCTTATGCCTATCCCATGCATGCTTAAACTCCTTTACTGTGTTAACCTCTACCACTTCAGCTGGAAGGCTATTCCATGCATCCACTACCCTCTCAGTAAAGTAATACTTCCTGATATTATTTTTAAACCTTTGCCCCTCTAATTTAAGACTAGGTCTTGGTCTTGTTGTGGTAGTATTTCTTCTTTTAAATATAGTCTCCTCCTTTACTGTGTTGATTCCCTTTATATTTAAATGTTTCTTTCATATCCCCCGTCTCACCTTTCCTCCAAGCTATACATGTTAAGATTCTTTAACCTTTCCTGGTAAGTTTTAACCTGTAATCCATGAACCAGTTTTGTAGTACTTCTCTGAACTCTCTCGAAAGTATCAATATCCTTCTGGAGATACGGTCTCCAGTACTCCGTACAATACTCCAAATGAGGTCTCACCAGTATACACAGAGAAGCTTACTACAGACAAACTCATTGGTATACAAACAGACGCTTACTATAGATAAGCTTACTGTCTCACACACATGTTCACTCCAGACAATGTCACTGACACACACACACACACACACACACACAAGCTCACTACAGACAAACTCACTGACGCACATATGATCAGGAATATCATTGATCTATGTATATGGCCCTAGCTGACATGTATATCATGCTCAGTATTTACTTATTATGCTCACTACAGACAAGCTAACTGACACACACATGCTCACTACAGGCGAGCTCACTGAAACACATGTGCTCACTACAGACAAGCGCACTGATACACGTATACATGCTTACTAAAGACAAGCTCACTAACACACATAAGCACTACTGACAAGCTCACTGACAAATACATGCTCACGACAGACAATTTCACTGACACATACACAAAAGCTCACTTGAGACAAGCTCACTGACATACACATACTCACTACAATCTCACTGACACATGCATACTACTGATAAGCTCACTGACATATACAGACAAGCTTATTCAGAAGCAGGCACATACGCACATAAACCTACTTGGCACTACAGGGTTATTAGGTTCCCCCCTCCCTCAGGGCCCCCCTTCAGCCACTTACCTTAATCCAGCGCCAGGCTCCCTCAGCACTGGTGACCTCTTCTCCCCCTGCCGACATCAGCTCCAAATGTGCATCAGCAGCCAGAGCCACGCACGCATTCAAACCACCCGTAGAAAAGCATTACTCTTTCCTATGGACGTCCAGCATGTCCTCAATGTTATTTTCGCATTGAGGATGGTGGAAGCGGCCTCTAGTGGCTGTCAGGGAGACAGCCACTAGAGGCTGGATTAACCCTCAATGTAAAACTAAGGGGACCTGGCACCCAGACCACTTCATTGAGCTAAAGTGGTCGGGGTGCCTATAGATGTCCCTTAAAATGCATCCCTTAGGACTAGCCTATGGCACCTAACATTCATCAAGCATATATCCTACTCTCTAAACTTAATTAGTATCTATCCCCCACACTGCCCTTCCTATTGTGTTTTTATACCCCAGCCTCCAATCTCTAGATTGAAAGCTAATTTGAGCAGGGCCGGATTAAGAGCATCCATACCCCTTAGAAGCAGTATCTGGTGAAGCAGGATTTCGGTGGGCAGGTAAAAGGGTGGGTGAATCACTTAACCAGAACCATGCCCAAAAATAATTAGTTGGTCAGCCTGGCATGAATGCACGTCAGGCTTGCTGCCAATCATGCAGGATGACCAAACAAGGGCATACTGTGCAGAGAGCACCGTGAGCTTGGCATAAATGCGGCTAATGATGCGCTAGCTTTACGCTTTCTAAGGACTGTCCCCTAGCACTCGCTGATCCACTCCTCTTCTTACTAGCAGACAGGAGCTCCTGTTATACTGTCTGGGACAGAGAAAAAGTGTATGTAGTGAGTGTAGAAGAAAGGGAACGTTCCATAGTATTAAAAAGACTGAAGCAGCAAAAGCATTTGCATAGAGCGCAAACTCAGCTTTACCTTAAATAATTTAATTGTCAGCCAGTCCACACAAGTTTTGTTCCCCTACATACCTATTAAAGCGGCACTGTCATGCCAAACTTACCTTTCTTTAATTGATTCCTCTTCTCTCCCTCTCTCAGCAAACCAATCAGTGTGCTGTGACAGGTAAATGTAGAGACTGTCAGTCAATTAATTTACCTGTCAGAGTACTCTGATTGGATGACTTAAATCAACCAATCAGAGCACTCTGAGCCTAACTGCAGGGCTTGGGACGGCTTTATAAGCCTTTCCCCGCCCTGCGGAGCTCAGTCTGCACCATGCTCTCCATGGGTGAAAATGGATAAATTTTTTAGAGTTGTTTTTTTTCTTTTTCGGCAGATTTTTTTGCGCTTGGTTTTTTTTTTTCTTCTTTTCACAAGTTCAACGGATATTATGGATTTTTATTTGCCCTTTTATGGGGCTGAAAGATGAAGATTTTATAAAAAAGAAGACATCAAATGGCAAGTTTGATTTTTTTTTTTTTTTTTACAGATTCTTAGTTCTTTTATTCCCTCCTCACTATTTTTAGGGTAGGTAGGGTTTTACTATTTTTTTATTTGGGTTTGGGGGTGACTAGGGGCTTGGGGACCCCTAGTCACCTTGGGGGGGGTAACAATTTCATTAAGGGCCCCCACCCACCGCTCAAGGGTGGGAGCTGGGGGGAGGACAGTAGGTTCCCCCCCACGTTCTCATTTAGGGCCCCCAACCACCGCTCAGGAGTGGGGGCCGGGGTGGAGGACAATAGGTCCCCTCTTCATTGTTATTTAGGGCCCCAACCCGCCCGCCACTAAGGGTTGGGGGCTGGGGGGGGGAGGACAATTGGTCCCCCCCTCATTGTTATTTAGGGCCCCCACACTGCACTCAGGTGTGGGGGCCAGGGGTAGGACAATAGGTCACCCCCTCATGGTTATTTAAGGCCCCCACCCGCAGCTCAAACAAAGTCCCGAAAGGTAAGTTCACCATGACAGTGCCGCTTTAAGTTGCCATACTTAAGCATGAGCATGTGATGAATAGTAAAAAAACAAAAACTTTTTTTTATGTTTTTTTTTAAATCAATGGGCCTATTGAATAGACATGGGCCTGGAGCTACAGCTTCATCAGCCCCTATGTTAATCCGGCCCTGCATTTGAGCGGGATCCTCATCAACCTGTTGTTCCTGTAAAGATTTGATATAGTTTGTCTTATTTGTTGTTAAATTGTTTGTTGTTAAATAATCCCATTTATCTTATTGTAAAGAGCAGCAGAATAACTCTATAAATGGCAAATGATAAAAGTAGCAATAATAATAATTATAATAAACTAATTTTGCTCTACCTTTAAATGCCCAATCTGGCCCTGTCTGGAGATCTACTGTTTGCCCACCTTTGCTCCAGAGCAGGGGTGCCTAAAAGGTACATCCACAGATGTTGTAGAATTACAACTCCCATGATGCTTTGCATGCCTTTAGAATGCCTTTAGAATGACAAAGCATCATGGAAGCTGTAATTTTCAAACATCTGGGGATCTACCTTTTGGGCACCACTCTTCTAGAGTCCTGCTAGCCAAGCTTCTTGCCTTTGCAATGGGAACAGAAGCTTTATTTCCGAGTGTGACAAATTTCCCTTCCCACGTGAGTTTGCCTCGAGCTCCTGAAGGAGACTGCTTGCCAGCCTCCTGCCCACAGACTATGGGCCCTGTAATATGCCCTGTAAAAGTCTCTGTTTGTTTATTTGGACTATATGGTTCGGCAACCGAACAGCCGTATTAAACCAGAGACCACTCGGGAGCTTGTTAAGTGTAATTGCTACTTTGTAGCAATTTCCATCACAGTGTTCTAAGTGTTCTTCTGGGTGGCTGCATTTCCTATGGACGACCACGAGGTGGCGGCCATCTTGTTCGCACGAACGCAGGCAATGGTGTTTGGTCGTCGAATTCATGGAACTGAAAAAGGATACAGAAACTCCCGAACACTGCTGGACTTTCAGTATCACCTGTTTTCGGTTCTACAACACTTAGAAGGACACTGTTCGGTGGAAACGTTCCCACAAACAAGGGAAACAAGCTCCAGGGTAAGAATACTGGCTATGTTCGGCAGTTTGTTCGGTTTTAAACTGCCGAACTAGACCAACCGCTAGCCCTGATTTTATGGAACTGTTTTGTGTGCGGTCTGTCAAATTAAGAGTTCCAGGAAATTCTCAAACCCCTGAACCGATCTGGGTGATATTTGTATATATTGGTCACCCAGGGGATGTATTTTAAAGGTATTTTTGGGATGTCTGTAAATTGTGTTTTTTTTGTGTCTAGAGATAATTGAGTTAAGTCAGTTCCTGACTCAATTATCTCCCAGGCACAGGGGAGGAGTTTGGAACTGGTAACTAGTCCCCTCTCAGGTCTAGGAGAGGGATTATCTTGTTTGTGTGGGAGTGTCAGTAGCGTGCTTAACTGTGTTCAGAATTGTATAAAAAGAGGCCATCTGGCCAGATTAAAACATCCCAGTTTGTATGGTTACTGGTTACTGGGAGGGCGAGTCCCCATTCGGCTCCAGGAGGGAGCACTTTCAGGACCCCAGTCAAGCCACGGCAACTGTGGGCAGAAGTGCTGCGGTTTGTCCCCTGTTCCAGCTAGGAAGCGGTCCTTGGCGGAGGTACCCAGCCGGGGGTACAGGGAGCTCTGTTACATTGGTGATAGCGGTGGGATGGCTTCCTAGCCATGGAAAAAAACAGCACTACTTCAGAGATGGGAGGCAAGTACTGTCGGGCAGTATCCGACACCGACACCCAGCTTCAACAGCAGTTACAGAAGGTGCTGCGCAGTTCAGATTATCCTATCTCCACAGAAAAAGAGACAGAATGGAGGGTGACGTTCCAAACCGAACTCTGGGTGGGGGTCCTCTGAGAAATTTTCCCAAATTCCAACCAACGCAGATCGGACCAATTCGACCTACGAATGCCATTTCTGGGAGAGCAGCCCATAGACGAATGGGTAAGAGAACTAGAGCGGTTGGTCGAAATTGAGATATGGTTGGACAAATCATATCGGGCCTTACGGTGAAATCCAGGCCAGTGCTACTACCCTACCAGCTTGTCGAGGGAAAGGACTATGTTGGGCCTGGGCTGTTGTGGGAGGCTTTTGAGGATCCCCTGGGGTTTGAAAATCTGGACAGTACCCGCTACGGGTGCATCCGCGACAAGCTGGAAGTCAGCTTGGGGCTTACATTGGTGGCAGAATTGCAGCAGGATTTGTCCTACCTGGTTACCCTGGAGTGCGAGCTCAAACAGGATTATGCTCGCTTGCTCCAAAGTGTAACATCAACTGTCTCCGACATGATGGGGCTTATGGACTGTATCACACCGGGAGAGTTGAGTTTCGTCCCTCCTCCCCAGCAGCTGTACCTGTCACCAGGAGATCCGGGCACTGTACGACCTACTTCCCAACCAGCCCCAGAAATAAGAGACCTTATAGACTGGTCCTGGGAAGACAATCAGTTGGCAGGTGGAGATGGGACCGAGGTCTCTCCACCAGCCCTACAGGGATGCTAGGCAGCCTGTTCAGATGTCTGACCACAGATGGTGATGTTAGGAGTGGGGATAGTTGGTCCCCCTTCCCAATGGCCGAGCGAGTTATTGGGAGAGAAGTGTGTCATCCTTCCTCCCTAGCAGCAGAGGGCATTATTGGGAGAAGAGACGGTTGGCCTCTCTCCCCAGCAGCAGTATATCATGCAGGGAGAGAAGAAAAACTCTGTGGTTGAGCAGTGTATCATGCAATGGCAGCCGGAAACACCTTGGGATGGGGACAGTTGGTCCCCCTCCCCAACCACAGGGAAAGAGACAGGGAGTGGAGACAGTCAGTACCACACCCCAGCAGCTGGGGCTGTCATCCAGAGACAAACCCCCTGGTATGGATGGTGCAGATGGGACCGAGGTCTCTGCACCAGCCCTACAGGGATGCTGGGCAGCCCGCCCAGATGCACAACTATGGAATCCTGGCCAAAACGAGGATGCCAGCAGCAGTCTTCCCCAAGAGCAGGGTGAGAGCCTGGGAGTAAAGGGTGGCGTCCCTCGCCAGCCAGAGCAGGAATGCCAGGGAGAGGGAGTAGTTGATTCCTCTCTACAGCAACCAATTCCCAACCATGTTCCGGGTGCAGTGGATGGAACTACGTCCTCTACTGACATCCTTCCAGCAGAAAAACTGGCATCAGGGCAGAGCACAGCTGGCCTCTGCCCTACTGGTCCATTAGATCCAGGGCCTGACGACAAACAGGCCACCCCAGCTGAAGCGCTGGCTACAGGGCAGAGCGCCGTTGGCCTCTGCCCATCAAGCACGGATGACTTCATAAGTGAGGTCCAAGGAGAGGAGAGTGTCTCTCCCCAGCAGCAGTATGGGTTAAAGGGAGAAGGAACAACCGGTCCCTCTCCCCAGCAGCAGGAGTTTCCCTCTAGAGCGGGGAATTGCGTCCTCCATCTCCAGCAACAACTTGGTCCAACCGGGGAGAAGTGCCACTGCGTCATTTCTCTGCAGGACCCTGGATATATGTGACAAACTCCCCATCCCACGTGAGTTTGACAAAAGCCCCATCTATCAGGGGTTGTAACTTTTAGGGTGTTTTTATGTATTTTTAAGGTAATTTTTGGGATGTCTGTAAATTGTGTATTTGTTTTGTCATGTTCCTGACTCAATTATCTCACAGTCACAGGGAAGGAGTTTGGTACAGGTAACTAGTTCCCTCTCAGGTCCAAGAGGGATTATCTTGTGTGTGTGGGAGTGTCAGGGGCATACTTAACTGTGTTCAGAATTGTATAAAAGCAGACCAACTGGCCAGATTAAAACATTCCAGCTTGTATTCCCAGAACTATGTGTCATCTGGTTACTGGGACTGGAAAGTAATCACTAATCACTGTTCCAGTGTGCCGGGTTCAACAGGTAAAGTCCTTGTAAGGACTAGAGCTCCCAGGACTGAGTGTCGTCCAGTGCCTGGGGGGTGGTTAGAGCGAGTTCCCCATTCGGCTCCAGGATGGACCGGTTTCATGACCCCAGTCAAGCCACGGCGACTGGGGGCAGAAGTGCTGCGGTTTGTCCCCTGTTCCAGCTAGGAAGCGATTCTACCCAGCTATGGGTACAGGGAGCTCTGTTACACCGAGTATGGTTAAATGTTTGGTTATAACAAGCTGTATAGTTGTTACCTATGTGTTAGGTACTTTCCATAGTTTTCTGCATTTTATCAAAACCTCTGCTGAAATATTCTTCTAGGATCATCATAAGTTTTCTTCTGAGATTATTGCTGTCTGACAACATTTTCAATAACAACATCAACGTCTGCTAAGGGATAAATGAAGCACTAATACATCTTGTAATGCAATTTATAGATTTAGTCTTGCTATGCTTTCTCCCTTTAATGTGCTATTATATTTTTACATAGAGAAAGAAGATTACATTTTATTTTGTGTTTTATTATTTATGTGTTCAATAACATTACGAAATAAAAAAATTGATTGCATGGCTTAAAAGACATCATTACTGCAATAAAATCCGCTCAACAGTAACAACTGCAGCACACATACATTTAGATTATAGTGCTAAAGAAAATGTTTGTGTAAGAATTAACTGCCATAAATATCCATGGTGTAAAGAGTTTATTTGTAAGTATAACATTTGTATGGATTGGATAATAAATTCACAAAAGATTCCCAATCTTTTGGAGCAATTGCAGGCATAAAATCAAAAATTATAAAAAGGTAAAGCTTGGAATTGAAGTCTTTATTCTAATAGTTAGCACCAAGCTGTGGTGAATGACATGAAATGTGGCCAATTAGCTAAAAAGAATTGCTGAAAATGTGTGAATTAATAGGTCCATTGGCTGCATGTTGACAAAGAAAATAATCAAAATTATGATTTACACATAAGTACGCATTCCAGACACTCTCAACAGTACACACACATGCGCCTTTATACACACTGCCTGGCACACACAGATACACATTTAAACACTCACTCTGTTAAACATGCACACAATCATAATGATACACACAGGACTGCCACCAGAAAGTTAGAGGCCCCTGACGCAGCCCCCAGGGCCCACTACCGAGCCCACCCACATGACCCACCCCCAAGTCCGCCCACATGACCCACCACCGAGTCTGCACACATGACCCAGCCACATGACCCACTCCTCGAACCCGCCCACATGACCCACCGCCGAGCCCACTCACATTACCCACCCCTCGAGCCCGCCCACATGACCAATCCCGAGCCCACCCACAAGGATGAAGTGAGTGTGCACTGAATTCGGTGTGTGTATAGTGACTGTAGAATGTGTTTAGTGAATGCAAAGTGCGTGAGTTAAGTGGATGCAGTGTTTATAGTGGATGCAGATTGTATGTTTGTGTGTTTTAGATGCAAAGTGTGTTTGTGTAGTGGATGTGTCATGTGTATAGTGAATGCAGAGTGTGTGTTTGTGTAGTGGAAGCAGTTTGTGTGTTTATGTGGTGGATGATGTGTGTGTTTGTGTAGTGGATGCAGTTTGTGTTTTTATGTGGTGGATGATGTGTGTGTTTGTGTAGTGGATGCACTAAGGATGGAATCTATAAGCTCACTTCAGTTGAATGTGCTCTGTGTGTTTGGAGAGTTCCTTAAAAAAAAAAAAAAGGAAGTCCCATTGTTTACTATCTCTTCCCACTTGTATATCTGCGTGTTATGCTGACGCAATGCTTTACAGGGCTGGTAGAACATTTTTCCAGAGCAGCTTTTAATTCCCAATCCAGCCCTGTATATATGGAACACAATCTTGCAGTATGTGCAATAAAATATCTTTCAAATATAAAATGATTGCATTGCTATATACACTTTCTATATGGTTTGCCTTGGTATAGGTAGGTGATCCACAGTAATATAATATATATACACGTAGCTTGAAAAATTAATCCCTTCTGAAATCTACGAGTTACATACCATTACTAATTACCAACTAATCTTAGTATTTAAAGCTTTTCCCAATTACTTTATAGCAATACTGTAGTGTCAGCTTAGAATTACAGTAGGTCGATTTTGCTTTCTTAATTTTCCACCACGGTGAATTTGGTGAATGAAGCAGACTGGGAGCTGATTGTATGACAATTAAGATCATTCCTTTATTATGAATTTAATATGTTGAATGCGTGTGTGCACTGAGATGAAAAGTCTTAGACTTAAATATACATTTTTGGGGCACGTAGGAATAGTCCAACATGTCAGCTGAGTCACTACAGGTACATAAATAATTTTTAACATGGTATCAAAAAAAATAACCAAAATAAAATACAGTGAGATTATTTTCATTATTATGATTTTAGTGTAGAGCACACATGTGGGAATAGAGAGTAAGATTATTGGGAGCATTTACCCCAGAGTCTACTATTGTCCAGTGGATTTGCACAGAGTAAAAAAAAAAGAATGACAGTTTTCAATTAACAAAATGTTTCCATGAACAGGGAAAGAGTCCCATCATCAAGATTTTGAGTTGGGCTCCACATGAAAACTGTTCTTAAAGGGACACTATAGTCACCAGAACAACTACAGCTTATTGAATTTGTACTGGTGAGTACAATTATTCCCTTCAGGCTTTTTGCTGTAAATGCTGTCTTTTCAAAGAAAATGCAGTGTTTGCATTACAGCCTAGGGATAACTTCACTGCCCACTACTCAAATGGCTGCTAGAGCTTCATTCAAAAGAGCTGCAGAGTAAGCAGCACTGCCATTCAGTGTCTCCACCCTCTGCATGCAGACACTGAACTTTCCTCATATAGATGCATTGATTCAATTTATCTGAGGAGATGTTGATTGGCCAGGGCTGTGTTTGACTTGTGCTGGCTCTGCCCTGATTTGCCTCCTTGACAGTCTCAGCCAATCCTATGGGGAAGCATTGTGATTGGCTCAGACCACCACGTCTGATGGTGTCAGCAGACAGAGGCAGTTCACAGGCAGAGGCAGCAGCTTCAGACTTGAAAACAAGTAAGGTTTTACCATATTTAGGGAGGCAACAGGGATTCAGGGGGCTAGATGGTAGTTTTAACACTATGGGGTTAGGAATATATGTTTGTATTCCTGACCCTATAGTGCTCCTTTAATATCCAGCAGAAGATATCATCCAAAAAGTATTCAAAAAGATTGCAAGATACAAACATGCTATAGTGTTATCTTCAACAGCTGAGATGCAAGACACCCTAAATGAAATTAAAACTGAGTAAAAATTTTTGAACATACCTTTTTTTCCAGCGTCAAGACTCCCTTGGTGCTGCTGCTTGCAATGTCATCCTGGAGGTGTTGTTTCCAAACTTCTTGTCCAATCCAATGTCCTTATTCGATTAGGCAAGAGCTGCACATGATAACAGTCAACATCTTCATGGAATGCGAACATCATATGCAAGAGTCAAGCTCATTCTATCAAGGTTGTCAGGAAGAGTCAAAGTGGTGTCACCAGCCAACCCAAACACTAGTTGCAATTCCATGCAACCTTAATTTCCAGCAGGCTGTAGTGGTTATGATGTTTGGATTAACCCTTTAACGCTATTATGTAAACATTGTGTTTTCTAGAAAACTCCAATGGTTTACATTGCATGGCTAAAGCTGCAAGGACAGTGCCCCAACCAATTCTATTGAGACAAGTGGTCTGAGTTCTTATAGTGACCCTCTAACTTATATAGCATGCAAAGCAACCTACTGCATACTACCTGCTAAAGTTAAAAATTGTTTACATACTTACCGTAACTTTATTTTCTTCGCTATTCTACATGGCAGCATCACTTATAGGGTTAGCTCCTCAAGACAGGAATAATTAATCAAATAATTAAGGAATAGTCAATAAAAAACCCTCCCTCCCAAACTCAGTTTTGTTAAAAAGCAATAGCTGAAGAAAGAGAGGTTGCGTGATGCTGCCCTGTAGAATAGCCAGGAAAAGAAAATTACGGTAGGCATAGAAACAATTTTTGACTTTCCAGGTAAAACATGGCAGCATCACTTATGGGTATTACCCAAGCTCCTGTGAAGTATGATATAAATAAAACTAATAGTAGCCCTTATTGATGCTCCAATAAACAAAAAGTTTCCCAAAATGAGAATTAATAGAGGAAGACAATTGCAGGTTGTATAGTCTTACAAACATCAGAGCTGCCTAACAATTATCCACTAACGGCACCTCCACCATATAAGCTTATGAAGTTGCCAAACGTCTGGTCGAATGCTTGGAGCTTGGTGACCCTAAAAAACATAAGCTTTAGTAATTGCCATGAAAATCCATCAAAGTGTTGCTATGGAAGCAGCTTCTCCCTTCCTAGTGCATGATGGAAGAAAGAATAGAATTTCTGATGGATCCATTCTGATGCAACTCACCACATCCAATATACTCCAACTTGTTTCTTCCTGGTTAGATGGATAATGGAAAAATATGGACTATTTCCTGTTGAATATAGAACCTAGAAACCACTTTTGGGAGAATTTCAGGCCTGGGAATAAGAACCACTTGATCCTGGTGACTAATCCTGTATAATTCCGCTGAACTTGATACCTGAAGCTCAGAGACCTTCCTGGCTGATGTTATGGCAATAAGAAAAAGAGTTTTAATAGTCATCCAATATGTGCCCAATTCTTCCAAAAGGCATTCAAACCAGCGGAATGTCCCAAGTTGGGGCCAATTTCTTTGCTCTGAAGAATCTCATAATAAGAGGATTTGGAACTCACCTGGTTTTAGTTAAAGGGATACTCCAGGCACCCAGACCACTTCTGCCCATTGGAGTGGTCTGGGTGCCAACTCCCACTACCCTTAACCCTGCAAGTGTAAATATTGAAGTTTTCATATACTGCAATATTTACCTTGCAGGGTTAAGTCCTCCTCTAGTAGCGGTCTACTGGACAGCCACTAGAGGGACTTCCGTGTTCATAGAACACGAAAAGTGTTTTCAGCGTCACCGAAAATCCCATAGGAAAGCATTGAATAATGCTTTCCTATGGGGAGGTCTAATGTGCGTGTGCGGCCAGCCGGTGGGGAAGGAGCCGGACTCTGGTAAGTCACTGAAGGCGTTTTAACCCCTTCAGCAACTTGGGATAGGGGTGGGAGGGAGAGGGGCACTCCAGGGTCCTGTAGTGCCAGGAAAATGGATATGTTTTCCTGGCACTGGAGAATCCCTTTAAAGCAGAAATGGTGAAAACTTGTACTTTCAAAGTACTAGGGCTTAGATCTTTGTCCAAACCTATCTGAAGGAAGTTCAGGATATCAACCACTGAAGACATTCGCTAATTTCCAGGTCCTGAAACGTTACCACACTCAGGGATAGGAGGCTGAGTTAGAGTTCTTTCTTGATTTTAACAATGTATTAGAGATAGACTCAGACGAACCAGAATTTAAAAGGTTACTCTTTTCAAGCGCCATGCCGCTAACTGAAGGGATTGGGGTTCTGGATGAACCGCCAGACCCTGAAGTAGCAGATCCAATCTCTGAGGAAGTGTGTTGCGGTCACCGGCCCGCCGAGCCTCACGGTCGTGCCCGACCGGCACGACCGCTCCGACTACACGAGCTTACCTGCTCGTCGGCGAGCCGGGAACCGCGCGTGTAGTTCTTCCGGGCATCACGCCCGAATCCAATATGGCGCCGACCACGTGGTCGCGTCTATGGATAGCCCCGCCCCCGAGAATTATACTAACGTGTGCGTGACGTCACGACGTCAACGCACACGTACGTTCTGGGGTCAGAGGTCGCCCTCTGACCAATCATAGCTTAGAGAGGGGTATTTAAACCCCTAATTCACCCTAGTACTTTGCCATGTCGTGGTTTCAGTTTCCTGGTTTCCTGAAAGTGCTAGTTTCGTGTTTCTGATTTCCTGGTATCCTGATCCTTGGCGTTTCCCTGGTTATTCTGATCTCTGGTTTCCCTGACTTGGCTTGTCTTATCGGTATTGAGTATTTTCTGGCTTCCTTGACCTCGGCTTTCCCTTTGACCATTCTCTGTCTCTAGCGTATTAGTCCGGCCATTCTAAGGTCCGGTTTACGCTCTGTCCTGTTATTTTTCCTTTTCTGACTTATGTATATGTTTACATAGATTCTGCGTGCTGGACCACATTACTAGTCGTGACATTACGACATGGCCATGGATCCTGCAGAACTATGCAAACATATGATCGCCTGTGAAAATAGGGTGGAGGATATGGACCACAGGTTAGACCAATTTGCTCAGGCATTTCAGACCTTGCTCCAGAGGACTGCCTATTTAGAGGTCCCTCCTGTACCACCTGTGGTTCCGCCACCTGTAGTGGTTCCCGTACCACATAAACCACCGTCCATAACTTTGTCACCGCCCCCTCGTTATGGAGGTGATTCTAAGGAATTTAGAGGTTTTTTAAACCAAATAGAATACCACTTTGAGGCCTCCCCAGGTTCATTCCCAACAGATAGATCTAAAATAGGCTATCTGATGAACCAATTAACTGGAAAAGCCTTGACTTGGGCTAACCCCTTATGGGAAAGTGGTGACGCAATAGCCCGTGATTACAATACCTTTCTTACGGCCTTTAAGGCTACATTTGAACCTAAAGGCAGGGAGAAGAACGCTGCCAAAGCCCTTATGAGAATCAGGCAAGGCAATCGTTCTGTAGCCGATTATGCAATAGAGTTCAGGACATTAGCGTCTGAGGTTGATTGGACCAATAGCGGTCTGGTGGCTGCTTTCTCTGAAGGTTTAGCTGAGAATATACAAGATGAAACTGCAGCTAGAGACCTTCCGGTTAGTCTTAATGAGTTTATTGCCTACATGATAAACATTGATAACCGGCTCAGAGAGAGAGAGAAAAACAAACAACGTAACAGACGTTCTAATTTGTCCATAGCTCCTCGTTTCTCTAACCCAGTGGTGAGTAGCCAAACGCCTCTTCCAGAACCTGAACCCATGCAATTGGGTAGTGCTAAACTCACTGAGGCAGAGAGACAACACAGACGTAACGAGGGGTTATGTATGTATTGTGGCAAGAAGGGACATCTAAGATCGTCATGCCCGGTTCGGCCGGAAAACTTGCACACCTAAGGCACGTACGGGGACCGACCTTAGGTGTGATGTATATGTCCCCTAAATTGACTAAGAACCGTTTCCTGGTCAAAGTAACCTTATCTTTCGAGAACACTACTGTTCAGTGTGAGGCTATGATTGACTCTGGGGCAGCGGAGAATTTCCTAGACAAAGAGTTCTCTGCTAAACATCTCCTGCCCTTAAGACATAAAGAGAAACCTATAGCAGTCGAGGCCATTGATGGAAGGCCTCTTACCCAGCCTTTCATCACACACGAAACTCTGCCAATCACTGTTTCAGTGGGTATTCTCCACTCTGAAGAAATTACCTTTCAAATCATATCTTCACCTACAGTTCCGATAATACTCGGTTTCCCTTGGCTCCTGAAACACAATCCACGTTTAGATTGGATTGAAGGAGAGATTGTGAGTTGGGGTGAGAGATGCAAAGGTGTTTGCTTTAAGCAAATCCCACAACCTATTGGCACCATTAATGTTCCTGTTACACCTCCCTTGACCACACAAATTCCTCAGCAGTATATGGATTTGAAAGAGGTATTTAACAAGGTCCAGTCAGAAGGGTTACCTCCTCATAGACCTTATGACTGTACTATAAACTTATTACCAGGGACTATGCCTCCCAAGGGAGGAGTCTATGCCTTGTCCCCCCAGGAAAATCTTTGTTTGGAGGAATATATTAAGGATGCTCTCAGAAAGGGTCATATCCGTAGGTCCTCCTCACCAGCCGGGGCTGGATTCTTCTTTGTCTCTAAAAAAGAAGGAGACCTACGCCCTTGTATTGATTATAGGGGTTTGAATAGGATTACCATAAAAAATGCCTACCCTATTCCCCTTATATCAGAGCTATTCGACAGATTAAAGGGAGCTCGAGTCTTTACCAAGCTCGATCTCCGAAGTGCCTACAATCTAGTCAGAATTAAGGACGGTCACGAATGGAAGACCGCATTTAACACCAGAATGGGACATTACGAATACCTGGTTATGCCGTTTGGATTATGTAACGCTCCAGCGGTATTCCAGGATTTTATCAACGATGTCCTAAGAGAGTACCTTCACATGTTCGTTCTAGTGTATTTGGACGACATTCTCATCTATTCCCCAGACCTAGAGACACATCACGAACATGTGAGAATTGTACTGAAAACCCTGTTACAGAACGGCCTTTACTGTAAACTGGAGAAATGCCAGTTTGACCAAACGGAGATACAATTCCTTGGATACGTTATATCTCCGTCTGGTTTCCAGATGGATCCTCGTAAACTGGAGGCAGTCTTACAGTGGCCATTACCCAAGGGCCTTAAAGCTACTCAACGCTTTATAGGTTTTGCGAATTACTACCGCAAATTCATAAGGGGATTTTCCTCCGTGATTTCCCCTATAACCAATTTAACAAAAAAAGGAGCAAATTGTATATCTTGGCCCAAAGAAGCAAGAGAGGCATTTGAACGATTAAAATCTTTATTTTCCTCAGCACCTGTCCTGACCCATCCTGATCCATCCAAACCATTTATCCTAGAGGTGGATGCATCAGAGACAGGAGTTGGAGCCATTCTGTCTCAAAGAGAGAGTCCTGATACGCCTTTACATCCCTGTGGATTTTACTCTCGCAAACTCACACCTGCAGAGAGGAATTACGACATAGGGAATAGGGAACTTTTGGCCATTGTACTTGCCCTTAAGGAATGGAGGCATCTCTTGGAAGGTTCCAAAGAGCCACTTTTGATCTTTACTGATCATAAGAATTTGGCTTATATTGGGGACGCTAAGAGACTGTCCTCTCGTCAGGCTAGGTGGTCATTGTTCCTCTCCCGATTCAATTTCGTAATTACATACAGACCTGGTACTAAAAACACCAAGGCAGATGCACTTTCTCGGCAGTTTGAGACAGATGAAGTTCCGGAACAGGTGATATATCCTATTGTACCTCCTGAATGCCTCATTGCCACTACAGTTTCCGAAGTGTCTTCTCCACTCTTCTGTGCCATAATAGCAGATCAAACTCAGGCACCTGTGGGAAAACCTCCGGACAAACTGTATGTGTCACCTCAGTTTCAAAAGAAGGTACTAGATTTGTTCCATGACAGCCTCACAGCGGGCCATCCTGGAGTCCATAAAACTCTCTCTGCCATCTCCAGGAGATTTTGGTGGCCTGCTCTTAGAAACGATGTCAAAGATTATGTTGGGGCATGTCAAATATGTGCTGTTTCTAAAGTTCCTCCCAGGTCACCTCCTGGACTATTACAACCACTGCCCATACCTAGTGCTCCATGGACCCACTTGGCCATGGATTTCATTGTGGATCTACCCAGTTCAAACGGGTTTAATACAGTCCTTATGGTCATTGATAGATTCACGAAGATGGCACATTTCGTCCCACTTAAAAAATTACCATCTGCTCAAGATCTAGTTCAAATATTCTTGAGAGAGATCTTTCGGTTGCACGGTGTACCCAAAAGCATAGTATCTGACAGAGGTACCCAGTTTGTTTCTAGGTTTTGGCGTTCCTTTTGCAAACAATTGGGCATCGAACTCTCCTTTTCGTCAGCATATCACCCTCAAACAAATGGAGCAGCAGAGAGGGCGAATCAGTCTTTAGAAGCCTATTTACGTTGCTTTATAAATGCCAATCAATCTAACTGGTACGAGCTCTTACCCATGGCTGAGTTCGCCAGAAACAACGCCACTCATGAATCTTCTAATCACAGTCCATTCTTTGTTAATCAGGGTTATCACCCCACTGTTTTTCCTTCTGCATTCTCAGACACAGAAATCCCCGCTTTGAACACCCGTTTAGATTCGATTCATGATACTTGGGATTCCGTCCATTCAGCTCTGCAAAAAGCCTCATTACGAGCGAAGGTCCAAGCTGACAAGAAACGGGGCGCTAATCCTGTCTATATTCCAGGTGACAGGGTGTGGCTCTCCACAAGACATATCAAGCTTAAGGTCCCGTCCATGAAATTTGCCCCTCGGTACATTGGTCCCTTTCGAGTTACCCAACGTATTAATCCAGTGACCTATACTTTGGCACTACCGGCTCATATGAGAATAGCGAATACTTTCCATGTGTCTCTGCTCAAGCCCCTTACTTGCAATCGCTACACAAGGGTATCCACTCCTCCTCCGCCCTTGGTAGTGGGTGATCAAGAGGAATACGAAGTCCGTTCTATCATGGACTCCAAATTATCCAGAGGTGTCTTGTCCTATCTCGTTGACTGGAAGGGTTATGGTCCCGAGGAACGTTGTTGGGTTCCTGCTGACCGGGTCCATGCGCCCCGTCTTATCCGGTCATTTCACAACCGCTTTCCTCTTAAGCCGGGTCCTTCCCGCTCGGTGCGCGGTCTTCGAGTGGGGGGTACTGTTGCGGTCACCGGCCCGCCGAGCCTCACGGTCGTGCCCGACCGGCACGACCGCTCCGACTACACGAGCTTACCTGCTCGTCGGCGAGCCGGGAACCGCGCGTGTAGTTCTTCCGGGCATCACGCCCGAATCCAATATGGCGCCGACCACGTGGTCGCATCTATGGATAGCCCCGCCCCCGAGAATTATACTAACGTGTGCGTGACGTCACGACGTCAACGCACACGTACGTTCTGGGGTCAGAGGTCGCCCTCTGACCAATCATAGCTTAGAGAGGGGTATTTAAACCCCTAATTCACCCTAGTACTTTGCCATGTCGTGGTTTCAGTTTCCTGGTTTCCTGAAAGTGCTAGTTTCGTGTTTCTGATTTCCTGGTATCCTGATCCTTGGCGTTTCCCTGGTTATTCTGATCTCTGGTTTCCCTGACTTGGCTTGTCTTATCGGTATTGAGTATTTTCTGGCTTCCTTGACCTCGGCTTTCCCTTTGACCATTCTCTGTCTCTAGCGTATTAGTCCGGCCATTCTAAGGTCCGGTTTACGCTCTGTCCTGTTATTTTTCCTTTTCTGACTTATGTATATGTTTACATAGATTCTGCGTGCTGGACCACATTACTAGTCGTGACAAAGTGTTATGGGGGCTTCTTGGCTCATGCATAACAGAAGGGGGAACCATAGAAACATAGAAACAAGGTCTCCTCGGCCATGATTGCTATCACTGTGCAATTTTCCTGCTAGATTTTCCTCAATACTCTATAGATTAACGGTATTGTAGGAAGACAAACACCTGAGTAGATGGCTTCCCACCCTCCCGAGGAAAAAGGGGGAAAGCGTTTTGCACCTACTGTATGAAAAAAGTTATTGATTTAATTTTAATATCACGGTGGAGTTTTTTGCACTAAAAAGGGACTCAAACCGCTCCGAAAGCTGTTAGTACTGTCAGTGTAGCCTGTTTACTGGTCTATTCAGGGCAAGAGTGGCTGAACTCTACCTTGTAGTACCTTGTTAAACATGGTAATGAGCCCAAAAAGAAACATATGTTATGTGGGATTCACACAAAAAATCCCTTCCTGTCAGCTGGGACAGAAAAAAAAATATTTCGGGACTACTCTTATTTGTTTGACTACTCTTAATTGTTTGACTACTCTTAATTGTTTGAGTAATTATTCCTATCCTGACAGCTTTGGAGGAGCTAACCGATAAGTGATGCTGCCATGTTTAGCCAGGGAAAAAGAGCTACAATTTCATCAGTTTTTATTAAACTTCTTTTTAAAATCAAAAGCACAAAAATGTATCTAGTATTTCAGCATGGGTGCTGAGAAAATACATTTTAATAATACGAATTTTCTGTTCTGAGCATAATGCTATAATTATAATGATGTGATACGGAATTATTCTAGAACATTGAATTGAATATTATAAAATGGCAACTATGCCATTTGATGTACTTGTAGTTTTAGCTGTACAAGCTGTACTCAACAAACTAATTTGATTCTTTTTCCTTGATAGTTTTCTCAAATAAATCACAAAAACCTAGCTTAAAAGTGTTCTGATTTCATTTCATTCATTTTAATAATTCTCTGAACAAAAAAAGCAATTCTCTAGCAAATATGGATGGCAGAAATAGCACATCTTTAATGGTAAAGAAAATAACAGTATAAAAACGTATCAATATTTTGCTCTACAATCATATATCTGAGGGGTGTCTTCACTAGCAATGGTTTTCAATAAACCAGGATTTATCAGGACTTATCAGGACTTCACCATGACATTAAATATTTTCCAGTCACTGAAGAAAGAAAAAGGTACAGGCACTTCAAGGCTTAAATCAGCATTTTTTTGAACTACAGTGTCTAGCAGCAACATGTCGACCCTGGGGTCTTTTTTATGGTTAAAAAAGACCCTAGAGTTGAAACGTTGCTGCTGGACACTGTAGTTCAATAAAATCCCAATTTTAGCCTTGGAGTGCCTCGATCTTTTTCTTTCTTCAGTGACTACAAACTATTTCTTGGGCCTTGGTGCTGGCCCCAGATTTAATTTCACCCAGGTTTTATTTATGGGTGAGTGCAGTTCCATTTTTTGTTTTTTTGTACATTGAATATTTTCCAACCTGGATTAAAGAATTTTTCCAAATTTGCGATTTCCACCTTAAAAATGTCATAGTAACTCAAAAGGTGAACCCCTATATGTGTTATAGGTAGAGGGAAAAGAATGGTGTGTGACAAACGCTCCTTCCCATGAATGTTTGCCACAAACTCCTGGAGGAGTGTAGAAGCTGGCCTCCTGCCCACCACCCAGGTCAGAGACCCCGTTCGGGTTTAACCCTGCTAGAGCTAGTCCCCTATCCTGTTCCAGGACGCAGAGGCTCCAGGAGGACCCCAGTCAAGCCACGGTGACTGGGGCCGAGCGCTGAGGTTTTCCCCGGTTCCAGCTAGGAAGCAATCTTTGGTGGAGGTACCCGGCCGGGGTACAGGGAGCTCCACTACAAGGTGTACTTCTGATCTTTAGATGTTGGTTAAAAATCACATAAATGCTTCCCGAGAACTGGAATAGAATTAGCAACCGATAGACTGTACAAAATCAGAGACAAGTCGTAGCTAGGATAACATATTAGAATATTTATATAACAAAACCAGGGCCGGCGTGTCATATAGGCGACTTAGGCAGTCGCCTAGGGCACACCGGTCTGGGGGGGGCGCAAGATTCGAGTGACCCACCAGGAGGGAAGCACACAGCGCTCCTCCTGCCAGTTTTTCAGTGTAGCTCTCTCAGTGAGAACTTCCTGTCAGTCCGGCCGGGTACAGGAAACTAGAGGGAGGTAGGAGACACAACAGGAAAGGCACAAAGGGACACGGGGGGGGGGGTAGGAGGGGAGAGACCACAAAGGGACAGGTGGGGAGAAGAGACTACTAAGTGGGGGGTGGGAGAGGAGAGACAACTAAGAGACAAATGGGTGAGGGGTAGAGATCACTAAAGGACAGATGGGGGGAGAAACCACTAAGGGACAGATGAGGGGGTAGAGGAAAGACCACTAAGGGACAGATGGGGGGAGGAGAGACCACTAAGGGACAGATGGGGGGAGGAGAGACCACTAAGGGACAGATGGGGGGGAGGAGAGACCACTATGGGAAAGATGGGGGGAGACCACTATGGGAAAGATGGGAGGGAGGAGAGACCACTACGGGAAAGATGGGGTGGAGGGAGACCACTATGGGGAAGATGGGGTGGGGGGGAGGAGAGACCACTATAGAAAAGATGGGGGGAGAGACCACTAAGGGAAATATGGGGCAGGGGGGAGAGACCACTAAGGGAAATATGGGGCACGGGGGGGAGATTTCTAAGGGCCAGGGGAGAAGAGCACTATGGGTAGGGGGGGCAGGGGAGAGCACTAAAGGACATGGGGAGCATTGAGGGGCAAGGGGGCAGGAGAGAGTACTAAGGGACATACACAGAAACACACCTTACATCCCTTACACATACAAACACAGATTCACACAATGCATCCCTTACACACACACACACACAAACACACACAATGCATTCCTTACACACAAATGCACACTGCATCACCTATACACACACACACTACATCCCTTACACAAACTTGTATCCCTATACACTACATTCCATAAGAACACACACATTCTCTACCATAATACATAACACATCCCCTACACACATATGATGTAGAATTATTAAAAAATCTTTATTGTACTTGTATTGAATTATTGTACTAACTCCATCTTAACCTCACACCTTGACAAATCCTCCATTTTGTCCTCCTAACCTGACTTCTTCATTCCTCCATTTTGTCCTCATAACCAAACTTCTCCATTTTAAAACTACATTACAGGACAGAATTTCCCAGCACATCTAACAATGGACAAAGACTGTATTTTCTATAAAGACATGATTAACTCAGGAACTGCTGACTTTCCCCTAACTTGCAACATAGTATAATTTGAAGGCCATGAGAACACAGTAGTAATGAAATGTTCTATTCATAAGAGACCTTGCACCTGGCCACGAGGCCTGAGATCACCGACCGTGTAAAATGACGCTCAAGACCCCCTTGTCCCCACCCGTGTCCAGAACAATCCCACCTCTTGGTGGGTGGGCACGGGACTAACCACTTAGGTTTTAAGCCAATTAATAATATTGATAGGTGGACACTAATCCCGACACTTAACAATTAATCCAATTAATGATGTTTATTTGCTGATATTCTAATAATCAATGATGACGCAAAATGCCTCTTAAAAGGGCCTGCGCGCCCGTTTTTTCTGCACTTGCCAATAAATTTTCTCGAAGTTATTTTAACCTGAACTCCGTGTGTCAGACTTAATTACTTCAGCGTATATACGCAATTCAATTTTCTTAATTTGGACAGGAACAGATAGACATTTAAACATTTTGGTTTACTGCTAAAAAGTACCATAACAACTTGGCGCCCAACGTGGGGCATCGGGCTATGTCCGGCCGGTGAGCCGTCCTAAGGAAGACGCAGTTGGACGGAGGAATCTGGGGGGAAGGAAAGGAGACTGATCACCTCCAGGTACACGGTAGAGACTTCTGCAGAGCCACCGGTATGTTCCGGCCCCTTTGATTGACCCGTCCACGTGTCTGTGACTGCTTCCCGGGAGGACATCAAAGACAGGTAATATCTTGCCCGGTGTCTCGTTACTCACTTGTTTACCTGCATTTAGTCTATCTGTTGCCTGGGTGTGTTTGAATTGTTTGCCTGTTTCCCCATTTTGAGATAAAGGGGGGTGGACCTACGGGGGATTTGCCTGGGGTTCTCTGTTTTGCTTGTTTTCCCCTTTTTGGGATAAAGGGGGGTGGACCTGAGGGGACTTGCCCGGGTCTTCAGTTTGTCTGTCTATCTGTCTGTCTTTTACCCCTTTTGGGATAAAGAGGGGTGGACCTGAGGGGATTTGCCTGGGTCTTCTGTTGCCTGTTTTACTCCTTTTAGGAACCACGGTGCTGTGGTTGTAGGGAAAAAGGGGGGTTGACCTGTGGATGCGTTCCTGGGGGTCTTCTTTGCCTATTTACCTCTTTTAGGAGCCTCGTGGCTGAGGCTGTAAGGAAAAAGGGGAGTGTTGGAACTGTGGATTTTGTGTAGACTCATAATTTCCTGTGATCCTTCTTGTGCCACTTTGACAGCCTAGCTAGCTTCTTTGTGCACGTAACTCTGTTCGCAGAGAGGTGGTAACCACAGCCCCGAGCGCTGAGGCTGGTGGAATTCCAATTTTTAGTGTATGTGGTAACCACAACCCCGAGTGCTGAGGCTGGTGGAATTCCAAATTTGGTAACCACCGCCCCGAGTGCTGAGGTTGCTGGAATTCCAATTTTTAGTGTATGTGGTAACCACAACCCCGAGTGCTGAGGCTGGTGGAATTCCAAATTTGGTAACCACCGCCCCGAGTGCTGAGGTTGCTGGAATTCCAATTTTTAGTGTATGTGGTAACCACAACCCCGAGTGCTGAGGCTGGTGGAATTCCAAATTTGGTAACCACCGCCCCGAGTGCTGAGGTTGCTGGAATTCCAATTTTTAGTATAAGTGGTAACCTCAACCCCGAGTGCTGAGGCTGGTGGAATTCCAAATTTGGTAACCACCGCCCCGAGTGCTGAGGTTAGTGGAATTCCAATTTTAGGATAGGCAGTGGAGGAAAGGAATTACTGTAGATTTCATTTGAACTGTGATGCATGCACTGTATTTCAATTGTATTGTTGTTTGGTCTGTTTAATTAGGAGTCTCATGAACTCCTGTGTCTGTCTCTAAGGATTTTTCCTTGCCTTTCATCTTTTCTACACTTCCTATATTATTATACTTTCCACTCCCATTTCTCTTAAAAGAGAAGTGATTGGTCACACACTTCTCACCTCGCTCCAATCCGTGTCTACCATCCCGGGTAGGCGGATTCAGTGACTAGTCTACGTTTTGGGAAGACGCACCTGAGAAAGTCCCACGGTTCTCGGGTGGCAGTCGAGCATTGTAGACGTTCCTGTTCAATTTTCCTTCTCTCTCTCTGTATCTAGGACGCTGGTATAGGGGAAGAGGGATTATGGGGCAGGATATAAGTAAGCCCAGTAAGGGCTGGTTAGCATGTGATTTGGTTGAAGACAGAGAGGGTGAGGAGATGGTTAAAGGTGTTGAAAAGATTGCAAAAGTATGTAGAATTGCTGCAACCAGAAAGCTGGCGTAGGTTACTGACAGAAAAGAAAGGCAAGCTCACAGATAATGATTTATTAAAGACTGCTGAAGCATGGTACAGAGTAGCTAAGGCTATTCAGCAAGAAGGTTGGGTTGAGGAAGAAGTAAATCACAAAGGTGTGAAATTGTTTGTGTATCATAATAATTGTGTTGCTGGGGTGTTCCCCCAGCCAGCGCCCCAAAATGGCGCCCAGAGGATGTCTATTCCCCAGGTTCAGTCAGCAGTAGGTGATAGCCAGCTGACTATGCTCCCCACTCCCAATCCTCCCGACGCCCATCCCTTTACCTCCCCTGTTTGCCCGGTCCTGAATTCTGATGGATCTTTCTTTTCCCCTTCCCCGTCTCTAACCTTCCCATCATCCTCGTCCATCCCTACACTACCTCCTGTACCTAATCCTAACATTTCATCTGCCATTTCCTCCCTGCACTCTCTCTCCGTTAATAATCCCCTCCCCTCTTCATCCGCCCAGCTAACCACCTCCTCCACCCTTGCTCTGGCTCCTCCCTCTGCACCCACCTCTACCAATCCCTCTCCGCCCCCTCCCGTAACCGTCTCCACCCCAGTCCAATACCCCACCTCCTTAAATGTAAATACCCACCCTACTCTCCTGCCCTCCCCGGCCTGGCCCTACCCCTTCCCATATCCCATTGCCCTGCCCTATCCCGGCTACCCACAACCCCTTCCCCAAGCCACTCCCCAGGTTCCGGTCATGCCTAGTCCGGCACAGTCTGCCCCGGATGTGCCCACATCCAACATGGCCGCCACTTCTTCCCTTAATCCAAATGCAGCTTCCTTTCACGCCTCCAATATGGCGGCCCCCAGTTCAGCCCTGATGCCGGTACTTCCCGGTGATTATTTATCCCACGACTCCGACCCACAAGCCACCCCTGCATCTGGGACTCCCTCCCATCCCCCGGATCTGACACCTCAAGCGGGCCCCTCACGTAGAAGGGCCCAGATCGTAGAAATAGAGGAAGAGGATGACGTGGTATCCCAGGATTCATTAGAGGCCGTGGGAGCCTCAGCTCATCGTTCTATCGATGATCCCTTTGGCCACAAGGGTCGGGGAGAACGGGCCCCTCCTAAATACGTTGCCTTTAATCCTACCCAAGCTAGTGCTTTAATGAAATCACTCCCTGACCCAGAAAAACAGCCTATGCCTTTTTACCGAGGGATAGTTCAGATTCAAAAGACTTATTCCGCCGCATGGCGTGATTTACTGAGTATTTGTGCCATTAAAGCAGGGGATGCATATTGGCCCAGCATGGCCCGGCACCTCAGTACAGATCTGCTCTCCAGTGATATTGATTACCCCTCCGGAGTAACTTTTTGCAACCAATTAAGAGAATGGGCTAAGGACAAACTTGCTGATCAGGCTGCTGGCCTTACTGATGTCATACAAGATAAAGGAGAATCAGTGGAAAGGTTTCATGCAAGATTGTATCAAATGTTTACCGATTTAGGTTTTGATCTTACTGACAAGATTCATTCACAAATGCTGTCAGGTGCGTTTGTCCAAGGTGTTAAAGACTCTATACGCAAGGGAATCATTGCTGCACGCCCTGAATATAAGGTTGTTCCTCTGGATACCCTGCTCTTAGTTGCCAGAGGTTTGGAATCTGCTCAGACCCCAAGGAGACCCACTTCAGCTCCTCTCATGGTGTCCCGCTCCACCCCTGTCCCAAAAGGCACCAGACCGGAGGAGGGGGGACATTGCTTTAACTGTGGAGCTAAGGGACATTTTAGAAGTGACTGTCCAGAACCTAAAAGAGAGCCAAGGGAGCCCAGAAAGCCATCCAAGCCTGCCCCGGCTCCCAAAGCCACCAAACAGGTTCCAATAGTTGAGGAACCCGATGAATAGGAAATTGGCAAGCCTGTGTCTGTAACCCCTGTCATGGCAGTGTCTACAGGGGATAAGGGGGGGCCACTTGCCACAGTGACTTTACCTATTGAAGGCCACCCAACCACATTTCTTGTTGACACAGGTGCAGCCCGCAGTGTTCTGCGAGAACAAGACCTGCCAGACCCATCTTTTCTATCAAATATTGATGTCTCTTGTGTTGGAGTGGATGGCCAGCCAAGAAATAGCCCTTTAACAACTCCACTACGAGTTGGCTCCAGCCTGCTTGCTCGCTTTGTGGTATCCTCCACATGCCCAATTAACCTGTTAGGTGCTGATGTTCTCTCACGCCTGCAGGCATCTATCACCTTCACCCCAGATGGGCAGGTAGAAATGTCTACACCTCTATCTGAATCAGATACCTCAGCCTTGTGCTCCCTACCTCTGATGCTGCATTTAGCTAAGCCCCGTGGGGTAGCAGCGGAATTAAGGTCCAATTTCCCAGAGGTATTAAAAACACAGGTGCCCGCCAAATTATGGTCTTCAGGCCCAGAGGACATAGGTCACCTAAATGTTCCCCCTGTGGTGGTAAAGCTTATTCCAGGAGCTAAGTTACCAAGAAAGCCACAATATCCATTAAAACCAGCACAGGCTGCAGCCATTTCTATTCAAATCAAGGCACTCTTGGAGAAGGGTGCTCTGGTGAAATGTAAATCTGAATGCAATACTCCATTGTTTCCTGTGAAAAAGAAAACTCCGAAAGGTGAGCCAGAGAAGTACAGGATGGTTCAGGATCTCCGTGCTGTCAATGAAGCTACTGTCCTGGACACCCCTCTTGTACCAAATCCCCATACTCTGCTCTCTGGAGTCCCACCATCTGCAAAAATTTTCACAGTCATTGACCTGGCCAATGCCTTTTTCAGCGTCCCACTGGACCCGTCCTGTCAATACCTGTTTGCTTTCACCCACGAGATGCAACAGTATACCTGGACTGTCATGCCCCAAGGGGCACAAAATTCTCCAAGTCAATTTGCAAAGGCCATGGGTACCATCCTTGACCCATGGCAAGCTGAGCACCCAGAAGTTGTTTTGCTCCAGTATGTGGATGATTTACTGCTCTGTGGAGATGATATACCCACTACTGAAAAGTGTTCGATTAGCCTCCTTTGCTATTTGGCAGAACAAGGATGCAAAGCTTCACTCATCAAGCTGCAATTCTGTCAACCTTCAGTAATTTTCCTTGGACATTGCCTATCTCAAGGTACCAGGCATCTTACTCGGGACCGGGTAAGAGCTGTACTGGATATTCCACTTCCAAGGACTTCAAAGTCTCTTCATGCCTTCCTAGGCCTCATTTCCTACTGCAGAGCATGGATCCCAGAAGCCTCTCTGCTTATGCAACCTCTCTATGATGCACTTAAGTCTGACCCATTCTGTCTGACCAATGAAGCTCTGGATAATTTCAATGCCCTAAAACGTGCCATTGCTTCTGCTCCTGCCTTGGGCCTACCTGACTACACCAAACCTTTCAAATTATTTGTCTCTGAAAGACAAGGCCATGCAACAGGGGTTCTTACCCAAACTAATGACTTAAGAGGCCGCCAGAGGCCTATTGGATATTTCTCATGTCAACTGGACATTGTGGCCAGAGGGACTCCTTCATGCCTTAGGGCTGTTTTTGCTGCGAGAGAACTCATTGAAAGAACTTCAGACCTGGTCCTTGGCCACCCTCTGGTTGTTTTGGCCCCTCATGACATCTCTGCCATTATCAACCAAGTCCAGCTCAAGCACGTGTCTCCTGCTAGACACTTGCGCCTGCAATGTCATCTTCTTCTACCTGACAACATTTCTATACAAAGATGTCAAGTTCTTAACCCATCCACTCTTCTTCCACTCCCTGAGGGGGGTATCTACTATGGGTTTATCCTGGATGAAACCTACATCTACCTTCTCTGCGGGTGCATCAAGAAGATGCATCCAAACCTAACATTTCATGAAGAAGATACACCTTTATGTGAAGGTCCGGATTACGCCTTCTGTACCATGTGGTACAAACCAAACATTACTCCTGAACCTTGCTATGAAGATGAGCTTTACCACTGGATTGATGTGAAGCTCACTGCTCAAAATTTCTATTGTGACTCTGAAGGCAATAGCATGGTCTTGGTCCAACTACCTCAACAACTCAACTACCTCTACCGCCATTGGGATACTGCTATCCCACATATTCCTGTTACCAAGTTGAAGACAAGGTCATGGAATGATCTTGGGCCCATGGCAAAGTTATGGGCCACCATGGATGAAGAACAGCTACAGGAAAATGGTATTGCCAAATACCCAACAACTGACCTTCTGGAAGCATGGCCACGCCACTTCCTAGAAAAAGAATTTCAAGATCTGGTCATAGTGAATGATTATGACCCTGAAACACCTCATGACTGTTTTGAACAGATGAAAATGGAGACAGTGCACCTACCAACTGTGCATGAGAATCCATTACCAGATCCAGATTTTACCCTGTTTGTGGACGGTTCAAGATATGCTGATGAAGAAGGAAGATACCATACAGGATACGCCGTAACCACAACAGATGAAGTTATCAAATCATCATCCTTACCGCCAGCAATGTCTGCGCAAGAAGCTGAATTACAAGCTCTGACTTCAGCATGCAAAATTTCCGAAGGAAAACGTGCCAACATCTATACAGATTCAAGATATGCTCTGGGTGTGGCGCATGACTTTGGCCTTGTTTGGAAGACAAGAGGATTTCTTACCACCGCCGGTACACCAGTTAAACACAGTTCTGCAATCAAGGATCTAATGGATGCCCTCCTACTCCCTGAAGAAGTGGCCGTTTTGAAAGTCAAGGCACATGGGAAGTTGGATACAGATGAAGCAAAGGGCAACCATTTGGCTGATCAGGCTGCTAAGCAAGCAGCCAGAGAATTGCAGGAAGTGGATGAAGAAGTGTCCGGACAAGAAGAAGAAGTTCCTGTTCTTGCTCTGCAAACTCTTCCTACTGATTTAAGAATTTTGCGAGAACAGCAAGCTGCAATCACCCCTGAAGAAATCCAGAAATGGAAGAACAAAGGAGCCATCCTAAAGGACGGAATATATTACAACAACTTCAAATTCTGCCTTCCAAGAAATTTATATCCAGCAGTTGTCCAATGGGAACATGGGCCTGCACACCTCTCAAAGGAGTTGATGGCCGCCCTCATACAGAAGTATTATGAAGCACCTGGAATCACAACATTGATCAACAGCTTCTGTAGAGCCTGTGTCATTTGTGCAAGATGCAATCCAGGGAAACCAATCAAAGTACCTTCAAAGCACCTGGCGAAACCCATGTACCCATTCCAGAGAATTCAGATTGATCACATTCAAATGCCCAAGAGTGGGCCTCATGAATATGCACTAGTAATAGTGGACATGTTCTCAGGCTGGGCAGAAGCCTACCCAGTGGCTAATATCACTGCAAAAACAACTGCAAAACGTTTACTTACAGATATAGTATGTAGATTCGGACTTCCAGAAGTCATTGAAAGTGATCAAGGCCCAGCCTTTACAGCAACAGTGACTAAAGAAATTTGGACTGCTCTAGGGGTGACCCTAGCCTTCCACACCCCTTACCACCCACAAAGTAGTGGTAAAGTAGAGCGCATGAATGGCACCTTAAAAGCCAGAATGTTAAAAATGTCACAAGAAACAAAGATGCCCTGGCCAGAAAGCCTGTCAATAGCTCTATTCAGTGTTAGGCACACACCTAGAGGGAAGCACTCACTATCCCCATATGAGATTCTATTTGGGACAGCACCCAGACTAGGTTGTTATTTCCCGCAACAGTTACAGCTCCAATCAGATGTTTTAGTAGACTATGTAACTGAACTTGCAAGTGCCTTAAACAAAATACATGCCCAAGTTTTCTCTTCAATTCCAGATCCCGATTTGGATACAGGTACTCACAGCCTGCTTCCCGGAGATTGGGTTCTGGTTAAGAAATTTGTGCGGAAAAATACCCTGGAACCAAGATTTGACGGTCCATTCCAAGTTCTCCTGATCACCGCAACCTCCGTCAAAGTGGCCGGCAGGCCAAATTGGATCCACGCTTCCCACTGCAAGAAGTCTCCTGCCCCAGAGGAAGCAGATACCGCACAAGCATGTACCTCTGGTACATAATCTCCTTAATTAGCTCAATTAAAGCCCAGCAGGTAGCCATTACTAAGGATATTAGTGGGTACACCTTTTGGTATAATTCATCATGTACCCATGTGGCCACCTATACCTTTGACTATTGTGATATTGTAGAATGCCCGTTCCCTACATCACAAATTCAGAGTATCTATAGAGATATCCCTCATTCAAAGGACCCATATGTTTGTGTAGTGGACAGACAATGGGGGCACAATTGTGACCATTGGGGGGCGGCGGGATGGAATGCCGGGCCTGCCTGGGGTTACAAACCAAAAAGTGCCTTATCTAAAGTAGATGATCAAGGTAGATCCCTTCTCCAGAGAATGACTTTGAGAAAGCCTGGGGGAGGTACACCAATGAAATTAATTCTTAATATTGAGCATCCAAGTCCAACAGATGCAGACCAATATGTGATGGGAATGTATTGGAAAAAGGGTTCCTACCATAAGTTAGGGCATTTCTACCTTAAAGATATGTGCAACTCTTCTGAGTGGCAAGGGGCCACTCATATGGTCCCTAATCCATTAAAACCACACATCCAGACTTTTCAAGATATGATGGCCATTGCTAACCCCACCTTTGAAGATATCATGGCCGCAGAAACAGGTTTTAATGATGTAAATCTGTGGTTAGAATGGATGAAGTATAATGCTAATAAGCATAATAAGACCGCATGTTATGTGTGTGGCGGTGCCCGGCCTCACCTGGGCACTGTGCCTTTAACCCTGCCAGTAGATATAGAAGCATGTGTTTTGAGCCTTTTTGCCTATCACTATGATTTCAACAGGTCCATATGTATAGCATGGACAAAGGAGTATCCTCTCCTAACCAAGGATGTCAAACCCCCAGATGGTATTACAGTATATAAAGGTAATTACACTTGTTATGCTAATTATGATGGAATTGGTAAATTCTTGGGTAACTTCTCCAAGGGGTATTGTGCTACCTACAGAAATGTCTCCATGAACTTGTTGCAGTTTCACACTAGGTCATTGGGGGATATTTACTGGTTGTGTGGGGATTTACAGTTAAGATCCAGGATGGACAAGGAGTGGTGGGGGGAGTGTACTTTGGCTAAAGCCATTATGCCCATACACATCATCTCTGACACACACCTCATTACTCATGAGTCCAGACACACCAAGGTTAAGCGCGAAGCCCCAGTGAAGGGAAGTTTTGACCCCCCATGTTTATATTGATGCCATTGGGGTGCCTAGGGGGGTGCCCAATGAATTTAAAGCAAGAGATGAAGTTGCTGCAGGATTTGAATCACTTTTTGCCATAGTTACCACAAACAAAAATTTAAATTGGATAAATTACATTTATTATAATCAACAGCGTTTTGTTAATTATACTAGAGATGCCCTCCAGGGATTGGCCGAACAGTTGCAAGCCACATCCCAAATGGCCTTCCAGAATAGAATGGCCTTAGATATGATCTTAGCCGAAAAAGGAGGAGTATGTAAAATTTTACCTGACACCATGACATGTTGTACCTATATCCCAGAAAACACAGGCCCTAATGGTGAAGTTACATTAGCCATAGAGAAATTAAATAACCTGTCTGAAGAGCTAAAAAGGAATTCTGGGATAAAAGATCCCTGGGAAAGATGGTTTGGTTGGATGACGGGATGGCAAAAAGCTTTAATGCATATTGGTATGGCAATACTAATTTTTCTTTTTATCTTTGCTCTTCTCTTTTGTTGTATCCTCCCATGTCTGAGAAAATCCCTCATGAAGACTGTTGACCAAGCGGCACCCACTTTTACCCATCTCGAAGTTGATGACCAAGATTTCCAAGATCTCAACTCACCCTGTATACCGCTGCAAACGATCCCTTTTGTTGATAAAGTGCAGGAATTCTAGGAAGGGACCAGCTTAGGGACAGCATCTGTCAGTGAATGGTAAAGGCCCCGTGGGGAGAAGTGGTGGGCAAGCCACCATGGGCGTGAAGTGTTCGAGAGCCATGCTGACGGATGAGTTAGCTTATTAGGGTCAGATTTAGGGACAGTCTTGCACTTTGCATTAACACCTAGCTAGCGGCCGCGGGGTTTCTGTGCCTTTGGGTTAACACGTCTTCTGGTACTAACAAATAAAGTTTTATCTCTTAGAATCTAACATTTCATAGGGGGGACTGATGTAGAATTATTAAAAAATCTTTATTGTACTTGTATTGAATTATTGTACTAACTCCATCTTAACCTCACACCTTGACAAATCCTCCATTTTGTCCTCCTAACCTGACTTCTTCATTCCTCCATGTTGTCCTCATAACCAAACTTCTCCATTTTAAAACTACATTACAGGACAGAATTTCCCAGCACATCTAACAATGGACAAAGACTGTATTTTCTATAAAGACATGATTAACTCAGGAACTGCTGACTTTCCCCTAACTTGCAACATAGTATAATTTGAAGGCCATGAGAACACAGTAGTAATGAAATGTTCTATTCATAAGAGACCTTGCACCTGGCCACGAGGCCTGAGATCACCGACCGTGTAAAATGACGCTGGGGTGGTCTCAGACTGCTATTTATATATTTTTGTTTTAGGTCAATTTGACACTATTTCCCTCGAATATATTGTATGGTTTTGACTAGTGTCACACCCACACGAATATGTATCTTTATCTGTCAGTATCAGATTTTCAGGCGGTTTTCCGCCTTCTGCTTTATGTCCCTCGCAGGTCACGGTACTCTTTACATACGCATGCGCGTATTCCGCGCATGCGCCCTTCACACCCGGAAATACAAATCGAGAATCCCGGATGTTTGGCGCCCTTATGCGCTCCATCTATGGAACGCGCACGGAACGCACAGCTGATTGAGATGAATCGGAGACGCCACTAGGTATAAATGCTCGCAAGGAATGATCTACAAGAATCCCTGAAGAAGTCCAATATTCTACAAAGGACGAAACGCGTTGGATTTTATTCCCTGTGGACTTTTATTTTATTCTCTATTGTTTATTTTATGTATTGTCATTACTGCTCCAAGTACTACTACCACGGAACTCTGGATTTCCATACACCAGGAGGTCCAATTATTTGGAGATATGCCTTTTTAAACTACTGAAGTGTAAGTGCGACCAATAAATTTGTTATACTTTTTTACATACGTGCTTCACTATATTTTTATTCTTTATTCACATATCTGGTTGGAAGACTACTGCTCATTTTCGTCAAAGTACCCCTGAGTGGGTGAAAGGCTCGTTTTTCTCATTCGTTTGTGAGTGTACCTATATCACATATATTGAGACTTAATATTCTATATATTTTTTACGCTATGTTAGCCTTTTGATTTATCCATACAGAAACACATACCGGAATATCTACCTAAACAGGTTATTCTGTCTTATAATTCACGTATTCTGGGTGGGTTCCACTTTTCTATATATAACCATATTTACTTAGGTGGCTGTGAAGTACACCTGGGATCACTCCCAGTAATACGTTTTTCCCATCTTTAGTGTATATACTTTCTTTGTTTTAACAATGGACAAAGACTGTATTTTCTATAAAGACATGATTAACTCAGGAACTGCTGACTTTCCCCTAACTTGCAACATAGTATAATTTGAAGGCCATGAGAACACAGTAGTAATGAAATGTTCTATTCATAAGAGACCTTGCACCTGGCCACGAGGCCTGAGATCACCGACCGTGTAAAATGACGCTCAAGACCCCCTTGTCCCCACCCGTGTCCAGAACAATCCCACCTCTTGGTGGGTGGGCACGGGACTAACCACTTAGGTTTTAAGCCAATTAATAATATTGATAGGTGGACACTAATCCCGACACTTAACAATTAATCCAATTAATGATGTTTATTTGCTGATATTCTAATAATCAATGATGACGCAAAATGCCTCTTAAAAGGGCCTGCGCGCCCGTTTTTTCTGCACTTGCCAATAAATTTTCTCGAAGTTATTTTAACCTGAACTCCGTGTGTCAGACTTAATTACTTCAGCGTATATACGCAATTCAATTTTCTTAATTTGGACAGGAACAGATAGACATTTAAACATTTTGGTTTACTGCTAAAAAGTACCATAACACATACACACCACTCCCTGTGAATGAACTCATGGGTGAGCCTTACAGGCATAGGGCTTATTGGTGGGTCTTGTAGGCATACTCATGGTTAGGCCCTGGGGGTCCACCTTGAGCTGTGTAAGGGACCCAAAAAAATGGAGCTGCTTCCTGTTCGTTGATTTTTGTGAGCACTTTCTCTGGAGAGCCTGTTTTAACACCAGACCAGTGGAACCAGACTGCAGCCTGACCCCATCATAATCCTCTTGTCCTCATCTGGTGGTAAGTAGGCAATCCATTATATTATTAGTGGCACTAATCTCTAATTTGTCTCACATTAAAGGGCCACTATAGTCACCAGAACTACTACAGCTTAATGTAGTGGTTCTGGTGTATATAGCCTGTCCTTGCAGGCTTTTTAATGTAAACACACTGCCTTTTCAGAGTAAAGACACTGTGTGCAGCACTGGCGCTGGCTCATATGGCAGATCATATGAGTGGGGCATTGTGATGTCACATGGTGGGCAGAGCATATGGGGGGCGGTACATTTTTGTCTGCCTAGGGCGGCAAAAATCCTTGCACCGGCCCTGAACAAAACCAAGAACAAAGGAACCAGACATTAGAATTAGACATGCTCAGCTATGACCCCAATCCAACATGGAAGACACAAGAAGGGCATGAGGCGGAGAATCACAAGCCAGTTGATACTTGGTTTACTAACCTTCTGAGTATCAGGAATTATGATGAAATATATAAACAGACAAATTGCCAAGCTGCAAAAATAGCCCAACTCTCCTATATCAGTCTAAATTTTATTTCCATTTTAGATTTTGCTGTTTAGTGAATAAACACTTTATTGTTATTTTCATGAAAAATTTGAAACAATAGAGTTTATTTGTCATATTCAGAATATTTGTTTTATTAAAAGTTTAATTTTTCCTGCCCAATATGTTGGTTTTTTTTATGCAAGGTCAAATTATTGCTTGAGGCATTTTTATCTTGTAATTATTTCTGACAGCACAAAAGCATTTGTAGCTTTTATCAAATGAAAAAAAAAAACCTGTGTTCCCTAAAGAAATAATGGTGAGCTATTTTGTGGAGTAAATGGTGTTATCATGTTCTTGACTTCTTTTGTTTCAGAATATGATGTGTGGTTACTTTGGAAACAATGAGCGGTTCATATGACACAGTTACACTTTGTCATTTATTGTGAATTAAGAATTGGGATAGATTATTGAGAGTGAAAACATATTTTAATTATTTTTTTCTCTAGATTTTATAGCTTTTATGTATGTTTATAGATGTATTCATGTTTCCATTTTTCCCCAATTAACAAGTTTTAAGGTGTATTTCACTTTTAAGTAGACATCACTATGGTAGCTCTTATCTTCTGATGAGTTGGCTGAAGACTCCTAAAAATCTACTGTAATAGTGCTTGTCTAATGTTGTTATAGTCAAGTTAATTCAGTAAGAGAAGATCTTGTAGATGTCATATTAAAATTAATTTTCTTTGAACTACCAGTCATAGCTTGTTTCCAGATTTCTTCCAATTGCTCAGATGTGGAGCACCAAAGCAAGCTTGCTATTATCTTGCAATTTTATTATCTGAAACGTATTTGCAAATTTCCAATATAATATAGAAGTTAACATGGAATGGCTATTTAGGTTCCCGGCCTCCCTCTCCGTGGAGATTAAAGGTGAGTTTTGCTGCAGCTGACCCTGCCTCCATGGCTGAGATCATCGATCTTGATGATCCCAGCCAGTCCAATGCTTTCCCATAGAAAAGCACAGGGAAGCTATTGGTAAAACGTCTAGGTTCCTCAAATCAGCATGATACGTTGAATCAATGCATCTCTAATGGGAATGTTCAGCGCCTCCATGCAGAGCGTGGAGACACTGAACGCCAGTGTTGCACACTGTGCAGCACTAACAGAGGAAGTGCCTCTTGTAGCCGTCTGAGTTACACTAGAGGTATAACTAGCCAACAATGTAAACACTTCCTTTTCTCTAATAAAAGGCAGTGTTTACAGTACTACGGCTGCATGGGCATTCTATAGACACCAGAACCATTACATTAAGTTGTAGTAGTTTTGACTACTATAGTGTCCCTTTAATTTCTATGGGAAATGTTAAAACTGACAAAAGCAGCTAATTACCAATTATAAACAGTTATATTTTGCAAGATGGAAAAAGTCGGTAATCGTCAAAGCTAACGATGGTCATTTTAGTGATAAGCAGCTTGTCGGTAACAGATTGTAACAAGCAGACAATAATCCGTGTATATATATATATATAAGAACGAGAGCAATGCAAACAATATTTAGCCCATGTAGCTCCATTTAACTTTTTTTGCAGAATAAATGACAATTGCAGCCCCTTCCTCCCACACAGTAAGCAAGTTATGATGGAGAATCATTATTGCTGTCTAAACGATAGAGAAAAGGAGGAGGGAGAAAGGGCACTGAGATCAGGGAGCGCACTACGGGGATTATTTACAAACTGCTACAGCTAGTACATTTATGAAACAGTGGATAATATTGCTCCTTTTTCTGATATATCTTATTATGCTCTATTCTAATGCATGATGTTAATGGACAGAGACTGAGTGACAGAGATAAAGGTGGCTTAGAATAATGACAATGACAATATTTGAGATCAGCGTTTGTTTTATGATAAAGCATGAGAAGTTTACAATAAAAAAAAATAATAAAAAAAAAAAAGGAAAAAAAAAAAAAAAACCAAGAGAATAAAGGCAAATGTTTGGGTTACACATATGTGTTTAGCTCAGGTTAAATCATACGAAACAAATGAAATATCTTTATGTCCTTTAATGTATTGATTTGTACTCACAAACTAAAACAAACTGGAGGTGTTATGTATATATATGTGTTTTATTCTGTACATTATTCTAGAACGTATGAAGAACTGCAAGCATGGGGCTTTAGGGCAAATGCTTCCTTTGCCCAATCAATAATACACTGCTGGGTCTGCATTATAGTTGGCACAGGAGAGAGTGCTCAGAAGTAAACATGCTTACTGAATATATTTAGACAGTCAACGCTTGCTAGCGAAGGCTTGGGAAGCTTAGGTCGGAACTCTGTCAAGTCAACATCCATGGGATTACGTTTCCAAAATGGCCAGGGGATTTTGCTTCAGCATGATTTTTCTGAAGACTGTAAATTCAGAGCATTGAAAACAAACTACTTCTGTACAGCACAAAAGAAAGACTAAAATTGATTAGTAATTCTTGTTTTCTGGATTTTTTTATATCATATAATATTATTTCAATTTTCACTGACAATATTCTCTAGAATTGGCTCGTTTATTGGATCATACACTTTCAGAATGTATTTATCAGTAAACATATTGTATGCCTGTAGTATTGCTTGTGTCCTATGTTCAATTAATACCTAAATAGTAAAAATAACCTCAAAGTTATTGAAACTTGAAACTTTGTCTTGAACTTCAACACAACTTGTTGGTGCTTTCTTAACCTCAAAAGAGTGAACGGGTAACTTGAACCTTTCTTTTATCAAAAAGAAAAATGTCAAGTACTCATCAATAGATTTGAAAGCACTCTGAATTCATTTGAGGCCCAAAAAAAGCAAGCTGAACAACGTTTCGACCTAATGACAGGTCTTTCTCAAGTTCAAAGTGAAAAATGTGACTAGAGTGATTATTATAAGGCATTAATTGATCATGGGGTCAATTAATGGATCAAATAATCAATCAGTAACAGGACTTGTGCCCAACTGTGTTTTGGCTGGTTTGAACAAATCAAATTCCTTTTAATCTATGCCCAAGCTAATTGATCCATTTGGTATTTACCGGTTGAGTCTTATTTAATGAATACGACTCTACAGGTAAATCCCAGATGGCTTGATTAGTTCAGGCATAGGTTAAAAGGATTTTCATTCATTTGTCCCAGCTGAAATGCATTTGTACAAGTCTAGCAACAACAAGAATCAGTGAAACACTTAATTACAAAGTACTATGTTGCTAAGCATCATGTTTCCAAGCAATAAATACCATACCACGCAGCAACCACACTATAGATATAGAGTACAATATCATATTGTACCACAGTAATGTGATACTAGGAAATACTCTTTTGAAAGTGGTACTTGTAAAAATAGAATGCTACTTTAAAAATGTGCTACCTCAAAAATGAAAATAAGAAGTGCACAAGGTAATGCGTAAAAAGTGCTGCTTGAAAAGTGCTACATGAAAAATAGTATGCTACATGAAGCTGCAACATAGAAAATGCACACATTGCTACATGAAAAGTGCTGCCTGGGGAGTTCTACATGAAAAGAGCTACATTTATTAATGTACTTTATAATGTGCCAACACATTCCGAGGTGCTGTAAATGGGTACAATTTGTACAAGTAGAAGAGATAAAGGTAGATCTGAAACAACACAAAATTTGACAAACAAATACAAGAGGAGTATAAAGTCTTCATGCAAATTTACAATCTAATGTACAATCTATATTAAAAATAGGGTAAAAGGATTATGGATAATGGAAGAAAAAAATACTAAAATAACTATGTGTGAGTTCCAATATGTGTGTGAACGGACATGAAATACATGTACAAGGTGTCCGAAGAATGTAACAAATTTCCTAAATCAATGGGCCTGTAGCATGTTGCCCCAGACCTTTTTTTAAGAGCATGGCTATGACTGGGTTATCAGCTGTACTTTACTTGTAAGCATGTTCCTAATATATATTTTACTGTAAAATTCATGTAGTCCGTAACATTTTTTTAAAGTCTTCATGTTCGTTAAAAACCAATGTACCAACAGTATCTTCGGGCTATGTGTTTATGTCAGCCTCTGAACCAAACAGCTATAAAATATGTAACTATATAATATACAGCTACTTACATTAATGCACATCTAAGATTTTTTAATTGGCATTTTTTAAATGAGTAACATTATAGTGGATTAAAATAGCTTTGGGCAATGAATGAACTCAATTCTTTACAATGGTGATTACTGCACTTCCATCACAGAAACTGTGGATAAAATTAATGTTTCATTAAATCAACATAATTAAATGGTCGCCTTAAGACTTTTTAAAAGATGGAAATGAAGCAATAAATATACACATCACATCACAAGCATAGTTGTTAAAGTCAATAAAACACTGGCCTCTATGCTTTTTATACTGTAACAGTACCATTGAATCGATAACCATTCTTTATTTTATGATTATGAGTTTTAAAACTAGTTTATCATTAAATGTACTGAGTTTTGCATGTTGTCTTAAAAAAAAAAAAACACTCCAGCACCATAACCACTGCAGCACTCTGTAGTGGTTATGAGCCCAGAGTGCCCTGGTACATCGCCAATGTAAAATTGTCAAACCGTTTTAGAGTGGCTTGTTCAGGTATCATTTGATGGCTCTCAGTCAATGAGCTAAGCCTTGCACTGCTGAACTTGGCTCAGACAGAGGCAGAATGCAGTGCTGATGGACTTGGGTAACAAAAATAATCTGTCTGCTATAGTGGTTATGGTGGTTGGAGTGTTACTTTAAATGTAGTTAATTATTTCCTCTCCTGGACAGCTGAGGGTGGAGTTAATCCATAAGTAATGCTGACATGGTTAACCTGGAATTGAATTTTGTATGATGTGTAAAGATAAACTGGCAGGATTCACACAGAGGTCTTACTCTGCATCATTTATTGATGTATACATCAAGCAGCACTTTCCGCACCTATCAGTACCAGTCTCAGTTCAGCAATGGCACACTCTCTGGTGTCATTGCAATGGCATAGGCTGAGGAGAATACTCATCTTTCCGTATTTAAGCTCTCCTCTTCCCAGTTTGGTAGCCTTAGCTTGGTACCATTTAACTCATTCTAGAGTCATTTGTTATTTCTGATTATAGACTCTTGTTTTTGATTATCTTTATTTCTGTTACCCTGATTGATTCAAGCACCTTACTGATCTTTCACTAGTTGCCTATATTATAATATTATAATTATAATGTTTGATTACTGACAATTTTATCTGCAACTGGATATGATCCTTGCATGAAGCCCTGTCCTATATGTATGGTAGTATGTACAGTTGTAATCAAAATTATTCAACCCTTAATAAAAATCAGGTTTATTGTCAAAATGTACAGACTTATAGCTGTTTGCAGTAAACAAATCAAACAAAAGCTATTGAAATAGCTCAACACAATGAATGCTGCCAGTGGTTTTCCCAAATTCAACTGAAAATGCAACTTATAATGACTTTCCCGGTCTCAAAACATTTCAACCTTCATGTGAGGCATCTTTAGTACTTAGTGGAGCACCCTTTTGTTGTTATGACTTGTTGCAAAGATGCATTGCCAGACATCAGCTTCTGGCAGTGCTCCTGAGGAATCTAAGCCCATTGATCATGAGCAATGGCCTCCAGTTCAGTAATATTCTCAAGTTTGCGTGCTGCAGCCACCTTCAAATCTGTGATGGCCACTTTAGAATTGTCCAGGACTTCCTCTGCAACCAAGGTTTGGTGGAATTTGAGGTATGCTTGAGATCATTGTCTTGTTGGAAGGTTCAATTACGCCCAAGCTTCAGCTTCCTCACAGATGGCATTACATTTTCTCCAAGGATTTCCTGATACTTCAATGAATCCATCTTGCCTTCCACAAGCCTTCTAGTGCCAGAGGCTGCAAAGCAGCTCCAGGGCATCACTGAGCTACCACTATGGTTAACTTGTGTTCTTTTCAGCATATGCTTCATTCTTCTTCCTCAAGACATACTGCTGAATATTTGGGTCAAAAAGTTCCAGTTTTGTTTCATTGCACCACAGAACAGAATCACAAAACGTGTGTGGCTTATTTAACCCAAAATTTCCCTCTTGAACAGAGGGATATGTGTGACAATAAGTGCTTAAACATGAATAAAAATTAAAGCAGATCTATACACTTGTGTGGAAATATTCTCTTATCCACATGACAATCATAAGAAATATAAAGCGGTGTAAGTAAAAAAACCTACACCTATAAGTGGAGCAATAAAGCAAATACAAAACTTACCAAACGTTACTTGATTAAATGTTTGGTGTGGAGGACATGTTAAATAGCGGAAAAAACAAAAGGTACAATATAGTGCAGATGGTACTTAAAAGTGAAATCCAATATGCAGAATAATAGACAGAACACTCACATTTAAAGGAGCCTGTGTATAGGTACTGGCCCCGTAATCAGTCCTATGTGCTTTTATGGTAGCACCAGCCTTCTGCTTCGGCTTGGAATAGTTCTCATAGACAAAACATAAGAAGAAAGCGAACCAATGTGTAGTCTGTAACCATGGAAGGTAAAATTATAAAGTAATAAATTGGATGCTCACCTAGTTCTGAGCCTATAGCCTATAGGTCCCAGCTATGAGGTGTGTAGGTTTGGTGCCAATTTTAATAGGGATGGCACTGCCCATTTGAAGATTCCTGGAGGCTCCAAAAAAGGACTTGAATAGGATGTCTTGAGTAAAATAACAAGATTTATTGGTGTACAATGACAAATAAAAATGTACTTAAAAAGTCCTTTTAAAATTGGCCAATACGCATTTGGGAGCAGTCACGGGGAGGCGGTTAGATGACGTTCACGGAGGTCCGTGACGTCACTTCCGCCAACCACCCTTGCGAGCTCCCGGCACTTCTGCCAACCAACACTGCCCACCAATGATATTTTAAGTACCATCTGCACTATATTGTACCTTTTGTTTTTTACGCTCTTTTACATGTACTCCACACCAAACTTTTAATCAAGTAACGTTTGGTACGTTTTGTATTTGCTTTATTGCTCTACTTATAGGTGTAGGTTTTTTCACTTACACCGCTTTATATTTCGTCTGTGGCTTTATTTATTTATTTATTTATTATTTTGAGCATATTGTATCTGACTTTTCTTATGCTTTTGGGTCAGTAGTGGTGTATGTCTTGGAGTTCTGGCATGGAATCTAGGGATTGACCGATATTGATTTTTTTAGAGCCAATACCGATAATCTGTGAACCTTCAGGCCGATAGCCGATAACTTGCCGATATTCTGTACATTTACCATTTTGAAAAAAGAAACTATTTCTAAAGGTAAATGCACAAAATATACATGCCACATGTAGTGGATGCAGTGTGTTTAGACAGGGGAGCTGTGTATATTTGTGTAGTGTGTATATAATGAATGCAGGGTGTGTTTGTGTAGTTTGCAGGGCCGGTGCAAGTATTTTTGGGTACATAGGCGAAGATGTATTTTTCCGCCCCCCCCCCCATTCAAAAATAACATCTTCACCTATGTGCCTCTTAACCAGCCCCTCTCCCCGTCCATTATTGGTCCCCTCCCTTCCCTGCCCTTAGTGTTCTTCTGACAGTCACACACACTCAATGACAAACACAGAGACTCACTGATCTGACACACACACACTGATTGACACTCATTGACAGACACACTGATAGTCACACACAGACTCAATGACAAAGATACTCTCACTGATTTGACAGACACTCACAAACACACACTGACAGACACACACATACACTGACACACTTACATGCAACACTCATACAATCACTCACAGACACACATACACTCACTCACGCACACACTCACAGACACACATACACTCACTCACGCACACACTCACAGTCACACATACACTCACGCTCACAGTCACTCACAGACACACATACACTCACGCACACACTCAGTCACTCACAGACACACATACACTCACGCACACACAGACACACATACACTCACTCACGCACACATTCACAGACACACATACACTCACTCACGCACACACTCACAGTCACTCACAGAAACACATACACTCACTCACGCACACACTCACAGTCACTCACAGACACACATACACTCACTCACACACTCACACACAGTCACTCACAGACACACAGTCACTCACTCACTCACACACTCACTCACACAGAGACACATACTCACAGACACTCACTCACACACACACACAGACACTCACACAGAGACACATACACACTCACAGACACACAGACACATACACACTCACACAGAGACACATACTCACTCACAGACACATACACACAGACACTCACACAGACACACACACTCACTCACAGACACACAGACGGCCACCATCTCCGCCCCCTGCGCGGCAGTGCTGCGATCAGGCGCTGCGAGGGAGCTCTAACCTCTCTGCTCTGCTCCCTCGCGGGCTGTCTGCTGATGCCGCGGGAGCCGGAATATGACGTCATATTCCGGCTCCCGCGGCATCACTAGACAGCGCGCGAGGGAGCAGAGCAGAGAGGTTAGAGCTCCCTCGCCGCGCCTGATCGCAGCACTGCCACGCAAGGGGCGGAGATGGTGGCCGGCAGGAGGGATAGCTTCCCTCCTGCCGGTCACTGAAATCTTGCGCCCCCGGAGCCGGTGCGCCCTAAGGCGTCCGCCTGTGCCGCCTTATGGACGCGCCGGCCCTGGTAGTTTGTATATAATGAATGAAGGGTGTGTTTGTGTAGTGTGTATAGTGAATGCAGTGAGTGTTTGTGTAGTGTGTATATAATAATTGCAGACTGTGTGTGTGTGTAGTGTGTGTAAAGTGAATGCAGTGTGTGTGTAGTGTGCGTAAAGTGAATGCAGTGTGTAGTGTGTTTGTGTAGTGTGTTTGTGTATAGTGAATGTAGTGTGTGGTGTGTGTATAGATAACGTAGTGTGTGTATAGTGAATGCAGTGTGTGTAGTACGTGTATAGTGAATGCAGTGCGTGTATAGTGAATGCAGTGTGTGTATATAATGAATGCCGTGTCTTTGTATAGTGTGTGTATATAATGAATGCAGTGTGTTTGTATAGTGTGTGTATATAATAAATGCAGTGTGTTTGTACAGTGTGTGTTTATAATGAATGCAGTGTTTTTGTATAGTGTGTATATATAATGAATGCAGTGTGTGTGTGTTTGCAAAGGGATGTAATTTGTGTAAAATGGAGGGGGGGCATTTTTTATTTTAATTTTAATATTTAGATGTTGTTGTTTTTTTTGTCTCCTCTCTCTGCTTGTTACCTGGCCAGGGAGGGGGGCTATGACATTCCCTGGTGGTCTGGTGGCATGGACTGTGCAGAGGGGGCTAGCAGCAAGCTGTTACTTACCTCCCCAGCAGCTCCTCCAGCTCCCCAGTGTAAATCTCGCAGTCTGCGTGCCGCGCGGAGCGTTGCCATGGAGGAGCTGCTGGGGAGGTAAGTAAGCGCTTGCTGCCGGCCCCTCCGGGACCGCCGGGCTTGTAATGGGCCCAGCAGTCCTGGTATGTATTATCAGCAATATCGGTATCTATATTGGCCGATACCGATATTGACAAAAATACTGAATATCAGCCGATAATATCAGTAAAACCGATAATCGGTCGATCGTTAATGGAATCCTTCTGCGTTTAATACACGCCTTACTGTTCTCACTGAAACCTCTATGCCTCAAATGCTGCAAGTCTTTTGTGGTCACTCAAGAGTTTTTCACAATCTGCCTTCACAGAAGTCTGGTTGCAGCCATTGATAGCTTCCTTTTCCTGCCTTGTACAGGTCGTGTAACCACCGTACCTTCAACTTTGAACTTTCGAAATATGCTTCCAACTGTGTCTCTAGGAACATTTAGTCCCTTCGCTATCTTTTTGTATCCTGTTCCTTGTTTGTGAAGGGCAATGATCTAACATACAGTAAAACATGACACTCAACAAACCCCTAGCCAGTTCAGGTATTTCAAGTGGTCCAGCTCAAGCACACCTGACACACCTACACAATTTTCTATCTTTACAAACCAACAATTGATCCCTTATTTACCCTTATTTAATTTGTTTGAGGAAGCAGGCAGACTTAACACATAGCATTTTTGATAATTACAAACAATGATTTAGAATCTTTTCCTATCCTTGGAACATTTAATTTGTTCCATTAAAATATTTCTATTAAATTGTGCTACAAGATTCTATGTGTTCCCTCTCAACACAAATGTTAGCAAGTCAGTATCCACAAGGCAAATATTCTGGGTATGCATATATATGTGATTCAAAGGTTAGTCTATATATGTATATATAGTGTGGCAGGATGGCCAGGCTCTTCACAATAAACTTCAAGTGCAACAGTCAGGATAAAAATAGTACTGCAGTTTATTGTCACTTTTCACAATTTATACAAGGTTGTGCTCTCCCACAAAATAAAACAAAAAGAAAATAAATCCTACTCCAACTTGGAGACTTACTAAACAACAGTATTACTAACTATCCAACTGGCCAGCTAATCTGGTTCCCAGTTTTAAACAGAATGAAATACAGCACTTTTAGCAGGTTTCACACAGTACCTTTTTCTCAGAGTCTCAGGCTTAACTACCTCCTCTCTCCCAGCTGTTAGACTCTCTGATGTCTTCAGAGGCTAACCTTTTAAAACCCTAGGGCTGGTTAATTACATTCACCTGGTTGATAACATTCAAGGGGTGACTCCCCCCAATTAACCCCATCATGCTGGGAATAGAGATCGCTCCAATCTATTACTCACATAGAAAGCCTCTCTGACCTTGCCACATATCCTCCCCCCCAGCTTAACACTGGTGTGTGAAGCGGCCTTAGCCGAAAAGTCATGCACTCTAGATAATGCATCCGCGTTAGCATGCAGTAGACCAGCCCTGTGCTTTACAAAGAATTTAAATGGTTGCAGAGAGAGGAACCAACGGGTGACCTTGGCATTCTTGTCTTTATTGTTCTGCATCCACCGTAGTGGAGCATGGTCCGTGATAAGGGTGAAAGATCTGCCCAACAGATAATATTTCAATGTTTCTGTTGCCCATTTAATGGCTAGACACTCTTTTTCTACTGTCGCATAGTTTTGCTCTCTTGGCAGTAACTTGCGACTTAGAAATAGCACTGGGTGTTCTTCATCACCAATCATCTGAGATAGTACCGCCCCCAGGCCTACATCGGAAGCATCGGTTTGCAAAAAGAAATGCTTCTTAAAATCTGGGGCTACCAAAACGGGTTGCATGCATAGAGCTGTACGCAAATCTGTAAAAGACGTTTCTGCATTATCATTCCATTTTACTGTATCTGGTGCCTTTGCTTTAATAAAATCAGTGAGAGGGGCAGCTCTGGTTGCAAAGTGGGGAATGAAGCGTCTATAATAGCCAACTAATCCTAAGAAAGCTTTAACCTGTTTCTTTCTTAGAGGGCGTGGCCAATTTTCAATTGCCTCAACTTTAGTCATTTGCGGCTTTACCAGTCCTCTCCCTACAGTATAGCCAAGATATTTGGCTTCCATACAACCAATGGAACATTTGGAGGGATTAGCAGTAAGACCAGCTTTCCTTATGCTGTTTAATACTGCTTCTACCTTTTCCAAATGGGAGACCCAGTCTTGGCTATAGATGACTACATCATCTAAGTATGCTGAAGCATACCTGGAGTGAGGTCTTAGCAGTTTGTTCATTAACCTCTGAAAGGTTGCTGGGGCTCCATGAAGCCCGAATGGTAAGACCGTATACTGGTATAGACCCTCAGGGGTCACAAACGCAGTCTTCTCTTTAGCTGATTTTGCCAGCGGGATCTGCCAATATCCTTTTGTTAGGTCTAGAACACTTAGAAACCTGGCCTGTGCCAGTTTCTCAATAAGCTCGTCCACTCGGGGCATAGGATAGGCATCAAATTTAGAGTGTTCATTAAGTTTTCTAAAATCATTACAAAAACGCACTGACCCATCTGGTTTAGGTACTAAAACTATGGGGCTAGACCACTGGCTATGTGACTCCTCAATATCAACCTTTTGTAGGGTTTGGGCATGGGGTTCAATCAATATTTCAGTTGAAGGTGTGGAATTAGTACTTGGACTAGGTAAGACCACACCTTCATTACTCTTCGCTTCATTAATCAAAGCCATTTGTAAATTCATAGTTCCCCTATGCTTATCTTCCCTTCGTTCACGCCTTGACTTGCGCCTTTTACATTGATCATAAAACAAGTCAGGGTGTGTAAATGGAAAAATACATAGAGGGCTCTCACTTATGGATTCACCCTGGGTCTGAATAAGGCTTTCAAAGCCTGGGAAATTGCGCCCGAGAATAAGAGCATGTGGCAATTTAGGCACAACTGCTGCCAATACTGGGTATGTTTGGCCAAGACAGCCTATTTTTATAGAGGTAGTAGGGTATGATACAGTACAGCCATGCACACAAAGTACCCTAACCTTCTTTTCTGGGATCAATTGAGAAGGCTGAATCAAACTGCTTGTCACTAGGGTAATGTCACTACCTGAATCCACAAGAGCCATGGTTGCCTTCCCATTTAACAAAACAGTTTTATCATATATGCATGTTTCAGTATGTTTCCCCACCAAACAGATCAGTCCACAAAAGTCCTCATTTACAGAATTATACCCACATTCCATAGGTTCTTGCAAATGTGGACACACAGCCTTTATGTGTCCTAGCTCCCCACACTCAAAGCAGGTAACTGGGGTTCTCCTGGTCTGTATCAAAGGCTTTTGAATTGTGCCATAGTTCAAGGTCTTTGAGCCTGGAATCAGTCCTTGGTTATGTTGTACTGCAGGTGGTGCTGTAGATTTTAACTCTCTCACTGCTGTATATCTTTCAACCAGGGCCACCATTGAATCATAAGTGGTAGGGCTACCCTGTCCTGCCCACTGTCGCAGACCATGGGGTAATCCTCGCAAGAACCGATCCAAAACTAATGTCTCAATTATTTGTGCAGGTGTTGAACTCTCTGGTTTTAACCATCTCCTTGCCAGATGAATCAAGTCAAACATTTGTGACCTGGGTGCCTTCTGTTCCTGGAATTTCCAATTGTAGAACCTTTGGGCCCGGATCACTGGAGTCACGCCAGTCCTTGCAAGAATCTCTGCTTTAAGAACCTCATAGCTTGCAGCCGCCTCTTCCTCTAGGTCAAAGTAAGCTTTTTGAGCATCACCAAGCAGAAAAGGTGCAACTATGCCAGCCCATTGAGCATGAGGCCATTGCTCTCTGATAGCAGTTCGCTCAAAAGCAATGAGATATGCTTCCACATCATCTTGCGGCGTCATCTTTTGCAGATACTGATTTGCACGTATTGGCTTTGAACCGCTGCTTTGCTCTTCTCTGGTAGTTTTTGAGAGTTGCTGCACAATCTCCTTCAGGACAGTCCTGTCCTCTTGCTGTGCCTGCAACACAGCCCCCATTTGAGCAGTTATCAGCCGGTTAGCTTCCTGTTGCACTGTGGTAGCATGCAGCAAGGCCTTTAACACATCCTCCATGTTAATACAGGGTTCAAACAGCTAATCCCACTTCTGTCACCACTTGTGGCAGGATGGCCAGGCTCTTCACAATAAACTTCAAGTGCAACAGTCAGGATAAAAATAGTACTGCAGTTTATTGTCACTTTTCACAATTTATACAAGGTTGTGCTCTCCCACAAAATAAAACAAAAAGAAAATAAATCCTACTCCAACTTGGAGACTTACTAAACAACAGTATTACTAACTATCCAACTGGCCAGCTAATCTGGTTCCCAGTTTTAAACAGAATGAAATACAGCACTTTTAGCAGGTTTCACACAGTACCTTTTTCTCAGAGTCTCAGGCTTAACTACCTCCTCTCTCCCAGCTGTTAGACTCTCTGATGTCTTCAGAGGCTAACCTTTTAAAACCCTAGGGCTGGTTAATTACATTCACCTGGTTGATAACATTCAAGGGGTGACTCCCCCCAATTAACCCCATCATGCTGGGAATAGAGATCGCTCCAATCTATTACTCACATAGAAAGCCTCTCTGACCTTGCCACAATAGTTAATACAATGTTAAACAAAAATCTGCACACCAGTCAAGTCATAAGACTTGCTTTTCCCACAGAAATCACAAATTTGCAGTGATGTTACTACCGCAAAGGATTCTGGGTGGGCATATGCAAATTAGTTTAACAAAGAATCACATTTTTGCCTCATTCCATTTTTTTTTTTTATTAACTTCAGAGCTAGGGATGAGTATCTCCATCTTTCATTATTAGATTTTATCTTCATATCATGTTCATCATTTGTTAATTTCAATCTTTATTATTTTCTACCTTAACTTTACTTTATTATTTTAATATTCTATTTCTCACAATACTTATCATTCACTCATGCAGCCTGACAAAAAAAAAAATTCTTCTCCTTTCTCCTTTTCTTTTTTGTTCCCTAACTACATTTTACTTTCCCTTTTCTCTTCCCTTTCCACCTGTTTCAGTTCTTATCCCTTGTTCCATACGGTGAGGAATAAAGACTACATATACTTTTGTTCTCTTTGTCTTTTCCATTTTCTATACCTTCTTACTTCCTCTTTTCTCGTCCTTTTATTCCCCTTTCTCTTGTCTTTCTTATTTTTCCTCTTACTCTTCATTGCCCTCTTAGAAGTGTTAATACTTATTTAGCCAAGGACTCCATAGAGTATTATATTTGTCCAAAGTTTGATAATTCAAATAAAAGCCCCTGTCCATTTCTCTTTGAGAGTTTAGCCTCATTCCATTTCAAACTTGGATTCATTTGAGTCTGTGTTTGCTGTGTACAACAACTTTAAAACACAACTTGGGAAAAGATACAAAGCCAGTGAACCACTCATGGACAGCTGTTTCAATGTTAATGCAAATCATCAGCATGATGTTGGTTACTGGCTGGCTAATGAAGCTTGGTGGTGCTTGGGAAGCAAAGGGTTTTTTTGGAAGGAGGTTTATATATATATATATAGAGAGAGAGAGAGAGATCATCTTGATAAAGACCTGTTTGGTCGAAACGTTGATCCACATTGGCAACATTTTGAATACACTATTTTTACTTGGAAATCCATTCTATATACCCAGCGCAGGGCAGCATCTTGGTGTAAGTTTTTATGTTTATTTTTTCAAGATTGAGTGCCAGACTTACTATTTTCTTGATATATATATATAAATATATATATATATATATATATATATATATATATACATATACATACATATATACACACATATATATATATACATACAGATATATACACACACACTCCCTTTACATAGCTTTCATACAGCTTCTATAATTTAAAACATTTAATGGTGATTTTATCATGCTTTTCGAGAGACCCAAAAGCAGCTTATTTAAGCTCAGTGTAGATGTACTAATGAAATTGAAAACTTGAGTTTACATGAGCAGTGTTATAATGCATTACCTTTCTCTTAAATGTATCTGCTTTTATGCATGAATTCATATTCCATTACAAGTCTCTTCACTTGTTTGCCCATTTCGTGGAAATTCTACTTCTCTTAAAGGAACACTCCAAATTTAAATATTATTCTTAATGTCAGGTGTGTTCTTTTATCTGTTTAGATAACTGTTAGGAAAAAGCAATTAAAGCAATTAAATATACATATAGTGTTTAATCCTTAATTAAACAACAGCTTATTCCTCCATCTGTGAGATCGAAATAAAAAAGCATTGAAGTGTCATGGCACATGCCAGCAATTGTTGTTATCCACCATCTTAATGCTTCTCTATGAGAAGCATTAGCTGTGTTTAAAATCGTAATTTTATATGTGATGGTATCAAACATTTGAAAATCTAAAAATGTTTTGTCAAAACGTAAACATTTCTGTTTCCCAGAAATGGCAATGTTTTATATTTTCAGATAAAAGGGATGGCATTTATACACCAAAGTCATTAAATTCAGATTACACTGTCCTTTTAAACACTTCTAAACTGGTCACTCAAATGTGTTTATAAGTGGCATTGGCTAGGCACATCAGTAACCTAACCACCTGTCTCACACTAGGATCAATTAAAATAAAATGAATATATATAAATATATATATAGAGTGTAGATTGGATTAGCCGTATAAGTCCAGTAGACAAAATGCCAAAATACCAGAGTACTGCAGTATAATACCTTTTTTATTGGACTAAAGCAGACTGAAGCAAGACCTGAGGAAGTGAGGAAAACTTTCGACTTTCAAAAGCTTGTCTTTGAAATATTATGTTAGTCCAATAAAAAAGGTATTATTGCATACTGCAATACTCTGGTATTTTGGCATCCTCTCTCTCTCTCTCTTTATATATATATATATTCCAGGTTGAGACTAATTACACAAACTTTGATTGGTGTAATCAAAGTTGGTGTAATTATATATGTATTATTTCCCGGCCATGGCAGCACTACTCCAGGGTTAGCTCCTCCACTCACTCCCAAAAAAGGCCACATGACCATAATACCCTAGTTCTCTTCCTGTCTCCCTCTTGGATTTTGTCTGTGTGATATTTCATTATCCCTTTTTTATTTTATTTTTTTACATACCTGGGACTTGTTAGTTCCTTTTCCTGGGATTAGTTCAGCCTCTCTTCTCCCAGTAGTGCTGCAGTGATCCTTGGGTAGCAGCTAGGAACCTTGCAATGTCGGATAAATCCTTATGGGTATCGTATTTCTGCTTATGGGAACAGGTTCCAGACTTCCTGGCAGCTGAGGAACTCTGGGCCAGGCAGCCTTTGCCGGATGTGACCTTGATTTGGGCTACTTTCGGTCAAAATCAGGTAGAAATTCGGTTGAATTCGGGTGAATTCGCCAATTTTGTTCCCGCGTTTTTTTCTTATTTAAATGTTTCTGGAGGCAATCTGAGGTTATTTGTCTTGCAAGCTATATAGTGCTCTGGTCTCTGCAGATCTTTTTGGTTTTCCTTTTTGTGCAATAAAGTAAGTTCTATTTTTTTGTGTTATTCCTTAGGATTATTATTTTTTTTAACTTGCATTAGATGAATTGTAAAGCTTTTTGTTTTATCTGGATATTAGGCGATCTCTTTCCAGCTGCTCAGCTATTGGATCTTCATGCTTCATGGCCTCACCAGCCAAGAAAAGAAATAGGTCACAATCTAGAGGTACAAGGTATGTCAAATAATTTTTTCTATTATTTTTAAATATATTACCTCAATTTGGAATCAAAAGAGTGCCTTCTGTCATTATGTTATTATGTCAGTTCCCTCGGGTCTCCAAGGAGATCCCCGGTTTCACCTGCGTACAGGAGACCAAAGCTTTATAAGTGCAATGCATGTGATGATGTGGCGGCAAAAGGGAAACGGTTTTGCATAGCCTGCGTGAAACTGGTTGCTGAACCGGCAGTAGCTCATCCTGCAACTGCCAATCCAGCTGATGTGATTTCCATCATCAAACAGACTGTGGCAGAAGGTGTTAAGGAAGCCACTCAGTTTACCAGGTGTTCTAAGCCTATGAGGAGAGAGATCTCTGACAGTGAGAGCTCTATGGAGGACTCCTATGAGAAGAGTCATTTTCCTACTGAATACCCAGAGTCATCTGATGATGAGGAGTTCCCATATTCAGGGGGGTTTGATGAACGGAAAACTGAAGTTTTCACTGAGGCTGTGAGGAAGACTCTAAGTTTGGAGGAATCCTCTGTTCAAGTACCCTCATGCAGCAAGCACTTTGCTAGTCTCAAGAGAAAGAAAACAGCTTTGTTTCTGCACAACTTAGAAGGGCACTGTTCGGTGCAATCATTCGTCTGGATGAGGTGAACAAGCTCCAGGGTAAGACTATTGACTCTGTTAGGTATTTTGAACTCTACTTCGAATTCCCGAAGTAGACCAACCACACAGCGGGTGCAAGGGCGTATCTTCTCTGCGGCCGAGAACAGGATGGGTGCTGAGATGGATCAACCAAGTGTAGCGTTCAGATGGAGAATATGTACTGCATGTGCGCATGTTCCAAGATATGAAACATGCGCCAGCGCAGAAGCAGACCACCCAAAGTCTGGAGGAAAAATGAAAAAAAGGCGAACAGTCACCCTAAACAAATAATGATATCCGGCAATAAAAGCATCATGACTCAAATTAGTATACTGTGTATGTGATATGTGTGATATGTGTGAGAAAATCAGCATTTTCTAACTTTGTTTGTGTAACATTTCGGATTTTTGTTTATACTTAGTTTATTTGTTAGGTGGTTTTCAAACTACCGAACGACCGACCACCCCTCTGGCTCATTATTACTAAAGGAAACCTGACCTGGAGAATCGCATAAAAGCCAGTGTGGCACAATAAAATGTCATTCCTGTTACACCCTTCATCATGTTTCAGCTGATGTTTGGGTACCTGATTACTGCTTTGGGGAACTTCTGCTTGAACGCTTCATCTACTCTGGAATAATAGACGAATGGAGATCCGAACTCTCGAACTCTTGCTCATAGCCGCTCGGGTAAAAACTGCCGAACCCCTAGCTACCACTTCAGGGTTTGTCACAATATGAATATAAATATAAACAAAAAGGGGTTCAGTCAACAGATGATCTATTTGGGAGCCTGGCTCAATACAACTTTATGGTTTGTCCGTCTATCAGAAGACAGACGATGTAGAATACTTTGTCTTCACAAGATCACTGCAAGAGCTTACATGAGCATCCTGGGGTCCCTTTCATCTACTATTGGCCTTGCCCGATGGGCTCAATGGCATATCCAGATCCCTCAAAGATCCTTCCTGACCCAGTACAAGCATCTGGATTTGAACCAGCCCATTCGTCTTACATCCAAAATAAAGGCTCTCAAAGGCAAACCTGACCAAATGGGAGATATACCTTGGATGGTAGTCACCACGGATGCATGCCAAAAAGGATGGGGCACCCATCTGGACCAGATATACCTTCAAGGGAAATGGCCTGTATCCCTCCGAGGAGCATCTTCCAACTACCTAGAACTGAGGGCAGTTTTCGAAGCTTTGCGTAACCTAAAGTCAAGAATCCGACACCATTGGGTGAAACTACAGATGGACAACACTGCAGTGGTGGCATACGTGTACTCACAGTACTCACAGTCTGAGGATGATGTGTATCATGGTTCCTCTCATGAAGTGGGCACAAAAACACCTTCTGGGGATATGTGTGATTTATCTTCCAGGTTCCATGAACATCAAGGCGGATTTCCCGAGTAGACACAAAATTTTGCCAGGAGAATGGTGTCTAGCAAAATGGGTCTTTCATTGGTTGGTTCACAGATGGGGTCTTCCAGAGATCGACATGATGGTCAACTTCCAGAACAGACAGGTTCAGAGGTTCTTCTCCAGGGAGCACTATGCATTAGCGAACGGTTGGGATGCCCTCAGCTGTTCATGGAATTTCTGGACGGAGTATGTGTTTTCCCCGATTCCCCTTATCTTCACCCTCCTAAGGAGAATTCAAAGGGAACGTATGGTGATGATTGTAGTTCTCCCGTATTGGCCACGGAGACCCAGGTTCCCACTGTTGTTGAGCCTTTCCATGGAGAGCCCACTTCATCTGCCTGTGAGAGAGGACCTGCAGTCTCAGGGTCCTCTGTTCCATCCTGCTCCTTAACCCCTCCAGCTGATGGCATGGAGACTGAAAGGAGGCGATTACAAGAGAAAGGGTTCTCAGATGTGATGATTTCAACTATGCTTCAGGCAAGGAAATTGAATACTTGCCTATTACCATATTTGGGACATCTTCTCTGACTGGGCATCTAACAAAGGTATTTCCCCAGAGTCCTTCTCTTCTGGGGATCTCCTGGGGTTTCTGTAAGACAGCCTGGACAAGGGTCTCAGCCTGAACACTCTGAAGGTCCACATTTCAGCCCTTTCAGCTTTATCTGGTGTGAGATGGGCACTAGACTCTGATGTGACTCATTTTATGAAGGTTGTCATGCAGATCCGACCTCCTATCAAGTCCATTTCTCCTCCTTGGAACTTGCCACTTGTTCTGTCAGCCTTACAAGGTTTCCCATTTGAACCCACAAGAGAGATTCCAGTTATGTTCCTTACTCTTAAAACATCTCTTCTGGTCACCTTGACTTCAGGTAGAAGAGTCTCAGAATTGGCAGCACTCTCTTTCAACTCATTCCACCAGGATAAGGTGATTCTGAGAACAGTTCTAGAGTTCAGGACTAAAGTAGTGTCATAATTTCATATAAACCAAGAGATCATCTTGCCTGCTTTCTTCCCATCTCCTTCTTCTGAGGAGGAACGATTGTCTCACACCCTGGATGTGGTTTTCTGTTTATCGGTCTACCTCGACAGAACTGGCAGCTGGAGGAAATCTTCTAGGCTTTTTATCCTACGTCGAGGGCATGATAAGGGCCTGCAAGCATCTCCTTAGACGATCTCTAGGTGGCTGGTCTCGGCCATTACTAAGGCTTACGAGACTAAACGGGTTCCAGTTCCTCAAGGTCTGAAAGCACATTCAGCCCGAGCTCTATCAACTTCTTGGGCAGCTGTTGCACAAGTCTCTTCTGATCAGATCTGCAGAGCAGCGACATAGTCGTCTCAGAATACCTTTATCCAGCATTATCTACTGGATGTGAGATCCTCAACATGGTTCTGCCGTCTTATCGGCTTCTTGAACTTATGTTATCACTTAATAAACATCAGCATCATATTGTGTTCTGTGTCTTTTTTTCAACCCCCACCCTCCCCCCTGCTAGAGTTCTATAGCTTGGGCATTGCCCTGGGCCATGGCAACACTAGGCACCCTCCCTGGTCATTGGCTTGTTATGTACTGGGGTATTATGGTCATGTGGCTAAAATGTAGTCCTGTCAAATGGGAGTGAGAGGAGGAGCTAACCCTGGAGTAGTGCTGCCATGGTCCACTACCGGGAAATAAATATATTGGTATTTATGAAACTATTTTCCAATATATATATATATATATATATATATATAAATATATAAATTGTGTAATACCTCAGCACTATTTCACATGAATTTTAGTGAAATTATAACAGTGAACATAATTTAATTCTGGCATTTTGGGAACAATTGTAAATTTATGATATGCATGATTATGTGGCAGACTTGGTTTCATATTGCCAATAAATAGATTATACTTTTTTTTTTCCATTACCTGGGAAGGAAATGTAAAGGACCTTATGGATTTTTTTATAGAATTTTTAAATAATAATAGCTAGGAAATCAAATAATAACTTTTTAGCTTTAACTACAGAATTACATAGTTAAATATTTACATAGCTGAAAAGAGACTTGCGTCCATCAAGTTCAGCCTTTCTCACATATGTTTTTGCTGTTGATCCAAAAGAAGGCAAAAAACCCAGTCTGAAGCGCTTCCAATTTTGCAACAAACTAGGAAAAAATTCCTTCTTGACCCCAAAATAGCAGTTAGATGTCTTCTTGGATCGAGCAGCTATTACCCCACTAATTAAAAATGATATCCCTGTATGTTAAGTTTTAGGAAGTATTTATCCAGTTTCTGTTTAAACATCTGTATGGACTGATAAAACCACCTCTTCAGGCAGAGAATTCCATATCCTTGTAGTTCTTACTCTAAAAAATTGGATACAAAAACCTTTCAAACCAGTAAAGGCAAACAGTTTTATTGAACAAGCAAGTTGCAACTATTCCCAAGGCCAAATAATGCATGAAAGGTCAACTCCTTAGGATAAAAAAAAGATAGTAAAGGCAAACAGTTTTATTGAACAACAAATTGCCACTATTCCCAAGGCTAGAGAATGCATAAAAGGTCAATTCTCTTTACTTGTAGATATAGTAGTGATAATAAAGAAGTAAGAAACATTATATTTAAATATCGGCCTATATGTTTGAAAGATACCTGTTTAATGAATAGTTTACCAGAGAAAAAAAAATCTTTCATTACCCATACAGGAGGCAGATATATAAAAACATTAATTGGTAATAAGCTATAAAAAGGAAAATACAAAACAAACTTTTTTTTACAAGTGTGGACAATATTTAGGGTGCAGAAGCACTGGTAATACAAAAAAGGAGAATTGGGGATATATAAATAAACAATAAAGGATTTAATTTCGTGTCATACTAATAATGTATTGTATCTGATAAAAAATTTCCTAGTGGTCTATACTACGTGGGCAGGGCCACAAAGGCATTATAGATAAGGATAGTGGAACCTATATAGGGGTTATGATAAGCATAGTGTTTCTGCACATTTTAAAGAATCTCATAAAAGCAACCTTAATTGACTTGGTTTTATAGGTATTAAAAACGTAATGAAAGATCGGAGAGGAGTGGATGTTATTAAGAGAATAGGCAGAGAAGAGATGAAGTGGATTTTTAGATTAGGAACTGTGATGCCCCAGGGACTTAGTAATGAGTTTGTCATTTTTTATGAGTTTTTAAGAAGAGAGTACCTTCTCATTTTTTATGGGTTTTTAGTAGAAGATTATCTCCATAGTTTGATTTGTAATCTGTTCTTGTCGATTGAGTAAGATATAAATTAAGTTATGTACTATTGATCATTCCTTCCATATTATCATAGGGCATTTTAAATCAAATGTATTATAGGGTATTTTTTTTAATTATTTAAGCGTCTAAAATAACAGTGTATTTTTTTTATATTTTTTTTCTTATTAGTATGAATTTTAAAATATACATTTTCAAAAATAGATATTTACTTTATATATATATATTTTGTTTTTTTTAATACAATTAATGTTTTATTATTAAATTTCATAGATACATTTTTCATTGTCATTGCCATTTTTTGGATGTCTGATTCATTTGGAAAATATAAAAGAGAAATAAATAAGAAACGGTCACTACAGGTGTGTTTAACCTTGTTTTACATAGCAGGGTTACAATTTCAGGATCACTATACTCAGAAACTTGATTTCAATTAAATAGTCTGGGTGCATTTAGTGATCCTTTAAAGCTCTACAGAGATCAATATTACCTTTATTGAAATAGGTACTATAGAAATAAATCAATCAGGAATTAAAAGCACAGACATGGTTTATCTGGTAAAACATTGCAGGATGAACAAGCACACAAAGTAATTGCAAAAAATAACATGCCCATCACTTTAAGGACAAACATATTGACAATAGTTTCTCATTAACACACATATTGAATGGCACAGATACGATTGCAAAACCTGTCAGGCTTTGCCTGACAGCATTTAAACAAGAAAAGCTGCCTATTTATATATAATGACACACAAACAACGTGAGATTGAGTGAAGGTTGCTGCCAAGATACTGCAGAAAGGAGTGTATAACCTTAACTATAAACAATCTCCCTAAAAGAATACAATTGACTTTTTTTTTTTTTAAATCACTATATTGCTCTAAACATTCCAAGCCAATTAAATACACAGAGTTTTCGGAGATTCAAACCTGTGATTGAGAAAATAATTACAGCATAGTTGTTTCTGTGGTCCTTGTTTTCACATTTACAGTACGTTACCATCATCATGGGCATAGGAACACTCTAAAAATGCAGGTGATGGGAGCGGGGCCTGGACATCATGGCGGCTGGACGTGCCTTGTGTGAGCTCCGAGCTCAATCATCCAACTAAGCCTGAAAAACCGCACACCAGCCAGCCAGGACCACCACAAAAGCCTGTAACCAGGACATACCCACCTCAGGAGCCAGTCGAGATGCCCCGGGTCTGCCGCCCGCGGGTGCACGGAGCATCTGTCGAGGGTCCAGGGAGTGAGGCCTAGTAGTATCGCCGGACGGGGGAGGCGGCCGATCCCCTGCTCTGTGTGACCTAGTGCCCGGTGGGGGTTATCCAGGTCCACCCTAGCTTGTACGTGTCACCAAGCAAATTCAATCGACATCTATTCCTCGCTGAATACCAATCGCTCCCAAGCTACTGCGACGCGCCAAAATGGCGGATGAACGCCAAACTACCACAGAGGACCATGGCCCGCCTGGGCAAAATCAACACAGCACCATCCCAAACATTTTCCAGCGGCTGGATGACATCTTCCAAGCCTTTTGGCTTAAACTCCAAGACCGCATCACAGCCCACCCACCTCACTCGCAAAAGAAGGAGCAGAGCAGAATCCCTCGGGAGAAACAGCCATCACAAGCGGCGAATTGCTATGCGACCACCTTACCTGGACCGAGAGCACTCCGAGGCATAGCCTCCACTCATCGACCAAGTAGGCTGAAAAGCTCCCACAAAAGGCGAACACCTCCTATCAGACGCCACAGCAACCTCGAACAGGAGAAAGACTTGGCGCCACAAGGCCCTCAGGTCAGTGAAACACGGGTACTGGCTTTCTATACCGACCAGGGCTGGAGGGAATCCTGGATCTGCCGATCGGATACAGACGGCGGACGACCCCACAGTCCAACACCAACCCTGCAGCCTGATCAGGACTCCCACACAACTTTACAGTTATTTCCACACTCTCCCTGGATAAGGGATCAACATCAATCAGGCATAGGCTGAAACGGACTCTCACACGTGGCATTTCAACAGTTTCATGCTTTCCATGTTTGTTATATGTTTTCTTCTCATTATAAGATATGTTATGCCACACTAACACCCTTTGTCTTACCTGCTTAGTGACTACTAACATCTTTTGTACCATACATGACAGCTACTGTTAGCAAACTACTATACACACAACTCTTGTCCTACCACTAGTATACCTCATAAATGCGTTGTGCATCATATATATATACACAAAGCGAGCAACTACACTCACCTATAATGTCTTAAATCTCAATGCTTCAGTGTTTCGCAGCATAAGCCTGCGCTTAATCTAGTGTATATGGTAAACTCATGTATGGGTGGCGGGTTACGAGTTCCGGGCTGCGAAGTACCACTCCTTGCAATACTCTGACAATATACTTATACTTATGCTCTCCTTCAAGCTACAAAAGTTTTACTTAATCGTACTAAGCCTGTTATCTCCTATAAAATATAAATTTAAATGTGCTGATTACTCTGCCATGATATTGTATGACACTGAATAGCTTGTATACGCCGTTGTGGTGCTGCAGGCATGTTGTAATCCTCTGCACAAGAAAAATAAAGAATAAAAAAAAAAATGCAGGTGGTAAAGTCTTTCTATAAAATCCAGATACCTCATTCCGTCCATGACCTACTCTGTCACTGGGACAATGGTAAAAAGCCTTCTAAGAGCTACACTGCAATATGTTTTACATTTGAGAGCACCAGGTCTGTATTTTTATATTTTAAAGAGAATTCAGAAAAACGTTTTTTTAAATAATGAGCTTGCAATTGTCTATTCTTTCAGAACGGTCATTGATTTTCCTATTCTATTTTTTGACAATTGCCATAGATTACAACATAAACCATTTTTCATCAAATGCCATTTATTGTGGTTTGCAATTAATCACCCTATATAACATTTCACCCATTTACCATTATCTATCTGATATGTAATTTTACCTTATAAGACATCATTCATATCATAAGCAATTATCCACCCTATATAGTACCGTTCATGCAAAATGTGTCACCTTTTGTACTGGGTACCATTTCTATAACATATTGCGCCTCTAAATAGGTGTAGTTTTAGTGGAGCATTGTGCTTCTAGATCTGCTGCTAGCACTTCTAGTTCCGGTGCGGGTTATTCCGGGTGTCACGAACGCATATTGCTGCATGCATGCTGGCGACTTGGTTCTGGCAGTGAAGCGATTAAAATCCACTATTCCACTTGCCTGAGAATAATAATAAAAATCCCCCTTAACACCACCCATGCTTAATTATATTAACCCCTTCAGGACGGAGTCAATAGTGCACGTTCTGATCAAAACAAAACGTAAACAAAAACTGGAATTTGCGCTATATGTCTGTTCACCCGTAGTTCCCCTCTTTCATATTATATGCACCCACACTTATTATATATCATTTTGTTCAGGAGAAACAGGGCTTTAATTTATCATTAACTATTCATATATGGAACATAATTCATTATGAATAAAATAAAAAAAATTTGAGAAAATAAGATTTTTTTTTAAATTTGTATTTCCGTCTGACATTTTAGCTGTGAATGTCATAATACTGCACAAAAATGCACACATTTGTAATCAGCGATGTCTCACGAGTACAACAGTATCCCCCATTAACAGGTTTTATGGTGTTTTGGAAAGTTACAGGGTCAAATATAGAACGTTCCATTTTCAAATAGAAATTTGCCAGATTGGTAATGTTACCTTTGAGACGGTGTGGTAGCCCAGAATTGAGAATTACCCCCATAATGGCATACCATTTGAAAAAGTAGACAACCAAAGGTATTGCAAGTGGGGTATGTCCAGTCTTTTTTAGTAGCCACTTAGTCACAAACACTGGCCAAAGTTAGCGTTCATATTTGTTTTTGTGTTAAAAAAGCAAAAAATTCATATTTGGTCAGTGTTTGTGACTAAGTGGCTACTAAGAAAGACTCGACATACCCCACTTGCAATACCTTGGGTTGTCTACTTTTGCAAATGGTATGCCATCATGGGGGTAATTCTCATTCCTGGGCTACCATACGCTCTCAAAGGCAACATAACCAATCTGGCAAATTTCAATGTCAAAAAAATGAAATGCAAGCCTTATATGTGACTCTCTAACTTTCCAAAACACCATGAAACCTGTACATGGGGGGTACTGTTATTCTCGGGAGACTTCACTAAACACAAATATTAGTGTTTTAAAACAGTAAAACATATTACAACAATAATATAGACCATAAAAGTGCTGTTCGTTTGTAAAAAATTCAAAAAACGTCACTTTTACTTAAAATATCATCGTTGTAATACAATTTACCAATTTGAAACACTAATATGTGAGTTCAGCGAAGTCTCCCGAGTAAAACAGTACCCCCCATGTACAGGTTTTATGTTGTCTTGGTCAAATATAGTGCATGCGAATTAAATTCTCTGCACTTTCTCCCTGTGTTGTCAGGTATGTCAATCAAATTTTAATTAATCAAATCACCTAATTATGTTAAAAGATTACTTAAATATACACGTAGAATTTTAATATATATGCATTTATAGGTATTTAAATTCTACGTGTATACTAATGTAATTATATGTATTTATCTATATATATATATTTGCGGTTATTTGCATTTTATATATAGATAGATATATATAGAATGTCATTCTAAGTGTATTTTGTTACCAATATATATATATATATATATATTAATAACAAAATACAGTTAGAATGAAATTACATATGGATATATAATTTATATTAAATTTTGTTTCAATATTTTATTTATTAATTGTATTATTTTATTTATTTATTATTGTAATTATACGTATTTATATATATAATATATGTGTATATATCTATTATATATATAATATATGTATATTATATATATGTAACGTCATTCTAAGTGTATTTTAATACTAATATATGTACTTATATTAGTATTAAAATACACTATGTATGACGTTAAATATATATAATATACATATATATTATATATATAATATATATACATATATTATATATATATATATATATAAAAATATTTATTTTATTTTATAACATGTTTAATTTTTTTTTTTACACTACCTACCAGCAGGGGGACTGTCTCATATTTTAGACAGTCCCCCTGCTGGCAGATCCACAGCCAGCTATAGGGGGCCATGTGATCGCTCTTTGAAAGTGATCACATGGCCCCCGGGGGCCTGATTTGCCCTGGGGGGGCTGCCTGTGCTGTGAGGCAGTCCTCCCGAAGCGGAGCGCCGGGAAGGTAAGTATCCCGGGCGCTCCAGGGCTTAAAGCCATTACGGCGTTCTATGCCGTCGCAACGGCTTTAAAGCCCACTAAATGCGTGATGGCATAGAACGTCGTAACGGCGGGAAGGGGTTAACATAAATAATATCATAACACTGACACCACCAGGACAATTTATAAATAGGGCGCATTGGTCCCCAAAGAAAATTAGATCAGCAACCCGCAAAATACGATTGAGCACAATATCTATGCAATTTCAAATTAATAATACATTGGTCTAATCAGATGTGATTCTAGACAAAGGCAGAACTTACAGGGACACTATAGTCACCAGAACAACTACAGCTTATTGCATTTGTTCTAGTGAGTAGAATCATTCCCTTTCAGACTTATTGCTGTAAACACTGTCTTTTCAGAGAAAATGCAGTGTTTACATTACAGCCTAGTGATATCTTCACTGACCACTCCTCAGATGGCTACTAGAGGTGCTTCCTTGGGCAGTCCTGCCTAGTGTGCATCACAAGATTCAGTGTCTCCACCCTCTGCATGCAGACACAGAACTTTCCTCATAGAGATGCATTGATTCAATTAATCAATGAGGAGATGCTGATTGGCCAGGTCTGTGTTTGACTTGTGCTGGCTCTGCTCCAGATCTGCCTCCTTGACAGTCTCAGCCAATCATATGGGGAAGCATGGGAAAGCATTGTGATTGGCTCAGACCACTTCTGATGATGTCAGAGGTCAGAGGCAGTTCGGAGGCAGACATGGGCAGAGCTGGCAGCTGGAGACTTGAATACAAGTACGATTTTACTATATTTAGGGAGGCAAAAAGGGGCCAGAGGGTCTAGTTGGTGGTTTTAACACTATATGGTAAGGAATAAATTTTTGTGCTCCTGACCCTATAGTGTTCCTTTAAGAACAGAATATTTATTATGAACAGAAAATAGTCACAGTGCATACAAAGACAGATGACAAAAAAATTATTGACATCAAAAATAGTTTTTAAAAAAAATAGGGGAAAGTAAAAGTGCTGTGCAGACCACAGGCGCACGGGGGCCTGGGGATGCCAGACATTAGACAATACTACAAAGTGGCTATCCTGGCCACTGTTATACAAACCCACGCAAAGGAGGAAGTACCGCGATGGGTGGAGATGGAGGCTTCTTGGGTATGTCCCAAGGGCCTGAGCTATCTATTTTGGATACCCCCCACACACAGGAAGGTGCACCAAGATGTGCCACCCAGTACACGACTTTTACTCAAAATATGGGACGCTTCCAGACAACAATGGGGACAAAACAAAGAATGGGCACGAGCGACCCCCCTGTACAGCCTGCACTTAGTAAACCCCACTTTTGACTACCGCCCCTGGACACAACAGGGATGCATCAGGGTTAGCCATTTGTATGACAATGACAAACTAGCCGACTTTCCAGACCTACAGCGCAAATACACCCTACCACATAACACAATTTTCCAATACCTCCAGGTGAAATCCATGCTCCAGGGATCTAAGACTATTACTGAAACGGCCAATGCAAAATACATTGAACCGATGTGTACAGCCGCAAAACAGCCCAGGAAGCTACTATCCACTCTTTACAATATGTTAATCCAGCAGAATACAACCCCCCAGACAGGTTTAAGTTAGCATGGCAAACAGACATAGAGAAAACTTTCACTGAACAGCAATGGGGAAAAGCATTCTTGGCACACAAAAAGAGGACGAACTGTGCCTCTCACCTGGAGCAGATGCGCAAACTCCGATACCGTTGGTACATGGTGCCTGAGAGGTTGGCAAAAATGTACCCAAACACTCCTAGCGCATGGTGGAGATGCCAAGAGGACGGGGGATCGATATACCACATATGGTGGAAATGCCCAATAATAGCAAACTACTGGGGGGAAAGGATAGCGAGAACGGTCCTAGGTAGTAAGATCAAGATAACACCGGAGTGTGGACTCCTGTTCATGGGTTTAGACGAGTTCAGCACAACAGACTCCCGTTTACTATTTCATATCCTGGTGGCGGCCAATACCCTAATAGCAAGGGCTTGGAAACAAGCTCAAGCACCTACCAGAGACGTCCTGCTTCAGCAAATAACTATGAATCTGGTGTACGAAAAGGGACTAAACAGACAAAACCTTTCCAACAAATATGCCACCTTGGCCCACACAAAGTGGGTGACGAAGTTGGGGGGGGAAGGGGAGTAGTAACAATAAAAAAAAAAAAAAAGTGTCTAGTTCTTGGTGTAAAACACCCCTACAGGGGAAGGGCATCGCAACGGATAGGAGAGTAGAGACTGCTGCTCGCACCGGGCAAGTTAACCCACATGTATATAGTTTTATGGCACAAAAAGAGGTGCGCCTATATGCATGACCGCGAACACAGACAAGGAGAAGGAGCGATCACAAGAAGTTAGAAAATAGAATGAAAGAAAAGGCCGCTGAGAGGCCTAAGAGAGGGTTGGTCCTAGTACAACAAGGGAAGATATGCAGGAAACCTGGTTAACGCCGGTTATTATTATAAGGTGATAAAAAACAAAATGAATGTGTCTGTTCCCCCCAAACCTCACTCCTATTCCCCAATTTTTTTTCTGTACCCCTACCCCCTCGCTGCACCTGAAAAAATGTTCATCAAAAAGACCATAGACGTATAGAGTATACAATATCTGAAACGTCAAGATGATCTCAAAAAAATACGATAATGTGATTTAATGTTCCCCTCATTATCCTGTTTTTCTTCTGTACCCCTGGGGGGAAAAAAAATAGGTGAAAGTAAAAGAATACCTAATTACTCACTTAGAGGTTAAAGTAACAGTGTGAAAGATAGTACTTGCTCAAATTAGACTTGGCCCCTAGTAAGCACACGTCATTTTCATATATAACCCGGGTTGTAGTCAATGGAGTATATTCGAAGCATGGGCTTGTCACCAGTGGGGTACCTCAGGGATCTGTACTTGGACCCATTCTCTTTAATTTTGTATTAGTGATATTGCAGAAGGTCTTGATAGTAAGGTATGTCTTTTTGCTGATGATACTAAGATATGTAATAGGGTTAATGTTCCAGGAGGCATAAGCCAAATGATTTAGGTAAACTAGAAAACTGGTCAGAGTTGTGGCAACTGACATTTAATGTGGATAAGTGCAAGATAATGCATCTTGGACGTAAAAACCTAAGGGCAGAGTACAGAATATTTGATAGAGTCCTAACCTCAACATCTAAGGAAAGGGATTTAGGGGTAATTATTTCTGATGACTGGTAGACAGGCAATGTAATAGAGCAGCAGAAAATGCTAGCAGAATGTTTGGTTGTGTAGGGAGAGGTATTAGCAGTAGAAAGAGGGAAGTGATCATACCACTGTACAGAACACTGGTGAGACCTCACATGGAGTATTGTACGCAGTACTGGAGACCGTATCTCCAAAAGGACATTGATACTTTAGAGAGAGTTCAGAGAAGGGCTACTAAACTGGTTCATGGATTGCAGGATAAAACTTACAAGGAAAGGTTAAAGAAACGTAAAATATATAGCTTGAAGGAAAGACGAGATGGGGGGGATATGATAGAAACATTTAAATACATAAAGGGAAACAACACAGTGAAGGAGTAGACTACATTAAAAAAAGAAAAACTACCACAACAAGAGGACATCGTCTTAAATTAGAGGGGCAAAGGTTTAAAATAATCAGAAAGTATTACTTTACTAAGAGGGTAGTGGATGCATGGAATAGCCTTCCAGCTGAAGTGGTAGAGGTTAACACAGTAAAGGAGTTTAAGCATGCGTGGGATAGGCATAAGGCTATCCTAACTAGTGATGTCGCGAACATAAAATTTTCCGTTCGCGAATGTCGAACGCGAACTTCCGCAAATGTTCGCGAACGAGCAAACCGGGCGAACCACCATAGACTTCAATAGGCAGGCGAATTTTAAAACCCACAGGGACTCTTTCTGGCCACAATAGTGATGGAAAAGTTGTTTCAAGGGGACTAACACCTGGACTGTGGCATGCCGGAGGGGGATCCATGGCAAAACTCCCATGGAAAATTACATAGTTGATGCAGAGCCTGGTTTTAATCCATAAAGGGCATAAATCACCTAACATTCCTAAATTGTTTGGAATAACGTGCTTTAAACATCAGGTATGATGTTGTATTGATCAGGTAGTGTAAGGGTTGCACCGCAAACAACCACAAACAGTCCATTTGCACAACCGCAAACTCCCCATTTGCACAAGGTTGGATACCAAGCTAGCCATGTCCCGTTCCTTGTCCTCACTGATGTCATTGAAGGTCTCTTCCTCCACCCAGCCACATACAACACCAAGGGTCCCCGAAAGGTGACAACAAGCCCCCTCTATTTTTGTTTTTAAATGTACACTACTGTTACACCAGATATGAGTTGCACTGGTGTGACACTGTGCCCTGGCAGGCCCTGAAACGCACACGTGTGAAGGAAACTGACTGCTATTATATTACAGTCAAAAAAGTTTTTTGGTTTTTTTTAAATGCAAGCTATTGTGACACCAGATATGAGTGGTGGCACTGGGCAAGTTGGCACAGTATACGCTGTGAGCCTGACACACACGCTGGCAGGCAGGCAACTGCAATTAGATTACACAGGAAAAAAAAAAAGCAGACTGATGTTCTAGCCCTAAAAAGGGCTTTTTGGGGTGCTGTCCTTACAGCAGAGATCAGATGAGTCCTTCAGGACTGTAGTGGACACTGAATACACTAGCCTAGCTATCGATTTCCCTATTAAATCAGCAGCAGCTACACTGTCCCTCCTCTCACTAAGAATGCAGCTTCCGGGGGGCGGGGCCTAGCTGTCATGGAGGAAAGACGCACTTCGTGTGAGCTCCCTCAATATCTCACTTTAAGTAGCTATCAACAAGCGAATTTCACCCCAGAAGGGAATGACCCAGCAATGTTGCTCCTACCTGACCGACCCGACATGCTTAATAGCGGTCAGCAACTCGACAGAGTCTTACTTACCTCCGCGTGGCAAGTGTGGCCTGGTGCTCACCGGGCGGGAGAGGCGGACAATCTCCCGACCCTGGGATGCCCAGGAGCAGCTACTTCCCGGCAGGAGCTCCGTTACCCCCCCTCGGACCGGTGGGGGTTATCCCAGTCCACCCCTGAGAGGCTGTCTGGAGCTAATGGACGTACAGAGCACAGCCGCCCAGGCTGACATACTCATCTGCGACTCTCCCAATATGGTGGCAGCCGCGTGTCCTCCTGGTACCAGCAAAGCATGGCAGGATATTGAGTCTAAGCTGGACAGACTCAATTTTGGAAGCAAATAACAAGCAGGAAGCCCCAACAAGCTCCACCACAGCCCCAACAAGCTCCACCACAGCTAAGCGAAGCAGTCCCCATTAAAATCCACCAATGCAAAAGGCGTCGAAGATGGGACCGGAGGCACAAACCGAAATGCAGAGCCTGCCCCACGTCAAGCACTCGCCTCCACCTTAAGCCACCACAATCCCGCACCGGACGTGAAGCACCACCGGGACAGATCCGACCACCCGACAAAACAAGCTTCCACCACCTCAAGCCGCGAACCCGGCACTCAGACAGAGACTTGCCTTTGTTGTTCCAGGTATCAGGGACTCCCAGGGTCTGCACCTGGCGCCCAGAAGTGATCGGATGAGCACAAGCAGTAAACAGCAGCCTGCCAAGCATGTCCCACTATAGCCGATCCTCCACACCATGCCTTTGATCACATGAACTGCTGTCTGCACATTAACTAATCGTAAAGTAGCAAGCGTTTAAACATGTCATTATTTCACCTCCTAAAGAGTTTATTGTCGTAGTTCCTTACATGCCTTTACCTTAACCGTTCATGTATTATGCTATTCATTAGTCTCATCTCATGGGGCGACTCACACTTGATTTATAACTAGTGGTGGAGCTGCTGATATAAATACACAGTTGATAACGTGCAAGCTACACCCTAAACATGACAGCCATCTTTCACAACAATGTACTGCTATATACTCATACCCTCAGTGCAACTAGCCATGATATACGCATGTTCAGCCTAGCATGCTCAAATATAGCACACTTCTGTCTAAAAATAAATAAATGAATAAATAATACAAAAAAAAGAATGCAGCTTCTGAATGAATCTAAAATGGATGCTGTCCAGGAGGTGGGAGGGTCTGGGAGGGAGGGTCTGCTGCTGATTGGCTGGAATGTGTCTGCTGACTGTGAGGTACAGGGTCAAAGTTTACTCAATGATGACGAATAGGGGGCGGACCGAACATCGCATATGTTCACCGTCCATGGCGAACACGAACAAGCTATGTTCGCCAGGAACTATTCGCCAGCGAACTATTCGGGACATCTCTAGTCAGGATAGATTCCTCTGGAATAGGAGGTACGGGTTGAGATGGTACGCATACCAGTGTCTCAGGGGCCAAATAAGCATTTCTGGACAAAAGTGTCTGATGGGCCTGGGCAATCTGGTCCATACGGTGATCCTGTTCTTAAAATCTTGCCTCATAGGAGGCCATTTGCTGTCCTAAACATGCAGGGCCCATGGTCCTATCATAATGTCATGATGTAATACCCCAACATGCAGAGTTTAGGATAGCAAGGGACAAGACTAGGATATAACTTATTACCTGGACTTAGAATGGTCATACTAAACGTCAGACAGAGATAAAGCGTAATCAGAAACAAGACGAGGTCATGGTAACAGAGAGACTATGAAAACGAGAACAAGCCACAGTCAGGTAGATGGTAATCAGTCACACGGGCAAACAAGACAGGAAAGGGTTAAATATAAATTTAGAGTCAAGAACAAAGCCATGGTCAATACCAAAATAAACAAAATAGATCAAGGAACGCACTAAAGGGTACTGACACAGAAACCACGATAGGACAAAGTGGATAGGGCTAGGGAAGTTTAAATATCCTTTAACATTTGATTGGCCCACATCATGCCTAGGCCCCCAAAATGTTCGTGTGTGGGGATGCTGGAATGACGTGGGCCAATGGGAGCCTGAATCAACTCTTGGCTCCCACTGCCCCTTTAAGAGCAAGCTCGTGACTCGAGCCGTGCTCCTAGTGCCAGGCGGGCCACGTGACCGATCACTGCGGTCAGTGCACGCGGCTAAGTCAGAAGAGGATCACTCCTGCCTCGTGTGGAGGCAGGAGTGATCCAGCCACGCGCGGCTCAAGCTTAGGAGCCAGGTCGGTCCCAGGATAAGGTAAATACAGCCACAACCACTTATCCCAATCACACACCTTTCCTAACGTCCTATCCCATTAAAAGCATATTACTGCGTATTTAATAAAACAGATAGACCCCCTACTTCATCCAGGTTACCGATCGATGGTTCGATATTCTGAGCCCTCTCTGATTTACTGTACACGACTATTCGATATTCCCACAAATTTTATATAGCATTTTATGTTTGTTTGAGACCACCTTAAAAATATTGGATATCGCTAAAAATCATGAACACTATATACTTTCTCTACAAACCTCTAAAACGAACCAAACTACTCATCCATCCGCTATACCACTTTATCCCACCTAGAACTAGTGCCCAGTTAAAATACTTGACTCTTACTTACCCACACTCACTCATGCCACACACATTTCACCACTACTCTCACTGAATCCCTCTGACTACGGCTAAATTCATCTCGTACACACTACTCCTAAGATTGGGTTGTATCCATGTCTCGGGTCTTTCATTTAGAATAGGGGCAGCTTCGGTCTCCTTCAACACTGACACTCCAGTGCATATTATTAACCCCTTCAGGACGGAATTTGCGCTATATGTCTGTTCACCCGTAGTTCCCCTCTTTCAAATTATATGCACCCACACTTATTATATATAATTTTGTTCAGGAGAAACAAGGCTTTCATTCCATATCAAATTTTTATATATGAAACATAATTTATTATGAATAAAATTAAAAAAAATGTGAGAAAATAAGATTTTTTTTTAAATTTGCGTTTCCGTCTGACATTTTAGCTGTGAATGTCATAATACTGTTAGGTTTTACTGCAAACAAATGCACATATTTGTAATCAGCGATGTCTCACGAGTACAACAGTACCCCCCATTAACAGGTTTTATGTTGTTTTGGAAAGTTACAGGGTCAAATATAGAACATTCCATTTTTAAAATGAAATTTTCCAGATTAGTAATGTTACCTTTGAGACGGTGTGGTAGCCCAGGAATGAGAATTACCCCCATAATGGCATAGCATTTGAAAAAGTAGACAAACCAAGGTATTGAAAGTGGGGTATGTTTAGTCTTTTTTAGTAGCCACTTAGTCACAAACACTGGCCAAAGTTAGCGTTCATATTTGTTTTTGTGTGAAAAAAGCAAAAAACGAATATTTGGCCAGTGTTTGTGACTTGCAATACCTCGGGTTATCTACTTTTGCAAATGGTATGCCATCATGGGGGTAATTCTCATTCCTGGGCTACCATACGCTCTCAAAGGCAACATAACCAATCTGGCAAATTTCAATGTGAAAAAAATGAAATGCAAGCCTTATATGTGACTCTCTAACTTTCCAAAACACCATAAAACCTGTACATGGGGGGTACTGTTATTCTCGGGAGACTTCACTAAACACAAATATTGGTGTTTTAAAACAGTAAAACATATTACAACAATAATATAGACCATAAAAGTGCAGTTCGCTTGTAAAAAATGCGAAAAACTTCACTTTTACTTAAAATATCATCATTGTAATACAATTTACCAGTTTGAAACACTAATATTTGAGTTCAGCGAAGTCTCCCGAGTAAAACAGTACCCCCTATGTACAGGTTTTATGGTGTCTTGGAGAGTTACAGGGTCAAATATAGTGCTTGCAAATTAAATTCTCTGCACTTTCTCCCTGTGTTCACAGGCATGTCAATCAAATTTTAATTAATCAAATCACATAATTACATTAAAAGATTATTTAAATATACACGTAGAATTTTAATATATATGCATTTAAAGGTATTTAAATTCTACGTGTATACTAATGTAATCTTTTATGTAATTATATGTATTTATCTATATATATATATATTTGCGGTTATTTGTATTTTATATATAGATAGATATATATAGAATGTCATTCTAAGTGTATTCTGTTACCGATATATATATATATTAATAACAAAATACAGTTAGAATGAAATTACATATGCATATATAATTTATATTAAATTTTTTTCAATATTTTATTTATTTATTTTATTATTTTATTTATTTATTATTTTAATTATACATATTTATATATAATATATATATGTACATCTATTATATATATAATATATATACATATTATATATGTGTAATATCATTCTAAGTGTATTTTAATATTAATATATGTACTTATATTAATATTAAAATACACTTAGAATGACGTTACATATATATAATATGTATATATATAATATATATAATATATATATACATATTATATATATATAAAAATATATTGAATTTATTTTTACACTTGTTTAATTTATTTTTTTTACTCTTCCGACCAGCAGGGGGACTGTCTGATATTTCAAACAGTCCCCCTGCTGGCAGATCCATAGCCAGCTATAGGGGGCCATGTGATCGCTCTTTGAGAGCGATCACATGGCCCCCGGGGGCCTCATTTGCCGGAAGGGGGCTGCCTGGGCTCTCAGGCAGCCCCCCAGAAGAGGATCGCGGCGGAGGTGAGTACCGCCGAGGTCTTGGGGGCTGCAGCCGTTACGGTGTACCATGCCGTCGCAACGGCTTTAAAGCCCATTTAATGCGTGACGGCATGGTACGTCGTAACGGCGGGAAGGGGTTAAAAGATTGGGCAGATGGAAATCCTCAGTCTACAACCGATATATTCCTCATCCCGAGAAAGAAATGAGGAAAGCTTTTAAAAGTTTGGCTTTGTAAATTTGATGCAATAAGTGTGTTTTTCTTTAATACCTTTTCACCCTCTTTGCATGAACCCGATTTACATATATTACTAATATGTTTCTGAACATATATATTATATTATTCACTCACTCACTCTCTGGGTCGGCTATGGGGAGGATAATGTATAATAAACACAGGTTACTGGCTATGGGGGGATAATGTATAATAAACACAGGTTACTGGTTGTGGGGGGATAATGTATAATAAACACAGGTTACTGGTTGTGGGGGATAATGTATAATAAACACAGGTTATTGGCTATGGGGGAGATAATGTATAATAAGTACAGGTTACTGGCTATGGGGGGGATAATGTATAAAAAACACAGGTTACTGGCTATGGGGTATAATGTATAATAAACACAGGTTACTGGCTATGGGGGGATAATGTATAATACACACAGGTTACTGGCTATGGGAGGATAATGTATAATAAACACAGGTTACTGGCTATGGGGAGGATAATGTATAATAAACACAGGTTACTGGCTATGGGAGGATAATGTATAATAAACACAGGTTACTGGCTATGGGGTATAATGTATAATAAACATAGGTTACTGGCTATGGGGGATAATGTATAATAAACACAGGTTACTGGCTATGGGGGATAATGTATAATAAACACAGGTTACTGGCTATGGAGGATAATGTATAATAAACACAAACACAAACAAAAAAAACAAAAAAAAAAAGAATACAGCTTCAGAATTAATCTAAATTGTATGCTGTCTAGGAGGTGGAAGGATCTGGGAGGGAGGGTCTGCTGCTGATTGGCTGGTATGTGTCTGCTGACTGTGAGGGTCAAAGTTTACTCAATGATGACGAATAGGGGGCGGACCGAACATTGCATATGTTCGCCATCTGTGGCGAACGCGAACAAGCTATGTTCGTCAGGAACTATTCGCCAACGAACCATTCGGGACATCACTAATCCTAACTACAAGATAAGGCCAGGGACTAATGAAAGTATTTAGACTAGATGGGCCCAGAGGTGGTCTTAGCAGAGGGTAGGGATACCTAGTTACTGTAAATGGCCGCCCCCTCGGGTTGGAGATAAATACCAATCTTAATTGAAAAGTTACTTTTATTTTCTGTTTTATCTTCCCAAATAAATATTTCTTGCATTCATGAATTTGTTGCGATTACCAATTTCATAGATATGTCACACTTCCTACTTATGTCCCAATACTGCAGAATTTACAGTTCCATTAGAATGGTTTAAGTTGCACTAGCCATACTTATACTCATTTTGCATGATGTGCTTTCGCTGTCCTGAATTCATGCAACAAGAGGCGTGATTATTACTCCATGGGTTTTTATTAATGTTCTTTTGAATATGTCTCTGACAGACAATGGTCTCCAGATTGATTGTTGTACTATTAGCATATCAAAAGGATCCACGATCTAATAGGAGATACAGGCACATGGTATATTAGCCAGTCAGTTTACATTGAAACTAGACTTAGAGGCAACTCATGTGTTAAACTACACACCTGGCAGAGCAGCTCTGGTTGGAGTCACAGCTTCAAAAAAGGAATTCATATTGTAAACTTTCTGACATCTATCACATTTATATACAACCAAATGTATCCCTTGTCTGTTGAAATATGCCATAATGCCTCTACTGGGTAGGCAATTCATGTATACATTACACACATCACATTTAAAGGGACAATATAGTCACCAGAACAACTACAGCTTAATGTGGTTGTTCTGGTGAGTATAATAGTTCCCCTCAGGCATTTTCATGTAAACCATGTAAAACATGTACCCCTGTCATACTTTCCCCTAGTCTTCAATCCTTTAAAAAGTCCCTCAAAACTGGCTATGGGGTATTTTAAGGAATGCTCACGGCCTCAAAGAGTAACTTCTATCTCTCAAACCTTCCTCTTGCACTCTCCACTCTCACCTCCAGCTCTGCTACTTTTCCACCATGTCTATTTGCTGTCTCCCTAAATACCCTTCCTATTGTGGTTTTTATACCCCACCTCTTCTAGACTGTAAGCAGGGTCCTCAACCACCTATTGTTCCTGCTACATTTTGTTATTGTCTCATATGGTAAATTCCCCTTTTATTGAAAAGCACTGCGGAATAAGCTGGTGCTTTATAAATACTAATAATAATAATAATAATAATAATAATAATAATAATAAACCACATTATTCACTAAAGTGATAATTCCAGGTGAATTCAAAGATAATTTCAAATGTAAGATCAAAGAAACCAAAGTGGAAACATCTCAAAGTTAGTAATACTTTCAGTTCAGATTCTCTGGCCTTAAATTTGAAATTCATTCGCTTTAGTAAATAACCCTGTAAGAGTCGGATATTGTTTTTAACATGTAAGTTTAATGCAAATGGGTGCAGAGAAAAACTGAACCCAGTCTACGAAATCATGAAAATATGACCTTCATGTTTAATTAATGTATTCCTGTTAAGTCATCTGCATATTTTTAAATCACATTAAAGAACTAATTTTATGTCATCAAAAGTAATAAATAGTGCAGGAGCACATTTTTCTCTTCCATTTTCAGAAATATATCTTCAAAATCTTTGTACTTCAAGTTAGTTTGAAATAATGGGAAATATTCTCTAAACATCAAATTGAACAGCAGACTGCAAAAACAGATGATTTGGACAAAATCTCCAACTACGCTATAGTTACAGCTTAACATTTGTTTAATCTAACTTTTGTATGACTTGTTACCATAGCGCACTGCAAGGTTAATCGTGCATCTTCTGCGTCTTCTGAATTGCACATCCAATCCCAAGAGCAATCGATTAAGACTTAGACCTGACCGTCTTACCGTGTGAACTGTTGCTGAAGGTAGGTGCCCGTCACAGTACAATCCCTAAAAACCAGGGCAGTCTGAGGACATATTGGTGACTGAAGCAATCCATTCATGGACATGAAATGAGAACCTTTATCTACTTGACTGTTATTAGAAAAGTAGACTCAATGAGAGGGGTTACATGAAATGTATGTAGGAACTATGGATGAATATAATACCATCATCTACACTAACACTAATAGCTACTTACAAAATATTTGAACATAGACAACAGAAACTGGTTATACAACTGGAATTAGACAATTACACAAAAGAATATATATTAGGAGGATTATCGTATACCCACAACTATATATATATATATATATATATATATATATATATCTCAAGTTCATGTGTCCTTGCACTCACGCTTAAGTTGCCTACTGCAATACTGCAGTGGTAGTGTTGCCGGGGGCCAGTCCCTGCAGGGGAGTCAAGGAGTCGGATATATTAGGCAGCAAGTGATCAGTCAGTTCTTTAATTTCATGTGTTGGAAGCAATAAAAATGGACAAGCAAAAAGATCTGTGTGACTTTAACCCCTTAAGGACCAAACATCTGGAATAAAAGGGAATCATGACGTGTCAGACACGTCATGTGTCCTTAAGGGGTTAAAAAGGGTCAAATAGTGATGACTAGATGACTGGGTTAGAGAAACTCGAAAACTGCAAATCTTATGGGGTGTTTATGCAGTGGGTAAAACCTAATAAAAGTGGTGAAAGGTAGAACAACCAATGAACTGGCCTCAAGGCTCATTGATGCACATATAAGCTAAAGAAAGCCCGTCTGGTCCGATCACACTGTAGCTCAAATTGCTGAAAACCTTGATGCTGGCCATGATAAAAAGGTGCAGGAAAACACAGTACACTGCAGTTTGCTGTTTATGGGGCTGCGTTGCTGAAGACCAGTTGTAGTGCCCATGATGACCCCTATCCACCACCAAAAGTGCCTTCAATATGAATGTGAGGATCAGAACTGGACCATGGAGAGATGGAAGAAAGCTCCCTGGTCTGATGAATCAGGTTTATATTTAGGTCAGGTGGATGGCTGGGTGCATGTGTGCTGTTTACCTGGGGAAGAGATGGAAGCAGGATGCAGGATGGGAAGAAAGTAGGCCGGCAGAGGCGGTGTTATGGCCTGGGCAGTGGTCTGCTGGGAAACCTTGTGTCATGGCATTCATGCAGACATCACTTTGACACGTACCACCTACCAAAAGATTGTTGCAGAGCTTGTACAACCCTTTATGGAAATAGTGGTCCCTTGTGGCAGTAGCCGCTTTCAGTAGCATAATGCACCCTGCCACACTGCAAAATTGTTCAGGAATGGTTTGAGGAACATGACAAAGTTCAAGACATTGAAGCACCACCGGGACGTGAAGCACCACCGGGACAGATCCGACCACCCGACAAAACAAGCTTCCACCACCTCAAGCCGCGAACCCGGCACTCAGACAGAGACTTGCCTTTGTTGTTCCAGGTATCAGGGACTCCCAGGGTCTGCACCTGGCGCCCAGAAGTGATCGGATGAGCACAAGCAGTAAACAGCAGCCTGCCAAGCATGTCCCACTATAGCCGATCCTCCACACCATGCCTTTGATCACATGAACTGCTGTCTGCACATTAACTAATCGTAAAGTAGCAAGCGTTTAAACATGTCATTATTTCACCTCCTAAAGAGTTTATTGTCGTAGTTCCTTACATGCCTTTACCTTAACCGTTCATGTATTATGCTATTCATTAGTCTCATCTCATGGGGCGACTCACACTTGATTTATAACTAGTGGTGGAGCTGCTGATATAAATACACAGTTGATAACGTGCAAGCTACACCCTAAACATGACAGCCATCTTTCACAACAATGTACTGCTATATACTCATACCCTCAGTGCAACTAGCCATGATATACGCATGTTCAGCCTAGCATGCTCAAATATAGCACACTTCTGTCTAAAAATAAATAAATGAATAAATAATACAAAAAAAAGAATGCAGCTTCTGAATGAATCTAAAATGGATGCTGTCCAGGAGGTGGGAGGGTCTGGGAGGGAGGGTCTGCTGCTGATTGGCTGGAATGTGTCTGCTGACTGTGAGGTACAGGGTCAAAGTTTACTCAATGATGACGAATAGGGGGCGGACCGAACATCGCATATGTTCACCGTCCATGGCGAACACGAACAAGCTATGTTCGCCAGGAACTATTCGCCAGCGAACTATTCGGGACATCTCTAGTCAGGATAGATTCCTCTGGAATAGGAGGTACGGGTTGAGATGGTACGCATACCAGTGTCTCAGGGGCCAAATAAGCATTTCTGGACAAAAGTGTCTGATGGGCCTGGGCAATCTGGTCCATACGGTGATCCTGTTCTTAAAATCTTGCCTCATAGGAGGCCATTTGCTGTCCTAAACATGCAGGGCCCATGGTCCTATCATAATGTCATGATGTAATACCCCAACATGCAGAGTTTAGGATAGCAAGGGACAAGACTAGGATATAACTTATTACCTGGACTTAGAATGGTCATACTAAACGTCAGACAGAGATAAAGCGTAATCAGAAACAAGACGAGGTCATGGTAACAGAGAGACTATGAAAACGAGAACAAGCCACAGTCAGGTAGATGGTAATCAGTCACACGGGCAAACAAGACAGGAAAGGGTTAAATATAAATTTAGAGTCAAGAACAAAGCCATGGTCAATACCAAAATAAACAAAATAGATCAAGGAACGCACTAAAGGGTACTGACACAGAAACCACGATAGGACAAAGTGGATAGGGCTAGGGAAGTTTAAATATCCTTTAACATTTGATTGGCCCACATCATGCCTAGGCCCCCAAAATGTTCGTGTGTGGGGATGCTGGAATGACGTGGGCCAATGGGAGCCTGAATCAACTCTTGGCTCCCACTGCCCCTTTAAGAGCAAGCTCGTGACTCGAGCCGTGCTCCTAGTGCCAGGCGGGCCACGTGACCGATCACTGCGGTCAGTGCACGCGGCTAAGTCAGAAGAGGATCACTCCTGCCTCGTGTGGAGGCAGGAGTGATCCAGCCACGCGCGGCTCAAGCTTAGGAGCCAGGTCGGTCCCAGGATAAGGTAAATACAGCCACAACCACTTATCCCAATCACACACCTTTCCTAACGTCCTATCCCATTAAAAGCATATTACTGCGTATTTAATAAAACAGATAGACCCCCTACTTCATCCAGGTTACCGATCGATGGTTCGATATTCTGAGCCCTCTCTGATTTACTGTACACGACTATTCGATATTCCCACAAATTTTATATAGCATTTTATGTTTGTTTGAGACCACCTTAAAAATATTGGATATCGCTAAAAATCATGAACACTATATACTTTCTCTACAAACCTCTAAAACGAACCAAACTACTCATCCATCCGCTATACCACTTTATCCCACCTAGAACTAGTGCCCAGTTAAAATACTTGACTCTTACTTACCCACACTCACTCATGCCACACACATTTCACCACTACTCTCACTGAATCCCTCTGACTACGGCTAAATTCATCTCGTACACACTACTCCTAAGATTGGGTTGTATCCATGTCTCGGGTCTTTCATTTAGAATAGGGGCAGCTTCGGTCTCCTTCAACACTGACACTCCAGTGCATATTATTAACCCCTTCAGGACGGAATTTGCGCTATATGTCTGTTCACCCGTAGTTCCCCTCTTTCAAATTATATGCACCCACACTTATTATATATAATTTTGTTCAGGAGAAACAAGGCTTTCATTCCATATCAAATTTTTATATATGAAACATAATTTATTATGAATAAAATTAAAAAAAATGTGAGAAAATAAGATTTTTTTTTAAATTTGCGTTTCCGTCTGACATTTTAGCTGTGAATGTCATAATACTGTTAGGTTTTACTGCAAACAAATGCACATATTTGTAATCAGCGATGTCTCACGAGTACAACAGTACCCCCCATTAACAGGTTTTATGTTGTTTTGGAAAGTTACAGGGTCAAATATAGAACATTCCATTTTTAAAATGAAATTTTCCAGATTAGTAATGTTACCTTTGAGACGGTGTGGTAGCCCAGGAATGAGAATTACCCCCATAATGGCATAGCATTTGAAAAAGTAGACAAACCAAGGTATTGAAAGTGGGGTATGTTTAGTCTTTTTTAGTAGCCACTTAGTCACAAACACTGGCCAAAGTTAGCGTTCATATTTGTTTTTGTGTGAAAAAAGCAAAAAACGAATATTTGGCCAGTGTTTGTGACTTGCAATACCTCGGGTTATCTACTTTTGCAAATGGTATGCCATCATGGGGGTAATTCTCATTCCTGGGCTACCATACGCTCTCAAAGGCAACATAACCAATCTGGCAAATTTCAATGTGAAAAAAATGAAATGCAAGCCTTATATGTGACTCTCTAACTTTCCAAAACACCATAAAACCTGTACATGGGGGGTACTGTTATTCTCGGGAGACTTCACTAAACACAAATATTGGTGTTTTAAAACAGTAAAACATATTACAACAATAATATAGACCATAAAAGTGCAGTTCGCTTGTAAAAAATGCGAAAAACTTCACTTTTACTTAAAATATCATCATTGTAATACAATTTACCAGTTTGAAACACTAATATTTGAGTTCAGCGAAGTCTCCCGAGTAAAACAGTACCCCCTATGTACAGGTTTTATGGTGTCTTGGAGAGTTACAGGGTCAAATATAGTGCTTGCAAATTAAATTCTCTGCACTTTCTCCCTGTGTTCACAGGCATGTCAATCAAATTTTAATTAATCAAATCACATAATTACATTAAAAGATTATTTAAATATACACGTAGAATTTTAATATATATGCATTTAAAGGTATTTAAATTCTACGTGTATACTAATGTAATCTTTTATGTAATTATATGTATTTATCTATATATATATATATTTGCGGTTATTTGTATTTTATATATAGATAGATATATATAGAATGTCATTCTAAGTGTATTCTGTTACCGATATATATATATATTAATAACAAAATACAGTTAGAATGAAATTACATATGCATATATAATTTATATTAAATTTTTTTCAATATTTTATTTATTTATTTTATTATTTTATTTATTTATTATTTTAATTATACATATTTATATATAATATATATATGTACATCTATTATATATATAATATATATACATATTATATATGTGTAATATCATTCTAAGTGTATTTTAATATTAATATATGTACTTATATTAATATTAAAATACACTTAGAATGACGTTACATATATATAATATGTATATATATAATATATATAATATATATATACATATTATATATATATAAAAATATATTGAATTTATTTTTACACTTGTTTAATTTATTTTTTTTACTCTTCCGACCAGCAGGGGGACTGTCTGATATTTCAAACAGTCCCCCTGCTGGCAGATCCATAGCCAGCTATAGGGGGCCATGTGATCGCTCTTTGAGAGCGATCACATGGCCCCCGGGGGCCTCATTTGCCGGAAGGGGGCTGCCTGGGCTCTCAGGCAGCCCCCCAGAAGAGGATCGCGGCGGAGGTGAGTACCGCCGAGGTCTTGGGGGCTGCAGCCGTTACGGTGTACCATGCCGTCGCAACGGCTTTAAAGCCCATTTAATGCGTGACGGCATGGTACGTCGTAACGGCGGGAAGGGGTTAAAAGATTGGGCAGATGGAAATCCTCAGTCTACAACCGATATATTCCTCATCCCGAGAAAGAAATGAGGAAAGCTTTTAAAAGTTTGGCTTTGTAAATTTGATGCAATAAGTGTGTTTTTCTTTAATACCTTTTCACCCTCTTTGCATGAACCCGATTTACATATATTACTAATATGTTTCTGAACATATATATTATATTATTCACTCACTCACTCTCTGGGTCGGCTATGGGGAGGATAATGTATAATAAACACAGGTTACTGGCTATGGGGGGATAATGTATAATAAACACAGGTTACTGGTTGTGGGGGGATAATGTATAATAAACACAGGTTACTGGTTGTGGGGGATAATGTATAATAAACACAGGTTATTGGCTATGGGGGAGATAATGTATAATAAGTACAGGTTACTGGCTATGGGGGGGATAATGTATAAAAAACACAGGTTACTGGCTATGGGGTATAATGTATAATAAACACAGGTTACTGGCTATGGGGGGATAATGTATAATACACACAGGTTACTGGCTATGGGAGGATAATGTATAATAAACACAGGTTACTGGCTATGGGGAGGATAATGTATAATAAACACAGGTTACTGGCTATGGGAGGATAATGTATAATAAACACAGGTTACTGGCTATGGGGTATAATGTATAATAAACATAGGTTACTGGCTATGGGGGATAATGTATAATAAACACAGGTTACTGGCTATGGGGGATAATGTATAATAAACACAGGTTACTGGCTATGGAGGATAATGTATAATAAACACAAACACAAACAAAAAAAACAAAAAAAAAAAGAATACAGCTTCAGAATTAATCTAAATTGTATGCTGTCTAGGAGGTGGAAGGATCTGGGAGGGAGGGTCTGCTGCTGATTGGCTGGTATGTGTCTGCTGACTGTGAGGGTCAAAGTTTACTCAATGATGACGAATAGGGGGCGGACCGAACATTGCATATGTTCGCCATCTGTGGCGAACGCGAACAAGCTATGTTCGTCAGGAACTATTCGCCAACGAACCATTCGGGACATCACTAATCCTAACTACAAGATAAGGCCAGGGACTAATGAAAGTATTTAGACTAGATGGGCCCAGAGGTGGTCTTAGCAGAGGGTAGGGATACCTAGTTACTGTAAATGGCCGCCCCCTCGGGTTGGAGATAAATACCAATCTTAATTGAAAAGTTACTTTTATTTTCTGTTTTATCTTCCCAAATAAATATTTCTTGCATTCATGAATTTGTTGCGATTACCAATTTCATAGATATGTCACACTTCCTACTTATGTCCCAATACTGCAGAATTTACAGTTCCATTAGAATGGTTTAAGTTGCACTAGCCATACTTATACTCATTTTGCATGATGTGCTTTCGCTGTCCTGAATTCATGCAACAAGAGGCGTGATTATTACTCCATGGGTTTTTATTAATGTTCTTTTGAATATGTCTCTGACAGACAATGGTCTCCAGATTGATTGTTGTACTATTAGCATATCAAAAGGATCCACGATCTAATAGGAGATACAGGCACATGGTATATTAGCCAGTCAGTTTACATTGAAACTAGACTTAGAGGCAACTCATGTGTTAAACTACACACCTGGCAGAGCAGCTCTGGTTGGAGTCACAGCTTCAAAAAAGGAATTCATATTGTAAACTTTCTGACATCTATCACATTTATATACAACCAAATGTATCCCTTGTCTGTTGAAATATGCCATAATGCCTCTACTGGGTAGGCAATTCATGTATACATTACACACATCACATTTAAAGGGACAATATAGTCACCAGAACAACTACAGCTTAATGTGGTTGTTCTGGTGAGTATAATAGTTCCCCTCAGGCATTTTCATGTAAACCATGTAAAACATGTACCCCTGTCATACTTTCCCCTAGTCTTCAATCCTTTAAAAAGTCCCTCAAAACTGGCTATGGGGTATTTTAAGGAATGCTCACGGCCTCAAAGAGTAACTTCTATCTCTCAAACCTTCCTCTTGCACTCTCCACTCTCACCTCCAGCTCTGCTACTTTTCCACCATGTCTATTTGCTGTCTCCCTAAATACCCTTCCTATTGTGGTTTTTATACCCCACCTCTTCTAGACTGTAAGCAGGGTCCTCAACCACCTATTGTTCCTGCTACATTTTGTTATTGTCTCATATGGTAAATTCCCCTTTTATTGAAAAGCACTGCGGAATAAGCTGGTGCTTTATAAATACTAATAATAATAATAATAATAATAATAATAATAATAATAAACCACATTATTCACTAAAGTGATAATTCCAGGTGAATTCAAAGATAATTTCAAATGTAAGATCAAAGAAACCAAAGTGGAAACATCTCAAAGTTAGTAATACTTTCAGTTCAGATTCTCTGGCCTTAAATTTGAAATTCATTCGCTTTAGTAAATAACCCTGTAAGAGTCGGATATTGTTTTTAACATGTAAGTTTAATGCAAATGGGTGCAGAGAAAAACTGAACCCAGTCTACGAAATCATGAAAATATGACCTTCATGTTTAATTAATGTATTCCTGTTAAGTCATCTGCATATTTTTAAATCACATTAAAGAACTAATTTTATGTCATCAAAAGTAATAAATAGTGCAGGAGCACATTTTTCTCTTCCATTTTCAGAAATATATCTTCAAAATCTTTGTACTTCAAGTTAGTTTGAAATAATGGGAAATATTCTCTAAACATCAAATTGAACAGCAGACTGCAAAAACAGATGATTTGGACAAAATCTCCAACTACGCTATAGTTACAGCTTAACATTTGTTTAATCTAACTTTTGTATGACTTGTTACCATAGCGCACTGCAAGGTTAATCGTGCATCTTCTGCGTCTTCTGAATTGCACATCCAATCCCAAGAGCAATCGATTAAGACTTAGACCTGACCGTCTTACCGTGTGAACTGTTGCTGAAGGTAGGTGCCCGTCACAGTACAATCCCTAAAAACCAGGGCAGTCTGAGGACATATTGGTGACTGAAGCAATCCATTCATGGACATGAAATGAGAACCTTTATCTACTTGACTGTTATTAGAAAAGTAGACTCAATGAGAGGGGTTACATGAAATGTATGTAGGAACTATGGATGAATATAATACCATCATCTACACTAACACTAATAGCTACTTACAAAATATTTGAACATAGACAACAGAAACTGGTTATACAACTGGAATTAGACAATTACACAAAAGAATATATATTAGGAGGATTATCGTATACCCACAACTATATATATATATATATATATATATATATATATATCTCAAGTTCATGTGTCCTTGCACTCACGCTTAAGTTGCCTACTGCAATACTGCAGTGGTAGTGTTGCCGGGGGCCAGTCCCTGCAGGGGAGTCAAGGAGTCGGATATATTAGGCAGCAAGTGATCAGTCAGTTCTTTAATTTCATGTGTTGGAAGCAATAAAAATGGACAAGCAAAAAGATCTGTGTGACTTTAACCCCTTAAGGACCAAACATCTGGAATAAAAGGGAATCATGACGTGTCAGACACGTCATGTGTCCTTAAGGGGTTAAAAAGGGTCAAATAGTGATGACTAGATGACTGGGTTAGAGAAACTCGAAAACTGCAAATCTTATGGGGTGTTTATGCAGTGGGTAAAACCTAATAAAAGTGGTGAAAGGTAGAACAACCAATGAACTGGCCTCAAGGCTCATTGATGCACATATAAGCTAAAGAAAGCCCGTCTGGTCCGATCACACTGTAGCTCAAATTGCTGAAAACCTTGATGCTGGCCATGATAAAAAGGTGCAGGAAAACACAGTACACTGCAGTTTGCTGTTTATGGGGCTGCGTTGCTGAAGACCAGTTGTAGTGCCCATGATGACCCCTATCCACCACCAAAAGTGCCTTCAATATGAATGTGAGGATCAGAACTGGACCATGGAGAGATGGAAGAAAGCTCCCTGGTCTGATGAATCAGGTTTATATTTAGGTCAGGTGGATGGCTGGGTGCATGTGTGCTGTTTACCTGGGGAAGAGATGGAAGCAGGATGCAGGATGGGAAGAAAGTAGGCCGGCAGAGGCGGTGTTATGGCCTGGGCAGTGGTCTGCTGGGAAACCTTGTGTCATGGCATTCATGCAGACATCACTTTGACACGTACCACCTACCAAAAGATTGTTGCAGAGCTTGTACAACCCTTTATGGAAATAGTGGTCCCTTGTGGCAGTAGCCGCTTTCAGTAGCATAATGCACCCTGCCACACTGCAAAATTGTTCAGGAATGGTTTGAGGAACATGACAAAGTTCAAGACATTGTCTTTTTGTCTTTGCCTCCAAATCCCCAGATCTCAATCCGATTGAGCATCTGTGGGATGCGCCAGAACAATAAATCCAATCCATGGAGTCCTCACCTCACAAAGGACTTGAAGGATCTGCTGTTAATGTCTTGGTGCCAGATACCACAGGAAATGTTCAAAGATCTTGTGGAGACCATGCCTCAACGCAGAGCTGTTTTGACACTATGAGGGGGACCTACATGATTTTAGGCACATGGTTTTAATGTTGTGGCTGATCAGTGTATAGCTTTACAATAACCCATCAATTCCTTAAACAATTAATAATAAATCAATGAATTAGTAAAATGATTGCTACTTGCAGAGTAAACAAGAAAATTGCAATTGGTGTGTGCATGCCACCATGAACTGGAACAAGTGAAAACCGGAAGTTACGACAGACACATATAACCGTGCAAAACAATGAACTACATCACAAAAGAGACATTGTCTCATGGAGATCTGCAATCATATCCAGTCTAAAGTAATACATCAAAAAAGGTAGAAGGATAACATAGCTACTTCTCCATAACAGGTTGCCATGGGGATATGGTATTACATGACTTGTAATGCAGAGCTGGGCAACTATACATATGGGACAATTTTCTCGCAGAAGATGACCTAGTGAGCAGCGGTCTTACAGCAAGACCACAAGGAAGACAGTCATTGGCAGTATTGACTGAGGACAGTGTGAGTTGTCTTCATGTATGACGTCCTCTCTCTTACTCTTACTGTGTGAAAGGTCAGCTGGTTGAGGCTGGGACGGAGGTCCAATGCAACCTGCAGGTCCTGCAGAGCTGGAAATGATGAAAGAGCTTTTGTGAGAGAGACTTACAGCGCTCTCTCTGACTGCTGCTAGTCAGCTGCCAATTGTGACGGTGTCCCACGGCTGGCAGTCTCAGTTCAGCCACCTAGTTAACTGTCTGCACAAGCCCATCAATGCAAAGTCCAAGGAAGGGAAAAATAAATGATAGATGTTATGTGTAATGTGCTGCCCCAGGTGCCACAGCTTACCAGGAAATACCCCAGTGCACCCATGAGCCAGTACGGTCCTGGGCTTATTTAAAGGAAGGAAACAAATGCCACAGTGCGCCAATCAGATGGTCTAGCTGAGACCAAGTGAATAAGGTTGTGCCGTTTTAACCCCCACCGTATTTTCAGCTGCAGGGGTAAAATGGGGAGGAAATGGCACCCTGACCACTTCATTAAGATGACGTGGTCTTGATTTCTATAGAGTCCCTTTAACTAGTTGGTTTTATAAAAGTTTAGTAAAATGTCAAAAAATAACAGGTGTTCAAAAAAATCCACTAGATTTGTCCGGTGCCTAAGAGTTATGGAATATTGTCAGACCACCGGCTGATCAAAGCTAGACACCCCAGGTCTACCAACTAACACATTGCTAATATTTCAAAATAATGCTCTTCATATGGCCATAAGCATCTCCAAATCCAATTCACAACTATTCCAGGAGTATTATACAACCAACTGCCTTTTAAATCATGTACTAAGATTATAGTTGTACACTTCAACAAGCAATTAATCTGGATTTCAATAACATAAATTCAACTTTTATGGTTTGCAATTATTTTAGAAATATGTACTTTAGTAATGAAAAGTTATTTTTGGATACAGTCACACCTGATTGTATGGCAAAGATCAAAGATCTAATACAGAACATCTAGAAAAATTATTTCAGGGAGAAATCATTCAAACCCTATTATTTAAACAAACACTACTCTAACTCTTCAAAAGAAAATAAGATATTTTTTTTATTATTATTTAAAAAGAATTGATTTTAAAATGCATTCTCCTTGCTCTGACCTCTCCTACTGCGTATATAGGTAATACACTTACAGCACTATTTGCATTTAGATTATGTTTTGTGTGTTGGGTTTCTCAAACTGGAAGCATTAATATTCAGGCTCATTTGCTCACAAGTTCTTAATTTTAAATGAGATACTAACATTAAAATTTGAAAGAGTTGGAAGAACTCATTGGATTTAAAACAGGTAATATGATCAATGTAAGACTGTTCTCTAATAGGTTTTTGGAAATATACTGTATGCACCTTGGACTTCCTTCACAGCTCTTCTGTAATAATACCCTGATATGCTTCACAGAAGCTTCCTTTACTACAATATGTTGTCTTTGTTTAAGATACATCAAATACACAAGGCTCATCTACTACCATAACTATCCTTAATTCCTTTAATGACCAACCATGTCTGATGACAAGGGATTTGCTTAAACCTCTTAAAGGAACACCATAGTGATAGCAATACAAACATATACTCCGAATGATATCCTGCCCTAGTACCTAGGTAGATTAGAAGTTGGTAGAGGTTAGTAAAAAGATTTACTTACTTTTAGCCCAGAATCAGTGCATCTCCAGGAGGAGTGTTGAAGTAACAGTATGTAGAGGTAAAGGTAGGAAGCAATGTAAGCACTGCCTTTTTTCTTAAAGGAACACTATAGGGTCAGGAACAGAGGTTAAAAACAACATGTAGCCCTCACATCCCCCTTACTCTCGTAAATATAGTAAAATCATACCTTTTTTCCAGTCTGATGATGCTGGCTTTGCCCCTGATCTGCCTGCTTGGCTGACATAATCAGAAGTGGTGATCTCAGCCAATCACAATGCTTTCACATGAGAATGCACTGGATTGGCTAAGGCTGTCAAGGTGGAAGATCAGGGGCAGAGCCAGCATAAGTCAAACACAGCCTTGGCCAATCAGCACTTCCTCATAGAGATGCATTGTATCAATTCATCTTTATAAGGAAAGTTCAGTGACTGCATGCAGAGGGTGGAGACACTGAATGGTAGTGCTGCACACTGTGCAGCACTGCCCCAGGAAGCACCTCTAGTAGCCACCTGAGGAGTGGCCAGTGGAGTTATCACTAGGCTGTAATGTAAACACTGCATTTTATCTGAAAAGACAGTGTTGACTGAAAAATCTGAAGAGAATGATTCTACTCACCGGAACAAATACAATAAGCAATAGTTGACATGGTGATTATAGTGTCCCTTTAAAGTGCAGTGTTTACTCCACTCAGCCTCCAGGGGCAGGCTATATGGTGTAGTGATTCTGGTGACTATAGTGTTCCCTTTAAATCTGTTCCTAAATGAGCACACTATACAGTTGTTTTGGCTCTCTTCATACAAGGGTTGTTACATTAACAAGGTTATTCACTGCAGTGAGAATTCAAAGTTAATTTCCAATTTAAAGCCAATATAGCCAAATTGAAAATAGAGTTCACTTAGAGCATTTTTTTCTTTTATTGGTTTTGGCCTAAATATTGAAAATCACTTTGAATTTTCACTTTCAGTCTCTAGTGAATGCAGGGCCGGCGCGTCCATAAGGCGGCACAGGCGGCCGCCTTAGGGCGCACCGGCTCTGGGGGCGCAAAATTCCAGTGACCGGCAGGAGGGAAGTGCTCCCTCCTGCCTGGTCACCTCCTGGATCCCCGGAGCGGAGCGGCGCGGCGCGGCGTGCGGCACAAGTTGATTAGGAGGCGGCGAGGGAGCTCTCTGATCTCTCTGACCGGCTCCCTCGCGCGCCTTTTGCTGATGCCGCGGGAGCCGGAATATGACGTCATATTCCGGCTCCCGCGGCATAAGAAAACAGCCTGCGAGGGAGCCGGTCAGAGAGATCAGAGAGCTCCCTCGCCGCCTCCTAATCAACTTGTGCCGCACGCCTCCCAGCAGCCCCACTGGACCACCAATGAGAGACCCACGCCAGCTCTCCAGGTAGGGAGGCTGGGTGGGACACTTACATTTAATTTAGATTATTAATTACTGTGTGTGTATGTGAGTGTGTATGTGAGTGTGTATGTGTGTCTGTGAGTTTGTGTGTGTCTGTCAGTGTGTGTGAGTGAGTGTGTGTCTGTCAGTGTGTGTGTGCATGTGAGTATGTGTGTCTGTCAGTGTGTGTGTAAGTGTGTCTATGAGTTTGTGTGTGTGAGTGTGTCTGTCGGTGTATGTGAGTGTGTATGTCAGTGTGTGTGTGCGCATGTGAGTATGTGTGTCTGTCAGTGTGTGTGTGTTCGAGTGTCTGTGAGTTTGTGTGTGTGTGTGTGTATGTATTTTTCTGTATGCCTGTCTGTATGTATGTATCTGTATGACGGTATGCCTCTGTATGTATGTGTCCGTATGCCTGTATGTCTTGTACGTATGTTTCTGTATGTCTCTGTATGCATGTATGTAACTGGATGTATGTTTGTCTCTGAATGTCTGTATATATGTCTCTGTATGCATGTATGTAACTGTATGCCTTTATGTCTCTGTATGTACGTATGTGTGTGTCTGTGTGTCTCTGTATGCCTGTATGTCTTTGTATGCATGTTTATGTCTGTATGACGGTATGCCTCTGTATGTATGTATGTGTCTGCATGACGGTATGCCTCTGTATGTATGTATGTGTCTGTATGCCTGTCTATATGTATGTGTCTGTATGATGTTATGTCTCTGTATGCATGCATGTATCTGTATGTGTGTATGTCTTTGTATGCCTGTATGTATGTATGTGTCTGCATGCCTGTATGTCTCTGTATGTATGTTTCGTTATGCCTGTATGTCTGTATGTATGTGCCTAAATGTCTTTGTATGTATGTTTCTGTATGCCTGTCTGTATGTATGTGTCTGTATGACGGTATGCCTCTGTATGCATGTATGTCTTTATATGCCTGCATGTCTCTGCATGCATGTATATCTCTGCTTGTATGTCTCTGACTGTATGTGTCTGTATGTCTCTGTATGATTATTGCTCTCTTTGTATGACAGTGTACCTGTATGACTTTGACTGTGTGACTGACAAATTATGCCTGTGTGCCTGTGGCTTGGGAGGAAAGACACACAGGTGAAGATGCATTTATTTATTTTTTAATGAGGGTTGGGGGCGCCAAAATGCATCTTCGCCTGTGTAACTAAAAATCCTAGCACCGGCCCTGAGTGAATGCCAATCTCAAGCTTTAACTACATTGGAATGGGTTGAATTTACATATTGTTAAGTACCAAAGATTTGAAAGTGAGAAAACCATTTTGACCTTGACTTTAGCATACTTCTGATTTTCCAAAGAACCTTGTCAAGTTACAGCATAGTTGAAATGCTGAAATGTCTTGCTTTCAATGGGATTTTTTATGACATTGATTGATGTTGAACATTATGGCCTCCATTTGATATTTTTTAATAAGCTTTTCAAATGCTTTAATATTTGTTAGATACACGTTATAAATTATTTAATATTTTGAAAAATATGTTTATATATTGGTATATTTTTTTTAAATATATATGTATGATATATTTTTTAATATTTTAATATTAAAAAGAAATCGTTTTGAACGTTTATCCAAAAATATTAAAGAACCCACATAGCATCATCTCAGTGAAATAGTCTGGGTGCAGTGGTCCTTCAGTTTTAACCCTGCGATGTCAAACAGCATAGGTTCTTCCCTGTGAGAACGTAGTCAGACTCAGTAGTGAATCCTAGAGTGAAACGATTTGCCCCGCATGCATCCTAGCATCCCAATGCTGCCCAAGTATTGGACTGGCTGAGATAATCAATCTTGGTAATCTCAGCCACGGAGGTGAAGCAGCTGCGGTGAGACCAATGCAATGGGGGAGTAGATGTAAGTAAATCTACCTTCAAACCCTCACACGCGGGAAAACGATAGCGTTTGGAAACCACGTTTGTATTCCTAACGCTACCGAGTCCTTTTAAGCATTTTAAAATACATTTTTTATACAAATATATATTAAATATATTAAGCAAGGCCTATATTATGATGTTTCTTATCAAAATATATACAGGCTTCTTTTACAACATATTTTACTAATATTCCTGAAGCTTGCAAATAGTTTTTCTTTTTGCCCAATTTTTATGTTCCTGGTAATATGTTACTGTTGCATATATGTAGTGAGAGTATATGCAGTGCCTGATCTCATATAGTTGAATTGCACACTGTACACTAATATTTAATTCAGTATGGTGCTTGTATAATGAAAGTACATTATTACAGGTTGACAGGGGCGGGCTGGGCCGGGGGGCAGGGAGGCAATTGCCCCCCAGGCCGCCCGAAATTCTTTTAGGACCGGCCGCGGCGGGCCGGCCCTTTAAATGCTGCAGCCGCCGAGCGCTCTGTAAAGAGCGCTCAGACGGCTGCAGCAGCTTTTCCCTCCCTCCCCTCCCCTGTAGGTGGCCGAGCTGCACTCCGGTCCGCGGTCCCGGCCGGAGTGATGGGAAGGTGCACACTGAGTGTGCACTTCCTGTCAGTCCGGCCGGGTACAGGAAACAGAAACTCCTGTTCCGCGCGGAACAGGAGTTTCTGTTTCCTGTACCCGGCCGGACTGACAGGAAGGTGCACACTGAGCACCTTCCTATCACTCCGGCCGGGACCGCGGACCGGAGTGCAGCTCGGCCACCTACAGGGGAGGGGGTAAGAAGGGGGGGGGGGGAGAGTAAAAAGAGGGGAGGGGGGAGAGTAAAAAGAGGGGAGGGGAGGGAGGGGGAGAGTAAGAAGAGGGGAGGGGGGGGGAGAGTAAGAAGAGGGGAGGGAGGGGGGGGAGAGTAAGAAGAGGGGAGGGAGGGGGGGGAGAGTAAGAAGAGGGGAGGGAGGGGGGGGAGAGTAAGAAGAGGGGAGGGAGGGAGGGGGGGAGAGTAAGAAGAGGGGAGGGAGGGGGAGAGTAAGAAGAGGGGAGGGAGGGGGGGAGAGTAAGAAGAGGGGAGGGAGGGGGGGAGAGTAAGAAGAGGGGAGGGAGGGGGGAGAGTAAGAAGAGGGGAGGGAGGGGGGGAGAGTAAGAAGAGGGGAGGGAGGGGGGGAGTAAGAAGAGGGGAGGGAGGGGGGGTAGAGTAAGAAGAGGGGAGGGAGGGGGGGAGAGTAAGAAGAGGGGAGGGAGGGGGGAGAGTAAGAAGAGGGGAGGGAGGGGGGGAGAGTAAGAAGAGGGGAGGGGAAGGAGGGGGGGAGAGTAAGAAGAAGGGGGGAGTAAGAAGAGAGGAGGGGGAGTAAGAAGAGGGGAGGGGGGAGTAAGAAGAGGGGAGGGGGGAGTAAGAGGGGCGGGGGGAGTAAGAAGAGGGAAGAGAGGGAGTAAGAAGAGGGAAGAGAGGGAGTAAGAAGAGGGGGGAGTAAGAAGAAGGGGAGATAAGAAAAAGAGGGGGGTAAGAAGAAGAAGGGGGGAGTAAGAACAAGAGTGGGGAGTAATTAGAAGAGGGGGTAAGAAGAAGAAGGGGGGAGTAAGAAGAACACAGGGAGGAGGGATGGTAAGAAGAACACAGGGGGGGTGAAAACACACAGAGGGAGGAGTGAGAAGAACACAGGGAGGGTGGAGGGGGGATGAGAAGAGCACAGGGAGGGTGGGTGAGTGTGAGAAGAGACCGCTAGGGGAGGGTGGGGGAGAGGAGAGACCACTAAGGGGCAGGGGAGAGCTCTAAGGGACAGAAGGGACAGCTCTATAGGACAGGGGGCAAGACAGGGAGCTCTTTAACACTACGCGCACACACACACACACACAATGCATCCCTATACATACACAGAAACACACAATGCATCCCGATACATACACAGAAACACACAATGCATCCCTATACATACACAGAAACAGAACAGGCTTCCCTTACACACAGAGAAACACACAATGCATCCATTACACACACACACAATGCAACCCTTACACACAAAGACAATGCATCATTTGCACACATACACAGAAACATACACTGCAAACCCTTACACACACATGCAAACACACACACTGTTTTTCTTACATACACACAGAAACACAATGCATCTCTTACACTCAATGCACACACATACAGACACACACCTTGCATCCCTTATGCATACAAACACAGATTCACACAATGCATCCCTCACACACAACCAGAAACACATAATACATCCCTTATACACAAATACACACTGTTCCACTACACACAAACACACTGCATCACCTGCACAAACTGGTATCCCTATACACTACATACCATAAGCACACATATTAGATAACACATAACACATCCCCTACACACTCCACTCCCTGTGAGCGAGCTCATGGGTGGGTGGAACATATAAGTGGACTTATGAGTGGGCCTTATGGGCATACTCACCGTCAGGCACTGGAGCCCAGACCTTGAGCTGTGTAAGAGGCCCCCAAAAAATGGAGCTGCTTCCAATTCTCCTAGAACGTTGAATTTTGTGACCACAGTTGCAAACAGCCTCCAGAGGTCCTGTTCTACACCAGACCAGTGGAGCCAAACTGCAGCCCATCATCATCCTCATCCAATTGTAAGTAGGCAATCTAGTATATTATTAGTGACACTAATCTATAATTTACCTCACATTAAAGGGACACTATAGCTTAATGAAGTGGTTCTGGTGTCTATAGCTGGTCCCTGCAGGCTTTTTAATGTAAACACACACTGTGTGCAGCACTGGCGTTAGTTCATATGGCAGATCATATGGGTGGGGCATTGTGATGTCACATGGGGGGGTGGCGCAATGGGCCACTTGACTGGTTTTGCCCCCCAGGCCTAAGGCTGCCAGCCCTCCCCTGCAGGTTGATACCAAAAACTGGATTGTCCTATTAATGGAAAAATAACTGTATCACTGTATAACATTTTCACCCTGCTTTCTGAATAAATGAGCACTACGGCTAGGCAATTTTCAAGTTTATCTCATTTAACTTGAGTTGTTCCTTTCTAAAGAGCTGGAGGAGAGGTTAATGCAGAGATCTGTAGCATTTATCCTCTTCTTAGTTCTGTGGCATCCTTTGTTCACTCTTTTTTTCAATATCCATTGCCCTTTTCTGGTATCTCTTTTCTTATCTCTCCCTGACGTGAATATAACCTCCGTCATGTAAAATAATAATAATACTTTATTAGAAAATAGAATTTTATTTTTTTTACAGGGAAGTAGGAGTAGAGATTGTAGTCGTATTAGTCCAGGGATAGAGATGAAAAATAACAGATGAAATTAGTGTCATCCAGGACTGTTATATGTCTCCCACCCACCACCCCCTTCTAAAAAGGACTATATTCACCTCATTCCCTTCTTCAGCCTGTGCCTCCCAGCCCAGCGCCCTTTTCAGTGTGCCCAAGAGTCATTACAGATCACAGCACGCTTGACTGGGAGCAAACTCCAAACCCTCTGGAACTCCTGATCGGATTGTGGAGTTGCCTGGTCTGGTAAACCTTTGTTTAAAGGGCGCTCTCGGGCCCAGAGTCACCTATCAAAGCACTGTTTAGAGGGGTGATAGAGGAGGTGGTGAGACATTGAACGATACCCAGGACTTGAGGGAGCTCCATGCACCAACGGAAAGTACCATCGATTTAGGTAACCGGGACATACCAACAAGCACGGTGGAACGCTGCAGCAAATCGGACAGTCCCGGCACGATGGAAACTTTACTTCTGGCTAACTTGGGCTAGCCACCTCCAATCTGAGTGCTTCTTGTACAGAGTAAGTCCTCAGAAGAGAGCTTTTCGGGGATGGCATTTGATTAGGGATGTAAGCACAGGAGCTATGTTTTTATTAGTAATTCTAATAAATTTATCTGGTCAGGTACGGACACCTAGTCACCAGGTATGCTGCAATATGTATTATTCTCCTGGGGACCTCCTGATGAGGACCCAGGTAAAAAAAAAAGTGTGGCATTCAAGCAATAAAGACTGTTCTATTTCACTCTAAACTAAATCTCATGCTAGTGCTTGGGATGAATCTGCTGTAACAGCTATACACACTATAATATGCTCTCTGAGCTATAATCACTGAGGGGAATGGCATGATATCCGCTTACGGGCAGGGCTCTCTCTACCTCTTGTATTTGTCTGTGTATATTGTACGCTCTTCACTAATTGTACAGCGCTGCGGAATCTGTTGGCGTTTTATAAATACCAGTAATAAATAAATGAGGGGAGTCCTTGGCGGGAACACTCAGATCCCCTGCAAGTAGGCCACCACAATTTGTATCTTGTAATACCTTATTTATTCAACTAACATGATTTTGGAATGACAGGCTTCTCAAGTCTAAAGCTATTCTGAGAAAAAAACGACACATAAATTGCAACGTTTGGTTGTGATACTGGGGTTAAAGCGACATGAGTGCAGACAAGCAGACCAGTGATCATGATGCTTGGAGTAATCCCTTAAAAGACAACTCTGAACACCATAACACCTCATTGGAATAAAATTATTACGGTTTAAGGATACCCTAGCTTACCTTAAGGGGCAGAAACCATAAACAGTTTAACTTCAAAGTATTCCATCAAGTGCCCGATCACTCAGCCCCTTCACTACAGTTTCAGCCCAAGGCTTTAACCCCTTAAGGACCAAACTTCTGGAATAAAAGGGAATCATGACATGTCACACATGTCATGTGTCCTTAAGGGGTTAATGAGGCCTCAAACAGGGCACCGATTATTTCTTATGAAGTTGTTATGGTGCCTGGAATGTCCCTTTAAATTTACTTTGAATTCTCACTATAGTAAATAAGCTTGAAAAAAAATGATGGGAGAGAAAGGGAAAAGACCTCAAAGGCATGTCACACAACTTCACATCTCCAACCTACTGAATAGGGGAGGACAAATAAAATTCGTATAGCTTTTATCTATAGAACTATAGGAGTTAAGAAAGGGTAGGGTTATAACTGTTATTATATTTTGAATGCCTTACAATAGTAAGTAATTGTGTTCTCAGCAGTTACCATCGCAGCCAAACAGAGTAAAATACTGACACAATGAAAACATCATATCCTGGGAGAGATGGATTCCTTTGCAGGTATACACATTTAGCTTCATTTCAGTTGACAGGCTATGCATGTCAAGCAAAGTACAGCTGACAGGAATAAGAAATAGGGCAGAAGTAGAAAGAGGTTATTAAAATATTTGGGGATTAAACGTATTCATCTACAAACACAACTAAATAAACAGCACAATGTGTTTATACGTAAGACGTGATCTGGTTATTGTTTGCTGTGTAAATCAGTCCGCAGATTAGCTTTAAATACAAATGAGGAACACTGTAGTCTGCATGATCATAGAACAGAATTTGTGTCAATAAATGAGTACAATATAAAAGATGATTGAAAACTATCAAGCCGATTTACTAAAGTAAGTTCACTGTCATGCATCGCAGGCTGAAAGTAACTGGGCAAAGGCAAGCCAAGCACTACACTGGGAAAATAGTAGACATAGGGCAAAGTAAAAGAAATACATGCTGAGGTCTACGAGACCCCAGCATGTTAGCAGGGCTTTGCTGTAATTTTAAGCCTTGGATTGTCGCAATAGAGTTGCACTGCTCTGTCTTGTAGTATTGAAAGTTAAAGTAAACAAATAAATTCAGATAAATTAATTCACTATAAAAATTAAAATAAACACTCCTAAATACAATAATATTGTATTAGACAGAACATAATAATAATCCCTTCACAATTCTACTTTTTCCTCTTAAGTCTTGAAGGGATCCTATCCTAACAAAGGCGTTTTCCTGGCACTATAGGGTTAATAGGTTACCCCTCCCTTGGGGCCCCCCACCGTGGGGCTGAAGGGGTTAAAACCCCTTCAGCCACTTACCTGAATCCAGCGCCGATGTCCCTCGGCGCTGGGTCAGGCTCCGTCCACACTCCTCTCCCCGCCGACGTGAGAGACCTATTCAATGCTTTCCTATGGGGAAAATCTGACGCTGGAGGTCCATGAGAGCGTCCAGCATCAGATAACAGACCAAACGTCCGTTAGGATTCCGGAAGTGCCCCAAGTGGCTGTCTGGTGCCGGGGCAAATAAAACAGAAATGTAGTGCCAGGGGCAAATGTGGTGCCAGGGGCAAATACAACAGGCAAAGGTGTCCATTAAATTCAGGAATCTAGCGTTTGCCCAACACAATCATCAAGCCCACAAGTTGATTAAGCACTCAACAAGACAAAGGCTATGCAGTCTGTGCCCAGGAAGTCCCCAAAGCACCAAAGTTCCAATTTCCACTTACTATATTGACTGATATAACCTCTGATATAACACTTTTCTTTGGCACATTAAAACAAATATAATCCCTGCAAATGAAAAAGTATGAGACCCATAGCCAATCCTGGGCGGGTGCATGGGGTGCACAGCGCCCAGGCGCTCTGTGAGTAGAGGCGCATCGTGGCATTAGATTAGGCTCCGCCCCTCTTGATAAGCCCTGCCCTTCATTTTAAGCCTCACCTCCTGCCTGAAGGCAGTCAGAGCTCCTGGAAGGCTGGCTGGGATGGAAGGTGAGTACACCTAGGGGGGGGGGGGGGCTACACCTAGGGGGGCTACATAAGGGCACAGGAGGGGAAGGGGGTAAAGATGGCAAAGGAGTGGGGTTACATAAGGGCACAGGAGGAGAAGTGGGTAAAGATGGGAAAGGAGCGGGGTTACGTAAGGGCACAGGAGGAGAAGGGGTAAAGATGGCAAAGGAGCGGGGTTACATAAGGGCACAGGAGGGGAAGGGGGAAAGATGGGAAAGGAGCGGGGTTACATAAGGGCACCGGAAGGGGAGGGGCTAAAAGGGCACAGGAGGGAAGGGGGGCTACATAAAGGCACAGAAAGGGGAGGGGCCAAAAGAAGAGCACAGGAGGGGAGGGGGACTATAGGAGGAGAGGGGGCTAAAGAGGGCACAGAAGGGGAAGGGGCTAAAGAGGGCACAGGAGGGGAGGCGGCTAAGAGGGCACAGGTAGGGGAGGGGCCAAAAGAAGAGCACCAGAGGGGGGCTACAGAAGGGGAAGGGGCTACAGAGGGCACAGGAAGGAATGGGGCTACATAAGGGCACAGGAGGGGAGGGAGGCAAAAGACTACACAGGAGAGGAAGTGGCTAAAGAGGGCACAGGAGGGGAGGGGGTTACATAAGGGCACAGAAGGGGAGGAGGTTAAAGAGGGCACAGGAGGGGAGAAGGACTACATAAGGGGACAGGAGAGGGGCAAAATAGGGTACAGAGAGATACTGGGGGGAAAAGGCATACAGATGGGCTCAGATGGGGAAAAGACACACAAAGAGGGGCTGAGGGGGAGACATAGAGACACACAGAGGTGCTGGGGGCACAAAGAGACACATAGAAGGGCTGGTGGGACAAAGCGGAATGTAGAAGCACTTGAGGGGCAAAGTGACACAGAGGGGAAGGGGAGAAAGAGACACACAATGGTGCTGGGGGAGACGAAGAGGAACACAGAAGGGCTGCAGGGATCAACAAACACACAGAAGGGCAGGGGAGAGACACAAAAAAGGGAGGGGGAAAAAAGACACACAAAGGAGTTAGAAATAGATGCCTGCTGGTGAAAGAAGAGGCCAACCACAGTTGCCAGCCAGTCAGTTAGCGACAGCAGCCAGCCTGCCTGCCAACCAGCCACAGCAGCCTGCCTACCACAGCAACCTGACAGTCACAGCAGCCAGCCAGCAACAGTAATTAAGGTGAGAAGAAAATGAAATGTCACCGATTAGCAATTTTGGTACAACAATAACACTGGTCAGCGATTTGGGCATAAAAATGGCACTATTAAGCTATTTGGACACAAAAGAGGCACTGCTAAGATGGGGACAAAGATAATTTGAGACTAAGATGGCACTAATTAGCTATATTGGGACAGAGAGATGGCACTGATTAGCTTATATTGAGACAAAGATGGCACTGCAAAGCTGTATGGGAACAGAGGCAGCAACGGGAAGCTGGCACAAATATGGCATTATTAAGCTATTTGGACACAAAAGTGTTACTGATAAGATGGGGACAAAGATATTTTGAGACTAAGAGGGCACTAATTAGCTATATTGGGGCAGAGAGATGGCACAAATTAGCTATTTTGAGACAAAGATGGCACTGGGAAGCTGTATGGCGACAGAGGTGGCACTGGGAAGCTGGGCACAAATGGCACTAATAAGTTTCTCGGGGCAAAGCTGGCACTGTAGGAAGTGGGTGACTTGTGACCTGGGTTGGGAGTGTGGGGGTTTCCATAGAAAATGGGTGTGGTTAGAAGTGTTATGTTTCTAAAGGGGAGGAGTTAACAATATAGCCACACCAATGGCAGGAGTGGGGGGGGGGGGGGGCGCAAAATATTCTTGCACCCATGCGTCAGTGACCACAGGATCGGCCATGATGAGACCTCACTGTAAAGTCTAGATACATATACAGACATAGTGGCACTTATGCTGTGTACTGTATTATTGTATACTGTAAATAAAACCCCATTTTTATTAGCTAGTAGGTGTTTTTTTTAAAACTATGTGGGTTTTATTAGCTAGTTTGAGTCAGCTGAATTTAGTTTGTTGCAGCTATTGGTAACTAGACTTGTGCAATTTGTTTTGTGATGAATCATCTGATTCAGCCATTCGGAAGTAGACGAAAATCGAAAACGAAATGAAATATTTCAGCTGTTTAGTAGGTAGCTCCCTAATTTGGTATCCTGTGTATATACATATATTCCATGTACATTCTATATACATGCAGCACATACATTGTATATACATGCATACTATATACATTCAGCATACACTTTCCATATATATGCAACATTTACATTCTGTATGCACGCAGCATATACCGTATATACTCGAGTATAAGCCGACCCGAATATAAGCCGAGGCCCCTAATTTTATCCCAAAAAACAGGGAAAACTTATTGACTCGAGTATAAGACTAGGGTGAGAAATGCAGCAGCTACTGGTAAATTCCTAAATAAAATTAGATCCTTAAAAAATTACATTAATTGAATATTTATTTACAGTGTGTGTATATAATGAATGCAGTGTGTGTGTATGAGTGCAGTGTGTGTGTACGCAGTGTTTGTGTGTGTGCAGTGCGAGTGCAGTGTGTGTACGAGTGCAGTGTGTGTATGAATGCAGTGTGTGTATATGAGTGCAGTGTGTGTGTGTGATGCAGAGCCTTGGTGGGGGGTGGGCATTTTTTATTATTTTTTAATGATTTTAATATTATATACACACATCTGCATTTTAGGTGCAAGAGGGTGATTCAGATTGATGGGAGTCTGACTCCCTGTATTTAATGCAGTGTGTGTGCATTAGATACACACACACTCTGTATATAATGCAGAGTGTGTGTGTGTGTGTGTATATATAATGCACACACTGCATTATATAGAGGGAGTCAGAAATTGGAGTCAGACTCCCATCAATCTGAGTCACCCTCTTGCACCTAAAATGCAGAGTGTGTGTGCATATAATGCAGAGTGTATGTGTATATAATGCACACACTCTACATTATATACACACACATCTGCATTTTAGGTGCAAGAGGGTGACTCAGATTGATGGGAGTCTGACTCCCTGTATTTAATACAGAGTGTGTGCATTAAATACACACACACTCTGCATTAAATACAGGGAGTTAGAAAAGGGAGTCAGCCTCCCATCAATTGGGCATTATTATTATTTTTTTATTTTAATATTTGAATACTTTTTTAAATCATTTTCTTTGTCCCCCCCCTCCCTACTTCATACTTGGCCAGGGAGGGGGGCTGTACAGGGGGAGGTGAGGCTGTCTAGGTGGAGGGGAGGCTGTCCAGGGGGAGGGGGGGCTGTCCAGCGGTAGGGGGGGGCTGTCCAGGGGTAGGGGGGGCTGTCCAGGTGGATGGGGGGGGCTGTCCAGGGGGAGGGGGAGCTGTGAAGGGGGTCCGGTACTTACTGCCAGTCTCGCGGTCTGCTCCCAGTGTAAATCTCGCGGCCCGCGTGTCTCGCGAGATTTACACTGGGAGCTTAACAGAGGAGCCGCGCGGACGTGCTGGGAGCTGACCGGAGCTGCTGTAAAGGTAAGTAACAGCTTCTCCGGCCCCCAACATGTCATGGTCTGTATTATGGCAATGTAAGTTGCCATAATACAGACCTAGACTCGAGTATAAGACGAGGGGGCTTTTTGAGCACAAAAATATGTGCCAAAAAACTCGTCTTATACTCGAGTATATACGGTACATTCTGTATACATGCAACACATACGATCGATATGTGGAATGCAATGTTTAAGGATACCAAAATAGAGACTACTAAAGACAGCTATATGCTGCATGTATGTAGAATGTATATGCAGGATGTATATTAAAGGTTATTAGAAAATCTATTATCTATGACCTATTATTGATTTTGGTATCCTTAAATATGGAAATCCCACATATCGAATGTACCTGCCACATGTATATAGAATGTATGTTTCATTTACACAGAAGGTATATGCTGTATGTACACTGTTCAGCCACAACATTGCATTAAATTGCCTAATATCATGTAGGACCCCATAGTGCTGCCAAGCATGGCCGGCGCTACCATAAGGTGAATAAGGCATTCGCCTGGGGCGCTGACCAGCAGGGGGCGCCCACCGGGTAGTTTCCTAGTGGGCTGCTCCTGTCTTTGGTTACTTTGTTACCGAGAACCCAGCCAAGCTTCCTGCAGGCAGGGGAAGCCGGACATAACCTGGTACATAGACATAGAATACATAGACGCCGCATTCTCTGCTGAGCGGCGAGAAATGCGGCAGCCATCTTGGACCGGTCGCCGCTCTAATGAAGCTATTGAAGAACACTTGGAAAGCCCATCTCACTAAAGGTAAGTGAAGGACTTGGGGGCACTTATAGCCCTTAATGCCCATACCCCTTAGTACCCCTACCCCTACCCCATGTCATTAATGCCCCTACCCCTAATCCTTAATACCCCTACACACACAGTGTTAATACCCCTATCCCAGCACACATAGTCCTTAATACCCCTACCCCAGCAGGGGGGTATTAACACTGTAGGGATAGGGGTATTAAGTATTAGGGATAGGGATATTAACACTGTGTGTATATTTCAGTAAGATTGTATGTTAGTGAGTGTGTGTATACTTCAGTAAGAGTGTGTGTTAGTGAGTGTGTGTGTGTGTGTGTGATATTGTGTGATATTGTGTGTATACTTAAGTGAGATTATGTTATGCGTAGAAATGAGCGCTGTGGAGGAAAGGGACAGCTCATCAGACCTGATTGGAAATCAAATTGCAAATTTAGGCTAAAATAGCTGATTTAAAAGAATTCTCAGACTCGGCTACTGTTCTTCATGCTTAAACTTTGCAATTCTGTTTTCAATTCACTGTAATCCAGAGTTTAGTGAATAAACCTTTGAGAGAATGTAGTTTCCTTCATGATTGATTGGGCGGCAAAATGTATCTTTGCCTAGGGCGGAAGGAATCCTTGCACTGGCCCTGCTGCCAAGACAGCTCTGATGCATTGAGGCATGGATTTCACAAGACCCCCCCCCCCCCCCAACACAATCATCAAGCCCACAAGTTGATTAAGCACTCAACAAGACAAAGGCTATGCAGTCTGTGCCCAGGAAGTCCCCAAAGCACCAAAGTTCCAATTTCCACTTACTATATTGACTGATATAACCTCTGATATAACACTTTTCTTTGGCACATTAAAACAAATATAATCCCTGCAAATGAAAAAGTATGAGACCCATAGCCAATCCTGGGCGGGTGCATGGGGTGCACAGCGCCCAGGCGCTCTGTGAGTAGAGGCGCATCGTGGCATTAGATTAGGCTCCGCCCCTCTTGATAAGCCCTGCCCTTCATTTTAAGCCTCACCTCCTGCCTGAAGGCAGTCAGAGCTCCTGGAAGGCTGGCTGGGATGGAAGGTGAGTACACCTAGGGGGGGGGGGGGCTACACCTAGGGGGGGCTACATAAGGGCACAGGAGGGGAAGGGGGTAAAGATGGCAAAGGAGTGGGGTTACATAAGGGCACAGGAGGAGAAGTGGGTAAAGATGGGAAAGGAGCGGGGTTACGTAAGGGCACAGGAGGAGAAGGGGTAAAGATGGCAAAGGAGCGGGGTTACATAAGGGCACAGGAGGGGAAGGGGGAAAGATGGGAAAGGAGCGGGGTTACATAAGGGCACAGGAAGGGGAGGGGCTAAAAGGGCACAGGAGGGAAGGGGGGCTACATAAAGGCACAGAAAGGGGAGGGGCCAAAAGAAGAGCACAGGAGGGGAGGGGGACTATAGGAGGAGAGGGGGCTAAAGAGGGCACAGAAGGGGAAGGGGCTAAAGAGGGCACAGGAGGGGAGGCGGCTAAGAGGGCACAGGTAGGGGAGGGGCCAAAAGAAGAGCACCAGAGGGGGGCTACAGAAGGGGAAGGGGCTACAGAGGGCACAGGAAGGAATGGGGCTACATAGGGGCACAGGAGGGGAGGGAGGCAAAAGACTACACAGGAGAGGAAGTGGCTAAAGAGGGCACAGGAGGGGAGGGGGTTACATAAGGGCACAGAAGGGGAGGAGGTTAAAGAGGGCACAGGAGGGGAGAAGGACTACATAAGGGGACAGGAGAGGGGCAAAATAGGGTACAGAGAGATACTGGGGGGAAAAGGCATACAGATGGGCTCAGATGGGGAAAAGACACACAAAGAGGGGCTGAGGGGGAGACATAGAGACACACAGAGGTGCTGGGGGCACAAAGAGACACATAGAAGGGCTGGTGGGACAAAGCGGAATGTAGAAGCACTTGAGGGGCAAAGTGACACAGAGGGGAAGGGGAGAAAGAGACACACAATGGTGCTGGGGGAGACGAAGAGGAACACAGAAGGGCTGCAGGGATCAACAAACACACAGAAGGGCAGGGGAGAGACACAAAAAAGGGAGGGGGGAAAAAGACACACAAAGGAGTTAGAAATAGATGCCTGCTGGTGAAAGAAGAGGCCAACCACAGTTGCCAGCCAGTCAGTTAGCGACAGCAGCCAGCCTGCCTGCCAACCAGCCACAGCAGCCTGCCTACCACAGCAACCTGACAGTCACAGCAGCCAGCCAGCAACAGTAATTAAGGTGAGAAGAAAATGAAATGTCACCGATTAGCAATTTTGGTACAACAATAACACTGGTCAGCGATTTGGGCATAAAAATGGCACTATTAAGCTATTTGGACACAAAAGAGGCACTGCTAAGATGGGGACAAAGATAATTTGAGACTAAGATGGCACTAATTAGCTATATTGGGACAGAGAGATGGCACTGATTAGCTTATATTGAGACAAAGATGGCACTGCAAAGCTGTATGGGAACAGAGGCAGCAACGGGAAGCTGGCACAAATATGGCATTATTAAGCTATTTGGACACAAAAGTGTTACTGATAAGATGGGGACAAAGATATTTTGAGACTAAGAGGGCACTAATTAGCTATATTGGGGCAGAGAGATGGCACAAATTAGCTATTTTGAGACAAAGATGGCACTGGGAAGCTGTATGGCGACAGAGGTGGCACTGGGAAGCTGGGCACAAATGGCACTAATAAGTTTCTCGGGGCAAAGCTGGCACTGTAGGAAGTGGGTGACTTGTGACCTGGGTTGGGAGTGTGGGGGTTTCCATAGAAAATGGGTGTGGTTAGAAGTGTTATGTTTCTAAAGGGGAGGAGTTAACAATATAGCCACACCAATGGCAGGAGTGGGGGGGGGGGGGCGCCAAAAATATTCTTGCACCCATGCGTCAGTGACCACAGGATCGGCCATGATGAGACCTCACTGTAAAGTCTAGATACATATACAGACATAGTGGCACTTATGCTGTGTACTGTATTATTGTATACTGTAAATAAAACCCCATTTTTATTAGCTAGTAGGTGTTTTTTTTAAAACTATGTGGGTTTTATTAGCTAGTTTGAGTCAGCTGAATTTAGTTTGTTGCAGCTATTGGTAACTAGACTTGTGCAATTTGTTTTGTGATGAATCATCTGATTCAGCCATTCGGAAGTAGACGAAAATCGAAAACGAAATGAAATATTTCAGCTGTTTAGTAGGTAGCTCCCTAATTTGGTATCCTGTGTATATACATATATTCCATGTACATTCTATATACATGCAGCACATACATTGTATATACATGCATACTATATACATTCAGCATACACTTTCCATATATATGCAACATTTACATTCTGTATGCACGCAGCATATACCGTATATACTCGAGTATAAGCCGACCCGAATATAAGCCGAGGCCCCTAATTTTATCCCAAAAAACTGGGAAAACTTATTGACTCGAGTATAAGACTAGGGTGAGAAATGCAGCAGCTACTGGTAAATTCCTAAATAAAATTAGATCCTTAAAAAATTACATTAATTGAATATTTATTTACAGTGTGTGTATATAATGAATGCAGTGTGTGTGTATGAGTGCAGTGTGTGTGTACGCAGTGTTTGTGTGTGTGCAGTGCGAGTGCAGTGTGTGTACGAGTGCAGTGTGTGTATGAATGCAGTGTGTGTATATGAGTGCAGTGTGTGTGTGTGATGCAGAGCCTTGGTGGGGGGTGGGCATTTTTTATTATTTTTTAATGATTTTAATATTATATACACACATCTGCATTTTAGGTGCAAGAGGGTGATTCAGATTGATGGGAGTCTGACTCCCTGTATTTAATGCAGTGTGTGTGCATTAGATACACACACACTCTGTATATAATGCAGAGTGTGTGTGTGTGTGTGTATATATAATGCACACACTGCATTATATAGAGGGAGTCAGAAATTGGAGTCAGACTCCCATCAATCTGAGTCACCCTCTTGCACCTAAAATGCAGAGTGTGTGTGCATATAATGCAGAGTGTATGTGTATATAATGCACACACTCTACATTATATACACACACATCTGCATTTTAGGTGCAAGAGGGTGACTCAGATTGATGGGAGTCTGACTCCCTGTATTTAATACAGAGTGTGTGCATTAAATACACACACACTCTGCATTAAATACAGGGAGTTAGAAAAGGGAGTCAGCCTCCCATCAATTGGGCATTATTATTATTTTTTTATTTTAATATTTGAATACTTTTTTAAATCATTTTCTTTGTCCCCCCCCTCCCTACTTCATACTTGGCCAGGGAGGGGGGCTGTACAGGGGGAGGTGAGGCTGTCTAGGTGGAGGGGAGGCTGTCCAGGGGGAGGGGGGGCTGTCCAGCGGTAGGGGGGGGCTGTCCAGGGGTAGGGGGGGCTGTCCAGGTGGATGGGGGGGGCTGTCCAGGGGGAGGGGGAGCTGTGAAGGGGGTCCGGTACTTACTGCCAGTCTCGCGGTCTGCTCCCAGTGTAAATCTCGCGGCCCGCGTGTCTCGCGAGATTTACACTGGGAGCTTAACAGAGGAGCCGCGCGGACGTGCTGGGAGCTGACCGGAGCTGCTGTAAAGGTAAGTAACAGCTTCTCCGGCCCCCAACATGTCATGGTCTGTATTATGGCAATGTAAGTTGCCATAATACAGACCTAGACTCGAGTATAAGACGAGGGGGCTTTTTGAGCACAAAAATATGTGCCAAAAAACTCGTCTTATACTCGAGTATATACGGTACATTCTGTATACATGCAACACATACGATCGATATGTGGAATGCAATGTTTAAGGATACCAAAATAGAGACTACTAAAGACAGCTATATGCTGCATGTATGTAGAATGTATATGCAGGATGTATATTAAAGGTTATTAGAAAATCTATTATCTATGACCTATTATTGATTTTGGTATCCTTAAATATGGAAATCCCACATATCGAATGTACCTGCCACATGTATATAGAATGTATGTTTCATTTACACAGAAGGTATATGCTGTATGTACACTGTTCAGCCACAACATTGCATTAAATTGCCTAATATCATGTAGGACCCCATAGTGCTGCCAAGCAAGGCCGGCGCTACCATAAGGTGAATAAGGCATTCGCCTGGGGCGCTGACCAGCAGGGGGCGCCCACCGGGTAGTTTCCTAGTGGGCTGCTCCTGTCTTTGGTTACTTTGTTACCGAGAACCCAGCCAAGCTTCCTGCAGGCAGGGGAAGCCGGACATAACCTGGTACATAGACATAGAATACATAGACGCCGCATTCTCTGCTGAGCGGCGAGAAATGCGGCAGCCATCTTGGACCGGTCGCCGCTCTAATGAAGCTATTGAAGAACACTTGGAAAGCCCATCTCACTAAAGGTAAGTGAAGGACTTGGGGGCACTTATAGCCCTTAATGCCCATACCCCTTAGTACCCCTACCCCTACCCCATGTCATTAATGCCCCTACCCCTAATCCTTAATACCCCTACACACACAGTGTTAATACCCCTATCCCAGCACACATAGTCCTTAATACCCCTACCCCAGCAGAGGGGTATTAACACTGTAGGGATAGGGGTATTAAGTATTAGGGATAGGGATATTAACACTGTGTGTATATTTCAGTAAGATTGTATGTTAGTGAGTGTGTGTATACTTCAGTAAGAGTGTGTGTTAGTGAGTGTGTGTGTGTGTGTGTGATATTGTGTGATATTGTGTGTATACTTAAGTGAGATTATGTTATGCGTAGAAATGAGCGCTGTGGAGGAAAGGGACAGCTCATCAGACCTGATTGGAAATCAAATTGCAAATTTAGGCTAAAATAGCTGATTTAAAAGAATTCTCAGACTCGGCTACTGTTCTTCATGCTTAAACTTTGCAATTCTGTTTTCAATTCACTGTAATCCAGAGTTTAGTGAATAAACCTTTGAGAGAATGTAGTTTCCTTCATGATTGATTGGGCGGCAAAATGTATCTTTGCCTAGGGCGGAAGGAATCCTTGCACTGGCCCTGCTGCCAAGACAGCTCTGATGCATTGAGGCATGGATTTCACAAGACCCCCCCCCCCCCCCCCCCAACACAATCATCAAGCCCACAAGTTGATTAAGCACTCAACAAGACAAAGGCTATGCAGTCTGTGCCCAGGAAGTCCCCAAAGCACCAAAGTTCCAATTTCCACTTACTATATTGACTGATATAACCTCTGATATAACACTTTTCTTTGGCACATTAAAACAAATATAATCCCTGCAAATGAAAAAGTATGAGACCCATAGCCAATCCTGGGCGGGTGCATGGGGTGCACAGCGCCCAGGCGCTCTGTGAGTAGAGGCGCATCGTGGCATTAGATTAGGCTCCGCCCCTCTTGATAAGCCCTGCCCTTCATTTTAAGCCTCACCTCCTGCCTGAAGGCAGTCAGAGCTCCTGGAAGGCTGGCTGGGATGGAAGGTGAGTACACCTAGGGGGGGGCTACACCTAGGGGGGGCTACACCTAGGGGGGGCTACATAAGGGCACAGGAGGGACAGGGGCTGTAGTTGAGAGTTAGGGGCTGTAATTGAGTAGTTAGGGGCTGTAGTAGGGGGACAGGGGCTGTAGTTAAGAGTTAGGGGCTGTAATTGGGGGCTTAGTAAATGTGGTGGGGAATTGGGGCTGTAGTAGGGGGTTAGGGACTGAAGTAGGTTGATGGCTGCAAGTGGGAACAGGGGCTGTAATGTGGGTAAGGACTGTAGTAAGGGAATAGGGGCTGTACAAGGGAGTGGAAGGGATGTGAAGTAAGGGAGTTAGGGGCTGTAGAAGGGAGTATAGGGGCTGTGGTGGGAGCAAATGGGCAATGTGGTTGGAAACGGGCAGTAGAGGGGGACACAGGGGCAGAATGGTGTGGGCACAGGCTGTAACGAGAGACACTGCGGCAATAAAGCAGTGTCACAGGAACAGTATGGTGGGGGTAAATGGGAAGTAGAGAGGGGGACGGGGGGAACAGGGGCTGTATAGGGGGTAGAGGAAGTAGAGGGGGGAGACAGAGGCAGTAGAGGCGTGTGAAAGGGGGGCAGAGGCAGGGGGCAGGGTCTGTAGAGGGAAATAGAGGAGGCACAGGGGATAAAGAGGGGGTCACAGAAGCAATAGAGGGGGACATGGGCAGTATAGTGGGGACAGGGGCTGTAGAGGGGGGGCATGGGCTGTATGGGGGGCGCATGGACAGTATGGTGGGGGCAGGCGCTATAGAGGGACGTAGAGGGGGCATGGGCAGAATGGTGGGGGCAGGGGCTATAGAGGGAAGTAGAAGTGCTGGAGAGGGGCACATGGGGCAGTAGAGGGGGGGCTGGGGCAGTATGGTGGGGACAGAGGCTATAGAGGGGCTGTTAAGGGGCAGGGGTAGTATGGTGGGGCAGGGGCAGTATGGTGGGGCAGGGGCTATAGAGGGGGCAGGGGCAGTATGGTGGGGCAGGGGCTATAGAGGGGGCAGGGGTAGTATGGTGGGGCAGGGGCTATAGAGGGGGCAGACGCATAGAGGGGCTGTAGAGGGGGCAGGGGCAGTATGGTGGGGCAGGGGCTATAGAGGGGCTGTAAAGGGGGCAGTATGGTGGGGCAGGGGCTATAGCGGGAAATAGAAGTGCTGTAGAGGGGGCAGGGGCACTATGGTGGGGGCAGGGGGAGTATAGTGGGGGCAGGGGGAGTATAGTGGGGGCAGGGGGGTCATGGTGGGGGCAGGGGCAGTATGGTGGGGGCAGGGGCAGTATGGTGGGGGCAGTATAGTGTATAGTGGGGGCAGGGGTAGTATAGTGGGGCAGTAGAGAGGGGCTGCAAAAAAAAAACAAAAAAACGTTTTGATTTAAAAAAATAAAATAAAAGTAAACATACTAAAAGTTATTCCCCTTCCCCTCCCAGGGGCTTACCTTGGGCCAGGAGGGAGAACCTTATCCCTGGTGGTCGGCTGGGACAGGCTGGAGCTGTAGATAGAGTCAGGACCGCTGGGGAGTCTGGGAGCAGTAGAAGTCCCGCCCCCTTCTGACATCATCAGAGGAGGACGGCTGACTTCACTGCCCTGCTCCTGTGTGCTGGCTGCAGGGAGAGAGGTGAGATTAAAAATCCGAGTCTCCAGCCAGAGGCAGGGGATTCGGATTTTTGCGCCCCCCATCCTCTGGCGCCCTAAGGCGGCCGCCTGTGCCGCCTTATGGACGCGCCGGCCCTGCCTCAAATCATTCCTGAACAAGTTTTGTAGTGTGACATTATCCAGTTAAAAGAGGCCACTTTCATCAGGGAACAACATTTTCATGAATGGGTGTATATTATTTATTTATAAAATATTTTACCAGGAAAGATACATTGAGATTTCTCTCGTTTTCAAGTATGTCCTGGGTCCACAAAACATTGCATTGATACAATAGGTTACAATAAAATACAAGAACAATATTAATACACAATAAAATATAAAATGTAACATAGAACAGGTAGGAAATAAATAATCAACCATGACACGTGCATTCTGTTTTGAGGTATGTACAGAGGGATCTCTTAAAGGACTTTAGGCTTTAGAGGTATGTAGAGAGGGAAGATTTATGCTCTGTAAATATCTCCAGGTAGGTGATACTTGACAAAGTAACATTAACATGAATGCCAGGACTCAAGGTTTGCCAGCAGAACATTGCCCAGAGTTTAAAACTGCCCCTACGGCCTGCCTCTTTCCCACAGTGCATCCTGTTGCCATTTCATCCCCACATAAATGGTACATCAATGAGCCTAGGGTGCCCATGACCATGACACTGGTTCTCTGGTTTCCTTCCTTGCACCATTGTTAGTAGGTACTAACCACTACATACTGTGAACACCCCACAAGACTTGCCGTTTTAAAGATGCTATAACCCAGTATAGCCATCACTATCTGACCCTCCTCCCATTCCGAAACCTGGAAGTGCTCGAGCGGGACAAGTGATGGCGGTCCGCAGCGTGATGACATGTGTCACCAGTGTGTATTGTGCATAGTTGCTTGGCAACATCTAAACAAATTAAAAAGATCCATTCATGGGACTGCAAGGGCCAAAAATTGTTTGGAGAAAAGTATATAACAGAAACTAGAGCGGGTCACGTACCATAAAGTAGACCAGTGCTATGAATCAATAATAAAGAAATAAAACAGTGTAATGTGCAAATAATGTCAAAACTGTGTGAAAAGGGGATTGGATCTTTTTCGTTTGTTTAGATGTTACCTAGCAACTATACACGATACACTCTGGTGACACACATCATCACGCTTCACTCCTCCGAGTTCAGAATGGGAGGAGGGCTATTCACAACAATTGGTAAGTCACTTTAAATAGAAAAAAAGAAGAACAATCTCCAAGACGTCCACCCCAAAGGTAAGTCACTTTATTCTTTATCTATACAGTATATTGTATTTTTTGTGTAATTGCACAGTTGATCTTGAGAAAGACCCAAACGGGTCGAAACGTCGATTGGGACAAATGTAAAACATTTTGTTGAATACACAGTTTGTTGAAGAAATCTCTTAGTGCACCCAATCCTTACAAGTTAAAAAATGAATGCAGGTTTGCACTAAGGCAATAATTGGGTTTTTGTTTAGAAGAGGTTAGTGCCAAGTTTGTTCGGGTTATATATATCGGCACTTCTCAAGTTTTAAATTCTAGTGCATGTAAAAACCCAAATGGCTTTATTAGGACAAAATAGCTGATTTAGACAAATTCTTCATCTCCGCTGTTGTTACAGCTTGGCTATTCTATTCCACAGTTCAGATTTTCATTCACTAAAATTTGGATTTTACAAAATAACCGTAGAGAATTGCAATTCTTCAATAATTTTTGCAAACGTGCAACAGCATACAGGCATTATGTCTATTCCATTACTGGACTTTTCTCAAGACATCAAGGTAATGAGGCCAAAACATTGACGTGGTGTATTAACATAGCAATTTGTTTGTTGATTTTGTGCACTCCTTTACACTGGAAACAAGTTTTTATGTTATTTATATATGCTCCTGTGGGCATTGCAACTCCGCCACCTGGTGCTATGGGCTAATGATGGCCCCTGAATAGAAAGGCCAGCAGCATGTCTCCACTCATGGGCAGCTGGCTTTGCTGCCCAAATGGCAACTCAATGGAAATTCCAGAAACTCCTTCTTAATGGACACTAGGCATGTGCAAAACCTGCTGAAACAGGGCGAATGTTCCTAGATGCTCTCAAGTATTCTTCTACAAACCGCTACAAATGAGGGGAGGGCCTGCAGACCTGAAATCTACACAAACACACATTTTCCCCATATTTTCTTGGCTTACCACCATCTCCTCCAGAAAAAAAAGAATCTGTGTTTCTCAGTATTTGTACTGCAAATAAAATTCTTCCCACATAAAAACTTGTGGGATGCTGCCTTTAGTGCCCTTATGGACGAGCCTCCACTGCCTGCTTCATTAAATGAATCTATTTTTATACTGAATGTATTAATAAAAGCTCTGTGTGGAAGAACGATATGTTTTTTAGGAATTATAAGAATTTATTTGTAACAAATACGTCAGTCTTCTTTCTACGAGTTATTGTGAAGGTCAGTTAGGATTGTACCGCTAATTATAATTTGTGGTTAAAGGTTATGCTCACAGGCCATCAATGTTCTTTTGTTTTAACTTCTATTTCAAGATAATGTATTTTCCTAATTATCTGAAAATTGCGTTCACTGTCCCTATTTGTAGAAGTTCACCTTCAAGTGATTTAAATATAATTTTCTGGCAGGTATCCAGTGCTAAAGATACAAATAAAAAAAAGCTTGTCTGCAATCACCAAATCAATGGTATTCAGTAAGAGCTATGGAGGTAACGCTCCGTCTTAACCACTTATTGCTAGAGGACGCATAAAATCCCCAGATGAACAGCTTGGGAAATAACTTCCAGATTAACCATTTAGATACTCACACAGAAAAAAAAAATCACTTACTGGTATTGTGAAATGTCTATATTTTAAAAGAATTGACATAAATGAAACCAAAGAATGACAATCAGCATGTCTACTTCGGGGTGGGGGGGTTTCTGTAAAATTTATATTAAGCAGTTTAAACAAAAATGATCTGCAGGGACTAGAAGAAGTGATTACTGCTGCCTGAGGTGCTGACTACTCACTCATGAAAGGACAACCAAGGAATTCAACCCTTACTAGCAAAGAGGGATTTAAAAACCTTGCTGGACTATGAGCGATCTAGGAGCCCTGCTAGTTCACAAGGAATCCAGGATCCCCTACTTGTCCACCAGGATCCCAGGACCCCTGCTCGTCCACCAGGAATCTAAGACCCCTGCTCGTCCACCAGGAATCTAAGACCCCTGCTCGTCCACCAGGAACCCAGGACCCCTGCTCGTCCACCAGGAATCCAAGACCCCTGCTCATCCAGCAGGAATCCAGGACCCCTGCTACACCACCAGGGATCACAAACCCCATCTCAGCAGAAAGGTACACAGGAAGGAGCCAAAACACAGAGCAATACCAGACATACCGTACACAAACAGCCAGCACACACATCACACATGTTACACAAGCCAGCAACCACACATGCACATGCGTATAGTCATACAGTCAGCACACACATTACACATAGAACGCACACACACACCACACACACTAAACACAGCCAACTCCCACCACATGCATTACATACAGCCAGCACACACCACATACACTAAACATAGCCGGCACACACCACATAAATTAAACATAGGCAGCACACACACACACACACTGACAAAACACACTTCACATACAACCAGGACACATACAAACACTAGAGACAGAGTAAGACGCTATGCCCAGGGCTTGCTTAGACCACAATCTAATTAAAAAAAATATTTTATGTGTAAGGACAATAAGGTTGAAAGCTGCGGGAACAAACGAAGTTCGTTTGCCAGAGAAACCATTCCTTTTCGAAGTGTACTTAGCATGGCTGACAAATCATAGCAGATTGTCAGTGTCCCAGCATGTGTTCCATTATCCAAGCATGCCTACTGTGTGTCTCTAGCAACTATGTTTTGCAATGCGTGGTGGCAGTGCTAAATTGCCATGGTGTGCAAAATTCACTCTGTTTTCATGGAAAAGTCAAGGATAAATACCCACACGGAGAAGTTACTGACTCTATGCAGAAAATGCATAGCTGGAGAAAATAAACTCAAATTTTCATGTTAAATCTGTGCAGATGCAAGATCTATGGTTTTAGTATGAAATCTAAATTGAGCTGTTAATTTAGTAATTCCTGTAACGATTCTACTCACTTTGATCATCACACCTGACATTACCTATTGGGGACCCAATTTAGGCCTCAATTAAATATTTTTAGTTTCAAATTATTTAGTATGTTTGGATAAAGGTTTAAAATGATTTAATATTTTGAAAATTAATTACAATTTTACGATGTTTTGATATTTTTGATATATTGTTTCAAAAAAATTATGGATAGCATATTTTTGATATTTTAATATTATGAAAAAGAAATCCTTTCAAAAGTGTATCCAAAAATATATATATATATTTTTTTAAAGTTTGTCCAAAAATATCAAATCATGGCCTTATTTTCAAGTTATAGAGCTAAATGCAGTCTCTTCTAGTCCAGTCTACAGCATACCAGAAAAAATACCACACTCATTGAAAAATAATTCCATTTTGACTTTTATTAGGGTATTCTAAGCACCATAACTACGGCAACATGCCATCCCACTGTTAAAGGGACACTATAGTCACCTGAACAACTTTAGCTTAATGAAGCAGTTTTGGTGTATAGAACATGCCCCTGCAGCCTCACTGCTCAATCCTCTGCCATTTAGGAGTTAAATCCCTTTGTTTATGAACCCTAGTCACACCTCCCTGCATGTGACTTGCACAGCCTTCCATAAACACTTCCTGTAAAGAGAGCCCTATTTAGGCTTTCTTTATTGCAAGTTCTGTTTAATTAAGATTTTCTTATCCCCTGCTATGTTAATAGCTTGCTAGACCCTGCAAGAGCCTCCTGTATGTGATTAAAGTTCAATTTAGAGATTGAGATACAATTATTTAAGGTAAATTACATCTGTTTGAAAGTGAAACCAGTTGTTTTTTTCATGCAGGCTCTGTCAATCATAGCCAGGGGAGGTGTGGCTAGGGCTGCATAAACAGAAACAAAGTGATTTAACTCCTAAATGACAGTGAATTGAGCAGTGACATTGCAGGGGAATGATCTATACACTAAAACTGCTTTATTTAGCTAAAGAAATTTAGGTGACTATAGTGTTCCTTTAAGTGTTAGGAGTCAATGGCTGACAAAAGTCAGTTGACACTTACAGCCAATGTATTTTGTCCACGCATTGATGGAATCGATATTGTTAATGCAGAAGTAGGAGTCAAATTAAATACCAAGGGGATTCATAAGTGTCAATCCATTTAAAAATGGTTTGGATCTTATCTGAGGGGTGGAGCCAGGGAAATCACAGTACCATAATCAGTACAGTTTGCTGCGGTGCTTATGGTGCATAGAGAGCCATTAAACAACAACAACAAAAAAGAAGACTTACACAATTTACAGGACGAATATATACCTAAATGCTATATGTATGTAAAGGGAGATACTTAAAACACATAATGTGGCATGGTGCTGTCTCTTTTAAATTATTAGACATTTTGAGCTTGAGATATAGATATATATGATTTAGAGCTCAGCATGGCAGTTGTGTTTATAATCAATTATTCCATTCTATCCCGTGGGCTGTTCTCTCTAAGTCACTTGAAATATAGCAGACGGCAACTGATAATTGTGTTATGCCCAACAGCCTCAACAGAAGTTCTTCCATATGACAAAACGCTTGGGATTAATTTGGCATTTTCACTTAAACTGGATGAAAAGTTAATTGATGGTTCTGGGTTGACTGAAATAATCCAACTTTGTTCTATTGGCATTAATTTTCAATTAGCTTTGTTGAGGTAAACACTGATTGGGCTAAAAATCTAATTAGCATATGTTTAGAAAAGTGAAACAAACAGAAGGTCCATTAGTATTAATTATAAATGAGTAAACCATCCAGAAAATAAAATTTCCCTTAAGGAAAAAAAAACACCATACCTTTTTAAAAAAAACTTCTAAATACACAAATAAATAGAATGTGAATACTATCCATGTAATTCAGCTTCAAAGTTTAAAATTATTCTAGTGTGAGAGAGCTTTATTCCCTTAATCCCCCATGCCTTAAACTTGTCAGCTGTTCAAAAAAGAAAAACAATTTTTTTATGAATCCTCATTCACTTAGCCCGCCAATTTTTGTTTTTAACCCCACACCCATAGGGCATTTTTACAGTGATGATTTAAGTACCATAATCACAATGGTTTATTGCAGTGGTCATCGTGCACGGAATCTTTGGTGCTCTCTGCAAGCATAGGCCACCATTTGTACTAAGAGGATAATGAGGAGATTTAGCTCAGTGTCTGCAGACTATTGTTGCTGGCCATGCACATGCAGGCCATCATACAACTACTAACAGCAGAAAACTTACATGGGTGACTTCAACACAAGAAAGAACAAAAATGTCTGCTTATGCAACGGTTCTTAGAGATCCCTGTAAACGTGACTTGATCTTATACTCGTTTTTTTTTTTTTCATCCATAACCTTAAAGCTCAACTGCAGCATGCTTGATGGTAAAGTGACTGAAGAAGAAGAACATCCCCCGTGGCTCTAGAATTCTTTGTCCATGAAGATAAGAAGAACCTAAAACCATCCCATGTATCAAAAGAGGCTGAAGATGTGTCTCCTTTCTTCCTGTTTTCTCTTATATCAGTCACAGTTACAAATTGTCAAGTAAAGTGAGCATAGTGCATAACATTTTACAAGGCTCTCTTTCTGAGCAAAGCCCAAATCATAGGCTGAGAGTAATCAGCTGATGCTCTCAGCCAATGAGCTAGAACTGCAGGGCTTAGCTCAGGAGAGCTAACAGAAGGTAATGGAGGCAGGGAACGGCTCCCGGCGAAACTCAGGTAAGATGTCCAACCATTCTAAAATGGTTTGACTCTGACAATGGTGGCAGGTGCCAAAGCACTCCTGGCAGTGGTTATAGTGCTTATAGTGTTCCTTTAAGTCATAGCCATCTGCCAACCTGTGAATCTCTAGCTATTGCAACATGGCTTAGAATGATCAACCAATACAACCAGACAAATGTGGAGCCATTATTTCCATAGTTTTTATTGCAGGGCATATAAAAGTAGACAGTACCAATTGAGTCTATAAGAGTTTCCATCGACATTTTATAGCATCCAAACATTTCTATTTACTAGAGAGCATTTCAGCTAATAGTCACTTGAGTGTGCAGTAATGTAAATGGAGAGGTAGCTAATGCAAATGCATGCATAAATAAACAGAAATACCCCCATCCAGACAATTAGCAGACAGAGCAGAGACAGGCATGTCTCAGTGAGAGTACATAATTCCATAATATGAATACAAATCGTTAACAAATTTCAATAAATAAAAGTGACATTCCAGAGGTAAACTGAGCTTTGTGCACTCACAGGCTCACTGTGACCGGGGGGAGGGGGTGTGAAGAGCAGGTACACTCTAGCAGAGCTTGTCTGTCACAAAATCGAGAGGATAACCTCCCTGGTTGTCATATTGGCAGCCAGGGAGGTGTTTTTTTCAATTATTTAAAAAAGTATCAATTTCAAATAAAAATGAGAGCTTTCATTTACCTCAGTTATTTAAAACTGGCAGTTAAGCATGACTCAACAGGGGCCCACAAAGGTGCCTTGGCTGGTGGTCCTCCGGGGGCCCACGGTGGATGCAGATCGAAGCTGCTAAGTTATCACACTCAGAGAGCTCTAGTTGGTTGTTCCTCAATGTGAATACAATGTAACTGTTTAAACACCTCGAGATGGTCTCATTTGTCAATGTTACACATTTCTTTCATGTTTGATGAAAATAAAAAAATTAAAATTAAAAAAACAAACAAAAACCAAATGGCAGTTAAGGCCAGTAAGGTATTTTCATGTATAAATAGGGGCATTAATTCTCGGGGGCATTAATCTTGCCTCTGTATAAATCACTGGTAAGACCGCAATTTTGAGCACCTGTTCTAAAGTAGGCTATTGTGGCACTATAAAAGTGCAGATAGGGCTACAAGACAGGCTACTATTCATTTTAGTTACAAAGAAAGGTTAACAAAATTAAATCTCTTTAGTTTGGAAATACAGCGCCTCAGAGGGGATATAATGATAATAATAACAAAGTATTTAACCAGGAAAGGTACATTCAGATTACACTGGTTTTCAAGTACATCCTGGGGATGTTACTTTTTGCCCAACATGCAGGGGTTGTTGGTTCTATTACCCAATTTAATGGTACTCATTTTACAGAAGGATGGAGGGCTGAGTCTACCCTACTGGGATTTGAACCTGCGACCCCCAAAGGTTGAACAGATTCTACTGATGATGCATTAGCCCACTGAGATATGATAGCATTATACAAATATATTCAAACCGTTGACTGGAAATCTGTTCATAAATAGGACTATACATAGGACACGTAGAAGGCAGATTCAACGCAAAATAAAGGGATTTTTCCAGTATGAACAATAAGGATGTGGAATTCTATGCCTGAAGAGGTGGTTTTATCAGATTCTACAGATGTTTAAACAGCAATTGGATAAATACTTGCAAAAACATGATGTGCATGGATATGATTTTTAGTTAGTGGGGTAATGACTTCTTGATCCAAGGAGATATCTGACTGACATTTTGGGGCCAAGAAGTAATTATTTCCTAGTTTGTTGCACAATTGGATGCACATCAGACTGGGTTCTTTTTGCCTTCTTTTGGATCAGCAGCAGCAAAACAAATGTGAAAAAGGCTGAACTCAATGGACTATGTAACTATGTAACAATTAAAAGGAACATATCCTCACATTTAAAGAACTTCAGCAAGCTGTGTGTGTCTTTAAATGTGTTCCTTTAAGAAAAATATAATAGGACAAATTTAAAAATGTTTTATTATAACAAAAATATCATTAATGTATCACATGCTTGTCAACATACAAACAATGGATCATGCCAGTGACCATTAACATAACGCCCCATATGACAACTTATCTTATTGTGAGCAATACCGAATGAATACATCTTCCATATTACACCTATATTGACTTGACAATTCTTTTTTGAAAAGATCAATTTTTTAAAGTCAACATAGTTGTAGTTAGGGTGTTCCACAACCTTCTGTTTCAGAAGGTTAACATTTATACCACACATGCCAAACTGAAAAGTAGCTTTTTTGGAGAGTTCTGTAACATATTCCTCCTCATCTTGCTATATTTGCACCCAGCGTCTGTGCGTCTGTACAAATGACTCTTGCAACATGTTGATGGATGCCAACCGCTGTGGATCCATGCCAAATTATACCCCCACGTCTGCCCATGTTAATGGCGATGTCAGCATGCGCATGTTTTGGGGTCAAAGGCCTGTTTCAGCCAATAAGAAATGTAAAGCACTTATTTAAGCTCAAATGTACTTTTCCTCATTGCCCTGTCATGGTTTCCCTAGTGGTTGTCCGAGAGTGTGCTCCTGAGCATTTATTTCTGGTATTTGACTTTGGCTTTGTTTGACTTCGTTTGAGATCCATGACTTCTGGCTTTCCCTTATCGTTGTGTCTCATTCTGTACCCCCCGACCTCGGCAAGTATCCTGACTATTTTTTGGTGCGTTAAGTCCGGCCATTCGTTATTTAGTCCTAGGTGTGACACAATTCTACGTGCAATTAGTAATCCTGACAAATTCTTTCCATATCATTATTTTGTTCTAAAAATTTTAAATTACTTTGAACTTAGTTTGAATTCTCAACAGTTCACACTTTGGTGACTATATCTGCAAGCATAACTTTTCATTAAAAGAACAGACACATTTCTGTATATTATAAAGAAAAACCTGCCACCTGCAGTATAAAAGGCTTCACTGCAGCTCCATTTCATAATAGGTAAACTAATGTTTGCATGTACAGTATAATATAGCTGTGAATTAAATAAATGGAGTTTAATATAACACATTCTATTACACCACAGACAATTAAAAAAGCACCATATTGCACCTGAGATCACAAAAGAGTTTATGAGTGACCACTAAATTGTGGCTAAACGAAAACAAACTTTCAAACTTAAGGTCAAAATTGTTGAGTCAGACATCTAGAAATTTGAATGGTAGCATAATCACTTATACACAAGATTAAAAACTAAAGTGAGAATTCAAAGTGAATTCAAAAGTGAATTTCAAATTTAAAGCCAGTGCTGAACAAAAAGCATAAGTGACAGAGATTTTTCTAGTTCAGCTACTTTGACCTTGAATTTTAAATTAACCTTGCAATCAACTTGAATTCTCACTTCAAGGAACACTAAAGCCATAGAAATACAAAACTAATGCTTTAGTCTCCCTGTACCTAGTTGTATAGGGTTTCTCCTTACCCCATGCTGTCCCATAAAAATTGACTAAAGGTTTTGCTTAACTTTTTTCAATCTTACCTCTCCACCTCCTGCAATGTCATGGAGGATGCTTGGCATGGTCCAATTAAATACTCTTCATAAAGGAGCAGTGGAAATCTGATGCACATGCACAGTGAGCTCCGCATGCGCATAAAAGCTTCCCCATAGGAAAGCAGTGATACAATGCTTTAGTATGAGGGCTTCTAGCTGTGTGGTTTTTTTTTTGTTTGTTTTTTTTAATTTACATTAAACTGCCAGCAGTTCTGATACATGTAAATTATTTTAACCACTATGGCTGTGACAGTTTCTTGAAGTTGTTATTACTGAAAAGCCTCAGGAACGAGACTGTCCAGTAACAGCATCTACACACAGTGTTTCCAAGATCGCAGAGTGTACAACTGCCTTTTGGGACCTCCTTACAGCTATTTCTGTGATGCCTCACAGTTCATCTATATTGCCTCAATCACAATGATTGAGTTGGCATTCCTGTATGTCGTATGAAGCCCATCATTAAGGATATTAGTGACAGCACAGTATTACATACAGACCTCGTCGGGAAGGGGTTAAACATTTGTTGACTCATTCTGTCCATATACATGATTCACAGGGCTATTCACCAAGGTATGAATTTCTGAGAATTGAAAGGAAGGTTCAAATTTATACCACACATATCAAACTGAAACATAGCTATCTTGGATAATTCTTCCTATATCACTACTTTGTTCTAAAATTTAGAAATGACTTTGAACTTAGTTTGAATTCTCAATAGTTCATATTTGGGTGAATAAACCTGCAAGTATAACTTTTCATTGAAAGAGCAGATACATTTGTGTCCAATATAAAGAAAAACCTACCACCTTCAGTATAAAAGGCTTCACTGCAGCTACATATCATAATAAGTAAACTAATGTTTGCATCTATAATAATAAAATAAGTGGAGTTTAATATAACACATTCTATTACTCCACGGACCATTATAAAAGCACCACCTGAGATCACAAAAGAGTTTACGAGCGACCAAAGAAATTGTGGCGAAATTAAAACAACCTTTCAAAATGAAGGTGAACATTGTTGAGTTAGCAATAAGGCAGAAATGGACAGTTGACAAGTCATTGTTTAGTGAACATGCCTCTTAGTTTAAAATAGAAGTATCAAAGGTAAGGGCATACAGAGCTATTCACTAGACTTAAAAAAATGTCATATGAAGGCCATGATTTAATTAGAGCCGATCATCTTTATTGGAAGTTTATCGGTTAACGATAAACAATTCATCAGTTCAAATCAATCAAATTAATGCTGTTGTATGTATATTTGAAGCCAATAATTATCGGTTTGAGTATCGAAACTGATAACAAGACCTTATGTTGAAAATATATGCACACACATTGCCCAATAAATGGTCTTATCGGATTTGACAACTAAAAGTTGTTAATACATGTTTTTTTATTTTTATTATTTGCTCACTGCCAGTACTAGCTAGTTAAAAAATGAGCCCCATATAAGTATAAGGGAGGTTTAAAACTCCCAATTTAGTAGACATGCAACCTCCCACAGTTGCTCACTCACTGCAATTAAAAACTAGTGCCTGGGCAGCTTTTGCTAATAAAATACAGGGGAACCTGGAACAGGTGCCCCCTGTCTCCCACCTGTGGGCTTTGGGTAGGGGCTAAAATAATTGACCCCATAAGCTCTGACAAAGCCTCACTCCTAGCGGCTCTGCGAGGGAAAACTCCAATACCGTTCGAGGGCTCCTCCATTACAGTCTTCCCAGACCTCCCCAGGAGCCCCCTAACCTGGCGGAAATCGCTACACCTTATGCAACCACGTGCCAAGGAAATTCCCTACAGACACCACGAGCTGTCATGTTTACACATAACGGGACTACCCACAGAGCACAGGGATATCAGGAGCTGGAAGCGAATCTACAATCAACGGGCTTATGGCGGGCCTTACCACTGACTGGAACGGGACTGTCCTGGCTGAACCCGGCTACGATTTGGGAATTTACCCCGAGAGGTAACCAAAGAGTGTCACCTAACAGATCACCCACTTAAGGGAGCAGAGGCTGAACCCCCCAAGGGGACTTTGTATTCCACCATCATCACACACTGTGTCTACCACAGTTCGAGAATGTTTCATTTTACATATATATGTTCTCCTTTTTTCTTTTTTTTCTTTTTTCTTTTCTTTTTAAAATATTTTATTTTTTATTTTCTCTCTGCTTGATGCGCAACCCTAATTAACTTGCAAAGTCTATTAGACTAATATGTGACCACCCAAGCAGTTTCACAAGCAAGCACTACAAACGCACAAAGAGAGGAAGTATTAGCACGCAGTAATTGTTGCCAAACACACCGCATTGCCGAGTAACCACTCTCACTCAACAATCCCTACCCCTCCCCCCCCCCCCCTCCTGCCGGGTAACCAACTCTAATACACTACACACATAGTTTAAGGGAAGGAGGCAAAACCCTGTTGTTGGTATCACCAAACTGACTCACACTCTTACCACACTCACAAGGGGCTCACTGGCTGATTTTTCTTGAATATGTCTTGTGTAATGTACTTATAAAATATAAAATGTGCTATGTTAATGGATGCCAACAAATGTTTTCTAATGTTGAACGTTAAGCTAGAAACAGCTGTTGGGGAATTGGTTGCCTATTTGTACTCTATATGCACAATTAAAGGGACTCTCCAGTGCCAGGAAAACAATCCGTTTTCCTGGCACTGCAGGTCCCCTCTCCCTCCCACCTCCCATCGCCGGTTGCTAAAGGGGTGAAAACATGTGGGACATGTCGCTGCTTCTTCCTCCGCCGCCACTCCTCCCCTTCATTACATCAGCCAGCGGGGGAGACTGATCCCGCCCGCTGGCTGGGGAGACCTAATGCGCATGCGCGGCAATGCGCATGCGCATTAGACCTCTCCGTAGGAAAGCATTGAAAATGCTTTTTAATACTTTCCTATGGGGATTTTAGCAACGCTGGAGGTCCTCACACTGCGTGAGGACATCCAGCGACGCTTTAGCAAAGAAAACCTGTGCTATGGACCACAGCTTAGTCTGCCTGCTCCTCACTGCTCCCTCGCGCGCAGTTTAGTGATGCCGGGTGCCAGAATGATGTCATATTCCGGCACCACTACAGAAGGCGCAGGCGAAGGAGCAGTGAGGAGCAGGAAGATTGAGCTCCCTCGCTGCCGCCAGGGACCTATCCCCCTGCCGGGTAAATTTTAGCAGAGAAGGCACCTGCAATGTGGGGAGAGTAGGTGCCTACTCTGCCTTAGTAAGCATGTCTCAAACTCACGGCCCACCAAGTCGCAAAGATATTCACTGTGGGACGCGAGTTTGACATGCTTGGTGAACACCCTGGGTAGGCAACATGCGGCACTCCAGATGTGGATTAAATTTCCCTTGATGCTTTGCCAACATCATGGATGTAAGAGCATTATGAGAGATGTAGTCCAAAACATCTGGAGTGCCAAAGCTTGCGTAACAATAGTGAAAACTATTATAATGAGTGCTAGTGGTCAATTTTTTAGATTATGACCAGAAGATGGCATAATAGTTCCAATAATATTTTTAGCACTAATTCCAATTATTCCTCTGTTCTAAGGGGTAATTAAAATCCATGACAAATGAGAGGATGTCGGTTCTCTATAAGAGAGAGAGAGAGTCTTTCTGTACTCACTGGGAGAAAAAATACCAGTTAGAATTATAGATGTCACACTGATAAAATGACAAATCCTGATTAAATAGAAGAACTGCATTACTGTTTAAACCCTTTAACTGTAAATATTAAAATTATAGAGAACAGACATCCTCTCACGGCTGTGGGAGGACAGTAATTTTGGCCAATTTAAAACTATAGCGTTCAGTTAACGTGTTTGAATGTACAGGTGATACTCAAAAAATTTGAATATCGTGCAAAAGTTAATTTATTTCAGTAATGCAACGTAAAAGGGAAACTAATATATGAGATAGACGCATAACATGCAAAGCAAGATAGTTCAAGCCGTGTCAAGCCGTGTCAAGCCGTGTCAAGTGCGATGATTATGGCTTACAGCTCATGAAAACCCCAAATCCACAATCTCAGTAAATTAGAATATTACATGCAATCAATAAAATACGGAGTGTACATTGAACAATATCGGACCTATGAAAAGTATAAGCATGCATATGGACTCAGTGGTTTGGGCCCCTTTTGCAGCAATTATCGCCTCAATGCGGCATGGCATGGAAGCTATCAGCCTGTGGCACTGCTGAGGTGTTATGGACAGTGGCGTACATACCAGGGTCGCAGGGGTCGCGGCTGCAACCGGGCCCGGCCCACCAGGGGGCCCGGCCGCCCCTGCGACCCGGTATGTACCCACAGGGCCAGTCTCTTCTGCTGGGGGGCCCAGGAGCCGGCCACCTCCGGGCCCCCCGAGGCTGGCCCTGCTGTCACCCGGCTGGCGGGCGCGCGAGGGAGCACTGTCCCCTGGGTGCTCCCTCTTCAGCTCCCTCGCGCACCGCACTGAAACCGGAGCCGGAAGATGACGTCATCTTCCGGCTCCGGTATCAGTACGCGGCGCGCGAGGGAGCTGAAGAGGGAGCATCCAGGGGACAGTGCTCCCTCGCGCGCCCGCCAGCCGGGTGACCAGCAACACCACTGGACCCCAGGGAATCCCCCCAGCTCTCACACAGGTAAGGAGGCTGGGGGGATTAAATTAAAAAACAAAAACCAGAAAAAACGTGTGTGTGTGTGTGTTTAGTGAGTGTGTGTTAGTGAGTGTGTGTGTGTGTGTGTGTGTTAGTGTTAGTGAGTGTGTTAGTGAGAGTGGTAGTGAGTGAGTGTGTTAGTGAGTGTGTTAATGTGAGTGTGTTAGTGTTAGTGAGTGTGTTAGTGAGAGTGTGAGTGAGTGTGTTAGTGAGTGTGTTAGTGTTAGTTTGTGTTAGTGTGTGTTAGTGTTAGTGTGAGTGTGTTAGTGTGAGTGTGTTAGTGTGAGTGTGTTAGTGTGAGTGTGTTAGTGGTAGTGTGAGTGTGTTAGTGTGAGTGTGTTAGTGAGTGTGTTAGTGAGTGTGTTAGTGTTAGTGAGTGTGTTAGTGAGTGTTAGTGTGTGTTAGTGAGTGTGTTAGTGTTAGTTTGTGTGTGTGTGTGTTAGTGAGTGAGTGTGTTAGTGAGTGAGTGTGAGTGAGTGTGTGTTAGTGAGTGTGTTAGTGAGTGTTAGTGTGAGTGATTGTGTTAGTGAGTGTGTTAGTTTTAGAGTGTGTTAGTGTTAGTGTGTGTCTGTTACTGAGTATGTTTGTGTGCGTCTGTCACTGAGTGTGTGTCTGTCAGTAAATGTGTGCGTCTGTTCATGAGAGTGTGTGTGTGTGTGTCTAAAGCACTTACCTTTCTCCAGCGCCGGGCTCCCTTGGCGCTGGGGATCTCTCCGTCCCGATCCGCCGCTCAGCTCCGAATGCACATGCGTGGCAAGAGCCACGCGCGCATTCAAACCGCCCATATAGGAAAGCATTACTCAATGCTTTCCTATGGACGTTCAGCGAGAATCGCAGAAAATCCTCTAGCGGCTGTCAATGAGACAGCCACTAGAGATGGATTAACCCTCAGTAAAACATAGCAGTTTCTCTGAAACTGCTGTTTTCAGCTGCAGGGTTAAAACTAGAGAGACCTGGCACCCAGACCACTTCATTGAGCTGATTTGATCTGGGTGTCTGTAGTGGTCCTTTAAGTGTATGTGTTTATGCATGCACTGGCGTACATACCGCGGTCGCACGGGTCGCAGCCCTGCGACCAGGTGCCCGCCCGCAATGTGTTGCGGCCCCAGCCCGCGCAGAGTAAGCGGCGGCCCACAGATCAGTTTTCGCACCGGGGCCCCATGGGTTGTGTGTACGCCACTGGTTATGGAAGACCAGGATGCTTCAATAGCGGCCTTCAGCTCTTCTGCATTGTTCGGTCTCATCTTTCTCTTGGCAATGCCCTATAGATTCTCTATGGGTGTCAGGTCAGGCAAGTTTGCTGGCCAATCAAGCACAGTAATCCCACAGTCATTGAACCAGGCTTTGGTGCTTTTGGCAGTGTGGGCAGGTGCCAAGTCCTGCTGGAAAATGAAGTCAGCATCCCCATAAAGCTCATCTGCGGAAGGAAGCATGAAGTGCTCCAAAATCTCCTGGTAGACGGCTGCGTTGACCCTGGACTTAATGAAGCACAGTGGACCAACACCAGCAGATGACATGGCTGACCCAAATCAACTGTGGAAATTTCACACTCGACTTCAAGCATCTTGCAGTGTGTGTCTCTCCATTCTTTCTCCAGACTCTGGGTCCTTGGTTTCCAAATGAGATGCAAAAGTTGCTCTCATCAGAAAAGAGGACTTTGGACCACTGAGCAACAGACCAGGTCTGTTTTTCTTTAGCCCAGGTAAGACGCTTCTGACGTTGTTTGTTGTTCAGGAGTGGCTTGACAAGAGGAATATGACATCTGAAGCCCATGTCCAGGATACGTCTGTGTGTGGTGGCTCTTGATGCACTGACTCCAGCCTCAGTCCACTCCTTGTGAAAGTCCCCAACACTTTTGAATAGCTTTTTCCTGACAATTCTCTCCAGGCTGCTGTCATCCCTGCTGCTTGTGCGCCTTTTTCTTCCACACTTTTCCCTTCCACATAACTTTCTATTTATGTGCTTTAATACAGCACTTTGGGAACATCCAACTTCCTTCGCAATTACCTTTTGAGGTTTTCCCTCCTTATGGAGGGTGTCACTGATGGTTTTCAGCACAACTGTCAGGTCAGCAGTCTTCCCCATGATTGTGATTCCTACTGAACCAGACTGAGAGACCATTTAAAGGCTCAGAAACCCTTTGCAGGTGTTATGACTTACTTAGCTGATTAGAGTGGGACACTGTGAGCCTAGAATATTGCACCTTTTCACAATATTCTAATTTGTGGATTTGGGGTTTTCATGAGCTGTAAGCCATAATCATCGCACTTATGACAAATCACAGCTTGAACTATCTTGATTTGCATGTAATGCGTCTATCTCATATAGTAGTCTCCCCTTTTACGTTACATTACTGAAATAAATGAACTTTTGCACGATATTCTGATTTGTAGAGTATCACCTGTATAACGTTCCAGGGTTCCAGGTTTTGATTTACTTTTTCTAATTAATAACAATAAAAATTACTAGTTCTATAAAACTTTTCCTGTGGGGGATTTTAAGGCACGGGACGTGCTCATGCAAAGTGTGAGGACTTCCAGGTTCATCTCACGGAGTCACACTAGGTGAAACAGCAGGAAAAATATGAATTCCATTAGTGACCTGATAGACTCACCTTTTCAGCATTTGCTCCGGAGACCCGTATAGACCAGATCAGACATAGCTTAGACCATATCTGTATAGAGCCAGCATGTGTGTCCGGGAAGATAGATAATCTCATAGGTAGTCAAATTCGCAAAAATGGTAGTCGTGCAGCATCTCTACGATATTGTCTTTCTCCCGGCAGCATATACTTTCTTCTTCACTTGGCATTGGCATACAACTTCCACATTGACACCATTCCATTGAACCAACTCGTATTGTAGTTGAAGAGTCAGAAAGACTTTCTTCACTAATGGGATCAGCAGAGGGATCCCAGGCCATGCTATTCAGCATCTCTGCATATACTTACTTGGGAAATGCTTCCTCCTAGGACTCTCCCTGGAATGAGACACCTGGTGGCAAGAAGAGGCAAACCCCCTGGTTTTGCACCCCTCCCTGTCACAGGTGCCTCATTCCAAGGTCCTATTTAACCTTGACCTGCAGAGAGTGGATTAAGTGGATTAATCTCATAAGAGCAGGCATTAGATTCTAAAGTAGGACCTGCCAAGATGCAGCCTCTTGGTTTCATATATATATAATACTGAGTAAATAATTTTTTTTATAAATATAATATTTACTTTGTAAAATGGCTGCTCCCTCGACTGAGTGGTGTAGGCTCTAGGCTGGGCACTAGGCAGAGGACGCGATTTTTATTAGTATGCAGGTTGGGGGAGGTGGTGGATAGAGGCGGACAGTGGGTGGCAAGTTGATGTCACTCAGTTCGCCCCTAGGGGATGTGCACACTACATGCATGTTCGGTGTCGCTTTTTACCTCTTAACAAAGAGATTCAATTAATCTCTATGTAAAGCATGTGATTGGTGGGACACTGCGCTTGACACGAATGCACTATGCATTTTCAATGCTTCTCAATGAGTGTAAGCTCATTGGAGGAGCGAAGCAAAAACAGTCAGCTGACCTGATGACGCGGCAGGGATAGGAGCCGACGGAGGCTGGCTGTATGAAGCGGCGCTGGAAATAAGATAAGAAAAGGATATATGGACAAACTTTAAAAGGTTAAAAGGGGGTTGCCAGGGTCACAGGGAAGGGGATAATTGAATTTAGGTATAAAATTCACTTTGTTTTCAGCCAGTATAGTTTCCCTCTAAGTATCTGGAGCCGAGTTGGCTGCTAGAATATGTTTATTTACAGGGCCGGGCAGCCTGAAGGTCCCAATTGGGCCTCCTGCATGTCCTCATGCTGTCACGGTTCTCCCACAGGCATCACTGGATTATTCTTTCCCACCACGTGTTTCTTTGCGTAACGTGTAATTTTGCCGCCAATCGTTATTGAGTTAGATCTAGGCAGTGCTCTCAGCAGCTTTACTGCCTGTATGGAGCGCCCCCACGTGAACACATGTCAGAGTTGGAGTAAGAGGTGCGCTGCTGGTAGGCAGTACTTATACTGCTGAGCATCCACCACCAAAGCATTATGGGATATGTAGTTCTACCATTCTGCCATTTGGCAATCCTTAGTTTTAAAGTGGTTCCATCCAGTAACAGCAGGTAAATGCCAGAATTGTCATTGAGATGCCTGTCACATGCTAGGTAGGGGTGGATGCTATGAAAGGAAGGGGTAGAAGGGGATGCTATGAATAGAATGGGTAGTGGGAAGATATGAATGGTAGGGAAGGTGATGGAGCTATGAATGGAGGGGGTAGGGAAGGGAGCTATGATTGGAAGGGATATGGGAGGGAGCTATGAATGGAGGGGGTAGCTCCCTCCCTGCAAAAAAGGTAAGCAGGAGGGGAGAAAAAAATAATAATTTTTAATTGATTACAAAAAATGAAAAAAATGAAAAATGAAATGGAGAGGCTGGAGTTGCAACATACTAACAAACTCTCACCAATATCTCACACAGGCTACATATCCACATACATATTACACTCAGGAATCACACACAGCTGTCACACACATCACTCTCAGCCACCACACACCCACATTACACTCAGGAGTCACACAGACACAAACCACATGCAGCCATCACACATACACATACATCTTACACAGCACATCAGCCATCACACATATTACACTCAGGAATTACACACAACACATTCAGCCACCACACATCCACATATATATTACACTCAGGAATTACACACAACACAATCAGCCACCACACACCCACATATATATTACACTCAGGAATTACACACAACACAATCAGCCACCACATACACATTACACTCAGGAATCACACACAGCTATCACAAAAAGCACACTCAGCCACCACACACCCTCATTACACATTATTCAGGAATTACACAGCTCCCATACAACACACACACACACACCGCTACAGTCATAATGGGAAAATCAATCCACAAAAAAACTTACATTGGTCATACATTTAACGTTAAGGTTTGTTAGGTATTCCACCTGATGTAAACGCACATTTTCCTTTAAATAAGTTATTTATTAGATCTGTAAATTGTGATAGAATCATTGTGCACATTACTATAAGTTGTATTGCTGCAGTAATTGAGCTATGTGTAACATGGTGTGAGTTTTAATGCAATGATGTCATGTCAGGGTATTTATATCGGCAGACATTTTGTGCTATGATAGAAATACAAAGTGTATATTCTGAAGTCATTGTTGAACAGACCAGACTCCATTTTGTTATTTTCAAGTTTCAAGTTAACAAAGAGACACAGAATTTCTATCCTTTCTCTAAAACTGACCGCTTTGCCCGAGCTGAATGGAATGTGTAGTATAAACAAACCAAATAGATAAAGAAATGAGAATGGGGATGGATAGACTGTCTAAATGCTAATGGAATAGAATAAATTCTAAACCCTGACATAGGTGACAGGGAAGATTAAATTATTATTTTACTTTCTATCCCTAACAGATTCCCATTGTATTTAGGGGTCATTTGTAGTATTACAAACTGTCATATTAGCAATTACTACAGAAAATGCAGTCACATAGTCTGAGAAAGACCCTTTGAAGTGAAAGGATACTTAAAATTATAGCCACCATATAGATAACGTAAATTACGTCAAAATAGCCACCAGGAAAAGTTAACTCTTTCCTGGATAGGTATGTTTAGTGGGACAAGACTGCCAGCTTGAGTCCAAATACTAAAATGGTTACCTAGAAAGAAACCACACCTACAGCGTTGTGATTGGCTATAAGCCACTGACGAACAGACAAAGTTTTTCCTTTATAAAGTCAAGCATTCAGAGATCCAGGATTGAGAGATCGATCAAGGCCAGGAGGGACAATGCAGAGAAGCCTATGACACTCAGAAACTCTTGCACTCCATGCAGAGGAAGAGACCCATGACAAACAAGCTACCTGAGAATATCTGATGAGAAAATATCTACTTAACTGGTAAATATACTGGCTTCCATTAATTAATTAAAATTAATTAAAATTAATAGCATGATATATGACTGGATAAATCATTATTAGATTTCATATTTAGAAATCTTATTAATAAGAAATACATTATTACACTTTTTACTCTGCAGGTAAAAACAATAACTTTGTATTTATGTGAGATATCACGTTAGCATATCGTGACATTTATCCAGCTGTATTGATTTGCTCTAAAATAAGATAAAATATCTGTTAGACAAATGAATTAAAATATCAGCTTATATAACATAGTAAGATTTCTCATTGGATGAATACAAGGAAATGACTAATGACTATGACTGGTTTAAATGTTATTTTATTTAAAATTACACAAGAGTAGATCTTAATTACTTACGAGGTCTAGCCAGTATTGAAAGGGTTATTTCTAACTGCCAGCTGAAAGTTTTTATGGCTTTATTGCTCTACACTGCAGCTCTAAGGAATTCTCTTCTCCCCGTGAAACTTTCACATTCCTTCTCTGTGAAGAAAGGATCATAAATCTCTTGACAGCTAATGCTATAGATTCTATACTGTATTAGCCAGGAAACGTATTGCCACTTTGTATTGCATATTGTTTTATTCTGAATTTCCATTGATTATTATCATGCATGTTACTTATATTATTATCATTTGAATATAAAAATAAATATTATCTATTTTTATAACAAATCTGTGACTAATTGATATGATATACATTTCACTTATAACGATAAACGTTCTTTGGGATCTGAGAATTAAATTAGTGGGTAATTCTCAATCTGTTTACTATCATTATCCCATAAATATCCCCACAGTCAGTACTATACTCACACCCACCAGATAGTGCGATGAGTTTTATTACTGTGGAGCTATGATACATTCATCTACTATACACAATACTGTAAGTTTTATTGCTGTGGAGCTATGTTAATAAATTCATACACACTGCACATTACTGTGAGTTTTAGCGTTTCTGGTTCAACTGACAGGAGTTTCCAGGGCCGGCAATGCGAAGCTTACATTGACAGAGGGGCGACAAGGAGAAGCAGAGCCTGGGATGGAGAACGGGAGTGTAGGGAGGAAGGGCGGGTAGGGAATCTGGCCCAGGTTGTCTTCTCCTTACATGTCGCGGAGTACCACACCTGCGGTCCCGAGGAGGGACCAGGCGGGCAGGAGTCGGCGACAACTGGACACTCCGGTGCCTGGCAAGGCGGACGGAAGGTCGGCTACCCCGCGGCCAGAAGCAGACGGGGGCACCAGCGGTGAGTCCATAACTGCACCACAGTCAGGGACATTCTTAGACTGCTTAAAATTGTTTTTAGACTCTTGGTCGGGGGAAGGGGAGGCACATAAGTTCAGTAGGGTGTGGTCCCCAGAGCGTGTCAGGGAGGCGGACATTAGGAAAGCAGGGACGCCAGCTAAGAAGTCAAGTGTTGGGGAGTCAGGTGGTACGGCCTCTTCGGTGGGGCAGCCGGAAGGGGAAGGTGAGCAGGCGGTAACATGTGGTGACATCTCAGAGGCCGCGCGGCAAAATGTTTACGTGTCTTTTGCGGGGCCTTTGGGATGTCACTTGAAGGTGGAGATGAAGGAAATAATTTGGAAAGGGGAATTCGTGGAATTTTTTTCCCTTCTTCCCCTCGAGGAATTTCTGGATCTGAAGGACGAAGACAAAAAAAAGATGCTAAAAAAGAGGAGGAAGAGAAAAGGCGGAGGTATCGTAAGATACCAAAGACCTTCGGAAATTGGCTTAGGGCCTTTTGTATTTTTGCAAGCGTCATCAGGGAGAAGCGCCCCGACTGCTGCTCGCAACTCTTCTGTTACCTCGACGGCATAGGGGATACGTACAGGACATACGGGGGGTTAGTATGGTGGAAGTATGACGAACAGTTTTGTCAACGGCTGGCAGCTAACCCGTCCATGCGCTGGGACCAAATGGACCTGCCATTATGGATGAGGATTATGATGGCGCAAAAGAGCGTGCCCTTTCCTGGGACAGCCGGCACGGCCACAGGAAGCGCGGTGTCGGCGGGACAGAAGAAAGGGTTCTGCTGGTCGTACAATGAGGGGCAATGTAAGTGGGGAGCTTCGTGCAGATTTCGACACGAGTGTTCGGGATGCGGCGGGAACCACGGAGCCAACAGATGCTTCAAAAAAGGTAAGCCCACGGCGGGGGGGGGAACGACTGGGGCTACCGCCCCCACGACTGCAACTGGGGGTATCACCGGTGACAGTCGACGTGATGTAGCCTTGGCTAAGGCAATACGCTGATCGAGCTGGGGCTAGGTTCTTGTGGCAGGGATTCGTGGAGGGCTTCAGAATCCCCTTCAAAGTGCATGGGTCAGGGAAATTAAGTGCTAATCTGAAATCGGTAAGGGAACACCCGGGGGTGGTTCGGGAGAAGTTACGTAACTAGGTCCAATTGGGAAGGATGGCGGGCCATTTTCGGTCCCGCCATTGGCGGATTTGAGGGTGTCCCCTTTGGGGGTGGTCCCCAAGAAGGAAGTGGGCAAGTTCCGTTTGATTCATCACCTATCGCACCCAAAAGGGGTCTCAGTGAATGATGACATCGATGCAGATCTATGCTCTGTCTCCTATACATCATTCGACAAAGCCGTTGAGCTGGTTCGGAGAGCAGGGCACGGGGCGCTGATGGCGAAGGTTGACGTGGAAGCAGCCTTCCAGCTGCTTCCCATCCTTCCGGAGTGTCATCACCTGCTGGGTTGCCACTTCGAAGGGGGATTTTTCGTGGACTTATGTCTACCTATGTGCTGTTCCATATCGTGTGCCTACTTCGAGAAGTTTAATACGTTTCTCGAATGGGTGGTACGTCAGGAGTCGGGCGGGGGTGCGGTAGTGCACTACTTGGACGACTTCCTGTTAGTGAGTGTGTTAGTGAGTGTTAGTGTGTGTTAGTGAGTGTGTTAGTGTTAGTTTGTGTGTGTGTGTGTTAGTGAGTGAGTGTGTTAGTGAGTGAGTGTGAGTGAGTGTGTGTTAGTGAGTGTGTTAGTGAGTGTTAGTGTGAGTGATTGTGTTAGTGAGTGTGTTAGTTTTAGAGTGTGTTAGTGTTAGTGTGTGTCTGTTACTGAGTATGTTTGTGTGCGTCTGTCACTGAGTGTGTGTCTGTCAGTAAATGTGTGCGTCTGTTCATGAGAGTGTGTGTGTGTGTGTCTAAAGCACTTACCTTTCTCCAGCGCCGGGCTCCCTTGGCGCTGGGGATCTCTCCGTCCCGATCCGCCGCTCAGCTCCGAATGCACATGCGTGGCAAGAGCCACGCGCGCATTCAAACCGCCCATATAGGAAAGCATTACTCAATGCTTTCCTATGGACGTTCAGCGAGAATCGCAGAAAATCCTCTAGCGGCTGTCAATGAGACAGCCACTAGAGATGGATTAACCCTCAGTAAAACATAGCAGTTTCTCTGAAACTGCTGTTTTCAGCTGCAGGGTTAAAACTAGAGAGACCTGGCACCCAGACCACTTCATTGAGCTGATTTGATCTGGGTGTCTGTAGTGGTCCTTTAAGTGTATGTGTTTATGCATGCACTGGCGTACATACCGCGGTCGCACGGGTCGCAGCCCTGCGACCAGGTGCCCGCCCGCAATGTGTTGCGGCCCCAGCCCGCGCAGAGTAAGCGGCGGCCCACAGATCAGTTTTCGCACCGGGGCCCCATGGGTTGTGTGTACGCCACTGGTTATGGAAGACCAGGATGCTTCAATAGCGGCCTTCAGCTCTTCTGCATTGTTCGGTCTCATCTTTCTCTTGGCAATGCCCTATAGATTCTCTATGGGTGTCAGGTCAGGCAAGTTTGCTGGCCAATCAAGCACAGTAATCCCACAGTCATTGAACCAGGCTTTGGTGCTTTTGGCAGTGTGGGCAGGTGCCAAGTCCTGCTGGAAAATGAAGTCAGCATCCCCATAAAGCTCATCTGCGGAAGGAAGCATGAAGTGCTCCAAAATCTCCTGGTAGACGGCTGCGTTGACCCTGGACTTAATGAAGCACAGTGGACCAACACCAGCAGATGACATGGCTGACCCAAATCAACTGTGGAAATTTCACACTCGACTTCAAGCATCTTGCAGTGTGTGTCTCTCCATTCTTTCTCCAGACTCTGGGTCCTTGGTTTCCAAATGAGATGCAAAAGTTGCTCTCATCAGAAAAGAGGACTTTGGACCACTGAGCAACAGACCAGGTCTGTTTTTCTTTAGCCCAGGTAAGACGCTTCTGACGTTGTTTGTTGTTCAGGAGTGGCTTGACAAGAGGAATATGACATCTGAAGCCCATGTCCAGGATACGTCTGTGTGTGGTGGCTCTTGATGCACTGACTCCAGCCTCAGTCCACTCCTTGTGAAAGTCCCCAACACTTTTGAATAGCTTTTTCCTGACAATTCTCTCCAGGCTGCTGTCATCCCTGCTGCTTGTGCGCCTTTTTCTTCCACACTTTTCCCTTCCACATAACTTTCTATTTATGTGCTTTAATACAGCACTTTGGGAACATCCAACTTCCTTCGCAATTACCTTTTGAGGTTTTCCCTCCTTATGGAGGGTGTCACTGATGGTTTTCAGCACAACTGTCAGGTCAGCAGTCTTCCCCATGATTGTGATTCCTACTGAACCAGACCAGGTTCATCTCACGGAGTCACACTAGGTGAAACAGCAGGAAAAATATGAATTCCATTAGTGACCTGATAGACTCACCTTTTCAGCATTTGCTCCGGAGACCCGTATAGACCAGATCAGACATAGCTTAGACCATATCTGTATAGAGCCAGCATGTGTGTCCGGGAAGATAGATAATCTCATAGGTAGTCAAATTCGCAAAAATGGTAGTCGTGCAGCATCTCTACGATATTGTCTTTCTCCCGGCAGCATATACTTTCTTCTTCACTTGGCATTGGCATACAACTTCCACATTGACACCATTCCATTGAACCAACTCTTATTGTAGTTGAAGAGTCAGAAAGACTTTCTTCACTAATGGGATCAGCAGAGGGATCCCAGGCCATGCTATTCAGCATCTCTGCATATACTTACTTGGGAAATGCTTCCTCCTAGGACTCTCCCTGGAATGAGACACCTGGTGGCAAGAAGAGGCAAACCCCCTGGTTTTGCACCCCTCCCTGTCACAGGTGCCTCATTCCAAGGTCCTATTTAACCTTGACCTGCAGAGAGTGGATTAAGTGGATTAATCTCATAAGAGCAGGCATTAGATTCTAAAGTAGGACCTGCCAAGATGCAGCCTCTTGGTTTCATATATATATAATACTGAGTAAATAAATTTTTTTATAAATATAATATTTACTTTGTAAAATGGCTGCTCCCTCGACTGAGTGGTGTAGGCTCTAGGCTGGGCACTAGGCAGAGGACGCGATTTTTATTAGTATGCAGGTTGGGGGAGGTGGTGGATAGAGGCGGACAGTGGGTGGCAAGTTGATGTCACTCAGTTCGCCCCTAGGGGATGTGCACACTACATGCATGTTCGGTGTCGCTTTTTACCTCTTAACAAAGAGATTCAATTAATCTCTATGTAAAGCATGTGATTGGTGGGACACTGCGCTTGACACGAATGCACTATGCATTTTCAATGCTTCTCAATGAGTGTAAGCTCATTGGAGGAGCGAAGCAAAAACAGTCAGCTGACCTGATGACGCGGCAGGGATAGGAGCCGACGGAGGCTGGCTGTATGAAGCGGCGCTGGAAATAAGATAAGAAAAGGATATATGGACAAACTTTAAAAGGTTAAAAGGGGGTTGCCAGGGTCACAGGGAAGGGGATAATTGAATTTAGGTATAAAATTCACTTTGTTTTCAGCCAGTATAGTTTCCCTCTAAGTATCTGGAGCCGAGTTGGCTGCTAGAATATGTTTATTTACAGGGCCGGGCAGCCTGAAGGTCCCAATTGGGCCTCCTGCATGTCCTCATGCTGTCACGGTTCTCCCACAGGCATCACTGGATTATTCTTTCCCACCACGTGTTTCTTTGCGTAACGTGTAATTTTGCCGCCAATCGTTATTGAGTTAGATCTAGGCAGTGCTCTCAGCAGCTTTACTGCCTGTATGGAGCGCCCCCACGTGAACACATGTCAGAGTTGGAGTAAGAGGTGCGCTGCTGGTAGGCAGTACTTATACTGCTGAGCATCCACCACCAAAGCATTATGGGATATGTAGTTCTACCATTCTGCCATTTGGCAATCCTTAGTTTTAAAGTGGTTCCATCCAGTAACAGCAGGTAAATGCCAGAATTGTCATTGAGATGCCTGTCACATGCTAGGTAGGGGTGGATGCTATGAAAGGAAGGGGTAGAAGGGGATGCTATGAATAGAATGGGTAGTGGGAAGATATGAATGGTAGGGAAGGTGATGGAGCTATGAATGGAGGGGGTAGGGAAGGGAGCTATGATTGGAAGGGATATGGGAGGGAGCTATGAATGGAGGGGGTAGCTCCCTCCCTGCAAAAAAGGTAAGCAGGAGGGGAGAAAAAAATAATAATTTTTAATTGATTACAAAAAATGAAAAAAATGAAAAATGAAATGGAGAGGCTGGAGTTGCAACATACTAACAAACTCTCACCAATATCTCACACAGGCTACATATCCACATACATATTACACTCAGGAATCACACACAGCTGTCACACACATCACTCTCAGCCACCACACACCCACATTACACTCAGGAGTCACACAGACACAAACCACATGCAGCCATCACACATACACATACATCTTACACAGCACATCAGCCATCACACATATTACACTCAGGAATTACACACAACACATTCAGCCACCACACATCCACATATATATTACACTCAGGAATTACACACAACACAATCAGCCACCACACACCCACATATATATTACACTCAGGAATTACACACAACACAATCAGCCACCACATACACATTACACTCAGGAATCACACACAGCTATCACAAAAAGCACACTCAGCCACCACACACCCTCATTACACATTATTCAGGAATTACACAGCTCCCATACAACACACACACACACACCGCTACAGTCATAATGGGAAAATCAATCCACAAAAAAACTTACATTGGTCATACATTTAACGTTAAGGTTTGTTAGGTATTCCACCTGATGTAAACGCACATTTTCCTTTAAATAAGTTATTTATTAGATCTGTAAATTGTGATAGAATCATTGTGCACATTACTATAAGTTGTATTGCTGCAGTAATTGAGCTATGTGTAACATGGTGTGAGTTTTAATGCAATGATGTCATGTCAGGGTATTTATATCGGCAGACATTTTGTGCTATGATAGAAATACAAAGTGTATATTCTGAAGTCATTGTTGAACAGACCAGACTCCATTTTGTTATTTTCAAGTTTCAAGTTAACAAAGAGACACAGAATTTCTATCCTTTCTCTAAAACTGACCGCTTTGCCCGAGCTGAATGGAATGTGTAGTATAAACAAACCAAATAGATAAAGAAATGAGAATGGGGATGGATAGACTGTCTAAATGCTAATGGAATAGAATAAATTCTAAACCCAGACATAGGTGACAGGGAAGATTAAATTATTATTTTACTTTCTATCCCTAACAGATTCCCATTGTATTTAGGGGTCATTTGTAGTATTACAAACTGTCATATTAGCAATTACTACAGAAAATGCAGTCACATAGTCTGAGAAAGACCCTTTGAAGTGAAAGGATACTTAAAATTATAGCCACCATATAGATAACGTAAATTACGTCAAAATAGCCACCAGGAAAAGTTAACTCTTTCCTGGATAGGTATGTTTAGTGGGACAAGACTGCCAGCTTGAGTCCAAATACTAAAATGGTTACCTAGAAAGAAACCACACCTACAGCGTTGTGATTGGCTATAAGCCACTGACGAACAGACAAAGTTTTTCCTTTATAAAGTCAAGCATTCAGAGATCCAGGATTGAGAGATCGATCAAGGCCAGGAGGGACAATGCAGAGAAGCCTATGACACTCAGAAACTCTTGCACTCCATGCAGAGGAAGAGACCCATGACAAACAAGCTACCTGAGAATATCTGATGAGAAAATATCTACTTAACTGGTAAATATACTGGCTTCCATTAATTAATTAAAATTAATTAAAATGAATAGCATGATATATGACTGGATAAATCATTATTAGATTTCATATTTAGAAATCTTATTAATAAGAAATACATTATTACACTTTTTACTCTGCAGGTAAAAACAATAACTTTGTATTTATGTGAGATATCACGTTAGCATATCGTGACATTTATCCAGCTGTATTGATTTGCTCTAAAATAAGATAAAATATCTGTTAGACAAATGAATTAAAATATCAGCTTATATAACATAGTAAGATTTCTCATTGGATGAATACAAGGAAATGACTAATGACTATGACTGGTTTAAATGTTATTTTATTTAAAATTACACAAGAGTAGATCTTAATTACTTACGAGGTCTAGCCAGTATTGAAAGGGTTATTTCTAACTGCCAGCTGAAAGTTTTTATGGCTTTATTGCTCTACACTGCAGCTCTAAGGAATTCTCTTCTCCCCGTGAAACTTTCACATTCCTTCTCTGTGAAGAAAGGATCATAAATCTCTTGACAGCTAATGCTATAGATTCTATACTGTATTAGCCAGGAAACGTATTGCCACTTTGTATTGCATATTGTTTTATTCTGAATTTCCATTGATTATTATCATGCATGTTACTTATATTATTATCATTTGAATATAAAAATAAATATTATCTATTTTTATAACAAATCTGTGACTAATTGATATGATATACATTTCACTTATAACGATAAACGTTCTTTGGGATCTGAGAATTAAATTAGTGGGTAATTCTCAATCTGTTTACTATCATTATCCCATAAATATCCCCACAGTCAGTACTATACTCACACCCACCAGATAGTGCGATGAGTTTTATTACTGTGGAGCTATGATACATTCATCTACTATACACAATACTGTAAGTTTTATTGCTGTGGAGCTATGTTAATAAATTCATACACACTGCACATTACTGTGAGTTTTAGCGTTTCTGGTTCAACTGACAGGAGTTTCCAGGGCCGGCAATGCGAAGCTTACATTGACAGAGGGGCGACAAGGAGAAGCAGAGCCTGGGATGGAGAACGGGAGTGTAGGGAGGAAGGGCGGGTAGGGAATCTGGCCCAGGTTGTCTTCTCCTTACATGTCGTGGAGTACCACACCTGCGGTCCCGAGGAGGGACCAGGCGGGCAGGAGTCGGCGACAACTGGACACTCCGGTGCCTGGCAAGGCGGACGGAAGGTCGGCTACCCCGCGGCCAGAAGCAGACGGGGGCACCAGCGGTGAGTCCATAACTGCACCACAGTCAGGGACATTCTTAGACTGCTTAAAATAGTTTTTAGACTCTTGGTCGGGGGAAGGGGAGGCACATAAGTTCAGTAGGGTGTGGTCCCCAGAGCGTGTCAGGGAGGCGGACATTAGGAAAGCAGGGACGCCAGCTAAGAAGTCAAGTGTTGGGGAGTCAGGTGGTACGGCCTCTTCGGTGGGGCAGCCGGAAGGGGAAGGTGAGCAGGCGGTAACATGTGGTGACATCTCAGAGGCCGCGCGGCAAAATGTTTACGTGTCTTTTGCGGGGCCTTTGGGATGTCACTTGAAGGTGGAGATGAAGGAAATAATTTGGAAAGGGGAATTCGTGGAATTTTTTTCCCTTCTTCCCCTCGAGGAATTTCTGGATCTGAAGGACGAAGACAAAAAAAAGATGCTAAAAAAGAGGAGGAAGAGAAAAGGCGGAGGTATCGTAAGATACCAAAGACCTTCGGAAATTGGCTTAGGGCCTTTTGTATTTTTGCAAGCGTCATCAGGGAGAAGCGCCCCGACTGCTGCTCGCAACTCTTCTGTTACCTCGACGGCATAGGGGATACGTACAGGACATACGGGGGGTTAGTATGGTGGAAGTATGACGAACAGTTTTGTCAACGGCTGGCAGCTAACCCGTCCATGCGCTGGGACCAAATGGACCTGCCATTATGGATGAGGATTATGATGGCGCAAAAGAGCGTGCCCTTTCCTGGGACAGCCGGCACGGCCACAGGAAGCGCGGTGTCGGCGGGACAGAAGAAAGGGTTCTGCTGGTCGTACAATGAGGGGCAATGTAAGTGGGGAGCTTCGTGCAGATTTCGACACGAGTGTTCGGGATGCGGCGGGAACCACGGAGCCAACAGATGCTTCAAAAAAGGTAAGCCCACGGCGGGGGGGGGGAACGACTGGGGCTACCGCCCCCACGACTGCAACTGGGGGTATCACCGGTGACAGTCGACGTGATGTAGCCTTGGCTAAGGCAATACGCTGATCGAGCTGGGGCTAGGTTCTTGTGGCAGGGATTCGTGGAGGGCTTCAGAATCCCCTTCAAAGTGCATGGGTCAGGGAAATTAAGTGCTAATCTGAAATCGGTAAGGGAACACCCGGGGGTGGTTCGGGAGAAGTTACGTAACTAGGTCCAATTGGGAAGGATGGCGGGCCATTTTCGGTCCCGCCATTGGCGGATTTGAGGGTGTCCCCTTTGGGGGTGGTCCCCAAGAAGGAAGTGGGCAAGTTCCGTTTGATTCATCACCTATCGCACCCAAAAGGGGTCTCAGTGAATGATGACATCGATGCAGATCTATGCTCTGTCTCCTATACATCATTCGACAAAGCCGTTGAGCTGGTTCGGAGAGCAGGGCACGGGGCGCTGATGGCGAAGGTTGACGTGGAAGCAGCCTTCCAGCTGCTTCCCATCCTTCCGGAGTGTCATCACCTGCTGGGTTGCCACTTCGAAGGGGGATTTTTCGTGGACTTATGTCTACCTATGTGCTGTTCCATATCGTGTGCCTACTTCGAGAAGTTTAATACGTTTCTCGAATGGGTGGTACGTCAGGAGTCGGGCGGGGGTGCGGTAGTGCACTACTTGGACGACTTCCTGTGCGTCGGCCCAAGGGACTCGGATCGGTGCGGGCAGATCTTGAAGGTATTCCAGTGGGTAGCAAGTTCATTCGGGGTGCCCTTAGCGGAAGACAAGACGGTGGGCCCCACCCCTTGCCTTCGTTTTCTAGGATTAGAAATCGACACGGGCATAGGGGAGTGCAGATTGCCCAGGGACAAACTGATTAGCCTGCGGCAATTGGTGGACACGGTCAAGAGTGCAAGAAAGGTCACATTACGGGGGTTACAGTCCCTGGTAGGGAGCCTTAACTTCGCTTGTAGGGTCATCCCTATGGGGAGGGTTTTTTGCAGGCGGTTGGCTCAAGCGACGAGCGGGGTGCGGCTGCCGTCCCATTATATTCGAGTGTCGGCGGATATGAAAGAGGATTTGGGGGTGTGGGACTGGTTCTTAAGCTGCTTTAACGGGAGGGTGTTTTTTCGCGAGCCAGCCGTGTCATCGGAGGTGCTGGGCCTGTTCACGGACGCGTCAGGCAGCATTGGTTTCGGGGCATACCTGGCGGGCAAATGGTGTGCGGAGGGGTGGCCGAAGTCTTGGAAGGCAAGCCCACTGATCAGAAATTTAGCGTTCTTGGAATTCTTCCAAGTTGTGGTAGCGGTGGCATTATGGGGTCCGGAGCTAGCGAATAAGAGAGTTGTGTTTTACTCCGACAACATGGCAGTGGTGCAGGCCATCAACAACATGTCTGCATCCTCACCACCGGTGGTGCGCCTATTGCGGCAGCTAGTACTTCTCTGTATGTCTTTCAACATAGTGTTTAGGGCTAAGCACATCCCGGGGTTTACGAATGTAGTGGCTGATGCGCTGTCTCGTTTACAGTGGGACCGCTTTCGGGAGGCAGCACCAGACGCGCAAGTACAGAGGCAAGCATGCCCGGTCGAGATGTGTCGTTCACGTTATTGCAAAGGTTAGTAGGGGCGTTGCCAGAACTTTGTCATTCTTCGTTCGGGGTGGCGTTGTTTGCGGGGGCTTTCGTGTGGGCGTTTTTTGGGGCTTTCCGGATCGGGGAGCTGGTCAGTGCAAACAAAGCCGGGACGGGCGGTTTGCAGCTCGAAGACGTTGAGGTAGGTACCAACAGAGTGCGGATCAGGCTGGGCCGCTCGAAGACGGACATTTTTGGTAAGGGTTGCACGGTGGTGTTGTTCGAGCTGCCGGGATCTGGGGTGTGCCCGATAGGGCTGGGCACGGGATACTTGGCACTACGCCGGCCGGTACGGGATGTTTTTTCAGGCACATGGACGGCACGGCGCTGTTGCGCTTTCAGTTCATCAGGGTTTTTCGCTTGGGCCTACAGAAGCTGGGCTTGGAGCCCAAGCAGTTTGGAACGCACTCATTTAGGATTGGGGCAGCGACAGAAGCGGCGCGGCTGGGTCTAGGGAACGACCGCATCAAACGTATAGGGAGATGGGAATCCTTACGTTTCCGCTCTTACATCAGACCTGACATGTTGGTCTGAATTGGGGGAGGAAAAAGGATGGGGTGAAGTATGTGGGGCCTCTACCAAGTCACTGACATCTGTTTCCTTGCAGGTTGGAAGGTGTGGCTAATCGGCCCCTCGTTTGTTTACTGGGCGCAGAAGAGGGCCGCAGTTAGAAGAAATGGAACACAGCTGGGCTTTCCTCTGGAGCAGACGGTGATATCATGGTTTGGTTTCCGGGGGTTTAGTTGGCAAAGTTTGAGTAGAGTGTTGTTTAGGAAAATTGCAAGGGGGACAGCCCCGGATGTTTTAGTGGTTCACGGCGGGGGGAACGACCTGGGTCTGATCCCCAAACGGGAACTGGTACGGAGAATGAAGAGAGACATGGATCGGCTGCTGGAGCTGTTTCCTGGCGTGGTGGTGGTTTGGTCCGAAATGGTGCCTCGTTTTACGTGGAGACACGCTAGGAATCCAGCTGCAATGGCCCGATGCAGGAGTAAGGTCAATAGGACCATGGCGTTTTTTGTTAGACGGTTGGGCGGGGTCATGGTAAGGCACCAGGGCCGGCGCGTCCATAAGGCAGCACAGGCGGCCGCCTTAGGGCGCACGGGCTCTGGGGGCGCAAGATTTCAGTGACCGGCAGGAGGGAAGCTCTCCCTCCTGCCGGGCCACCATCTCTGCCCCGGTGCGGCGTGCGGCTGTGCTGTAATCAGACGCGGCGAGGGAGCTCTAACCTCTCTGCTCTGCTCCCTCGCGCGCTGCCTGTCTGCTGATACCGCGGGAGCCGGAATATGACGTCATATTCCGGCTCCCGCGGTATCAGCAGACAGGCAGCGCACGAGGGAGCAGAGCAGAGAGGTTAGAGCTCCCTCGCCGCGTCTGATTACAGCACAGCCGCACGCCGCCCAGCAGCCCCACTGGACCCCAGGGAAGGATTCATCATCCACACCAGCTCTCCAGGTAGGGAGGCTGGGTGGAAAATATTTATTTGTAAAATAATTAGTGAGTGTATGTGTGTGAGTGTATGTGTCTGTATGTGTGTGAGTGTATGTGTCTGTATGTGTGTGAGTGTATGTGTCTGTATGTGTGTGAGTGTGTGAGTGTATGTGTCTGTGTGTGTGTGTGTATGTGTCTGTGTGTATGTGTCTGTGTGTGTGTGAGTGTATGTGTCTGTATGTGTGTAAGTGTATGTGTCTGTATGTGTGTGAGTGTATGTGTCTGTATGTGTGTGAGTGTATGTGTCTGTGTGTGAGTGTATGTGTCTGTGTGTGAGTGTATGTGTCTGTGTGTCTGTGTGTGAGTGTGTGTGTATGTGTCTGTGTGTGAGTGTGAGTGTATGTGTCTGTGTGTGAGTGTATGTGTCTGTGTGTGAGTGTATGTGTCTGTGTGTGAGTGTATGTGTCTGTGTGTGAGTGTGAGTGCATGTGTCTGTGTGTGAGTGTATGTGTCTGTGTGTGTGTGTGTGAGTGACGGCGTGTGCGTCTGTGAGTGACGGCGTGTGCGTCTGTGAGTGACGGCGTCTGCGAGTGACGGCGTGTGCGTCTGCGAGTGACGGCGTGTGCGTCTGCGAGTGATGGTGTGTGCGTCTGCGAGTGACGGCGTGTGCGTCTGCGAGTGACGGTGTGTGCGTCTGCGAGTGACCGCGTGTGCGTCTGCTAGTGACAGCGTGTGCGTCTGCGAGTGACGGCGTGTGCGTCTGCGAGTGACGGCGTGTGTGTCTGCGAGTGACAGTGTGTGTCTGCGAGTGACAGTGTGTGTCTGCGAGTGACAGTGTGCGTCTGCGAGTGACAGTGTGCGTCTGCGAGTGACAGTGTGCGTCTGCGAGTGACAGCATGTGTGTGAGTGAGTGCGTCTGTGTGTGTGCATGTGAGTGTATGAGTGTGTTTGTCAGTGTATGATGAGTGTGTCAGTGTATGATGAGTGTGTTTGTCAGTGTATGAGTGTGTGTCTGTCAAATCAGTGAGAGTATGTTTGTCATTGAGTCTGTGTGTGACTATCAGTGTGTCTGTCAATGAGTCTGTGTCTGTCGGTGACGTCTGTGTGTTTGTCATTGAGTGTATGACTGTCAGTGTGTACAGAGTGTAGCGGAGCGGAGCGCGGTACAGGAGCTTCTGTTTCCTGTACCTGGCCAGACTGACAGGAGGTGCTCACAGAGAGAGCACTCCCTGTCAGTTCGGCCGGGTACAGAAAACTGAAGCTCCTGTACCGTGCTCCGCTCCGCTACACTCTGTACACACTGACACACCAGGAAGGGGAGTGTGACCACTAAAGTGGTGTGGGGTGCACCAAGGGACAGGGAGGGAATGGGAGAGAAACACCAAGAGACAGGGAAAAGAGGGGGGAGGGGAGAAGAACACTAAGGGACAGGGAAGGGACCAGGGAGGGGCTGGTTAAGAGGCACATAGGTGAAGATGTTTTTTTTTAGGGGGGGGGCGGAAAAATGCATCTTCGCCTATGTACCTAAAAATCCAAGCACCGGCCCTGTAAGGAACCGGGAGTTGGAGGGCATGTTACTCAGGTATTTTAGAAAGGATGGTGTACACTTGTTGGATGTAGGGAGCGATCTACTTAACTTGGGCTTTCAGGAGGGTATTAGCCGGGCCCTGTTTCAGTGGGGTGGGGGTCGCACATTGTCTTAAGGGTTCAAGTCATGTGCTGTGGCGGAACAGGGCGTGGTAAAGTCGGAATTATGGTGGAGTGGAAGTGGACAGGAGTGGAAGTGGACAGGCCAAGGTCTAGGCTTGAGTAGGCCAGATGGAAATAAGGTTGGTAGGTTCAAGCTCTTTGGTGGCTACGAACCTAGGGGTGTAGGGGTGTCTGGGGTACACCCCTACAGTTAACTTATGGAGCTGGGGCCTCTTTGGTAGGCCGTGTGTTACAAGTTAAATGTTATATTTGGATGTTAATTATTGTTCAGGTGGTAGGGTCATTGTCAGGGGTATTGTGCGGGGGGAGAATAACATGATGTCATTTTGACAATGACCCTAAATATGTTAATTTATTTATATATCTAAGATTTAATAAAGCTGTGGACTTTATACTCCAACAGTATAAACGGTGTCTGTGTCTCATTTAAGTTAAGGTTTAAATTAGCACCTGCCGAATAACGACGGTGCACATGTCATGACAAATTGTATCATTCACCTGTCATTCCATAGAAAAGCGCTATAATCCCAGTTTCTTTTCATTTTACAATTTGCTGCTGTACTTGGGGAACACCTGTGGTAAAGGTTAATTTGCTATGTAACACAGATTTGCCTGCAAATTAGTTTATATTTTGCTTCCCATTGTACTCTATGGGCATTCACCCTTGTCATTCCATAGAAAACAATGAAAATCCCACTTTATCTCAATTTTAAATATTGCCGCTGAACCTGGAGAGTGAGCCTGCAAAATATTTATGTCTAATAGATCTGTCTCTAATTCAAATATTTTGTTTCCATTGTTTTCTATGGGCATTCCTTTCTGCTCTTTTATTGTCTATGGGCATTCCACTGTCTATGGGCATTCCATCCTGTCATTCCTTTTAGTGGGTCCCAAATAAAGACCATTGGTTTCTATACACCAGTAAGAGAGCATGTGAAGAACAACCTCCAGCATGCTCTAAAACACAGCTAGTGGGCGCCGTCTCGCATGTCGGGAACTGTAGTCAGGAACAGTATGCGCAACCCCGAGGATGTCACGTGACGGCCATTTTTTTTTTTTTTTTTTGCGCCGTTGGTGTCGCGCGCGCCTGTCAGCTCGCCGGAAGTAGACAAGCGGGTGCCGCTCGTTGCTAGGCACTGAGAGATGCTGCAGCCGGTGGGCGCTCGGGATGAGGATGACGATGACCCCGCGGCGGATACCGGGAGGCCGGAGTCGGCGGGTCTGTTGCTGCAGGGCGAGAAGGAACCCGGTAGCGAGCCGCAGTACGGCCAGTACCAGGCGGAGGCCGACCCCAATGTCCTCTTTTACACCATCATGGCGGCCGAGCCCGAGGACGAGAACAGCGACCTGCTGGACACCTCGGACCCCCGGGACAGCACGGCCAGCCCGGAGGAACTGGAGGACGACGATAACTCGGGGGACAACGAGAGCGTGGTGACCAAGACCTGCACCTACCAGGGCTGCCAGGAGACCACCAGCCAGGTGGCCAAACAGAGGAAGCCATGGATGTGCAAGAAGCACCGCAACAAGATGTACAAAGACAAATACAAAAACAAGAAGAAGAGCGACCAGGCCATGACCTGCACCAGCAAGATAGAGGTCAGGACACGGGTGGGGGGGGGGCAACACAGGGGTGGGGGGTCACAGAGGGGTGGTAGCACCCCCATCACCTGATATACACAAATGCCATTAGACCAGAGGGTTTGAAACATTGTTTATCAACAGAGAAGCCTGCCTGCTGCCAGGGGAATGTCTATGTGGAAAGAAGAGTTTTGAACCCCACAAAATAGCCCCCATTTTGTCGGGGGAGGGTCACACGAATAGTGCAGTATTTTAGGTCGTCTCTATATGAGCCCCCATATCAGTGTTTGTCAAGTTAATTTAGAATATAACGTCTGTTTTTTTTTTTATCGAGGTTCTGGTCACAAGTTTAATAATGCATGTAATTTATGCATTCTCTTACACAGATAATCTTATATTCTTCAGGAAAGCCTTAATTGAATTGTTCAAAGAGTGAATTGTCCCAGAATCAAAGTAAAGTTAGGGGGAAAAGATATCCAAAAGCTGCTGACTTGCATTTTTTTTTTTACTTTACAATTTTAGCTATTTTGGTCTAACGTTATAGTGCAGTAGAAACCTCTATTCTTAAAGGGACACTCCAGGCACACAGACCACTCCTGCCCATTGGAGTGGTCTGGGTGCCAACTCCCACTACTCTTAACTCTGCAAGTGTAATTATTGCAGTTTTTTTATAAACTGCAATAATTACCTTGCAGGGTTAACTCCACCTCTAGTGGCTGTCTACTAGACAGCCACTAGAGGGAATTGTTGACTCATAGCATGCGCATTAGGTCTCCTCGGCCGGTGGGCAGGATCAGTCTCGCCCACCGGCCGACGGTGTCAGAAGGAGGAGCGGCACGGAGGTGGAAGCAGCGACGAGGGACATCGTCGCTGCCTCTGGTAAGTTACATAAGGGGTTTTCACCCCTTCAGCAACTAGGGATTGGGGGGTGGGAGGGAGAGGGAACCTGAAGTGCCAGGAAAACGGATTGTTTTCCTGGCACTAAAGTTTTCCTTTACCCCCTTAAGGACACATGACATGTGTGACATGTCATGATTCCATTTTATTCCATAAGTTTGGTCCTTAAGGGGTTAAGTTAACCCCTTAGGGACACATGACGGAAATATTCCGTCATGATTCCCTTTTATTTCAGAAGTTGTCATTATTATTATTATTATTATTGCCATTTATATAGCGCCAACAGATTCCGTAGCGCTTAAGGGGTTAACCATGTTGAACATATCGGAGGTAATGCCACTGGCTGTACGCTGTTTGTAGACATGCCCCTACTCGCAGAGCGGCGGGTAAGTGCAGGGCAGAGAATTTAATTTCCTATTTTCTAATGGTATTAGTAAAGTTGTCTGGAACACCAAAACTACTTTTTGTAATTTTGGCCTTTCAGCTTCTTAGTTAATAGCTCCATAATACTTGTGGGATTGTCATGAGGATAACAAAAGGGAGCTATCTACTAAACAGCTCCTCAATTTGTTACCCTTAAAGGATCACTATAGTGTAAGGAAAACAAAGCGGTTTTCCTGACACTATAGTGCCCTAAGGGTGCTCCCACCTCAGGTTCCCCCTCCCGTGGCGCTGAAGGAGTTAAAACCCCTTCAGCAGCTTCCATTAATCCAGCGCCGGGCTCCCTCGGCGCTGGTGACCTCTCCTCCCCCACCGACATCAGCTCCCAAGTGGAGCGAAATGCGCATGCGCGGAAAGTGCCTCGCGCGCATTCAAACAGTCCAAAGGAAAGCATTTCTCAATGCTTTCCTATGGACATTCTGCACGTTGGATGCGAATTTCGCATCCAACTTCGCAGAGGCACCTCGAGCGGCTGTCTGAAACTGCTATGTTTACATCTGAAGGGTTAAAACCTGAGGGACTTGGTACCCAGACCACTTCATTGAGCTGAAGTGGTCTGGGTGACTATAGTGTCCCTTTTATATATGGCAACCCTACAAGAGCACCAATTTAGGAAGTTATCTGCTAAACAGCTGCAAGATGCAGCGTGTCACAGATCGGAATTTTATTCCTCCAAAATGATTTTGTCACTGTATTTGGATGAAACTAAAATTTCGGTGGTGACCTAGTCTAGATGTTTCAGATAAATAGCATTTGTCAAATCCAGGGGTAGTTAGCCTTTAAATACCTACCACCCACTTTTATATCTTTGTTGATGGTAAAATTTCCTTACCGTCCACCAGTGCCGCAGTAACTAATTTTATAGCGCAAGTGCAATTGTTTTTTTGTTTTTAGAAAAGAGGCTTTTTTTCTCTTTCAAATATGCACTTAAATTTCTTTTTTTTTTTCTATTTTCTATTCTACGTGTGTGTGTGTGTGTGTTGCTGTATATGGATGAGGGCCGCAGTATGTGTGTGTGTGTAGGGTGCTGTATATGGATGAGGGCCGCAGTATGTGTGTGTGTGTGTGTAGGGTGCTGTATATGGATGAGGGCCACAGTATGTATGTATGTGTGTGTGTGTATATGAGGATGCCTGTGTTTGTGAGAGGTGCAGTGTGGGGAAGTGGAAGTCTGTGCTGTGTGTGTGTTAGGTCATCAGTGTTTGTGAAGGGTATTGGGGGCTATGCTGTGTGTAGGTGGGTGAGATCTGAAAATCCATCTTAATCGCTCCCCCTCCCTTCTTTTTGCCTTTTACCAGGGAGGGGGGATATAATGCTGCAAGCCCTGGTGGTCCAGTGGTGGCGCATTCACTTGAGCCTGCAGCTCCTCCAGCTCCAGGCTGACTCTCCTGTCCTCCTGTGAGCACAGGACTGTATCGGAGCATTGTCATGGTAATCCGCGTCAACGCTCCTATCAGCCTGCTCGAGGGAGGAACACAGAGCGTCCCTGGTCCTTTCCTCTCTCTACTGGAACTAAGTGCTAGCGGGCCGGTGAGGGAGCTCTTTGATCTCCTCACCAGACCGGGAAGGCTTACATCAAGGCTGGCTCTGAATGGGCCTGGAGGAAAGATGAAAGGATCTCCCCTGCCGGCCTTGGTCCACGTCCATTGAGGCCCACTAGGAATTTTCAGCAGAACCCACAACCACCCACTTGAATCCCAAACCGCCCTCTACCACTGCTCTAATCCATGCCTCTAATTGCTGTCAGACTAGACGGTGCTTCCTCATTTAACACTTGGCGTGTGCAAAAATTCTTATTGGCGGTTTGTCAGAATCAAATTCCTTTTAATCCAAACCCGAACAGTTCGACCTGTCCGTGATTTACCTGACGACTTCACAGATAAATTCGTTTGTTAGAGTGTGGATTAAAAGGAGATGGATTCACACAAACACATTTTTGCACAAGTCTATTGATAACAGCGTGATGATGCCCTGCGGTCCTAGTGGTTTTCATAGAATGCCATTATATTTGTGGATCCTGGCGATTGCCCTGCATCCAACTTAGGGCCCCAGTGCCTCACTATAAATATAGGAAAAATGGTTGGCTTATTTGCTTATGTGCTGGCAATGTTGTATTTAATGTGCAAATATTTATTATGAATCTTTACTGCTTTGTCCAGGATAATGCAGAGTGCACTATCTCTCTTACCAAACAAAGAACTGGTTCTGTTGGGGATCGTCCTCCACGGCCCTCTTTACTAGAGCAAGTCTTAAACCAAAAGAGACTGGTAAGCTTTCTACTTTATGAAATCCAATATAAATGTGTTGAAGCAAATAACGTAATCTTTTATGCAGGGTTGAAACTCTTTTATATTTCAAATGTTGGTGTTTGTATTATATACTTTCCCTTTCAACATAAACTACCTTCTTCAATCACACCAGACTGCTGCTGATTACCAGTCTGGTGTTTAATTACCTTGTCATGTGACTTTTTATGATGTAACATCGTTACTCACGGATGCTTCTTGTGTCTGGAGGATATATGATTTGTGAAATAGCCTGGCTATTTTTTTTAAAACCATTAGCTGAGCTACCAAACTTCAATAAAAAAACTTCATAGCAGAACTTAAAGGGACACTCCAGGCACCCAGACCACTTCTGCCCATTGGAGTGGTCTGGATGCCAACTCCCACTACTCCTAACCCTGCAACTGTAATTATTGCAGTTTTTTATAAACTGCAATAATTACCTTGCAGGGTTAACTCCACCTCTAGTGGCTGTCTAGTAGACAGTCACTAGAGGTCAATTCCTCCTTCATAGCACAGGAAACCTGTGCTAGAGCGTCGCTGGACGTCCTCACGCTGTGTGAGGACCTCCAGCGTCGCTCATTTTCCCATAGGAAAGCATTTAAATTATTTTTCAATGCTTTCCTATGGGGAGCGCTAATGCGCATGCGCGGCATTGCCGTGCATGCGCGGCATTGCCGTGCATGCACGGCATTGCTGCGCATGCGCATTAGGTCTCCTCGGCCGGTGGGCGGGATCAGTCTCGCCCACCGGCCGACGCAATACAGAGGAGGAGCAGCGCGGAGGAGGAGACAGCGGCGAGGGACATCGCCCCTGCCTCAGGTAAGTGACTGAAGGGGTTTTCACCCCTTCAGTAACTGGGGATTGGGGGGTGGGAGGGAGAGGGACCCTCCAGTGCCAGGAAAACGGATCGTTTTCCTGGCACTGGAGTTTCCCTTTAAAAAAATAGGCCACCTCCAGTCATCATGTGTTCATCTTCAACAGAAGCTTGAATGCGAGATTTGGTGCTTTAAAGCTGGCTAAAGTCTGTTATGGGATGTTTGCACGTGTTTTACAAGCTTATTTTATAAAAGTGCAGATTTCAAGAGAAATTTAACACGTGCATATAAACCATTGATCATGATATGGGTACTATAATGTTCACATAAGGTAAAAATAAATCACTATTTGTGGTGCCCAGGTAGCTGACCGGTTATTGCAGAGATCCCATGTTACTGTGTTCCAGTACAGATACAACTGTAGAGATGTGCTATACTTGCAGTTATAAGTTTATCCATTTACTCTCTTAACAGGAGGAAACATATACTTCCTCTTGCCTCTGCAAGTGTTTTGGGGGCACACACTGTAACAAACACACAGAAACACAAATATGCCTATTTATGGTTTTGTCAAATGATAGAGATTAATTTCACTAATCTAGAGGAACAGGTATTTCTTGAAGCTAGTGTAGTAATCTTGTGCATAATGCTTTTCTCCAACTGGAAGCAATATCACTCTGTTAAAATCACAAACTAGTGTTTTCACCCTATAGCTTTAAAGGACCACTCTAGTGCCAGGAAAACATACTCGTTTTCCTGGCACTAGAGTACCCTGAGGGTGCCCCCACCCTCAGGGACCCCCTCCCGCCGGGCTCTGGAGAGAGGAAGGGGTTAAACTTACCTCTTTTTCCAGCGCCGGGCGGGGAGCTTTCCTCCTCCTCTCCATCTTGATCGCGACGTCATCGGCTGAATGCGCATGCGCGGCAGGAGCCGCGCTCGCATTCAGCCGGTCGCATAGGAAAGCATTTACAATGCTTTCCTATGGACGCTTGCGTGCTCTCACTGTGATTTTCACAGTGAGAAGCACGCAAGCGCCTCTAGCGGCTGTCAATGAGACAGCCACTAGAGGATTTGGAGGCTGGCTTAACCCTCATTATAAACATAGCAGTTTCTCTGAAACTGCTATGTTTATAAAAAAAGGGTTAATCCTAGAGGGACCTGGCACCCAGACCACTTCATTAAGCTGAAGTCGTCTGGGTGCCTAGAGTGGTCCTTTAAAGGATCACTATAGTGTCAGGAAAACAAACTCATTTTCCTGACACTATATAACCCTTAGGACCCCACCACCCTCAGGGCCCTTGGCACTGAAGGGGTTAAAACCCTTTCAGTTACTTACTGTAATCCGGCGCTGGTGACCTCTCCCCCCCTGCCGACGTCAGCTCCCGAGCGTTCGCATGCAAACAGTCCATAGGAAAGCATTTTTCAATGCTTTCCTATTGGCGTTCTGCACACTGGATGCGACTTTCGCATCCAGTGTCACAGAAGCGCCTCTAGCGGCTGTCAGAAAGACAGCCACTAGAGGCTGGATTAACCTAGCAATGTAAACATAGCAGTTTCTCTGAAACTATGTTTACATCTGAAGGGTTAATACCTGGGGGACCTGGCACAAAGACCACTTAATTGAGCTGAAGTGGTCTGGGTGACTATAGTGTGTCTTTACATTTACAAACATTTCAGCTTTAGGGATAATTGTGGAACAAAACATTACACACTACGAGAAATATAATACAAATATTAAAAATATTAATTATGAATATGGTGGTATTTATAGGGCCCCATCCACAATTTTATTTAAAGAGATACCCACTATTTTTATCTCTGATCCTAAATTCTTGTAGTTTTTACCTAATATCATAGTTCAATACAATATAGCATACAATAACTATATTACTTTTAAAAATATAATTTGTTGTGAAAAAAATCTATTTGATAATAATATAACCAATAGCAATATACAACGCAAAGAAAACTGCTGTCAGAATATAATTTCTACAGTAGACAATGAAATCTAACAATTTCATGTTAATAGCTCCCGACTGGTTCCTCTCTTGCAACTGTCATTAGTCTAATACTATCCTTACTTTTTGTGTCACTTTATCCCACTCCCACTAGCATGTAAGCTCATTGAGCAGGGCCCTCAACCCCTCTGTTCCTGTGTGTCCAACTTGTCTGGTTACGACTACATGTCTGTTCGCACCCACTGTAAAGCGCTGCAGAATTTGTTGACGCTATATAAATAATAACATATCAATAATAATTTCAACATAACATACATTTGCGTTTAATATTCTGCACCATAATATGACAGGGTATTACATAACAATATCTCCTGCAATAAAGAAACATAGACCATCTCTAATAATAACCAACTATTTCCACAAATGGTTGCAAACCAAATTAATTTTTTTTCATTTCTCTCAGTAACTAAACATTCTCAGTTTGGAATTGCAAATTGACAATATGCAAAGCATTAAAAAAAAAAATAGTAGCAAAAATAACTATATCTTGCTTTATTGGTATGCAATAATATTCTGTATAACAAAAAAAAAAATCAAGAGGTATTCACACAAAAAAAAAAATACTAGGAACATTTTAAGTAACCTCTGTATCTGCACCAAGCATATTCTATTGGTATTGATGAGATATTATATTTTGATTAATATCTTAATATGTCTGACAGAGCAAAGCCAGGCAAAGACAAACAACACCATTTTTTTGCACAGGTCAATCTGATTAGCAGAGCTAATGGAATTGTCAAAATTAAAGTCTAATTGTAACATGATTTATTTTAGCAAGGAGAAACTATTAACCCTCTTGCTAGTGGAGAGTGGAAAATGACATGTTCAATGGTCCATATACCATGTTGCCATATAGACTGATGGAAAATATATTTACATTTAGACAATTTGCGTTGGACTTTTTTTCACAACACTAATTTTCTATGTTTTTCTTCCTCCAAGTCTCTGTTACGAAGCCCTGAAGTTGTCCAGTTTCTTCAGACTCAGCAGCAACTCCTCAGTCGTCAAGCTTTGGAACAGAGACAGTCATTTCAAGGAGCTTCTCCCTGATTGGTTTTACCTTAATGATACACTGAACTGACTACAATATACATCAGCATGGCGTAATGTAGATCTTCAGCTGTTTCAGAACTATAACCTTCATGTTGCTTCCCAAATTATAATTCTGGCAAATCATAATTTGAGTTGAACTTCTGCAACTGGGGATATATACTGCCTGATCTACATGGAGAAAGTATATTGTTTATTGCTTTTATTTTCCTTTACATGAGCTCCCTAACTAGACTGGATACTATTTTGCTCTGATTAGTAGGTTTTGTGAGCCTTTAATTTGTTATTGAGCGGAGTCAGCACATAATACCAATGAACAAGGCAGTCTTTTTTTGCCATCAGAGCCTTTTGCACTCTGATTGTCAGATGTGTAGGCTCAGCTCATTTTATAAGATTCTTTTTTTTTTTTTTTTTTTTTATATATATACAAGGGGTTAAATGATTTTTAAACATAATTTTAGTGGGGATAACAAATTGATATGAGCAGTGCATGTTTCATTATACAATGGCACATATTAACATTAGATTGATAATAATTTATTGTAGTAGTAATTTACTGGTGTAAAGGATTACTGTCGTTTGCTGAAAGGGAATCCATATTTTTTTTTTTTAACATGTTTTTACCTTTAGACATTTGGAATTGTCATTATTGCACATATAACTGCCACATTTTTTTTAGAAATCTGCCAACATAAAAATTTTTGCATTTAGGAAGTCATTTTATCTGTGCCTCACTGTTTAAAGGCCTCTCACATTTGCTTTCATGGTAATAGCTCATGAGTGGTTGTCTTTTAAAAAGATTTGCTTCTACATGGAATGTTTTTAAAACATTTTACCTTGGTTTTTGTATTGTGTTTAGCTTGTATTCTATACCATGAAAAGAGTTTTGAGAAGTCAGTAAGTAATGTGCTTTAAGTCAGGTAAAAAATCTCTACAGCAGTTCTCGAGGGTCTTATTATATGTACTCTGCATTATGATACACGGTGCCCCTTATTTCCTTGCATTTTGTTTCTATATTATGTCCACTCTCAGTAATGTCACAGAGTGACTCTACATGTAGGCCTGGCCTTAGAGGTGTGGGACCGGTGGTATTACAATGATAAAAAATAAAAGCAAGGGGTGTGATGATGTAATCAAGCACCTACAAGAGGTGCAAGGAAAGAAATACTAAAATAAACCAAACAAATGACAGTGCTACTTTAAGTTGTGGGTTTGGTGCTTAGAGAGTGTTTCTTTAATATCCCATAAGCTACTGCCATGTTGCATTTGACCTTCTCTTTCCTGACTGGTTATAAAACCTTTTTATTTATATAAAACATTTATAAATCTTTGTTCATTAAAGAGTACGCTATGGAGAGAATGTTGGCCAAAAATAGCAAAAAAATTGAAATTTTACAATTTAGATGATTTCATCTGGATTTTGCGAACTAGTGACAACTCACCACAGCACTGCGTTTAAACCCCTTTCCAACTGATGTTATTTATGGAGACATCCGTAAACTGAGAGTGTGCCCCAAGACCTATTTGAGATATAGTAAAATTTAATATCAAAAAATTTATTTTCTCCTTACGCTGAAGGCATGTTACCCAACATTTTAATGTGGAGAAAATCAAGTATATACATATACAAATCATGAAATCAAATGCTAATGTGACACATTGTACACTTTGTATTGTCCATGAATCTTTTCAGAATCCGGTTAAACTTCCATTCTTATTAAATTAAATGGTGACTTTATATATTGTTTTGTTTTTAAATCAAATGTTATTTATTGCTAATTCTGTCTGTGTCAGACTTGTACATAGGTATTGACTGTATTTGTGGGGGAGGGGGGGTTGTGTCATTGTTATGTAAATACAATTGTGTAGCGTGAATAAACCATGTTTTATGCACATTTACATTCATACAAATTGTTAACTGACTTTTCTTTAAGCTAAAATGTTTTGTGTTTTTTCTAAATTTACTATTAAAAAGTTTCATTTTAAATGACCCTATTTATTGATCAGTTAAAACATTAGAACCACTTACTGAGTGTCATGTAGGTCCTCCTTGTGCTGCCAAAACAACTCTGATGCATTGAGGCATGTATTCCAGAAGACCATGTAAAGTATCCAGTTGCATTTGGCACGAATACATATGCAGCAGGTGCTGTAAGTCCTGCAAGTTACGAGATGGGGGCCTCCGTGGATCGCATTTGTTGTTCCAGGACATTCCACAGATGCTCATTTAGTTTGAGATGTGGGGAATTTGGAGGCCAAGGTAACACCTTGAACTCTTTGCCATGTTCCTCAAACCATTCTTGAACATTTTTTGCAGTGTGTGCATTATCCTGCTAAAAGAGGCCCCTGCCATCAGAGAATATCATTGCTATGAAAGGGGATATGTGGTCTGTCACAATCTCTAGGTAGGTGATACGTGTCAAAGTAACATCCACATTAATGCCAGGACTCAAGGCTTTCCAGCAGGACATTGCCCAGAGCATACTACTGCCTACCCTGAACACCCCAAAAAACTTGCCATTTTGGAAATGCTCTGACCCAGTCGTCTAGCCATCATTATTTGGTAATTGTCAGTAAATCAGAGCTTTTGGCTTTCACATTTTTCCTACTTCCAACACATGAATTTCAAGAACTGACTGTTCACTGCCTAATATATTCCACCCCTTGAGTGGTGCCATTGTAACAATATAATCAATGTTATTCTGTTCATTGTTGCTGGTTTTAGTTTTATGTTTGATCAGTGTAAATAGATGTACAATTGAGTATTTTGTAAGCATTACTGCTTGTGCTCAGTATTAAAAGAACACAAACTTGTATTCCTGTCCCCAGGGCTTGACAAATTTGTTTGGAATCTAGGAGCCAGGTAAAAAAGTTAGGAGCCAGTTTTTTATTTATTTAAACTACAACGAGAAATATGCAAGTCTTAAAGCGGCACTGTCATGCCGAACTTACCTTTCCTCAATCTCTTCCTCTTCTTCCCCTCTCTCAGGATCTGTTCTCCGTTTCTTCCTGTCTGCTATAGTTTTGTTTGAAATCATAAGACAAAGTAGGGACTCTTTGCTTTATGGAGGTTTCCTCCGCTTGACCAGCTCTGACCAGCGGAGGAGCAAAGTGTGCTTCATTTCTGCTGGTCAGAGCAATTTTCCCATAATTCTTACCTTTCTTCCCTGTTCCCACGATGCTTCCTGTCATTTTAACGAATTGTGTTCTAACTGAATGAGAACAATATGTTCGTTTGCTTTAGAACGCAATTCGGCACTTTGTTCGTGTCGGAATTTCATTAGAATGAATGAAACTCCGATCCTATTCGTGCTGTGGCTGCATCTTGCAGCCGCTTAGTAGATAACTCCCTAATTCCCACGGTATTAGGGAGCTATCTACTGAAAGACCTAAATTGGTCTTTCAGCCACATTTACTAATACTAGGTAAACATTACTTAGTATTAGTAAATTCAGCCCCTACTCGCTATACCGCGAGTAGGGGCATGTCTAGTAAACAGTGAGCAGCCTGCTCACTGTAAAAAAAAAAAAAACAACAAAAAAACTATTGGCCCCCACCCCTAAATGACGGGTGGGGGCCCTAAAGTAAAATAAGGGGGGAGACCTATTGTCCCCCACCCCTGAAAGGTGGGTGGGGGCCATAAAGATAATGAGGGGGGGGAGCTACTGTCCTCCTCCCAGCCCCCACCCCTGTGCGATGGGTGGGGGCCATAAATTACAATGGGGGGGACCTACTGTCCTCCCAGCCCCCACCCCTGGGCGGCGGGTGGGGGCCATAATGATAATGAGGGGGGGACCTACTGTCCTGCGGCCCCCACCCCTGGGCGGCGGGTGGCGGGGTCATAATGATAAAGAGGGGGGACCTACTGCCCTCTCCGGCTCCCACCCCTGGGCGGCGGGTGAGGGCCATAATCATAATGAGATATTAAAAATAATATCAGGAAGTATTACTTTACTGAGAGGGTAGTGGATGCATGGAATAGCCTTCCAGCTGAAGTGGTAGAGGTTAACACAGTAAAGGAATTTAAGCATGCGTGGGATAGGCATAAGGCTATCCTAACTATAAGGTAAGGCCAGAGACTATTTAGAAAATTGGGCAGATTAGATGGGCCGAATGTGGTTCTTATCTGCCGTCACATTCTATGTTTCTATGTTTATCTCCGGCCCCCACCCCTGGGTGGCGGGTGGGGGCCATAATGATAATGAGGGCGGGGGGACCTACTGTCCTCCCCCCCCCCAGCCCCCACCCCTGGGCAGTGGGTGGGGGCCCTAAGTCAAATTCCCCCCCCCATCAAAGGTGACTAGGGGTCCCCAAGCCCCTAGTCACCCACCCAAATAAAAAGGCCCCTACCTACCCCCTCACCCTAAAAAATAGTGAGGCGGGAATAAAATTACTCTGTGCTCTGTGTCATTTTACACAGCGTGGGAAAGTTCTTTGGAATTTTACCACACTGTGTAAAATGACACAGAGCACTGTGATTGGATGGATTTCAAGCCATCCATTCACAGTGCTCTGTGTCATTTTACACAGCGTGGGAAAGTTCTTTGGAATTTCCCCACGCTGTGTAAAATGACAAAGAGCACTCTGATTGGCTTAAACCCACCAATCAGAGTGTTCTTAGCCTAATTGCAGGGCGGGGCGAGGCTTTATAAGCCTTCCCCCAACCTGCGGAGCTCAGTCTGCGCAGGGCCCTCCATTGGTGAAGATGGATTATTTTTTTGCGCTTGGGTTTTTTCTTTTTCGGCAGTTTTTTTTTTTTTGCGCTCTGGTTTTTTATTTTATTTTAAGTTTGACGGGTATAATGGATTTTTATTTGGCATTTTTGGGGCTGAAAAATTAAGATTTTAGAAAAAAGAAGACGTTGAATGGTAAGTTTAATTTTACTTTACAGGGTAGTAATTTTATTCCCCACTCACTATTTATTAGGGTGAGTGGGGTAGGTAGGGGCCTTTTTATTTGGGTGGGGGGGTGGGTGACTAGGGGCTTGGGGGGCTAGTCACCTTTGATGGGGGGGGAATTTTACTTGGGGCCCCCACCTGCCGCCAAGGGATGGGGGCAGGGGGGAGGACAGTAGGTGTCTCCCCTTATTATCATCATGGCCCCCACCCGCCGCCCAGGGGTGGGGGCCGGAGAGGGGGAGGACAGTAGGTTCCCTCCCACCCCCATTATCTTTATGGCCCCCACCCGCCGCCCGGGGGGGGGGAACAGTAGGTCGTCCCCCCCTCATTATCATTATGGCCCCCACCCGCCGCACAAGGGTAGGGGCCTGGGGGGAAGACAGTAGGTCAACCCCCTCATTATCTTTATGGCCCCCACCCGCCGCTCGTGGGGGGGGAGGACAGTAGGTCCCCCTCTTCATTATCATTATGGCCTCCACCCGCCGCCCAGGGGGGGGAAGAAGAGTAGGTCCCCCCCCTCATTATCATTATGGCCCCCACCCGCCGCACAGGGGTGGGGGCCTGGGGGGGAGGACAGTAGGTCCCCGTCCCCCCCATTGTAATTTATGGTCCCCACCCGCCGATCAGGGGTGGGGGCCGGGGGGAGGACAATAGGTTCGCCCCCCCTTATTGTTATTTAGGGCACCCACCCGTCGCGCAGGGGTGGGGGCCGAATAGTAGGGTTTTTTTTACAGTCTGTTTAGTAGACATGCCCCTACTCGCGGTATAGCGAGTAGGGGCATTCAGGAGATTTTAATCTCCCTTGTGCTATTATGGGGGTCATATTGACCCCCATAGAGTGAGGGGGGACCTAGGGGGTTTAGGAAGTGTCGGGGAGCACTGCTCCCTGCCGCTTCTGTCATTACATATTACAGGGAGAGAGCTGCAAGCCGGAAGCTCCCTCCTTGTAATAAACTGAACGAACAAACTCACACTGATACTTAGTGTGAGTTTGTTCGTCTGATTTTTCTATTCATTCATTCGTCTGTCTGACGAATGAATGAATAGATGAAATTCCCGTTCGCATGTCCAAGTGTTTCACTGGGCATGTGCGGGAATCTCACAGTCTGTCTAGTGTGGGCAGATGACGTGTCCCACAGGGACTTCACCTACCCACACAAAGATGGCGGCGCCCTGAATAAAGATCAGGGCAGAAAATAAAGATTAATAAATAGGTAATATGGGGGGCTTAGGGGCATTTGGGGTTAACTAGGAGGTCAATTGGATGTAGTGGAGGCGGGAGGGGGGTTAAAAAAAAAAAACGGGATTCGGCATTACAGTGCCGCTTTAAAGGGACACAAAAGTCACCAGAACTACTAGTGATGTAGTTGATCTGGTGCCTATAGCCTTTTCAATTTAAATGCTGCATTTTCAGAGAAAAGGCAGTATTTACATTGCTGCCTCGCAAGACGTCTAGTGACAGTCACTCAGACGGCCAATAGAGGGTCCTGTGTCAGTACTGCACAGTGTGCAGCACCTATGTTTAGCGTCTTCATGGAGGCGCTGAATGTTACCCATAGAAATCATGCGCAATATTATCCCAATGCTTTCCTATGGAAAAGTATTGGCTTAGATGAGACCATTAAGATTAATGATCTTGGCTATAGAGGTGGGACAAGCCATGGCGAAACCGACACAGCGTGGAGAAAAACGTGCAGTTCGTTTCATTCCAAATTTAAATTCCGACAAAATTCTGACTCTTTCGAAGTGCCGATTTTCGGAATTACCGAACAGAAGTGTCTAAACCCTACCCCTACTAGGGGCAATTGCCGAATATTCGAATTTCGGAAGTGCAGAACCAAATTTGTTGCACATTCACATCCCTAGAAAAAAGTGAGTAAAAACACCTCTCGTGTGATCAGAGGGGTAGATACCTGAACAGACACACACTTATATTTTTAATTGGAATCCACCCAGCCTCCCTACCTCTGGGAGTGCTATGTGGGTCTTTCCCTGAGTCCATTGGGGCTGCTCTCTTTTTGCTCGCGACGAAGCAGTTATCCACCTGCAGCTCCTCTCTGCTCCCTGTAGTGATGCCAGGGTCAGAATGACTTGATATTCCGGCTCAGGCATCATTATACAGCACGAGAGAGCAGAGAGGAGCTGCAGCATATTTGAAGTTAGGACCAATATACAATTAAGGCCAAGGTGAAGGTAGATAAAATTGCACGTCAGTGGTGGTAGTTCTGTCAGTCCATTGGAGCAATTGGTGTATTTCCCCTAAAATCGAGATGCAATCTAACATTGTCAGTGGAGAGGGAAAGGGGGCTCAGTGAGAATGAGGGCTAAATAAGATAGCAGGGAGTTAGATATAGCATCGAGATTCAAACTTCCCAATGCATCAGACATGACAGGATGGGGTGGATATTTGTTTAAGTGCAATAATAGTCCACATTAGGCAACACAGAGTAAAGGGGAAGCAAGATTGTTTTTTGGTTTCTTTTTTGTGATATAAAATAGCATAATTAGCTATTTTACACTATTTCTCTCCAAATCTCGAGAAATCTGAAGTTGCCTTTTGGCAACATTTAGAGAATCAATCCAAAACCATCTATAATGAAGAGACACAACATATATAGAGACAATGACAACAACAAACTGACGTAGCTTACCTTGCAGTAAATTACATTGCTTTAAGATGTACAATCTTTGAGCTAAGACGAGTTTATCATTAATACAAACAACTAAACAAATATAAAATAGCCTAAACCTAGGTCGAAGCAATGCCCGAAGATATTGGCTCTATGAATTCTAAAATCCCCAGAGAAAACGTTGAATGTATAATAAATATTGCTTAGGGCACACTGGCATGGTATATAATGAAGCAGTGACTAAATCCTTTTTACACAATAATTCTAAAAATTAATCCGAGCCTAGAGGAAAATATACTGCACAAAGAAACAAATCATCAACGAACAGTTACAAACCTACAGCAAAAGGACATGCCATGTAAGGACAATGCTGAGAATGAATAGACATTGCCAACTATAAAATAAAGCCTACTATGTACATTTACCGTGTGAAATCGATAAATAATGAAATAATATCTGAAGGAAATGAACATAATAAAAGAAAATTGTCAAACTATTTAGTGAACAAAGCCTAGAAAAGGCTTAATGCAGAAAAGACTAAGCCTAAAAATGTGACAATGCATATAATGTATTGACTACATGACACATATTAAATGATTTAATAAAGCAACATCTGGCACATTGAAATAACATATACAAATACGAGACAGATGGCAAACTCAGTCCCAAACTAGTTAAAACTACAGTCTGGCTATGCCTCAAATCACTTACACTACCCTTGAGTTTAGAGCCCAGCACTGTTTGGGGGTTTCACTGACCTAAACATTTAAATGCACCCTTGATAACACCGATGTACAAGATAATATGTCTAGACATTGCTTGTAAACCTACTTTGTTTTCTCTGACATGTAATGCTCGCATAAGTACCTTTCTCGGGGGTGGGGAGAGAGAGAGAGAGAGACAGAACACTCATATACCACCAATATTGGCCAATGTCATAACAATGTATGCTTTATCTATGTTTTGCTTTTCCTTTCTGTAAAGTAAATAACACTGTCTCAATAAAAGAAATAATTCAAAATAAATAACATATAATAAGATACACCAGCTTAAACTTAACTAAAATGAACAGAGCAACAATGCCTACAGTGAACGGATATTGCGAATGAGAAAAATGCTAAAAGTGATTTGAGCAGTGACTAAGGAACACACCTAGGGCAAACTGGAATGATGTATAATAAGCCAAAACCTATACATATCTAAATTGTAAGATCATACATCTATAGTACACTGAAATGGTATATAACAAGCCCACTCCTAAAGTGAAGTAAAATAGTGTCTAAGCAGCCAATGTATAGAATGATCTGGCACTGTCAGTCCAAATGACACCAAGAGTGAAAGTACATTGTGTAGAATGCAACAAGGCCTAGACTGAGTAGAGACAAAGACCACACCATTCAGTTACCGGACTCTTACCCACCGTTTTGGTTTTCTGATTGACTTACCTATTTATCGTGGATCACCGCTGTAACAGTTGGGCTCTGCCTAGACAGTATATAGTTTACTCAATGTAATGTGAATATGCATATATATATTTCCAATGGATGTTCAGAACACAAATGACAGTATGGTGCAAGAGGTATGATAATTCCCAGGGGCTTAAATGTAAATTAACAATAACAATATTACATCTAGGAATAGACCTCCATATAGGACTGGAATTATAAAACCAGCAGATGGCACTGAAATAAGCATGACAAAAATTCAGTGATGTCCCTTGAGATGAAACTGTCCCCCAACAGAGCACCAGAGATGCCAGACTTCAGTACTATAACCAGACCCTCACCCAGGGACCCAGCCTCCCTTCCTTGCATCTTGACATCACACATTATGGAGATGCTTTTGACCTGCAGAGTGACGTGCAAGGAACATGATTACAGACAGCGTGCCTGAGGAGACAGTTGCTGAGGAATTCACACTACAAGGTATAGCAATGATGACAAATATTTTTATTTTACTTATTCAGAGTAGGCAGGTTTATTCAGAATAAGTACAACATTAGACTGAAAAAATAGGGCAAATTGCTGGTATGAGAATTCAGGGGGGTCAATGATTTGGGAGAAGTAGCTGGTGGCAATGATTTTGGATGGATGTGGCCGGGGCATTGAATTGGGGGGATGCAGATAAGTACTGTGGTTTGGGGATGATGGCTGTGGACCGGTGACTTAAGTGAAGTGGATGTAGCAATGCTTTTTTTGCTACATCCACTTCAATCCTGGGGGCATTGAATTAGGGGGATTGGCTGTGGGTATTGAGTAAGAATAGGAATTGCATGGATAACAGTAGTGGCTATGTAGAGGGCAATCCCAGAGAAGTAGGCAAGACTTCATTCCTTATATTTACTATGGGGTATTGGAAGACTAACCTCAGTAGTAGGACAAGTGGTGTTAATTGGGAAAACATCAGTGTGGCAAATAAACTGGGAAAGTGGAAAATCAACTGTTTGACAGTAGAAAAGATGGGATGTGAACTGTGGCAGGCTATGGCATCCGTTTATATTTTAATGGGTGTTGGACGCGCTTTGTTTTGTTATGACTTTAGGAAGTGAAAATTAATTGAGAAACAGAGCTAAGAAAACAAAGGAAGCAAACAGGGTATCTGATATTTCGTTTATTAATTTATACAGTGCATACAGCAGCCATGGTAAAAACCATAGCTTGTTTTCTATCCAAAAAGAGCCCACAATCTATAGTTATGTTGCTAGAGTCACAGGACAATAGGGGTGCTAATCTGCTTTGCTACAAGTCTAATGTCATATCTTTGATGTGCTGGGTAGTAGCATACAGTTTTTTTTCACTTCAACGAGATTCAGAATTCTGCAGACCCAGATTACTTACAGATCTGATGAGCTCTATACAGAGTAAAGAAAATGTACTAGACCAGGGCTTTTCAAATGTAAGCTTTTGTTGAGTTACAGCTCTCATTAGAGATGGACAAAAAAATTTCAGATTCCATCAAGTTGGAACCTTCACGTCTGTGTTTCCAATGTCTGTATGAACAGCTCACGGACTAAGGAATTACATTTCAATCTGGACTGTTCCTGCAGGTGGTTAGAAGCCTCTGTTTTCAGGTTTCCCTTTGTCAAAAAGTCACAAAATCCCACTGGCCAAGAAAACGTGGCTGGTACTGATGAAAAAACCCTGAAGTACATGTTCATAACGTGCTGTAACTTTAAACAGCAATGCTCATCTGAAGGTCAACAAATGACTACGGCATCTACTTTCTATGTGGTCACACTTTCTCTCTATAAGTCATTGATACAGTGGTTGGGAATTTCAGGGATGTGAATAAAGAAAAGAACAAGAAAAACGCAGGTTCATAGTTCCAAGGCAAATCCAGAGATTTCCCTAAAATATTTTTAAAGACTTTTTTTTTATTGTAATATACAAAACCAAAAAAAAAAAATCTGTATATAAAAAAGGCTGCCCTTGACATGTCAAGAAACAAACCGGTTATGTGACTGCTAAGTCATCAATAAAGAACAAATATATATATATATATAAATCATAAAAATATTTCTTTAAAACGTGTTGTTTGCGTACCATGTTTAAGTGCCTTAGGTATGAATACATTTCTCTTCTATGCAAGAACTAAAGATTTGTTAAAAATAAAGTGAATCTGTGTTCTGCTCTTTTAATCATTTGGAGTTCCAGAGGGATCTGCCTGTTCCCATTGGCACACAAAGGGTTAATAACCTGTGGAGTGATTTTTCAATACAAATTATATGGATATCGTATTGGGTATTGTATCAATACAAATTATATGGATATATATCTTATCCATATAATTTCCATATTAAATAAAATATCCATACAATATATATATATGTAAAAAAAAAAATAGAACATTAACATTCCTTTCCCCGTGATACACAGAAGCCACATAACACATACTGAAATATATGTATTTACATGACAAATATTTGTTGGATTAAAAACTGATATTTTGTTGAAGCCACTGCCTGCAATAGCGCTTTAGGGACTCTCATTAGGACACAGATGAGATAGGATTGTGAGGAGAACCCATCTGAGTCAGGACCTTATCCAGCCATTGAAGAGGACCATGTAAATGGATTTCGATCCAGCAAGGAGTGCTTGTTACATCTTGTCGATGATATTCAGCTCCCCAGCCCTGAAAACATAAAGGTGCAATGAGAGATTAACAATTGATGACTGCAGCGTGTCCATTACATGTTGCAATAGCTACATCTAAAAGTGATGTTCTTTGTTACAAACTAAATATTTACATGATTTGCTCTTAGGTCATAAAACCTTCCTCCGGCACTGCAGGTATTGAAGCCGCAGGCAGTTTTAATGAAATAAAAAGAACAGCAACGTTGCTGTTCTTTTTGTTTCATTAAAACTGCCTGCGGCTTCAACACCTTGAGTGCCTGGGGAATTTCTTTAGCAGGTCGAAACGTTGCTATTCTTTTTATAGAAACATAGAATGTGACGGCAGATAAGCACCATTCGGTCCATCTAGTCTGCCCAATTTTCTAAATACTTTCATTAGTCCCTGGCCTTATCTTATAGTTAGGATAGCCTTATGCCTATCCCACGCATGCTTAAACTCCTTTACTGTGTTAACCTCTACCACTTCAGCTGGAAGGCTATTCCATGCATCCACTACCCTCTCAGTAAAGTAATACTTCCTGATATTATTTTTAAACCTTTGTCCCTCTAATTTAAGACTATGTCCTCTTGTTGTGGTAGTTTTTCTTCTTTTAAATATAGTCTCCTCCTTTACTGTGTTGATTCCCTTTATGTATTTAAATGTTTCTATCATATCCCCCCTGTCTTGCCTTTCCTCCAAGCTATACATGTTAAGATCCTTTCCTGGTAAGTTTTATCCTGCAATCCATGAACCAGTTTAGTAGCCCTTCTCTGATCTCTCTCTAAGGTATCAATATCCTTCTGAAGATACGGTCTGCAGTACTGCGTACAATACTCCAAGTGAGGTCTCACCAGTGTTCTGTACAATGGCATGAGCACTTCCCTCTTTCTACTGCTAATACCTCTCCCTATACAACCAAGCATTCTGCTAGCATTTCCTGCTGTTCTATTGCATTGTCTGCCTACCTTTAAGTCACCAGAAATAATCACCCCTAAATCCCTTTCCTCAGATGTTGAGGTTAGGACTCTATCAAATATTCTGTACTCTGCCCTTGGGTTTTTACGTCCAAGATGCATTATTTTGCACTTATCCACATTAAATGTCAGCTGCCACAACTCTGACCATTTTTCTAGTTTACCTAAATCATTAGCCATTTGGCTTATCCCTCCTGGAACATCAACCCTGTTACATATCTTAGTATCATCAGCAAAAAGACATACCTTACCATCAAGACCTTCTGCATTATATCACTAATAAAAACTATAAAGAGAATGGGTTTTTGTTTCATTACAACTGCCTGCGGCTTGAACACCTTGAGTGCCTGGGTAATTTCTTTGCTGCCTTATCGTTGTGGGACTGCTAGTCCTGCTCCATAGCACCAGGTGGCTGCTGGGATGGAGTGCAGCTCCTACCATCACTTTTGCAATAAAACCTTCCTCGTCATCTTACGACTTATTGGCGACTTATTGGAGTATTTCTCTAGGGCAGGGCTAAAAATGTCCACTAATTAATGGTGAGTAAAAATGTAGCCCTGGTGCGTAGAAATTCACCCCAGGTAAGTGTGCCATGGACCAACTAGGCTTGAAGTGGCAACTAACTCTTGGGCCTGCCTACTAGCATAGAACCTGAAATGTTGAGCCCTGTTCTAAGGAACACATACTTTTTTCACTAAGTATCATTGTTTTCAACAAATAATGTATCTTGCATATATTACATTCAGTGCATTAGGTCTATGTGAAGTTGTCTGTTATTGACCAAGACCCAACAAGTAGGAAAAGGCAGGAGGACAGGAGGATTCAGACAGGAGGAAGTGACATTTCTAAAATGTCATTGTACCGTATTGAAATGTAGAGTGCGATGGCAAAGGTAGTAAGGTTAGATATGGGATTGATCGTGATTGATTATTAAGGACTCATATTACTAGTTTTTATTTTAATATCACATTGATTATTAGTCCAATAATTATTACTTAATTAATTAATCATTCTGATGGCAAGCAGTAGTTGAGTATGTCGGCAACACGAACAAGATACATAAAAGGTGAATGCAAAGAAAAAATAGACTTTTATTTGGACACCATGGAGGGAAGTTAAAATAAATTACAGGTTCGCTTTCAAAGTGAATTTCAAAATGAATATCGAAACAGACGAACTGGATAATTTCTCCAAATGAACTATTCTTCAAGATTGGCTATTAGACCTTACATTTTAAATATACGTACTTAAAATTTCTGACAATCCTTCCTCTAGTGAATAATTCTGTGAGTGTCCTTTTAATAGAAGGAAAATAATACTGTATTTTATGTCCATAAATGTATTAATCTGCCACATCGTTAATATTCACTAATATCCTAGCTATTATTTGCTGATCTATATATACTCACTATCAGAATAATAATGTTAGGGATTTAATGTAGACAATAAATATTAAGCTATAATTGTATTCATTACATCCATTATGATGAAAGAAACAGTTTTCACTTTAAGAAATTGCAGTGACCTTGTCTGGCTCTCTCCCTGCTTACCATGACATTGAGAAATGTAGCCAATAAAACAAATACTGCAATTTATCTGCTTCCCAGACAAGTATGAATTGTCTAAATACAAAGGAATGTAAATAATATTCTACACAACCGATTTTTACAAAAGATATCAATGTAATAGTTTACAAAGTGTATTAAAAATTCTCACATTATATTTTACATCACACCAAAAAAAACGATTTCTGCAAGTTTTCATTTTTTTTTCCAATTAAAAATGTATTTGGTATTAAAAACATTATTTATATCGGTTTTTTTTTGGAATAGAACATGCTAAATAAAAAATCTACCACATTTTTGTACATGGAGGGGTTAACAGAAAACATACAATATCCCAATATCCACACACTTGGCAGTAAAGTGATGTGTTACTTGTTGACAAAAAGATTCAAGCTTAAATTCAGCCAGACATCTCTTTATGTTTGTGATCCAAAAAGCAAACATTTCCATCTGAAGTGATTGGCAATTGTGCCACAAAAAAAAAAGAAGAAAAAAAAAAAGAAAAAAAGCTCTTCTTGACCCTATAGCGGCAATTTCTTTGTCCCACAGTGGTATTTCTCTGTCCCATGCATATATACTATGGCTGCACCTGTGCATATTAAGTATTACATTTGGGCACCGCCAAACTTTTTGCTAGGTCCGAATACATTTGGACAGGAAAAATCTTTTTGTTTAAGCTGAACCAAATTTCGTTCCATGCCATGGGCGGCAGCTCTATCTCGGAGCCGTTTAATAGAAAACTCTCTAAATTTGTACCCAAGCGAGATTTCCATATTTAAGGGTGCCAAATTAGGAAGCTGTTTAGTAGATAGCGCCTTTTTAGTATACTAATGGATATCCTACAAGAATTAGGAAGCTATCTACTAATAATAATTCAAAAATATACTTAGTATTAGTAAAAAAAGAGAGGCAAAATCTTCCCTTCTACCCCTACCCAGTGTGCTGTGACTAGTCTGTGCATGTCTACTAAACAACGCTCACTGTTATAAGAAGATAAGAAGACTACTGACTGGGCATCTATTACTGCACAGTCACTAATCCAATAGATCAATGTTAGAGCACCTGATAAATTAATAAAGGGGGGAACTTAGTTTTCCCCAGTGCCCCCCACATTTTATTTAATATTCCCCACCCTCTGACAACTAATGGGGGCTGGAGGGGGATACTAAAACCCTGTTTATTTTAATATCCCCCACACGCGGGTCACAGGTGGGGACACTATGCCCCCCTCTTTTATTATTTTATTAGATATCCCACCATGGGGGCATTGGGGGACCTGTGCCAGATCCCCTTTATTGGATTAGCATCTGGGAAGCAATAACAGTAGACATGCCCCTTCTCATGGCACAGTGAGTAGTGGAAGGAGGGAAGATTTAACCTCCCTTATACTAATATGGGAGTCATACTGACCCTCATAGGGTGAGGGGGGAATGGGGGATTTAACACAGCTCCTAGCTGCTTCTATTTTTAAATATTACAAGGAAGGAGCCGTGAGCTGGAAGTTTCCTCCATGTAATAAAATAAAACGAACAAAAAACAAATTGCATGGACAAATTTTGTCCAACAAGCAATTCGTTCTTCGTGTCTCTCATAATTTGTATTCGTCTTTCGGACGAAGGGCCGAATTGCCGAAAATTCTGAACAAACTGTGTTTTTCCCAAAAACGAATGCCCTAGTCTATTATTTCTATCCTTTTTAACAGCCTCTAGACAGAGACTATATATTCCATCTAAAAACATCTTCCCATTATATTTCTCATTGATTTGTTTGTTCAGTCTCCCTCCACGCACAATTGACTACACTATAGTAATTACAAATAATTATTAAAGAAAATATACATTAGTGATGTGTAAACTACAAACATGGACTGTAAAGGGTTAGCTATCACCAGCATAAGTGTATGTCAATTTAAAAAAGGTTTTTTAAAAATCACTTACTTTAACAAAGCTCATGCGAATTGTACACATTTTTGTTAACTCGTACACCACCTCAAAACCTTGATTAACAGATTGCGAAAGGAGCTGGGCAAACAGCTGGTTATTAAATATCTTGAGGCTGCAGCCACTCGGGATCTTGCACACAGTGGCCGGATGGAAGCCATGCTGGTAATTACAGTTACGGCTCTGTACAAAAATGCTGCTGTCACTCACACACTCTGCGTAAACCTCTCCACCAACGTAATATAGATGGACTCCTGCCCAACACAAAAGAAACACAAAGATACGCAATCACTTTAATATCATGTCAGCTGAACATATAAACCTTTAGACACTATATGTTTTAGTTGAATTTTCCAAGTGACTGGTATGACATTGGCCTCGATTTAATTTGTTTCAATAAAAATGAGATATAATTCCGATCTGTTAGAAAACAAAAAGGAAAAAAATATTTAACTAGAAAAACTACCATATGCTTTAATGGTGTCTGCTGTGGATAAATCATTTGAAAAGTTTCTTTCTAACAGATTTGATTCTAATTCAAATTAATTCAATCGAGACCATTGTCCCCTGCTATTTTTTTTTTATAATATAATTATATCAGCAAGCTTGGTAAAAGAATTGTATGTTTTACCTTTTCCAATGTGCCTCCGTGTGTTTTCTATGGTAGAGTTGCGGTTAACGTTAGAAAGAAGGCCTAAACAGAATCTGTTTTTATTATTGGAAGGATCGGTGAATCCATCGATGAGTATGCTACGCGACGAGGCTTGGAAGGTCTCCCCCACTCTGTTGTTCAGTTCGTAATATGCAACTGAGCACCAATGCAAAGGTTCTTCATAGCAAACAGGACGAAATTCTGGAGGAAAAAAAATCAAAATAGATGAAAGTATGGATTTTGGTTGTAATGCAACATATTGTTTAAATTGTCATTTTATCCTATCTAATAAAGCTACATATTGTGAGCCAATTAAGGCTGTTTCATTTTATGTTACTATTATTTTTATTTATACATAACAATGAGCAGCAAAGAACCTGGCATCTCTTGATAAAGCAGTCAATCCCCCACATACACACTTATTTAAAGGAACACTGTAGCGTTAGGAATACATCTCTCTATTCCTAACGCTACAGTCCTGATGTAGCTGTTTAGTTTATGGCCTCCTACCCACCCAGGCCCCAGGTATTGATAAATTGATGAATTAATAAAAATAAAACACATTACTCACCTTTTCACCAACACCAAGTCTCCCTGAGCACTGCCTAGGCTCCTCCTCGAGTGACGTCATCCAGTATGATGGATAATTCCAAAGCTCTTCATAGAGGAACACCTGGGACCTTAGGCACATAAGTGGCACTCACTGCAATGCACCTAATGTTCTCCCATCCAGAATCATTCAATAGAATGATTCTCTATGGCAGACCATGATTGCACTGCGCATGCATGCATGACATCACGGTATGTTACTGTATGAGAGCTGGGAGTAAGATTCCAGGCTCTCATACCTAGAAGGCTTGAAGGCGTGGTTTGAAACCGCACTTGAAAGTCTTCAACTCTCATATTTACGAAAGCCAAATCCGGTCAGAAATCTGAAGGATGCACATTTGCAAATTATCATTAACTTGCTTTTGTGCAATAATTACACGTACAATAATTTCAAGTACGCCTGTAGATAAAATTATACTTGCCCATCTGAAGTCTTCTTTCTTCTAATTCTTCTTATCTTCAGCCTCAAAAAGGCCAAATAAAAATCCTTAAATCCCGAAAAAAAACTAACAAAACTCAAAAAAACACAATGCAATAAATGAATCCATCTCAACCCATGGAGGGTTCAGTGCAGACTGGGCTCTGATAGTAGGGAAAGCCCTTATAAAGGCTTTCACACACTTTGTCAGCTATTACATTGAGTGGGAACATTTTCCACACTATGTAATATCATTAAGAGCACTCTGACTGACTGGCTAGAAAGCCAACCAATCAGAGTGCTCTGAAAGCCAAGTCTCAGAACTTGAATCTCATGCGACCAGCAGAGATGCCGTAAAATTCCTGTGCCATCACAGAGCCCCATTGTCACTCAGGGTTTACGTTTTGAAGTCACATGTGACATCTGTTGTGTCACTGGTATGCTCCCTCTACTTTCATACCTCTCAACATTGAAAGGTATGCTATAGATGAGACCTTGAGGGACCAGAAACAGGGTGGAAAAAACCCTACCCTGTTACCGTCTCTTAGGTAAAGGATGGTCACCTAGACTGGGTAGAAAGGGGGTAACCCTAGGGTAATGAAACAAAACAAAGAAAATAAATCCAAAGGTGGTCTAACTAAGAGACAACCATGAGGAAAAGTACCCAGTCCTATTCCGATAGTAAATGTTAAGAGGAAAAAATAATAAATAACTTTATTAGGGTATATAGTACAATGTATACATAGGTTCCAATCTGAATAGATAGAGTCAGCCAAAAGGAATAACCCACCATCAAAAATAGAAAGAGTGACTAAATGGTAGCCTACTATATAAAATCCTTCTAAAAAGAAAAGAAGAATAACTAAGGGTATAGAAACACTCATAGGGGTGGAGAGACTAGGTGGAGAGAAGTGGGTAATAAGATGTGTAGATTAAATATGGAAAAAACCATAGTATCATATTCACATTGCCCCACATATAGTAAACTCCTCCACAGATAGTCACCCTCTGTGTTCTAACCCTATACTCCTGGGAAACACCTACAAGGTAGCTTTCTCAGTAGGCTATTTTTTAGCCACTTTCTATTTTGTGCCTGGCCTCTCCCTTTTCTCTCTGTCTCTCTATTTAGACTGGTTACCATTAGTTTTTATTTATTTTTAAGTTTGGTGTATTTTTCTATTATAGATAGAGTCTGGATTAGAACACCCTTGTAGGTGTTTCCCAGGAGTATAGGGTTAGAACACAGAGGGTGACTATCTGTGGAGGAGTTTACTATATGTGGGGCAATGTGAATATGATACTATGGTTTTTTCCATATTTAATCTACACATCTTATTACCCACTTCTCTCCACCTAGTCTCTCCACCCCTATGAGTGTTTCTATACCCTCAGCCCAAGCATCATTCAGCCTTTTGGCTGACTCTATCTATTCAGATTGGAACCTATGTATACATTGTACTATATACCCTAATAAAGTTATTTATTATTTTTTCCTCTTAACATTTACTATCGGAATAGGACTGGGTACTTTTCCTCATGGTTGTCTCTTAGTTAGACCACCTTTGGATTTATTTTCTTTGTTTTGTTGAAAGGTATGCTATTTATATAAACAGCAAAGATTACTTTATTTACCTCTGTTCAGTGATGATAAAACTAGCTGGCAATCAGAGGACTCCACCGTCTGCCTGTTTTGGTTTCCATGAACCTCTGGGGCGTTGTATGGTGGAGGTGGTGTGTCTGTAGACAAAGAAAGATTTTTATTATTATTATTTTTGTTTTGGTTTTTTTTCTTGCAGGAGAATCTCTCCACCTGTAATTGACCCAGATCCCCGTCCCCCCATTGCCGGTGGGATTTATCCCAACATTCTCATCCTGTGCAACTCAGGCTTGTGGGCCCACTGGGATCAAAAGCTCAGGCTATACATCTAGGTAGCCAGTAGAGGCTATTGATACCCTGTGCAATACTTTTTGGGCAAGGTTGGCGACAGAACTTTATGTGCCCAGAGATCTCTTTGTATACTACTATCCAGAAGTTTCCCCTAAAAACGGAGGCAGAGCTGGAGCCTGCATTGGAAACATGTGTCCTGCTGGAGCTCCCAAGGTCCTAGTCATTGAACTTCTCTGGGAAAGCATTGGTGGGTTTCAATTCATTACCACCTTCAATTCATGGAATCCTACACCTGGAGCATGAAGTCTGGAAGGTTCTGTGTATATGCAGGCTTATCTACCTAGTGACTGGTTGGCAGTAACCATTGGGCTCCTGCGTCTGTGGTCTTTGTGGCTACAGGACTCAGAATCCAGCAACCTTCCTGTTGAGATGCAAGGACCTGCTGTCCGTCTTGGCATTGATTGACCCAGAGATACAGCACTCTTGATTGGGACTGCTCCACTGCAGATCTCTTCTGAGCCACAATTCTATGAACCATGATGGTTCTTGGTTCATTCATTTGGTTTTTAAGTTATAATGTATGATAATCTTGAGGTTGTTGCTAGACCAAATGGTCCTCTAACAGTTACCTCCTGTGTATTTCAAGAGCTACAGGTTTATTTAGAGAGTCTGTATCTATCTTATTACTAATCAGATGACAACTTATGTTTATCCCAGCGAGCTACTAGCTATTACCGTTAATATTATTTTCTTTTATGTTTTTCTAGTAATGTATCTACATGGGATATTAGCCTAACCATATTTCAATTACTTTGAGTCTGCTATATCTGGTTAATACTCTACATTAAAGCTCAGCTATTAGCCTATTTAGTTTTTTATCTAAAGCCTTATACATATCCATACTATTGTTATGTTAGTTGTTTCACAAAATTACATGTCTTATCTCAGCATTGTTTTTTTTCTTGCTCATATTATAACAAAAATGAGGTTTTATCATCTTACCCAATATTACTCTGTTGCACTGCCACTTGCATTTTTCAATTGTCTACATATCTTATGTCATATTTAAACCTCATTAAAATAATGATTGACAACAGAAAAAAAGGCATAACAAAAACAAAACGTACAGAGTGCGATAACCAGTTTTTCTGCAGAAAAAACTATTTTTATTCGTGCCAAAATAATATCCATGGAGAATGAAGTCTTAATTGTATCCAAATGTATAGTGAGATTTTTTTTTATCTGTCCAGAGCCTTTCGTCTACAGGTAACATAACTTTATAACTTTAAGTTATATGATATCCATTCATCACTACTGACGGGTCCTGCTATTTTGCTGCCTAACAAAATGTAAATGTTCTACAGAGACTGTACATTGCATGCTACATGTAAAATTTTAGAATATTATCTTTGTCTTTTGGAACCTAAAACATCATCAGATCTTGTGAACGTCTTCAGATTACCTGTCTGACATTTGGAACGTAAAAAGTAAACCAACTATAAGTGACAGAAGTCATAAACTCATCTGAGCAGGGCTTTCTTCACCTGTTGTGTCTGTTAATAATTTTTTTGTCGGCCAATTACTTGTTGTTAAACTATATAGTTTTTAACCCCTTAAGGACCAAACTTCTGGAATAAAAGGGAATCATGACATGTCACACATGTCATGTGTCCTTAAGGGGTTAAAATGTTGTGAACAATGTCGGTGCTATATATGTGCCGGTAATAATAATAAAAATAATAAAGCTTACCCGTGATGTGATATGGACTTCCGGGGTCAGAAGAACTCCTTGGAGAATCTGGGTAACCAACTGTGCTTGGCGAGTGAGGGAATATGTTTGGTGAGGAAGAGAATGGAGTACATGTCGGCTGCTGGAAAGACTCTGGGAAGGTCGCATTGTGTGGCATCATTGGCTCGCTGTTAAGGGAAGTGTTGCGGAACTTGGCAAGCAGGCTCAGCTGGGGGTTAAACTCGCTGTGTCTTGGCACAAGGACAGGAGGTAATACTAAAACAATGAAACAGGTTGTAAATAACATACATGGTTACTATTTAAGTAACAAGAGAGCAGAATGAGATACAGTATACTTGAGGAATGGTGATCAGTTCACATATATTGAAAACTTGTGATTATGCTGTGTAAGGGAGGGTAACAATGATGTAGGGAGACTAGTTTGAAGTCATAAGGCATGACTGTATATGTGTGTGAATTGTTTGTGTGCATGCGCTATGTCAGTTTCCGTATATTTAGTCTATTTGTGTGTTAGTGTGAGAGGATGGCTGGAAGTGTGTGTAGATTCAGTGAATGTTTTTGGGTAACGACCATGTGTGTCCTTAATTTATCTTAATTTATCATATCTCCCTGCAGACCTCTTTTCCTCTTTTTATGCATTTGTCATTGAAAAATGGCTTGGCTTGGCACTAGCAGTAACAATGGACTACATCAATGGACCCAAATTACATCTATCCTAATAGCTCAGTGACCCATTCTTCAGTCGAAAATATGCTATAACTAAATACATTTTACAAAATACCTTACTAGACATTTCCCAGTGTTAAAGGCATATGCCAATGCACCGGGAACAACAGGGCTGCCATAGAAAATATATATATTGTGTGGCTTCTTAGCAATCTAATGTGCCTGTTCTATCCATTTGGGGCCCAGTGGAATAGCATGGAGACCAAATATGGGTGTAACCCAAAATCATTGACTACACACCAGAAAGATAAGAAATAAAGAAATGATAGAAGCAATGCCATTTATATATTTCAGGCATATTTAATAGAATAACATATAATTAAAAGATAGGTGGGCACTCTGTGTGTCAAACTCATACACATAATCAAGGAAAATCCCTTCCTTTGTTAGCAGTAAAAACATCTCTTAGTAACAATAGCAGTATTATGTTCGCTCAAAAAATAACTAATAACTAAATACATTCACCAAAAATGTTTATCTTCTGAAGCCAAAGTTGTTATGTAATAAAACAAAATATAGTCAACTTGTACTTTGTATCTCTTTCACAATTCCTCTGTTGAGCTAACAGCAAGTTAGTAAAATGTATAAATAAGAAGATAATTTAGTTCACTTAGAACCCAGTTTAAGCAAAAAATTAACAAACTATGTTGTAAATTCATCTGATAATTGTCATCACGTTAAAGGGGTTTTCCAACTCTTTTTTTGTATATACCTTTCTATTTCATGAATAATGTCCTATTGGGCATTATTCTTTAGTACCCACCCCTCCCCCATAACTATTAAAAAAGGATTTACTTATCTGGAATTCAGCACCAGGACACTGTTTTGGCACGTCTTCACATGCACCCTCATGGTATCAGGGGAGCCACAAGAGGTCCACTCAAAGGCTTCTCATAGAGAAGCCTGTGATTTGACCATTTAGCCATCTCACAGCACATGCTCAAGGGGAAGGGGAGTGAGGTGGGAAAGTGCAGGAATGGGGGTTGTAAATTGGTTCAGAATTTTGCTTGCTTCAGAATTTTAACAATTGCCTCCATCCGTAAGGGGCTAAGGCTCAAGTTACCATTAGAATGGGGCATGTTTGTTTTTTGTAAATACTCCGTTACCATCTCTGTGTTTTCATATTAATAAAACTATGTATTGCCTGATACATTATTTCAAATTTCTGTTTTGATAAATAAACAAATCTATACAAGTGAAAGACAAAGATATTATAATAATACATTTTTATTTTACCTGGAGTTTCAACTCTGCGGTAATGGTACGGATTTATACACACATCCTTCTGCTTTGATCCAAATGGAAACTCACAGCATTCAAGTGGTTTTAACTCATGATGGGATTGTAAGTCAGGCCATCGCCAAACCCTGCAGTAAATGACATGCGGAAGACCCTTGCGGTGTGATACTTGTAGCCTTCCGTCTAAAGAACGAGGGATTGTGACACATTTACTGGCTTGCCCCGGGGTGCTTAAAGCCCTTTCTAACTCTTCCATGGCACCCTTCTTCTTCTTCAATTTCTTCACAAGAGAGTCGACTGCCTTTTCTGCCCATTTTTCCTCTTCGTCTCCTTGTTTCCAGCCAAGCAGTCTCTTCACTGCCGGGCTAGTAAAGGAGAACAAGGAACTTATGGGCGTGCTGGAGTGCATAGGATTCGACTTCTGTCCCCGAAAGGTGACAGATATGTAGGACAAGAGAAATTGATGCTTCCACCGTCTTTTCTATTTACTGTTTCTGGGAAGTGAGTCAGGGTATACTTTTCGGATGTCTTCGAATGCCCTGATTAGACCTAGAGCAAATATACCTCATTAGATATAACATGTAGTATGGGTGCAATAACTTAAAAGGACACTCTAAGCATCATCACATAGTCAACATAAAGGGGGGGGGATAGGTGAACTATAAAAGTTAAATATCATGTAAAATATCAAAATTGCTTCCACAAAGAGGTGACTAAAGTCTAAAAGATGTAAAATAGTTAATAAAGCTAGTACAAAAAATTACAAATGATAATTTATTTTAAAAATTGTCCAGCGCCAATAACTCTTGAGTCATATAATATTAATTAGCAATAGGTACTAATTAACACATTAGGCTGCTAGAGCCCCAACAGTCAATGCCAGAAAGAAAGTCCACAAAACAGTAAAATATATACACTAGATATGATATAAACACCTGAGTGGCAGTGGTATCTGTGGAACGGCAATCCAGATATCTGGCTTTTAGGTACACTATATGCACCTAAACCACTTCAGCTTGTTGAAGTGACATGGGTGCACTGTACCTGTCCCTGTCCCATTAAGTCCTGCAATGTAATACATTACAGTTTAAAGCAACTGCAATGTTTACATTGCAGTACTAAGCCAGCCTCTAGTGGCAGTCTACTAGACATCCACTAGAGGCGCTTCAGGGAGTTTACCGTACTTAGCTCATAATGAGCTTGCGGTGCTGTGCATGTGCATTAGGACCCCCGCTCACCTGTCCATGAGATGATGTCAGAGGTGGCGGAGCTCCAACCCAGTGCCAAGTGACTTCAGCACTAGAATTGTGTAAGTAAATAAAGTTGTTTTTTTTTCACCCTTTACATACTGGAGGGAGGGGGCACAGGGGAGGGGGAAAGACCAGAGGGCTGATTTGTATTTGTAATACCAGATTTGTATTCCTAACACTATGGAATCCCTTTAACAAGGTATGTATTCACCAAACTGGAAAAAGACCCACTCCCAACCTTTAATTTCCACTAATACAACACAAGGACGGTCAAGTTTGTGTGTGCCTCTGAAATCTCTGTGATTTTGTCAGTTTAAAAATGGTTTGCAAATAGCAGAAAGACGTCACCCTTTGTCTCCTAGAACCATGACCACTACAATAAGCTGTAGTATTTATGGTGCCGGAAGGGTCCCTTTAAATTAAATGTACATATTCTTTATCCTGGCTAAAACGTGCTAAACTTTGGATTAATTAAATATAATTATTATATTATCTACTGTGTAGAAAAGGGTCTTAAATCTTTACTAGTAATCAAGGTATAAATTTTAGGGCAAAATTACAGACAGTGAATAGGCTAAATGCATAGGGTTCCAAAAATAGCCCTATACATAGTATGAACACACAGACATTCTCGTTCACAAAGCATGACTTGTTTTGCAAGCAGACATGAAAGTATTTACAGATAAGACACTAAGTGACTGTGGGTCAGGATATATTTCTGGCAATATATTATGGTGTTTTGCCTTAGCAGGGACGAGTAAAGGGCATTTATCTCTTTCAGTCAAATGAAATAGCTCGCCGCTGACATCAGTATGAAGCAGATCACAATTGTTGTCAATGGGAAGAGAGCCAAGGGTGTAAATTAGGGATAATGCAATGGCGTGCACATTCTGGGATATCAATAGAGATAGAACTATTTTGCAGTTCTTCACAATGCCAAATATGTGTCTTATAAAAACATGATAAATGTATGGAGTAAGTAGCCCAGAGCACAAAAGATCCACATAAAGTATTTCAAAATGATTCTATTCATTGAAAACACACTTTATTCTTTCTCTGTTTCTTAATTCCTTGGCTATTCTTCTCAATTCTATACACCTGAATATATGTGAATCTTGCTAAGACAAATAAATACAATATGTACATCGGAGGAGCTATATACTAAACAGTGACTTGTGATTAATAGAAGCAAATTTACAGAATTTAGGACAAATTAAAACATTCATTTCAAGATTGACAAATTTAACACAAATTTAGCAAGCATTTTTTTTTTTTAATTAACAACTATTCACTGTTTATTGAATAGACATGTGAATACTGTGTGCTGTGACAAATATATCTATAAGCCAATGCAGCACCACTTACATAAGTTATGAATAAAAAATGATTAAAACTACGCAGAGGCGGAAATACTGCCGGTGTATCTGTTTCATGGCCCACAAGCTATGGACCCATCTGGTGGCCCACGCACTTAGGGCCACCCGATGGGCATGTCTGATCAGGGATCTGGTCAGTTGCCACATGCCTTAAACAGATCGACCAGGTTCCTGTCAGATCAGCAGTGCGGAGAATCAGTGTGTATGTGTGTCTGTATTTGTGTCAGTGTGTGTCATTGTACGTGTATACATGCATAATCTCAGCATTCAAACTCCAAAAATATAAAATAAAAGATGAGACGGCTTCTACCCTACTTGCATACATTTCCTAATAAATCTGAATGGAGACCAATAAAATATACAGAAATAATGAAGAGACTGGTATATTACATGAAGCCAACAGAAGCTGAACTCGCTATACTATTTATGAGCTATTCTGGCTACTAATTGCAAGATATATACTCTAACCATTTTAAAAATAACCTTACACTACAAGTGAAACACAAAAGGTTCCCAGATTATCCCATCACGTCTTTCAGAACACAGCAATCAGGTCCTATAAACATTACTCAATATAAACTCTGCTTAGTGCCAAACCCAACAAAAACACTAACTGATTAAAACAGCTGCGACATAACACAAAGCTTACTGTCAATCAGTGAAACACTGTGTATGCTGTAATCTAGACAAACTAGTTGAGCAAATGTTCACAGTGAATTAACTCCACAGTCCAATGAATTCTTTGATATACTAAGCACTCATGATAAAACTATAAGCGATGGTTACAGGTTTTCCATGATAACTTTTATTTTGCTACAGGAAACATATTGTTTAGATACATCAAAATGAACTCTAATTTCAAGTCATGTCTTCATTAGTTAAAGGGACACTATAGATATCAAAACAACTTTAGCTTAATGAAGCATTTTTTTTGTTATTGAATCATGCCCCTGCAGTCTCACTTCTCAATTCTCTGCCACTTAGTAGTAAAATAACTTTTGTTTCTGTTAATGCAGTCCTAGTCACACCTCCCCTGGCTGTGATTGACACAGCCTGCATTAAAAAATAGTTTTTATTTTCATTTAGATCTTCACTTACTTAAGTCTTAACTCTGTAAACAAACCTTTAGTCACACACAGGAGGCTGATGCAGGTTCTAGAATGGTACAGTGCAGGAGATAAGAAATTCTAAATTAAACAGACTCTGCAATAAAGGAAGATCTCTCTTTTCTTAAAGGGACACTCCAGGCACCCAGACCACTTCTGCCCATTGCAGTGGTCTGGGTGAGAACTCCCATCACCCTTAATCCTGCAAGTGTAATTATTGCAGTTTTTATAAACTGCAATAATTTCCTTGCAGGGTTAAGTCCTCCTCTAGTGGCTGTCTATCAGACAGCCACTAGAGGGACTTCCGTTTTCTTAAAACACTAAAAGTGTTTCAAACGACGCTGGACATCCTCACGCTACACATGAGGACCTCCAGCGTCGCTTTTACTATGGGGAGGTCTAATGCGCGGCCGCGCATGTTCATCAAGTCTCCCCCGCCGACCAACGACAGAGCGTGGGCGGAGCCTGACCCATCGCCGAGCAACATCGGTGCTGAATTCAGGTAAGTCACTGAAGGGGTTTTAACCCCTTCAGCAACATGGGATGGGGGTGGGAGGGAGGGGGCACTGCAGGCTCCTGCAGTGCCAGAAAAAATGATTTGTTTTTCTGGTACTGGAAAGTCCCTTTAAGTATTTAGGAAGGCCGTGTAAGTCACATACAGTAAAGTGTGGTTTGGATTGCATAAACAAAGATGTATCTCCTAAATGGCAGAAAATTGAGACGGCAGGGGCATAATCTATACACCAAAACTGCTTCATTAAAAGGACACTATAGTCATCTGAACAACTTCAGCTTAATGAGATTGTTCAGGTGAGAACTATAGCTCCCTGCAGCCTTTCTCATGTAAACACTGCATTTTCTGAGAAAATACAGTGTTTACATTGAAAGCTAGGAACACCTCCAGTTGCAGTCACTCAGAGTGAACCAGAGGGACTTCAGAGTTGATCCATCTGCTGTGCAGGAGCATCCTATGATTCAGTATCTCCTCCCACTGCATGCAGACACTGAACTTTCCTCATAGAGATTCATTGATTCAATTCATCTCTATGAGGAGATGCTGATTGGCCAGGGCTGTGTTTGAATCATGCTGGCTCTGCCCCTGATCTGCCACTTTGTCAGTCTCAGCCAATCCTATGGGGAAGCACTGTGATTGGATCAGGCTATCACATGTTAGCAGACTGCTTGTTTTTCCTGAGTCTAACAGCATGCAGATTTACAACTTCTGGCTTGAATACAGTAAGATTTTTACTATATTTATGGAGGCATGAGGGACTCAGAGCGGCTAGATGGTCGTGTTAACACTATAGGGTCAGGAATACATGTAGTTGTACTGGTGACTGTAGTGTCCCTTTAAGCTAAAGTTGTTCTGGTTCCTATAATGTCCCTTTTACTTTTTACCAGCTCATATAAAATTGTCATACAGTGGCTAACACAAGTAAGTTTGATATATATAAAGTGAATCTGTCATTCTCAAATTACGTGGATGGCAATTTTATTTTCCGGTTGGTACACCACTTGTCCATACGAAATCACTAGCAATCATATAAATTAGATTTAAATATATACTAAAGTTTGCTTTCACTTCCTCCAACATGAAATCTTCAAAAAGGTGAACAACCTACCATCTCTCAAATGACAATATGGGCACCCCTCAAACCCATGCATGCAGGTGCAAGTTAGAAGTTGAGAGATCATGCTTTGTCACTATAGAGCAGTGTAGCTGTAAACCTTAGCTCAGCCCCACGCAGCGCTCTGTCTATGGAAACTCCAAGGAAAATAAAGAAATATTAATGTTGAATAACGTCTCATCTATACACTAGCACAAAAAACAGAGGAAAGTCCCCTGTGCTGTATGAATTAACATCAAGTAACTCTTGACATGAATCCAAAGTGAGTTATCCACTCACATTGTTACATAGCATACTACACTCCGAGCAACATAACCCCTAGATCTCATTGTTAATGCTCTTGGCATCAAATTGGCACAGGCTACTGCGTCAGAGTAAGCCTTTGTCATTTACCTTAATTTGTTAAAAAAAAATTAAAGTCTTGGAAGTGCTGACCTCCTAAGGTGAGCTTGGAACTGTTTCAGTGTGAAACAGGAAGGCGATCGGAAAAGATTGTTCTTAGAAGAAGAGGATTTTAGAAAAATGGATCTTGTCTAGCCACTGGTTCTTACGCAGACAAACGTTAGATGACGTGATTTTGAGAGGAAAGAAATTGAGGATTGTAATGAAATGCAATGTCTACCCAGTGCGCTTACCTGACGGTCAGCCAATTTAGAATCTACTCACTGTGGTGGAGACACTGCTTCTTATAAGAATGGGCCATTCATTGTTAATGAAGAGCTGGTTAACCCTTAAGGATCAATGACACTTTAAGTGGTCGTAACAATCCTTGAAATAACACTATATGCAGGAAATCACTCTAATGTTTATAAATGAAACATAATTAAATATGTAAAACAAATTAAAATAATGAACTCCCTTTTAAAATGTCACTAATTAGCAACCTCTCCTGTCAATGTTTTTTCCTTATTCAATAAGCCCTAGTCCAAAATGAATTATGGGATACGTATGTTAACTCCCTCTGCAGTACCACTCATGACAAAGAATGAGAGGAGCTGTTCAATATACCACGTTGTGAGAATAGGGCTGTAGACAAAGATCTCTCCAGAGCGAGAAAATTGAAAAGAGAAATGTCTAAGTTGCACCCTTGAATGGATCATGGACAATAAAGGGGGAAGAAAAATTCTAACTTTGATGTCACTGATCTAGTTTGCAATGTTGTAGCTGCTCTGATTATTGCACATTTTTGTAGTTACGAATTAAACTGTGCAGGGAGGCAGGGAGCAGCAAACTCTCCTCACCATAATCAGTGCAATGATGTAAAGTGGTTATGGTCCTTAGTGTGGCAATTTAAAAGGGTTACTCCAAGCATCATAACTACTAAAGCCTGCTGTAGTGGTTATAATGCTAGAAGTACCATATCGCTGCTCCTCACTATTGGAGACACTATCGGTGACAATGCCAGAACTGGAGTTACACTTTCAGTAACAAAGGGGTAAACTCGGTATGTGCAGTGTAACATAATGAACACTGTACATACAGAATCCTGGCACCATAACCACTTTAAATCACTGAAGAGATCATGGTGACTAAAGTAAGACTTTAAAGATAGCTAAGACAGAGGAATTGTAGTTATACACCAGATACCTTTTGGCCGGCCTTGACCTGGACTTAAAAGAATCTACTAAATGGACTGTCTTTCTCCAGAATTCCTATTTACAGTCTACAGGAGAACAATTCAATAACATTTAGTACTGACCATTAGAAAGAAAAGGTAATAAGTGTAAGCTGTTATTTTAAATAAAAATTGGTACACTAGATAGGCAAATCAGTTGTCAAATCATATGTTTCACTGGTTTCAAAGAGTGATCAATTCTAATTATGAATATGAAAGGAATTGTTATAAGCAGAGCCAATAAAATAATCTTACAAACATCTGTCTATTACAATAACTTCTTACAGTGAAGAACAGGAAGTCAGTTATTTTGGCTATGTCCTAATTTTTAATGGATACAAAGGAGGATGGCACGCACAGTGATGCGCCATTTGGAAGACCAGCTTTTGCTACACAGTCCAGATGGCCAATACACCAAATATATTTAGAGGAATGAACCAGGCACACAAGACTTCTGAAATTCAAGGAACTTTAAAAAGAAAAGCATGTCCTTTCAATGCATGAATAAAAGTCCTTGAATTTTACAAGTCTCGAACGCCTAGTCCAATGGCGGAAATAGAGGGGTTGTGAGTGCGATCGGGGCCTCTGCTTTCCACCTGTCACAGGGGGCCCAGGCCGGCCGGCTATGTTATAGCCCCCTGAGGTGGCATACATACACTAAGGAAGAGTAGGCCTCTGTATACCCAGAGAGCAGGTGCTTGCTTTGCCCATATATAATGCATCCTAAGTGGGAGAAAGAAGGCTTGGCGAGGGAACACTGATGTTCCTGCTCTTCAACACAGTTCCATCATGCACTCTGTGGTGATGCTGGGAGATGATGTCACTCCAGCCGGGCATTACAAAACAGCGCTAGAGGGAGCAGTGAGGAATAGCAGGAAGATTATAACAGTCACACTGGATCCCATGTATAGGATCTCCACTGGAACCTATGAAGAGAACCCACACAAGCTCTCCTAAAGGTATGTAGGCTGGGTGGACCTAAAAAAAAGAAAACAAACACTATAAATAAATGTAATGTGTGGGTGTGTGTCAAACCAGTGAAGGTGCCAGCCAAATGATTTGGCAGGTTAGACTGGCATCAAGCAGGCGAGCCTACAGTGAGCAGGCCATGTTGAGAGGGCTCTCTACATGGTCCTAGTGTCCTGAGTGTAGCACGTTTTGGGGACAATTCCCTGGTATGGCGGTAAGAATAGCTAAATTCTAATCTGTGCATTGCATATTTACAAGCAATTTTGGCCAGCAAATTATATACATTAAATTACTATGAATATTGTCACCGATTGCTTGTAAAGAGTTAAGTGTTTATCTTTCCATTGTAAAAGAAGGCGATTTCTTTCGACTAACAGCTGTATCAGATTTCCCAGACTGGAGCAGTTTCACAACCTGAAAATGTTTTAGTGATGGCATCAATGTAAAGGTACAGACAGTGACTCATTTGTTTGTTGTGTCAAAAGTATTTTCATTCACCAAAATAGTATTCTATGGCTTTCTAATCATATATGTGTCAGCATATAACAGCTCTTTACAAGTTTACAACAAGGATATAAAACTGCAAATAACTGACCAATTTAAAGGGAACTGTCATTTTCCAGGATTATACAATGTTTATTTAACCCTATATTTAACAAATGTGCATTTGTGAGGTGTGGAAAATAAAGCTAAATATGGAAAAAATTAACACATTTCTGTACTGCAACTGGGCGCCTGCATTTTAGTTGCCTGTCCATCATTGTTATAAGCTCTGTCTTTTGCATCTGGCAACCAGCATAGAGAAAACATATATCAAAAAAAATGTTTCTGCTCCTTATTTGCATTGTCTGCCTTAGCCGTGCCTGAACTAAACTGGATTGTGATGCCAATCACTAAACCTTTAATTTAAACTTTAAAAGAAAAAGTAGCATCACATGAAAAAAGTTACCATGAGTTATAAGTGATTATCAATGTTTTTTTAATGGTGTAATCTCCGGGGAATTGATAGTGCCCCTTTAATGTGAGTATAAAGTAAAGGTTTCGAGAAGGTCCTTGCTCAAACAAGCTTACAACATAAGACCTTTCTGTAAAGGTTTTAAAAACCATTTCCTTCCAGACTACAGAATTCCTAGAAGTGCGAAATCTCAGAGTAAAATGTAGGAGTAAAAGCCAATAACGCGTCATAGAATTCTTACATGAATAATCACTGTATAATTCTTACATTAAACCATCCGAGTTGCCACTATTATGCTGTTGGCAGTATACGTCACATAATGTTAAATGCATTTACCATGGCAAAATGCAAAGGATTACTCAGTGATAGTGTACTCGTTGGCACCAGATTGGCTGGCTGAGAACACTGGGAATGAATGCATAAACCTAACCATCATAAATACTTGACTCAATCTAGCGAACATCAACAATGCAAATCTTGGCTAAAAATAGCACTTATATAAATACATAAATATAAATCTGTATTTAAAATACTGATAGAATATCTATTGTATTTTTATATAATAATGTATATAGAATTCCATCTATACATATTTATTCACTTACATCTATCTTGCCTTTTGTGTTTCTTTGTTTTTTTATTAAGGTAAAGGTATTTTGAAAATACAAAGTGGGTATTCCAATACACAGCAATATATAAATGATTAATGCTACTGATTTGGATCTACATCACTGAGTTGGTTCTTATTTATGTGCAGGTGCAGTGACATTAACCATCGCCCTCCTGGAAGGTGACAGCAGCCATACAGCTATACAGTCCCATCAGACACATAAATCATGTAGTTCGTCACCAGTCTGGCCCACAAAGCAGCCTCCCTGCGTCATATGGAGCTATTTGTATAGAAAGAGGTGATGCAGTCTTGGTCAGAGATTAGCTACAAGAAACCCTGGACAGCTCCTCCTTCCCCTCTCTCTCCTGATCACAATACTGGCGTCAGTTTGTCTCCTCTACCCTGTCCCTCCCTCCCTTCCCTAATGCAAATAACTATCACACTGTAAAACTGAGAATGTCCCCTGCAATCTCCCCATAGCCCCAATTCGGTTACAATAACCTTGCTTAACCCATTCACAGCCAGAGTGTACCCAATGCATTATTTGCTGTCACCTGCAAAAAGGATATCTTTAAGTTACAAAATACAATATATTAACCCTACGACCACACCCCCATAGAGAAATATCAGATTTACAAACCACACTTATATAAAGAGTTCCAAATGCTGTGGACTGCATGCTTCCAGCAATGGGAGTTGTAATCCTTCCAAATCATAGGAAGCAATCCAGTACATAACCACTGCAGTTATCCACTTAGCTTTGACCTATAAATAAGTTGTGATGAGTTCTCCGATTTTTGGAACGCCATCTGCTCATCAATGCAACTCCCATCACACTCAGTAGCTGGTGGTGGCTGTACACCACAGGATCAGTGTTGCAAAGCCAGACACTTTAATCTACTAGGAGGATCAGTGAGCTGTCCACTCCTGTCACTTGTCAGTGTCACTTTATCAAACTTAATTAAAAAAATGATATTCTCCTACAGAAAGCACTGAGGTCAAAATATGAATAAAGTCAATTATAAAAGCTGTAAGTCTGGGCCTGACCCTAGGTGACCAATGCCATGCCACACAAAAGGTGATTAAGGCTTCTGTGCCAGCTGGCACCCTAAGGGTTAACCGAGGAACCTTTCGAATCCTGTAGCTGCTACATTGTTCCCAACGTTCTAATGAGCGTTGAAAGCTGATCAGAGAGCTATAGGGAGATCTATATTTAGGAAGCGGGTGCAGACATAACAGAGCAGCTCCATGACCCAGTAATGCAGCACTATCAGTGTCCACCAGCCTCAGATGAGGTCATTGTGCTCAGTAAAAGGACAGTCTGTGCCCTACCCTCCCGCAGTGGGAGTGAGCAGGCACAGGGAAAAGTTTGATAACATTAAAAAATATATTTAAAAAAAAAATCTATAAATGTATTTTAATGAAAATGAGTGTACAGGACTTACCTGTGTTTTGGCTTCGGCCCTTAATGTGTGGACGGGTGCTTTTCCCCCCTGGCTGCCGTATGTATGTGAAGGAGTCAGGGCTGCAGAAGGAGGAGCAGCGGCAACAACACAGGCACAGGACTAGGCGTCAGTCAGGCTGGAGCCGCACAGCCAGCTCTGTCAGGGAGTATTACTGCGCAGAGCTGGAACTGGCCCAGGACACGTCTCCCACACACACACTCACACACAGACATACACACACAGACACACCCCCACCCTGCTGTGAGGGTCCTGGGACTCCTGTCTCACTCCGCTGCTGGGGTAATGCTAGTGTCTGAGGGGGCATTAAAAACTGCAGGAGAGACAGTGAAAGATAGATTGCCCCCCATGGTTATACCCTCCAATATTCTAAATATTAGGACAGACAGGACTCTGCTTGCTTTTCAAGAACAATAAATATATTACCCTTTTTAGAAAAAAACGAAAATAAAATAAAAGGGGTCAATGTGTTTGGCTTATCCAATTAATTATACACTTGCAAGTGGTCTGAAATGTACATGGGTTGTAAAGACACTTAACAGAAAGTGGTTATTTAATTCTGGGATTTATGTCTTGTTTAAGAGATCTTTATGAATGGATATTCAATATTACAGTGTGTAGCCAGAGAAAATTAATTACTCTCTAAATGTTAATTAAAAATTAGAACTATAATTGCACTTTGTACATTAGACTCATAGTGCTTGCAGTTTCACAACTAAAAGAAACAAGTGCTTGATAAATGGATACACTCTTTCACCTTGAGAGAACCATCTGCTCAAGAATGTTCTATGGAAAGAATACTTATAATGTCTACACACGCCATACACTGATCAGCCACAACATTAAAACTACCTGGCCAATGTCATGTAGATCAACCTCATCTTACCAAAACAACTCTGATGCATCAAGGCATGGACTCCACAAGACCTCTGAACATGTCCTCTGGTATCTAGGGGGAAGGGGGTTTGCGAGGGAGGGGAGACCATAGTGCAATACAACTTAGTATTCCTTTAAGTTTTTCAGCTATTTGTGCTACAGTAGCTCTTCAGTCTGATTGGACCAGACGGGACAGCTTTCGCTGTCTTTGGTGCCAGGGCCGGACTGGGAGAAAAATTCGGCCCGGGCATTTTTTTATCACAGCGGCCCACTAATAAGGGGGCGTGGCAGAGAGGGTGTGTTTCGTCATCACCAATGACAAACACGCCCCCTCTCAAAGTGAGCATGTTGGTTCAATGCTCTTCCAGGGCAGACCATGCACAGAGCTCTGCTGAAGAGCTCTAGCATGAGAAAAGGGCCCTGTATTTGTTTTGCACAGCGCAAGCAAATTTAATAACATGCTGTGCTGTGTTTCCTTGCAACTTGTCTCTGGTGTCTATAAATGGATACCAGGAGACAAAAGGGCCAGGAAAGAGTATTGTGCATGTGTTTGGAGCCTGCTTGTGGGATTGCGTGTGTGTAGAGTGAGCTGATTGTGGTGTGGTATTGTGTAATGAGGTCTTGTTGTGTTTGTGGTGTAATGTAATGCATATGTGGCTAGGGGCTGTAGAGAATGTGTGTATAGGGGATGTAGTAAGTGTGTGCATACAGGCTATAGTGTGTGTGTGTGTGTATAGGTGATGTAGTGTTTGTAGAGGTTGTGGAGAGTGTGTGTTTAGGGGTGTAGTATGTGTTTGTTTACAATGAATCTAGTGTGTTTATAAGGGATCCAGAGTGTGAATTTTAGGAATGTAGTGTGTGTGTGTAGATGGTGCAGTGTGTGTGTGTATACAGCAGTCTAGTGTGTGTTTGAAGGACCCATAATGTGTAGGAGATCTAGTGTGTATATATATATATATATAGAAAAACTGATGAGACAGAGCACTCCAAAGGACTTGGTGAAAAATTATTTATCTGTGTGCAAAGGAATCGACGTTTCGACCCGCAGGTCTTTATCAAGATAACATAAAGCTTAAGGCAATGTGTTTATATAACAAAAGTAATTAAGAGGAAATTACTTACCCTAACGTGACCGTGGTGCCCCTCACTCAGGTGTAACCGCTGTGCTCATTACGGAGTAACGTGTAACGTGCGTCGCTAGGTGATGACGTCAAAAGTGTGCGACCCTAAAGGTCGTGAATGAGCGTCAAGTTGCTATAGAAACCTCCGATGAGTGCGCATGCGTGAAGAAAAGTGAAGATTAAAAGTTTAAAAAATGGAAAGACAATCTAAAGCATATAATGGGAAAAGAATGCTAGCTATGCCTCAGTGTAAGTTGAGTCAATAATGCCTGTTTGTAATCGGACCGGTATAGATGTGGTAAACGAGTGAGTGTGTGTGCTGTGTGGTGATAGGGAAAATGTGTCGTGGTGATGGGAGTGGGGTTTTATAACCGAGACTAAGGTTATAAACTCCTGGAAGGACGAGAAAATAAAGAGGGGACAGAAGTGGCAGAGAGTGAGGAAAAAGCAGACGAGAATGTGACCAGTGATAAAAACATCCAGTAGGCAACCAAAGTCAATGTGTATGTCTGAGTGAGGAAAGGGGAAGAAAGAGAAAAAAAGTAAATGATGAATGAAAGTGTGTGTGTGGAATCTAGTGAATCTATGTACATATGTGTGAAAAAAGTGAGGACATGAGAAGTGAAGAACGAAGAGTGAGATAAAGCCGAATTACATCCATACAAATGTTAAAAATATTAAAAATAAAAATAAAAATAGAAATAAAAATAAAAATACAAATACAAATAGAGGTGAACAGCAGAATCTGAGCGATGAACTAAGTGATGCCTCTATGCTTTGCTTATCTAAGCAATTACTAAATCAGAAATGCCAGACATCTACAAGAGAAGTATATTTAACGACTGTCCAAAAATGAATGAAACGATATACATTCATTGAGACCTCGTGGATACACTGTGTCTAGTGTCTTGATCCAATAAGCTTCGCGTTGAAGCAGACTTTTAGAGCGGTCACCTCCTCTGGGCAGCGGGGGGATGTGATCGATGGCTATGAATTTGAGAGTCGGAAGTCGGTGGTTAACTTCTAAAAAATGTTTGGCCACCGGTTTCTCCGTCTTGCCATCTCTAAAGGCAGTCATGATGCCTGAGCGATGACCTCGCATTCTGTCACGTAATGTGAGGTCAGTTTTCCCCACATAATAAAGTCCACAGGGGCATGATATGAGGTATACCACATGGTCAGTTAGGCAAGTGATGTGATGTCTAATGAGATATCGTTTTCCAGAATGTGGATGAGCAAAAGATGGGCCTGTGAGCATGTGTCCGCAGGTCACGCAGTTCGTGCATTTAAAGCATCCCATTTTCATGTGTCCTTTCTTCGTTTCATATTGGTTGACATAGTCACTTTTTACCAGGATGTCTCTTAGGTTGCGGTTACGTCTGAAAGCAATGCGAGGAGGATGAGAAAATGTGGGGTGCAATGTAGGATCTGCGGCTAGGAGGTCCCATCTTTTTCGGATCGCCTTGGCGATCCGGTTGCTTGCTGTGTGGTATAGGAACGGTAGTGTGATGATTGCTGAGTCCTGGAGAGTTGTAATAGATTTAGACTGAGGTTGATCATGAATCTCAGTGGCTCTCTGTAATGATCGGTTGAGAGTGTGGGGCGAATATCCTCTCTGTAAAAAGGATTGTTGCATGGTTTTCATTTGTTCTTTAATATTATCTGGATCTGAGTTGTTCCTCAAAACTCTGAGAAACTGTGAGATCGGAAGTGATCTCTTAAGCGCCCCTGGATGAAAACTGGTAGCGTGTAGCACCGTATTGCGATCAGATGTTTTTTTGTATAGAGTATAGCCAATAGAGTTCTGTATACGATATATCTCTACATCGAGAAATTGGATCCTATTAGCATCACTATTATGACGTATTATGGCGTACAGGGGAGTCAATGTCATTTAAATCCTGGATCATGGTATCAAAGGATGAGGAGAGGCCCGACCATAGTATAAGAATATCATCCACATATCTAAAATAAGATATGATATTGGTCTGATATTTAGATAGAATGTATTGTTGCTCATAGGAATACATGTAGCTGTTGGCGTAGTTGGGCGCTATGGCCGATCCCATTGCGTTCCCCGTTTGTTGGATGTAGAAATTTTTCTCAAATCGAAAATAGTTGTTGGTCAAAGTAAATTCTAAACATTCCAAAAGAAATTCAATGGGTGGTCCATGGTACTGATCTGAGTGGATCAAAATCTGTCGCATGGCCTCTATCCCCTCTGGATGGGGTATTATGGTGTAGAGGTTTTTAACGTCTACAGTGGCAAAAGTGATGGGCCCATCTGGGAGAGAAATTTGGCTAAGGTGAGTAAGGAGATCCTGTGTGTTCTTCAAACAAGTAGGTATAAGTAAAGACGGTAGTTTACAATGGAAGTCAATAAACTTTGCCAGTGGTTCCAGTATGCCCCGTCTGGCAGAAACAATGGGTCGACCAGGGGGGTTGTTGGGGTCTTTATGCACTTTGGGCAAGGTATATAGCACTGGAATGTTAGGGTGTGGATCTATAAGAAATTTGCCAGTCTGTTCGTCAATCCATCCTGCTTCTTCTCCTCTAGTGACTAATAGTTGTAGTCTCCCCATGATGGTATTGGTTGGGTCAAACGTGATTTGTTTGTAAGTGGTTTTGTCAGATAATTGTCTTAAGATCTCTGAACTTGTATAATTCTGTATGACAATGGATCCACCCTTGTCGGCCGGTCTAATGGTAATATTGGTATCTCCTGCCAGGTCTTTGAGAGCCTTGCGTTCTCTGTATGTGAGGTTTGGCGAGGTAGATCTTGGCTCCAAAAAAATGTGATGTGTGTCATTTCTGACCATATTGGAAAAGGCCTTAATGGAAGGATGTAAGGTCTTGGGTTCCCATGTACTTTTTAATTGGAAGTGATGTTTGGATGGAAGATGACTATCATGTTTAAATGTTTGCATATTGAGAGTTCTTTCCATCTTATATAAATCTACGTCCGTTTTAAATGTGTCAGGTTTCGGAGTGGGGACAAAGGTGAGTCCTTTTGAAAGGATACTGATGTGATCCGAATTCAGCTTCTTAGATGAGAGATTAAAGATGGGAGTCAGATCTTTCTGTTGGACCGAGTGCCTAAATACCTTGCCCTTCTGTCCTCGTCTCGTGATTTTGGGTCTCTTGATTCTTTTCTCCTTCTTATGTTGAAACCCGGTGGGTCGTTGGTATGTTGGTCCTGGGGAAAAAAAGGAGGTCTAGTAGATTGTCCAGACTGGGAGCCGTGTGGCTCTCGGGATGTTGCTGCCCCTTCAGTTTCTGATGTAGATTCAGCCGAGCTCGTGTCTATTGAAAGAAATTGTGGCTTGCGTACTTTCTGTTTGTATCTAGAGAAATTAGGTCTGCGTCTCTCACCGCAAAGCCAATGATAAACCTGATGATGAGTATAATCAAAATTGACCTGTTCAACTTTTTGTTTTTTGAATCTAATGAGGTCATATTTTCTCGTCCTTCCAGGAGTTTATAACCTTAGTCTCGGTTATAAAACCCCACTCCCATCACCACGACACATTTTCCCTATCACCACACAGCACACACACTCACTCGTTTACCACATCTATACCGGTCCGATTACAAACAGGCATTATTGACTCAACTTACACTGAGGCATAGCTAGCATTCTTTTCCCATTATATGCTTTAGATTGTCTTTCCATTTTTTAAACTTTTAATCTTCACTTTTCTTCACGCATGCGCACTCATCGGAGGTTTCTATAGCAACTTGACGCTCATTCACGACCTTTAGGGTCGCACACTTTTGACGTCATCACCTAGCGACGCACGTTACACGTTACTCCGTAATGAGCACAGCGGTTACACCTGAGTGAGGGGCACCACGGTCACGTTAGGGTAAGTAATTTCCTCCTAATTACTTTTGTTATATAAACACATTGCCTTAAGCTTTATGTTATCTTGATAAAGACCTGCGGGTCGAAACGTCGATTCCTTTGCACACAGATAAATAATTTTTCACCAAGTCCTTTGGAGTGCTCTGTCTCATCAGTTTTTCTACATATCCACGCTCTGCAGCACCGAGGCATTATTTGAGAAACTTATCGTCCAGGTAGAGTGCCAGATTTCGAACTTGTTTATATATATATATATATATATATATAACGGATTCAGAGTGTATAAAGGGATCTAGTGTGTATATGATCCAGAGTTGGGTAAGGGATCTAGTGTGTGTCTGGAACATAATGTGTTTAGGAGTGCAGTATGTGTGTGAGGGGGGCTATAGTGTGTGTATATATATATATATATATATATATATATATATAAATACCAAAAAATCTTGCACTCCACCCAAAACAAAATAGTATAATGCCCGGTGCTAAATCCAAACATAGAAATATAAAGCAAAGTGAAGATGGAAAGCACTCCAAGGACTTCATTAAAATATAACCTTTATTCGATCCAAAATAAAACGGTCGAATTTTGGATCGAATAAAGGTTATATTTTAATGAAGTCCTTGGAGTGCTTTCCATCTTCACTTTGCTTTATATATATATATATATATATATATATATATATATATATATATATATATATATATATATATTATATATATATATATATATATGTATGTATATATATATATCTATATATATAATATAAATATGTTCGGAAGTATTGTGTGTGTGTGTGTCTTTGGTGCAGTAGGTGTCTGTGAGGGATGTAGTGTGTATGTGAAGGGTGCAGTATGTGTGTGTAATGGATGCTGTGTTTGAGGGGTGCTGTGTGTGAGGGTGCTGTGTGTGATGGGTGCTGTGTGTGATGGGTGTGAGAGTGCTTCACGATTTTTTAGGTCCCACCATCCCACCTTATTTCCCTGGTGTCCAGCTTTTGGGGAAACCTTGGAACAGTTCCCAACAAGTATAGAGAGATCGCATCATTAGATGCACTCGCCAATGCGTCTGAAGCAATATCAGGGTACTAGGACCATGCAGAGTGCTCTGAAACAGCTTTCCCTACAGAATCTGCTCTCAGTGAGTTTGCCTGAATAATAGAACTGCCAGAAATTAAGGCGGACCTACACCCTTTACAGGTGGGTCTGCTTCCTTTTGGGCAGAGTTGGTGGTGCAATCCTATCACTGGTCCGCCTCCTTACCCTCCTGCCAATGGCATCCAAATTCTCAGCACAACTCTATCTCCCCAACTCCTCTGCCAACACATCGCCACCACGAAAGGGATCTAAATTCATAAAATTTGGTAGTTGCTCCCTGGGTACATAACACCCACCAATCTAGAACACAAAGTTAGGTTTCCTTTAATCCCGGTTCTGTCTTAAAGGAACACTATAGGCATCCAGACCACTTTAGCTCATTGAAGTGGTCTGGGTGCAGTGTCCCAGGTCCCTTAACCCTGCATAGGTATTTATTGCAGTTTTTAATAAACTGCAATAATTACCTTTGAGGGTTAACTTCACCTCTAGTGGCTGTCTGCAAGAAAGCTACTAGATGGACATCCGGGTCGTTAGGAGCTGGAATCAGCTAAGTGACAGAAGGGGTTTTTAATGGACAGAGGGGGGCATTATAGGGAGCTATAGTGCCAGGAAAACAAATTTGTATAGTTTCCCTTTAAGGAAACCTAACTCTAAATGAAATATGTTATATAAAAATGACATAACAGCTAAATATGTATTAAGAGAAATGAATGCCATCGTGGAGTTCTGATGAAATTATTAAACCTTTTGACATTTGGTCTTGTGATTGATTACAATGTAGCCCCATGTAGCTAGAGCGCAGCTAAGCGAAAAAAGGCCTTGACAGGGGTTAGGAGGCGGGCTTAGGAGGAAGTAAGCAAGGAGTGGAGTTATGGGTAAGTAGGTTTGGCTATTTAAATAGGCAGCCATTTTAGGTGAGTCATTTCTAATTTCCTACCTGGTTGAGTTTGTCCCACCCACCCTCGCTGGTTTTGTTACATGTGGGGTTATCCCATTTTTTCACAACAGCGGGATGGGGAGCTGAAGGAGAAGAAATAGGCTCCCCAGGATGAACGTGATGGAAAACAAAGAAGTTGTGGTCATCGGTGTTTGATAGGTTTCGAGTCCTGTCGGTGGCTCAGAACCTGGTGGGGTAGGGGTATCCGGGTATACCCTTGCTGTGGTTAATGGATGGTTGGCACTTTAAGTTGGTGTATTGGAATAATGTTGGTGTATGTTATATATATATATATATGTGTTATTTATATGGGGGTCATTGCCTTTTATATGTTAACAGAAGGAATAGGATGCGAGGGCGGAGTATGGGGGGCAATGACCCATGTTTTACTTGTTAAGTTATTATTATTATTATTGTTATTATTATTATTTGGTTAATAAAGCTGTGGACAAATTTTCCCATATTCCCTAGTGTCTGTTCGTTATTGGGTTAGGATATGGGGTGGTTGTCCTGGATTCCGACTGCCCAAATGGCGACTATACACCTGTCATGTATCCCCATGTAGCTAGAGCGCAGCTAAGCGAAAAAAGGCCTTGACAGGGGTTAGGAGGCGGGCTTAGGAGGAAGTAAGCAAGGAGTGGAGTTATGGGTAAGTAGGTTTGGCTATTTAAATAGGCAGCCATTTTAGGTGAGTCATTTCTAATTTCCTACCTGGTTGAGTTTGTCCCACCCACCCTCCCTGTTTTTTTTACGTGTGGGGTTATCCCGCTTTTTCACAGCGGCGGGATGGGGAGCTGAAGGAGAAGAAATAGGCTCTCCAGGATGAACGTGATGGAAAACAAACAAGTTGTGGTCGTCGGTGGTTGATAGGTTTCGAGTTCTGTCGGTGGCTCAGAACCTGGTGGGGTAGGGGTATCTGGGTATGGTTGGCACTTTAAGTTGGTGTATTGGAATAATGTTGGTGTATGTTATATATATATATATATGTGTTATTTATATGGGGGTCATTGCCTTTTATATGTTAACAGAAGGAATAGGATGCGAGGGCGGAGTATGTGGGGCAATGACCCATGTTTTACTTGTTATTATTATTATAATTATTGTTATTATTATTATTTGGTTAACCCCTTAAGGACGGAGGACGGTTCAGGACCGTCATCGGCATTTTTGCGTTGCCGACCGGTGACGGTCCTGAACCGTCCTAACCGTCCAATGTACTTACCCGATCGCCGTCGTTCCCCCGGCGGCGATCGGCGGTGCTCCCGTTGTGGGGAGACTGCCTGCAGCCCAGACAGTCTCCCCATGGCGGATTAGGACCCCTGGGGCCATGTGATCGCCCAACAGGGCGACCACATGGTCACAATAGGTGTCCATGTGTCTGCCTGCAGGGGGACTGTCTGTGCTGACAGGCAGTCTCCCTGCCAGTGTAAAATCATAAAAAAATATTAAAGTTAAAGTTAATAAAAAAATATATTATTATATATGTGTATATATATATGATATATAGACATATATTATACCTATATAATATATGTCTATATATCACATATATATAATGTCATACTAAGTGTATTTTTATATTAATATGTAAATATATTAATATAAAAATACACTTATAATTAAATTACACACGTATATATATAATATATATAATAACTATATATATTGTATATATATATTATTATAAAATACAAATAATAAGTAATTTAAATAAAATTAAACATGTAAAAATAATAATAAAAATTAAAAAAATTATATATCTATACGAAATTTTATTCTAACTGTATTTTGATATTAATATATATATATATTTATATCAAAATACACTTAGAATGAAATTGTATATATATATCTATGTATATATAAATAAATAAAAAGAATACGAACTATACATATGTCCATATACAAAATTACATAAATAATTATATAAATATACACGTAAACTTCAAATATATAAATATGCATATATATTTAAATTCTACGTGCGTATTTATGTAATATTTTTACATAATTAAGTTATTTTATTGATTGCAATTTAAGGGACCTGCCTGCCAACCCAGGACGAAAGTCCAGAGAATTTAATTTGCTATCACTGTATTTTACCCTGTAACGTTCTACAACACCCTAAAACCTGTACATGGGGGGTACTGTTTTACTTGGAAGACTTCGCTGAACACAAATATTAATGATTCAAAACAGTAAAACATATCACAGCGATTGCATTTTTCACACACAAACAGCACTTTTACTGATGATATAATTGTTGTGATACATTTCAGTTTTGAAACACTAATATTTGTGTTCAGAAAAGTCTCCTGAGTATAACAGTACCCCCCATGTACAGGTTTTATATCGTTTTTGAAAGTTACAGGGTCAAATATATGGGTCAAATATTTTTACATTGAAAATGGCCAGATTGGTTACGTTGCCTTTGAGAGCGTATGGTAGCCCAGGAATGAGAATTACCCCCATGATGGCATATCATTTGCAAAAGAAGACAACCCAAGGTATTGCAAATGGGGTATGTCCAGTCTTTTTTAGTAACCACTTAGTCACAAACACTGGCCAAAATTAGCGTTCAAATTAGTTTTTTACTTTTTTCACACACAAACAAATATGAACGCTAACTTTGGCCAGTGTTTGCGACTAAATGGCTACTAAAAAAGTCTGGACATACCCCATATGGAATACCCTGGGTTGTCTACTTTAAAAAAAATATGTACATGTGGGGTGTTATTCAGCGATTTATGACAGATAATAGTGTTACAATGTCACTATTGATACATTTTAAAAATGTATGTTTTGAAACCGCAATATCCTACTTGTACTTATCGCCCTATAACATGCAAAAAAATTGCAAAAAGCATGTAAACACTGGGTATTTTTAAACTTAGGACAAAATTTTGAATCTATTTAGCAGTTTTTTTCATTCGCTTTTGTAGATGAGTAAAATATTTTTCACATAAAAGTAAAAAAACATGTATTTTTTTTCAATTTTTCATCATATTTTTTCATTTTTTTAAAATTAAATTACCGTATATACTCGAGTATAAGCCGAGTTTTTCAGCACATTTTTTGTGCTGAAAAACCGGAACTCGGCTTATACTCGAGTCAGAGTCTGTATTATGGCAATTTGCATTGCCATAATACAGACTGAGGGAGAGGGGGCTGGCAGAGATCTTACTTACCCGTCCTGCAGCTCCTGTCAGCTCTCTCCTCCTCCGCCGGTCCGTTCAGCACCTCGGTCAGCTCCCAGTGTAAGTCTCGCGAGAGCCGCGGCTCTCGCGAGATTTACACTGTGAGCTGACAGAAGAGCTGAACGGACCGGCGGAGGAGGAGAGAGCTGACAGGAGCTGCAGGACGGGTAAGTAAGATCTCTGCCAGCCCCCTCTCCCCCCCCCCACTGAACTGCCAATGCTGGACCACTAGGGAAGGAGCCCCCCTCCCTGCCATGTATCAAGCAGGGAGGGGGGACGAAAAAAAAATAATAATTAAATAAAAAATAATAAGGAAAAAAATATATTAAAATAATACAAAATAATAATAAATAACACACACTGCAACACACACACACACACACTGCACACACACACACACTGCACACATACACACACACACACACACTGCACACACACACACACACACTGCACTCATACACACACTGCACACATACACACACACTGCACTCATACACACACACACTGCATTCATACACACACACACTGCATTCATACACACACACACACTGCACTCATACACACACACTGCACTCATACACACACACTGCACACATACACACTGCATTCATACACACACACACTGCACACATACACACACACACACTGCACTTATACACACACTGCAAACATACACACACACACACACACACTGCACACATACACACGCTGCACTCATACACACGCTGCACTCATACACACACGCTGCACTCATACACACACGCTGCACTCATACACACACGCTGCACTCATACACACACTCTGTACTCATACACACACGCTGCACTCATACACACACGCTGCACTCATACACACACTGCATTCATACACACACACTGCATTCATACACACACACTGCATTCATTATACACACACTGCATTCATTATACACACACTGCATTCATTATACACACACTGTAAATAAATATTCAATTAATATATTTTTTTTAGGATCTAATTTTATTTAGAAATTTACCAGTAGCTGCTGCATTTCCCACCCTAGTCTTATACTCGAGTCAATAAGTTTTCCCAGTTTTTTTGGGTAAAATTAGGGGCCTCGGCTTATATTCGGGTCGGCTTATACTCGAGTATATACGGTACATGAGATTATATAAATAATGGTATGTAAAGAAAGCCCCTTTTGTCCTGAAAAAAAACAATATATAATTTGTATGGGAACAGTAAAGGAGAGAGCAGAAAATTGTAGATTATGCTAGCTTTAGTGTACCTATAATCTTAATTTTATTAATGACAGGAGGCGAGTATTTGCTTTAGTCTCTCTTTACTAGAACTCCACAGCAGCACAGAAAAAACAACCAATCAGAAAAAAGTTAGGTACTATAAAACTCCCCTCCCCATGCATCATTTCCTCTTTCAAGCTGTGACAAAAACAGAATAAAAGGCAGAGAACATCATGGGGAAGAAACGAAGTCCTAGATACGATGAATATAACGACGTCCACCATCCGAGAGTAACCGTCAAACTAGATAGTGTTGATGGACTGTAAACTGAAACGAGAGAAAAACAGAATCGAACAGGTTGATTATCCAATGAAATGTACTCTGAATAAACATGTAGGTACCCAATGTAGCAACCAAAATTAACCTTAATATGTAGATATCCCAACCCTACGTATGAAAATAAACATAGATATAAGAACAGGCGACAGGTAGCAGAGACAACAAACAAAGATGCATACGTACCTGATTAATCAAATTTTTTAACATAAAACAAGGGTGGGAAAAGAATGGGTGGGAAATACTCGCCTCCTGTCATTAATAAAATTAAGATTATAGGTACACTAAAGCTAGCATAATCTACAATTTTATAACATGACAGGAGGCTTCGTATTTGCTGTTTTAACGCTCAGTCAACAAATCCAACGCTGTTTGTTTCGCTGGTACCTATACTCGGGGTTACCCGAGCAATCCCAAATGGACTTTCCAACTGCGATAGATGACAATGCAGCGACCGATGGGAATGCCAGTTGATTAAGTATCCCAAAAAACTGAAAAACATCCTCTGCTGATAGATCCAATGTACGTGGGGTCGCGACCCGTTACCTACCAGCTGGTCCATCGAGCAGGCAAACTGACCTATTAGCCATTTCCTTGCAGTCATAAAATTTTGAAGGTCATTTGCGGACTTAGAGCCGCGATAAGACACTGCCACCATGTCTCAACTCTTGATGTGTAAGGTTGCTCCACCGATCGAGCCAGGGTCACCTGGCAATGTGGCCTTGCAGGCAGATCTTCAATCTCAAGTAATGCGTCTAACACCACCACCCAATCGCAATAGAACCGAGTAGGACCTGTCATTCCCTCCTGGCCTACTCGGTGCGATGTCTCCTCCGAGAATAAATTATAATGCAGGCAAGAGTGTGATCAAACTAGCCGTATCCCAAGTGATTACACAGGTCACTTGGAATATTGGAATCTTCGGACGCGGTAGCTGCAAGACTCCAAACGGGACGTCCATTCAGGGATCCGAACTGAACTTGTGTGGAGGAACGGTGGTCGACTATTCTAGGAGTAGCGAATCCCAGGAATAATCAAAGTGATGGGCAGTGCCAAACCGGAGTGCAGATTTCTAACCAGATATGTCCTCGTCTAAGAGTGAAAGGTGTCTGAGTAGGAGTCGGGGAACACCAGGTACCCCCATAAAGTCTTGTAGGTCTCCATGACGGTAGTTGAAAAGTAGGTAAGTGCAAATCCAGAACCGAACGGCTCCCGTGAGGGATAAATAGAGTATAGACGGAGGACCCCCATCTCTGAACCCTGATCACCAGGTATGCCTTCCGAGGAGATGGGGTAATCCTGTCATCTCATCCCAAGATCGTAATGGCCGGAGTACTCAATACAACCGGGGTTACCGGTCCTGCCATGGGATCCATGCGAACGATTTACCTTCAGACCAGGTAAAAGGCCTTCCTTAATCTTGTTACTCGAGCAGGGCAGTGCCCGTTTGCTCTATGAAGGTCTCCGTATCTCCTGTGACCTAAATATGGGAGAAACTGTCTGCGCAGTTTTCCGCAATGGTCTGGATGTCCAAAAACAGAAAGCAATCCTCTGTTTGTATGGTGCAGAATATACCAAAATCTGCACTCCCGTAATACCTGAGGACCATCCGTTAGCTATATCATCACCAGGAGTGTGTGTAAATAAGTGGGAGACTCCCCCGTTATACCTCAGTGAGAATGTCTCGCGTGGGTTAGAGCGGTCTGGATCCAGTAGATCCATAACAGGAGATAGAATAGAGGGATCCAGTCTAAAATGTATATCTTGTATGACTAGGCAGTCCTCTATAACGAAATCAGTAGTACGGACGTCAGATCCAATTGAATGCAGGAGGGACGCCCCTCTATGTAGTCATCGATGTCTCGCACAGGTACAAGCCTGTTTGATGAGCAAATGGCCGGCCCCGTAGAGTGTCGAGTGTATGAGAGAGCCGAGATGATGGAGGGTCGCACCCTCCTGTGTTCCAAACTAGAGTCCCTAGAGACTCAGGGTGACCAATTGTAGGGTACACCGAATACCAATATCAGTATAAGGCTGATGGCAATCTACGGAAAAAAACAACAATGAAAAAGAAAACTACCAACTGACCGCCCGGATCCCGTGCGCGCGCGCGGGGTCCAGGACGACCGTTGGTAGCCTGAGGAAAGCTGGAGACATTCTCCGCAATCCACAAGCGCCCGGGAGGTCGGGGGAGGTCAAGTCAGGCCTCTCGACGACCCGAGCGAAAGGAAAAGGAAGTCGCGAAAACGAAAAAAAATAACGTAGACAAGAGAAAGATACATAAATTCTAGATCAGATAGAAGGCAAATAGCGGGCCGGAAGGTAAGACAGGTAAGCCCCACTGAACAGAGCCAGTAGCTAACCTAACGTGGGCAATAACTACCGATACCTCTAAGGATACCGGGGAGCAGATACGGAGGTAGATGTAAAAGACACTGCGTTCTCCTTAGGTGTCTGAGCACCGATCCTTGCCTGTGCGAAGTTTTCCTTGGAGATGTATGACCGGGGTCCTTATAAAAAACCCTGCCCTTCAGGCATGAGGTTTAGGGCCTTCACCCTATCCACCATATTCAGATGGCCGTATTCTGGTGTCCTCTTGGATAGTATGGCAATGGTGCCTGTCTGGACACCTGCCTATTTCCATGTCACTGGCGGCACCGGCATTTCCTCAGTGATATTCCCCCAGGCCTGTGGCCTAGAAGGGGTTCGGCACCAATAGAGCAGGCCCGTCAGAAGGGCACAGGCCCAGCAGGCCAAACGAATGGGCACAGGATAGTCGGCCAAGCAACTAGGCACGGACATAGCAGGCCATACAGATGGGCATAGACATAGCAAGCCGTCTTAATAGGCACAGACATAGCAGGCCGTCTTAATAGGCACAGACATAGCAGGCCGTTCTTATGGGCACAGACATAGCAGGCCGTTCTTATGGGCACAGACATAGCAGCCGTTCTTATGGGCACAGACATAGCAGCCCGTTCTTATGGGCACAGACATAGCAGGCCATTCTTATGGGCATAGACATAGCAGGCCGTTCTTATGGGCACAGACATAGCAGGCCGATCTTATGGGCACAGACATAGCAGGCCGATCTTATGGGCACAGACATAGCAGGCCGTTCTTATGGGCACAGACATAGCAGGCCGTTCTTATGGGCACAGACATAGCAGGCCGTTCTTATGGGCACAGACATAGCAGGCCAATCAATGGGGCACAGACATAGCAGGCCAATCCTGGGTTTTGTATTATTGTTATATTATGATAACATGTTATTCAAAATAGCGCCCTCCGATTCCGTAGCGCATTACAATGGGTATGGAATGAGTAATGGGGACCTCCGAGTTTCAGTAGAGGTCCCTAAGAATAGTAGATCCTCAGAGCATCCTGTGACATAGGACCTCTAGATGCCAACCCATTAGGCAGCGTAATGCCGTATGAATAACCTGAACCGGGACTGGCGGTCCCTAAATGCCCAGCAGGCAAATAGTGGCATTCCATCCGTATTGGGTATAAGCAGAAGTTGTTCCAGAGGCTATCATGTCCATGAATGTAAGATACACTGAGCAATACTCTCCTTAAACTGTGAATTGGTATGCCCATGTTCACACAGATCTGTTGGAAATTTCTCATCATATTATAGATTACCATCATCATACCACCTGAAGGGTATTGTAACCATGGGCACTTCCAGGAGTAGGGCTAACGATAGCCAACTCAATGAATTCCCCCGGGAATCTGATAAAAAAGTATGGTATCAGCGTAGACTGGTCTCCCTTACCAGTTTGAGTCAGAGCCAGGTCTGTAAGCGAGAAATATATGCCATGGACAGAGAAATCATACCAGAGTAGTCTCATTAGAGACCTCCAGCTGGACAGAAAAAAATATATACTGAGAAGGAGATGAATCCTAGAGCTAACTGGCACTGTAAACACCCTGTACAGAGTCTGTGTAACTGAGTTCAAATATACCTGTAACTCACAATAACCTGTGATATATCCCATCAGGCACTCACAGAAACCTGTTGATATACACTGACAGTAAAACTCACAGCAATCCGTGACATACACTGTCAGCAAAACTCACATCAATCTGCGATATACACAGTCAACAGAAAACACGCAGCAATCCGCGATATACACCGACAACAAACCCACAGTAAACCGTGATACACACTGTCGGTAAAACTCACAGAATCTGTGATATCCACTGTCAGTAAAACTAATATGTGATATACACTGTCAGCAAAACTAATATGTGATATACACTGTCAGCAAACTAATATGTGATATCCACTGTCAGTAAAACTAATATGTGATATACACTGTCAGCAAAACTAATATGTGATATACACTGTCAGTAAAACTAATATGTGATATACACTGTCAGAAAACTAATATGTGATATACAGTGTCAGTAAAACCAATATGTGATATACACTGTCAGTAAAAGTAATATGTGATATACACTGTCAGTAAAACTAATATGTGATATACACAGTCAGAAAACTAATATGAGATATACACTGTCAGTAAAACTAATATGAGATATACACTGTCAGGAAAACTAATATGAGATATACACTGTCAGGAAAACTAATTACGTGATATACACTGTCGGTGAAAACCACAGCAAAACAGAATATTTGCCAATAAAAACTCACAGCAGATAGGATATATATTCCACTAAAAAACTCACAGTTTACTATATATCTGATGTGAAAAATGCCCTAAGACACACAGAATATGTGAGATACACACTGTAAATATATAGTACATAGGAGATAGTACATAGGAGATAGGATACAGTACATTGCCTTCCGTTCTTAGCAAAAACTGAAGGCAATCCGCCGGGGAAAAAGCAGGGCAACAATAGCCGCGATCCGACCACCGTGGGCGGAGGAGGGGCCGCGGGTAGGTGCACTCTCCTCCACCCGGTCGGCCGCCTGCGGCTCTGCGAAGAAGTTGAGCGCGGCGGTCGGCCACGTGGCGGACGGGGCGGCCACGTGGGTGAGCGGAGCGGCCGCCGGGTACTCGCGTCCGACCGCGCAAATACGAAGCCTCCTGTCATGTTATAAAATTACAGCTAAACACAAACACCACAAAAGTGTAAAAAGATGCCTGGTCGCAAATGTACAACATCGCAAAAACAGTCCGGTCCTTAAGGGGTTAATAAAGCTGTGGACACATTTTCCCATATTCCCTAGTGTCTGTGCGTTATTAGGTTAGGATATGGGGTGGTTGTCCTGGATTCCGACATCTGCCCAAATGGCGACTATACACCTGTCATGTCTCCAGAATCTTCAAAGCTTTATTTTCCCATAATGCCTATCTCACCATTATACATCCTGTACATAATAGCATATAGCATATTATAATATGAAAAGATCTCACAAACTCTCACAGTATAACCATTTAAGGAAGATTTAGAAAATAAATCATTAATCTGTACTATTTATTTGTAATGCATGTAATTTTTCTGTTAAATAGCTTGATTTGACGTATTCCCATGCTATAACCAAGTTAATGGTAAAACTAAACACAACACTAATCAGAAGCAAACCATTTTATTGGTAAATGCAGCACAGTTTCTTTCACATGAAATGCCTAAACTGCTGATTGCAACATGTGCTGTGTGTGATGGGTGTGAGAGTGCTGTGTGTGAGAGTGCTGTGTGTGATGGCTGTGAGAGTGCTGTGTGTGATGGCTGTGAGAGTGCTGTGTGTGAGAGTGCTGTGTGTGATGGCTGTGAGAGTGCTGTGTGTGATGGGTGTGAGAGTGCTGTGTGTGAGAGTGCTGTGTGTGATGGCTGTGATGGGTGTGAGAGTGCTGTGTGTGATGGGTGTGAGAGTGCTGTGTGTGAGAGTGCTGTGTGTGATGGCTGTGATGGGTGTGAGAGTGCTGTGTGTGATGTGTGTGAGAGTGCTGTGTGTGAGAGTGCTGTGTGTGATGGCTGTGATGGGTGTGAGAGTGCTGTGTGTGATGTGTGTGAGAGTGCTGTGTGTGAGAGTGCTGTGTGTGATGGCTGTGATTAAGCAGTTATTAAGTTCCCCCCCTCCCTTCTTACCTTTAGCCTGGGAGGGCTGGTACGCTGGTACCTGGGGAGACCGGAACTCGCACTCCGACACCATCCCTGGTGGTCCAGTGGGTGAGTGAGCTCTAGCCTGCGGGCTAGAGTTCACTCTCGCGAGATCCGGTCGTTACCATGGCAACGCTCCGGATATCGCGAGAGGAACCTGGCAGAACTGCAAGATAGAGCTCCGCCGGGTCCTCTCCCTCCCTCCCCAGCCGCATGTCTGTCCAAGTGGGCCGGTGAGGGAGATCTTTGATCTCCCCACCGGCCCTTCATGGCAAACAGCGGGGCCGGCGCTCTGATAGTGCCGGCCCTGCATAGACCGGCAGGGGAGATCCTGGGACCTCCCCTGCCGGCCTCGGGCCACGGCCACCGCGGCCCACCGGGCATTTGCCCGGTGTGCCCGATGGCCAGTCCGGGCCTGTTTCGTGCCCATGACCCTGACGCAGATTCACCAGTTGTCCTCCCTTGCACCACCAGTTAGGTACTAACCACTAGGAGCACCACACAAGAATTGCTGTTTTGAAGATTTGCTGACTCAGTTGTCTAGCCATCATTATTTTGGCCCTTGTTAAAGTCACTCTGATCTTTTTCGTTTGCCCATTTTTCCTGCTTCCAACACATGAAATGCAAGAACTGACTGTTAACTTACTGCATAATATATTCCACCCCTTAATAGGTGCCACTGTAATAATATAATCAATATTATTTGTTTCACTTGTCATTGTGTTTTTAATGTTGTGGCTGATCAGTGTATAACAATCAGTCTATTGCAATCAATTAACAGTAAGCCAGGACCGAAACAATCATAGTATACCGTGTGTTAACTAAACGATAAATAGTCACTGTACAATTGTTGCATCAAAGCACAGAGGAAGGCATATAAAAGAAAATAAATTTTTTGAAACATTGTTTTTCTTATTTATTCCGCTGAGACAAAGTCACAGACACCTCCACTGATATGTTAAAGGACCACTATAGGCACCCAGACCACTTCAGCTTAATGAAGTGGTCTGGGTGCCAGGTCCAGCTAGGTTTAACCCTTTTTGCTGTAAACATAGCAGTTTCAGAGAAACTGCTATGTTTACCTATGGGTTATTCCAGCCTCTAGTGGCTGTCTCATTGACAGCCGCTAGAGGGCTTCCGCGCTTCTCACTGTGATTTTCACAGTGAGAAGACGCCAGCGTCCATAGGAAAGCATTGAGAATGCTTTCCTATGGACTGGCTGAATGCGCGCGCGGCTCTTGCCGCTCATGCGCATTCAGCCAGGGACGTCACAAGAGGGAGGAGAGTCCCAGCGCCAAGGGAGCTTCCCCTTCCTCCCCCTTCAACCCGGCGGGAGTGGGACCCTGAGGGTGGGGGCACCCTCAGGGCACAATAGTGCCAGGAAAACGAGTTTGTTTTCCTGGCACTATAGTGGTCCTTTAATGGATGATCCTTTACTTTATTAACACTTTAATACACACATATTGTATAGACTCAGACAGCCAGTGGACTCTCAACCATTCTCTGTTAAGTCAAACACATTAGTGACACTTTTCACCCAAAGTTCTTGTAATGTTTTATTTTTAAGATTTCTTTTTTATGTAAATCTCTACCTTTATATTAGGCATGTGCATGGGAAAAAAATTTGGTTCGGTTCGGCATTCCGAAATTCGGGATTTTCACAATTCGGGACTTCGGCAATTCGGCACTTCAAGACTTCGGAACTTCGGCAACTTCGGAACTTCGGCACTTCAGCACTTCGACACTTAGTGTCCTCCCCCCTGGCCCCCACCCCTCAGTGGCAGGTAGGGGCCCTAAATACTAATAAGGGGGGGACCTAGTGTCCTCCCCCCTGGCCCCCACCCCTCAGACCAATTTAGGTCTTTCAGCCTTTTAGTAGATAGCTCCCTAATACCATGGGAATTAGGGAGTTATCTACTTATTCATTCCTGTCATTAAACTGACTGGCCAAGTAACTTACATTTTATATGAATGTATGTTACTTGATTGTTGTAAGTGTTGCAAATGCTTACAGGTGAATCCTGGCTATGTTTGTATACTTTTTATTTAAAATTGTGTACAATGTAACATTCTTCTTCTTTCACTGGGTAAGTATATTAGTACTTAGGCAATACTGTGCTTCGGAACTTCGGCACTTTGACACTTCGGAAACTTCGGCACTTCGACACTTCGGCACTTCGGTAATTCGGCACTTCGGCAATTCGGACATTCGGAAGTACCCGACTGTTCGAATTGTCCGAATTCCTATTCGGACCGAAAAGGAATTGCACATGTCTACTTTATATATAAAAATTTTTATTTTGGGATGGGACTCAAAGTGCACAACCTGTTTGTTCTGATCTATAGTCTAGAAAAGCTTGATAAAGGAAGAGTACAGGTAGTTCCCGGCTTTACGAACTAATTGGTTCCGAAGCCTAGTTCATAAAGTGAGAGTTCATAAAGTGAGAACTATTTTCCCATAGACACAATGTAATAAACACGGGTTCCGTTCCTGACCGACACATTTTACCATTGAAAACCTAAATAATTAAGTACAAATACAAAATGAAAGCATAACAAATACATGTATTTTGTAAGAATTTTAAAGGCATGCATAACATATTGAAATCTTCTTTAAATTATCATCAATACTCATACTATTTATCGAAGAGACATGCTGCACTTGTTGAATGGGGGCACCTCTCTTAAACCCTCATACTTATTCATTTTCTTCATTATCAGCTTCCCCCTCTCCTTTATCATTTTTCTTTTATTTTTACAGCTCTCAAACTCTCCTCCTTCTCCTCTCTTACTTTCAAGCTTGCATCTCTTTTTTAAGAACTTTTTTGTTACTCCTTTTATTTTTACAGCTCTCAAACATTCTTCCTTCTCCCCTTTTTAAGGCTTTTCAGCCCTCCTCCTGCTCCTTACTATTGCTGCCTGCAAAAACATGGCAGAGTGGCAAACACACATACACACAGACAGCTATGTCAGACACAGACAAATCAAGTCAAATCTATACTCAATAGCACACAGGATCTGTAATGTATGCCCATGAAAGCACAAAAAGAATACAGTACAATCTAAACCTGTTTTTTAGACTTCCCTTTATCTACAGGAACTGTGTTCCTGATCCTCATCTCTCTTCTTGTCTACTCCTGACCACAAATGATCCTTCTTCTCTTTTTGTTTGTGCTCCAAAGCACTTTTCTCGGCCCTGATCCATGGACCACTGACACAAAATGGCGGCGAAACAAAATGGCGGCACATCCAAAAAAAGTTCATAAAGTCGGGAGTTCATAAAGCGGGAGTTCATAAAGTGAGAAATGCCTGTATATATATTCTGGACTAATATGGCGAATCGTCTATATACACTGAACAAAATTATAAACAAAGCACTTTTGTTTTTGTCCCCATTTTTTATGAGCTGAACTCAAAGATCTAAGATTTGTTCTATGTACACAACAGGCCTATTTCCCCCAAATATTGTTCACAAATCTGTTTAAATCTGTATTAGTGAGCACTTCTCCTTTGCCGAGATAATCCATCCACCTCACAGGTGTGGCATATCAAGATGCTGACTAGACAACATGATTATTGCACAGGTGTGCCTTAGGCTAGCCACAATAAAAGGCCACTTTAAAATGTGCAGTTTTACTCTATTGTAGGTGGGGGGGGGGGGGGGAGGTCCGAAAACCAGTCAGTATCTGGTGTGACCACCATTTGCCTCACGCAGTGCAACACATCTCCTTCACATAGAGTTGACCAGGTTGTTGATTGTGGCCTGTGGCCTGTGGAATGTTGGTCCACTCCTCTTCAATGGCTGTGCGATTTTGCTGGATATTGGAAGGACCTGGAACACGCCGTTATATACGCCGATCCAGAGCATCCCAAACATGCTCAATGGGTGACATGTCCGGTGAGTATGCTGGCCATGCAAGAACTAGGATGTTTCAGCTTCCAGGAATTGTGTGCAGATCTTTGCAACATGGGGCCGTGCATTATCATGCTGCGACATGAGGTGATGGTCGTGGATGAATGGCACAACAATGGGCCTCAGGATCTCATCACGATATCTCTGGGCATTCAAAATGCCATCAATAAAATGCACCTATGTTCATCGTCCATAACATACGCCTGCCCATACCATAACCCCACCGCCATCATGGGCCTCTCGATCCACAACGTTGACATCAGAAAACCGCTTACCCACACGATGCCATACACGCTGCCTGCCATCTGCCCTGTACAGTGAAAGCCGGGATTGATCCATTAAGAGAACACCTTTTCAAAGTGCGAGACACAATAGAATGTGAGCATTTGCTCGCTCAAATCAGTTATGACGACGAACTGCAGTTTGGTTGAGACCCTGATGAGGACGACGAGCATGCAGATGTCTAATCAGCATCTTGATATGCCACACCTGTGAGGTGGATGGATTATCTCGGCAAAGTAGAAGTGCTCACTAACACAGATTTAGACAGATTTGTGAACAATATTTGAGAGAAACAGGCCTTTTGTGTACATTGAAAAAGTCTTAGATCTTTGAGTTCAGCTCATGAAAAATGGGGGCAAAAACAAAAGTGTTGCGTTTATAATTTTATTCAGTGTATACATATATATAGTAGATATTATAGCTGTATTATTAATATAACAGATTCAATTTGTATCTTGTAATACCTTTTTTATTGGACTAACAGAATTTTGGAATGACATGATTTTGGGAAAACCTCCCTTTCTCAGGTCTAAAGTATTTCAGAACGAAAATGACACATAGAATTCAAAGTTGAGTTGTGATACAGGGGTTAAAGCGACATGAGTGCAGATAAGACACAGGGCTGATAGAAAATAGACACCATTCTGGCAGAGGGTCATAAATATCTTGTATGAAGATCACAGAGTGAGGGGGGAGAGATAGAAAAAAAGGAAAAAAAAGCAAACAGCGCAGAAGTTGGTGTAAGACGGGGGAGAGTAAAAAAGTGAATTACACAGATCATGAATTCTCATCAAAGAGTCCAGAAGTTTATCTGAGAGAGACACACACATTTTATTTCTAATTTGCTGGATTACAGAGTTCTCCGTTTTACTCCAGTTGTTTAATGGTAATATCCCCGAATGGTATATTTTAAATACGTTAGACATGAATGTTTAGCACACATATAAGATTTAAGTGACACATTCAGAGAGGCCTGTCTTGCTATCTCCCATTGCTGCATTAAATCTTGCACATAATGTAATTTATTTTAAATATTCTAAGTGTATATTATTTCTTGTTGATCCAGGGCATGTTAAAATATGTTATGTCTACACTGCAAATAAGAGAATTTATTGCTTTTAGTGACTTTTCACTGCCTGTCATGTTTGGAATTTAACATCCGAAGCTACAATTGAATGATTTACAGTAGCAGTGCAGGCAAGTAGAATAGAGAGCAAAGTATTTATGTGCAGTCTATCTGCAAGGGGTTACTGTAGCTCTGGGATTTATTCTGCCTGGGCTAACGATCCCACCTTATTCATAAATATTACAACCCCTTTAGAATAAAATATAAAATGTATGGCATATTGGTGAATGTGCCTACAAATTCAGTAAAGACTGTGCAAAGAGTGAATGTAAATATATGGAAATCAGACAAAAATGGTTGGCATATATGTTATACAGTAAAGATCCATCATATCATGCCTACCTTAAAGGGACACTGTAGTCACCAGAACAGCTTAATGTAGTTGTTCTGGTGAGTAGAATATGTTACTGCAGGCATTTTAATGTAACCGTTGCTTTTTCAGAGAAAAGGGACACCTGCAGTGGCAGTCACTCAGATCTTCTCCACGCTCTGCATGGAGGCCCTGTAATTTCTCCATAGAGATGCATTGAGTCAATGAGGAGATGCTGATTTGAGCAGTGCTGCGTTTTGCCGTGCATGCGCGATAGCCTCCCAATGCTTTGCTATGGGAAAGCATTGGATTGGCTGAGATCATCAAGTTTGATGATCTCAGCCAAGGGGGCAGAGCAAGGGTGGGGCAAGTCGCGACCGGACTGGTGCTGGAAAACGGTGAGTAAATCACTTCTGTAACCGGAGGTAAAGGGGAACCGGGGGCTTAAACTGTTATTTAAATCAATAGTGTCAGGAATACGTTAGTGTTGTTAATGTAGCAAAATGCACACCACGCAAAAATAGAGTACATACTTGTTACTTAAAAAATGGGATTTACATCCAGTCCGTGCCAAGCTTCTTTAACCCCTCAAGGACACATGACATGTGTGACATGTCATGATTCCCTTTTATTCCAGAAGTTTGGTCCTTAAGGGGTTAAGTGACTCCTGTTACTTTTGGTTGTCTGCATATTTTACAAACACCCCCAAAGGTGACATGCCTTGTTCAGTGTGCAGTAGCTCAGGGTAGAAGCTGAACAGAAATAAAATTACCTGAATCTCTCCTTTGCGGATGCTGCCATCTTTATTTTGTCTTCTGTTTTCAGCTCCTGAAGCTTCATCTAGGCGCTATGTCAATGGTGTACTCACGTTCATGTATAAAAGTACAACACAGCTACTTTAGAAGCTTCCTACTGCATGACTGACCGAGCACTTTTATGTTAACTAACTTGTTTTTTCTAAACTGTTTTTCCTCAATAAACCAAAAAATGTGCCACTACCTGCTATGCCATAATGAAAATCAGTCGTAACTGTTGCTACTAAGTTTGTAGAAGCTATTGTGGCTAGACAAGCATGTACTGTTAACCAATGCACGATAAAATAAAGAATTTTTAAAAAAACGTACAACACAGAGATCTGGGGAGGATCTGTGAGACCACAGGATCCTTCAAAGATATACTCACGCAATGCACAACAAGCTGCTTCTTGACAAAACGTGATGCTGATGATAGCTCTACCTTTGGTTAAGATTTCTCAACCTCAAACATGCCCATAAGACAAATCTTTTGGTTGAGTCAATATGCGTATTTCATAAAGATTTTATCAACCGTAAAATTCTCCGAAGTAACTGGGCCACTTTATGAAGTGCTCAAAGCAAATAATAATTTCTCACATTTTCTTCTTGTAAAAAGGCACTTATCTTTCCTTGACATAGCAAGTTCACATAAATAAACACATTTGTGGGTTTAGTGTCCCCACTCAGAAGTGCAGTTTAGGGCAGATATGGGTGAGGAAAATGGATAATTGTCCCCCAAGATATGATTACTTCCTTGCTGACGCTCTCTATTATATTTTGCTACTCTTGCAGAACATAAATAATCTGTTTATTGAAGTCATATGATGCACCACATTTCTTAATTCAGGCATTATTATATGACCTCAACTCCTGTGTGATAGGACACAGTCCATTTCTCATTGTGTTTTTTTTTTTTCACCAGAGATTAAAGGATCACTATAGTGCTAGGAAAACAAACTTGTTTTCCTGACACTATTTAGTCCTTAGTCGTCCCCCACCCTCAGGGCCGCCCTCCTGCTGGGCTGAAGGGGTTAAAACCCCTTCAGCCACTTACCTTTATCCAGCGCCGGGCTCCCTCGGCGCTGGTGACCTCTCCTTCTCCTCCGACGTCAGCTCCAGAGTGGAGCCGAATGCGCATGCGCAGCCAGAGCCGTGCGTGCATTAAAAACTTCCATAGGAAAGCATTTCTCAATGCTTTCCTATGGACGTTCTGCGTGCTCAATGCGATTTTCGCATTGAGCGTCGGCAGGGCTCAAGTCCTGCAGGAACGGCGTTTTTTAGAGCAGGAACGCCGTTCCCGTTTGTGGTCCTGCAGACACTCAGGGGGCGGCAAAAAAATGCCGCCCCCAAATGCCCCTGTGTTCCCCCTGTCATGGGGGGCCCAAGAGGTGGCCTAATGGCCACCTGAAAGACCCCCCCGGCCGGCTCTTGTCTCGCTGTCAGACGCGGTGAGGGAGCTGTGTTCTCTCTGCTCCCTCTCGCCGCGCGCCATTTGCTGATGCTGGGAGCCGGAATATGACGTCATTTCCGGCTCCCGGCATCAGTAGACAGCCCGCGCGGCGAGAGGGAGCAGAGAGAACACAGCTCCCTCGCCGCATCTGACAGCGAGACAAGAGCCGGCCGCACTGAAGCCCCACTGGACCCCAGGGACAGGTCCACGCCAGCTCTCCAGGTAGGGAGGCTGGGTGGACATTTTTAAATTTTAAAAAATTATACAAATAATTCTTGTGTATATGTGTGTGTGTTGTGTGTCTGGGAGTGTATGTGTGTGTGTGTGTATGTGTCTGTGAGTGAGTGTGTCTGGGAGTGTGTGTGTGTCTGGGAGTGTATGTATGTGTGTGTGTGTATGTGTCTGGGAGTGTGTGTGTCTGGGAGTGTGTGTGTCTGTGAGTGTGTGTGTCTGTGAGTGTATGTATGTGTGTGTATGTGTCTGGGAGTGTGTGTGTCTGTGAGTGTATGCATGTGTGTGTGTGTATGTGTCTGGGAGTGTGTGTGTGTGTGTGTGTGTGTGTGTGTCTGTGAGTGTATGTGTGTGTCTGTGAGTGTGTGTGTGTCTGTGAGTGTGTGTGTGTGTCTGTGAGAGTATGTGTGTCTATCTGTGAATTTGTGTGTGTGTGTCTGTGTGTGTCTTTGTGTGTGTGTCTGTGTTTGTGTGTGTCTTTGTGTGTCTGTGAGTGTACGTGTGTGTCTGTAAGTGTATGTGTGCACCTGAGTGTGTGTGTACGCGTTTATATGTGCATACAAGTTTTGGGGTTTTTTTTGGTGGTGGGGTGGGGGTGGAACTCGAGTGAGTTCCCACACTTTATTCCCCAGGACTTGACCCCTGAGCGTCGGGGAAATGCCTCTAGCGGCTGTCAGGAAGACAGCCACTATAGCCTGGATTAACCCTGCAATGTAAACATAGCAGTTTCTCTGAAACTGCTATGTTTACAGCTACAGGGTTAAAACCTGGGGGACCTGGCACCCAGACCACTTCATTGAGCTGAAGTGGTCTGGGTGACTATAGTGGTCCTTTAAGTTTAATCAGATACTGTGTGATCCTGGGAGGTCCATCAATATAATACATAAAAAATGTTTCCATAAAAGATACGAACCTTATTCATGTTATATTATAATTTGAGCGTTCTGGAGGGTTGAAATTTCCTATTCCAGGACTCTATATGTGATATATTATTGCATTCATAAATATTTTAACAGCTTCTAAAAAAGTGCAAAGCTTTACATTGCAGGTTTAAAACTCACCACCATTGAGATGAAGTAGCCCGAGTGCCTTAATTAACTGGTGAGTTGCAGTCAAATCAATGGTTTAAAAAAAGGGGGGGGGGAGGGAGAAATGCAGAAAAGTTGCCAGACATAGATTTTGGTGGACCACGATATAGGTGGAAAAAACTTGTCAATGTATAGAAGGTGAAGCGACAACTTTCTTCGTATAAAAAAAGTGCACAAACCCAGGGATTAAAGTGAATGTGACACTATTTATACAGAACTCCAATATGTTTAAATCCACTTTCTCCTGTTCCATAGATTTACTTTTATCTGTTCCAACTTCTCTTACAGAATACTATGAAGAATTATATTGATTTAAACAGCTGCACGCCAAAAAACATTAGTTTTCTCTAAATCAACTTTGTAATCAGGGGAGGAAAGTATATATTTCATACCGAGAATTACCTAATGTAATGGTATAAAAAAAATATATTATTTTTGGGGTTCTAAAAGATTTACCTTTAAGTAAACAATTAAAATAAACATGTAATTATTTGGTGTTTGTATCCCACTCTATTTAAAGAATCCTATTGGAATTTTGCTTTATGGCATTAAATGGTTATTCCTAGCATTATAATCGGTACAGCTGGTGATATGAGAAGTATCCTGGTGCTGGTTCCCAGTAATGGGGCAAACTGTTTTGCAATGGTTTATTCTCCTACCTGGATCCTATCCAGGTGCCGAGCCTCCTGTTTTTTTTTTGTCAATCTTTCTTTTATTGAGGCATATATTAATATGGGAACAGAAGAAAGAGAGGGAGACATTTCAGGTACATTTCAAAAGGGTTATAACAATGCTGTAGGTAACATCTCCAAGAAGCGACTGCCTCTTTTCTTTTTTTTATATAACAAATAGTTTTCTGATATATCCATAACTGCATGGGACAATCATTACTGCAACATTTGGGCTGCGCAAGTAACAGTTTAGGCGGTGGGGGCATAACATGTTAGGAGCTGATACAGGCTAGAATGGTAGGCTAGTAGTGGGCCTATGGTGTATGTAGACTGCTTAACCAAAATGTGCCGTAGTCCCATGTTAGAACCAATGGTTGTATACTTAAAACTTTCGTGAGAATATACAGGTTATTGGTAGCAGCCCGACAATTGTTAAACAACTAGGCATTTGGTAAGACATGGGTAGACAGTAGGTTGTTCTCAGGTTAAGAAAACACTTTGCTCTGTGAATAAAATGAATAGGATAATAGCTAGCAGCGCAGGTCAGTCAGTTTCCTGACTGGATATCTGTAATGAGAGTTGCGTCTAGGTGTTGTATGTGAGGTGAAAACAAGTTAGCAATGAACGCAAGCCAGTGTGAGTAGACCTATCAATACGTCTGGTATGTGAAGACCTGTGAGGCTACTGTGTCTTAGCTATCTGAAGACTTACGGAACATAGGCAGGGCAAAAGTGAACGGGCACAAACATAAACAAGTAAGGCTCAGTGAGGTTAATTTAGCTGCGTTAGTACAGTTAAGTCCATACAGTAGGTTGCTTGCTCAGCAGAACGGTTTGATCTCTGCTGGTCTAACCGTGTAGTGCCCTTGGGCCGAGAGTCCATGATCAGCCGATGCCCTTGCTAGGTAAGGTGACACTCTCCTCCAGATGGGTCCACGGGGTGGCAGCGGGGTGCAGGTATTTGATGGCCATCCGCCAGCCCCAGGTCGTTGTGAAGGCCCGCACCTGCTTTCCACTGACTCGGTGTCTCAATGAGGCCGGGTCTTCCCTTCTTTGGGCGCCGACTGGAGCTTGGATGTTCTGCCGCCGCCTGCAGCGGCCAAGCCTGTGGCGTTGTGGTCGGTGTCTCGGAGTTTTGCTCCGGGTGGTCTTCGGCCTAGGAAGGCGTATGGGACGGCCATTGGTTGTGGCCTCCGGGGAGTCCGAGAGGCTCTTGGCGGTCAGTCGGTTTGTGTAAGGCCCGCTCCACCGCTTCTGCGGGGGGTGTCAGGGACTTTGTGCTCTCATGGTGCTCTCAGCCGCTGATTGGCGTGCCTCCAGCGCGGCCCAGAAGCGGCTAAAAATGTCATCCAGCCTCCTGTGCGTGATCTGTGCTGGGCTCAGTGGTTCAGGCTCGGGATGCTTGGAGTGGTTATCTTTCAGGGTAGGCCGGGCCGCCATCTTGTGTGTGGCTGCTGGGGCAGTATCTCGATTAGGCTGTGAGATGGCCTTCACGGGGTGCCCGTTACAAGCTGGGGTGGACCGGGATCTCCCCCACCGGTCCAGAGGGGGGGAACAGGGCTGTGTAACTCACTTGGGAGGGCACTAGGTCGCGCGGGTCGGGGGATCGGCCGCCTCACCTGTCCGGCGATACTGCTAGGCCTGACTCCCGATGGTCACTTCTTGCACCCACGGGCGACAGGCTCGGGGCACCTCTGCTGGCTTCTGGGGTTTGTCTGCTTTGAGTTCCGGCGTTTGTTGTAGGTTTATGGCTGGCTAGGATAAGTTTTGCTGGCTCGGAAAGTGTGTTGAGCACGGAACTCACACGAGGCACATCCAGCCGCCATGAAGCTCAGGCCCTGCCCCCCTTTCCGAGCCTCCTGTTGATGCACATCCGGTTTCTACAGAGCTGCAGAAACCAGATGTCAATCCGGTCAGTCATTCATTCATTGGTTGAGAAAGTCAGCTGGGCACTCCCACTCAGTGATTCAAAGATTCTATTGTTATGAAATACAATGTATTTTTTTAGCGTGCTGACAGTACCGCTTTAAGCTCCATCCTTTGCGAAGATTGCCAAGTTCAGAAAAAATACAAAAGACAGAGTAGACCCTACTTATGTTTTAAAGAGAAATAGAACAGAAATTAAGAAAATAAAAACAGAGGAAGGGAAAAGGAAACAATAAGAGAAAGTTAGGTTTGAGGTGAGACACTTTAAGTGAACATCTAACTTACACAGTGACTCACAATCACCCCCATGCCGATTTAGCCAATCCAATGCTTTCCAATCCAGGCTATATTAAATAATCCTGTTTGACATTCCCAACAACATTCGTAGAAGTCTCATGTTACTTATGTGAGAATTGTGCTAACTTGTAGAAGGTTCATGGAGGTTTACAGTCATTTACTGTGTATAGTGTGGTTATCAACATTTTAAAGGTGCGCTCTTCTAATGGGAACATTTGTAATAATTAGAGTCTGGCTGCTTAAACTTTAATGTTTTAATTTCCAACTAATTTAAGCTACATTCAGTTATTGTCAAAACTTCCATTAATGTAATTAAATGGATATGAAAAAATAACACAAAAATGAAAAGTCACTAGTAGCACTTTATCTTTGAATATGTTCAGAGTTCTAGCATTATTAGAAGACATTCATATTCACAATCTATTCCGGTCTGGAACTAGCAGGTCAATTTATGGAGATCATCAAATTAATACTGAAGCTTGGATTTATAGTTTTTAAATTGAACTTGCATATCTAACATGGAAAAGTAGACTTTAACAAATTAGAATGTTCCTAGTCTTGTCTTCATTTTGATGCAGATGCTAACATCTGATCATATATATATATATAATATGTAAAATATAGGCTAGCACTCACGGTCTTGTAGTTAAAAAAAATCATCTTGGGGCGGGGCCGAACCGCCGAGCTGGACGGTCACACACGAGTTTAGCTCCTGCTACACATCCTCGATTATATAACCAAAACATGAAAAAAGACCTAATAATAAACCGCCAGCACGGTTGTTCAAAGCCACAGAGACACCGGATCCAGGGAGAGGCTGGCTATTGGTGCTACAGTCCCCTGGAAGCGAGGCCCTCGACGATCGAGTGGGGGCCTATGCCGGCGGTGAGAGGGACGGCCGGCCGCTGCCCCTCTATCCTGCCTAATGGTGCCGAAATGGAAGCGGATTCGGCCCTGTTCCCCCCCCTATGGACTGGTGGGGGTGATCCCGGTCCTCACCCAAAGGCTATGCATCCAGGGCCCAAAGATGGTGCCACACTGCCCGAGCGCCTGACCGCCCCACCCAAGATGGCGGATTCCGTGTGTGCCCAGACCAGCGGAGGTAACTACTCCATAAGGGAGATCAGACCAACCAACCAGGCCTCCAAAACTGAATACAGGGGGCAGGAAGAACATAGGCCCAGCATGTCAAGCACCGCAGCCCCGCGAGCTACCTCCTCCCCACGAACTATACCTTGGACAGGCAACGGCGGAGGCCTACCCGGATCCATAATGGCTGCTGCACTGGCGTATACCGAACACCACTCACCCATGTCAGCGACTGTTGGCCTTACCACCAAACGAGGTAATCCCGCGACGGGGCTGACCACATACCCGCCCTACACGCAGCATAGAGCACAGCGGCCAGGACAAGGATCCCACAGGGCCCCCCAGCACTCAGACGCTTCGATCAGCTCCCAAGCGTCCTCCCTAATGGTCACTCATATTCGGACATCCAAAGGGGGCACGCCTGGTTGGCTGGGGAGACAGCCGATGGGTCACCTACCAGAAGCACGAAGACACCCCTGGAGCGGCACTACCCGACCACCGACGGACACCGGCACCTGGTCACACCTTCATAGTAGAACGGGCATCGGTTAAGCGCAGACCTGCGCTTACAAACCAGGCCTCGGGAACATTATTCAACCTAAGAACTCTGAATCAGCCAGGGTGATATACCTACTACTCGTGGACTATCATTTCTTTCCAGCGTGATTATAATCTAATCTTTCTGATGTAATATATCGCTTAGCTTAAATACATGCTTACAATCACCTAACTTTTTAATGTACTCATCCCCAGAACGAAATATGATCCTATGGGATAAATGTATGATCACTTAGACCATATAAGTATATAATGCAGGTACACCTCTCAAGCGTTGACAAGCATTGCTGAGCATAACCAATCCAACTTCGAGTAACTAAAACGTGTCCATAAAATACATCAGCACACTCAAAGTTAAGAGATTTGTACCTCGCATGTCATTTAAACGTTTCTCACTGTAATATTTCTTTCCCTATCATTTAACACTCTATGTACGCTCTCATGCACAAGTCATGCTCCCCGCATTTGTTTCTTCTGTATCTGTCTCTCCATGACATGTGTAATATGCTACCATTTTAAAATCAAACGTGATCCTGCTTTACTGTTTTCAAATAATATAAAAAAATGTGCCTGTATATCCAATGCCATAACATGTTATACCACTGTTTACCTACTCTGCCGGATGTCGCTGTTGTGGCACACGCCGGCTATTTGTTCAATCAGTGCACAACCAAAATAAAGAATTAAAAAAAAAAAAAAAAAAAAATCATCTTTATTCGGTTATTCCATAAAATCTCAACGTTTCAGCCCACATCCTGGACTTTCTTCAGGAGCAACAAACAACACTATATATCTGATCAGACGTTAGCATCTGAATAAATATAGGATATTTAATGCAAAGGTTCTTTGTTGAGCTTTTTTTTGCATACGCCTACCCAGAATCCCTTGCAGTAGTGAGAGCACTGTTAAAGTGAGATTTCTGTATTAAAAGCAAGTCTTATGGCTTACTTTGTGTGTTTAACATTGCATTAACTATCCACTTATTTCAGGTGGAAGGGGTTTTCATCCACACTTTTTTCCACAACAACTTATTTGGTGTATATGTATATATATGTGTGTGTGTGTGTGTGTGTAAAAAAACTGATAACATTTGTATCTTGTAATACCTTAATTATTGGACTAACAGAATTTTGTAATGACAAGCTTTCAGGAAAACCTTTTCTCAAGTCTAAAGCATTTCTGATCAAAGACGACACATAGAATTTAAAGTTGAGTTGTGATACAAGGGTTAAAGTGACATGAGTGCAGATAAGATAGATCTGATAGAAAATGGACACCATTCTCACAGAGGGTCGTAAATATCTTGTATGAAGATAACAGAGTGAGGGGGGAGAGAGAGAAAAACAAGCATACACCACGAAAGATAGTGCTAGAAGGGGAGAGTAAAAAACATAATAATTACTTAAATTAAGAATGTATGAATTAACATCCAGCATATGTATGAAGGCCTATATAACGCATACACAGACAATTTTTTACTCTCCCCCTTCTAGCACTATCTTTTGTACTGTTTGCTTGTTTTTCTATCTCTCCCCCTTCATACAAGATATTTACAACACTCTGTGAGAATGGTGTCTATTTTCTATCAGATCTATCTTATCTACACACATGTCCATATACATAAGTAGTGTATATGTACAAGTATACACAAGTACATACACAATATACATTAGTACATACACTGATATAAATATAAATAAAACCAAATGTACAAATATATCTACATGCATACCTATACGTACATCCACGCACAAACAGTGGTGTATCCTGGTTTTGTGCTGCCCTAGGCATGACAAAACTCAGGCAGCCCCCCTGCACCAACCCACCCTTCCCCCCTGCCCCGCCTTCTAAATACACACACACATTCACTGACAGACATGCATACACTAGCTAACAGACATACACACTGACTAACAGACACATATAGTCACTAACAGACACGCATACACTCTCACTAACAGACACACTCCCTGACATACACACACTCACTAACAGACACACACTCACACACACTAAGAGACACACACTAACAGAAACACACACTAACCCACACACAAACACACACTAACAGACACACTCTCACACTAACAAACACACACTCACTAAGCAGGGCCGGTGCTAGGATTTTTAGTTACACAGGCGAAGATGCATTTTGGCGCCCCCAACCCTCATTAAAAAAAAAAAAAATGCATCTTCACCTGTGTGTCTTTCCTCCCAAGCCACAGGCACACAGGCATAATTTTTCAGTCACACAGTCAAAGTCATACAGGTACACTGTCATACAAAGACAGAAATAATCATACAGAGACATACAGACACATACAGTCAGAGACATACAAGCAGAGATATACATGCATACAGAGACATGCAGGCATATAAAGTCATACATGCATACAGAGGCATACCGTCATACAGACACATACATACAGACAGGCATACAGAAACATACATACAAAGACATTCAGGCACATACATACAGACATACAGGCATAAAGAAACATACAAACAGAGACATACAGGCATGCAGACACATACATACATACAGAGGCATACCGTCATACAGACACATACAGAGGCATACCATAACATACGCCTGCCCATGCCATAACCCCACCGCCACCATAGGCCACTCGCAGGGCCTGATTAAGAGCCCAGTGGGCCTGGTGCTGACTATTATGAGAGGCTTAAGTACAGAATCCTATCGACCAAAAACACTAAAACGGTCATACCTCTCACACATTATGTATCTGGTGGAGAAAAGGAGGCATGTCTGCCCAAAGAGTTGGAAGGCTAGTCTGGCATGAATGCATGTCAATCTGCCTGCCAATCATGCATGCTGGCCAACAGCATCCTGAGCTTAGCATAAATGCATCTAATGATGCGCTCGCTCAGCACTTTCTAAGGATTGTCCACTAGCACTCACTGGTCCACTTGTCTCCTTACCTTCTTACTAGCAGGTAGAAGCTCTTGGTATACAGTCTGAAACAAAGAAAAGGTGAATGTAGTGAGTGTAGAAGAAAGGGAACATGCCACATAGAGATGTCGCGAACATAAAATTTTCTGTTCGCGAATGGCGAACGCGAATTTCCGCAAATGTTCGCGAACGGGCGAACCGGGCGAACCGCTATAGACTTCAAAAGGCAGGCGAATTTTAAAACCCACAGGGACTCTTTCTGGCCACAATAGTGATGGAAAAGTTGTTTCAAGGGGACTAACACCTGGACTGTGGCATGCCGGAGGGGGGTCCATGGCAAAACTCCCATGGAAAATTAAAGTTGATGCAGAGTCTGGTTTTAATCCATAAAGGGCTAGCCATGTCCCGTTCCTTGTCCTCACTGATGTCATTTAAGGTCTCTTCCTCCACCCAGTCACGTACAACACCAAGGGTCCCCGAAAGGTGACAACAAGCCCCCTGGGATGCCTGCTGTGTTTGATCTTCCACGTCCTCAAAGCCACCTTCCTCCTCTGACTCCTCTTCTTCAGACTCCTCTCTCTGCGTTGCCTCTCTCTGCGTTATTATAAGGTGTGTTAAGTAGTACTATTCCTATCAGTTTAATCCCTGTTACGTCCCCCTCATCGGGCTTTTTTTAGTCGAATGTATCGCCCACTGTCAGTCCCTTCGGGATCCATCCCTCATTCATTTTAATAAAGGTGAGGTAATCTAGACTTTTTTGACCTAGGCGACTTCTCTTCTCAGTGACAATACCTCCTGCTGCACTGAAGGTCCTTTCTGACAGGACACTTGAAGCGGGGCAGGCCAGAAGTTCTATCGCAAATTGGGATAGCTCAGGCCACAGGTCAAGCCTGCACACCCAGTAGTCAAGGGGTTCATCGCTCCTCAGAGTGTCGATATCTGCAGTTAAGGCGAGGTAGTCTGCTACCTGTCGGTCGAGTCGTTCTCTGAGGGTGGACCCCGAAGGGCTGTGGCGATGCGTAGGACTTAAAAAGCTCTGCATGTCCTCCATCAACAACACGTCTTTAAAGCGTCCTGTCCTTGCCGGCGTGGTCATGGGAGGAGGAGGATTATTTTCACCTCTTCTCCTGTTAGATTCTCGTTGTGCTGTGACATCACCCTTATACGCTGTGTAAAGCATACTATTTAATTTATTTTGGAACTGCTGCATCCTTTCCGACTTGCGGTAATTCGGTAACATTTCAGGCACTTTCTGCTTATACCGGGGGTCTAGTAATGTGGACACCCAGTACAGGTCGTTCTCCTTCAGCCTTTTTATACGAGGGTCCTTCAACAGGCACGACAGCTGAAAGACCCCATTTGCACAAGGTTGGATGCCGAGCTACTCATGTCCCGTTCCTTGTCCTCAGTGATCTCACTGAAGGTATGTTCTTCCCCCCAGGCCCCTTAAACACCATGGGTACCGGATAGGTAACAACGAGCACCCTGGCATGCCTGTTGTGGTTGGTCTTCCTCCTCCTCCTCAAAGCCACATTCCTCCTCTGACTCCTCTTCCTCACAATCCTCTTCCAGCGTTGCCGCAGGTCCAGCAAGCGATGCTGATAAGGCTGTTTCTGGTGGTGATGGTGACCACAACTCTTCCTCTTCACGCTCATCTATGGCCTGATCCAGCACTCTTCGCAGGGCACGCTCCAGGAAGAAAACAAATGGTATGATGTCGCTGATGGTGCCTTCTGTGCGACTGACTAGGTTTGTCACCTCCTCAAAAGGATGCATGAGGCTACAGGCATTGCGCATGAGCGTCCAGTAACGTGGCAAAAAAATTCCCAGCTCTGCAGAGGCTGTCCTAGCACCCCAGTCATACAAATAGTCGTTAACGGCTTTTTCTTGTTGGAGCAGGCGGTCAAACATTAGGAGTGTTGAATTCCAACGTGTCGGGCTGTCGCAAATCAAGCGCCTCACTGGCATGTTGTTTCGCCGCTGGATATCTGAAAAGTGCGCCATGGCCGTGTAGGAACGCCTGAAATGGCCACACACCTTCCTGGCCTGCTTCAGGACGTCCTGTAAGCCTGGGTACTTATGCACAAAGCGTTGTACGATCAGATTACACACATGTGCCATGCACGGCACATGTGTCAACTTGCCCAAATTCAATGCCGCTGTTGTGGAAATGAAATAATATCCTGATATCTTTAAAGTAGTAAAATGTCTATTTACTCTATATAGCTCTCAATCAGCATTTATTGTTTTATGTGATTTACTTAAAATGGCCGCTAAGGCCAGGGAGTTTCCCTTAGTCATCGAATAACACCCTCACTAACAAGATGGCGCTGGAATCTGGGGGAGACCCGCATGATACCAGTGACATCCCTCCCGGTAGGACGAGCAATAAATCAACCACTTAACCCCTAACCAATTATTAATGCATAAATCAATGTTATCTCTGACAATACTTATGATGTAATTGTGCTTTATAAGGGGTTGCCTGCCCCTCTGAATAAACATTCCTCAAGTTCTTCATTTACCTGAAACTTGTGTCTGGTGTGAATTACTTCAGGGAGCGTGCACGCATTGTTTCTTAATTTGGCCAGGGGCAGATACACAAAATAATCAATTTATTGATTGATTTCCACTTCATTTGGCGTCCAACTTGGGGCTCCGGAATCGCCGGTTCGGAGAGCCGGAAACCAACGGACCGGAGCGGACCTCTGGAAAGTGGGACAACCGGAGCCTGATCACCTCCAAAATACAGCCGTTGCCTGTATTCTAAGAAAAGAAAGTATATACACTAAAGGAAAAAACGTATAACTGTAAGTGATCCCAGGTGTACTTCACAGCCACCTAAGAGAATATACACAAATACAAAGAAAGTGGAAATCACCCAGAATACGTATAGATATATAATATAATAGAATGACCTGTATTTAGGTGGATTCTTCAGATATATAATCTGTGTGGGTAAATCAAATGGCTAACATAGCGTAAAATAGCATATAAAAGTATATATAAAATGAATTTAACCCCTTAAGGACCAAACTTCTGGAATAAAAGGGAATCATGACGTGTCACACACGTCATGTGTCCTTAAGGGGTTAAAGTAGGTACACTCACAAACAAATGAGGTAATCACGCCTTTCACCCACTCAGGGGTACTTGATGAATATGAGATGAGATGCAAGTTCTTCCAACCAGATGTATGAAATAAAGAGATCAAATATAGTGAAGTATGTAAAAAATGAATATAACAAATTTATTGGTCACACTTACACTTAAGAAGTATAAAAACAGCGTATCTCCAAATTTGTATGCCCTCCTGGATGGATGTTTTCTTGCAAAGTCACCACAGTGGGGATAAGGAGCCGCAATGTGTTACAGCAAAGGATAAAACAAATACATATAAATAAAAAATGTCCACAAGGGGTTAATCCAACGCGTTTCGTCCGGTCAAATATTTGGACTTCTTCAGGGATATTAACAAGTTCGTCCTTGTGGGTTTTTATAGCTGATGTGTTTTTTTAATCTTCTGAACAGCTGTCAGATCCGTATGCGTTCCAGTCGTGGAACGCAAAAAAAGCGCCAAACGTCCGGGATTTTCTGTTGATATTTCCGGGTTGGTCTGTGCGCATGCGCGTATCACGCGCATGCGTAGGTAGAGAATACCGTAACCTACGAGGGACAAAAAGTGTATGGCGAAAGCGCCTGAATGACAAATAAAATACACAATATCGATTCTAAGGTGACACTAAAACCACCAATATATATTCCTTTTGGTGTATATAATCAAATATATTTTTCTATATATTTTTTATATAAATTGTTTATTGCTCCAGCTATATATATATATGTACACATATATTTATATTTTTATTTTACCATTGAATAGTCTAATCCTGTATACATATCTTAGTGTATAGCTAGATACCTCTTCCATCTATCAGTTCTATATCCCTGCCCTTAAATATATATTGGTGGTTTTAGTGTCACCTTAGAATCGATATTGTGTATTTTATTTGTCATTCAGGCGCTTTCGCCATACACTTTTTGTCCCTCGTAGGTTACGGTATTCTCTACCTACGCATGCGCGTGATACGCTTTTTTTGCGTTCCACGACTGGAACGCATACGGATCTGACAGCTGTTCAGAAGATTGAAAAACCACATCAGCTATAAAAACCCACAAGGACGAACTTGTTAATATCCCTGAAGAAGTCCAAATATTTGACCGGACGAAACGCGTTGGATTAACCTTTGCTGTAACACATTGCGGCTCCTTATCCCCACTGTGGTGACTTTGCAAGAAAACATCCATCCAGGAGGGCATACAAATTTGGAGATACGCTGTTTTTATACTTCTTAAGTGTAAGTGTGACCAATAAATTTGTTATATTCATTTTTTACATACTTCACTATATTTGATCTCTTTATTTCATACATCTGGTTGGAAGAACTTGCATCTCATCTCATATTCATCAAGTACCCCTGAGTGGGTGAAAGGCGTGATTACCTCATTTGTTTGTGAGTGTACCTACTTTAAATTCATTTTATATATACTTTTATATGCTATTTTACGCTATGTTAGCCATTTGATTTACCCACACAGATTATATATCTGAAGAATCCACCTAAATACAGGTCATTCTATTATATTATATATCTATACGTATTCTGGGTGATTTCCACTTTCTTTGTAGTTGCCTGTATTCTGCCTGTTTTGTGCCGGTCTGCCTCCGCGTCCACTTCCGGCTTCCAGAAGGCTACAAGACAGGTAAATTCTTTTCCGGAGCCTCTTTTAACGAACCTGTCGATTGTTTATCTGCCTCCTGAGTGTTTGTATGCACGTGTGTGACGGCCGGTGTATGAAGTTTTCTTTTTGAAACTTTAGCTTGACTGCCTAGCGGGCAGGGGACGCAACAGCCAAATTAGAGGCTGAGTACCACCCTGATAGAGGGTTGGGGTTTTTGTATTGTTTGTTGGCCGATTTAGGAGCCGGGTACCACCCTGATAGAGGATTGGGGTTTTTGTATTGTTTGTTGGCCGATTTAGGAGCCGGGTACCACCCTGATAGAGGGTTGGGGTTTTTGTATTGTTTGTTGGCCGATTTAGGAGCCGGGTACCACCCTGATAGAGGGTTGGGGTTTTTGTATTGTTTGTTGGCCGATTTAGGAGCCGGGTACCACCCTGTTAGAGGGTTGGGGTTTTTGTATTGTTTGTTGGCCAATTTAGGATCCGGGTACCACCCTGATAGAGGGTTGGGTTTTTTGTATTGTTTGTTGGCTGATTTAGGAGCTGGGTACCACCCTGATAGAGGGTTGGGGTTTTTGTATTGTTTGTCGGCTAAATTAGTGGCCGTGGACCACCCTGATAGAGGGTTGGGGTTTTGTATTGTGTTTCACTATGATTATTACTGTGTTATGGTTGACGACCCAGAGAAGGGTCGGGTGACAGCCTAGAGAAAGGCTGAGATTATTCATGTATTGACCTGACTGGATCAGGGGTTATTTGCTGTGTTTTACCGTTTATATGCGCATCGTTCTAATATGTACATGGCCATATTACTTTCTGCTATTCTGTGGATTTTGTTCAACTGTTGTTATAGTGTGGGTACCCTAGGTGTGTGTGTGTATTGTGTGGTTCGCTCTAGATTCCGGGGTGTACACACATCTCTACATATGTGATTTCTGTAAATGCCTCTTGCTTAGCCTTGCTACGTTCATCTTCTCCTTTGTGCTATATCTTTCTTCTATTTGCTGCCCAGAGCTGTGTTAGTCACCCACGCTCATATACGCTAGTCCGTGATCACCATCTCGGGTGAGCGGACTCCCTGTGACTAGTCTACGTTTGGGGAAGACGCACAGGACTTTGGTCCTTGTGGCAGTCGAGCACTGTAGACACTTCATCCTTTCTTCTCCCCCTTCCTGTCTCTATCACGGAGCACTCTCTGTTTAGCTAGAATGGGGCAGGAACACTCTAGACCTGCTAAGGGACTTTTAGCTTGTGATATTGTAAGAGAGAGAGCAGGAGAGGAGGCGGTGTTGAAGATGAGGAAGATAGCCAAGGTTTGCAATTTTCAATTGTCACCCAGCGGTAGACTACAGCCAGAGTTTTGGAGGAAGCTACTCATTGACAAAGATGGTTTACTATTAGACCACGGGCTGACTAAAATTGTAGAAGCTTGGTATCGAGTCGCTAGAGGACTCAAACGAGAGGGCTGGATGGAGGAAGAACTAGAATTCGGGGGACAAACGGTTTATGTGTATCATCGAAATGATTGTATAAATGATGTGTCCCCGATTACCCCGCGGCCACCGCCCTATGATGGCGCCCAGAACGTATTGAATGACTCATGTCCTGCCTCCCCCATCGATGCTCAACCACTACCCCCTCCAAGTGTGGGGCCCGCCCCCACTCCCCTGTGTCTGGTTCTCGGAGCTGATGGAGCCTATTATTACCCCGTCCCCTTACAACCCCCCATCCAGCTGCCTCTACAGTCCCCTCCAGTGCCCGACCCGATTTTGCCAATATCCCATTCCCCATTCCCCTCTGATATCCCTTCCTCTCCACCACCATCTCCGTGTCCTCTCCCTCCCCTACAGACTCCTCATGTCCCCACAGCTCCCCCGCCAGTCCCCTTGTCCATTGTCCCTGACTCCGTCTCCCCTCCCCCCGTTCCCGGACTTGTCACTCCTATTCCTCCTCCTTCACATCCTGACCCACTTACTCCTCCTCCTCTTCCCCCTCCCACTGACCTGTCATCCCTCCTCTCATCCTTCCTCTCTGCTTCATCCCAACCTACACCTATTCTTCTTCCTCCTCCTCCTCCACCTCCTGACCCTCCTACCGATCTGTCATCCCTCCTCTCATCCTTCCTCTCTGCCTCGTCTCCTCCTATTCCTCCTCCTCCTCCTCCACCTCCTGACCTTCCTACGGATCTGTCATCCCTTCTCTCATCCTTCCTCTCTGCCTCGTCTCCTCCTATTCCTCCTCCTTCTCCTCCACCTCCTGACCCTCCTACGAATCTGTCATCCCTTCTCTCATCCCTCCTCTCCGCCTCATCTACAACTATTTCCCCTCCCCCTCCATCTCCTGACCCTCCCACTGATCTCTCTTCTATCCTCTCGTCCCTCCTCTCCACTTCATCCCAACCTACTCCTATACCTCCTCCTCCACCTTCTGACCCTCCCACTGATCTCTCTTCTATCCTCTCGTCCCTCCTCTCCGCTTCATCCCAACCTACACCTATTCCTCTTCCTCCTCCACCACCACCACCTGACCCTCCCACTGATCTCTCTTCTATCCTCTCGTCCCTCCTCTCCGCTTCATTCCAACCTACCCCTATTCCTCTTCCTCCTCCTCCTCCACCACCACCTGACCCTCCTACTGATCTGCCATCCCTCCTCGCATCCTTCCTCTCCACCATATCCCAATCTTCTACTCCAGCTCTCCCTAGTATCTCCCCTACAACCCCTCCCGTGGACCCGACCTCACTCCTCTCAGCTCTCTCCAACCTAGCCCATCCCAAGACTCCTACACCTCCTTCTCCCTCCCTTCTCCCTGAATCTCCCCCCGTTCCATCCGACCCCTTATCCGTGCTGACCTCCGCCCTATCTGCCCACTTTCTACACGCAGCCCAACCAGCAACGACCCCTGCTTCCTCCATGGCCTTAGTCCCGTATTCCCTTGCCACAGATCCAAGTTTCCCGCTCATGGTGGTCGGCTCGGACGAGCCCGCTACTTCAGATCATGCCTACGCTGTAGCCAACTCTCCGGCGGCTTCAGGCTTCCATCCTACTACATCACAGATGGTCACCCCCCGTGTTCCCGGACCCCCAGCCATGCAAGCCCCCGCCTCTCTTGATGCAGCTTCCTACCATGGTCTCCCAAACCCAGTAACCTTTGTGGATGAGAATAGACCCCTACCGAGACAGGCCCCCTCCGGCTTGCATCTACAGGTGCCCCCGGTCACTGAAGGTGCCCCACCGATGTATGTTACATTTAACCCTTCACAGGCTGCCACCCTAGTTACCTCCCTCCCGGACCCTGAGAAACAGCCCATGCCATTCTTCCGAAGGGTGGCTCAGATACGCAAGACATATTCCGCTGCCTGGCGGGATCTATATAGCCTTTGTGAAATTAAGGCCGGTGATGCATATTGGCCAATCATGGCAAGGAGTTTCAATGATTCTCCCCTTACTACAGAAAGGGACTTTCAGTCCGGAATTACCTTTTGTGAACAACTACGGGCCTGGGCCCAAGATAAACTGGCTGACCAGGCCACTTGCATAAATGATATTGTCCAAGACAAGATTGAGTCCGTAGAAAAGTATCATTCACGTCTGACCCAAACATTTTCTGACCTTGGCTTTAGTGTTTATAATAAAGCACACACACAGATGTTATCCGTTGCTTTTGTGGCCGGTCTCAAAGAACACATTCGTAAAGGTTTGATACTTGCACATCCCGAGTATAGAATTATCCGCCTGGATACTCTTTTGTTGGTTGCTAAAGGGTTGGAGTCTGTTTTACAGCCCACACAGAGGAGGAATAGCCCCCTGATGCTTACTACCCCCGCTCCAACTCCTGTGCCCACTTCTGTTCCCCAGGTGTACCCTATGCAACCAACACAAACTCCCACCCAGTACTCGCAGGTTAGAACCCCAACTGGACCAAGGATTTGTTTTCATTGTCACCAGTTTGGTCATTACAGGAGGGAATGCCCTAGCTACAGAGACGTCAGACAGCCATCCCCCCGATTCTCAAACCCTGCTGCCGCTGTTTTTGGATATTCTTCCCCCAGGTATTTCCCGCTGCCACCCCCACCAGCCCCATATGTTCCTCCTCCTGAATATTCCCCAGCCCCACCACCACCCACCAGCTCCTGCTGATGGGTTTGGTGGCAGTGAATCTCAGGACGCTTGTTCTGCCCCTAGGCAGACTCATGCAGCTCGCCCAGTCTCCCAGATTAGTCTACCGTCAACCTCCACACGACATTACACTGGTCCTGACCAAGCCCATTTGGATTTACTACAATAGGTAGCCGGCAAGCCTGTGTCCAGTACCCCTGCCATGGCAGTGTCTACAGGGGAAAGGGGGGGGGGGGCCACTAGCTACAGTCGTCCTCCCCATTGAGGGACATCCTACCACCTTTTTAGTTGACACAGGTGCAGCCCGCAGTATTCTTAGAGAACAAGACCTGCCAGATCCATCTTGTTTATCAGATCTCGATGTTTCCTGTGTAGGTGTCGATGGTACTCCCCGCAGCAACCCTTTAACCAAGTTCCTACGCGTAGGCTCTGATATCCTCTCACGATTTGTCGTTTCCTCCACCTGCCCCATTAACCTCTTAGGTGCTGACATGTTGTCCCACTTACAAGCTTCTATTACCTTCACTGCAGATGGTCAGGTACAATTACTCACACCCCTATCACGTAAAGACACATCTGTTTTATGTTCCCTACCCCTACTAATACACCTCACCTCCCCCAAAGATGAAACAAGGGTCACGGATACCCCCAGTGCTCTGGACAGAATTCCTGCGAGTCCCACAAGTGATTGTCACCCTCTTACCAAGAGCAGCCCCTCCACGAAGACCACAGTACCCACTGAAACATGCGCAAGCACTTGCCATCTCTAAACAAGTTGATAGCCTCCTAGCAAAAGGTGCTCTCATAAAGTGTGTATCCCAGTGTAATACTCCCCTGTCTTCCCATGTGAGTTAAGAAGAAGACAGGGAAGGGCCAACCAGACCTGTACCGCATGGTCCAAGATCTCCGAGCTGTCAATGATGTTACTGTCCGCGACACTGCTGTCATTCCTAATCCTCATACCTTACTTTCACAAGTTCCGGCTACAGATTCTTCACAGTGGTTGATCTTGCCAACGCCTTTTTCAGCGTACCACTGGATCCATCCTGCCAACATCTGTTTGCCTTCACCCATGACCGTCAACAATACACATGGACGGTTATGCCACAAGGGGCACAGAATTCCCCCACTTAATTTGCAAAGGCCATGTCCACTGTTTTGGAACCATGGCAAAAGACACATACTGACGTAGTTTTGCTTCAATATGTTGATGACCTGCTCCTTTGTGCGGATGACCTTTCTACCGCTGAACGAGAGTCTGAAGATCTTTTGTGTTTCCTGGCTGACGAAGGTTGCAAGGCTTCTAAGTCAAAGTTACAATGGTGCCGGTCCTCAGTGGTCTTCTTGGGACATTGTCTTTCCCATGGCACCCGTCATCTTACCAGAAACAGAATCCTTGCTGTTCTGAATTTGCCAATGCCATCTACTCACCAGTCTCTACATGCCTTCTTGGGCAGGTCCTGGATACCTGAAGCTTCTCAACTCATGCAACCATTATATGATGCCTTGAAGGATGAACCATTCTCTCTTACACCACAGGCGATTGCTTGTTTTTCAACTCTACAGAAAGCTATTTCTTCCTCTCCCGCCCTGGGACTTCCTAACTACCAGTTGCCATTTAAATTGTTTGTTTCTGAAAAAATGGGACACGCATCAGGAGTCCTTACCCAGACTCACAGGACACGTCAGAGACCAATTGGCTATTTTTCGTGCATGCTCGACCCCGTTGCCCGGGGTAGCCCCTCCTGTCTGCGTGCCGTGTTTGCTGCCAGCGCATTACTGGACAAGACCAATGACTTCGTCCTTGGCCATCCTCTAACTGTCCTGGCTCCACATGACATTTCTGCCATCTTACAACAAGTACAGCCCAAACATCTTTCCTCACAACGCCATCTCCGTCTACAGACTTCCCTTCTGCTGCCTGATAATGTTACCCTCCAGCGATGTTATACCCTGAATCCAGCCACTCTTCTGCCACTTCCCAAGGGGGGAGTACCACATTACTGGTACAGCTTAGATATCAACCCTGATGTCCGGACCAAATTCCAAGTACCTATACCCGCAGTCCCACATGATGAACAACCCGAGAACCTATTACACTGTACATTGTGGTTCAAAGATACCCCAGGATCTGATCCACACTATGAGGAAGAATTATTCCACTTAGTGGAAATACGTATTACACTGACAGATTTGTTATGGGACCCCAAAGGCAACATGGTCTCACTGGTTAATTTGCCAATGGAGACAGCACACCTCTATCACCACTGGGATGTGGCTGTCCCTCACGTTTCATTCACCAAATCTCCAGAACTCACATGGGAAGACTTGGGCCCACTGGCCAAATCCTGGAGCACTGCAACACAAGACCAACTCACATTGACGGGAGTTAATAAAAGAATAATTAATTGCAATACAGTCAGCTATCCTCGGTATCACACTGAAATATGTAAAGATTCCCCTCCCATCGGACAAGATCCAGAGGCCCCTCATGATTGCTTCGAACAGATGAAGATGGAAACCACTCACTTACCAACGGTGCATGAAACCGCCTTACCAAATCCAGATTGCACACTATTTGTGGATGGCTCTCGATTTGCTGATGAACTTGGACAATACCATACCGGGTATGCAGTCACTACAGAAAATCAAATACTACAGGCTGCTGCACTCCCACCATCGAAATCAGCTCAAGAGGCCAAACTAACAGCACTCACTGCGGCCTGTAAACTGTCAGAAGGTACACGTGTCAATATATATACCGATTCAAGATACGCCCTGGGAGTAGCGCGTGACTTTGGTCTCATCTGGACAACTAGGGGCTTCCTCACACCCACTGGCACCCCGGTGATGCATGGGATAGCCATTGAGGAACTAATGGATGCCCTATTACTGCCTAAGGAAGTGGCTATATTGAAAGTGAAAGCACATGGCCGGTTGAAATCAACAGAAGCCCAGGGCAATCATCTGGCAGACCAGGCTGCCAAAGAAGCAGCACGACAAAAATGGGAAGTGGACAGAAGAGTGGCCTCTACAGAGACCCCCCTTTACACTATGCAGACTCTACCTACGGATCTTAGACTTCTTAGAGAACAACAAGCTGCAGCAACCCCCCAAGAAAAGCAGAGCTGGAAGGACAAGGGGGCGATCCTCCAAAATTATGTCTATACTATTAACCTAAAGTTTTGTTTACCTAAAGTTATGTATCCAGCCGTTGTTCAATGGGCCCACGGACCAGCTCATCTGTCCAAGCACCTGATGAATTCTTTAATTGACAAATACATCGAAGCACCCGGTATCACTACCCTGACACAGAACTATTGCAGATCCTGCACAATTTGCGCAAAATGTAACCCCGGGAAGGTTATCAAGGCTGCTCCTAATCACCTGGCTAAGCCACTGTACCCCTTCCAAAGGATTCAAATTGATCATATCCAAATGCCAAAGAGCGGACGGTATGAGTATGCCCTGGTCATAGTGGATATGTTCTCGGGTTGGCCAGAAGCCTTTCCAGTTGCCAACCTTACAGCACAAACTACAGCTAAGCATCTTCTCACGGAAATAGTTTGCCGGTATGGAGTACCTGAAGTGATCGAAAGTGACCAAGGAACGTCCTTCACTGCATTATTGACCAGGGAGGTCTGGACAGCACGGTGACCCTTGCCTTTCATACACCATATCACCCACAGAGTAGGGGTAAGGTAGAACGCATGAATGGCACACTGAAGGCCAGAATGCTTAAAATGTCCCAAGAAACTAACATGCCCTGGCCTAAGAGTCTTCCTTTAGCACTGTTCAGTGTACAATACACCTCTAGGGGGAAGCATAGTCTGTCCCCTTACGAGATCCTATTTGGTACAGCACCTAGGTTAGGTTGTTACTTTCCCCAACAACTTCAAATCCAGTCAGACGCTTTGGTAGATTATGTTACTGCTCTCTCTAATGCCTTGACCAAAATCCATGCCCAAGTATTTTCTTCTATTCCAGATCCAGATTCAAATACAGGCACACACAAATTACTTCCTGGTGACTGGGTTATGATCAAGAAATTTCTAAGTAAACACACCCTCGAGCCAAGATTCGATGGTCCGTACCAAGTATTGCTAACAACCGCTACCTCAGTAAAGCTGGCCGGGAAGAGTTCTTGGATACACGCTTCACGTTGCAAGAAAGTACCCAATCAAGAGGAAGCTACCTCCGCTAAATCATGAGCTTCCTGTGTCTATTTTTGCTGCTAGACCTGACAAAGGCCCAACAAGTTGCTATCACCAAAGACAATCATGTTTACACATTTTGGTATAATTCATCAAATACTCACGTGGCTACTTTTACTTTTGATTATTGTGATATTGTTTCTTGTACTTTCTCACAGACACAACATTCTGCCATATACAAAGACATACCTAGTAAGAAAGACCCATATATCTGTGTAACGGGAGGCCGCTGGGGGCATCATTGTAGCTCCTGGAAGGCGGCTGCATGGAACACTGGCAGGCCATGGGGCTATAAGCCCCAATGCGCCCTAGACAGGGTCGACAGAAACGGAAAACCATTGTTACATAGAATGACACTGTGTAAACCCGCAGGGTCGACCCCTATGAAACTTACTTTAAACATAGAGCACCCCAGTCCAGGGGATGCGGAGGAGTATGTGATGGGGATGTATTGGAAGGGAGGTGGCTCACATAATCAGTTGGGAACCTTTTACTTACAAGATATGCTCATGTCACCTGACTGGGTAGGTACTACCCACATGACTGTTAATCCACTGAAGCCCCACATCAAGACCCTAAAAGACATGGTTGCTATCGCCAATCCCACCTTTGAAGACACGATGGCAGTAGAAACCGGGTTTTCAGACACCAACCTGTGACTAGAATGGATGAGATATAATGCTAATTCACATAACAAGACTAACTGTTATGTATGTGGTGGGGCTAGACCTCACTTAGGAACTGTGCCCCTTAACCTGCCCCCCGAGGTAGAGTTATGTTTTCTGAGCCTTTACGTACAGACATCCACTAATTCATCTACCTGTGAATCTTGGAAAAGGGTGTATCCTATTACCCAAGGGAGTGTTAGACCACCCAATGGAGTTACAGTGTACCCAGGTAATTACACCTGTTATACAATGCATAAAAACACTGGTAAGTTCTTGGGGAAATTCCCATCTGGCTATTGTGCTTTTTATCATGATCCACCTATGACATTACTGATGAATCATATGAAATCAGTACGAGATATTTATTGGCTATGTGGCAATATGCAACTAAGATCCCAACTAGCTGGCCTAGGGTGGGGTGAGTGTACCCTGACCAAGGCTATAATGCCCATTCACATTATTTCAGACGAACACCAAGGTCCACCTATTTCCGAGTTAAACGAGAAACACCCCTTCGTGTAAGTTTCGACCCACATATTTATATTGATGCCATAGGGGTGCCAAGGGGGGTGCCTAATGAGTTCAAAGCAAGAGATGAGGTAGCGGCAAGATTTGAATCCCTTGTGCCACTGATCACTGCCAACAAAAACGTTAACTGGATAAACTATATTTATTATAACCAACAACGGTTTGTTAATTATACCAGATGCCCTACAGGGCTTAGCGGAACAATTACAAGCTACCTCCCAAATGACATTTCAAAATAGAATGGCCTTAGATATGATTCTTGCTGAAAAGGGTGGAGTATGTAAAATTCTCCCCGACACTATGACCTGTTGTACTTTTATTCCTGACAATACTGGGCCTAATGGGAAAGTGACTATGGCAATAGAAAAATTAGACAACCTCTCCGACGAATTACAAAGGAATTCTGGGGTCCCCAATACATGGGATAGATGGTTTGGATGGATGAATGGGTGGCAGAAGACCTTGTTCCAGGTAGGGATAGCTGTCCTCACGGTGACAATCATCTTCCTCTTCCTGACATGCTGCATATTGCCCTGTATACAGAGATACCTACAGAAGACGGTAGGACAGACCATTGATAATGTAACTCCTACATTTCTACATCAGGACATTGACGATACAGAATGTGACACACCACACACACCCCTACAGTCTCACCAATTTAAACAGACAACTGCTTTCCTATAGGGATTGTGTAGGGATAGCGTTTGTCTCTACGGCAGAAGTCTCTCATGGGAGAAGTAGTGGGTTAGCCACTGCGGGATACCCACGGAGTGAAGTGCTCAATGCCTGTTCAGACAGATGTGCTGCAGCCAAGTAGGGATAAATTAGGGATAGTTGTAGTCGTCTGTTTAGTAAATAGCCATTTTAAGGGGGGACTGTTGTGGAAATTAAATAATATCCTGATATCTTTAAAGTAGTAAAATGTCTATTTACTCTATATAGCTCTCAATCATCATTTATTGTTTTATGTGATATACTTAAAATGGCCGGTAGGGCCAGGGAGTTTCCCTTAGTCATCGAATAACACCCTCACTAACAAGATGGCGCTGGAATCTGGGGGAGACCCGCATGATACCAGTGACATCACACCCGGTAGGATGAGCAATAAATCAACCACTTAACCCCTAACCAATTATTAATGCATAAATCAATGTTATCTCTGACAATAATTATGATGTAATTGTGCTTTATAAGGGGTTGCCTGCCCCTCTGAATAAACATTCCTCAAGTTCTTCATTAACCTGAAACTTGTGTCTGGTGTGAATTACTTTAGGGAGCGTGCACGCATTGTTTCTTAATTTGGCCAGGGGCAGATACACAAAATAGTAAATTTATTGATTGATTTCCACTTCAGCCGCCAACAAATTTCTTCCGTTGTCACAAACCACTTTGCCGATCTCCAGTTGGTGCGGAGTCAGCCACTGATCCACCTGTGCGTTCAGGGCGGACAGGAGTGCTGGTCCGGTGTGACTCTCTGCTTTCAGGCAAGTCAACCCCAAGACGGCGTGACACTGCCGTATCCGGGATGTGGAATAGTACCTGGGGAGCTGGGGGGGTGCCGTTGATGTGGAGCAAGACGCAGCAGCAGAAGAGGATTCAGCCGAGGAGGTTATGGAAGAGGATGGAGTAGGAGGAGTAGAGGAGGTGGCAGCAGGCCTGCCTGCAAGTCGTGGTGGTGTCACCAACTCCTCTGCAGAGCCACGCATTCCTTGCTTGGCAGTCGTCAGCAGATTTACCCAATGCGCAGTGTAGGTGATATACCTGCCCTGACCATGCTTTGCAGACCAGGTATCAGTGGTCAGATGGACCCTTGCCCCAACACTGTGTGCCAGACATGCCATTACTTCCTTTTGCACAATCGAGTACAGGTTGGGGATTGCCTTTTGTGCAAAGAAATTTCGGCCGGGTACCTTCCACTGCGGTGTCCCAATAGCTACAAATTTTTGGAACGCCTCAGACTCCCCCAGCTTGTATGGTAAAAGGTGGCGGGCTAAGAGTTCAGACAAGCCAGCTGTCAGATGCCGGGCAAGGGGGTGACTTTGTGACATTGGCTTCTTACGCTCAAACATGTCCTTGACAGACACCTGACTGTGGGCAGATGAGCAGGAACTGCTCAAGGCGAGAGACGGAGTGGCGGATGGTTGAGAGGGGGCAAGGAGGACAGCAGTGGTTAACGTGGCTGAAGATGCTGGACCAGGAGGAGGATGGCGGTTTTGAGTTTGCGTGCTGCTTGTACTCATGTGTTGCTCCCATAGGTGTTTGTGATGTGCGATCATGTGCCTTCGCAAAGGATTTTCCTAGGTGGGTGTTGGACTTCCCACGACAGGTTGCAAATGGCATCGCTGTTGTCAGAGGCAGACACACCAAAAAAATGCCACACTGCTGAGCTCTGCAATGCTCCCAGGGTCTGCACCTGGCGCCCAGAAGGGATCGGATGAGCACAAGCATTAAACAGCAGCCTGCCAAGCATGTCCCACTATAGCTGATCCTCCACACCATGCCTTTGATCACATGAACTGTTCTCTGCACATTAACTAATCGTAAAGTAGCAAGCGTTTAAACATGTCATTATTTCACCTCCTAAAGAGTTTATTGTCGTAGTTCCTTACATGTCTTTACCTTAACCGTTCATGTATTATTTTATTCACTAGTCTCATCTCATGGGGCGACTCACACTTGATTTATAACTAGTGGTGGAGCTGCTGATATAAATACACAGTTGATAACATGCAAGCTACACCCTAAACATGACAGCCATCTTTCACAATGTACTGTACAATGTACTGCTATATACTCATACCCTCAGTGCAACTAGCCATGATATACGCACATTCAGCCTAGCATGCTCAAATATAACACACTTCTGTCTAAAAAAAAAAAAAAAAAAAAAAAAAAAGAATGCAGCTTCCGAATGAATCTAAAATGGATGCTGTCCAGGAGGTGGGAGGGTCTGGGAGGGAGGGTCTGCTGCTGATTGGCTGAAATGTGTCTGCTGACTGTGAGGTACAGGGTCAAAGTTTACTCAATGATGACGAATAGGGGGCGGACCGAACATTGCATATGTTCGCCATCCGTGGCGAACGCGAACAAGCTATGTTCACCAGGAACTATTCGCCAGCGAACTATTCGGGACATCTCTAATGCCACAGTGTTAGAGGGACCAAAGTCAGCATCACCTTAACTAATTTCATTTCAGCTAGTCCACACAAGTTTTGTTTCCATATATCCCTCTTAAGTTTCCATTCTTAAGCAAGAGTATGTGAAGAGTAGTTAGGGTTGCCACCTTTCTTGGAAAAAAATACAGGTCTTCCTCATTTGCATAACTAATGATGTATGCGTGACATCACATGATGTAACTCACAAGGAGAGAAAATTCTGTAAAATCACCAAAAAACGTAGTTTGATTCTGCTGTATAGATGGATTGCTCCCAGTGTCCCCTTGTATCTGTGTCCCCATGTCACTTGGGAAAACTGAGACTATGTATTACAGTGTCCCAAGTCTCCCTGCATCCCTCACTTTCCTGAGCTGTAGGCTGTCTCTGCAGGCTAGGCGCTGCTGTCTGGACTCTCTGTGATGTGTAGATGCTTCCTCACGGATCAGTGAGTAGAGAGATGCAGCTATATGTACTGTAACTTCCAATACCTATTGGCCGGTGCTGGTATTGCAGAGTAATCTCTGTTTATACTGAGAAAAATACCATCATTTGTATTGCCAGTATTACTGCAATAGTGGCACCGGCCAGAAAGCCTCAAATAAATATCGGCCAGGTGGCAACCCTTAGAGTAGTGTGAAAAAACAAACAAAAAAAAAAACAATGGGCCTGGAGCTGCAGCTCCATCAGCCCCTATGTTAATCTGGCCCTGGCCACTCGATTCACAACGTTGACATCAGCAAACCGCTCACCCACACGACGACATACATGCCATCTGCCCTGTACAGTGAAAACCGCGAGTCATCCATGAAGAGAACACCTCTCCCAAGTGCCAGATGCCATTGAATGTGAGCATTTGCCCACTCCAGTTAGTTACGTAAACGAACTGCAGTCAAGTCGAGACCCCGATGAGGACGACGAGCAGGCAGATGAGCTTCGCTGAGACGGTTTCTGACAGTTTGTGCAGAAATTCTTTGGTTATGCAAACCGATTGTTGCAGCAGCTGTCTGGGTGAAGAAGATCGTGGAGGTCCTGTGCTGGTGTGGTTACACGTGGTCTGCTTGTGATGCGTGTTGGATGTACTGCCAAATTCTCTGGAATGCCTTTAAATACGGCTTATGGTAGAGAAATGAACATTCAATTCATGGGCAACAGCTCTGGTGGACATTTCTGTGGTCAGCATGCCAATTGCACACTCCCTCAAAACTTGCAACATCTGTGGCATTGTGCTATGTGATAAAACTGCACATTTTAGAGTGGCCTTTTATTGTGGCCAGCCCAAGGCACACCTTTGCAATAATCATGTTGTCTAAGCAGCATCTTGAAATGCCACACCTGTGAGGTGGATGGATTATCTCAGCAAAGGAGAAGTGCTCACTAACACCGATTTAGACAGATTTGTGAACACTAGAGAGAAATAGGCCTTTTGTGTACATAGAAAAAGTCTTAGATCTTTGAGCTTAACTCATGAAAAATGGGGGCAAAAACAAAAGTGTTGCATTTATAATTTTGCTCAGTGAATGTGTAAGTATATGTATAGGTGCATGTACATATATTTACATGTGTAAGTATATGTATAGGTGCATGTACATATATTTGTATGTATATCATTGTAGATGTACTTGTGTATTATTAATTATAATTATTATTATTTAAATATTTTACCAGGAAAGATACATTGAGATTTCTCTCGTTTTCAAAGTATGTCCACAAAACAATGCAGTTACATTGTGGTACAATAAAATAAATATACAATATATACACAATTTAACATTGAACAGGTAGGAAATATATAATCAACCATGACACACACATTCTGTTTTGAGGTATGTACAGAGGGATCTCTTAAAGGACTTTAGGCTTGGGGAAGATATTAAAGTGTGCGGATGGTTGTTCAACAATTGCGGCACTCTGTAGGAGAAGGAGTATCGAGCCGCTCTCTTTTTGTAATGAGGTAGACTAAATAAAGTGCTGGTACTGGACCAGAGGTTATAGGAGGTGGGAACAGCCGAGGAGAGCATTTTGTTCAGGTAGGGCAGGAGCTTCCCAGAAAAGCTCTTAAACACAAGGCTGGAAAGATGAAGGGTGTACATATACACAACTTGTGTATATGTATGTCTGTGCATGAGGTGTATAGGCCTTCATACTTTTTCTGAAACTTTTGGATGTGAATTCATACATTCTTAATCTAAGTTAAAAAAATTACTCCCCTTCTAGCACCATTTTTTGTACAGTTTGCTTGTTTTTCTTTTCTCTCTTTCCCTCTCACTCTGATCTTCACAGAAGATATTTCCTCTCTGTGAGAATGGTGTCTATTTTCTATCAGATCTGTCTTATCTACACTCATGTCGCTTTAACCCCTGTATCACAACTCAACTTTAAATTATTTGCGTGGTCTTTGCTGAGAAATGCTTTAGACTTGAGAAAGGTTGGTTCTCTCAAAAGCTTGTCATTACAAAATTCTGTTAGTCCAATAAAAAAAGGTATTTTTTTTTTTACATCTGCATTACTGGATTGATATGGATACAATCTCTGCCAATCCAATCTATATTATATATATATATATGTATATATATATATCAACTGTATTTTTAAACATGAAATCAGCACTTAAAAGCTTTAAAGCACTTAAGATCAATAAGATTTCAGTTGATGGAAAACAAATAATGCATCGTTATCAACCACTTCCAAAAATAAAACCGGCTAATTTCTATAATTCAATAATCTCCCTCTAGATTGATCAGATTAAGGACTGAGAAAAATAAAAGCAGTTTCCAATAACTTTAAATTTGCTGATGCCCGCTGATTTCCTAATTACATGTGGCATGTGTGCTTCAGATTAGGAAAAATAATTCACTGATCTCCACTTCAAAAGCACCAGTTGTAGCACCTGTCCGATGCCATTGCGGTAGGCTTGATTTAACACCCGAGGGCTGATCTGTTCTTTATCCTTCTTAAGTTAATAAAACCAGTATCATGAATTTGTTTAGCATTTATTTTTCAGCTGTTGATTTGGTTTAACACTAGAGTGCGTGCTAAATGTTTTGAGTTCCTTTGGGGAGATATAGATCTCATCATCTCTCCCTTATTTCACGCTGTGCAATAAAAACCCATAACACACAGTATGACTGGGACTGAGTAGTGCTGGGCTCTTATTTTTGGAGCCGAATAAACATGAGCTGGGGAGGCAGGGACAATGCAATTCTTTCTCCTTATACACAGTACAGAAAAAGGACTGAATTCAGGATAGCAGCTGCTGCCCTGTAGTATAACCCCCACCATTCTCAGGCAGACAGGACATGCATAAGATTCAACAAACCTTTGCCTCAGCTTTAATAAGTAATGTAACACAAACTATATGTGTACATACGCAAAAACAAACCTCATTTTAAACCTTGCAACTTAAAGGACCACTCTAGTGCCAGGAAAGCATACTTGTTTTCCTGGCACTAGAGTGCCCTGAGGGTGCCCCCACCCTCAGGGACCCCCTCCCGCCCGGCTCTGGAAAGGGGTTAAATCTTACCTTTTTCCAGCGCTGGGCGGAGAGATCTCCTCCTGCTCTCCTCCTGCTCTCCTCCTCCGATCCTCCCCGTCGGCTGAATGCGCACGCGCGGCAAGAGCTGCGCGCGCATTCAGCCGGTCACATAGGAAAGCATTCATAATGCTTTCCTATGGACGCTTGCGTGCTCTCACTGTGATTTTCACAGTGAGAATCACGCAAGCGCCTCTAGCGGCTGTCAGTGAGACAGCCACTAGAGGACATAGGGGGAAGGCTTAACCCATTCATAAACATAGCAGTTTCTCTGAAACTGCTATGTTTATGAAAAAATGGGTTAACCCTAGAAGGACCTGGCACCCAGACCACCTCATTAAGCTGAAGTGGTCTGGGTGCCTAGAGTGGTCCTTTAATACTCATTATAGTTCAAGTAGTTTTTACAACCTTACATGCATAGAATCTCATTCCAGGGTGTTCTATTTAAAATCTGGGATTCTGCAGGTTGCTGTAATAAACCGACACACATGTAATTTCCATGGATCCAGCTTAAAACCTGCTTTGTGGCACTGTGTTATCCTGTGCAAGTATTAGTTTGAAACTGGAAAGACTTGCCACCAATGGATGTATGCACGCAGCCATTAGAGGTGAACAGCTATGTGCAGCTTACAATCGCAGACTCTTCATAACGTTTCATGAAGTCCAAAGCAATGTATTTACATTACATAAAATGTGCACCACATTCTGTAGAGACCACTCATGAAATAACTTACAGAAGTACAAAGATAAGAATTATCTTTAATAATGTAATTTACATACCAACACCTTAAAAGAGAAAACACATTAACCCTTTACTGCCTCACCAGGCCACCTTACACATCTTGTTCTGTTATATATAGACACATCAATAAAACATGAGTCAGTAACCTAATTCAGTTTTCCAGTTGTATCTATCGTCCAAGCCCTAGATAGATACCGTAACCGTATAAAAAGTAGATCTCTTCCCATTTGCAACCAGCTCCAGAAAGGCACCAGTTTTGATCCTGTAAGCAAATTCGATAAATAGATTATTATGGGGTTAAACATCAGACTCATACAAGTATTGACATAGGCTAGAACTATGCACCTTCCCATTCTCTTCTCGCTATAATTGGAAATATGATTTGTAATTTATATATGTTTGGCTATTTTTTTTTTTTTTTTTTACTCCTCGGCCACTTTGGACTAAAGTTTGAAATTTCACAATCCAAATGTAGCGGAGCAGGACTGGATAGGAGAGTTGGAGAATTTCCGCTATTTTGCAAGGCTAAACACATTATACTTTTGTATTGTCAGGGCAGCTGAAGAAAGGGTGTTCTATGAAATCTAGTCTAACATGTTTTCACTGCAAATTTTTTTTTTTTTTTACAAATCAACGTTTTTTTTACATATATATATGTAAAAAAAAAAAAAAGATAAAATGTGTATCTTGTAATACCTATTTTATAGGACTAACAGAATTTTTTAATAACAAGCTTTCGGGAGAACCTCCCTTTCAAGTCTGAAGCATTTCTGAGCAAGACGACACATAGAATTCAAAGTTGAGTTGTGATACAGGGGTTAAAGCGACATGAGTGCAGATAAGACACAGGGCTGATAGAAAATAGACACCATTTTTGCAGAGGGTCATCAATATCTTTCTGAAGAGCTGAGTGAGGGGGGAGAGGGAGAAGTAAAACAAACAAGCAGACAGTGCAGAAGATGGTACACTTTATACATACACACACATAAATATGTATATGCGAACGCATGAACACATGTACATATACATATTTATGTGTGTGTATGTATAAAGTGTACCATCTTCTGCACTGTCTGCTTGTTTGTTTTTCTTCTCCCTCTCCCCCCTTACTCTGCTCTTCAGAAAGATATTTATGACCCTCTGCAAAAATGGTGTCTATTTTCTAACAATCCTGTGTCTTATCTGCACTCATGTCGCTTTAACCCCTGTATCACAACTCAACTTTGAATGCTATGTGTCGTCTTGCTCAGAAATGCTTCAGACTTGAGAAAGGGAGGTTCTCCCGAAAGCTTGTCTTTAAAAAACTTCTTTGTCCAATAAAAAAGGTATTACAAGATACAAATATTATCTGTTTTTTACATCTACATCACTGGACTAATACGGCTACTATATTTTATATATATATATATATATATACACACACACACGGCCCCTGTGGACCATAACCATTAAATGCCCCTTTAAATTAAACCCCAATATATATATAATTTTTTATGGTTTGAGATTTCAAGATATAATCAATTTAGCATTTGTTATTAAACGATACAGTCCAAATATCCTCTTAGCCCAGTTAGAGTGGTAAAAAGGCATGAGAAGCAGGAGTATTTGCTCACAAGACCAAAAGCAGGTCATAGATATCTTTTTGTCACTTGACTTGGTTGTTTATGCACAAGTACATCATATCGGGACCCCCGCATGGTTAGTGCAAGTTAGAAGAAATATACTTTGCTAGGTTTCCCCCACTCTAACAATACATAACATCTTGATCTGGTCTGTAAATTCAGATTTGTGAACTCAAACTCACCTTCAATTTCTGTCCAGTTAACTGCAACCTCGGCTACTGGGATCTTTAGGCACTGAGCGATATATAGAAGTTCCACATCAAATGCCCTACATGAAGAGAAAGATAAAATGTAAAATAATCTATCTACAGTTCATGAAGGCTACAAAGGCTGGCATGAAACCAGAGTGCATTAACCCATTGAATGACAAAGTGCTATGCACAGTGCAGTTAAACCAGATTGTAAGATTCTCCAGATTATACGATCCGACTCAACGCAATGAACTAGGTCAGTTACACGGGTAAAAAGAGTTACTTAAGTATGTATTTGTACGGAATCATAACTCAGGAAAAGAAACAGAAACAATATTCTATAACCCCCTTTGGTCAATAATAGCAGCAAACAAACACTGCAGCAATACACAAAGAGAGCTGATTGAGTCAGCTTCATGAATAATTAATTTAATAGGGAAAGAGGATTATATCCGTTTAAACACCCTTCACTCCCTTTTCTCTCATTGCTTCTATTCCAACGGTTTTAGATACCTTGTAAATTAGCCTTTAACAATGTGGATGGTGTCTATGAACAACGGGTAGTAAAAAAAAAAAACAAAAAAAAAACACACTAATAAAATAAGATCAGATAAAAAAAAATAAAAAAATAAAAAAAAAAAGAATATACCATAGTTAGAAAAACAAAACACAATACCCCCCTAACAAAAACCACATTACGGTTTGATTGTAATTGTCAGTTTTTTTTTTTTTTTTTTATAAATTGGCATTCATATTCATACTCAAATCTCACATGTGGACAACTGTGTCAAATTCTGTGTCAGATCCTGCAAAGGTTATACCGTAAGTAACTTTATACACAAGAAAGTGCATGCCCCTGCAAGATGGCAGATGAATGTGGTTTTAATTGGCTGTGCATTCAGCTGTCTGCACCAAACAACTCAAGCTGAATTATAAAATGCATGGCACATGCTTCCATTTTTGGCAGCCATTCTTTGTTTTTTTTATGTCAAGAAGCTTGGCAGTGGAACACTTGGCACAAGAAATGTACCAACAAATACATTAACTTTTCTCTGTAGGTTTCCTAGATGCTTGGAAAACACAGCATATACATACATGAGATATATATATATACACACACACATATATATATATATATATATATATATATATATATATATATATATATATATATATATATATATATAATTTGCAACACTTCAAAACTGGACTCACTGAGAATGTGTAACATACTATGCCAATAAAAGCCTGGCACATTTTGGTGTATCAAAACAGATATCATGTGCCACAGTGAACGTCTAAGGAACATAAGCAATGTAGCCAGTACAGTTAGCTTTTCGGTGCTTGCTGTGCACCTTTAAAGGTGTTGAAATGTTTAAATTTCTCCCGTTGGAATTCTTGACAATATTTGTCGTAATACTATGAATACATAGTGATCTAAATGTTGAGCTAAGTGTATAAAATGTGTGTGTGGCAGCTTCCAGTATTACGTCACAAGTCTCTGTCTTGGGAAAGAAATTGCAAAGATTTAATGTATTGCATCAATTTAATTGTGTTCTGGACACTTATATTTAGTAATGATTACATGTACTCTACAGAAGATTACATTACCAACTCTTTTTTTGGACTAAGGCACAATTCAAAGAGAGAATATATTCAAGTCACAAATGCGATTTATTTTATATATACACACAAACATTATTAAGAACAAAGACATTGCATAATGCTGCATGGTTTTAACCTGAAAGAGATCTGAATTGGAACAGACCTGACCCATTATGTCCAATGTCCCTAATTAAACTAATGAGTTGGCATACTGGCTGTACAACAATTTAACAACTGTTAATAAATAACAATAAAAAAACAAACACATAGAAAACTAAATGGAGGTAACCTGGAACACCTATTGACAATAAAGTGACTTTCTATCCCATCACACCATAAGAAAAGAGTGGGACGGTCTGATGACTAATTTTCCCAGCCCTCCCTAAGTTTTAATGTAGTTCACACTAGAAAAGGAAGCCACACTCTTAAAAAAAAACCAAAAAACAGTAATGGGGTGCTCTTGAACAAGGGCTGGCAATTCCTTAAAGGCGCACTATAGGGTCAGGAACACAAACTTGTATTCCTGACCCTATAGTGTTAGAATCACTATCTAGCCCCCTTGGCCTCAATAAATATAGTCAAATTTTACATGTATTCTGGTGGCATCGGCAGATAAAGGTCTAACGTTGCAGGTCTGGTCTTATGCAGCACTAGGCTGTGACCCTTATGCCTATCACAGATCACCCACCACACTAGGCCGACCATCATATCTTAGCAGCAATGCTTCCTACACTCACTGTACTCTTAAACCAGACAAAAAGTATTACTGTTGACATTTTTATACAAATTACAGGAGCACCCACACTATTACCGACAATCAAAAGCACTCTCACGCCATCTATCTATGGCTCCCCCGAGCTTCCACACAACGCAACACAGCTCATACCAACATAGGATAACTCTCATGAACATCCATGCACGGCGAATCATTATGCTTCAGAACCTAACTCTATGTAACCTATAATATGCTGGCAGCTATTGCCCCCCACAGCCAAACCAGCTACACTCATCATGTGCCATAGCTATGTGCCCTGCGAATGATATTCTCACACTGTTTTACTGCCATATGTCAACGCGACAACTTAATGCCAGGGGTGTTACTAGCTTATTCCTAAGTTTTTAATGTTTTTAGTTTTGCGATTGATAACATAAAGCAAACCCTCTCGCAAGATAGTTAACTAGTTTTTGCTTATTTACAGTAGACGTACTCGACGTCCAAGTATTCACTTATACTCACAAAAAAAGTGCAAGAAATCTGTATGTCATGACACTTATCTCATGTATGTTAAAATTGGGCTTGTACCGCTGTCGTGGCGCAGCAAGCTTGTTTTGTTCATGATTTGCACAATAAAACAAAGATTGACAAAAAAAATAATAATAATAATTTTTACATGTATTCAAGTCTGAAGCTGCTGCCTCTGCGTGTGATCTTCCTCTGACATCATCAGAAGTGGTGGCCTGATCCAATCACAATGCCCATAGGATTGGCTGAGACTGACAAAGTGGCAGAGCCAGCACAATTCAAACACAGCCTTGGCCAATCAGCATCTCCTCATAGAGATTAATTGAATAAATTAATCTCTATAAGGAAAGTTCAGTGTCTGTGTGCAGAGGGAGGAGATACTGAATGTTTGGATGCATTTTAGGCAGCAATGACCCAGGAAGGATCTCCAACAGCCATGTGAGGAGTGGCCAGTGAAGTTATCACTAGGCTGTTATGTAAACACTGCATTTTCTCTGAAAAGACAGTGTTTACAGCAAAAAGCCTGAAGGTAATGATTCTACTCACCAGAACAAATTCAATAAGCTGTAGTTGTTCTGGTGACTATAGTGTCCCTTTAATGTCATGTAGTCAGAAGAAAAAGGTTGTCCGGGCACTCCATCAATTAAAGCAGCTTTATTGGACATTAAAACAGACATTGCAACGTTTCGGCCCACAACATGGCCTTTGTCAAGTTGTTGTGGGCCGAAACGCTGCAATGTCTGTTCATGTCCAATAAAGCTGCTTGAATTGATGGAGTGCCCGGACCACTTTTTACACCAGCCCACCCCAGGTTTTAGAACATTCCCTTGTAATAAAAACAAAATAAAAAATCATTCTAAGTGATTAAATCCAACACGATCACACAACACAAACATATATTTAGCCTACTGAAGTAGGTATTATTCTTGGTTTTCTTTTATTAGGGTAAAACTCATAGCACTCTCAGCCAGTGAGCATCTGGTCAAGCATTCGGATTGCTCCAACCCTTCCCATAGTTCTTTATTAGATATACAATTAGAATGCTTTGTATAAAACCTGTAAAAACATTATAAATACAGAGTGTAATAGATTAAACAAGTGAAATACGCAAACTATGCTTATTAAATGCTTTATTTTCATTTCTTTAAAAGCTCAAATGCTTCGAGCTACAATATTTTAATTCAAATTTTTTTTATACGCCGAGGAAAAGGTTTGTAATGGAATATGAATGAAGCACACAGATCACCCAGACAGGCATGTTTAGTTAAAATACCCAAAACGAACTGGTGGAGACAGAAACAAAGATAATATTTAGAAAATGCCCACACATACTAATCCTAGGAAAGGGACAATGTTAACAATCTGCTGGTAACGATAAAAATAAAATGATCCCTCTCTGGGGGAAGTTATATTCTTTCCTAATATAAAATGTATATAAAATCTTAAGAAATATAAAGTATCCTTCCTGTTAAAACACTTGGATATTATATTATTGCATTGATTAATTTAATATTCTGGGTTACTTTAAATGACACTCGTATTTAAAAATTAAAAAGCCATTTAGGCAACACTACAATAATGTTAATGATTAAAGCACAAAAAATAATTTAGAATGTCAATGCACACTTGCAATTTGTATTGTGTGGCTGGTTCCCACAGTTTTAATGAAAAATACTCTCCATTTTTTTTTTAAACATGTCTTAATATAATATAGTGACCACTATTTGCCATTAGTAAGTGCATGCTATTAGGGTCCAAAAATGGGACTAAAAATGTACACACAACGCATGACTACGGTTTTGGGAAAGACAGGATTAAAGAAAGAAGTATTTAAGGCATTTTGAATGCCGCTAAAAATAATATGTTTTTGAATGATCAAATCAACAACAAATTAAACATTTTATAATTCTTTTTTTTTGGTAGTGCAGGTAGTTGCAGACAAGCTTTTGATGCCACGACAGCATCGACAGTCTTTCATTATCATACATGGTGGTACATAGACATGGCACGTAAATACATTACACATTTTTAAAAAATTCTTTATTTTATTTGTGCATTGGAGATACAGACAGGTTTGCACTGCCACGACAGCTGGTGCAAACTAATCAGCAAACAAGGTATAACAGCTGTGTGTTATTGAAGAAACATTGACTTTTTTTTATTCTTTATTTTTGTTGTGCTTCAGAGTTACAGACACGCTTGCACTGCCCCAACAGCGGTAGCAAGATAATTAACATACATTGTTCAACAGTGAAGGGCAGGTGATAAAACAGCACATTTTTGTTTTTGTAGTGGTAAAGTTTGATAACAAATACGCTAGATTAGACATCCTACGCTTAAAAGTAGCGGGGTAACTGACATAAATGGGTGCCTGATAGTACGAACTAAATAGAAGCCAGTAGGAGTACCGTAGGTTAGTCGTTGGAGGGAATACTGGCGCTGTATATACGTTTCGGTACATGCTTAGGGTAATAGGTAGAAGACCACTGGGCCCACACCACTGTGGATCATAACCGTGTGCCATACTTGGTCTCTGCTTCCCCAGGATGGTTATGAGGGTAGATGCCTATGCAACTGATGTGTTTGGTGTCCTGTCATGGCCCCTGGAAATTTGTTTAGGTGATAAAATTTAAGCATTTGCAATGTGTAATATCCTTAGCTAGGTAGTGATATTTTAACCATCATATTGCGTGTGCCTCAAATCAAGCTGCGCAATTATAGATCTACTGATGCTTAACATCCTCTCCTGATATCTTAGCATTAGAGGTTAGCTGTGATACCTCATAGTTGCAGCAACAGTAAGCAGATTAAATAAAATGGTGAACAGCATAAGCAAAAGGTAAACAGTGCAGCAGTCAATTAAGTGAGACCAATTCTCGACTATCTGGTGGTTTGGGGTGAGCTGTCGTGAGTCAGCCGATGCCTCTGCTCGGATGTAGGTGAAGTGGTTTGAGCGGCAGTATGAGACAGAAGTTTAACCGGGTCGCCCCAGAGTCCAAGGCCGTCATGAAGGCCTGCTTCCAAAGTCCACAAGCTGGGGAGCTCACACTGAAGACCGATTTTGTTTCTGTAGGGGGACAACAGTGGGTCTTAATGGATTGCTGCCTGCGGCGATGGACCCTCTGCGTCAGTGTTCGATGCGGTTGGATTTCATCCCTGTTGGTTTTCGGCCCAGATAGACCACGTGAGGGTGAGTGTGCCGCTGTTGTGGAAGGAGCACACTGGGGGGCCCGCTCTTTTCCCACCTCTCCCCCTCCGTTCCTCCCCCTCACCGGAGCTGTTGGCGTCCGTAGGTGAGTTGAGAGCTTGGCCCAGAAGGTTTCAAAGATTTTGGTCAGGCGTCGTTGTACCTGCTCAGATGAGCCCTGTGTGGTCGTGTCGCTTTCCTGCACATGAGGTGTCAGCGTGTCCGCCATCTTGGGGTGTACTGTCCCGTCCAGGGCTTGCATCGATATGGGTGCTTAAAAGTTGCAGATGGTAGTGGTGTTTGCCCGTGGGGACCAGGATAACCCCCACCGGTCCAGAGGGGGAAGAACACAGCCAGGCGCCGGTCGGAGAACTGGAGGAGCGGCCCTCTCACCCCAGCTCAAGCAGGCCTCAGTCCCCTAGTCCGGGTAATACAGCTTTAAATCGGTTTGTGTCAGGTATCCCCGAGATCCCCAGCTTCAGCTTAGCAGGTGAGTACCTTGTAGGGACAGATTTAGCGTGTGGCCCGCAGTTAGCCCAGGATTTTAGGTCACAGAAGCAGGAGCTCAGATGATACATGTCTGATCCGTCCAGTCAGGCTCTGCCCCAACATTGACATTTTTTATAATGAAGATTAAGAGTATGAGACAGTAGTTACGTTGCAAAGCCAGATACAGAATTATGCAATTACTCAAGGTTTTGTAATAAAACGAGATGAAGATAAGGTTAGGCTACGAAAATAGTGCCACTGGGTGGCTAGTGAGGGCTTTGTGAAGTGACCGAGAGGCCATGTTATGCATCAAGTGCAGGGTGTTAGATTAAGCATATCTACGGGTGGTTTGACCCAGGCTAAGCAACTACAAGTTGTGAGGTGAAGTAGAGAGTATGGGTGCTAAGCCAATGTCCATCTGACCCCCATGTTTGCCCCGGAGTGAAGTGCCAGTTATGTCCCACAGTCCAGCTCCCCGCCAGCCCCAGACATTTCCACAGTCCAGAGCGACTGTCTCACTGATCCTGTCGGTCGTGGCTTCCTGGCTTGAAGCTCGTGAGTGGTCATCATGTTCCTCGGTGTGGTGCTTAGTTTTCTGAGCGTGTGAGAAGCGCCCACGGGAATTACCTTTTGTAGATTGAGGTCTAAGATTGTAGTGAGCGTTGATGGAACCAGACTTTTGGAAAGTGCCGTCCCTTCTCCGCTCTCTCTGCATTTTCCAAAGCAGCACCTGGCAATAGTCTCTCATGTCAGGCTCGGTGATTCCGCTGTTTGTTGGTGTACTGGGCAGAGCCGTGCTTGTGTTGCAGGCATCTTTGCTCGGAGGCCCTTTGTGTGCCAGAGTTGAGGCGCTCTTTTTGCCATAGCCAGAGCCACACGTGTCTCTCTCAGGGCCCTAGATGGGAGTGGTTTAGTTCCGTCGGCGATCTTGGTTCGCATGTGGCCCATTTTTATCTTTGCGGGTTTGTTTGCCTCTGCGGTCTTAAGACGGTCAGCACTCCAGTGTGGACCGGGATGTCCCCCACCGGTCCAGAGGAGAGGGAGTGAGGGTAGCAGGGCCACGGATAGGCTTCAGCCATGTGTGCTCACCGGTTCAGGAGATCGGCTATTTCCCCAGTCGCCGGGCATGCTAGACGCTAGGACACAGATGTGCTTCAATGTTTGTTCCGGTCAAATTGTCACTGCACAGACGGCATATCGTACAGGCAATTTCAGTGTCGGTCTGCAGCGGGTTCAGGAGTGTTTCTCCTTCACCGTTAGGCAATTAAACTTCCATTATCGCCTGCGTTAGTTTCTTTACATCCTGGAAGGGCACTGTTCGGTGGAATCGTTTTCATGGATTAGGTGAACAAGTTCCCCATTACAACTATGGACTATGTTTGTTTTTATACTCAAGATAGAGGCTGACCGCTACCACTGGTTCTACGTAACTATTTTGGGCAGGAGCCTCGTGTGCAGTCGGTCAAAAGTTGACTTCCATGGAAAATCCGAACCACTAAACCGATTTGAGTGAAATTTAGATATGATGGTCACTCAGATCAGGGTATCTGGGGATGTGACTCTTGAGGGGTTTCCATGGATTTTGTGTGTACTTTTCGGGTGTTTTAAAATTGCATGTTTTTCTGTACCTGGAGATAATCGAGTTTGTACAGTAATGCCTCGTTTCCACTGAGCGGATCGGTTCGGTACGGTTCGCTATTTTGGGTGTTTCCATTATGAAAGTAGTCCATACAAGCGAACCGTACCGATCCATTCAGGGTCCTGCTTCAGATGTAGGGCCATAGGAAATGGAACAGTTCGGTTAGGGTGGAGCTACTATACAATCCATTTATTGGTGGACAGGAAGAGCATTTTTTCTAAACCCTGCATGGCCCTGAAAGGTCTGACTTGCAGTGGAATCGCTCACCAGAATGGGCTGGTCCATTCTAAACCTTCCAAACTGTACCGACCCGAACCGATCCGCTCAGTGGAAACGAGGCATTAGTGACTCAATTATCTCTCAGGCACAGGGAAGGAATTTACTGTGTGTATAAATTCTGTGACTGTGCCTGCATTAAAGAGATCACTTCCCAGCATTAGGTTTCCAGGTTGGGAGGAGGCGGCGAGACCCCAGCCAAGCTGCGGCGGCTAAGGGGCTGAAAGTGCTTATGGTGTCCTGGCAATAACTAGGAAGCGTGTTTGGTGGATGTAGGTCGGGGGTACCAGGCGGTCCGCCACACCGAGCTATTAAAACTTATTATGTAGACAGTTTTCCTGATGTAGTGATAAAGAACTAAATAATATTTGATCCAAGTAAAGGTAAATATGTCAGTTGAGAGTGTAGGAATTTAAGTGGTGACTTAGAGGAACTGACATTAAGCTTAACTAATGAGCCACTGGGTATGTACCTTGCTTAGAGTTGAGAGATCTTCAGACCTGAACCAATAGCATTAAAACTAGTGAACTCAAGGCCCAAGTGCGTAGCCGTACTAGGAGTCGTAGTTTAGAAAGCAATACAACAAAAATTAAAAATGAAGACATAACTTCAAACACCTGGCACGTATATATCTAAAGACTAATGGTAAAGAGACAGGTAGGCACTATGGTGCAGAAGCATTAGCGATTTAGCCTATGCCCATCAATTTTGTGCGTTCTGCCCAGATATAGTGTGTAGCATTTATCACTCGAAATCAGCTCCCCACCAGCCCCTGACTCTTGCACACTCTTGCAAATCAATCTCACAGGTCCTGTCATCTGAAAAGACCAGGACGTAGGCTTGGGATTCTCTGGCAAGCTGCATGTATATCCTGTTGAGTGACGGCCATCTGAGTTTGTGAGCCGTGCTTAGGGGTAAGACCCCCGTTTGGACAGAGGTCTGGGAGGGTAGTGACTGGCCGCAGGACCTGGCTTTCGGTAGGTATATGCCCTTCCAAGCACCTTCCTCCTCTTCTGTATTTCTGGCATGGCGTCCGGGCCTCACTGGCATGGCGTCTGGGCCTTACTGGTATGGCATAGCGTCCGGGCTTCATGCTTCACTGCTGGACTTTCTGCCTATCAGCAAATTATATTCCAGAGGTGCGCCCATAGTTGGTCAAAAGCTTGTGTTGGCAGCCATTTTGGGTCACTCTTAGCAGGGAGTTGGCCTCGAGGTCTCAGCAGGATCTTCTGGCTATTGTTAGGTCATTGCTCAAGTGGGGACTGGGATATCCACCACCGGTACAGGAGGGAGGGACCGCAGAGCCAAAACAAGGTGAGAGCCGGCCTAACAGAACCAGCTTGGGCACTTAACAGTGCAGGCAGAGTTAGTGTCGATCTGCAGCTTGCACCAGACAAGTTCTGCTTCAATTTTAGGTGATTTTACCACAAAATGAGGTCTGGAAAGCAGGAGCTATGAGATAACACATCTGACCATCTTTAGTGTCAGGCCTCACCCCCCTAATGAAACATTTTAAACAAGCCAATGAGGCAGCAAATACCCTGGGTACAAACAGGACAAGGCAATCCTACACAGCTACATACAAAATAAGTGAGGAAATGGAACTGTATGCACACAGATATAAAGGGGAGACTCCCACCTATGACTTGAGAACAAGGAGACAAACCCTCCGTAGGTGCGTGTCACAGTATAAGATGTGCATGGGTAAGGGAAGCATAGAACACAGAATTTAGCTTTCATCCTATAGGACATATTACTGTGACGAAGTGCCCTTCGCCACTTTGTCCTGGAGAGGCCTGCTTTCCTGCCTCCTCCCCTGCGACTATGGCCCTGGACTGTATTGCCCTGTAAAACTTACATATGGGTGTGGCGAAACCGACCTCGCCACGTGTCCTTGGAGGGGGCTGATTGCCCGCCTCTTGCCTTTGGACTATGGACCAGACTTTAGGGGAATGTGTTAACGCAGATAGCTATCCCATGGAGCCCATTCGTGTAGTTAAAGACTTCGGCTCCATGGCAATTGAACTGTGTGAATAGGATCTGAAGCGCTATTCGGTAGTTTTGTGCGCTCAGATCCGAGCTATCTGGGGATATGTGAAATGTCTGTGTGTTATGTGTAAAAGGGGACTTTATGTATTTTAAAGTGTTTTATGTCTTTTTGCAACCATGTGCTCAATGGAGTCTGTCTCTGACCTGGGAGGTAATTGGATTACTTCTCCAGGAGAGAGGGCTCTGTAAAACCGGTCTGAGCCGGAAAGCTATGCTTCATTTAGTCACAAAGGACTTTCCCATAACTTTTGAACCCCTGGTCTGATTCGTGCCATTTTTTAATATGTTGTTCCCCTGAATGGATTGATTATAAAAATGTAAGTTTTATTCATGTACTATGTAAAATCATAAACTTATAAAAATGTATAAAAATGTGTAAGTTTTAGCTTGGAGATAATTGAGTAGATATAGTAGGAAACTAAATTATCTCCCAAGCAGAGGGGAGGGAAACTGTGGGCTGTACTATTATGTTATTGGTTGTTTTATACCTCCCCCTGGGTGTGTTCTGTTTGTACCTGACTGTAATAAGAACCAGGCTGGGTGTGCCAGCACCTCAGTTCTTCTTGACCCTTCAAAAGGTAGCCTCGTCTCGTTATTGGAGGGAATTGCTGTATCACACTGGGGATTGCTATGCTCTGCATATTCCCCTGAGCTTTAATCACTTAGCTCTTTTAAGAGCTTGTTCCGGATACGCTCTCCTGGAGGAGAGGTCTTCCCCACACGGTCCTGGATGACAGAAACTGATCCAGGGTGGAAGATCCAGGATCCAGGGTGGAAGACGGCGCGGCTCCAGTTAAGCTACGGCGGTTGTGGAGTGTGCGGTGGTTGTGGTGTCCAGTGCGGTGCTTGTGGTCCTCGGCGCAAGCTAGGAAGCGTCCATCAACGAAGGGTACTCGGTCGGAGTACACGGAGCTCCGTTACAATTACCTTCTGAGGAATATACATTGTGATAATATAGTCGATAATAGAAATAATTAAATTGTAATATTGGGCAAAACACATCTGAAACTAGTAAACTGGTAATTGCGCAGAACTGACAAGGGAATTAGACATTCTAAGATAAGGCAATTTAACTGGGGAAAAAAAAAAACTTATTTTTGCACCTTGACTATTAAAATTAATTTAAATTAATGACATTTTACTAAAAGCAGGAATATATATTCGGGTGAAGGTTGGCCAGGTTTCAACTGTTAGAAATCATAATTAGCTATGAAATATATTGTTCCAGATCCTTAACTGCAGAAAGGATAAATTAATAATATATTTATTATTTGCCAAAAATGTTGTTATTAGCATGCCAAACTTTTACTCAGAGATATATGGACTTATTCTAAATTAAGGATAGTAATCTTTAACCCCTTAAGGACACATGACATGTGTGACATGTCATGATTCCCTTTTATTTCAGAAGTTTGGTCCTTAAGGGGTTAAATAGGAAAGTTAAAATTTCCGCCAGGCTAAAAGTTTGGTTAGAATTATTCTTCTGGTTATTGGATGGAGAAGGAATGGTTAAATGATCTGGTATGAGAAATATTACCGGTATATTGTCAATTGCAACATAAAAGGGTATCTTGCCTATGAAAATTGTAGCCAATACTGAGAAGTTAACTCACTGGCAGCTAGAAGTTTTATTACTCTATGCCAGGGGTCCTCAAACTTTTTAAACAGGGGGCCAGTTCATGGTCCCTCAGACACTGCTGGGGGCCGGACTATAGTTTTAATTTTTATTTTATTTTTTAACAAATTCCTATATAGTGAAATAGACACAGACATATACAGACACACATACACATACTAACATACTTACAGACACGCATAAGGACTGACATACACACACACACATACATACTGACATACACATACAAACACATACATACTGACATACATACACACAGCCATACATACGCACACTGACATACAAACAGACACATACTGACATACATACAGACACATACAGACATACATACTGAAATACATACATACAAACACACTGACACACACACTAAAATACATATATACATACTGAAATACAAACATACACAGACATACATAAACACAGACATACATACACATACTGACATGCATACATACAGACAGACAGACTGACATACACACACACAAACACATTCTGACATACATACACTCATACACACAGATACATACTGACACACACACACACACACACACAGACATACATACACACAGAAACACAAAACACATACATACTGAAATAAATACATACATACACATACATGCATACAAACACATACTGACATACATACACACAGACATTCAAACACATACATACATACAGATAGATAGATGCATACTGACATACATACACACATACATACAGCTAGATGCATGCTGACATACATACACACAAACATACATACTGACATACTGAAATAAATGCATACATACACATGCATACAAACACATACTGACATACATACACACACACATATACTGACAGACATACATACTGACAGACAGACACACACATACACCCAGCCATACATACAGATAGACAGACACATACTGACATACATACAGACAGATACATACTGACATAAATACATACATACTGAAATACATACAAACACACGGACACACACACATACATGCTAAAATACATACATACATACACACACACAGACATAAATAAACACAGACATACTGACATACTCAAACACATACACACAGACAGATACATACTGACATACATACACACACACACAGACATACATACTGAAATAAATACATACAAGCACACAAACACATACATACTGAAATACATACACAGAGACAGACATACATACATACAAACACACACACACAGAGACACACAGCTACATTTTCTTACTTTTTTTGCAGGAGGATGGCTGTGGCTGATGGGAGTCAGCGTGGCTCTTCCCTCCTCGCGGCCTGATTCTCTTCCCTCCCACGCGGAGGGAGCTGGGAGGAAGTGACGGCCCTGTCTAGTGCACGGCCGCAGCGCTGACCGGGCCCCTGAAGATACAGGACCCATCGGGTGGCCCTGAGTGCTGGGGCCGGGTTCAGGACCCTGGTGGGCCGGACTCGGCCCGCAGTCCGTAGTTTGAGGACCCCTGCTCTATGCTGTGATGATGTGAAGAGTTTTGTGTAAAGGAATTTCGAACTGATGCTGTGTTAAGGAATGTTTAGCAAGCTGGTTTCAAAGTAAAGTGTCTTGTCATAAATCTCGTTGAAATTTGCATCTATGTCGATATAAATGTTGCTATTTACCTGTCTGTAAACTGTTTTAAACCATTGCCATTTTGCATAATTATGTTACACCTAAATATTCACTGATTATTGTCTTGCATGTTTCATATTATTATTAATAATTGTCACAATACATTATATTTTTATAATTAGTTTGTGATTAATGTGTGAATTATAAATCCTCTAATAAAAGTACTCCAGGATCTATGAGAATTAAAATAGTGGTTAATCCTCAGCTTTAAATCAATAATCAGGGAAACAGTGCCAATATATCACTTTTTTATATAATAAAAATGATTAAATTAATTTTTTAATAATTTTTATAAAAATATTTTTCAGATTTATCACCCCATAAATATCCTCAAAAACACTCAAAGCACCATAACTACTTATGTCCATTGCAGTAGTTATGACACAAACTCCTTGTTTAAAACTGAAGTTTTAACATGGTTGAATCATTTGGTCCATTAAAATTGTGAAACTTAGCTAATGGTGTCATGTGGAGAAGGGGTTAAATTCCAGTGTTATCAATACAACAGATATACAGTGTGCTATAACACAAAACAAGACGTAAGGCAGTTTTGTGTTTTGCTCACTGACAAAGCTAAGAATGTTATCTCTACGTCTATGGTTAACATGTTTTAGAGACTTTGCTATATAACACTCCACATGGAGGCCGAATCCCTTTTCTCTTAATTAATCACTACTTACTTCATCTACTCTCCTGCACTGCATTTTAATATTTACATTTATAGAATATTGCGAAACTACATTATCAAACAAAATAGAAATCTGGAAAACTCTTAATTGATTTCTACGTCGCTAATCACTTAAGAATATTGAGAACATTAACATTTTATTATACACAAACTCAAATATAATGCATCACAAATCTCAAAGATTGAAGGATTATAAACAATGTTGTATTTTTTGCGATGCTGTGATTTAATCTATGTACCACTGACACATTCAATCTTTTTTAAGGCATGACGGAACACAATTACAGTACATAAATGTGTCAGAATCCTCCCAAGTTCATCAAGAGAAGGCAATAAATTAACTGTAAAGGGATAGGACACATCCAAAAACACTCACCAGCGATCAACATGCAGGGCAGAAAATGTGCGTAATGCGGCTTCTCTTGTAAAAAGCTTAAACCCACACTGTGTGTCTCTCACTCCACGGACACACAGGAACCACACAAGGAAGTGGAAACCATGCATGAGAAAAGTTCTAAACATGGAGCGCTGAAAAAAACATTTTGATTAAGAACAAAAAAATATAGCATTTTCAAATCTCTCTTTATTGGTGTAAAACAAAACAGAGTAACAAAAGAATGGTACAATTATTTATACAGAAAGTTGTATATGGTACAAGAAGAGAGAAGACTGAATAGAATGAAGTCTGGAGCATGTCATCTACCAACATGATAGTTTAAACGAGGACTCCCGCAAAACCAGCATTTTTGCAAATGACATACTCCTTAATGTGACAAAACCACTGTTTCTCTCAAACTTTATGCAGAAACTTGCAAAATAACTGTAATACAAGATCAACAAACTCAATGCGAAGGCCAGTATTTCGTTCTCTTACAACGGTTTAAACCAACACATTCGACTGTTCAGCTTTAGATTAAACAACACTAACCAGGACTAAACTAATAAGTGAGGACTAACTAGTCTTCCATGTTCAGATAGCACGACTTCTTTTGGAAAAAAATTGTTAAATTATATCTCACTTATGGGTTGCATCTATGTGGCCAAGATTGTGATTTTACCAAAAATCCTAAATATTTTCCTATTCCTACTATTATTAATATCATGTGACAGAATTAATCTGTAAAAATGTATTTTTAGGAATATCTTGAACCACAAAAAAAAAAAAAAACAGTGACTTAGCTGTACCACATACACCTACTGCACAGTCCAACTTGTCCAGTTACTTCAATGAAAGTTACCTGATGGACAGGTCTACTGGGTCGACATAAAGGGGACTTTATGAAAGAACACCTTTGCCTGCTCTCCTGCTGCTCGTGTTCAATGACGTTAGAACTAAACTAAAAAAATTAGCGTGCAAAATTGGTTACATGGCACGGTTTGCACATATATTCGATTACGTACTCTATTCCTAAAACTGATTATGCTAAAGTTACCCTTAACATGATGTTGATGGGGTATAACCAAGTCCATTATTCTCTACCGCACTGTACTCCAGTAGCGACTCATGTTCCATGTAATGGTTAAATGTTCCACTCCAGAACAGGTTCAATAGCAAGCTTAGCAACCAGTGATTTAGGGTGTGTAGCAGAACATGTAAACCAGAGATCTCCAACTAATCCCATTAGGGTGGACACTTGTGATGATTGTTATTTTATTGCTCCTTTCTTGCTGGAAACTTACAAATCAGTCCTATAGGTGGCAGCAGAGTACAGAAACCAAATTCACAGCACCATGGGGCAGTTGTAGAATCTTTGTACTCAAGCATGTCAAACTCGTGGCCCACAATACATTTATTTGCAGCCCAGCCTATCAGGGGGGTGCAAAAATTACTTGTCAGACTGACAAGTGATTTGTTTCCACTGGCCTCGGTCTACGTTCCCTGCGCCCTCACAGTACACTGGGAAGGGGAGTGCCCCCCCTCCCGCTCTGTGTAAGCGCGCCACGTGTCCCGTGACTATAGGCGCACAGCCTGACGCCGCGTGCTGCCAGAGAGTGAGAAGCCCCCCTCTGATGCAATGTGAGGTGAGAAACAGCAGGGAGGGGGGCATCTATCTATAGGGCAAAACAGAGCAGAGCTGACGCTAGCAAAACACCTCAGGCTCTGTGAAGGAAACAACTGCCTACCAGAGAAGGAGGAGGGAGGTATGAATGGAAGAGTTAGGAAGAGAGACCTGGGTGGGGGAGAGATTGGAATGGAAGGGGAGCTATGAATTGAAGGGTGGGGGAGGAAGATATGGATGCAGAGGGACTTGGTTGGAATGGAAGGGGGGGATGGAGACATGGGGAGGTAGAGTTGTGGGGAGAGAGACATGGATGGAATTGGGAGAGAGACCTGGATGGAAACAGGCATGGATGGAAGGTGGGAGAGAGACATGGGCGGAAGGGAGGGGAACAGAGACATGGGCGGAAGGGAGGGGAACAGAGACATGGGCGGAAGGGAGGGGAACAGAGACATGGACGGAAGGGAGGGGAACAGAGACATGGACGGAAGGGAGGGGAACAGAGACATGGACGGAAGGGAGGGGAACAGAGACATGGACGGAAGGGAGGGGAACAGAGACATAGACGGAAGGGAGGGGAACAGAGACATGGACGGAAGGGAGGGGAACAGAGACATGGACGGAAGGGAGGGGAACAGAGACATGGACGGAAGGGAGGGGAACAGAGACATGGACGGAAGGGAGGGGAACAGAGACATGGACGGAAGGGAGGGGAACAGGGATTGAAGGGGGGGTAGAATAGACATATTTAAGGGGGGTAGAATAGACATAGATTTAAGGGGGGTAGAATAGACATAGATTTAAGGGGGGTAGAATAGACATAGATTTAAGGGGGGTAGAATAGACATAGATTTAAGGGGGGGGGAGCAGAAGCGAGTGGAGTACAGTGTGCAGCCACACCTTACGCTGCCTGGAGATTGCAGAGGGACTAGGGAGCAAGCAGGCAGTGCGCTACCTACCTGGCTGAGACTGCAGTTTGCAGTGGGACCGAAGGAGCGGAGACTCCAGACGGTAACATTACTACTGAGATAGTAAGTAACTTGAGGTGAAGCTTTTAAGTGAATTCTATATATGTACCCAGGATTACATACCATTTGCATGAAAATTAAAAAGTAATTTTAGTTTGTGTTGGTCCAGGGTGATTATTTTTTATTTATTTTTTTGCGGCCCACATAAACCTAAGCCTTGTATATTTGGCCTGAGTTAGCCTTTGAGTTTGACATGCTTGTCTTAAAGGAATATCTAAGGAAAATATTCTTAAATGACACAAGAATCAAAGAATTCTTACATCCTCGGTAGTTCACACTATGCATGTGGACAGACTAGTGCATGTCTTATGATCAGTGTGACGTGATGCCAACTATAACTTGGTAAATTCTACAGCAGTATTACCATTTCTTAGGTAAACAATATCACGTTGTGCTGCTTTGATAAAAATAACTAATACAATTTTTTAAAGGGACACTCCAGGCACCCAGACCACTTCTGCCCATTGGAGTGGTCTGGGTGCCAACTCCCACTACTCTTAACCCTGCAAGTGTAATTATTGCAGTTTTTTTATAAACTGCAATAATTACCTTGCAGGGTTAACTCCACCTCTAGTGGCTGTCTAGACAGCCACTAGAGGTCACTTCCTGCTCTATAGCACAGGAAACCTGTGCTAGAGCGTCGCTGGACGTCCTCACGCTGTGTGAGTACCTCCAGCGTCGCTCAAATCCCCATAGGAAAGCATTGAAATTATTTTTCAATGCTTTCCTATGGGGAGTGATAATGCGCATGCGCGGAATTGCCGCGCATGCGCATTAGGTCTCCTCGGCCAGTGGGCGGGATCAGTCTCGCCCACCGGCCGACGCAATGGAGAGGAGGAGCGTCGCAGAGGAGGAGACAGCGGCGAGGGACATCGCCGCTGCCTCTGGTAAGTGACTGAAGGGGTTTTCACCCCTTCAGTACCTGGGGATTGGTGGGTGGGGGTGGGATCATTTTCCTGGCACTGGAGATTCCCTTTAAATATTATTGAAGCAACTAAAGAGAGGAAAATAAATAAAGGAACTCACACACTATGCCCAGAATTTAAATTCAGCAAATGTTAATTTTTTTTTTAAGTTCACTCGACTCTCTCTCTCTCTATTACACTAAATTACCACAAACATACTTAACAATAGAATAAAAAGAAAGAAAAAAAAAAACATAAAAAAAAACACCCCAACATTTCTTTAAACGTATCCAAAGTGCATGTACTTGTAATTAATACCTTTGCTATAGACTCTTGCTCCAGATGAGCTCTGGACCCACAGGAAATTGCCATGTTATCCTAAAAAAAAAAAAAAAAAATTAAAAAATGAGAAGAACAAAAACCAAATATACTTTTTACATGAGTTTAAATATGTTTGTACGGCCATTTGCTTACTATATCAAAGAGTGGAATGGGTAGAAATAGTAGCCATCATTGTGATATATCAAAAAAAACTAAAATCTTTCATTTTTTTGAATCCAGATGTTCTCTTCACCTTTCCTGTCTGGTCCATTACCATTTCTCTGGAAAACTAACTAAGCAGCATGCTTAAACCGCATTAGGCTCTAGTAGAATATGTATAATAAAATTAAAATGTTTTTAGATTTTAGAATATTGAAATTTAATTTTATAACTTTTCATGTAACAAGCAAATAAATGGACCATTATTATTCCTTTGCGGTTTTCATACATACCAGTTAAAATCCCTATATTATTTTTGGTTTAAGTCTCAGAGATTCAGTTCATTATCGTAAAGGAACACTCAGACATAAGAAATATATTCATGGTGTTTAATATAATGTTTATATAATAAATATATTAAAGTGTTTCCTTTCGTTTTTGAATTTAGGGCTCTCAAGAAGTGAATAACTTAAAGGGACACTTTGTGTTAGTCACAAGGACGTGGTTCATAGGGCTGCATAAGCAAAGTAATTTAACTTCTAAATCACAGTGAATTGATCAGTGAGACTTTCGGGGGCATAAGCTATACACTAAAACGGCTTAATTAAGCTAAAGTTGTTTTGGCGGCTATAGTGTCCCTTTAACTCTAATGCAACTGCAAAACTGTCTTGTCAATTGGCTCTGCTCTGTTCTTCAGGATATCACCACTAATGATGATCTCATTGTCAATCCAATACTTATCATAAAGAGGTACAGGGGACACAGGGCGATCTGCCAACAATGATTCCATCAGAAAAGCACTTAAACAAGTGGATTTCTATGAGAAGTACTCATGTTTGATTTGAGTGAGAACCCCCCCCCCCCCCCGGGCTTTTCGGTTGACAGCTGGAGGATGTTACTTAGAGAGTTTGTAAGTGCAGATTCGGTACTTTCATAAAATTAGACAAATGGGACATGCTCTTAACCCCTAAGTACTTGGAATGTTGCTTTAAGTGACCCAAATATGTGATCGATATCTATGGATGTGAAGAAGGATGTAAAAATGTGGGGTTTAAACACAAAACAGCAAATGCTAGTGAGTTAAAATCCTAACTGCTATACTCAGGCAAGAATTGCTGAATATCGTCTATAATTTTGTCTAGCTCTGTCTAAATTTAGCAATTCTGTTTTCAGTTCACTACAAGTCTTGGATTACCCACCTCTCAATGAGTGGTGATTAAAGGGTAACACACGACACACACCGAGTTATTCAATAAAGTGAGAAATGCTTTGAATTAATTTCAAAATTAAAGTCGACGGGGGGAGTGTCCTGACAGCGCATGGGAGCAGACGTGTAGGACAGAGACTCTCCCGCGTGGCGGCTATTACAGCGTGTAATAATCGGCGAAAACAAAGAAAATCACCCCGTTTATCGAGCGGAACAGTTACCTGGCGTGATGGCGACAAAATCCATCAAAAAATGTAAACAAAAAACCCTGCACTCGCACTTGGAGAAACAACAGACCTCGGACTTGGGAGACCAAGATGGCGCCGACAGGACGCAATCCCCAACGCAAGGCTCTGACACAGGAGGGAACTAGGCCGAAGGAGACAGTCTCTCTAATCCAGCGACTGAACTCTCGGTGAGAAACATAATGCTGGAACTTAAAACCTCATTTAAGGCCGATCTCCTACAAATGACGGCGGAAATCAAAGCCGACATACAGAATATTAGCGAAAGAACAGCACGCCTAGAAGACCGCACGGACTAGCTGATCGATGCGCACAATTCAGTAGCTGAGGCCTACACCGTGCTAAAACAAAAACTGCACTCCTTGGAGGAGAGGGTCGCAGACCATGAGGACAGAAACCGGCGGAATAATGTCCGCATAAGGGGCATTCCTGAGTCGGTGACGAATGCAGACCTCACCCGGTATGTACAAGACTTTTTCAAAAAACTCATACCATCTCTGAATAACCTGGACTTAACCCTGGACAGAACAAACAGACTCCCCAAACCCAAACATTTACCGAAAGATACAACGAGGGACGTAATCACCAGGGTCCACTTCTATCACATAAAAGATAGAATCATGCAGACCTCCAGGACCATGACACAATGGCCTGAACCATATCACCACCTCAAAATCTTCACGGACCTTTCCTCCGCTACACTAACAAAACGCCGAACCTTTGCCCCTCTCACAGAAGCCTTGAGGAATGCCAACATTCCCTACAAGTGGGGCTTCCTCACCAAATTACTTGTTAAGAGGAACGGAGTGGACAGGCCGATACATGATCTCACAGAAGGCAAGAAACTATTTCAGGACTGGCAAATACCGCTTCTACAAAGTGAGACGAAGCAAGTGGCGGACACTACGGCTCTGAAATCCCTGGCTAAAGACTGGGCACAAAACCGTAAAGCCGTTAACAGATCTACGGACCCTAGCATCTCTACGACCTGACCGACCCTCATAGACAAGACGAATTGAGACATCAGTCCTGCAACTGATATCTTGAATCAGTGTAATGTAACGTATATGTTCAAAATGTTTAATGTTGGTTATTCTCTGTATAACTATATGCTACGCTCTTTTATACAGCGGGCGATTTAATTGACACCATAACATGCCGCATGCGGATGAGCTCCTGCTCGTCTTCCCCACACTCCGCAAGATTTACTATTCTAAGCGCGCAGCGCTTATGGAACAACCCCAAGGCCATCTTCTGGCCGAAACTATCCGTTGCCGTGAGCGGTCTTACGTTACCCTAGGTGACGAACGGAAACATGTATATAGTTTATCCCCAGTTAACCCCATCCTTACGAGTGTACTATTTACCTACCATAAGATTTCACAATACTGGTTGAAATTAAAACAAGCAATAGTGCTGTCCAGACAAACGATAAGACATCGCCTAGGGCTACCTCCATGGTCCAAAGGGCCCATGAGTCTGCGCTCAACTGAGCATACACTAATCCAACTCCATGCCCCTAAAACTTCTATCCTTGAACACTAAGGGGCTTAACTCCCCTACTAAAAGACGACTTGCTATCACCGAGGCCAAAAGGCATAAGGCACAGGTGGCGTTTTTCAAGGAGACGCAATTCACTTGGCAGGGCAGACCCACATTTAACTCCAAAGAATATCCCCACGACTTCCATACTTGTTTCACGACAAAAAAGAGAGGTGTCTCCACTCTGATCAGTGGAGACGTTGCGTTTTCCTTAATACGTAAGATTGGAGATAAAAAAGGCCGCTACTTAATAATTCAATGCTTAATCAATAACAATCCCTACACATTAATTAATATCTATACCCCCAACGATAACCAACATGAATTTCTAGTCATGATGTTAGCATTGGCAGAAAAGTATAAATATGGGGAGGTAATCATTGGGGGCGACACCAATTTTTTACTAGATAGTACTGCTGACTCCTCCACTGATAGTACTGCTGACTCCTCCACTGACTCCTCCACTGCTGACTCCTCCACTGCGGAAACAGAGGGCGGCTTTATCAGGGCGCATCTGTGCTACCCTTACTTCCCAACACCTAGTGGATCCATGGCGCATACAGCACACGACAGAAATTGATTATACATGCCATACAATGGCGCATAACAGCTATTAGCGGATAGACCGCTTCTTAGTTCCTGCCACATATTTACCCAATATAGAGGAACACACTATAGGGCTTATTTCGTGGTTGGATCATGCTCCCATCACGTTGACGGTTAAAGAACCTTTCCCCAACAAAGGCACAGGCACATGGAGGCTAAACGATACCTTGTTAGCGAACCCTAACGTGGTGGATCAAATCTCTACCGACTTAAAAAATTATTTCAATGAGAACGTCACTGACGACTCCTCCACCAACCAGATCTGGTTAGCCCATAAAGCCTGTATTCGAGGGAGTTTCATAAAACATGCTAGCCATGCGAAAAAATTAAGAACAGCCGAATACAGCGCACTCATGGATGAGATTGCACAGTGGACACACTCCAATAAAAGAGACCCAACCACCACCACACACGAACACCTGTTAAAACTACAATCACGTCTTAGAGACGTAGAATTGAAAAAAAATACACTTTTATGCTGAGAAAAGCCAAATATAACTTTTTTGCCAATTGCAACAGAGCGGGCGCCAAACTGGCTACCCAACTCAAACGCAGAACAGTCGCCTCCAGGATTGCCCACCTAGATAATGGGAAAGGGAAACGTATTTTGGATCCGCAAGGAATTGTCACACAGTTCGCAAAATATTACGAGGAGTTGTATAATCTTAAAGATAATTCTAAAACAAATATCCCTACGTCGGAGACAATTGACAAATTCTTGAGTGACGTACAGCTACCTAAGTTGACAGCGGAGGACAAGCATAGCTTAACACGACCCTTCTCCCCAGAAGAACTCTCTGAGGTTATTTCGCACCTCCCAGCCCATAAATCCCCAGGCCCTGATGGCCTTTCTAACGCATATTATCAAACCTTCTCTACCATCATATCCCCATATCTACTTAAAACCCTCAATCACAGTGCCGAGAATGGTGCTCTCCCAAAAGAGATGTTGGTAGCACATATTTCTACTCTTCCCAAACCAGGCAAAGCCCCAACTCAGTGTAAGAATTTCAGACCGATCTCACTGTTGAATGGTGACGCCAAAATATATGCAAAACTCATTAGCAACAGGCTTGCCCCTATCCTCCATAAACTGATACATAATGACCAATCAGGATTTGTGAGGGGACGACAGGGCTCCGACAATACTAGGAAAATCCTGAATATTGTATCCACGCTAGAGAAGAGTGGTCAGGAAGGCCTTTTTCTTGCGCTGGACGCTGAAAAGGCCTTCGATAGGCAAAACTGGGCATACATGACTAAGGTGTTAGAGAAATACCACTTCCCAGACGCTGTTATAAGAACCATTATGGCCCTTTACAGTGCCCCTACGAAGTATCTCATGGCGGATTTGTCTCTGCACCATTTCAAATCACCAACGGGACCCGGCAGGGTTGCCCACTCTCACCTCTCCTGTATATTTTATCACTGGAACCCCTGGCCCATAAGATACGAACACATCCAAATATACACGGCATTACAATACATAACAAATCTTACTGCCTAGCACTTTTCACGGACGACGTATTTGTTGCTCTCTCCAACCCCAACCATTCCTTACCCCCTTTAATTAAACTACTAGAGGGATTTGGCGAAATCTCCCATTATAGACTGAACTGGGACAAGACCCAGGCACTATCAATGAACCTACCTAAGACATTAATACACACATTACATAACTCATACCAATTTGACTGGAGGACGGCCTCCCTTACATACCTGGGGGTTAAAATAGCTACGGCGATACCGACCACAATCAAACTGAATTACAACCCCCTAATAACACAATGTAAACAAGAGATGAACAAGTGGAAAGACGTACTACTATCATGGCTTGGAAAAATAAATGCTTATAAAATGATGCTACTCCCACGCATCCTCTATGTATTTAGGTTGCTCCCACTGAGGATATCCAAACTATTCTGTAAAGCCCTACAAAAACTCTGCGGCTCCTTTATATGGGGGGGGTAAAAAGCCTAGAGTCTCACTGGCTCTTCTCCAGACTGCACCCACATTTGGCGGCGTGGGACTGCCCAACATCTGGCATTACCACAGAGCCACAGTCCTAGCGGCGGGTATCCTGTTCCATGCCCAACCCAACCTTGTGCAATGGACGGACATGGAAAGAGCCCAAGGCTCAGACATAACTCTAATTGACTACATGTGGACACCTAAACGACTCAGAAAACAAAGACTCACCCTCTTCCCGACTACCCAGTGCATGGTGGAGGTGTGGGATCATTTTTTCCTCACCGTAGGCCACGATCACGCATTCCATTCCAGAGCTCCCCTGTCAGCCCTAAAAGCTGTCTCCAGGGACATACCACTAACAGATTGGTTAACGGCAGGTCTAACGCATATATCCCACCTGACGAACAACAGAGACATAATCCCGTTTCCTGATTTGCAAACCAAATGGCCTCTACCGAATCGGGCCATATTTTCCTATCTACAACTTAAAAGCATCATTACAGCCCACGCACTGCCCACAAATGGCGCTCAAACGCAAGACCGTATCAACTCTCGCCTGGTTAGAGACAGATGTTGGTCAACACCAACCAAGCCAAAAGCATTAACGTTGTGCTATAAAGCATGGCAGGAGTCCACGCCACTTACTTTCCAGCCACACAAGGCACAATGGGAAACAGACTGTGGCGTAACGCTAACTGATAGGGAATGGTTACAAGCACTAAATGGTCTATCCAAATGGACACGTTTTTCCCACATAGAAGCCCACAGGAAACTTATGTACCGGTGGTATATGACCCCCCAGAGACTCCAGCACATATTTCCTAATGCAACATCCACCTGTTGGAGATGCGGATCAGAGGTAGGCTCATTACTACACGTGTGGTGGTCTTGCAAGGATATCCAACCACTGTGGAACACAACACGCTCTATCCTAGACGCATTAACAATCACAACTTTTCCGATGACCGCAACTACATGCCTGATGCTCCTACTACCTACCCAATTAAACCCAGGCGAAAAGCAAATTACGGCACTAATATTCCTGGCCGCCAGGAATCTCCTAGCGCAAATGTGGAAGACCACTGAATGCCCCTCCAGGGTCCAACTGATCGATAAAACCCACCAATTCTATACATATGAAAAGATGTCCATTAACCTAGCATACAAATTACCTCCATTCGAGGAGACTTAGAAAATATGGGACAAAGAATTTGGGAGACAGAATGACTGTATGGGAAACGACAAGACATAGATAGGAATCCGGAGAAACACTACTAAAGACGTATACCTCCACATAGTAACACAATTCAACCAAACACCTACCTTAAGTACACTAGCTCCCCCTCCCATTTATATCTGTTTCACCACGGTTAATAGACTCCTACCCCTAACGCATAGTCCTTTTGGTACATATACACGAGTCACAACAGATAAGATACGCGACAATGTATCTCGGCAGAGGGCAGGTTTTTCGATAATAGCTTGCCAACTCAAAAATGTACTGAATGACTACTTAATGGACAAATAACCTAGTGGTTGACGTTGATGCCATTATTGTCCATATCGTGTTGTATTATTATTGTATTACTCATGTTATAATGTACTGAATACCACTACTGTCATGGAATGCTGAGAATGTTGTTAACTGCAGTGACATAACACGATTCCCCATACCTCTCTTCTTTCTGTACTCCCTGAACTATGCGATGAAAACCAATAAAGAACAAATTTGAAAAAAAAATAAAGTCAACTAATTTGCCAATTCATCTATTCTGACCTTAAATTTGAAATTCACTTCAAATTAATTTTAAATTCTAGGCAATACTCGATTTAGTGAATAATCTTGAAAAGAAATAAGACAAAAAGAAGAAAGTTAGAGAGAAATAAGGGAGGAGCACTGTGTTTACAAAGTCTGCAGTTTGAGGGGGAAAAAAATATAAAAGAAAAAAGGGGACAACACTGTTAACAGCGTAATTGCTAAACTGAGCTGAAACTGTTATATTGCTACATAGCCTCTTTAAAGAAATATTGAAAACAAAATGAATCCCTTTGGATTTAGAATTGTTCTACCAAAGACAAGGTGGGCAACAGTGTTTAGCATACTCACTGGCCATGGCTTTAAACGGTTAAGTTCTTTTTCTACATTTTCAATATCTTGAAATTTTGTTGCTCCATCAGCATCGGCCATTAATATTGTTTTGCCACGTGATACAAGAACTCCCTGCAAATATGAAAAGTAAGCACAATATTATGCAAAGCAGCAGCAGGATACATAAAGCAGATACATGAGGAAGAGACAATAATGGTGATGCAGAGGTTCAGACACCATCACACCTCCCAACATTGAGTGGGAGTGCCCGAGGAGGCATCGCCACTGAAAAGGGGCTTCCCCTATGCTGCAGGCCTTTGCAGAGCGTGCTGCTCAAATGCTTTCTGAAAGGTCCTACTGACCTACACAGCGCAAGAAAGTCTATTGTATGCCCACATACAGTTATCTGGTGTTCCCAGATGCAGGACACACAAGGGAACTATATCAGGATGGTGAGACAGGACTATGAAAGTATTGGGAGGCCTGCACTATGTTCATGGCTCTAGGCGGGGCCTCAAGCTTTCCAAGTGAAATTTGTTTTGTGGGTCAGAACATGTAGCTTGTCATGAGCAGCAAGTAGATAAGACTACCACTTTAGTCCACTGGACAAGTAGATTTAAAAACAAAAAAAGCAGCACGCACTGACTGTGTGTGCGCGTACTGTATACTGACTGACCGTAGCTAGTGTGCATGTGTTGAGTGCTGGCTGTGTGTAAGATGCATGCTGGCTGTTGTATAGTAGTGGTGGGTTTTGGTCAAGTGTAGTGTGTTTGAGGGGTCTATGATCCTTGGTGGTCCAGTCTTGGTTAAAAATCACTAGTGGTCTGTGTGGGAAAGTTTCATTCTGCCTAATGATCCATCTTGCAAGCTTATTATCTGCAGCTGCGTTGCATTACCTGCTCCCTCGCAGTCCTGCACCCAGCAAGTCAGAGAGCAGGGCCGCAAGGAAACAGTTACTAAGGTGTGCAACGATGAAGGTGCACTCCTCACGGTCCTAGCCCTATCCTCACATTAGCCAGGTGCACGAAACAGCATTTCTCGGGTGTCATGTGATTCAAATTCCACATCCCTAGACCTAGATGGGAAGAACATAAAAGGAGAATATACCAATTGCTGTTGTAATGTTTGGTAAGGACTAAATGTCCCACTGGCTGAGTAAGGTACTGCAGAGGGAAAACTCAGCCAGGGGCATTAGCATGGGAGCTGACCCAGGCTTGAGTCTCATTTTAGGAAGGCCAAATTATTCGGAGGCTGAGGAGGCAAGTTGTATATAGTTCTGCCCCGGCTACTAATTTAATTAAGTAGTGAGGCTGGACCCAAGCTGTTAATGGACCCTTTCTCAAAGTCATACCACCAACGCTGACACCACAGTGCAGTTGGCCTGCACTTCACTTGTGAGTACATTTTTATTTTTTATGTTCACTGCATAATTGACTCTACTGAGAGCACTATTAGTTGTCTTTTATATATCCCTCTCCTCTGGAGGAGTCCCATCACATATCCTTTAAAGTGGTGATTATACCGCTGTACGCTCTCCACACCAGAGCTGGCTATAGCTCTTTTAAATGTGAGTTGACTGCATGTATTTGTTTATTTTACCTATACTAGCTTGAACATATTGCACCATGGGTTTTTCTTGCTTTGTTTTACATACAAGCGGGACGGTTGGACCACTAAAGACATTGAGGAGTGTCCCAAAACAAGCACCTTATAAAAAGACCTTTACCTCTGAGTGAGACTTAAATATGTTTTTTATTTTATCTTCGATGGTTTTACCAGAACTTTACTCCCTCTGTCTCAGTGAGACCACACACACTGTATTGTCCTACATGTTTATCCTAAGTATTGTAAATATTATTTTTACCATTGGCGCAGCCCTTTTCCTGTAATTTTTTGTGTCACATGTGCTCTCTTCAGAGGGTTTGAGGGTTACCTTCTGTTGGGCCGCTGGCTACCTTACTTCTATTTTTATTAGCTCTGACCCTTTTCTATTTTTTTCATAAAAGGAAACAGAGAACATTCAGTACCATTCTGACTGCACCACCCTTGCCACGATTCTTTGTTAAGGTCAAGACTCTGACTTTATCACATCCATATCGCTTGGAATAGTCCAAGGCAACCTAAGAAGAAGCAACAACAAAAAAACAAAACAATAGATTAAAGAAATCATAGGAATTTGACAAACGCAATGGCTATTTTTAATGTTATTAAATATTATTCACACCTTTCAACATTATATACGTTATGCTTGGAACTGTATCAGATGTTTGGTATATTTTTTTGTTTGTTTATTAAGAAAAGAAAAAAAAACATAACGGGAAAAAATAGTAAAGTAGAACAAAATCGGCAGGCACTTTCAATTGGTTTCCACTGTGAATGCGTCACTTTAAAAAGATTGCACCACAATTTGTTTCATACATAGGGGAAAATGCATCATAACTCAATAAGAGCTAAACTGGGGCAAAATGCTTAATAATGGAAAGCTATGGTTACTGCTTCTTAATTAGCACTTTGACCATGATTACCAACTAGCCTTTTTTAAATCTTTACTATAATCTCAGCTGTTCTATTTACTTATTAAGGAAGGGGGAGGGGGCATGGGGCTGTCAAGGCAAAGATTTGAGCATTCAGTGCAAAAATAGGCTAATTTCTACAACAGCAGCATAGTTAGTATGCAGCAACTATAGCTAGTTACCTAAAATTCTCAGCCTTGCTTCTTCTCTGTGCTTGCTTTCCATCATGGGTATTGCATCCCACCAACTTGAGTGGCAAAAGCTTGTTTAGAGAAAGGGAACTATAAAACCTAGAAATTTCATTCTGTAAGCATTTTGGTGAAAAGAGGCAATTATGGGTGTGATTTTTATTACTTGTATACCGTATTTTAATATAACCTTACAAGATGTCACACCAGTGCATCTAATACTCATATTAATAATTACTTCATTTGTAGGACCAGTGATTGAGAAATGTGTCTCCCAAAAGCCATTTTGGACCTATCTGACATATCCCCTTATCCTACTTGAAATAACTCAGAGCTTTACTGCACAGAAATCTTTTCCCTCATTGAATTGCAGGAAAAAAATGATTTTTGCGAATTATTCTATTCCATTCCTAAAAAATAAAAGTGACATAACTTCATAGTTTGGTGGTGACACAATGTACCTAAAGGGGTAGTCATAGCACCATAACCACCACATCAGATTGTAGTCAAGAGTCTTTGGGTGCCAGTCCCCCAGTTTGTCTTAAACTATTTTAAGTGGTTTGACAATAACAGGGGATCGTCAGGCTCCTAAAGTGCATCCCTTCTGCATGGTGGTCAGAGTGCCTTTAAAGATATATTGAAGCCACAACTATACATTTATGTACATGTCTCAATTGCTTATCAACATATGTAACCTACTTAACAGAATAGCCTCAAACCAACAAAAATAATGAATTTCATATTGCTAGGTAAATTAAGATTTGGAAGATTGTCAAAAACTAACAGCTTAAATGTTATTCGTATAAATAAGCAGCACTAGACATTAAAAATGGTAATCAGACAATTGAGCTTACCTCCGTGGTTTTGTCTTTACTTCCATCATCTACAATAATAAATTCATAGCTGTATGAAGGTTGTGCTTTCTGTTAAAAAAAAAAAAAAAAAAAAAAAAAGGTATAAATTAACTTGTTATTATACAAGGTTAAAAGCAATAGGCGAAGCTTGTACTGGGAACCTACCTCATTATTTCTAACCCTTGTTATCAAGGAAAATGCTTCCAAACCCCTCTCTGCCTCCTACTAGTAGTTTATTCTTCTACTTTTCCACTCTTTTTAAACACATTCTTTAAAACATTTTATACCTATCCTTGTGTAGCTTAATGGAACACAATATTGTTAGTAATGCAATGTGTCATAAAAATTAATAAAACCAAAGTTTTACTTACAATTTTCCAGCACCGAGGCTCCCTCAGTGCTGCTCGCCTCTCCGCCTCCTGCGACATCATCAAAGAGGCATGGACTCCTGCACGGCAGCCCAATTGAAAGGCATGGCTCCTTCTCCACGCGCATTTCCAAGCTTTCCCTTATGAAAACATTGTATTCAATGCTTTCCTATGGGCTTCTGCGTTATGTGACCAAGTTGCAGCCACCGCACCTCTAGTGGTTCTTTGAAAAACTGCACGGTTTTAGATTGCAGTGTTAAAAGGACAGGGCAACTGCACCCAGACCATTAAATAGAAGTGAAGGGAAACCACTTTAGTGGTTTATAAAAACAAAACAAAAAAAAACCCTATCTTCGTAGATATTTGTAAACTTGGCTTAAGGAGCACCGTGGCACATACTTCACAAATGCATGTGCAGGATCGTGGATAATATATATATATATATATATATATATATATATATATATATATATATATATATATATATATATATATATATATATCTTCAATTCAAAAAATAAAATTAAAAAAATGAGCGCACTTGCTGGATTCCACAAATCAAATTAGTGTATTAAATTGCAGCAAAAAGATCAACGTTTAGACCTTTCGGTCTTTATTCATCTTGATAAAGGTTGAAACGTTGATCTTTTTGCTGCAATTTAATACACTAATTTGATTTATGGAATCCAGTGAGTGAGCGAATTTTTTGAATTGAAGATTTTATATATATATATATATATATATATATATACATACATACATATATATATACACACACACATATACATACATACATACACACACATACAAAAACCAAATATATATATATATATACACACACACACACACAAAAACCAAATAGGTTATGGTGGGGGAAAAAGTTGTTATTGAAAACCCCTTCCACAAGTCTGTAGATTCACTGATAAACAAAAATCTGCACACCAGTCAAGCCAATCTGCAGTGATCTTACTACCGCAAAGGATTCTGGGTGGGCATATGAAAATTGGTTTAACAAAGAATAAATTTTTTGAGAATATATATATATATATATATATATATATATATATAAAAAACACACACACACACACATATATATATATATATATATCTCAAGAAACCAAGCATAGTGGAAGTTTCACTACGAGATTACTATAAATGAGAAGTCACTTCATTAGAATAAAAACATAGAACTTTATTAATTAAGATTAAAAAGGAAAAACGTCAACCCTGATAAACAAAATTAAAAAAAGAGTGCTCACTGTCCAACACGTATGGCAGATACAAACTCCACTTCGCACTACATGGAAAACGTTAGCTTTCACCACTCTAAACCTACACCATACAAGATGTAATGCTGTCATGTTCACGCATTTGTTATACTATGTTTCATTACCTGACTGCACCTGTTGTTGTGGCAGCGCAGTCACGAATGTTTACCTTATGCACTAATAAAATAAAGAATTAAAAAAAAAAAGGGAAAAAACGTGTCTACAAACGTGAACAAACTAGTGTGGCTAGTGGGCTGAAAATATGAAAATATTGTAACAGATATTCTACCAAAAAAAAAGGGGATTAACCACTGTTTGATATGAGGTCAGTAAAGAATAAATTTTAGATCACATAGAAGAGGAGAGTCAGAAAACTGGACACTGTGTCTAGGCAACCTTACCACAATAGATTAGATTGTTACAAAGTATTATTTAAGAACTCTTGCTTAGGGGAGGTTGAAATTAAGTAATCAATGTACTCATGTGGTAGTAGGTAGGGAGCAAGTATAAATGCAGTTATATAAAAGATATACACGTTAAATAAACCGCTTGAGCCATAATTGCATAATTAGATGGATACTTAGAAAAAGGAGTACCGATATGGCAGCGCTAAGTTAGATGAACAAAACGTCGATATGTACTTTGCCTATGACTCCTAATAAAATTAGATAGATTATGAATAAATCTTAATGCTAGATAAACTAATAGCTCCCTTGAACTGCTTCAAGGCAGTTCCAAGTATCCACTAAGGAGCCCTTTCCTAAAGCTGAAATAGCCAAACAACCTAGCCACACCGTGAAACAAACTAAGTGCACAACAGTGAATAGTGCTCTGGAGTGTCAGCAACTCGACGCGCGTTTTAGCGCAGATCGCGCCTTTCTCAAGAGATTGTTCACAGGGGCGTGCATTCATATCACGATTACTTTGTCTTTTCCCACCGCTGACTCATGCATGTGGAGGGAATTCCTATATAATTGGAATGGGAAAAGTATATTTATCCCGGTTTTAACTGACAAATCCTTTTCAGTCTGGACGGATGCTGCCGCCACATGCGGTTTTGCCACCATATTCAGTAACATATGGATGTGGGGTAACTGGCCAGATGAAATTAAGTATGCCCAGGAGTTCACTACCACCTAAAGCCTTATTTGAACTTTTTCCGATAGTGGCCGCCGCAGTCATATGGGGCACATGCTGGTCAGGTAATACGGTCCTTTAGACTATAAGCTCGTTTGAGCAGGGCCCTCTTCAACATATCGTTCCTTTAAGTTTTCTTGTAATTGTCCTATTTATAGTTAAATCCCCCCTCTAATAATATTGTAAAGCGCTACGAAATCTGTTGGCGCTATATAAATGGCGATAATAATAATACGTTGTTTTTCCGACAACATGGCAATGTGCCATATTGTTAACAAAGGACGCTCTTCGTCCCTGACCATCATGCGTTTCATGAGGAAATTGACATGGCTGGCGGCTAAGCATGAATTCGTCCTTACATGTATACATATTCCGGGGGTCCTGAATATCGCAGCTGATCATTTGTCTCGATCTCAGAAGTTTCAGACAGCACTGTCAACAGCAGACTTAGTAGCCACTCCGGCTCCACAGGGGCAGGACATGGTTATGGATTAGATAATTTACTTGCTCACGGGCGTCACCTCTCACACCTAGGTCTTTCTGCAAACACGAGGAAATCCTATGATAGGGCTTTTCACATTTTCAATAGATTTTTGCTGGAGTTTCACATCACGGACAAGTTCTCCAGGGAAACATTGGTAGCATTCATCTCTTTTGCCACCTGCACCTAAAGCTATCCTTCAACACCAAATTAAATAAAATTAAACATTACTGGGATCAAACACCATATCCTCACAACATGGCCTGATAGGATGACAGGAAGCGTTGTCTATCAGGTATAAAAGATGTGGAGCCTATACCTACACCTTCTAGACTATCACATGTTCCCCTCCACGATCACATGTTCCAATCAATTTCAGATCTCCTAGATGCATCACCATTCAAGATCCAGACAAATCACGTGATTAAAATAGCCAAAGAATGCTTAATAAATGGCCTTCTCTAGAGAATTCACCACCACCAACTCTAACTCAGCTGACTTTGTCACCAAAGCAAACGACCACTACATACTTTCACTAAAACACACAAAAACTGGTGGAAAGGGTCAGGCAGTAAAAATCACATATTACCCCACAGGCAATCAATAGTGCCGCATCAAAGTCTTGGACCATTACCTTTCCTACAATCAAAATACCCCTAATAAACCACTTTAAAAGAACTGTGTTTAATTTTGTTATGATATCTCTTTTGCCCTCTTTATTTCAGGCCTACCGCATTGTCTGTTCCGGCACACCACTACCGACTTTTGTTTCTTTCCTGTTTGTCTTATTCCCCAAACTCTACGGCTCTTGAGGCCCTAAACACAAATCGAAGACTGGGCCTCAAGTTGTGGGAGGGGCCTGGTTTCTCTTCTTAAGGAGCACCAGTCCCCTCCTCACTACCATCTCAGGTCTGGAGATTTGCCCCACTCACCACTCCACTTCTCTTCTATCTTTATATAAGGTAGGCCCTCTTTATTTTAGGCCTACCGCATCGTCTGTTCCGGCACACCACAAAATCACACACACACACTGAATTAAACACAAACTTTAAGTGTGATTTATGGGCTTTTATCTGTGTTTTTAAATGAATAAGAATTTGCTGCAAGAGCCTAAAAGGAGATGTTTTACACATGTATATAATGCATTGTCTAAATAATGTATTACATATTTGAGTCAACAACAGAATGGACTGCTCAAATAAATGAGATTTCCACATATATACAAATCATCCCCTTACTTGTTGGATAGGAAATGCTTCATGGGATTACTAATCAATGCACTCATTTCAACCTCATCTATAAAAAATTACTCCGAGCTTAACTTTAGCTTTAAGGGACACTATAGGCACTTCAGCTCATTGAAGTGGTTTTGGTGCAGTGACCCTGTTCCCTTAACCCTGCAATGTTAATTATTGCAGCTTCTGAGAAACTGCAAGAATTAAACTGCAAGACTAAGACTGCCTCCAGTGGCTGTCAGAGAGCCAATTGAGGCACTTCCTGCTTGCTAGTCGACTTTTGGTCACCTGACATGCATGAGGACATCCAGCATCAGTTAAATGCCACTGCGTTTGCGGCACTTGCATAGTAGTCAGGAGGTGGAGTGTGCGACCCAGCACCGAGGGAGATTGCGCTGGAATCGGGTAAGTACAGTAAAAAAAGCTCAGACATCAAGAAGTGAGATTATACACAAACAGAAATAAGTAAAGCCTCTATTTACACCTACCTGTCTCTTTTGCAGAAATTCCAGAGCTTCAGCCATCATAACTGGTACTGAAAAAAAACCATACACCAAATGAAACATTGTTCAGCTTGCTCTGATATGCTATCAGCCAACTAGTACAAAGTCACTCTTGTCATGTGGTCTTTCCCAATAGTTGACAGACTGTACAGTCTACAGTTAAATATAACTACGGTAATTATTTGCAGAATAATATTGTTTTAGGGGGAGAGGATGGATGAGTGCCTAGGGACAAAACTATTACGATATGTTATGTCATGTCTTTACAACCCACTGATGACAATTTACATATTTAAAGAGGTCATCAAGGAAAAGAACAAAACATTTCATTCACACAGACTAATATCTGAATACATTTTGCTTTCTGGAAATACAGCCTAATAATTAAGGCTGTAGCAATAAAATATTAGGAGATATGAACCCTATTAAATGTTCATGTCAGCAATATCATATGATTACGGTTTTCTCTCTCTCCCTCTTTTTTTTTAGGAATTAAATCCAGTGGCAAACAATAACTGCACCAAGGTACATTTCAAACTGAATATTTTACAGTAATTAGATAAATACGGTAGCAGGTTTATTGGACTCAAACATCCTATACACAAAGAATAAATTAGACACACATGATGTAGATCGTTATCACACTTACACCGGGTTTCTTCATTGTAAGAAGGGACTACAACAGTAAGATCTTTTGTAGGGGTATCATGTATACTAGGAAACTGTTCTTTAGCACCATTGTCGGAAATAAAATACTTCTCTTCCTCAGACCGGTGGAGATTTGGCATTTTCTTGGCAGTTACATGGGCTATGATAATAATCTGCAAATAGATAGTGAATATGTTGGCAATATAAGATTAAAGGAAAGGCACCCACATGCATTTTATAATACAGGATATTAAACACAAAGTGTATATTCTAGTTCATGACTATAAATGTATCGCTAGTAGAAATGGAGATTTAAATACTAAAAGCAGAGCAATCATTAAAGGGACACTCACTTTAAGGTAGTGGTTTTGGTGCAGAGACCCTGTAAGGATGCCGCTAGAGCAGGGGTGGGGAACCTTCGGCTCTCCAGATGTTTTGGAATACACCTCCCATGATGCTTTGCCAGCGTTATGTGTGTAAGAGCATTATGGGGGATGTAGTCTACAACATCTAAAGAGCCGAAGGTTGCCTATCCCTGCGCTAGAGGCATTTCCTGGTGAACACATTTAAAGGACCACTATAGGCACCCAGACCACTTTAGCTTAATGAAGTGGTCTGGGTGCCAGGTCCAGCAAGGATTAACCCTTTTTTCTATAAACATAGCAGTTTCAGAGAAACTGCTATGTTTATAATAGGGTTAATCCAGTCTCTAGTGGCGCTTCCCACTGTGATTTTCACAGTGAGAAGATGCCAGCGTCCATAAGAAAGCATTATGAATGCTTTCCTATGGACTGGCTGAATGCACGCGCGGCTTTTGCCGCGCATGCGCATTCATCCGAGGAGGAGAGTTCCCCGCCCGGCGCTGGAGAATGAGGCAAGTTTAACCCCTTCCACCCCCTAGAGCCTGGCGGGAGGGGGACCCTGAGGGTGGGGGCACCCTCAGGGCACTATAGTGCCAGGAAAACAAGTATGTTTTCCTGGCACTATAGTGGTCCTTTAAGAATTGAAATTCTTCATGTTGTATGTTGCAATGCTTCTTAAGGAGCAGCACTGGATTCAATGCTTCTCTTTGAGAAGGATCTGTCTGGCTGAGCTCTAATGCTTCAGGTTCCTTCGGCCATATACATTCACCTAAGGTCAGACAGTGTTTGAAAACGGATAGTTAGTCTCTATGATCTTCCCTGCTTCACTTCCTGCACAGAAGCAGGGAAGACCATAGAGACTCTCAGGTTTTGAATACTGTCTGACCAAAGGAAAATATGTATGGCTGAAGGATCTTTTTATATACTAAAAGTAGGGATTTAAAAGTATTTTTTTTTCTCATAACCCCACGCTAGACTCCATCTCTGATAAAACTGGAAACATATCTAAGTTTACATTTATGTTTCTATTGCGTCATACTTTGTGTTCTTTCCTAATAATTAAAAATATTCTGCCTTTTCCCAATTGGGTATAATGGAGACAGGCCAATTCTAAACAACTTAAGCGTTTCAAATTTAGTAATCGGCATTATTGAGTCTATTTAGCAAAGTATGAGGTTCCAGTATCTCCTGTTCTGCAGGATATCCAGTGGGTATGTATAGTTTCATCACCCTTGAAGACTAAGAAAGCGACACATCAAGAGTTCTAACGTAGTTTAGAAATCTAGTAGGGGGCAGTAACAGGAGTTCAATAAATCGTTCCAATCAGTTTTGGTATCATTTGAAACTCTGCATTTTTTTAGATCTGCCACAACAGAAAATCTGTTCAGTCGATCCCGAGAAACATGAGGGTTTAAAGGAAATGTAGTAACTTAAAATAATCTGACTATTCAGTTCTGAGTTAGGTTCCAATACCTCCTATTGTGCAGGGTAGTGTATGCGTATGTATAGTTTCATTAGCCATGGAAATAGAGGCAGCCATAAATCAGTAGTTCTTCTATGTTATAGATGTATCAAGGGTGTGTGGACAGTAGGAGATGATATGTAATCAGACCCTGTGTACCCAGGCCTGTTCTAGGGATCACCTATTATAACAGAAAAATATATTGATAAACCGCGCCAGAATTATTTTAAAAACATCCTTTATGTGCAATAGTGTGTGTGTATATATATATATATATATATATATATATATATATATATATATATAACATCTACATAGAAGTGTGAGTTAGCCTTTGTTACATTGTTCTAACTTCCATACTGCTGTTACATATTGCACTATTTTTCTCTTTTACATACTTGATACTGCACAAAGAAAATCCAATATATTGTTCTCGTGTGTTGTCACAAGGTTTTGGGAACCCTTGTACAATTTACTGCTGCTATTTAATGTTAACAGAGAAACCAATCCTCCTCCCTCATCAGTGCTCTCAGAGTCTCTGTAAGTTCTCCCACAAGACTTGTAACCAATCCACCAACTATCACCACACTCAGCCATGCCACCCACAGCAGGAAACCACCACACGAAAAGAGCTAAACTCCCATGAGACAACTACAATACTAAAACCTTTCGCTGGGATTAGACCAAATGCCCAATGCATTGCATTAACCCTTAAAAAAGGTTAGGGAATAAAAATATACTAATTAGCAAGTAACTTGAATTTAATCATACAAGTTAGGAAGAATAGCAAAGCATAGACTAAGCCAGGGACAGGCAACCTTCTGCACTCCAGATGTTTTGGACTACACCTCCCATGATGCTTTGCCAGCATTATGGGTGTAAGAGCATTAAGGGGGATGTAGTCCACAACATCTGGAGTGCCAAAGGTTGCCTATCCCTATGACTAAGCATTGTTTTATAAAGAAAATAGTGTACATCTCTATTGATTACTAATGGAAAATGATTTTATTAATTTTTTTTTATTAAAAAAAGAGATAAGCTGATCTCATCTAACAAAATATAGCCCTCTAGTTGTTTTGGACTACAAATCCCATGATGCTCAGCCAGACAGATTTCCGGTATAGGAGTGACAGCTGCTCTATTTGTTTTTTTTTTATTTTGCCTGGACTGCACTCACCAGCACGACAAGCAGGGCTGCCAGGGCAGCGAAGAGCTGGATAACTTCACACAGACAGGGCTGCATGTCCACACCATGCCTGTCTCCCTCCCACAGATAACTAATGGCCAGCACTAGCCCTGGGCTCAGCACTTCCGGTATGAAACCCACACACACACACACAGTAACTGCAGCTGCCGGAACCTATTGCACTCAAACACCTATGCGGAAGTATTTTCCTGCGGCCACACATTCGAATCTCAGCAAAGAGAAACCGGCAAGCCCGAGCCCCAACCGTTGGAGAGCGCCACCGCGTGGCTGGAGGTCGTTACTGCGCCCTGATTATACTGGACGCATTGTCTTCATCTACATTCTCTGCAGCGTTCCAATGGCAGGGTTAACCCTGTGAGTGCCACTGTGCCAGCCAGAGAGGAGCTCACTATATTGTTTTGCCATGTGCTGCTGTGCATGACTGATGGTTGTCCTTCTGGCTATTTAGCTACAGAGGATTTGCACTTCTCCTGGTGTCATTGAAAGCCACCTTGCTGGTTGGGAGTCATGGGCACTGTTGTCCATAATAGGCTGGAGTGTTTGAGAATTGTCTTAACCATCACTGTAATAGGGTTTTCTGAAAACAGCTGCTTTCAAAAGTCCAGATAAATAAATTAAAAAACAAACCAAAAAAAATGTGGTCTGCAGTGGCATGGGTTCTAATTTTTTTCTTTGGTGAAGTTTTGAAATCTGATACAGTAAGATCAGACAAATCATTAAATCCAACCATAACACACAGTTTCCTATCTGTACTGATGTGTGCCTGCTGCCATTCAAGCACCAGTTGTACAGTTTGAGGCTGATTATCTTAACTTTTTTTTAAAAACTAAGACAGACACATCCAGCAGCCATTGATAAACAGCCCATTGCTATGTACTGGTAGTAGCCCCAGCTCCCTGGCAGTGAAAGGGTTAATGATGCTGAGATAAGATGCACATTATATGGTCCATTCAAAAGTGCCACAACACATTCTGATGTCTTTCTGCCTTTTGCTGTATTACCCTCATGCGGCCAGCAGGGGGAGCTTGGTGAGAGCCTGGCCGCCTTCGCATAGGATGTTTTCACATGTTTCTATGCAGCACATGTGCAACAGAATAGCCACTTCCTCTGTCCATACACAGCTCAGGCATTGCTCATTTCTGGATTACCCTGACTACAGGCTGGAGGCAGAGGCATGGCTGCTGGATTCAAGTGAGTTTACAGGTTTCAGTGTAGTCGGGGGGGGGGGGGGCTGGTTTTTATGGCCATTCCAGACACACAGTCTTAGTCTGGATACTGTAATACCCCCCCATGAGGGTTTGTACTGAAAGACCCCAGGGATGGAGCCAGGGAGCTGTGACTCCTGAAAACAATGTACCACTGGCTGCTGCCAACTTGTTATAACTATTTTACATTGAATTTGATAGGCGCAATACTAAGAATAAAAGACTGGCACATAAATTCTAGAGAGCAGCGTCCTTCACAAACAGATTATTATTGTTTTATTTACAAAACACTGAATAGGAACAGACTGTTGACTCATTTAACCCCTTAAGGACTGAGCCAAATGTACACGTTGTGAACAGAACAAAACGTAAACAAAACTTGGCATTTGCACTATATGTCTGTCCAACTGTAATTCACCTCTTTCATATTAAATGCACCCCCCCTTATTGTATATCATTTTATTCAGGGGAAACAGGGCTTTCATTTAATATCAAATATTTAGCTATGAAACATAATTTAATATGAAAAAAATGGGAGAAAATAAATTTACACCCATAATGGCATACCATTTGCAATAGTAGACAATCCAAGGTATTGCAAATGGGGTATGTCCAGTCTTTTTTAGTAGCCATTAGGTCACAAACACTGGCCAAAGTTAGCGTTAGTATTTGTGTGTGAAAATGCAAAAAACGCCAATTTTGGCCAGTGTTTGTGACTAAGTGGCTACTAAAAAAGACTGGGCATACCCCATTTGCAATACCTTGGGTTGCCTACTATTGCAAATGGTATGCCATCATAGGGGTAATTTTCATTCTTGGGCTACCAAAGTCACAAAGGCAACGTAAGCAATCTGGCAAATTTTAATGTGAAAAAAATGAAACACAAGCCTTATATTTGACGCTGTAACTTTTGAAAACGCCATAAAACCTGTACATGAGGGGTACTGTTGTACTCGGGAGACTTCGCTCAACACAAATATTTGTGTTTCAAAACAGTAAAAAGTATTGCAGCAATAATATCGTCCGTGGGACTTCATTTAATATGAAAGAGGTGAATTACGGTTGGACAGACATATAGCGCAGATGCCAGGTTTTGTTTACGTTTTGTTCTGTTCACAACGTGTACATTTGGCTCAGTCCTTAAGGGGTTAAAAACGGCTTGACAAATTTGCTTTGAATCTAGGAGCCAGTGTTTGTATTTTTTTTAAACTAAGAAAGCTTTATTAAGCCAAGATATGGTATAAAATACACCTATTAGTGGAGCGCTATATAGGTACAACCTTTTTGTTTTTTTTACTTACCCCACAGATTTGGTAATATAGTGAATATTAAATACATAAAAGACAAAAAAGAAAGGACAAAAGATAGTGTAGATGGTCTAAAAACCACAATAGATTATAGATAAGGCTAAAAACCATTCACATGTAATGGATCCTATAAATTATTGGCTCCGTTAGATGAACTTTTATGCTTTTAAGGCAGCATCAAACCTCTTCCTCTGTAACGTCTCCTCCAAAGGGGGATATAAAGAGAGAAGCAACCAATGTGTAGTATTTTAGTTTAGAAACCTTAAAGACGTACAACAGGTATTAAGCTCACATTTATTATAGTCTTCAACTCCTGGCTCTAAGGGTAACAAGCAGTGTGCCAATTTTCTGGGGATGGCACTACCCCAATGAAGATTCTTAAAGGGACACTGTAGGCACCCATACGACTTCAGCTTATTGAAGTGGTCTGGGTGAAAACTCCCATCACCCTTAACCCGGAGCATGTCATTATTCCAGTTTTTATAAACTGCAATAATAACCTGCTATGATTAACTCCTCCTCTAGTGGCTGCCTACCAGACAGCCACTAGAGGGACTTCCGGGCTGTTAGGTGACTTTTGGTCGCCTAAACAACGCTGGACGTCCTTATGCAATGCATGGGGAAATCCTAATGCAAGTGCTGCCATTGCTGCGCATGCGGACGTCGGAGGGGAAGGAGCGTGGAGGGAGCTGAGCCAGCGCCGAGAGACATTGGCGCTTCACCTAGGTAAGTGATCCAGGTAAGTGACAGAACCCCTTCTGCACCACGGTGATCTCAGCCATGGAGATGGGGCTAGCCACAGCAAGGCAGTCACGGCATTGGGGATAAAGGTGAGTACAAACACCTTTCCATGTAATCAGAGGAGGGCTGTTCACCTAAACACACACATACTCACTGACTGATAGACACAACCATTAACTGATTTGACACACACTGACAAACACACACAGTGATACTGACACACACACGGATACTGACACTCTCGTACACATTATCTCACACACTCACAAATTATTATTTTTTTCATTTTAAATCCACCCAGCCTCCTTACCTTGGAGAGAACTGGAGTGGATCCTTTTTCTGGGATCCAGTGTGGCTTGTGTCATCTTACTGCTCTTTTTGCTCTGTTCCCTTGGCATTGTTTAGTGATGCTGGGGCCTGAGTGACGTCATATAACGGCTCCCATCATCATAGCAGGACGTGCAAGGGAGCAGAGCAAGAAGAACTTGACAATTACAGCTCCCTTACCGCCTCCATTCTCCAGGACAAAATTCCTAGCCGCCATAGTGACCTGACTCCTGTGATTTGTCGAGCCCTGGATTAATAGATTAATTAATAGAAATCAGTATTTTAATAAAGTGACATAGTTACACTTTTCGGAACTGTCATCAGACAGACAGGAGAAGGCAGAACAAGGCAGAACATGTCTTCTGGAGTAGGTAGATTAGAGGTTAGTTAACCCTTTATTTCTGGGTAAAAGGGGCAAGATAATCTAGTCTGGCAATGCAACACTCCAGCATTATACGTAAATGCATTTATTTATAATGATGGAGTGTACCTTTAAGGAGTTACTCCAAGCAACATGACCACTGCAGTGAGTTGAAGCGGTCATGGTGTTTGTAGCATCTATGTGCAGCACCGACAAAGGAGGCCTTGGCGTGGGGTCGAAGGTAAGCTTTCCTCCCTGACTTCCTTCCTCAAGGTGGGGGGCATGCTATTTAAAATCAAAATAAATTGCCGCAAATAGGGCTGTAAGGAAGCCCTTTTCTTGTGCAGTCCCTCAATATGCAAAATTGATATGTCAACAACAGAATCATGGATTTTACAACCATAATTTAGATCATGCCAGGAAATGAGCCAGGCTCTCTCTGTTTAGAGGCTTGTCTCATCGGGGGGCTTTTAGTTGCTGCTCCCTTCATAGCCAATTGGCTAAACTTAAAAAAAAAAAAGTTTTAGATTAGGGTGGTGACAACAGAACTCCCAACATCCATAATATGTAATATGTCATAAATATTATCAAGAGCTGGAAATGTCACCAAAATCTTTTTGGAGATGTTTGCTCTGCTTGTTTACTGGTTAAGACTGTAGTTAGCAGGACAAAATATGATTGATTCTGTTTTTTTTTTCTTTCAGATTGCCCCCAGTATCCCTTTTTAATCTCAATAATTATTCACTGCTCTGCGAAGTCCATAAATTGCATTAAATAAAATTAGCAGAAGCTGAGTTTGTTATATCTTGGATTTTATAACTTAGACACCTTTTTTATAGAATTGCTTGGTGTAAGGAAGATTCTTGCTAGATTACCGTTGTTTTGCTAAAAATGCCTCTGTTTTAGTTTGCTGTTTTTCTCTTATTGTATAATAGCAGCGATGTTGCCTGAAGTCCCCTGTCTCTCTCCAGCGGTGGGCTGTGTAACCATTTAAGAACAGTTTGTCCTTTACATATCCCTGTCTGGTACCTGTGCTGCTGCTGATCTGAGCTGGTTCATACTCCTGCATTATCATACCAAGCTTGGAAATAATTAATTGTCTGAGAGTGCCAGCAGATTCATATTATTATACTAACTCATACCATACAAGTATGAACTATTGCTTTGCCATACTGGCTCAAAATGAAAGCCATGGTAGAAAGATAAGTGTGTGTTTACACATGCCAAAAAGGCATAATAATATTAATTAAAATCCAACACGTTGAAAGAGGTGTCATACTCTTCTTAAATAATTTAGCAATTTACTGCCAGGCTGTGCCAGGGGACTTCTGGCTCAACAACCCAACCACTCCGGGGCGCTGCAGTGGCTATGGTGCTTAGACTGTCCTGTTAAGAATCAACATATCCTTTTTTTTTTTTTTCTTACCCCAGAACAGTGGAACCCTTGGAATATTACAGAAAATTTCTGGTGAGTAAAAAATATGGCTTCAGCTCAACTTTTCACAAAATAACCATTGTAATATTTGTATTAACATATCCTAGAAATGTCTAGCTCGAGAGGGCCATTTGAACAGGGCTGCCCAAAGGGTAGGTGTCCAGATGTTGTAGAGCTAAAACATAATGCCAACCTTTACAATATCAAAGCATCATGGAAGCTCTAGTTACAAAACATCTGGAGATTTATCTTTTTGGCCCCCCTGCCCTAGAAGGTTAGACTAACAGCACTCGTACTTAACAAAAAAAGTTTAATGATAACTATTCAGGCAGGAATAATGGAGATCGCATAATATAATATAAAATGATTTTTGTGCTGGATCTCCATTTTCCTCAGAATATATTTTTCGCCAAAAAAAGGTTTTGTTGCGGTCACCGGCCCGCCGAGCCTCACGGCCGTGCCCGACCGGCACGACCGTACCGACTACACGAGCTTACCTGCTCGTCGGCGAGCCGGGAACCGCGCAGTCACTACTTCCGGGCATCACGCCCGAATCCAATATGGCGCCGACCACGTGGTCGCGTCTATGGATAGCCCCGCCCCCGAGAGTTATACCAACGTGGGCGTGACGTCACGACGTCAACGCACACGCACGTTTTGGGGTCAGAGGTCGCCCTCTGACCAATCATAGCCTAGAGAGGGGTATTTAAACCCCTAGCTTTTCCCAGAACTTTGCCCTGTCGTGGTTTCAGTTTCCTGGTTTCCCGAGAGTGCTATTTCCGTGTTTCTGATTTCCTGGTATCCTGATCCTTGGCGTTTCCCTTATTATTCTGATCTCTGGTTTCCCTGACTTGGCTTGTTTAATCGGTATTGAGTATTTTCTGGCTTCCTTGACCTCGGCTTTCCCTTTGACCATTCTCTGTCTCTAGCGTATTAGTCCGGCCATTCTAAGGTCCGGTTTATGCTCTATCCTGTTATTTTCCTTTTCTTACTTATGTATATATTTACATAGTTTCTGCGTGCTGGACCACATAGTTAGTCGTGACATTACGACAGGGCCATGGATCCTGCAGAACTATGCAAACATATGATCGCCTGTGAAAATAGGGTGGAGGATATGGACCACAGGTTAGACCAATTTGCCCAGGCATTTCAGACCTTGCTCCAGAGGACTGCCTATTTAGAGGTCCCTCCTGTACCACCTGTGATTCCGCCACCTGTAGTGGTTCCCGTACCACATAAACCACCGTCCATAACCCTGTCACCTCCCCCTCGTTATGGAGGTGATTCTAAAGAATTCAGAGGTTTTTTAAACCAAATTGAATACCACTTTGAGGCCTCCCCAGGTTCATTCCCAACAGATAGATCAAAAATAGGCTTTCTGATGAACCAATTAACCGGAAAAGCCTTAACCTGGGCTAACCCCTTATGGGAAAGTGGTGACGCAGTAGCCCGTGATTACAGTGCCTTTCTCACAGCTTTTAAGGCTACGTTTGAACCTAAAGGCAGGGAGAAGAACGCTGCCAAAGCCCTTATGAGAATAAAGCAAGGCAGTCGTTCTGTAGCCGATTATGCCATAGAGTTCAGGACATTGGCGTCTGAGGTTGATTGGACTAATAGTGGTCTGGTGGCTGCTTTCTCTGAAGGTCTAGCTGAGAGTATACAAGATGAGACCGCAGCTAGAGACCTTCCGGTTAATCTTAATGAGTTTATTGCCTACATGATAGGCATGAGAGAGAGAGAAAAACAAACAACGTAACAGACGTTCTAATTTGTCCATAGCCCCTCGTTTCTCTAACCCAGTGGTGAGTAGCCAAGCGCCTCTTCCAGAACCTGAACCCATGCAATTGGGTAGTGCTAAACTCACTGAGGCAGAGAGACAACACAGACGTAACGAGGGGTTATGTATGTATTGTGGCAAGAAGGAACATCTAAGATCGTCATGCCCGGTTCGGCCGGAAAACTTGCACACCTAAGGCACGTACGGGGACCGACCTTAGGTGTGATGTATATGTCCCCTAAATTGACTAAGAACCGTTTCCTTGTCAAAGTTACCTTGTCTTTTAAGAAGACTACTATCCAGTGTGAGGCTATGATTGACTCTGGGGCAGCGGAGAATTTCCTAGACAAAGAGTTCTCTGCTAAACATCTCCTGCCCTTAAGACAAAAAGAGAAACCTATAGCAGTCGAGGCCATTGATGGAAGGCCTCTTTCCCAGCCTTTCATCACACACGAAACTCTGCCAATCACTGTCTCAGTGGGTATTCTCCACTCTGAAGAAATTACCTTTCAAATCATATCTTCCCCTACATGTCCGATAATACTCGGTTTCCCTTGGCTCCTGAAACACAATCCACGTTTGGATTGGATTGAAGGAGAGATTGTGAGTTGGGGTGAGAGATGCAAAGGTGTGTGCTTGAAGCAAATCCCACAACCTATTGGCACCATTAATGTTCCTATTACACCTCCCTTGACCACACAAATACCGCCGCAGTATATGGATTTAAAAGAGGTATTTAACAAGGTCCAGTCAGAAGGGTTACCTCCTCATAGACCCTATGATTGTACTATAAATTTATTACCAGGGACTATGCCTCCCAAGGGAGGAGTTTATGCCTTGTCCCCCCAAGAAAATCTTTGTTTGGAAGAATACATAAAGGATGCTCTCAGAAAGGGTCATATCCGTAGATCCTCCTCACCAGCCGGGGCTGGGTTCTTCTTTGTCTCTAAAAAAGAAGGAGACCTACGCCCCTGTATCGATTATAGGGGTTTGAATAGGATTACCATAAAAAAATGCCTACCCTATTCCCCTTATATCAGAGCTGCTTGACAGATTGAAAGGAGCTCGAGTCTTTACCAAGCTCGATCTCCGAAGTGCATACAATCTAGTCAGAATTAAGGACGGTCACGAATGGATGACCGCATTTAACACCAGAATGGGACATTACGAATACCTGGTTATGCCGTTTGGATTATGTAACGCTCCAGCGGTATTCCAGGATTTTATTAACGATGTCCTAAGAGAGTACCTTCACATGTTCGTTCTAGTGTATCTGGACGACATACTCATCTATTCCCCAGACCTAGAGACACATCACGAACATGTGAGAATTGTACTCAAAACCCTGTTACAGAACGGTCTTTACTGTAAACTGGAGAAATGCCAGTTTGACCAAACGGAGATACAATTCCTTGGATACGTTATATCTCTGTCTGGTTTCCAGATGGATCCCCGCAAACTGGAGGCAGTCTTACAGTGGCCATTGCCCAAGGGCCTTAAAGCTACTCAACGCTTTATAGGGTTTGCGAATTACTACCGCAAATTCATAAAGGGATTTTCCTCCGTGATTTCCCCTATAACCAATTTAACAAAAAAAGGAGCAAATTGTATATCTTGGCCCAAAGAAGCAAGAGAGGCATTTGAACGGTTAAAATCTTTATTTTCCTCAGCACCTGTCCTGACCCATCCTGATCCAACCAAACCGTTTATCCTAGAGGTAGATGCGTCAGAGACAGGAGTTGGAGCCATTCTGTCTCAGAGAGAAAGTCCTGATACGCCTTTACATCCCTGTGGATTTTACTCTCGCAAACTCACACCTGCCGAGAAGAATTATGACATAGGGAATAGGGAACTTTTGGCCATTGTACTTGCCCTTAAAGAATGGAGGCATCTCTTGGAAGGTTCCAAAGAGCCACTTCTGATCTTTACTGATCATAAGAATTTGGCTTATATTGGGGACGCTAAGAGACTATCCTCTCGTCAGGCTAGATGGTCATTGTTCCTCTCCCGATTCAATTTCGTAATTACGTATAGGCCTGGTACTAAAAACACCAAGGCAGATGCACTTTCTAGGCAGTTTGAGACAGAGGAAGTTCCGGAACAAGAGGTATATCCTATTATACCTCCTGAATGCCTCATTGCCACTACAGTTTCCGAAGTGTCTTCTCCACTCCTCGGTGCCATAATAGCAGATCAAACTCGGGCACCTGTGGGAAAGCCTCCGGACAAACTGTATGTGTCACCTCAGTTCCGAAAGAAGGTACTAGATATGTTCCATGACAACCTCACAGCGGGCCATCCTGGAGTCCATAAAACTCTCTCTGCCATCTCCAGGAGGTTTTGGTGGCCTGCTCTTAGGAACGATATCAAAGATTACGTTGGGGCATGTCAAATATGTGCCGTTTCTAAAGTACCTCCTAGATCGCCTCCTGGACTGCTACAACCACTGCCCATACCTAGTGCTCCATGGACCCACTTGGCCATGGATTTCATTGTGGATCTACCCAGTTCAAACGGGTTTAATACAGTCCTTATGGTTATTGATAGATTCACGAAGATGGCACATTTTGTCCCACTTAAAAAATTACCATCTGCTCAAGATCTAGTTCAAATATTCTTGAGAGAAATCTTTCGGTTCCACGGGGTACCCAAAAACATAGTATCTGACAGAGGCACCCAGTTTGTCTCTAGGTTCTGGCGTTCCTTCTGTAAAAATTGGGCATCAAACTCTCCTTTTCATCAGCATATCACCCTCAAACAAATGGAGCAGCAGAGAGGGCGAATCAGTCTTTAGAAGCCTATTTACGTTGCTTTATAAATGCCAATCAGTCTAACTGGTATGAACTCTTACCCATGGCTGAGTTCGCCAGGAACAACGCCACTCATGAATCTTCTAATCATAGTCCATTCTTTGTAAATCAGGGATATCACCCCGCTGTTTTTCCTTCTGAATTCTCAGACACGGAAATCCCTGCTTTGAACACCCGTTTAGAATCTATTCATGATACCTGGGATTCCGTCCATTCAGCTCTGCAAAAAGCCTCATTACGAGCAAATGTCCAAGCTGACAAAAAACGGGGCGCTAATCCTGTCTATCTTCCGGGTGACAGGGTGTGGCTCTCCACAAAACATATCAAGCTCAAGGTCCCGTCCATGAAATTTGCCCCTCGATACATAGGTCCCTTTCGAGTTACCCAACGTATTAATCCAGTGACCTATTCTTTGGCACTACCGGCTCATATGAGAATTGCAAATACTTTCCATGTGTCTCTGCTCAAGCCCCTTACTTGCAATCGCTACACCAAGTTATCCACTCCTCCTCCGCCCTTGGTAGTAGGTGATCAAGAAGAATATGAAGTCCGTTCTATCATAGACTCCAAGTTATCCAGAGGAGTCTTGTCCTATCTCGTTGACTGGAAGGGTTATGGCCCCGAGGAACGTTGTTGGGTTCCTGCTGACCAGGTCCATGCGCCCCGTCTTATCCGGTCATTTCACAACCGCTTTCCTCTTAAGCCGGGTCCTTCCCGCCCGGTGCGCGGTCTTCGAGTGGGGGGTACTGTTGCGGTCACCGGGCCGCCGAGCCTCACGGCCGTGCCCGACCGGCACGACCGTACCGACTACACGAGCTTACCTGCTCGTCGGCGAGCCGGGAACCGCGCAGTCACTACTTCCGGGCATCACGCCCGAATCCAATATGGCGCCGACCACGTGGTCGCGTCTACGGATAGCCCCGCCCCCGAGAGTTATACCAACGTGTGTGTGACGTCACGACGTCAACGCACACGCACGTTTTGGGGTCAGAGGTCGCCCTCTGACCAATCATAGCCTAGAGAGGGGTATTTAAACCCCTAGCTTTTCCCAGAACTTTGCCCTGTCGTGGTTTCAGTTTCCTGGTTTCCCGAGAGTGCTATTTCCGTGTTTCTGATTTCCTGGTATCCTGATCCTTGGCGTTTCCCTGATTATTCTGATCTCTGGTTTCCCTGACTTGGCTTGTTTAATCGGTATTGAGTATTTTCTGGCTTCCTTGACCTCGGCTTTCCCTTTGACCATTACGTCTCTAGCGTATTAGTCCGGCCATTCTAAGGTCCGGTTTACGCTCTATCCTGTTATTTTCCTTTTCTTACTTATGTAAATATTTACATAGTTTCTGCGTGCTGAACCACATAGTTAGTCGTGACAGGTTTCTTAGTTTTCAGTTATATTGAGAAAATGCATTTATACAGTATTATATGTTTAAAACAAATGTATAAATAAATCAAGAGAAGAGTTAAAGAGAGAGCTATTTATGCTGGAAAATTATTTATTAGCACTGGTAAATGTTTCTCTCTTACTCAGCTTAGGTTCTAGAGCAGAAAGAACATTTAAAGGGACACTATAGTCACCAAAACAACTGCAGCTTATTGAATTTGTTCTGGTGAGTAGAATCATTACCTTCAGGCTTTTTGCTGTAAACGCGGTCTTTTCAGAGAAAATGCAGTATTTACATTACAGCCTAGGGATGACTCCACTGGCCACTCCTTAGATGGCTGCTAGAGATCCTTCCTGGGGTAGATTAGAGGCATCTGATGGAATATGCTATAAAGAAGCATGGAGGGTGGTGAGTCAGTGATATCAACATTTTTTAAATGTTTGTTCAGGGAAGCCAAAGTGCAGGTATGAGTCTGGAGAAACAAGGAATGCAAAGGAAGTTTAGAATTCACAAATATGCTTTTCTATAGGGAATGAGGGGGGTGCAAGAATTTGGTTTGGGCTCCCCATAGTACAAGGGTGGCCAAAAGGTATTCATCCTTTGCCAATCCTTATTAGGTTGTATTTGTGAGCGGTTTGTGTGCCTGAATAAAGGCATGTTTTTGTATGGAGTATGTGTGTGTGTGAATGTAAGGGTGTATATGTTTGTTCAGTTGCCATCGGAATGAATAGTGTACTTCTTTGTAATGTTTGCATTTGAATGCATAGGTGTATTTGTATGCAGTTTTGGCTTTTAAACATAGATGTCCCTTTGTGTGTAGTGTTGGTATTTGAGTGCAGGAGTATTTGTATATAATTCTCACAATAAAATGCAGGGCATGTTTGTATGTAATGTTTGCGTTTGATTGCAAGAGCATGTTTGGATATAATGTTGGCTTTTAAGTGCAGGTGTACATGTGTGTTTAGTATTAATGTTTGAATTAAGTGGTGTGTTTGTATATACTTTTGGCTTTTGACTGCAGAGGTTTGTTTGTAATGTTTGCGTTTGATTGCAAGGGTGTATTTGCATGTAGTGTTGTTGTTTGATTGCTGGGATGAATGCATGCATGATGCATACATACATACTTACACAGATAAACATACAGATTGACATATACACACAAAGACAAACACATACAAAACACACTGACACAGTTATACACACACTGACGCATATGCATGTGGGTGTACAGTTTTGCTCAAAAGTTTGCATACCCTTGGAGAATTGGTAATATATGTACCAATTTTAAAGAAAACCTGAGTGAGCAGGCAAAACACATTTTTTATTTCTTATGTGATTCATATTCAACTGAAGGTTATAACAACAAAACATGGCAACAAAGAAAAAAAAGAAATGACCCCTGTTCAAAAGTCTGCATACCCTTAGTTCACAATACTGTGTACTGCCTGCTATAGCATCAATGACAGCGTGTAGTCTTTTGTAATAGTTGTCTATGAGGCCCCTAATTCTTGCATGTGGCATAGCTGCCCATTCCTCTTGGCAAAATGCCTCCAGGTCATGCAAAGTCTTTGGTTGTCTTGCATGAACCGCACGTTTGAGATCTCCCCAGGGTGGCTGGATGATATTAAGGTCAGGGGACTGTGATGGCCACTCCAGAATATTCACCTTTTTCTGCTGTAACAACTGGAGGGTCAACTTGGCCTTGAGCTTAGGGTCATTGTCATGCTGGAAAGTCCAAGAGTGTCCCATGCGCATCCCTCTTGCAGAAGAATACAAATTATCTGCCAGTATTTTCTGATAACATGCTTCACCATGGGAATGGTATTCTTTTCACTATAGGCCTTGTTGATCCCTCCCCAAACATAGCGATTATGATTACAGTGTGCCAGAAGCTATGAGATGTGTCAGGCTGTTGTCGGGTATATTGTAACCGGGCTTTTTTGTGCCATTATTGCAGTAAAGGCTTCTTTCTGGCAACTCGACCATGCAGCTCATTTTTGTTCAAGTATCGTTGTATTTTGCTCCTTGAAACAACCACACTGTCTTTTTCCAGAGCAGCCTGTATTTCTCCTCAGGTTACCTGTGGGTTTTTCTTTGTATCCCAAACAATTCTTCTGGCAGTTCTGGCTGAAATCATTCTTGGTCTACCTGACCTTGGCTTGGTATCAAGAGATCCTTGAAGTTTACACTTCTTAATAAGTGATTAAACAGTACTGACTGGCATTTGGATAACTTTTTATATCCTTTTCCATCTTTATAAAGTTCCACTACCTTGTTACGCAGGTCTTTTGACAGTTCTTCTACGCTCCCCATGGCTCAGTATCTAGCCTGCTCAGTGCATCCATGTGAAAGCTTACAAACTCATTGACTAATTTATACACAGATACAGGTGTGGGAAATTAACCTGTAATTGACGTTTTAACGTGTGTGTCACCTTGTGTGTCTGTAAAAAGACCAAACATTCAAGGGTATGTAAACTTTTGATCAGAGCTAAATGGGTGATTTCTGTTATCATTATGATTTAAAAAGCAGCCAAACAGCTATGTGATTATAAATGGCTTTGTATGATCACTATCCTTCAATAACATACATTTTTTTTGCATGATCAGTCATATTTTCAAAATAAATTGCAATTTTACTTTCTATGATTTAAAAAATAATAATTATTTTACAGAAGGAGAACTGCCGCCCAGATGGCAGAGAACTAAGTCAATTTAGGACGACAACAATAAATGTTGGTAAGTATTTTTTTTTTTTCAATTCTTTATTTTACTTGTGCATAGAGTAACAGATTTTTGCAGCACCACAACAGCGGGTACAATAACAATATGGCAGTAGCAATTTATAACATGGCAGATAAGACAGCACATTTTATATTTAGTGATGGTAGTGGTCCAGAAGTTTGTAGGTGAATTACAGTGTTACAAGGTTACATCTGTATGTTGTAAACGTAGGCATGTAGGGAACATGTGGTGTAGTGCCCAATATGTTTATAAACCAGCCCTTACAGGATGAGCTGTCCCGTCGTAAGGTAAATGTGTTATCTGATTGACACAGGTAGCTAAATCTAATGGGAAATGGAGGATTGGGCTAGAGGATGTTAGTGTGGTACCTTAGTCGTGTTTCTTCTGGGGTTTTGGTGGTCTGCTTGCTAGTCTAGCTTGTGGGGTTCCGGCCCAGGTGTGTTGTGTGTGTGCCTTAGATCCCCCGATTCGCGGGGTGGTATATGGGGGAGGATAAGCAAGTGTCGGTATCAGACGGTCCCGTAGGGGTGAGTGTGTGTAGTGGCTGAACAAGTGGTTGGGCCTCTGAGGTCGTTTGTATAGTAGCGTCAGGAGCATGTGAATATAGCTATGTGGAAGCGGTCAGCGTGTGTTACAAGAAAACATTAAACAAGATTGCCTATGGGGGTAATTCCAAATGCATTGACATACGTAATGGCAGATGGTGTAATATTTTGAACAGTTGTGGTATCATTAAACTAGAAACCTTATACAGTCGAGGTCTTATTCAAGTGACAGTGTCCTGTTCCCCTCCGAGAATGAAAGGAGGTATGTTGTCAACGTCCCATACTCTTTGGGGTAGTGTCGCCGGGTCTGGCACAGGCAGGCCTAGGGCTTGTAAGAATTGCGGGCTCTCGGAAGGGTTGGTAGCCTTGAAGGTTTTTCCCTCTTTGGTGCACAGCAGTGCTCTTGAGTTAGTCCATCTATAAGGAAGGCCAGCGATTTGCAGGGGCTGCGTGATGGGGCGCATTGTTTTCCGCCACAGGAGTGTGGCTTTACTTAGATCCTGATAGAATGTGAGTGGGTCTCGAATTGGAATGGGGTTTTCCCCCCGCAGTGCCTGTAGTAATCGTTGTTTATCCGCAAAGGATCGACAGCAGAGTATAACATCCCTAGGCTGGGAGTTTGGCGTTTGCAAGGGTGTTGCGATGCGGTATAGTCCGTCATAGGCGAACTGTTTAGCATGCTTGGTTGGGAGGATGGCTGCGGTGAGTCGCCTGATGAGGTGAGAGAGTTCTTCTGCTGTTACGGTGTCCTCTACTCCTGTTATCTTGATGTTATTTTGTCTGCTTTTATCTTCCAATGCATTCATTCTGGCTGCTATTTGGGAGTGAGAGGTTTGTAGCTGCGTTATAGATTCCCCTTGGGTGGCCATGTTTTGCTTTATGTCAGCTGAGTCCTCCTCAGATACTCGGAGGCGTTCCGTTATAGCTTGCATCTCTGCTTTAATCCCTTAAGGACCAAACTTCTGGAATAAAAGGGAATCATGACATGTCACACATGTCATGTGTCCTTAAGGGGTTAACCAGGTTGAGTTCTGCAAAGAACATGTCCTGGAAGTGTGCCAGGAGATCATGGATGTCCCGTTTTGTCACAGGTGGTTCAATTTCAGGCATAGCCTGTGCTCCATTCCCAGGTACCTTATCCACCAGTGGGTCAGTTGTAGTTTCCTGCCGGGGGGATGAAGGCTCCCGCGTGCGGGGCGTCGAGGCCAGCATCTGGCTGATATAGTGGTTTGAGGCAGCTGTGGCCGGGGCCGTTTTTTCTGATTTGCGGCCCATCAAGGGTTCGGGTATGCCCCAAGATATGTCGGCCGCTTGTGAGTGTGTGTCCCAGTAGTCTCCGTCCCACGAGGTAATACGTGACTACCGCGGGAGTCCCGCTCGGTAGGCCCTAAGCACTTTGCGCCGGATTTTCGTGCCCGACGGGCATAAAAAAGGCATCCACAGGTCTGGTGTGCGGACCCCAATGCAAGGATCGCTGTTACGGCTCTGGATTTATGGCGTTACGCCGATTATGGGCGATTTCTTGGGCGATGATCGAGGAGCTGGGTGAAATGGCGTCTGCTCCTGAACGCCGTTCGGTAAGTATTTTTATAGTGTGATAGAACTGTTACAGAAAGGAATGGGCAATGACAACCATTTTTCACAAGGTCTAATATCATCTCCTTTTGTTCAGTACTGCGATGATTAAATGGATGCAAATTATGACCTTTGCATTAGTTTGATGGCCCACTGTTAAATTCTAGAATTGCCTAATTCTACACTTGCAATATGATGCGCAATAAAACTAATATACCCTGGGCATTTTCTGGGGATTCGGTGAGTGTTACATGCCTGTTCTTCATAGTATGGAGAGCCAATTTTGGAACACGACACAATGGGTAAGACCCACTGATTCAAATAGAGGGTTTGGAGACTATGTTTGAGAAGTGCATTAATAATAATAACAATACCTTGCTTTGTCTGATCTATTCATAGATATTGTTTAACCCCTTAAGGACAGAAGACATTGTCCAAATTCTGAACCAAAACAAAACCTAGAATTTGTACCATGTGCTTGTTTCATTTAACTGTAGTTTAAGGGTTTCTCTTTGAGTGTCTCTGTACTTTATTATATATTATATATTATGTATAGCTAAGACAACGGTAAGTCTAAATAAAATGTTAAAAACAGATTTTTACATTTTTGCTTGTAATAATTTTTACACACCCAGTGCAACTAAATAGTAGCTGGAAATAAGATTCAGGTATAAGTCCAGATTGTTCAATACCTAAAATATCTAGGATCTAAATACATTTTTAGTAGTTAACACTAATACTATACCAACTCTACCCATAATCCTATGCTTACACTAATGCTAACTGTATACTTAACCTATCCCTAACTTTAAAACTGCATTAAACCTTACCTAACACTAACCCTACAAACTAACCTTCAGGAAATTCTCTGCTAATGTCAGTACTGATACCATCAGATTGGTTTCCTAGTTAAAGCAGAGAGTGGTATGTTGCTACAATCTACTAGACGTTTTCAGTATTGCAGGGAGAGTTTCCTGTAATACTGAAATCAAGCCTGATTTTCCAGGCGATTTCACTATGGTACCTATAGTGCTTAGTAGCTATCAAGGCCAGCTCCAATCACAATCGGACTTAAGGTATGTAGGGAGACCCTGTCGGGGTCTGTAGAGACTTAGGGGGGGGGGTCTCCCTTCAGTGTCTGCAAGCTGTAAATTACTGCAAATGAGGGCAGTCTGCTCCGCTGTGTTTTTTTTCAGAGAATTTAAAAGACTATATGCTATTGCCGCCTAGCTATTGATGCCTGGACTCCATGTTGTTTGCACGGATATAACCCTGCTCACACAAAAGGCTGGGTCAATACGTCTTGACATTGTTAAAGCCAAACATAGTTGGTATATATTCTGGCTCCATATTTCACTTATTATTATTATTATTATTATTATTATGTTATTTATATAGCGCCATCAAGTTCCGCAGCGCTTTACAATGGGTGGATGGACAGACATCTACTGATTGTGTGATTATAGTGACCACAAGGCAAATGTACCTCCGCATAATATGTGCAAGATTTCTAAATCAAGTTAACGTAATTTTTAAAAATGCAGGTGGCCTATACAAAGGTTAGTTGTATATGGTTTTCTTTAAATATTTTTTAATTTTATTATTTAATGTCGAGGGAACATAGGGCAAAAAGCACCAGTACTGAATATACTAAAGCATACCGTGAATATTCCACATCTTCCTTAGTTTGTTACATTTCTCTATATATTAAATCATATCTAATCTGTCCATCTAGGCTTTGAACAGAATCCTGTATAAGTTAATTTGGGTTAGGATATTAGTTCTCCAACCATAGAGCGTTTTCCCATTTATTATACTGAAGCATACAGGTTTAAGAATTTAAAAGGATACTATAGTCATCAAAACAACTACAGCATAATGTAGTTGTTCTGGTGATTTATAGTATGTCCTTGCAGGCATTTTCATGTAAACACTGCCTGGGTCACGTTAAAGGGACACTATAGTCACCTGACCAACTTTAGCTTAATTAAGCAGTTTTGGTGTATAGAACATGCCCCTGCAGCCTCACTGCTCAATCCTCTGCCATTTAGGAGTTAAATCCCTTTGTTTATGAACTCTAGTCACACCTCCCTGCACGTGACTTGCACAGTCTTCCATAAACACTTCCTGTAAAGAGAGCCCTATTTAGGCTTTCTTTATTGCAAGTTCTGTTTAATTAAGATTTTCTTATCCCCTGCTATGTTAATAGCTTGCTAGACCCTGCAAGAGCCTCCTGTATGTGATTAAAGTTCAATTTAGAGATTGAGATACAATTATTTAAGGTAAATTACATCTGTTTGAAAGTGCAACCAGTTTTTTTTCGTGCAGGCTCTGTCAATCATAGCCAGGGGAGGTGTGGCTAGGGCTGTATAAACAGAAACAAAGTGATTTAACTCCTAAATGACAGTGAATTGAGCAGTGAAATTGCAGGGGAATGATCTATACACTAAAACTGCTTTATTTATCTAAAGTAATTTAGGTGACTATAGTATTCCTTTAAAGGACCACTATAGTGCCAGGAAAACATACTCGTTTTCCTGGCACTATAGTGCCCTGAGGGTGCCCCCACCCTCAGGGACCCCCTCCCGCCGGGCTATGGGGAGAGGAAAGGGGTTAAAACTTACCTTTCTCCAGCGCCGGGCAGGGAGCTCTTCTCCTCCGATCCTCCTCCTCTCCTCCCATTCGGCTGAATGCGCACGCGCGGCAAGAGCTGCACGCGCATTCAGCCGGTCTCATAGGAAAGCATTATCAATGCTTTCCTATGGACGCTTGTGTGCTCTCACTGTGATTTTCACAGTGAGAATCACGCAAGCGCTTCTAGCGGCTGTCAGCGAGACAGCCACTAGAGGCTTTGAGGGCTGGATTAACCCATTTATAAACATAGCAGTTTCTCTGAAACTGCTATGTTTATAAAAAAAAAAATGGGTTAACCCTAGCTGGACCTGGCACCCAGACCACTTCATTAAGCTGAAGTGGTCTGGGTGCCTAGAGTGGTCCTTTAAGCTTCTCCACACTCTGCATGAAGATGCTGAACATTGGTTCAATGCATCTCTATGAGGAGATGCTGATTGGCCAGGGTGATGTTTGGCTCCTCCCACCTCCTTGGCTGAGATCATCAATACAGATGATGTCAGCCAAGATGGAGGTTGTGGATGGGTCCACCCATTAGGCACTGAAATAAATGTGAGTTTTCTAGTTATGTAAGGGGGGTACGGACATCTAAACACTATAGAGTCATGTATGTGTTCCTGGCCCTATAGTGTTGTTTTTTAAGGCCAAAGTAGAAAGGCTTGCGTTTCCTCCAGGTGAATACATTTTGTACTAAGTACCTTTAACACTAAGCTAAAACACATTTGTGGTTTCCAGAATATGCTTTGATCTCTCTAGATTTTAAACCTTTTATTGTTCATGTTTGTATGAAGCTGTCCTGTTTTGATGTATTAAATTTAATTATAGGTTCGATCACCACAGCAGATGGCTCTGCTTTAGTGAAGCTTGGGAACTGCACTGTAATATGTGGCATAAAAGCGGTAAATAACTATTTTTCATTTATAAATTTTGTGTGTGTGTGTGTGAAACAGTTTGTACTGTGAAACTAAAGAGTTGGCCTTATTTACTTCTTCAGAGACACATCTTTTGAGCATGGAGTTGGCAATCATAGAAGACTGGTCTTTGGTTGTTTTTATCACCATTATATGACTATTATTATTTTTAAACTGGGTTTCTTCCAACAAAATTAATTAAAATTAAACCTCCTAGAAACTGAAGTATTATTGCAGATTTCCAGCTGCTTTGTAGGTTCTGTTTGTAAAAGGTAAATTAACATGAGAATGTAATATGCTATTGACATTATTAGCTGTTTTTCTTTTTTTTCTTCAAACTTTTTATGTTTTTTTTTTTTTTTTTGCAGGAATTTGCAAACCCCCTTGCAGATGCTCCAGATAAGGGCTATATAGGTATGTAAATAATAGTGTGTAAGAATACGTGCCAGATTGGTCACCAAGTCACATGTATTAACAAAGGATCTACAAATGCTAGGCCTAAACAGAAGAGATCGAGATTCTTTTTGGCTTAAGATTTGTAAATTCCTTTGTCAACCCCCCACAATTATCAGTTTAGTGAACAACCCTGACTCGCTGAAATTTTAGCAACTATTTGTCAGGTGTGAAAAATAAAATGAAAAATAGAATTCCACACAACTTTATCCTACACCTGGGTGCCTCCATCTTCACTCTATGTCAATCATTGTTATAAGATCTATCCTTTGCACCTGGTGGTCAGCATAGAGAAAGCATTAAAAGAACACAAATTAAACAATGTTTCTGTTGCTCCTTCTCAGTTGCAATCTTTGTCCAGGCTTTGCCTTGTCTGTACTCGAATATGGTCTACTTTTCTAAATCCTTAATCCCGTAAGGACCAAACTTCTGGAATAAAAGGGAATCATGACATGTCACACATGTCATGTGTCCTTAAGGGGTTAAAGGAACACTATAGTCACCTAAATTACTTTCGCTAAATAAAGCCGTTTTAGTGTATAGATCATTCCCCTGCAATTTCACTGCTCAATTCACTGTCATTTAGGAGTTAAATCACTTTGTTTCTGTTTATGCAGCCCTAGCCACACCTCCCCTGGCTATGATTGACAGAGCCTGCATGAAAAAAAAAACTGGTTTCACTTTTAAACAGATGTAAATTACCTTAAATAATTGTATCTCAATCTCTAAATTGAACTTTAATCACATACAGGAGGCTCTTGCAGGGTCTAGCAAGCTATTAACATAGCATTGGATAAGAAAATCTTAATTAAACAGAACTTGCAATACAGAAAGCCTAAATAGGGCTCTCTTTACAGGAAGTGTTTATGGAAGGCTGTCCAAGTCACATGCAGGGAGGTGTGACTAGGGTTCATAAACAAAGGGATTTAACTCCTAGATGGCAGAGGATTGAGCAGTGAGGCTGCAGGGGCATGTTCTATACACCAAAACTGCTTCATTAAGCTAAAGTTGTTCAGGTGACTATAGTGCCTCTTTAATAAAAAGTTAAACAAGGGATGCCAGGGATACAGTGCTGTATTTAACATTGAAACATTAAGTGCGAAAGGGACAGTGCACCTAGATCTCTTCAGTTAGCTGAATTAGTCTGGGTGTCTATAGTGTCCCTTTGACACAAGTTATATATTGTTTTCTTTCTTTTTTCTTTTTTTAATTCAGTGGTGTAATTCCAGAGAAGTGACTGTCCCCTCTTTAGTTACTATTATTGTTTACATTCCCCTTGTTACTTACCTGGTATATAATCCACTTATTAAATATAACACATATAATCTCCTTTAAGCCTTAAAACAAGCAAATGGCACGGCTGGATGCTGGCATGTTTGTTATCCAGATATAGGGAGTGCAAGCACTGATACCAAATACTTTATAAAATTGACCTACTTTCCTTAGATCAAGGCCACGTGTGTGGGTACTTATTGGGTTAACCCATTTTCCCAATTTAAAACAATGACTCCCCTGCTCCAATGCCCTATTTAGACACAAGTCTGGAGAATAGCTTTGCGATCTTTTGTTCAGAATGATCAGAACGTTCTATTCTGTTCCCAGTGAATGATGATTTCTTTCTGTTCTGATCATGGAGACTACAAAGGGGGTGGATGGAATAGAATATTTTTTTCTCCTAATAAAAAACTACTTTTCGAATTGCGCCTGATTTACTTTCCGTTAGTACTGGATAGGGATTTGTCATTTTGAAATTAACCCTGTCCTAATAATGGCCTCTACTTAATAAGCTTTCTAAATGATCAAATACCATTAGAGAAAACGTTCCAAATAATTTACCTACATCATTAAGGTCTGTAGAATTTTTTTGTAGAGAACTCATTTGGAAATCGTATTAAACGAAAGCCGATGTTCCTATTTGTTATACGCCGTGTTTTGTTTGCACGTAGAAATCGATATATTCTAGTTTTGTGGCGTAGAATAATTTAGTTCAGGGGTAGATGACCTTCAGCACTCCAGATGTGATCTGCATGTCTTATAATGTGCTTACATGTTACAGCCATAAAGCTCAGGGGTGAAAATGTTCATCACATCTGGAATGCCAAAGCTAGCCTATCCCTGGTTTAGTTTGTGATCCTTTTTTTATTTTAATTTTATTTTTTTTCAAATCTGACTTCATGTAAACTAATGATCATGGCAAATAATGATCACTTGTTTAGAGCAGTATGTGCAAAAACAAAACGGTTCACAAAACAATGTGAGTGAATTGCCCACCAGGATGTATAACAAAAGCTTGTTGGCTTAAACCATGAGATGACAAAATGTTGAATTTCAGCTGTTCTAGAACTAGAACCATCATGATTCCAGCTGTTCTAGAACTACCGTGATTCTCTGCCAAGGCTGGGAGTTTGGTCATCCTGGTTTAATTCAATTGCCCCAAATGTTGTAGTTTGTGTTTCCCATGAAGTATAATCACCTGGTTGGGCATCCTTGGGAACATAATTTAGTACAGCTGGTCAGCCTGTCAAAAATCCTGTTTTGCGTGCCCTACAGTATTCAGAGATTTAAAGGAAATGTAGAGATATTTATTTTAATTTGAAACAAGATAAAACTGCTTTTGGTTGTTAATGATCACAGTGCCAACACAGCTGCATGTGTATTTTCAGTTCCCAATGTAGACCTCACACCCTTGTGTTCTTCACGTTTCCGCCCTGGTCCCCCAGGAGATGAAGCCCAAATGGCTAGTCAGTTCGTTGCAGATGTTATTGACAAGTAAGATACTTTTATACATATATTGTGGATGCAAGTTGAGGTGAGTGCTGTCTTTTTCTGCTTTTTTTTCCCCTCAGTTTGTCTATATAAATAGTGAGAGATTGTATGTATTTGTTTATTGCAGTCAGAAAAAAACTATTCAAATTCCATAACATACAATATGTTTCTGTCCAGTTCACAGATGATCCTAAAAGAAGACTTATGCATTACTAGTGGCAAGGTACGGGTACAAAAAATATATATATTTGACTTCTCCACTTTTTATGATGTGTTCTCCTACGCTGTTTTAAAGGAACAGTTCATTGGAAAAAAAATGAAAGTTTATTTATGTAACAATTTAATAGATATACCCCCATTGAAAACGCACATGGATTTGTTGATGCATTTTTTTTTTTTTACTAGGGATATATCTAAAAACGGCTTGGAAAAGCTGTAGCTCTCATCTGAAGCCTTTGCAAGTCCCCCCTCCCACACCTCCTTTTGGAGCCCAGAATTCCTGCGGCTGTCCAATTACAGACTTCCTGATGCAGCTCAATAAAAGGTCTTTGCAAGCGCCATTGCCTGCCTCATGAGTTTAGCTCTTCTGAGCTTAACTACCGGGAAGTAATAGGACCTGTTGTCTAATTGACAACCTGGGGGTGTAAACAGGTTTATTTAGAAAAGTGGCAATTTCTATTGAAATCTGCAATTTTTGTAAACTGAAAAAAGAGGACACATAAAACATTTCAGCAAGCTAGAGTGCTTTAGGTGTTTTGGAATGTTATTCTAAAGGAACGCGCCGAGCACCATAACCACTTGATTGGAGTGAAGTTATCGTGCCAGAAGGTCCCTGGCAATGACTTGCCTTTAGGAGTTAAACTGTTCATGAAGTCCAGTGTCTAGCACCCAATTGCTTGACACCCTGTCGTCCCACTGCTTAATTTCTTGAAAGAGGAAGCCTCAGACGGGTGCCACTGATTGTCTGAGAGTGTCGGCTGACTTTCTAAGCCAATCAGTAGGCTCCCCATTCACAATGCGAATTAAGAATTGTATAAATGGATACTGGACTTTGGGGTTAAACCACTTGTTTAAAATTTTAAAGGTTTGCAAGCTCCATGGACTTCCTGGCACCATAGTTATTGAATAGCAGTGACGTTATTATGCTGCCCATAGTGTTTAACCCCTTAAGGACACATGACGTGTGTGACACGTCATGATTCCCTTTTATTCCAGAAGTTTGGTCCTTAAGGGGTTAAATGTCTTGCATGCCCTGGTTGCGTCCCACATAGATTGAATGCTTAATGCAGGGAATTATTTGGGAGCCCCTTAATGTGGACTAGAATCCATTTTTCTTTGTGATCATGTTTAATCCCAAAGACAACTAAAATGTGCTTCACTGGTCTTTTTTTAAATGTGGCCATAGGACATAACAAAAAACGAAAATATGTTGTTCTTTGTGGTGGTTTGAACAATAACATTAATTTGTTTAATATTACATTGGTGGGACTCTATGTCCTTAAATGAAAATTGCATTCTCTTACTTCCAGATGATCCTCCAAAACTGGATCCAGCAGTTTTACGTGCTTATTTTCCCCCTATTGCATAGTGAATGAGTCATTTGGGGACATGTGTGATTGAGCGTAGCGAGTGAATGAAATCACTTTACCTAAAAAGACCTTTGCTGCATCAGTGACCACATTTGCTTTCTTTGTTTCCATAGCTGGTATGGGTTCTCTACTGTGACCTCATATGTCTAGATTATGACGGCAATCTTCTCGACGCTTGTGTCTGTGCATTGGTTGCAGCTTTAAAAAATGGTAAGTCCTGCCAGTATCTAGCCAACTGCATACACTGTGGCATAATACTAAAACCAATATCTCCAGTGTAAGTTAGAATGATCAGTCGGTACTTGACAATTAAAAGGTTCGCTAGCTTTTCTTATGCAAAAGTCTAGTGCACTAGTAGTTTATACAAAAGAAAAGGGGTTTCTGCGCACACTTTGGATGTTTGGATATTTGATGTACTCTGCAAAATAAACAGCTTACATAGGGCAATATATAAAATCCCAATATTTCTTAGAGCAAATAAATAGAAGCACTCACACTTTAGAGAGCCATATCAGTCGGCTCTCTACTTTAAAGGCACATCAGATGATCTTTGTAAAGTGATTTGTGCAGGTAGGTCCCACCAGAAACGGACAGCAAATTTCGTCTGCAAGAAAGGGCAGAAGTCTTGAGCAGCTGCCTGCAGGAACTCTGGAACCAAAGGGAAAATGGAAAAATGGTTTTCCATTTTCCCTTTGGTTCCAGAGTTCCTGCAGGCAGCTGCTCAAGACTTCTGCCCTTTCTTGCAGACGAAATTTGCTGTCCGTTTCTGGTGGGACCTACCTGCACAAATCACTTTACAAAGATCATCTGATGTGCCTTTAAAGTAGAGAGCCGACTGATATGGCTCTCTAAAGTGTGAGTGCTTCTATTTATTTGCTCTAAGAAATATTGGGATTTTATATATTGCCCTATGTAAGCTGTTTATTTTGCAGAGTACATCAAATATCCAAACATCCAAAGTGTGCGCAGAAACCCCTTTTCTTTTGTCTAAAATTTCATATGCAAGTGTTTTTAGGTGACTAAAACACGGGTTTGGTTTTTAGACGCACTAGGATTTTATGTGCATATTGCTTAGCGCCATTTCACCTTAAAAGTTTGTGTGTGTGTACTAGTAGTTTATAGTTGAATATAGATATAGTAATCCTCTCTCCTTCTCTGATCTTTTACCCTAGCACATTGTTACAACCCCTTTTTTCGTAGATACCATCATCTTGGAATTCCATGATACCTTGTGCTCATGAACTGATTTCTAGTTGAAATGAAGAACGATTTGCAGTAATTCAGTGATGTGCAGGATCAATGGCTTCCAACAATTCACTATAAACTGCAGCGTAGTTTAGATATGCATGAAATGCACAATGCATTTAGATAAGGAATTATAATGTTTATTTGTCCAACTATTCCAAAAACCAGGAAGTACAGATTATATTATTATATCAGTCACTACGGCTGGGAAACCAGTCATGCACATCCTTCCTATGGTCTTTCAAAAGTCAGACAAGCTTTTTTTTTTTTTTTTAGTTTTATCTTTTGAACACATTTAAAATGTTATACAAGGAAATCTGCTACTTGTTGCTTTTAGAATCTGTTAAATGTTCTGAAACAATATTGCTTTCAGACTAGTCCTATTTCTACACCTGGATGTCTGGTGTAGAAAGTCACAGCTTGTGCTTTTTATGTGGAGAACCAGAGGGAACATTTTAATTAGTTAAGTTTGGTCAAAATAATCCATTTTCTGCTTTGGATATTCTCTGAGACGTTGTTGGTCTCTTTTTACAGTGCGACTGGCATCTGTTAAAATAAACGAAGATACTGGTTTAGCAGAAGTTGATTTTGAAACAACTAACCCTTTGAAAATCCTGAAACATCCTATTTCTACATCATTTGCTGTTTTTGATGGGTGAGTATGACACATGAACGGGAAAAAAATGCTTACTCAAAACTTTTTGTTTATATTCGAATTATCATAAAATCTGTCAAGGTGGAAACTAATCTTTTAATGAGACCTTCTTTAATGTGCATACTAATCATCATGTTTGCAGGGCAGTCTTTGGACTTAAAAAGTGCTCAGTCCCAGAGTCCAATGCGTGCACATTCCTTGGCAGCCACACAATTTATTTTAATTTTATAAAGTGAATATTAAAATGCTCAATCACGTGTCATTTCTATTTATCAACCAAAGGAAAACGAAACGAGTAGTGTGTTGGATGTGAGGTTGTGTATATTTATGATGGCTGTATGTGGCAGGCTGTGTGTGATTTGTGTAGGTAACTACCTTGTGGTCCAGTGGCAGCTTTGATTGTGGTCATGCTCCCTGGTGGTTCCGTGGACATACAGTGACTGATGGACTGATTATTCCAAATATACTTCATTATTATCAACTATTAGTCCTTGATCAGTTCCCCTCATTTCCATTGAGACATTTAAACTGTGTCAATATGAAGGATTCTGTGATATCTCCAGCTAGAATATGAAATCTCCTATCGACTGACTCCAAAACCACACTCTCTGACATCTGTCCATTACCTGGAGTTTAGGAAAAACCCAAAAAGAGAGTATGATATTTGTATTTCATCTCTACTAACTTTCCATTTCTTGATCATGAACATATACCTGACCAGTCACAATGCAGGTATTGGAAAGTCCTTGTTTAATAAAATCATGTTTCTTACCTTCAAAGGATAACATTGCCCTATTAGGAGGGTTATTTATTTTGGTTTTTTTAAACTTAGATGTTTTCTTTCCATATCGACAAACTTACAAAACGATACCCCATAAACATAGTAATTGAAAAGGGTTGATCACTGCAATCCAGAATGCTACCTATAAAACACCCGCAAACTACAAAGTAGGATGAAAAAGGAAGTTCATACTAAATTTTCCAATGTATATTGGACACTGGTCCTAAAATATGATGGTTTTCTTGAGATGTACAAATCATACGGTACTATCATACGAACAGCTATTTCCATGGTAGCGGACACTTTTTCCATAGCTAGAAAAGAGTTATTCCACCCTTTATACGTTTGTCTTTTCCCCACATTTTCTGTAATCCACTGGAAAAATTGATACACCAATTACTTAATTTTTCCTGTCTGATTTTTTTTTACATCCCCCACCACCAAGACATTTTTCCTGTTGATTACCAAAATGCACATTTATACATTAAACAAAACATGTAAAAAGCTGCACCCCTGCTATTCTAACAGTGGAGGTAAGATGTAAATGTTTGCACCCTTTTTTTTTTTCCTTTCTCATTACGAATTAGATTTTTTTTTTTTTTTTTTATACCAAAAATTGAACATGAAAAAACTAAACTGCTGAAATTGCTGCGGTGAGGAATAATGTCACTCAAGTAAGGACACAAATAGGAGTCCATCAGAAAGGCATCTGAAAAGCCATACTAAAAGCGAATGCTGCATTTTTTATAAACTACAATTTAAATTGGAATGTGATAGCAAACCTTTTATTTTTTTCCTTCTTACCATGAAGGTTGCATTCAGTACAGATGTTATGTCTCTATTATGCCTTTATCTATGTGTACATCTCTGTGTATGGATTTTTGTATATGTATCTTACTGTGTGTATTACTGTCTCCAGACGTAAAACTTCTAAATGTCTCTCAAAAGAATAAAAACCTAATCTTTAAAGTGATTTTACAGGTTTGTGTCGGAATTCCAATGACTGATTTACACACCTGGAAAAATAAATAGCTAAAATCTTGTGAAATGTTTGTTCAATTTACAGAATTTATTGCTGTAAAAGCTGTTTTTTGTTTTTTAAATAGGGATCATGTTAATTTTTATGGGTACTCTCCCTTAAAATTGTAGTTTTAACCTCAGCTTGTAGGAATTGATTACTGATTATTGCTAATTTTAATGGTGATATATTTTCCGACATGTTCATGCAGAAATGTTACGCAATGTGCAATTAAATTTTTTTTTTTTTTAATTATGACATTTTAGTTGCAAGTTGATTAGAGAAGCAAGTATATTGGGCAAATAAAATCAAATGAATGTTTTAAAAGTCAAATTGCTCTGCTGTCTGGGGGCGATAATGAAAAAGGTTGCAGTTTTGGAATTTGCTTATTTTGGCATTATTCTGAAATTAACCTATATTTTCAAATGTGTATTTTTAGCACATTCCTTCTTGTGGATCCCACAGGAGAGGAGGAGGGCTTAGCCACTGGGCTGATGACCATTGTAACTGATGAAGACGAACGAATATGTTCTATTCGTAAACCAGGTAATGTTTATTACTCTAGGTCACAAAAGTTCTTTTGTCTATAAACATGGCTGAAAAAATAGGCCAGGGACAAGTAGTTTAGGAACGGAGTGTTTAAAACAAATAGATTGTTGTCTGTGACTGTAACATGGTATATCAAACACTGTCCACAATCCCGTGGTCAGTTTAAAAGATGGAAATCTGTAGAGCAGTGCAAATGAGATCTGTGACTCCAGATCAGTTTGCCTTCCATTTTTTTTTTCTTTTTACTTAACAGAACTGGTTTAGCTTTTAGACAAAATGCCCGTAACGTATTCTTTTCTCAGACCTTTTTTTCTTATGATCAGCTGTTGATCTTTTCTAGTTTCCGCAGAATGCCATGAGATTAGCAGTGTTGTTTGGAAGACTAACATGTTTCCATTTTGCCTTGTCATAACTAGTGTACGTCGACAGTTGTGTAACCATGCTCTGTTGCTTCGTGGGCTACTGTAATGCTTAAGAGACCACTCTATATTCATAAAGCACTCAGCTTGCTGACGTTGTTTATGGGTGAGGAGTATCCCACTGAAAAAGCACTTTATAAAATAGTGGATTAACATTAAATATCCCCTTGAATATCGGAAGTGCCCCCTGCGTTTCCCCCCAGTGCTATCTCTGAAAGCTGTGCACGTTGGGATAGCTTAATCAGCTTTCCCAGTGAAGAGACTGAACATGTCTTCCAGGGAAAAAAGGGAGGACTCACTTATGATGCATTTCAGAAGAACTGCAGTTTTAGCAAGCTCTTAAGATAAACCCCCAATGTGTACATGTATTAAAAACAGGAAAATGCATGTATTAAGTGAGGGTATATCAACTAAAGTGCTTTTTGTTCAATTTTTCTAAGGAGAGATAAAAATCATAAATTATGAACAACACACCTACCCTTAAACTAAGTATGAACCAAAATGAGTATACATTTTCTCAGTTATTTTTTTGCAAAGATGCAGAGAGGTATTTGTCCAGAACACATATTGAAGCATCAGTTTTAAATGAGCATCTAGAAAAAAAAAAAAAAAAGAATTCTGGCATGTTTTCAGCTTCTGGTATTCTCATGTATGCTTTCACTACACCAAGTTACAAAGAGATTGACCATAGAAGGTCTCGTGAGTTAAACATACACTGGCATCATTTGGGGACTACTAGATAAAGAAGCATCTTCAAGTTAACCTTGATGGTTGTCGGTCTGAATATTATTTATGTTGTGGAAGAAAAATAGCACTGTACCGTGAATGGTACTCACTTTTTAAAAGTCAAACGTCTAATGTTTAACCCCTTAAGGACACATGACATGTGTGACATGTCATGATTCCCTTTTATTCCAGACGTTTGGTCCTTAAGGGGTTAAAGGAAAACTGCTGTTTTTATTTTTGAAAATAGGTTACATGTACTATAGCCTCTGTGTGCAATTTTTGTAATTCATACATTGAATACCTCTTTATTGCATCTCCCTGCTTTACAGGGGTGGGCAGTTTAGATCCACTGTAGTCAGAAGCACATGGTGTGCATAATGTCTGGAACAGCTCACAGCACATTTTTGAAATGTCCGTCATTTGCATGTGACATTTGAATTTGGAATAGCAAAATGTAGACAGTGCCGTTTCTAAGAAATAGCACTGTTTTAATTTGCAAGGCTGCAGGGGCAGCATCTGTGCCCCCAAATCATCCAACATTAAAGGAACACTATAGTATCAGAAATACAAATATGTTCTCCTGATACTATAGATCTAAAAAGCTGTTTAGCTACATTTAGTAGTTGTTCTGGTGACTAGTGTCCCTTTTGAAGTGATTTGAGATCATACACAGTCCAGTTAATTTGAAACAAATACTTTTGTGCGAAGCATAACAATAAAAACCAAACCTGCAGCTAATATTTCTTAACATCTCACGAAAGGCAAGAATTTATAGCAGTTTGTTCATGTGAGCACCTGTTCACTGCTTGATAAAAATACGTATCAAGTCATAACTAAAAAGTGAAGTGTCTTGAAAAATAAGATTCAGTTACACTGCATACAATTACTTTCTCTTTCATCAAGTTATTCACTAAACAAGTATCTGTGTAGAAATGAGAGCAATAATTTTAGGCCAAACGAGGTAAATTCTACAAATTCCATGTTTTTCAGTTCTGCCATCACTCACAGTTCTCCCTAGTTCCTGCTTGAATAAATAGCCCCATATAATTTGCTAACAAAATCTGTCTGGCATGATTGATAAGAAAATAAGTTTGGATGGCACACATCTTAACATTTGTTTCCTCTAGATTAGAGTGTGCCTAAAATCTAAATGATAGTATACACATATCTCATCTTACATTCTTTGTAAATGGAATTAAAAAAAACAAACAAACCACATTGTATATTGATTTGTGAAACATATTGTAAACTACTTGATATCTCTTAAGGTGGAAGTGCCCTGTCCCCAGAGAAACTCCAAGAGTGCATTAGTCGAGCAGTCACACGACACAAAGAAGTTCAAAATTTGCTGAATGAGGTTTTGGAGAGTGTAAAATCAGAAAAGTCGTTTTAAAATGAACATGTAAAAATTTGTATTTGTTACTATGGCTGCACATTTTTGTACTAAATAAAATAAAAAAACAAAACATACAATTATTGAATTTCAGTTTGCTATCCTGATTCAGTGTCTTTTTTTTGCCCACACAGCTTATTCTGCATCGGGAAATTACATTTAAAAAAAGTTTTAAAAATAGCCGTTTTCATGATCTTTCTAATACACCTTGTTTCTCTGTCCGTTGTTTTCCTCCTCTTGATGCCTCTCTCTTCAGTGTTTACTTTGCGTTTCGCAGTATTGTAATGTTACCATTTTAAAAAATATATAGATATAAAACTAGAAGGCCATTGTTGGTTGTCGCATTCTGTCGCTAAATTAAGCAGTGATGTGGTATACAACAATCAGGGTTTTGGTTCCCAGGATGTGGATCCCCTTCTTTTATTTCTTGGACTGTCTGAATGAACCTGGTGGTGCAGAGGTGCCGCTTGGGCTGTTGCCATAGCCATTTGCTGCATTTGATGTCGCAAGAATCGCAACTGCCAAAGTAAGGTTAAGGAAAGACAAAAAGGATAACTTTTAGTACCGGTCATATTGGTTACAGGAAGGGCAGACATGTGTTAGCCCTTTGACTGCTGTCAAACTACACAGCCCATAATGCTTTTCCGGCCAACAGGCTAGCAAAGCCTCGTATTTCGAAAACAGTCAGATGACTATCTTTTGGGTACACCTGGATTACAAGAGTTCCATGCAAAGCAGGGGTTTATGGACACTATATAGAACCATGAGTCGGGTAGGAGGATAAATGAATGGGCAGTCATGCAGCATCAGTGGCACTAAAACATGTCAAATTCCAAAACAGGTTTCTGCCCATATAGCTACAGTAAATCAGCAACTTCAGTAAGGATCCTAGCATTTCATCCTTTCTAATTCATGCAAAAAATCTGACTTCCACAAACCGCACGTGAACTTGCTAGATAGTTTATGAATCATATGGCCCAATCATGGACTAGTAACCTGGGTAAATAAATAGAGGGTGTAGTTGGAAAAAGCAGGATATGGTCTACAGTTTCGTTACTCCTCTTGTAGGAATTGGGACTACGCCAATTACATGCTGTGCCTACATTTTGTATACAATATGCCAAGTTGACCAGCACATGCACTGTAAATCACAAATGTTCTTTACGGTCGCATCTTCCAGACTACTAGCAAATTTTACGATCACGGAAATGCTGAATGATAATTAAATTTACTTTGCTGTGCCTACTTAGAAAGTATTGTCCTATCCAAACGTCTTGCTTTATAAAGCAGAATGTATTATCATTTTGAGCCAGCCTGAGCGATTTTTAGGGAAGTTGCTGGATTACTTGTATCTGTTGCTGCTGTAAGGCATGTTGCTGCTGCTGTAAGGCAGGAGAGAGCTGCTGTGGAAGGGTTGGCCCAGGTCTGTTCATAGCAGAGCCCAGCTGAGGTAACACTAAGGAGAGGAGAAGGGGAGAGTGGAGGTCAAGAAAGAAAAAGGTTTTTGAATGAAGGATCTAAAGAGAACAAGGGCTTGTTCATCGCTGCACATCCAATATCAGATGCACTTGGACCCTGAAAAGTTGCAGTTCAGTTCAAATCTTTTGTGAAAGTAAATAGTGTTGGTGTGCATGTGTGACTATTAAATATAGATGTAAAGGTCAGAAAAAATATTTTGCAAATGAGAGCTTAGGGGATCGAGTTTGAAGCACTGTGCGTTCTTGGACAAAGATCTGAATATATTTACATCACATAAATACAAAAATAGAATAAACAATGAAAATCAGCCTAGTCAATGGAAGCGGTACACTCAATTTTTAAATTACGCATTGGTATAGGTGAGGGCAAATAGTCAGTCAGTGATGGGTCTTGCAGTCTGCTGAAGGTAGTGTTGCCTTGTTTAAAGGAAGCATAACACGTGTATGCATATATAGTATAGGAAGACATTTTAACATACTGCCCTCCTGCATGTACCTGAGACTGATGTGCAGGGAAACATGGCTGTCCTACAAGCGAATCAGAAATAAAATCACTGACCAATATGAGGGGAAACAAGCTCTAACGCTCGTGAGCTTGATGCTTTATACGTTTGGAGATGATCGCATGCTCAAGAAAAAAAAGAAATGATAGCGTACATTAAGGCAGGCTGTGGGTGACATACTCCCTTCGTTTATATATCTATCTATATATAAACCACTGCTGTCTTGAAAGATTCACTTTCGCTGCATGACTTAGCCACAGTATGAAGGCAAGGATCATGTGAGATTACGAGGTAGAAGGAAAGGGGATATTGCATGGTCTGGAACAAACACTTGGGTTGCAGATACATACCGGCTGCTTGAGAAGGCATAAAACCTCCAACTCCTGTTAAGTTAATAACAGCTGCTTGCTGGGCTGATAAAGTGTGATCTTGACTATTAGGACCCTGATCCATTCCCTGATAGGAAGGAAAAAAACAACAACAAACAGATCACTTGTAATTCTTATCCACAAACAGAACTGTAATAAAAAAGGTTTTACTCCTATATAATGCAGTAAAGCAGGAGTAGGCAACATTTGGCACTGCGCATATTAGGCAACTTGAAAAAAAATGCTATATGACCCTAAAATGTGTTTTTACCTTTACATTTTGCACAGCTCTTTGTCTGACAAGTCCTGACTACTCTGATCTGTTCTTGGAACTGAAAGATATCTTTATGTGGGTTCCAAACTATTTATGGCAAAGACATCTTGCTAGGTGAAAGTGCCATTTCCACCTTTCTTTTTTGGCATAAGCCTTAGCCCACCGCTGCTCTCCAGAACATACAGTGCAAGGCATACATCTCTCCTTGTAGAACATTTCTCAGTTAATAAAACACTGGGTATAGACCTACTTCTTCTCTGTGCAAGAAAAAAAAATCAAGAATAAATCTTCTGATTTTATTGGCAGACTAGGGATCCTAAAATAATTTTTTTTACTAACTCTACAATGTTTATTTTGCTATTCAAGTCCTCATCGTTTGAAGAAGCAAACAGGATTAATAGATTTGTTTTCAATGACAATAACATTGTTGAAACTGACAGTATTTGCCATGGTGATCCTCCGTTTGGGAAATTATTCTCCAATTAAATAAGACCTAACAGATCCATTAGGATATATATCCTGTCAGAAGAAAGGTGGAAGCTGCACCCTCTTTTCTGTTATTGCCTTGGTAGTTCTTTAATTCTATGCTATCCACATTTAGATTCTGATTGTGTCTGGTGTGCATTGTCTGCAGTATATTCTGTATTGCAAAAGATGTAGGCGCATCTCAATTTATGCCCAACCTTCCCCCCCACTTCTGTGACGACCGTCTTCATTATGTCAGTGTACACATCATATAGTACTAAGTAACTTGTACAAACCTATGAATGAAGCTACTGCAGTATTTTTACATTTTCATGAATGAAGCTATTTGCAACTTTGCCCACTTTGGTCAGGGGTTTAGAGGGTATGCTCTCCGTTGTCATCAATGGAGGAAGCAGAGATCTGAGTCAATATGAGGTCTTGGTAGAAGATGTATCTTTCATTTTTGGCATAATTATTTAAACTGCATGCTTATAATTTATAAAAAAAAAAAAAAAAAAGTAGGCCACTGCTACCGTAATAGTTGCAAACAAAACTGGAACAAACTTGAAAAGACTGATAATTTCAAAAACAACAAAAGTGCTTTTTTTTTATTATTTTTTTTAATTCCACACTTTAGACACTTTTGCCAAAAGTAGTTTGAATAAGACTAAATATGTTCTGTGTCAACAGCACAAAATATCTTAAAAGAAAGAAAATACAGCAGTAGATACGGTTTTGTAAAATTAAAGAAGAAAATAAAAAAAATACTAAATAAAAAAATATATCTATATATCGTTGGAAAAGGATTACAGAATGTTCGTGTGTTTGCAATTAAACAAAGTTTGATCTAATAATATATTTTAGAAAAAATAAAGATTATTCGTTTGTGGATACACACCCTTTAGTCATTGCTTATATTAGCACATGCCACAGTTGATGAGCATTCAAGTTTTCTAAAATATATTTCAATGCCATGTCTTTGAAACAAACCCAGGGAAACACTAAGATGGGTGTCTGCTTTTAATTTAGAGCTTGTTACAATTCTTAATTTATATTCTGTAAACTCAGATCCCAAACGCATTTTTGGGTTGTGTGCAATGCAATATTGGTCAAAACTTTACTGTGATCCTTATCTGCAGTAACAAAGCTATTTAGAAAAGTTGAAAAGTAGAAATATGTATATGTTAAATTAAAGAGAACTAGTCACCAAAACAACTTTAGCTCAATTAAGCAATTTTGGTGTATATATCATGCCCCTGCAGTCTCACTGCTCAATTCCCTTCCATTTAGGAGAAATCACTTTGTTTATGCAGCTTAGCCACACCTATCTACATGCGACTTATACAGCCTTCCTAAACACTTCCTGTAAAGAGTCATCTAACGTTTATACTTCTTTTATTGCAAATTCTGTTTAATTTATAATTTATTATCTATTGCTCTGTTAATGGCTTGCTAGACCCTGCAGGAACCCTTATTTATGTAATTAAAGTTCAATTTACAGAGCAGGAGATAAAAAACAAAAGTTAACATCTTATTGAAAATGAAACAATTTTGTTTTCATGCAGGCTGTGGCAGTCAGCCAGGGTAGGTGTAGCTAGGGCTGCATTAACAGAAATAAAAGTGATTTAGCTCCTTTAGCTCCTAAATGGCAAATAATTGAGCAGTGAAACTTCAGAGGCATGATGTATGCACCAAAACTGCTTCAGCTAAGTTAAGGTTGTTTAGGTGACCATAGTATCCCTTTAATCTAATTGATTAAAAATAAAAGTGCATGAACATATAAGAGTTTCTTTGTGAATATCTTACCGATGGCATCAGGCCCATCTGATCACCTGGTTGTTGAGGACTAGAGATCGCTGCCTGCTGAGACTGTTGAGGTGAAAACTGAGACATTTGGGGCTGTTGTTGCTGCATGGGGTTGAATATGAGTGAAGCACCAGGAAGCTGAATTAAAACAGACATTGACTTCATAAACTTCCAAAGTGTTTGAGTGTGGGATAAGACTGCATGGACATTTCATTGAAACAAATGTATTATCTTCTATAACTACCAAATGCTCCTCTTTGATGGGGGGAAAAAAACTCTTTAAAAGTCAAATCCTTGTTTGAAAGTGCATGAAGGCAGCCATTCTTTCCCACATACATACTCTCTCTTTCTCACCACACACAAATATATACAGTACATACATTGTTTTTTTACTCTTTGAGGAAGCAGCTTTTAAAACTCTGTGTTACTGTCTGCCTTGAATAGAGACAACACACAAATAACACTCTCGAACACTTAAAGAGACACTGTAGACACTATAACCATTTCATCTCGTTTTTAGACAGTCACCACTGCCCCTTCCTGCTTAAACTAATATTTCCTTGTTTGCCACGGCAGCAGAGAGGAGATGGGCTTCTGGGGACTCTCATTTAACTTTAAGCCATTAAAAACGGTGTAACACACATTGGAGGTCCAGCACCACAGGACTCCAAATATTGTTAGTCACTTCACTGAGATAAAACAGTTACAGTGCCCCGAGTACACCTTTAATTACTGACTGATTCCCTTTCTGTACTTCTATAATGGACTGCAGGAAAAAAATGACAATTTATTTGTGTTTGTTTATGTCCTTGAGCAGCAATCTATGCACAGAAATGTTTTTTACCTATATTGTTTAAAGTGTAAAAGTTTTACTGTCCAAGATACCTCAAGACATTGATTTATTTTGAATACATGGCAGTATAGCATGTATTAACATTAAAAGGACATGGATTCACATACAAATGTGATTCTTAGATTGTAAACTCGTTTGAACTGGTGAGTTTTCCCTGACTGGACAACATCTGCATCATTGTGAAAGAAAACTGGGAATATACTTAGTGTCTTGTTTTACATAAACTCAATGAGAAAAAATGCTCCAAGCACCTTAACCACTACATTGTGTTTAAGAACGGAGTCTGCCATTGACTGCGTCCATGAGCTAAGTCCTGCATTGCAGAGCCAACTAACTGAATTACAGGGGTTAGCTCAGTCCAGAGGCTTCCATCTGAAGAGAAGATAGTGAACAACATGTAGATTGCTAAATTGTTCTTTGACTACGGTTTGCCTACTTACACTAGAGGGTGCCATGGCACTTCTGGCACCATAACTACTACATTTATGGTGCTTGGAGAGAGTTAACTCTCTATGAGAGTTTATACTCAGATCTTATAGGTATATCTTAGTCTAAATTCATGTGCAACTTGGCATCACTCACTGCAGAAGCATTGAAAGAAACCTACATGCTAATAGCTTGTCTACCAGCTAAACGTTTACAACAGCCTTGAGGGGAAAAAAATACATTGTATTCACTTAGCCACTAGTCATTTATCCTTCCTTTTATAATCTAGGGTTGAAACAGCCAAAATATATCTTTGTTTAAAATATTTCACACTATCAAAAGTGCTTGAAATTTCTCGTTGAATAATAATTACCTGCAGCAGATTCAAAGGCCTTAGACCTGATGTGTTTTTTAACCCAAATGGACCACCTGTTGAAGAGAATCCTGTTTTAAAATTCAAGAAATTACTCAATTGAAACAAGTTTCCAAGAATAATTCTTAGAAAAACATTCAAGGGAAATTACGTCTAGATCTATTTCCTAAAACAGAAAATACAAAATATAAACACCAAAATTAGTGTAAAAAAATCTGGATGTTAACTAATAGCTACAGAGTCCTAGTATGAGGATTAGCTTCAATAGTAAAGTCCATCACATCATCCGAACACTAAATACATAATGAATTATTGTAAAACACTATAAATGCATGAAAGAGATGTATTAACCTCTCTATAAATGCTCTTCAAATGTTCAGCCTCAAAATCTGATCAAGATGTAATTTTGAGCAGAAAGAAAGCAAATCAAAGTTAAAGAAGAAACATATTAAACAAAAAAATTAAATTAAGTATGCAACACAATATTGCAATTAAGTGTTATAGTAGCGTCATTTTAAATCTAACATACTATCTTAAACTGTGATTTATTTTTAGGATATTGTAACATTTACATTTAATCTTTAGTCTTATTAATGCTTCATCATCTTCATCAAGTTAAAAATTAAATTTTGTTGCGGCAGAAGCTAAACTTAAAGGGACACTCCAAGCACCCAGACCACTTCTGCTCATTGGAGTGGTCTGGGTGCCAACTCCCACTACTTTTTATAAACTGCACTAATTACATTGCAGAATTAACTCCACCTCTAGTGGCTGTCTGCTAGACAGCCACTAGAGAGCACTTCCGCGTTGATAGCAAAGATTTTCTTTGCTAGAGCGTCGCTGGACGTCCTCACGCTGTGTGAGGACCTCCAGCGTCGCTAAATTCCCCATAGGAAAGCATTGAAAATCTTTTTTAATGCTTTCCTATGGGGAGACCTAATGCGCGTGCGCGGCAATGCGCATTGCCGCGCATGCGCATTAGGTTTTCTCAGCCGGCGGACGGGATCAGTCTCGCCCACCGGCTGACGCAATTACTGGGAGGAGCGACGCTGACCCGAAACCACCGCCGAGGGACATCGGCGGGGTCTCAGGTAAGTGACCTGAAGGGGTTTTCACCCCTTCAGCTACCTGGGATGGGAGGTGGGAGGGAGAGGGTACCTGCAGTGCCAGGAAAGCGGATTGTTTTCCTGGCACTGGAATTTCCCTTTAAAGTGGCTTTGTCATCACAATCTTACCTTTCTTGTATGGATTCCTCTTCTCTTTCAGAACCTGTTCTTCATTTTCTGATCTATTTCTCTTTAAAACATAAGACAAAGTAGGGACTAATTTGCCTTGTGTTTTTTGCTTGCCTTTAGCTCCACCCTGTTGTTACAATTGTCAAGTGTAGGAAAAATACATAAGACAAAGTAGTCTCTACTTCATCTTATTTTTTAAAGAGAAATAGATCAGAAATGAAGAAAAGAAGAACAGATTCTGAAAGAGGGCGATAAGAGGAAACAATAGCAGAAAGGTAACTTTGAGGCAACTTTATGCAATGTCCTAAAAGTGACTGGAATAGGAGATTGTGGATAGGTAATCTGGATGTCGTGGGTGCAGGGATTGAGTCACATTTATATTCCCAATATACTAACCTGCCTGAGAGTTAGACTGCATAGCAGCCGGAACCAGACCTCCTGACGGTAAAATGCCACTCAGATTTATCCCTGCTGGACTTATGGCACCAGAACTACAGCCCAACATGGTGTTTGAGCCACTCATCAATGTCTGTGGGCCACTGTGGAATAACAAAAATAGAACATTAACTAACTTACAAGGAACACACATAGATGAAATATAACCTCTCCTTATCAATGTTAACCTCTACCAAGTTTTTCTGACGATGAAACTATACAAACTGTGCATTAGCACTAGTTTAAGCTCACTGTAAAATGGCACACAGTTGTGCATCTTCTAAAACAAAATATGTTTACACTCAGCACTCACCTGGTATGTGTATATTAAAGGGACTCTCCAGTGCCAGGAAAACAAATCCTGCAGTGCCCCCCCCCCCCCCCCTCCCTCCCACTGCCATTCCATGTTGCTGAAGGGGTTAAAACCCCTTCAGTGACTTACCTGAATCCAGCGCCGATGTCCCTCGGCCAATATAACATATATTTAAAGTTGATCACATTAATACAGTTAAAGGACCACTCTAGTGCCAGGAAAACACTCGTTTTCCTGGCACTAGAGTGCCCTGAGGGTGCCCCCACCCTCAGGGACCCCCTCCCGCCCGGCTCTGGAAAGGGGAAAGGGGTAAAAACTTACCTTTTTCCAGCGGTGGGCGGAGAGCTCTCCTCCTCCGATCCTCCTCTTCTCCTCCCCGTCGGCTGAATGCGCACGCGCGGCAAGAGCTGCGCGCGCATTCAGCCGGTCACATAGGAAAGCATTCATAATGCTTTCCTATGGACGCTTGCGTGCTCTCACTGTGATTTTCACAGTGAGAATCACGCAAGCGCCTCTAGCGGCTGTCAGTGAGACAGCTACTAGAGGAAATAGGGGAAGGCTTAACCCATTCACAAACATAGCAGTTTCTCTGAAACTGCTATGTTTATGAAAAAATGGGTTAACCCTAGAAGGACCTGGCACCGAGACCACTTCATTAAGCTGAAGTGGTCTGGGTGCCTAGAGTGGTCCTTTAATCTTTACCAGGGGTGGCCAATAGGTAGATCCCCAGATGTTCTAAAAATACAACTTCCATGATGTCATTCTAAAGCAGTGGTTTCCAATCCAGTCCTCAAGGCACCCTACCCGTCTAGGACAAAGGGATTACCACGTGTCCAGAGGTTTTTTTTTTTTGTTTTTTTAATTCTTTATTTTGATTGTGCAAAGAAGAAAACAATATGCTTGCAGCACCCCAACAGTGTTGACAAGCAATGCATTAATGTACAGAGTATATAATGTCGTGGTATGAGATGGTCGTGCACATTTTTTATAACAAACATATACAGGTTGATATATACCGTATATACTCGAGTATAAGTCGACCCGAATATAAGCCGAGGCCCCTAATTTTTCCCCAAAAAACTGGGAAAACTTATTGACTCGAGTATAAGACTAGGGTGGGAAATGCAGCAGCTACTGGTAAATTTCTAAATAAAATTAGATCCTAAAAAAAATATATTAATTGAATATTTATTTACAGTGTGTGTATAATGAATGCAGTGTGTGCGTATGAGTGCAGCGTGTGTGTGTATGAGTGCAGCGTGTGTGTATGAGTGCAGCGTGTGTGTATGAGTGCAGCGTGTGTGTGTATGAGTGCAGCGTGTGTGTGTATGAGTGCAGCGTGTGTGTGTATGAGTGCAGCGTGTGTGTGTGTATGAGTGCAGCGTGTGTGTGTATGAGTGCAGCGTGTGTGTGTATGAGTGCAGCGTGTGTGTGTATGAGTGCAGCGTGTGTATGAGTGCAGCGTGTGTATGAGTGCAGTGTGTGTATGAGTGCAGTGTGTGTGTGTGTGTATGAATGCAGTGTGTGTGTGTATGAGTGCAGTGTGTGTATGAATGCAGTGTGTGCAGGGCCGGTGCAAGGATATTTGCCCCCCCCCCATATGTCCTGACCTCCCCTCCTCCTCCCTCAGTGGTCCTTACCTCCCCACCCCTAGTGGTCCTTACCCTCCCCTCCCCTAGTGGTCCTTACTTCCTCCTCCCCTCCCCTAGTGGTCCTTATCCCCCTCCCTCCCATAGTGGTCCTTATCCCCCCCCTCCCTCCCTCCCATAGTGGTCCTTATCCCCCCCTCCCTCCCATAGTGTTCCTTTTCTCCCCCCCTCCCTCCCATAGTGGTCCTTATCCCACCCCCTCCCTCCGATAGTGGTCCTTATCCCCCCCTCCCTTCCATAGTGGTCCTTATCCCCCCCTCCCTTCCATAGTGGTCCTTATCCCCCCCCCCCTCCCTCCCATAGTGGTCCTTATCCCCCCCCCTCCCTCCCATAGTGGTCCTTATCCCCCCCCCTCCCTCCCATAGTGGTCCTTATCCCCCCCCCCTCCCTCCCATAGCGGTCCTTATACCCCCCCTCCCTCCCATAGTGGTCCTTATCCCACCCCCTCCCTCCCATAGTGGTCCTTATACCCCCTTTTTTTATTATTATTTTTATTATTATTATTATTTTTTATTATTATTTCTTATTTTATTAATATTTTTATTTATTTTTAGTCCCCTATCCCTGCTTGATACATGGCAGGGAGGGGGGCTCTCCTTCCCTGGTGGTCCAGTGGCAGTTCAGTGGGGGGGAGAGGGGGGCTGGCAGAGCTGTAACTTACCTGTTCTGCAGCTCCTGTCAGCTCTCTCCTCCTCTGCGCCGTCCGTGCAGCTCCTTCTATCAGCTCACACTGTAAGTCTCGCGAGAGCCGCGGCTCTCGCGAGATTTACACTGGGAGCTGACCGAGGTGCTGACCGGACGGCGCGGAGGAGGAGAGAGCTGACAGGAGCTGCAGGTCAGGTAAGTTACAGCTCTGCCAGCCCCCCTCTCCCCCAGTCTGTATTATGGCATTGCAAATTGCCATAATACAGACCTTGACTCGAGTATAAGCCGAGTTGGGGTTTTTCAGCCCAAAAAATGGGCTGAAAAACTCGGCTTATACTCGAGTATATACGGTAGTTCATAGAGAGAGCTCGATAGTTAATCACTTCCTACATTTTTAGGTTAACGCGTGTAGTCACATGCTTGTTCAGCGTGTCTAAACAGTAATATAACAGGCTTATCAGACATGTCAGGAGCATATTAGGAAGTATCCTATACAAAAAACTAAAACTTTGACATGTGGATGATTAGAGTAAAAGAAACGATAAAACAGGCTTTTAAAGCGGGGTTAAGGCAAAAATGCTTAGTAGAAAACCAGCTAAACTGAAACAGCGTTTGTATCGAGGGTGTTGGCTAGACTAGCTTAGTAGTGTGCTGAGGTTAGGCTTATTTTAAAGGTATGTTCAGCTAAGTGCTGATATTAGTGGGATTACCGGTCTTAGTCTATGCAAGCATGTTGATCATGGCATGTGGGACGTGCTGATCTATACTGTATGCCTACATGAGGTTTTGGTGGTACTCAAGAGGTTTTTTTTCCCTTTCTAAAAACACCTTAGACACAACTGGGTAATCCCTGGACTGGACTGGTAGGCATACCTTGGGGACTGGTTTGGAAACCACAGTTCTAAAGGAATGCAAGGACACGCAAAACATCATGGGAGTTGTAGTTTTACAACACCTGGGCATCTACCTTTTGGGCACCCCTGATCTATACCTTTGCTCTGACAAAAAGGACATATTAATTTATATACTTATCTAATGATCACTTACAAGTCACCAGTGGAAGATATGATGTACAAGCCACCACACAATTTTTTAGCATGTGACTCCATGAATATTGGCCAATGGGTGCCACATTTGTAGTCTTTATGAATTACCAATGGCAAAACAGTAAAGAGAAAGAGTTCAGCTACAAATGAGATTTTGAGATAAGGAGCCCGAGGTGTTTCTTAATTTGAAAGTGAATGTGTCTTATTTTAGGATTAGACAAAGGGAGGGTGTCAATTAAAAGATGTATCACTTTGAAATGGAGCACAAAATAAGTTGCAGATGTCATCAGAAGTTATTTTAACTGTGAGCATAGGAGATTCTGAAAAATCTGACATAAGCTCAAATGGTTCCAAACTTACAAGAGTGTTTAACTAAATGTTTAACCCCTTAAGGACACATGACATGTGTGACATGTCATGATTCCTCTTTATTCCAGAAGTTTGGTCCTTAAGGGGTTAAAGAACGCTGTTCAATCTATTTCTTAGTTTTGACAAAACATAGCACATTTTACAATATGCATATAGCAAGAAAAAAAACATAGAATGTCTGAAATTAATTAAAATGTAATACCAATATACATAATATTTAAATAAATAAAAAAAACACGAGTAACCAGTGCACAAACAAAACACCATAAAGCAAAGAACTTACCATACGGAGCCAACTACATTGATGAAGTTAAGTCCAGCTGGGTTGGTCATGACTTGGGTTGAGGAAGTTCCTGTGGTTAGAGTCGTGACCATAGTGGACAGTGGAATGGTCATTACAGGCAATCCCTGACCCAGAGACATTTGCTGTTGAGCAAACTGTGTTAACAAAGTGGGTTGTGAATTAAAGCTCGAGTCTTGGGGTGTGGGGGTGGCAGAAGGGGTGAGAGGAGTTGAGATCAGAGCATCAGGAGGATGCGGTGTCGATGATGGGGTGTTGGTTGGTGTAGGAGTAGATGGTTTGGGAGTTCCAGATCCTGCTCATTGAGAAAAATAAAAAGTGCTAGTACAAAAAACCCAATTTGTTCCAAAAAAGAAAAAGAAAAAGGGAAAATAAAAAATAAAACCGTATTGTCAATTATTTCTCACCTTATAAAAAAAAGGACAAAAAATGAAAGAAAAAAACAATACACTGAAGGCGCTACTCTGACTCCGATAAAAGCTTCAACAGATGCAACACAGATAAGAACTTGCAAGGGTAATAACTATTACCCGACGAAAAGACAGAAATAAAACCACTTATTAACAGGTCGCAAATGCTTCAAACCCATTTAATGACAAAAACAAATCAGATAAATATAAAATGTTATGTACGTAATGGGTCATATGTTGGCAATTGAAGCACACAATTTTTTTTCTTCCAAAAAGGAAAATTTGTCATTTGCATTCAGTTCTCTTTTTGGTTAAATACATGACAGTTTTCAAACCGTTTCACACAATGCATGCAACGTTAAAAAAAACAAAAAACAAACAAAAGGAAAAACACAAAAGTGAAGTCATATATGCAACCATTCATTTCACTTTTAACCTGCTTTTGAGCCAGAGTTGCCTCTAGCAGCCAGCATCACGACACTCAGCTGGCTCCAACACAAAAGCAGTGTTTGGATTTGCAATGACTTTTGGACACTTTTACATATCCAGCATCCTTCAAGCACTCATTATAGTGCCTGAGAGGCAATGATAAATTATAAAAGCATAAAATAATGTGGTTCAAATGTCATCATATAAAATATTGCACCTATCGACTCGCTATCAGTTATACATACACACAAAAAAAGCTGCAATAACTTAATTGAACATTTCTTTAAAGATGCTGTTCTACCCTACCTATTGGATACAATATAAATAAGTAATGCCTTAGAAATATCAACATTACATTTCAAAATCCCCACACTACTCAGAGAAATAGCTGTGTACACATATAATAGTCGGCCATATCGATAAATATAAATATTGTCTGGCCAGACTAATTTAATACTGCAGTCATGTGACACATGAGAGAGCAGTGATAGGTTAAATACTACTGTAACAGAGCTATTGGGCTGTTATCTTTCTGCATACAAAACTATTAAGGGAAGAAAATTGACATATTTGCTTAATTTTCTTTCCTTTTTCACTTAAAATCAATATTCTGTTCATGTTTTAACTACGCGGAACAGCACCTTTAAAACCAGCAGCTTCAAAAAGGCAAGTCCTTCAATGTTCTATTACACAATCAAGAAAGTGCACTGTTATCATTTAGTCACATTTCATATCTGGTTTGTTTTTTTGTGTTTTTTTTAGGCATTAGAAAAAAACCAATCTTCTAGCGTCATATCATGATTAATACGTATACACAAAGGGTGCATACAAAATACAGAAAAAAAAAAAAAGGGACAGTTACATTAAACATAAAATACATACATTTAACAGAACATCTTTCTAAAATTCTGCCAGATTTATACAAGCATTAGCGCGCGCACAAGCGTACATGTTGGTGTCGGAAATCCATTAGAATTTTATCTTGAGGACCTCTACACGAAAGGGCTATGGAGATTTAATGGAGAATTTAGGTCGTGACTCACTTTGTGAAGAGCCGGCAGGTGACAAAGCAGCAGGAGAAACCATGTTGATTTGATTATGGTCCACAGACTGTTTCCGAGAGATACTGGGTGGCTTGGAGGGAGGGGGCGTTGTAGATTTGAGGTGGCCACTTGCCTGCTGGGAGCTAAAAATATTACCTGAAAAGGTTTAAAACAATATAATAATCAATATGTTGATGAGGGAATTTTCAAGTATAACTTGGAATACGTACAGGTTATTATTCATTTCTGGACCATATTGCATTCATTTTATCGACTGCAGAAGGATGAAAGTCTGAGATGATCCTGCTTGGAGTAGAAGCTGGAGCGGAGGTTTGGAAAGATTATAAATAATGGCTTTGCGAAATATTCTCACCCATCTCCTCACTTTCTGTATATATAACAACCGACCTCCACTAAGATCAGTGATGGCTAGTCTGAGCGAACCAGGGGTTTCAGATGACATGATGTTCAGAAACATGAAAGGTTCCTAAGGTTAGTATCCACTACCAACAATGTGTGCTATCACACAGGCACCTTAACATTTGTATAGTATATTTTTGATGGAGAAATCAAGGTAGTATATATTTTGTTTATATTATTTCTAAAGCACCAACATATTCATAGATGAACTAACAAACAAGTAGTTGCCACAAGTCAAGTTAGACATGCAAGAACAGAAGGTGGTAAGGGCCCTGCCCTCAAATGAGCTCAGCCTTGACGCGCAGAAATTCACCCCTGGTAAGTGCGCCATGGACACTCCAGGCTTGCGGTGGTAAGTAACTTTTAAGGGCTGGCTAGTAGCTCAGGACTTGAAATTGTAAGCCACGTATAAATAATAGTCTCATTTGATAATTCAAGCCACTGGATTTTCTAATGAAATCATTTAAATCATATAAGCAAAATGATCCCTTTACACATTGTTTTACCATACAAAAACCTGAGAAATTTCAGAAAACTTGTAATGTTTTACATTTAAAATGTCAATAAACTTCGAAAAATAAAACGTGCTCTTCTTTTATAGGACCAACTATCATTTTTGTAATGTTCCTACAATGGTGAAAAAATGTCATGTGTATTTTAAGATACAAAGTTACAGTACAACTGATTGAAACCATGTTCTTTTATAAACACATGTGCATTAAAATTATATTCTAAAAAAAGAGAGAGGTCTCAAAGGAATTTTGGCCAAAAACCCTAATCCTTTAATGTAAAAAAACTCAGAATTTGTTTTAATTATATAGACCAGGGTCTAAAACTTCAAGACCTAGCCAAACTTTAAAAGTTACTCACCACGCCACACTCACCAGGGGTGAATTTCTACTCGCTAGCGCTGAAGATTCACTTGCAAATGGCTAGTGGCATGTGGAAATTTTAAGCCCTTATATTCGGATCTGTTTAACTGAAAGAGCAAAAAAATGGGTCGCAAGAGAATACTGAGAACGGGCAGCAGCTGAAATCGCCTGCTCTTCGGTGGGTCCCCGCTCAGATCTCAAGCTGGTTTTAGCTCATCTTGTGCCATTACAGAGAGAACATATCTGAAACATATCAGACTGGTCCCACCCATATGGGCAGTCCAGATCCGAAATGCCAGCAAGTTCCCTCTGCACGATAGACACAGCAACCCCAGACGATCATTTCAGCCTTGTTAGGCATCATCAGTGAGGTATAGCTGATATCTCCCTAGGCACCGTGAGCAAGGGGTCCACGTCTGGATTACCCTTTAAACTTGTGGAGAGCAAAAAAATGGGTCGCAATGGGTAACTGAAAGCACTGACGATGCTATTTCAATTAACTGGAGTGGTTCAGCAGTTCAAATTCCATTTGTGCATCCAGTACTTGTACATGAAATTTGGATCTGCACTAGAACTCTATTGCCTGAATAGTTGGTTGAAAAATTGGTGCTTTTAGGCAAACAGGAATTAAAAACAGTAGCTGTCATTGAGGGAAAACATGGGTCAGTAAATTTGAGCAGAAAAAGGCATTAACTTGGGGTTTTTTGTTTGTGGACTTCCCTCACTCACCGAGCACACCACGATGCACGAGGGAATCCTTTTCTGACACCCGCTTTTTTTCTTTTTTTCGTTTGTTTAAATGATTGTTTATTTATTTTTCTTTTGAAGCTGGACTAGCATACTGACAACAGCTCAAGGGGACTAAGCATAGCGATTTACTAGAGCTAGAACACCCATGAAGGTGTTGGGGGGAGTTGATAGGAGCTCAGAATAGTGGTGACTATCAGGCATTTAATTTATCATTAATGTTACCATTTATACCACTGTATATACCCTTTCCTATCACTCCTAGACATCTAATAAGCTATCTGTAAGCCATTGAATACAGACAGGTTGTACCCTCTCCTATATCATGCTATACTGTCTTTACTAGCGTTAGAACACCCATGAAGGTGTTGGGGGGAGTGGATAGCAGTCTAGAACAGTGGTAATTATTGGGCACTTTTTGTCCTTCATGCTACCACCTATACCACTGTCTATACCCCACCCTATCACTCTTAGGCATCCAATAAGTGATTTACAAGCCTTCTAAATAACGGACAGGTTGTGTCCTCTCTTATTATTTTATAATACTACTTGTAAGCCATTGGACGACGTCCCTCTTTAACACTATGCTACACTGTCTCCATTGATTCATCTGTCCAACTTCTCTAAGATTTCGAGATATCACATCTATTTTGGCATTCCACAGTGGAGTACCCAATAGGAATATATCGCTAAACGCTAGCATTTAACCTACTATTAAGTGGGTATTGGAGTATATTCACTGAGGATGTCTAGGATTTAAAGCATCTTTCTCTGGACACTGACATTTTGTATCCTCTCTACAGTTTGTCTAATAAAGTTACAGTGTCTCACTGTTTATGTTAGGATACATTTATATTGAGTGTTTCCAGTATATGCTTTTCCTGTAGAGATGCGTGGTATCTTTTGATACACCTATTGATATCTTTTTGTATCAATCAGTGTTCTTTTCTAAATACCAGGCTGATTGGCGAGCTCTCCTTTTCTTCTTTTTAAGGGGGAGCCAACCAATCTACATTTCTCTCTGTTATTTTTATGTATATACTAGGGTTCAAGCCCGCATTTAGGTGGAACTGGAACCACCACCCTGACCTCTCACCCTACTCTCTGATCCATAAGTTTACGGACCAGAGACGACGGGTTTCATAGCTTTACTATTTACATTTTATTTGATTAATAATTCAAAAAAAAGTGTGATGATTTATATTTAAAGTCTGAATATGTTTCGGACTCTGTGTTTAAACCCTGCCACATATATAAAGTGAGCTTGTTAGATGTTAACAATCATGCTGCTAATTTCTTAACGTCGAATTGTAGTGAATCGAAAATTGAACTGCAAAAAATAGGCCAAAATAACTTATTTGGAAATATTCTCCAGCACAGCTTGGTTATTTCAGTTTCGTTTTTTTAATTTGTGTTTTAGTTCACTGCAATTCAGTGTTTAATTAAAACACCAAATATTTTGCTCAAGCAAAAATGGAAATGGAAAAAGAAAATGGCAATCATCAGGATTCCCCAAGGTCAGACAGACCAAGTGTAACTGCAGAATCACAGAATAAGCAACGTTAAAGTCACCCGGACCACGTCATCTCAATGCAGTAGCCCTGTCCTTTTAACCCTGCGATGTAAAACATTACAGTGTTTTAGAAACTGCAATGTTTTCATTGCAAGGTTAAATCCCCCTCTACTGGCTGCCTTCCTAAAAGCCACTAGAGCCGCATCCATTGCAATGACCATGCAAAACACAGTCACCACCAATGTGCATCAGGTCCACATGGTATTGAGTCATTGTGGAAGACAACATATGCATCCTCGATGATGTCCTAGGAGATAGAAAGGTGAGCAGTGCTGAGGGAGCCTCTGCACTGGAAAAAGATAAGCAAAATTTGTATTCACTTATCCACTCACCACTCACATACAAACAATACTAAGACACCAAACACTCAACCACCCAACACAACACTCAGCCACCTCCATTAACAAAACGGAGCCTGGGGATTTCGCAGAAGGCCTCCAATTGGCATCCTGCCTAGGCTCCTGTGCAAAGGCTCTGACACTGTTCTGGGATGTTCCTTTTCAATAAAACAAAATAGCAGATTAAAAAAAAAAAAAAAAAAAAAATGTAAGTTTAACATTACCTGCAGAAATATTTCCAGAGTTTGCAGGAAGTTTAATTGGTGGTGGTCTGTGCTTGGCACCCTTGCCCATAACAGATGATTGTACTGAGCCAGGCATATTGTCAGTCTGTTAAAATACATACAAATAAAATATTTTACAAATTATAAAAAACAAAAACCGCCACTTTAATGGGAATAGACCACTTCTGTTTTATGAGCAGTGTGTTGCATATATCCCATTTTAAAGTAATGGAGATGTTTACGTCTCACTTGTACTTTCACTCAGGGATTTACTAAACTGTGAAAAACTGAACTACAACATTTAGGGCAGAATACCAATGCTGGAATGAAAAATTTCATCACTTAGATCTATTTGCGTAAAATATTTACTGTGCAGTGCTGAAAATGAACAGAATTGTGGCATACAATAGGGTAACATTACTGTTGATGTTTAAACATTTTGTAGTCAGTGTTAACAATTGTATACTATTGTGATATCACAATGTCATATTTTGCTTTACAAACAAAACCAGGACACCTTCATAGAGGAGTTTGATTTGCATCGTCCCGACAATTTCTAAGTGTCAGATAACCAGAGTTCCTAGAAAAATGTAAATGCAGATGCCAAACTTTTAAGGCTATTGCGGACACTCTCTGGGGGCGATGGTGTAAAGTACTAAAAGTGTAATATTCACAATTCAGCATGGAAACTTATAGAACCAGCAAACACATTCAATTGGTGACTTTGCCTGTTCCATGTTTGCACTACTTTTCAGAACAGATAATTTTTTTTTACATAACCCCCCTCTGGGTCCAGAATAAATATGTAAATTCAGAACCAATGACATGTCTGTTAACATAACAAGGAATTGCCTAATGTAGTTACGGCTGAGTTCAATTTACAGACATTTGCTAATTGTTGTCATTGTCATTAAAAAAAATGATATATGGTATTTATTATCACAATACAGTAAAACAAAACTTGTTTATCTAGTCAGTTGATATAAGCTAATAAAAGTATCTCATACAAAGGTAAAGCAAGCACACTGCAGCTAGGAACACATTCAGCAAAACAGATTGTTTTCCTTGCACTGGAGTTTCCCTTTAAAGGTTCTTTATATAGAGAAATCAATAATCATTGGTAAACACTCTTAGTCTCTTATGTCCAGCTTATACACTGATCGGCCACCTTCCAAATATCTCAAAAAACAGACTCCACAAGACCTCTGAAAGTATCCTGTGGTATCTGGAACCAAGACATTAGCAGGGTATTCTTTAAGTCCTGCAAGTTGCGCAGTGAATCTCCATGGTTCGGAAATTTAGAGGCAAAGGCATCACCCTGAACTCTTTGCCATGTTCCTCAAACCATTCCTAAACATTGTTTGCAGTGTGGCAGGGTTCATTCTCCTACTGAAAGAGGCCACTGCTAGGAAACATCTTTGCCATGAAGAGGTGTACGTGGTCTGCAATAGTCTCTAGGTAGGTGGTACGTGTCAAAGTAACATCCACATGAATGCCAGGACCCAAGGTTTCCCAGCAGAACATTACATCCTGCAGTCATCTCATTACCAAGTCAACTATGCACATTCAGTTAGTCATCCACCTTATCTAAAAGAAAACATGATTCATCAAACCGGACGACCATCTTCCATTGACCTGTTTTGACGTACCCACTGAAAGCACTTTCGGCAGTGGACAGGGGTCATTGTAGGCAGCCCCATATCCAACAAACTGTGATGCACTAAGTGTTCTGACACCTTTCTATCATGGCCAGCATTAAGTATTTCAGCAATTTGAGTTACACGAGCTCTTCCGTATGATCGGATGAGATGGGTTAGCCTGCACTCCCCACGTGAATCAATGAGCTTGACGCCGATTCACTGGTTGTTCTTCCTTGAACCACTTTTGGTATGTACTAACCACTGCATTTTGGAAACACCCGACAGACTTGTCGGTTTGAAGATGCTCTGACGCAGTCGTCTAGCCATCACTATTTATACCATGTCAAAGTCACACAGATTTATTTGCTTGTCCATTTTTTCTGCTTCCAACACATGAAATTCAAGAACTGACTGTACACTTGCCGCGTAATATATCCCACCCCATTGATAGGTGCCATTGTAACAATATAATCAATGTTAGTCACATCACCTGTCAGTGGTTTTAATGTTGTGGCTGCTCAGGGTTTACATTATTTTATGTTTCTCTTATAAATAAAAAGATAGAAATAAATATTATTTAAAAATACCATAATAGGGGGGCGGGGCCTGACAGCCAAGATGGCCAGACGTGTTTCAGCTCAGCTCCTGCAAAACAGGGCTGAATATCACTTATTCCAACCCTATACTGCTCCAAAAATGACCCGGGCCAAGCAACAGCCTAACGCTGAGCAGAACGGGAACATAAACATGTATGCAGCCATCCGTTTTAACCCAGTTTTCAACCGTCTGGTCGTGAGGCCTAACAAAACTGACGACCCACGGGCCGGGGGAGGCGGCCGATCTCCTGACCCGAGGCGCTCAGCGACTACCGACGATCTAGCTGCCCCATCACCCCCCCTCTGGACCGGTGGGGGTTATCCCGGTCCCCACTGGGGAAGGACACCCCCTGGCGACCATGGGATCTCCCATACCCGGGGACCGCATGGCGAACACAAGATGGCCGCCGAGCCACAGCCTCTACGAACCACAGTAGAAGCAGACAACCAGGCCTGGCGGGAAGACTTCGAAGCCAGGTTCGAGCGCATATGCCAAGCGTTCTGGCACCGCATCGAAAGCCGAAACTCACATGAGTCGCAGACCAAGAGAGCGGACACGCCGGACCGTGAAACCGAAAAGTGCACTGAGCAGAGGGCACAACCGGCGGCCCAGCCAATAAGCCGTACCGGCACGAGGAAATCTCATCCACACGTAAAGCGCCCACAGAATCACGACCCAGCCAAACGGAAACCGAAGGTCTCGGGACAAGCAGTAAGGGACCCACTTCAGACCTGGGTTGAGGAGGAGGGGAAGCTTCGGCACAACTCACCTACCACGGGCCACATGCAGGGAGCTTGGATTAACGCACAGCCCCCCCGGAGGCAGAACACCGCTTTCCTTACTCTGGAAAGGGATGGCTTGAAGTGGCACATGTGCGGCATAGGCTGACTCTGATCTCTCCCGATTGCCGCTCCTGAACCGAACCCTAAACGAAAGTAACTGACGACAACCCCAACTTCCCTCTCAACACCTCCCCAGCCCTGCCATACAGAAGTCTTGACTGTTCAGAGCAGAGGGACATGATGAACATAACTGGGTTTCCAGCTATTACCTGTTTTTGTATTTGCTATCTTGTTTATCGCTCTAATAATGGGGTACCTGGGAGGCCACTGGTCCAATAACACCACCTGATAACCCACAGTTTATGTTAAATTTTATTTGTAACTTGCCAAAATCTTGCCCATTTACCACAAAGGGTAGGGACCGGGCCTGGGGATATAGCCATACAGCTTATTGTGGGCAGGGATGCAGGCTACCTATGTTGTTCCCGTCTCTTCTACATGTTTTAAATCATACCCAGTGGAATGTTTTACAAAGCTAGATTAAGTAGTCTCACAGGCTCAGCATGTTTAAGTTTAATCTATAGGCAATTTACATGTTTTTGAATACCTCACTGTTAATATATTGGCTTACTGCGAATAAGCATGTTTTCTTTAAAAAACAAAAAAGTGCAGCAAATCTTGACCTTATCTGCTTTAACATTGTCACTTTACCTCTTGTCATAAAGTCACTAAGAAAGCTTGTACTTAACACTGCACGTCTAAAATAAAGAATTTAAAAAAAAAAAAAAAATACCATAATAATGTGGTACAGTTCACTTACCTCCATTTCACTACTTGGTGACAGCTGGCTGTGATTGACCATGCCTCCTGGATTGTAAGTCATTTTTACCAAACTTTTAGCTTCATATTCAAACACATCATGGTACTGATTGACAACTCTGTTAGGATGATAGCAATTGCAAATTACACTATCTGTAAATGCAGTACCGATAGTTCATGTTATGCAAATTTGACATGGAGATGCTGAGCAAGGTCTAACAATTAATTTACTCATTAAATAATTAGAGAGATTTAAGAGAGATTTTACAGTTAAGCAATTTTGGATCAAACTTGAAACGTAATTTTTTCAGTTATCTACAATTGCTGGTTTAATGAATAAACCTCACTGTGCTAGTAAATGATTCCGTTCTGCAGAATCAGAATTTTACACACTGCAGCAGCAGCACTTTTCTTGTTCCATGCAACAGCATAAAAGTGACGTGCCCAGGGAAACATGGTGGATGTGGCTATCCAACTGGCAGATTTATTAAGAAAATAATACAGTTAACTTTCGAATAAATGTTCTGGTATGACAAAAGGCTGATTAAAGGGACACTCTTGACCCGTGAAACACTTGAGATTGCTTTACATTATGTGTGAAGAGTGCATCCTCTTTATTTTTGCATTTTACAAAAAGTGCAGTTTTTTTTTTTGTTTTTTTTTTAACAGATATTGGCATTTTTATAAACTAACCTTGTTACACCCCACTGGCTGTCAATCACAAAACAGGTACTGTTACTTCCTGGTTTGGTTAGCTAAGTGCAGCTAAACTCAAGAGGCAGCAATTGCCCAGAGCCTTACAAAGCCTTCTCATTGACCTGTATTTGGAAGTCTGTGATTGGACAGCCACAGAACATCTGGGTGGGGAGTGTTCGCAAAGGCAGCAGACAAGAGATCTACAGATTTTTCAAGCTAGTTTTAGATATCTCCCAAGGAAAAAATGCATAATTTAATGCATGCATGTTTTCATTGGAGTATATCAAATAAACAGCATTTTTGTTTTGTAATTGGACAGTAGAGTATCCCCCCTTAAATAGAAACCTAGAATGTGACGGCAGATAAGAACCATTCGGCCCATCTAGTCTGCCCAATTTTCTAAATACTTTCATTAGTCCCTGGCCTTCTCTTATATTTAGGATAGCCTTATGCCTATCCCACGCATGCTTAAACTCCTTTACTGTGTTAACCTCTACCTCTTCTGCTGTAAGGCTATTCCATGCATCCCCTACCCTCTCAGTAAAGTAATACTTCCTGATATTATTTTTAAACCTTTGCCCCTCTAATTTAAGACTATGCCCTCTTGTTGTGGTAGTTTTTTTTTTTCTTTTAAATATAGTCTCCTCCTTTACTGTGTTGATTCCCTTTATGTATTTAAATGTTTCTATCATGTCCCCCCTGTCTCATCTTTCCTCCAAGCTATACATGTTAAGATCCTTTAACCTTTCCTGGTAAGTTTTATCCTGCAATCCATGAACCAGTTTAGTAGCTCTTCTCTAAACTCTCTCTAAAGTATCAATATCCTTCTGGAGATACGGTCTCCAGTACTGTGTACAGTACTCCAAGTGAGGTCTCACCAGTGTTCTGTACAATGGCATTAGCACTTCCCTCTTTCTACTGCTAATAGCAGGTTTAAAAAAAAAAAAAAAAATGCTGCTATACTCATCTGTCTAATACTATCCTTACCTTTTGTGTCACTTTACCCCACTCCCTCTAGCATGTAAGCTCATTGAGCAGGGCCCTCTACCCCTCTGTCCCTGTGTGTCCAACTTGTCTGGTTACAACTACATGTTTGTTCATCCACCCACTGTAAAGCGCTGCGGAATTTGTTGGCGCTATATAAATAATAACATAATAATAATTATAAATCAACATGATGATTGTTGGAATACTGGTTTAGTAATCAGAGGGTTGATCTAGGTCTAAGGGTAGACTGGACAAGGACACTTGCTAATTACATACAAAGCAATTACTCTAATTATCCAGGAACAGAGAAGCCTTTCCTTCTTAGTTTAAATGCTTGTACAGGAGATTCTTTCAGCTATGTTCTACTAATAGTCTGCCTCTGTGATGCCTATATCTTCCTAAGATTATTATACAGAAAGGCAATGTTATAAGCAAGTGCATAGTTTGTGACAGTACATCAAATTCATTAACCAATCACTAACAGCTTTTAACATGTGCAGGCGCCAATTCTGGATGAAAATCTAAGTATACTGCCTCTCCAGATATTAGTAATTAAGGCATTTCAAGAATCCTTATGGACCAGTCTTTAGATTCCTTTCCTATTTGCACAGCTGGATTGCTAGGTGCCGGTCTATAAAATAAGTTGAATTGGAGAATTTTCCCATTTTGGCTACTTTAACCTTAAATTTGATATTGACTTTGAATTCCTGGCAATTCATCTGGCTATTTGATGAATAGCCACACCATTTTAAGCAAGACACACAGTTTTTTCAAGATCTTAATATGATCTAAATATTACCTGTCAATGTCAGTCTTTGAACCAATAAGAAATCTAGAACGGAAAAGAAAAAAAGTTAATAAACAAGTCAGTTTGTTGAACGATTTGCACTTCATTTAAAATGCCGTAGGTATATAGCTAATGAAGCAGATGATGTTCTAACACATTGCTATCTGTAGTTCACAAAAGGCTGGCTGTACTATGGAAGAAACAAAAAAAAAAAAATATGTTACCCATACAAGGTTTAAAAAACACTAGTGGGGCGGAGTCTGACCGCCGAGGCGAACAGACGTGCGGGGAAGGAGCTCCCGACGGGCAAGGGAAACAAAAGGCAATATTGGCAGCTATATGGCCCACCGACCCCCCAAGGTGTGCTACCCACGTCGGGGGCACATCAGGGAATCGGGAGATACCCGTCTGAAGTCGATCGGGGCATACGGGCCAAAAAGCGATCTGAGGCCTGCAGGAGTTGGAGCCGGGGAGAGGCGGCCGCTCTCTCCGGCGCCGGACACCCCAGCAACCACAACTGACCTCCGAACCCCCCCCCCGGACCTGTGGGGGTCATCCCGATCCCCGCAAGACAAGCGGATAAGCGACAACAACCGAGCAGGTACACAAACCTGAAAGAACCACGAGTCAGGCGGAACGCGTCCAAGATGGCCGCCAGTCGCAGCTCACAGAGAGGAGCCACGAGCAACCATACACAGCCTCCCTCCCTAGAGGCCCTGGACCGGCTCTGCTCAGCCTTCTACGAACTGCAGTGCAGCAGGGGTATGCCCAACCCAATCTAGTCTGCCCAATTTTCAAAATAAATGTAGAAAACAGAGAGAGATTCCCCTAAGTCTTAGATCAACAAAGTTAAACCTAAAATTAGGGGAATGGGTCAGAATAGGTGGTACCAGCTCCACCAAATATGGGCATGGACCCTTTGTTTAAAGATAATGAAAAAAACACATAAGATGCTGAGGTTGTGCCCTTGTGAGAGGGCAACTACCCAGCCGGCTGATAAGGTTGTTGGTACAGTATAGTTTAGTGCCTGGATGAATCTTAGGGTCTGGAATCCAGTAGACAGACAAAAAGGGGGGGGGGGGGGAGCGGGGTAAGGAAAAAGTTCCTACAGAGCAATACTTCAATGCTATGGGGTAAAGTGCCAAAGGGTATCCTTATATCAATGAAAAAAATAAAACTTTATTGGTCTATTACAAGATAGAAGGGATACAAGAGCACTTATATATCAGCAGATTAGCTCTGTTATCTATATTAGCCTTAAGTATCAAACCTTGGTATATAATACTACTCAAAAGCCTCCTTGATTGGGGCTTATACCGTGGAAGCTTAGGCTAATATTCCCCTGAGGCAGCACCTAACCCTAATGATCTTGCTAAGAGATCAATCAGTTAGGTTATAAGTCCACCCAGTATAGACAGAGTATATTCATAAGTATGAAATAGCAGATATTGGTTGCAGGGAATAGTAAAACAATAGTGACAAAGAGAACAGAGCGATCAAAGTGTACAGTGAAAAAAGTTAAGTCTAATGTTGCAAAGACCTATCACTGTTCTATTACTGTTGCTATTCCCTAGCTTCTGCTAATAAACACCTTCGTGGGTGTTCTAAACTGAATGGCTGAACTCAATGCTGCAATACTGTCTAGTGGAGTTGGACTCCAGAAAAAATCATAGGGGTAAAGTGATTAACAAAAATTAATAACCATTGCAAAATAAGTGAGAGGAGGGATTCCCTTAGTGCCTCCGGTGTGGTGCACTGTGAGGTGCCGATATGTGGTGATTGGGGATCCCTCCAAGTGACCCGACGCGCGTTTCGGAGTTTGAAAACTCCTTCGTCAGGGGTAAGGATTGCCGCCCGAAATCTCCCGGTATTTAAATGCCCCTCATCCAATCATTGGCAGGATCATCGCAACGTCATCAGTGACGTGCCGCCCAGACCCTCGCAGTGTGTGAGTGGCTGTTAGCCAATCACGCAGGGGATCGTCACATCGTCATCTATGACGTGGTGTAGTTCCTCCACGTGGGAAAAAGTGGGTGGAGTGTTTGACAGTTCTATCTACCCGATTGGCTGGGCATCTTTATTACAATTTGATACAGTCATTTAGATAGCGATGGTTTAAAGATGTTATAAATGCGGTTTGGCTATTTGGACACTGTAGAGAATGTACAGATTATGAGTGTCAGACTGACAGAGCATAAATCTAAATGTACTAAGAGTCAACATAACACAGTAAAATAGGGATACAATGCATCTATAAGAGTAAGCTATTTATATAAATATAGAGCTATCACGGAGATGCCTTAATTTAAAGAGGAAACATTCAATTTAAATATGGAGTTACTTGAGTATAAAAGGGAAAAAATCCAATACATGAATGTTCTTTGAGATAGAATCAATCTATCTGAATGTGTTATGTCGAATATATTAGATATCTTTAATCATATGGCTATAGTGTCACTGAGCTGTATATATATATATTTACCCCACGGTGTAAAGGAGGGGAGGGGAGGGGGAGAAAGAGGGGGACGGTCAATCCTGGGACAATTCATGTCCCTACTTTTAATAACAAAAAACAAAAGTGAAAGTGAAACATCAAGTGAGTGAATACCCTTAGACTGATCAAAAAGTAACTAAGAAACATAGAGTAGACTATTTACAAATATACAAGATAAGAATTTTAAAGAGACTTCTAGATATATGGGGAGTATGAGAAACCCTCATTGAGACCTTTGGGGGATAGGGTTTTGAGTCGGTAAATCCAATAGCACTCGCGTTTTCTTAAGCGTTGATCCCAATTGCCCTTCCTCTGGTCCTGTTTGATTAATTCAATGCCTTGAAATTTAAGGACATTGGGGTCTCCATTGTGAGCTGTTTTTACGTGTCTGGAGATCGATGTTTCTATGTGCCTGGCTGACTTAACAGAATGAATATGTTCAAGAATTCGTCTCTTGAACGGTCTGAAGGTTTTGCCTACGTACATAGCATGACAGTGGCAGGTGATTAGATAGATCACTCCCTTCGAGTTGCAGTTGAAAAATGACAATGATTTAAAATTTTCCGTATTAGAGCTGTTATTAAAGTTTTTTGAATTGGTCTCTATGTATCTGCAAGCTTTGCACCTACCGCATTTGTAGGTGCCTTTAATTTTGCTTGACAGCCAGTGTGTGGGTGGTTTGCTAGTTTGAAAGTGACTGTGCACCAGTAAGTCTTTCAAATTATTGCCCCTTCTAGCTGTCAAGGTGGCGTAGGAGGGGAGGGCATCTCTGAGGTGGCTGTCCTGTTTTAGCAGAGGCCAGAAGCGATTCATAATTGTTTTGACTTGGTCCCAACCCCCATCGAAGGTGGCAACACATCTGAGTTGTTTTTGTTCAGGTTTTGGTGTTGATGCGGGAACGCCTTCTTCTCTTAAAAGGTCTTCTTGTTCGGTTAAGAGGGCCCTATGGTATGCCCTCTTGAGGCATTTATTGGGGTACCCCTTAGACCTAAACATGTGACGTAATTCTTTAGCCTGTGTTTTAAAATCTTCCAGGTCAGAGCAATTACGCCTTAGACGTAAATATTGGCCCGTCGGTATTCCCCGTTTCTGCTGAATTGGGTGGTGACTTTTCCAATTCAGAAGATTCTTGGTGGCTGTGCTTTTTCTGAATAAATTTGTTTTTATGATGCCCTGTTGTTGCGGGGACACCATAAGATCGAGAAAGCTTAAAGACGGAGTGCCAATTTCGGCGGTGAACTTTAAGTTCAATTCATTAGTGTTCAGGCTATGTGTGAATTGCAATTCACACATAGCCTGAACACTAATGAATTGAACTTAAAGTTCACCGCCGAAATTGGCACTCCGTCTTTAAGCTTTCTCGATCTTATGGTGTCCCCGCAACAACAGGGCATCATAAAAACAAATTTATTCAGAAAAAGCACAGCCACCAAGAATCTTCTGAATTGGAAAAGTCACCACCCAATTCAGCAGAAACGGGGAATACCGACGGGCCAATATTTACGTCTAAGGCGTAATTGCTCTGACCTGGAAGATTTTAAAACACAGGCTAAAGAATTACGTCACATGTTTAGGTCTAAGGGGTACCCCAATAAATGCCTCAAGAGGGCATACCATAGGGCACTCTTAACCGAACAAGAAGACCTTTTAAGAGAAGAAGGCGTTCCCGCATAAACACCAAAACCTGAACAAAAACAACTCAGATGTGTTGCCACCTTCGATGGGGGTTGGGACCAAGTCAAAACAATTATGAATCGCTTCTGGCCTCTGCTAAAACAGGACAGCCACCTCAGAGATGCCCTCCCCTCCTACGCCACCTTGACAGCTAGAAGGGGCAATAATTTGAAAGACTTACTGGTGCACAGTCACTTTCAAACTAGCAAACCACCCACACACTGGCTGTCAAGCAAAATTAAAGGCACCTACAAATGCGGTAGGTGCAAAGCTTGCAGATACATAGAGACCAATTCAAAAAACTTTAATAACAGCTCTAATACGGAAAATTTTAAATCATTGTCATTTTTCAACTGCAACTCGAAGGGAGTGATCTATCTAATCACCTGCCACTGTCATGCTATGTACGTAGGCAAAACCTTCAGACCGTTCAAGAGACGAATTCTTGAACATATTCATTCTGTTAAGTCAGCCAGGCACATAGAAACATCGATCTCCAGACACGTAAAAACAGCTCACAATGGAGACCCCAATGTCCTTAAATTTCAAGGCATTGAATTAATCAAACAGGACCAGAGGAAGGGCAATTGGGATCAACGTTTAAGAAAACGCGAGTGCTATTGGATTTACCGACTCAAAACCCTATCCCCCAAAGGTCTCAATGAGGGTTTCTCATACTCCCCATATATCTAGAAGTCTCTTTAAAATTCTTATCTTGTATATTTGTAAATAGCCTACTCTATGTTTCTTAGTTACTTTTTGATCAGTCTAAGGGTATTCACTCACTTGATGTTTCACTTTCACTTTTGTTTTTTGTTATTAAAAGTAGGGACATGAATTGTCCCAGGATTGACCGTCCCCCTCTTTCTCCCCCTCCCCTCCCCTCCTTTACACCGTGGGGTAAATATATATATATACAGCTCAGTGACACTATAGCCATATGATTAAAGATATCTAATATATTCGACATAACACATTCAGATAGATTGATTCTATCTCAAAGAACATTCATGTATTGGATTTTTTCCCTTTTATACTCAAGTAACTCCATATTTAAATTGAATGTTTCCTCTTTAAATTAAGGCATCTCAGTGATAGCTCTATATTTATATAAATAGCTTACTCTTATAGATGCATTGTATCCCTATTTTACTGTGTTATGTTGACTCTTAGTACATTTAGATTTATGCTCTGTCAGTCTGACACTCATAATCTGTACATTCTCTACAGTGTCCAAATAGCCAAACCGCATTTATAACATCCTTAAACCATCGCTATCTAAATGACTGTATCAAATTGTAATAAAGATGCCCAGCCAATCGGGTAGATAGAACTGTCAAACACTCCACCCACTTTTTCCCACGTGGAGGAACTACACCACGTCATAGATGACGATGTGACGATCCCCTGCGTGATTGGCTAACAGCCACTCACACACTGAGAGGGTCTGGGCGGCACGTCACTGATGACGTTGCGATGATCCTGCCAATGATTGGATGAGGGGCATTTAAATACCGGGAGATTTCGGGCGGCAATCCTTACCCCTGACGAAGGAGTTTTCAAACTCCGAAACGCGCGTCGGGTCACTTGGAGGGATCCCCAATCACCACATATCGGCTCCTCACAGTGCACCACACCGGAGGCACTAAGGGAATCCCTCCTCTCACTTATTTTGCAATGGTTATTAATTTTTGTTAATCACTTTACCCCTATGATTTTTTCTGGAGTCCAACTCCACTAGACAGTATTGCAGCATTGAGTTCAGCCATTCAGTTTAGAACACCCACGAAGGTGTTTATTAGCAGAAGCTAGGGAATAGCAACAGTAATAGAACAGTGATAGGTCTTTGCAACATTAGACTTAACTTTTTTCACTGTACACTTTGATCGCTCTGTTCTCTTTGTCACTATTGTTTTACTATTCCCTGCAACCAATATCTGCTATTTCATACTTATGAATATACTCTGTCTATACTGGGTGGACTTATAACCTAACTGATTGATCTCTTAGCAAGATCATTAGGGTTAGGTGCTGCCTCAGGGGAATATTAGCCTAAGCTTCCACGGTATAAGCCCCAATCAAGGAGGCTTTTGAGTAGTATTATATACCAAGGTTTGATACTTAAGGCTAATATAGATAACAGAGCTAATCTGCTGATATATAAGTGCTCTTGTATCCCTTCTATCTTGTAATAGACCAATAAAGTTTTATTTTTTTCATTGATATAAGGATACCCTTTGGCACTTTACCCCATAGCATTGAAGTATTGCTCTGTAGGAACTTTTTCCTTACCCCGCTCCCCCCCCCCCCCCCCTTTTTGTCTGTCTACTGGATTCCAGACCCTAAGATTCATCCAGGCACTAAACTATACTGTACCAACAACCTTATCAGCCGGCTGGGTAGTTGCCCTCTCACAAGGGCACAACCTCAGCATCTTATGTGTTTTTTTCATTATCAATTTTCAAAATACTTTCATTAGTCCCTAGCCTTATCTTATAGTTAGGATAGCCTTATGCCTATCCCACGATTGCTTAAACTCCTTTACTGTGTTATCCTCTACCACTTCAGCTGGAAGGCTATTCCATGCATCCACTACCCTCTCAGTAAAGTAATACTTCCTGATATTATTTTTAAGACTATGTCCTCTTGTTGTGGTAGTTTTTCTTTTTTTTCTCGGGGCTTAACCCCTATTTGTCTATAAAATTGGTTTCAAACTCCTACTTCCTGTGAGAAAGGAAAAAGCCTGACACGTGTTTCGGTGCACGAACGTGTGCACCTTCATCAACCCCTGACGAAGGTGCACACGTTTGTGCACCGAAACGCGCATCTGACTTTTTCCTTTCTCACAGGGCACTTTAAAACATGGTGTAGAAAACCTGCATAAGCATGGTTTAGTTTGATTAGCACTTTATCAAGGTTTTTGCATTTCTTTTTCCTCTGACTATCTAGCGAGTTTACAAGGTAGAGAGGCTTTTCTATTTCTATCTATGTATGTGGATATCTAATGATCGCTAGCATAAGTTGAATTACTGTGAATTCATGAACTAGGAAGATCCTCTTAGGACCACAAAAGACTCTTTGAAATAGAGACAGCAAATTAGAAATATATTTTAGAGATTCACGGGCATAACTACATCTGCATATATAAGTGGGATTAGATTGTTTAAGCAATTGTTGCCAACTATAATTTTTGAAGTTATTGTGACCATGTCCAAGACCAATTTGTACAGCAACTTGGCTCCTTTTTCTGCTTAATTGCATCAAGTCTATATGTGATCCTCCCATGGGGATTCTTTTATAGAATCGTACTGACACAACCCAGGAAAAGTGAGAGTATAGACTTTAAGATTACACTTAATCCTTTAATAGCTCTATATTAATTTATTTTATTGTCTTTGCAGAGTTATGGGTATTATTATGCCTTCTGTTCCCTGTATCCTCGATTACAATACTCATTTAATTTGATTGATTACTATCCGACCCCCCTACATAGACAAAATACAATAAAATCTGAAGGTTAGGGGCACTGGATATATGTTTATACTTGAGTAGTCAGAGGCGTAGCCGATTAGGCTTTGGATTCTGAATCTGACCACAACTACAATTTGGGTGTAGCATTCTAATTAATAATATATACATTTTAATCTTTCCTCCAGTTTGAAACCAATTTCTTTGTTTTTATACATGTTACTAAAACCAGCCCTGTGTAAGCACTTGTTGAGGGACTCAGGCATACATTTTGCTAACATGCAAATATCATATACAGATAATCTTGGAATATTTGTTAAAATATAAAAAAGGTACAAATAGCTTTCTCTAAGTAGGTTATGACTGTCATTGGATCCTAAGTCAGTCCCTCCTGACCCAGCAACAGTCCAGGTTTAGTCAGTATCTCCATTTGAATAGAAAAGAGAAATACATAAATCACAGACTGTTGCTGGGTCATGAGGACTGGCTTGGGAACCATTACTCTATGTAATACATAGGTTTTCACAGAACTCACTGAGAGGGAGATAAACGGTTTTCACTTTCTTCTTCGGTTTTGTAGGTCTGTAATTTTCCGTAGTACAAAGGATTGCCCTTATTTTGAAAAACAGTGAGTTTTGCTTTCTGAAATGGGCTGCCACTTTCCAGTTCAAATAGGTAGTCTTCTTTCATTTCCTACAAATGAAAAGTAAACCAATCTTACGGAGGGGGTTGTAAACAAAAATACATTTCATAAAAGTTGATGTTTGCCTAAAATAGTTACTTACTTCTTATAATAAAATTAAATACAGTTAATTAAAACTAACTATATATGATACCTGCATCCATCTACATTGACTTATAAGATGAATAATTCACTGTTACTTTACTCACATCATGTCTTTAACCCCTTAAGGACCAAACTTCTGGAATAAAAGGGAATCATGACATGTCACACATGTCATGTGTCCTTAAGGGGTTAAAGGACCACTCTAGGCACCCAGACCACTTCACCTAATGAAGTGGTCTGGGTGCCAGGTCCAGCTAGGGTTAACCCATTTTTTTTTATAAACATAGCAGTTTCAGAGAAACTGCTATGTTTATAAATTGGTTAAGCCTTCACCCTAATCCTCTAGTGGCTGTCTCACTGACAGCCGCTAGAGGCGCTTGCGTGATTCTCACTGTGAAAATCACAGTGAGAGCATGCAAGCGTCCATAGGAAAGCATTATAAATGCTTTCCTTTGCGACCGGCTGAATGCGCGCGCAGCTCTTGCCGCGCGTGCGCATTCAGCAGACGGGGCGGAACGGAGGAGGAGAGCTCCCCGCCCAGCGCTGGAAAAAGGTAAGTTTTACCCCTTTTCCCCTTTCCAGAGCTGGGCGGGAGGGGGACCCTGAGGGTGGGGGCACCCTCAGGGCACTATAGTGCCAGGAAAACAAGTATGTTTTCCAGGCACTATAGTGGTCCTTTAAAGAATGAGTAAGAGTCATTGTATCAAAATATTTTTGGGACATTTCATCTGAATCAAATGGCTTTATTCAACATCTGGACAAATCGATCATTCAGGATTTACCTGTGGTGTTCATTTATTATTTATCCCGGGAGATTGATTCGTTGATGCATGGATTAAAGGGACACTATAGTCACCAGAGCAACCACAGCTTAATGTAGTTGTTCTGGTGAGTATAATAGCTCCCTTCAGGCATTTTCATGTAAACACTTACATTGCCCCTTGGGACACCTCCAAGTGGCCACTCCTTAGATGGCCACTGGAGGGGCTTCCTGGCGCAGGGCTGCACAGTAAGCAGCCCTGCCTTTCAGCATCCCCACACATTGCATGGAGACACTGAATTTTCCTCATAGAGATGCATGGATTCAATGCATCTCTATGAGGAGATCCTGATTGGCCAAAACGGCATTTGGCCCCGCCCCTATTCCGATTTTAGCCAATCCAATGTTTTCTCTATGGGCCTTTCACTATGAACTCGCGCGGCCCTGGAAATAAGGTGAGTTTTAAACTTTTATGGGGGGGAGGGGAAGGGGGCAAGCCACCTAAATGGTGGGTTAAACACTATAGGGTCAGGAATACAGGTTTGTGTTCCTGACCCTATAGTGACCCTTGAAATAGATCGAAAGGAAGGTGCACTCATGGAGAAAGGCACTCCAAAAACAACATAAATTTCCGATAGGACAGAAATTGAGAAAGATTACCTAGTATGGAATTCTGGCCAAGTTCAATTAAGCAGAGGGTAGATTATGCCCATAATAACACAGTAATATCAGTAAAGACTAGTATTTCTATAATTTTATAAAGGAAGAGGGAATGAGGAATGATTTAAAATAGCTTACCATTGCATTGTATTTCATAAAATAAAATGCTTACAATATCTATATGGCAGATAGACAGTGGTACTAAAAGTATATTTCTTATACCTGTCAGGTATTAGGTAAAAAAAAAGGCAACTTGAAACTTAATTAAGCTAAACTTAAGTCCGCTTACGTGAATAACCCCTAAAAGCTGCTGTTTGTTATTATTTTTATTGTGTTTCATGCACTTTTTAGAAAGAGGGGAGGTGAGAGGGAATAATTTAAAATAGCATCTGAATTATTTACAAATTAAATGAGACTTTTCGGTTTTAAGAAGTGAATAACCCACTCTCCATTAAGCTTCTAATAATGCTAGAAATGAGCAGTTACATATTTTAAAGGTCAGTTCTTCCCACAGTAAGATAAGAATTGTTTTGTCATATGTCTCTTCTTTCTGAAGGTCAGCCTTCCATACCTACGCCTTTCTTCTAACTTAGGTGTTTGCTGACCTTGCATCAGTGGCGGATCAGGGGGGGGGGCAACGGGGCAATTCCTGTGGTTCTCTAGACATCTCTTTAAGTCTTTTCCAAACCAGTCCTAAAGACCCACCAACAGTCCAGGCTTTGTCATTATCTCCAGTGGAATACAATAGGGAAATACATAAATCCTGGATTGCTGGTGGGACATGAGGACTGGTTTGGGATCCACTGATCTATTGCATTCAAAGAATTCTATGAGTTGAAGGCCATCACAGTGCACGGATATAGGATTTGTTGATGCTACGTGTCATAAAATCCTACCAGTACAAAGTAAGGGGCTATTATTGTGCACAACTATTGATCATAGTCTAGTTATCTATATATTATTTTATATTTTTACCCACAAGTCAATCCCAAATAATAATAATCTGTCTTTTTTTCCTATCTATCAAAGTACTTCCACTGGGTAACATATTCAAATGATTTGTATCCGTGTAAATGCACGTGCTCTTTAAAAGATATAACAACCTGCGATGTCCCTCTCCGATTCATCTTAGAGCTTGTGAAATGGGCAAACACCCACACACATATCTGTGCTATGAAGTGAGGTGAACAGAGTTTTCAAGCTTCTTTTGGTGTTTTTTTTTTTTACTGAGAAGGAATGATTTGGAAATCCCTTCTGCTATTATTCTGCATCAAACACATATGCTAAGCAAATTTAAGGCTAAAAAAAAAAAAAAAAAAAAAAAAAAGAAGTAGATTTCATTTTGGACTTCCATACCATTAAATGAACGAGTTTGTTAAGCTTACATTACAGTTTTATTCTGCTGGCAGAATGGATTATATAAGGAGAGAATCATAGCACTGCTGGAAGAAAATGTGGATTATATAAAGATCCTCTGGAAGGTCTTCTTGCCAGCTAAACTCATACTACACACATGCATCTTACACAAGACAAGAAAAATATTGGCAAAAGGATTTAATTACTCACATCTGCTGGCCAGACAGTAGGTTGTGAGTCGTCAGGTTTGAAAGATTTTTCCACTTTGGCATATTTTTCGACCTAATAAATGGAAAGGGAGGAAAACGTTTGCCCATTTCTCTAGCATTGCATTTTAACAATGTCTCACGAATATCCAACTTACTGCATTCAAACACAAAACGCATTTATATTTTGGAAAGAAAAGAAAAGATTTGGTTGTGTTTAAAACCTTTTTACTAGGACAGTAATGACAAAATGATATGGAACTCCATGCCTGCTAATCGGCGCAGACCACTAATAGTTTATTAGATTTGTGGGGTAATAAGTCAATTTGATCTTGACATCTTTCAAGTAAGGCTTCAAGTAAATGTGTAATGAAGCTGCTGATTAAGGTAAAATGAATGTAGATCTGCCTTGGTGCAAACAAGGTTGGAAGCCATTGCACTGGCCTTAAGGCTTAATCAGGTTTTGAGAGTGCTGTCACTGCTAGGTGCAATTTATTAATTCATTTTTAATCCTATGTTGTACAAATGATTTATTTTGCAATAATAGTAGCAGCTATTATACCATATTTTTCTATTTTATTTGGGGTTTCCTGTCTTAGTATTTCTTTTTTTTTATCATGGTGATGATCTATCGAAATCCATGACAAAGAAATGATGTCATTTATGAATGAACTGAACACATTTTCAAAATTGATTAGCTGAATGATTGCTAGGAATTGTATTTTATTTTGACAAATGGCTTAAAATGCAAGTCCAAATTATACTCCTGGAATTATGTGTTTAACTTGTATTTTCTCTGAACGAAATAAAGAAACAAGCAAATAAATATATAACAAAAAAAAACCCACACACATTTTTAAATCAGGATTGGAATTTGGAAATATCTGATACCAAATATTGGGCAAAAATAATTTAAAGCTTGTTATGAGGGTTTACATCTACAAATTGTACATAATTTCTAATATGAAATACAATTGCTATAATAAATATAAATATATATATATATATATTTTTTACAGTAAATGACTGACACACACACACACACACACACACACAAAAAAACCCACTTACATCCACTTCTGATGGTGCCGTCAATGTGCATGGGGCTTGTCTCCAAGTGTCGACACACTGAAAAAGCCAAACGAAGCATTGTTAATATTATTACAACTATTTATTTTGCTTAGTTTTATCTGTTTTAGAATATCAGCCATTCACATACATTTCCGATTTTGGATATTTTTAGGTCATACTGCGGAGTGGTGGTTTTCCTTTCTTTTCGTTTCTGCAGGTAGTCCAGAAGTCTGAGTTGTGTTGGTGGGAGGCTGTTTGATATCTCCTGCTGTCTGTTCAGGGATGGCCTTGAAAACCTCTTCAGACACCTTGAAAATGGCAACAACATCAGCGTGAAATTTAATTATGTGTTTATTATCGATATCTTGATCCCCTAAAAAATCTCACCATAACAAGCTTTTCAAGTGAAGTTAAAAAAAATAGCTGTACATTTCCTGCCATGCCTCTCTTCGCTTTGACAATAGCAGACAAAGGTGTGTGTGTAGATATGGTGAGAAACTATTTGCATGAAAACATTCAGGCATCTGACAAGCAAGAAGTAAACCAACTTACAACTAATGTTTGCAGACTAATTCCTGGAGTGTTCATTTATGACTAGAATCAGGGGTGATATCATGAATATAACCCTTTAATCCAGTCTGCTTCTTCCCTATATTTGCTGAAAAAAAATCTCCTGAAAATTCAGCTCTAATCGCTATGCTGAAAACATATGGGTGCAAATTGCTACAGAGTGGGCTTCACCTGCATTCAAAATTACTAGCTTGCAATCTCAATAAAAGAAGAAGAAGTGTACAGTGATAGACATTCACAATACCATGCTTGTGACCCTGGAATCCAGTGTGCATGGAGGTGTGTATACCATGCTTAATATCTGCTCAGGGGATTGTAGGATTGCTAATTTGACTAGTGTAATCCTTTATTTTCTCATTTGAAGTATAGCAGATCTTGCTACGCATGCATTTGGGAAAGCTAGAAGCTAGGAAGCCCCAGCTGTGCATTGCTAGTTAATAGTAGAGCATATCAGCTGATCAATCCAAGCCAGTGAAATAAGCACAAGACCACAGTGGTTAGCTCATTGAAGAGAGCTTCTGACTGTCAGTGGATCACAGGTAAAGTCAAACCGATAGCACATGGTCTGACTACTTACATTGGCGGACGTGAGGGCCCTCCTGGCACCATAACCACTACAGTGCCCTGCAGTGATTATGGTGCTTGGAATGTACCATAGCGATTAGAGCTGAATTTTCAGGAGATTTTTTCAGCAGAGTAAGCTAAACTTGGTACGTTTGTCATTTGTAATATTTACTTGAAATACATGTGAGGCAGGGCCTTTGAATCTTATACAATCTTTTGGTGACTATAGTGTTCCATTAAAGGACCACTATAGTGCCAGGAAAACAAACTCGTTTTCCTGGCACTATAGTATTAATAGGTCCCCCCGCACCCTCATGGCCCCCCCTTCTACCAGGCTGAAGGGGGAGGAAGGGGTTAATCCCTTACCTTTCTCCAGCGCCGGGCTCCCTCGGCGCTGGGGACTCTCCTCCTCCTTCCGACGCTATCAGCTGAATGCGCATGCGCGGCAAGAGCCGCGCGCGCATTCAGCCAGTCCATAGGAAAGCATTCTCAATGCTTTCCTATGGACGCTGGGGTCTTCTCACTGTGAAAAGAGCCTCAATGAAACAGCCACTAGAGGCTGGATTAACCCTATTGTAAACATAGTGGTCCTTTAAGTACAAAGACTGGGCTGCCACTGCACCATTTCAATCAATGCTAAATTAAGGCTGTATCGTATAAATGTTTGTGTCAAATTATCACAATGTGCAGTGCAGTTAATAAACTACTTAGGGTGAGATTTATCAAAGCAAAACAGGTGCAATTCTGGGTGAAAAGTGCTACATGTTTAGAGATATGCTATTGGTTTCCACTGTGATTGCTCCATATTTACTAATTTGGCACAGAATCGCCCGATTTTTGCCTTGATATATATCCCTCTAGCTATATAGTGACATCTCATACATATATTTATTTATACACACTTCATTCTTACAGACATTTGGCCATTAGAGGGCACTGTGAACTAAGTGAATAAATATTAAAACAAATGGCGCAGTTCATTAGTAGATAGATCCTTCTAAAGCTGTTTTTTAAATATACACTAGCAATCGATTGCAGGAGGATTTCAATGATAAATCTATTTAATGTGAACTGCTAAAATGCTGGGGGTAAAGAATGGGATAAAAGTGAAGGATATTCTTGGATGTCACCGTGATGTTTAATACCGGGCACTAAAAAATAATAGGGAGGTTTTAAAATTTAGGTTCCCAAGATTTAATATTCCCTTAAAATGTGCACTATGAAAGTATCAAGTAATATATACCAATGCAAAACGTTGGTGTATTACTTTCTACTTCTCTGCATATTAAAGAATGTAGCTGCTCAGCTATCTAAACAAAAAGTAACTGAAACGACTAAAGGCCAGGCATGGAAAGTTAAAAATAAAATAGTACAATGTAATAATGTCAATTCTATTTAAAAAAAAAAAAAAAAAAAATTGCACTGGCCCACAAATAACATGTACTTATAAATAGAGCCTCCTAAACTTAAGTGCTGCTAACTCTATTTGGGCGAGCCTTCACCTCAATAACTCTAACTTAAAAACAAACAAAAAAAAGTGAATAAAGAACAATATACAACAAAATACTTTTACAGTAATGATATAAAGAAATTTGTAGATCTTGTTTCAAGAACTAAAAATTTAATACTCCTGGTACACAGTGGGCTGTTTAGATGGTCCACTTGGTTATAATATGGCATACCTATGTTTCTTTAAAAAAACAAAAACAAAAAAAAAACATTTAAAGGGACTCTCCAGTGCCAGGAAAACAAACTGTTTTCCTGGCACTGCAGGGCCCCTCTACCTCTCACCCCCCATCCCAAGTTGCTGAATGGGTTAAAACCCCTTCAGTGACTTACCTGTATCCAGCGCCGATGTCCCTCGGCGCTGGGTCAAGGTCTGCCCACGCTCCCGGGGGTGACCTATTGAGCATGCGCGGCCAGCGGCGGGGGAGACGTAATGCGCTTTAATGCTTTCAATGCCTTCCTATGGGGATTTCAGCGACGCTGGAGGTCCTCACATAGCGTGAGGACGTCCAGCGACGTTATAGCACACTTTTCATTTCTATGAACACGGAAGTGTCCTCTAGTGGCTGTCTAGTAGACAGCCACTAGATGAGGACTTAACCCTTCAAGGTAAATTTTGAAGTTTATGAAAACTGAAATAATTACACTTGCAGGGTTAAGGGTGGTGGGAGTTGGCACCCAGACCACTCCAATGGGCAGAAGTGGTCTGGGTGCCTGGAGTGTCCCTTTAACACTTTGGTGTGTCTCTAGCTGAAAATAATTTATCCAGAGCAACAAAGGTAAAGAAATAGTAACATTACAATGTTGTCTCGGGCCACAAAATCTCAACTACTGCCCAGATTAAAAGAGTAACAGAGCAACCCAAAAAACAAACTAACATGCATGTTCTACATTGAAATGATTTTTAGGGTTTAAACAGGTTTCTAAATGTAAAAAACAAAAAACAAAAAAACATTCCAGATATTACAAGGAGCATAACAAAATAAGTATTTCCAAATTAAACCTGTCAGAATGCCGAAGATCACTTAGTGGAAAAAGAGTTCAGCAAAAAAAAAAAAAAATATTTAAGCTTTTTTTTCCCCCCCAGCTGACATGGGACTGACAATAAAAGAATAGTTTGATGTCAGTTATCTATATAAGATCATTTGACAGAGGAGATAAATATGAGCTTACTTGAAGTCTCTTAAGAGATAATAAGAGAAAATATTTTGCCAAAGCCTGTGACGGCAATAGCTACATGACAACTGCATCAAATCCACAATATTTCCTAATCATCCTACGCAAGGAGAGCATAACATGCTGACAGATACTACAACCGCAGTAAATTATAATCAGTTTTGAAGTATTTATATGTATGGTAGGCTTTTACTTGCCAATCCTACTGGGAATCTGAGAATTCTACATTTTAATATGCGAGTGTATGACTTATCTTATTCTTTTACTAGTCACATGTAAATTAATGCTCCTAACACCATAATCACTACATCACGTGTGTGTGGTAGTTATGGTGCCATGAGTGCCCCGGCGCTCTCCTATAGAAAGCAGCCATGCCATTTTAAAATGGTTTGACTTCTTACCTGCCTTCTTTCAGCGGACAAGACAGTTGAAAGCTACTGTTTAGAAGCATAGTTAGCTCTCCTAGGCTAAGCCTAGCTGTGAAAAGCCAGTTAATTGGCGGAGAGCGCCAAACTGACCACTTTCACCCAATGAGCCCTGGCTAGTGAAGAGGCAGGAAGCGTCATACACCAGGTAAGACGTCAAATTGTTCGCAGGAAAACATCTCTGCTATGCAAACTACTAAAGTAGCACTTAACAACAACAAAAATATTTTTAAATGTAACTGCAGATAGGATGGTGGCTTCATTAGGAAACTCGGACCAAAAACAGGATTGCTTTTGCAAAGATAAGTCTGACAGGACATAAGTGTTAAGTAAGCATGGCTGGTATTGCTTTACTGGGATCTCTACTCCGGATTTAATCTATCTCTGCTTTTGTTCATGATGATTAGCCCTCTGGGGGATCAAAAGCAGCCACAGCTCTGCAACAGATTGAATGTGATAGCTTTGGTCTTTTCTTCATCTCAACTACCATATTAGTTTCCAGGAAATAAATAAAACCTGCACTGCACATAGATGATATATAAAACCTGCACTGTCAACAAGAGGCAGAGAAAAAAAGAAAATCAAAGCACAACCAAAAACAACACATCCTTACCGTTTCATTGGGAATGTGTTCATCTTCTGTTTGTTGAACAAAAGGCGGTTTGCAGTGCAGGTGACCGATATAGAAGGATCAAGACATAAAGGCTCAGCTGTTGCCAAGATTAACTGGCTCTCTAATAAAAGCTTGTCTTCCTATACATCGAAAAAGACATGGCATGGTATGATTTGCATTAAAGCAATTCTCATTATTTTAGTTAACACTCAATATAACCTTACATTTGGAAAAACAAAGACAAGGTTTTCTACAAATGAATTGGAATGCTAGACTATAATTTACAATCACATTTGATATAAATACACGTGGCACTTTCCAACTGGGAGTTATATTCACCAGAAACGCTGTTTTAAATGCAAGTAAGCTTTTATACGAAAAAGTCTTATCACATTTACTAAACGAACTCAAGCTGCTATAATACATCACTCAAGACACACACTGCTATTTGATTCGATGCTTTATATACCCATGTTTAATGTTTGTTTGTTTGGTTTTATTCCAAAATGTACCCAGTTATTTTTGTGTAAGGGTAAGTACCACTTACCATTTAAACGGACACTCCAAACACTATGATCACTATAGCGATACTTGATTTTTGTTTAATGAACACTCTAACATTAAAAACAAATATATTATTTGTTTCTTTCTTCAATTCCTTGGGTCCCCCTTTGTTAAATAAATAAATATATATATATATAAATTATCTGTAATCCAGTGCCAGGACAGTCTCCTTTCTGAAGCTGCTCTCTCTCTCAGATCAGCTCTGATGACTTTTGACCAATCCAATGCTCATCATAGAAAAGCATTGGGAATATATGGCACAGGCACATAATTTTGGTTAGAGACATACTGGACATGTTCAGAGTCATCATGATGAATATGATGATGCTGATTTGAAAAGACATTGTAAAACTAAAGGTCATCAATAAGGAAGCGCCTCTAGTTGCCGCCAGTCTGATGGCTGGTAGATATCTGGTTAGGATAACACGTAAACATTGCTGTTTGTATAAAACAGCAATGTTTTACATTGCCAGAGAAAAGGCACAGGCCTCTGTGGATGAAAATCATTTCACTTGGGCATTGCAGCATATTAAACCAACTGTAGATGTGATGTGAGAGCACGTACCACTGTACAGCACTGTGACCTGCCAGATTGTGCTCTATTCTTGGCAGAGAACAGTGTTGTGAGCATGTGAAAAGACTTTCAGTTAGGATACTCAAGAAATATGTAATAAGTGTCATGTCATTGATCTACTACAAATGTTCACACTGCCACTAACTCCATACTCATTGGTAGATCTTTAAAGCTTTTGTATTTTCAATGTTTTGTTGCTATCATGTTAACAAATTATGTCTTAGAATAGAATATTTCAATAAATCACGTATAATGACAGCAGTCATGCAATGTCCATAAAAAAAAAAAAAAGATGACTTACCTGTGTCCACTTATGGTTGTCACTAGTTATAGCATGTATATCTGAAACCAAAGTCTGCAAGCACAAAAAAAAAAAGGAATTAAATAAGATAAAACAGAATCAAACAAACCTAAAAACTGAAATGACTAAGAAGAACAACAACAAACTTTAATTAATAACAAGAAACATTGTTGCTATACATTTTCACAGGAACAAAATGAATCACAATTTCCAAAACAGATAGGTTTGAAGAAAATATAAATTTTAATTTTGCTGGAATGATTTACCCCTTTCAGTTAAAGTGGGTCGGTCATTCGTAAGGTTAAAGGGATGCTGTAAGCACCATAACAACTACATCTACAGCCTCTTGCTTAGCGGATTGTTTATATGGGAGTTACACATTTGCATTAGCAATATACAATTTTGCCAAGTTTGGATTAGATTTACTAGGTGGGCGTGTTGGCTAATAAAATTAAATATTTATTAACTTCTGAATTGCTTTGCAATTGATGGAGTATGGGGAGGGGGGGTGGAACGTCTTCTAGACGATGACTATGTTATCTCACCACGCACAAGGAGTGGAAGATCCTATAAATGTGTAGGATTTCCCATAGGCCCGTGTTATGAGCACTCATTCATGTGCAAGAGTATAAAGATGACATTTCTCCTGGCAGCATCGTGTACCAGGCATTGAAGAGGGTAGAATGGTGGCACTTAAAAATGCGAAAATGTCAGGTGAATATATTTAATCCGTTGCTTCTCCTCCCATTGAAAGAAAATGTCACCTGGAGTGTTGGGGAGGGGAGTCTTTACAAACTATTAGCTATTGAAATCTCGGTTTCCGAGTAGAACAAAATTTTCCAGAGAATAAAAAAAAAATGTGCATCATCAAACATTCATTTATAGCAAAAGATTGATTATCAATTGCTGAAAAATATTACGATACAGAATTTAAATATAGGAGATGTAACATAAACAGGTAAATGAAACTTGAAACTGAAAAGATTGATCAAAATCCATACTTTTTATGCTTTTTTATGATTTTGCTATGCTTGCATTTTTTAGACTCTACAGTCTCCAAGGTTACTCAGTGAGGTTAAAAAAGCAACATTTATTGCCATGTGCATACCACATTCTTTAAAAAAAGAGTTTACCTAAACAATTAAGGCTTAGGAGTAAAAAAATGCAGTTCTTCTGGGCAGTAACAGACTTCATGGACACATGATTTGTTGTTTTCACTTTGTACTCTTGCACATTGGATATAAAATATAATAATGACTTTTAAAATAATAAATGTTATTCTGACAATTTTATTTACATCAGGGAACCAGCAAACTGTGTATGTATTAGTTACAGCTCTCTTTACGCACTGTAACTACATTTTAGGAAACCAAACATAACTGGACAAATTAACATAACCTCAAATATGATCAGGCATGGACTAATCACTGAGAAACTGGGCCAATGCCCAGCGGGCCAAGATGGTTTGAGGACAAAGGTTCAGCTAAGAAGATCAGTGAATCTCCCCAAGTGGCACAGTAAATCACAGAAATAAACAACCCAATGGCCACCACTTTATATACTGTCTGCTTGCAGTTTCACCCGCTCTTCCCTGTTGCCTCTTTTATAGCAGCAATGTGTGAGACTTCTTATATATTAATAAAAAAAAAAGCAGATCTGAAATCTACAGTCACAGTTTTAATGGCAGAACAATAAAATGCTTGCCTGCATGGTTGGACGTAAAAGAACATGTCTTGTCTGATACGTGGGTGATTTTAAGTTGCCAGACTGTCTGTAGTCACGAATTTCAGTTATGACACACCCACAATGGAAAATATTCACCTGTGTGAATGAGATAGAGAAAAAAAAAAGTGAGAAAGAACAAGGTCTAATAATCCACGCAAGGCTATTCACTATGGCATCCGTTTAATAAAATTGGATAAGCTTCTCAAATGATCACAATTTGATTGAAAAACGTTTCAAATGATTTATCTACAAAGATTCCCATACACGTAAATGGTGACTTCTGCAGATGAATCATTTGAAAAGTTTTCTAACAATTGTGATAATTTGAAAGGTTTATCCAAAAGTAGGGATCAACTGATATTGGATTTTTAGAGCCGATACCGATAATCTGTGCACTTTCAGGCCGATAGCCGATAACTTGCCCATATTCTGTACATTTACCAATTTGAAAAAATAAACTATTTATAAAGGTAAATGCACAAAACATATATGCCACATGTGATGGATGCAGTTTCTCTGAAACTGCTATGTTTACAGCTGCAGGGTTAAAACCTGGGGGACCTGGCACCCAGACCACTTCAATGAGCTGAAGTGGTCTGGGTGCCTATAGTGGTCCTTTAATAATACAAATATCAAGTTTTGAAAATGATGAGCATGATAAGATTAATTTATTCTATAAAATCTATAGATCAGGTTGAGTATGGAGCCAATTCTCCAACTCTTTATTTTCATAAATGTTTAATTTCAGCCTATGGATTCCTTAAGGAGTGAACTGGTGTTCTCTTTAGAACAAGCTCAACATGGACTTTTTAGGTGAGGTCTAAAATATTTTCTTTTCTATGTTTCTTCTCTATGTTTCAGAATTTAACATGTATGTTTTTGGAACCAAAATCCAAAAGAAGGTGACTGCGAATAAAACAGAACTAATGCTAACTTTTTTTGATAGATACACATTTACGATTATGGGTAATTTTGCTATCGGAAATAAACAAAACAACAAAAAGAAAATAATGTTCTCAAACCTGGGACTTTTCTAGAAGATCTACTAAAATTGGAGGCAACTCTTCTGCATCCAGATATTCTAAAAGCTCTCCCTCTTCGTAAGGGAGCCTGATAGTTTCTGAATCTGGAGGGGGTTCAAGAAAACAATTAAAATCATCAACTTATCCTCCTTGTTCAGACGTTTTAACCTACACACACAAAACTATTTAAGGTGTTTTACTGCAAGTAAGACCTGACAATATATTATATAGAAATGGCAACAAATCCTTTTAACGTAAAGTCAAATCTATCTCTTGGTATGACAGAGAAAATGGCGTGGCACACTTATGGTGTTGTACACTTAAAGGGCCACTCCAGACCTCTAAAGAACTGTATCTTGCTGTGCTGTTGTGCTCTAGGTGTGAATAGTGAGTGTATCGTCTTTTTTCATTTTACAAAAAGTGCAGATTTCCTTAGAAATTGGCACTTTTATGAATGAACATTGTTAAAACACCCTGCCTGAAATGAAGTGAAAAAGAAGAAAAAAATAAAAAATAATGAAATGCATGCACGTTTTCATTGTAGGCATATCTACAAAACAGTGATTTTTTTTTTGTGTTTTGTTTTTTGGATTTGAGCAGTGGAGTGTCCATTTAATTTGGCAGTCCTTTCTACTATCCATTAGTAAAATTCTTTTTTATTTATTTATTGTGGGAGATTAACAACAACATGCACTACTGTGAATATACAAGCTAAATGCACAACTATCAAGCAATAAAATTTGCATAATTTGCATATGAAACAATACAATTTTATATAATTTATGATTACTATGTGATCTTAGCTTGCTTCACCAATAAAAATAAAAGTTCTACATAATGCAAACATAAGCCTTGATTTTATATTTTAGCATAAGCTTTTCAAATGATTGAAATCTGTTAGACTTTAATTGGGACTTCTGTAGATAAAGCACTTGAAAAGTTTTTCTATGGGATTTTTTGTAGATAATTCATTTGAAAAGCACATCTAACAGATCGTGATCACCTGAAAAGTTTATCCAAAAATATTAAATCGAGGTCATAGTGAGAGGAGTAACAGCAATAATTTAATAATATATTGACTACAGTAGTGTGAAATAGAACATCTAATATCTATATCATGAAAGTGGTATTCACAGAACAAAATGATGTTTTTGTGGCTTAAGAGTTAAAAAAGATTTACATTTAAGTGCGTGCCAGAATGCATCTGATACATCAGATAGATATTCTTTTTTTTTTTACAACAAATAATTTTCATGTCTCCTCCACTCTCTCCAGTTCAAGAGAATTCCAAATATTTTCACCAAGCTCATCATTATAGTTAAGTGCTGTTGAGTCACATACAGGTACAATGTAATGGCCCCCACTGTAGGCACAATCTAACAATGCATAAACATTCCAGTCATAATCATTTTATTCTGTCATCACAAGAAATGGATCTGACAAAACCCGGGCCAAATGAGAATATCTCAGAACAGTTACATGTACAAGGTAGCAGAGTTCTCTGGTACCTGATCCATTTTTGCCTCGCAGCATCAGTGAGTAACCTTCGTTTCCAGGGTAAAGGTTGACTACAAGGCATGAGAGGGACTCTTGCATTACAAGTTTCTGCAGCAAATTCACATTTCGTCTCAGGTTCTGTTTTAAAAATACAATGTAAGCAGGAAAAAAAAATAATTACAAAAAGCACAGAGAGCAGAAAAGCAGAGTCTTAGTTGTAAACAATATAACATTAATTTGGGTTTAAACAATAACATTATAGTTGTGATATTACAGAAGGTGTAGGAAAGAACTGTGTCATGGTACATGACAGCCATAATATTAAACTTGTATGGGAAAAGAGGAAAAACAAATGCTAATAGAAAATGAACTATTAACAGTATAGGCTTAAAGGGGCACTATAGTCAAGTGAACAACTACAGCTTAATGTAGTTGTTTTAGTGAGTACAGGCATTTCCTGCAGGCTACTTCATGTAAACACTGCTTTACAGGCATTTTCTTGTACGTTACTGCCTATGGACACCTCCATTGGAAGTCACTCAGACTGCCACTAGAGGTGCTTCCTGTGTCTTCATAGAGATGCGGATTACCCAGCGCAGCATTTTGCCACACTTGCTCAGTAGCCTCCTGATGGGAAAGTGTTAGATTTTCCACGGAGGCGGATCGGGGGAAGACCCAGAGCTGCATGCCGCCGGAATAAAGGTACGTTTTCTACTTATTTAAGGCTGATAAGATGGGTCCGGGAGGCTAAGTAGTATTTATAAATTTGTATTCCTAACCTTATATAGTGTTTTTTTAAGCGGATTATACTCATGCTGTAAAAATGAAATTATTCTATTATTACAGGGTTATTCCCTAAAGTGAGAATTTAAAGTGAATTTCTAATTCAAAGGAATGCTATAGGCACCAAAACAACTTTTAGTTAATAAGGTTGGTGTAAAGATGAAGCCCCTGCAATCTTCCTGCTCATTTTTGTTGTCCTTTAGGAATGAAATCACTTTGTTTACATAGTCCTTGTCACTCCTCCCTGCATGTGACTTGCACAGTCTTCCTAATCAGTTGCTGCAAAGATAGATCTCTTGTTTATACTTTCTTTATTGTACACTCTGTTTTATTTAGAATGTGTTCTTTCCTGCTCTGTTAGTAGCCTTTTAGACCCTGCAGGAAGCTCCTGTGTGCGGTTAAAGTTCAATTTACAGAGTAGGAGATAAAATATGTAAAGCAAGTTAACATCTCATAATTGTAAAATTACATCTCATAATGTACAATTAAAAAAAAAAACATTTTTTCATGCAGGCTGTGTGAGTCACAGCCAGTTGAGATGGGGCCAGTGCTGCATAAACAGAAACAAAAGTGATTTAAAGGGACACTATAGTCACCTGAACAACTACAGCTTAATGTATTTGTTCAGGTGAGATCTATAGCTCCCTGCAGCCTTTCTCATGTAAACACTGTATTTCCAGAGAAAATACAGTGTTTACATTGATTGATAGGAATACCTCCAGTGGCCGTCACTCAGACGGCCACTAGAGGCACTTCCTATCATGCAGGGCCCTAAAAAGGCCCTGTACACGTCAGACGTTTGAAAATACGTCTGACGTGTGCTGGAGAGAGAAGGCACTGTGTGCGCGCCTTCTCTCTCCAGCCTGTCAGCAGAGGAGGGGGGCGGGTAGTGCGCATGAATGCCGCCCTCTGAAGTATGTGCGCCGAAGCCGCGCATGCGCACAAGGGAGCAATGACGCTTCCAAATGGAAGCGTCTGATTGCTCCCTGCTTGCGCCCGCCTATTTCGTCATTTCGAAATAGGGGGCGCGGCTTCACGAGGTTCCCGGCGCTGGAACCAGGTGAGTAAACAGGGGCTCCCTGGAGAGTCCCTTTAACTCCTAAATGGTAGAGAATTGAGCAGTGTTAATATTAGAAAATCAAACCGTTATGTCTTATCTACTTTAATGCAATAATAGTACAACTGATGCTAATAAGCGTACATTAAAACCATGCCATCATAACTTGTCCCAACCACATGGCCATTAATGGCTCCCAACAAATTCAGAACAATAATTTTAATTACACATTTTGGCTCCTACTTCAAACAAATTAGTTTCTAAACTTTGTGAGAGCCATGTTTATGAGCGGCCATATTCAGATGACACCATCTGTATAAATCGGATGTGAAATTAAAGGTCATTAAAGAACATATTTCTATTCTACTTTGTTATTAAAATAGTCCACACAACAAAGAATGTCTAATATAAATAGGTCAAAATTAGAGGGTTGGTTAATATCTCTAAATATAGAACACAATGCTAGAAAACAGAATGAATGTGACAATGATTAAGGTCTTCAAAAACAGTCTAAACAAACATACAGTTTTGCACCTTGAAACTGGGGGTTGGGGAACAAGTAATACTAAAAATAGCAGGAAAAACCACCCATAGTTTTAGAAAGCAATGAGGTCATATAATGTCTATATGTACTGTTAAACTGTTCCATATGAATGTGAGATTCAACACACCATCAGTACCAGGAAGCAAGTATAATACATGCTTACATTTTAAATAAATACAGGAAAGCCGCAGGGGTAATAGTTTCCAGTCATAGGGAACGTATAACTACAATTTGAGAGTTAAGGTCGACATTGTAACGAGATGACATCATATTTGATGGTAGAACAATATTACATAGTAAGCACAAAACCAAAAGGTTTCCATTTCAGAACAGAACGAATTAATAGAGGTTATATAATCCTTTAACTCGGCAGCGGGAGGTTGGATGGAAGAATATTATTGTTCAATATGCCAATTAGTTAAGAGAAGACTATGAAAAGTTGAATTTTCATACGTCCAATGTATTACACAGGGTATTTGATGCAAATAAGTCTTCGTTTCCCATGTCTGAAGTGACAGTTCCTCTTTAAAATCCTGGTGTTCGTTTTTTGGCTATGTTGGCAGAAGTAAGTTGATTTTACATACACTTCTATAGCCACTTGGCAAAACCTTAAAATTCTAGGACTATATTCAAAACTTTGGATCACATGACAGTTCTATAAAACCCCTTAAGGACTGAGCCAAATGTACACGTTGTGAACAAAACAAAACGTAAACAAAACCTGGCATTTGCGCTACATGTCTGTCCAACCGTAATTCACCTCTTTCATATTAAATGCACCCACCCTTATTATATATCATTTTATTCAGGGGAAACAGGGCTTTCATTAAATATCAAATATTAAGCTATGAAACATAATTTAATATGAAAAAAAATGGGAGAAAATAAGAAATTTCGTTATTTTTTTAGTTCTACATGACATTTTAACTGTCAATGTCATAATACTGTTTGCTTTTACTGCAATAAAATACACATATTTGTATTCAGCAAAGTCTCACGTGTAAAACAGCACCCCCTATGTACAGGTTTTATGGTGTTTTGGGAAGTTACAGGGTCAAATATAGCACGTTACATTTGAAATTGAAATTCTCCAGATTGGTTACGTTGCCTTTGAGACTGTATAGTAGCCCAGGAATGAAATTTACACCCATCATGGCATACCATTTGCAATAGTAGACAACCAAAGGTATTGCAAATGGGGTATGTCCAGTCTTTTTTAGTAGCCATTTGGTCACAAACACTGGCCAAAGTTAGCGTTAGTATTTGTTTGTGTGTGAAAAATGCAAAAAACGCCAATTTTGGCCAGTGTTTGTGACTAAGTGGCAAACACTGACAGACATACTGACACACACACAGACATACTGACACACATGCAAACTTTAAAATTTTAAAGCCTCCCTCCAGTTTCCAACCTTATTCAGGAGGGTGGCTTCCCTGCGGTCCAGTGGCAGGCTGAGGTAGTTGGGAGTGAGAGGCTCAGCCCCCTCCTTACGACCTTCTCCTCCCTTCCGCGCGGCTTCACTCTATCTGGGAGAAAGTGATTCACAGCAGTCACGTCCTCCCAGCCTGCTGCCATAAAGCAAGGGAGTCCGATGGCGCTGTTAAAGGGCCACAGCGCCCGACCTGGCCCCTTTGTGTGTGGCCCAGTGTAAAAAACATTTTTTACGGACAGCGGGGCAGCTGCCTTGGGCCCCCCAGGAGCAACTAGGCCTGGGGCAGCTGCCCGGTTTGCTCCGCTTTAAAGATTATTTTACTTTGTAAGCAGCTATACTATTATTCACAAACATTGAAAAAAAAATATTAAGGAATAATAATAATAATATGTACCTTTATCTCTGGCTCCTTTTCACATTCTTCAATATATAAGTCATACAATTTATGAAACACAGATTTCCTAAAAAAAAAAAAAAAAAATAGAAAAGATACATTTTATACACAAGTATATAGCTAATGATGTGAGCACACAGAAAATAAAGTGTCCCTCTAGTAATTAGTGCTCTTTATTAATAGGTTAAAATAAAATGTTACATGTTTTATTAGGACAGACACTTGAACATAGATCTAAACAAAAATACAACCATGTTAAAAGAAACAAACAAATGACAGGCTAATAACTAAAAATCACCTAAAATAATATTTTTAGAGTTATGTTGTATTCAAAATTATGTAGCTTCCTTTATATAGAAATAGCTGAATACTGATATCTCTACTTAGAGAGTACTGATAACCTTTAAAACAACATTGGTGTTAGCCTCCACATGTCCCTTGTATATGTCTCCTTCCATACAGCAAACTACAAACAAATATCTATACACCGACAGTCACAGAAAAGAAAGACTGTTTAAATTAACAAACACAGCTATATTATATGTTATATATAGTCGGAAAGTTAAATATATATTCACTTTAGATCAACAGCAAAAACAGATGTGAGAATGGCTGAGCATTATGGACGAATGTCTCTTTTTAGCCTACATAACTATCAACACTTTGGAATTCCCAAATCCTAAAGGGACAAAGAGATCCATAACCTCAGTGTTAGGCAAAATTATTTAAGTTGTGACTGTTGCAATATATGCTGTTTGTGTAACTAATCTTACACAGTCCACTAACAAACTGTCCTAGTTTTTCAATGATATTGTATGTTCAGATCAGTATAATCGTCAGCGTAAAAAGAATAGAGAAGGGAGGCTTTGCCTCAAACTAGTAATCCAGTAACCGTTGAAAATAAGCCCTAGCTTATTTTTTGGGGGTGCTCGTAATACAAGTCCTACCCCGAAAATAAGCCCTAGTCGCTAATCGCTAGTTTGCAAATTATGTTTGGGTAAATTTCCCTAAATGTAGATTTGCGAGATTCCATTTGCAAGTAAGCTAATCTATGTTCGGGGAAGTTTGCCTAAGCATAGACTCGCGGGATTCCATGCACTATTGAACTGGTCTATGTTCGGGGGAATTCTCCAAAACATAGACCTGCTTTCTAGCGCTTGAAACCGTTTTTCCCCGAAATAATGCCCTGAAAATAAGCCTTAGTGTGTTTTTCGGGGAAAGAAATGAATATAAGACCAGGTCTTATTTATTTTCAGGGAAACACGGTAGTTACAATTAACTTATTCTGATACTGTGCAGTTATGAATTTTTCTTTGCAACTTTGCAAGCCCTCTCCTTCTAACCCCGTCTAGACTTTCTTTGGCTGTCCAATCATAGGCTTCCCAAAGCAGTTCAATGCCATGCACCTCAATTACAAGGCAGATGTTCTGAGAAATTTCCTGCAACTGAGCTAAACAACCAGGAAGGAACAGGACTGATTGAAAGCAAGGGGGGAAGTAGCAATGTCAATCTACAAAAGTGCCGATTTGGACACTGATACGAGTTTTGCTATTTTGGCTTTTTACCAAAATAAATAAAAGTTACAGTTGAATAACAAATATGGGGTTAAAGTGCAGTCTCTCAGCTTTAATTTGGGGGGGTTCACATCAAAATTGGAGGAAGGATTTAGGAATTACAGTTCTTTAATATTTAGCCCCTCTTTTTTGAGGGACCTAAAGTAATTGGACAGTTTTCTCAAAAGCGGTTTCATGGACAGGTGTGGGCTATTACTTTGTTATCTATCTCTTCATCAATTGGGCAGGTAAAAAAGTCTGGAGTTGATTCCAGGTGTGGCAGTCACATTTTGAATTTGTTGTTGTTGTGAACCCACAACATGCAATCAAAGGAGTTCTCACTACAAGTGAAACAGGCCATCCTCTAACTGCAAAAAAAAAACAAAAAACTCAGAGAGATAGTTGGAACATTAGGAGTGGCCAAATTAACAGTTTGGTACATTCTGAGAAAACAAATATAAAAGAACGCACTGGTGAGCTCTGCAACACAAAAAGTCCTGGGCATCCGTGGAAAACAACAATGGTAGAAGATTGTAGGATACTTTCCATGGTAAAGAAAAACCCCATCACAACATCCAGCCAAGTGACGAACACTCTCCAGGAGGTAGGCACATCATTATCCAAATCTACCATAAATAAAAGACTTCACTAAAGCAAATACAGAGGGTTCACCACAAGGTGCAAGCCAGTCATAAGCCTCAAGAATAAAAACAAGCAACTTCAGATCAACTTGTACCAGACTGATGGGAAGAAAAAAGTATGGAGAAAGCTTCACCTGTAAAACATGGTGGAGGCAGTGTGATGGCATGTGCATGCATGGCTTCCAATGGCACAGGCTCACTAGTGTTTATTGATGATGTGAAAGAAGACAGAAGCAGCTGGATGAATTCTGAAGTGTATAGCGATATATTGTCAGCTCAGATTCAGCAAAATTCCGCAAAGCTGATTAGACTGTGCTTCACATTACAGATGAAAAATGACCCAAAACATACTGCAAAAGCAACCTCAGAGTTTTTGAAGGCAAAAAAGTGAATATATTCTGCAATGGGGTCAATCACCTGATTTCAAACCAATCAAACATGCATTTTACTTGCTGAAGACAAAACGTAAGGCAGAAAAAGCCAGGAACAAACAATAACTGAAGACAACTACAGTAAAGACCAGGCAAAGCATCACAAAGGAGGAAATCCAGCGTTTGGTGATGTCTATGCATTCCCGACTTTAAGCAGTCATTGCCTGCAAAGGACTCTTGACAAAGTATTAACAAGTTACATTTTATTTATGTACATTTGTCCAATTACACTTGAGCCCCTGAAATAAGGGGACTGTGTATGAAAATGGATGCAATTCCTAAAAGATTCATAAGATATGTTTGTTCAACCCCTTGAATCAAAGCTGAAAGTGTGCACTTTAATCGCATCTCGGCTGTTTCATTTACAGAGCCAAAATTATGAAAACTGTGTCAGTGTCCAAATATTTCCGGATCTAATTCACTTCAGTAAGCTAAAGTTTTTTAGGGATCTGAAGTGATAGAGTGCCATTAACATTTAGCTGAGCACCAAGACATAAAACCTTGGAATTAGCAGAAATTAAATAAAAATCATTATTTCTCAGGAACAATGCTCATTTTACAACTCTTTTTCATGTGAAAGTTTTCACTCCAAAACAAAAACAATTTCGAGACCTACACAGTTTTTCTTTTTTTTTTCATTTCGAATTACCTTCCTCCAGATGAATGCTTGCGTTTTGGAGGTCTTTGCCTGGCGGTCTCAATGACATACTGAAAATGAGAAACAAAACAGTGCTGGAACAAATCTTGTTGTTTTAGGCTCTCTCTCGCTGGTACTATCCGAATATAAACAGTTTAGCAACAGCTTTGTGCAAAGGGAGTTGTGTGCACTTTGTTTAACCTTTCATACCATACAAACTTAACTTTGTTAGAGTTTTCTATCATATACATTGATGGGTCTGTGTATGCTCAAAAACTCCTACTAAACAAGCCTTATGCAAGTACACTGATCAAAACATCTGAATACAAAGGATTCCACATGCTATAAAAAAAAATAAACAATTTCAGACAAAATTAATCGAATTACAGGAATTACATTATATATTATTATATTCATTATATTGTATATTATATTGAACCAGTACAAGAGTTTGTGCGGGTAAAAGCGTGCTGCATTAGAATTAGTGACATTTGGAAGGGACAGCTGTAGCATACTTGACATTCAGCTCTTGAAGTTTTATCTGGAGTTTAAGATCCTGAAACACTTTACGTACAATAAAAAAAAAAAAATTCTATTGAAGATCCCCAAAAGTTGCCTTTTCCCACAGCTGCCATTAGTGCTAGGTGCTGTAAACTGACAAATCTGACGGTGGAAGCTCCGCCTTCCATCAAGATTTGTCAACTTCGGACCAGTGTTAATTTTGGAAGAAAATTTCAATTAAGTTTTAGTCATAGTTTTTTTGACTAAGTAGCCGTTTTAGTTGTATTGTAGTCATCTGAATTGTTTTAGTCGACAAAATCTCCAGTAGATTCTAGTTAACTAAAATCTACTGGAGATTTTTGTCAACACAACTAAAATCTAAAGGGATCCGTTTTCCTGACACTATAGGTTTAATAGTTACATTAAGCTGTAGTTGTTCTGGTGACTATAATGCAGAAATAACTGTAAATTGTATACCGCACGCATAGGCCCAGCTTCTATTTGTGTTATTACAATCTCTGTGTGTTGGTTAGCTCACAAATACTTATTTACATTTGTAAATGTAAGAGAAAAGAAAGAGACTCATAGATTAATTTAGGCAACAAACAGTTCATTTTGCTACCTTAATGTACACCTTACCTCAGCTCGGTCCAGTGCAACTTCTAAGGTTTGTTGCTGAAAGCGAAACAGAATATTATTTCATTAGAGTGGGGAAGACTTTACTGCAACCCACACACCAAAACAAAATCTTAACAACTCGTATACTTGGGTATTAATATATTTATTACATAACCTTACCATTGTGGCAGCCACAGATGCCTTAAAGGCAAAGGGTGCAAGTTAATGTAGGACGGGGATCACATTAGTGTTGTGAAGCATCAAGAGCTGCAGGAAGAAAAATAAAATAAATTATCAAAACAGTTTCTTTCCTTGAAATCTGCACAGAGTTTACCAGTCACAGGATAAACAAGTATATATATATATATATATATATATATATCTATCTTAATCATACCCTTAACCTTCATTATAATCCGGTTTAATCCCAGAGTAAGGAAATTATTATTAGCGTCATTTATATAGCGCCAACATATTCCGCAGAGCTTTACAATTAAAAATCGGGAATCCCTGAAAACAAGTAATTAACATACGGAATAGAACAGAGACAAAGGGGTTTACAGTCTATGAGGAAGGGGTAAATACACACAAGGGAAGTAACAGCATGTCAGAGTGATGGATAAGACACCAGTGTTGAAATAAGCTGGTAGACGTGGTGTGTGGAAGAAGCGAATAGTGGACTGAGAGAGTGAGCTGGACTACGGAGGCGAGAGAAAAGAGGAGAGCGGTGAAATAAGAAAAAGGTCACCCAGGAAGATGGTAAGCTTTTCTAAAGGGGTGTGTTATCAGTGACTTCTTAATGGACTGGAGGACAGGGGAAAGTCTGACAGCACGGGGTAGTGAATTCCAATGGAATGGGCAGCTCTTGAAAAGTTGAGAGCTGGCAATATGGGAACGAGAAGATGTCAGGAGAAAGTCATTTTCAGAGCGAAGGGAATGAAAAGGGGTATATTTGTTGAGTAAAGAGTAAATGTAGTGAAGAGTGGAGTTAGTGGGGGCTTTGTAGGTTAGTGTTAGCAGTTTAAATTGGATCCTGGAAGGTACAGGAAGCGAATGTAATAATTGACAAAGGGGTGAGGTGTGTGAGTAGCCTGGAATGAATGGTAATCTCAAAACTGACTCATAGTCCTACTTTATCCTACTCCTTTCTAAAAATGTGATAGGTTAAAAGATCTAAGTAATATATGTGGATTTGGTGCAATAGACAAGGTCAGGCAACTCAGGGTGTATTGTTAAGTGTACCAATTAATATCTATGGACATGAATGGTATTGCAATAGCAATATTGCAAAAAATTATAGTAAAGCTGGCATTAAACTAACCAGTTCAGGAAAGTGTGTATTATTATTTATGGAGAGCTCTGGTCTAGTCCAACTAGAAGACAATTAGATTCTCCCAGTCAATACAGTATATTCTAACACTCTGTGATAAATTCCACTACTGGTTGCCTATCAAGTCTTTTGCGCATGCCAAAGTCTTTATAGTCTTTTTTTTACAGAATAAATAAATGTTTTGCAGAGTTCGGCACCATAAGCCTACCTCCTTAGCCACGCCCCTTCATGCCAGAAAGACTTCCTTATCAAAGGTATGTACAAAGTCTCAACAGCACTGAGTGAGCGGTTTTTCATTTACAACCAGGCTCGTCTCTGCACTTTATCAAGTTCTTCAATACCCTTCTTTAAAATTAGTGCTCAAAACTGCACCAACCATTGTAGGTGGGGATCTTATTCTTTTGGTGACTACAGTGTCACTTCAAAATGTATGCATAAGTCAAAAAACAGCATAGGTATATCAAAGGCATTGAAGAGCAAATGTTACCTTTAACCCCTTAAGGACACATGACATGTGTGACACGTCATGATTCCCTTTTATTCCAGAAGTTTGGTCCTTAAGGGGTTAATGTAGGCGACACTTGTGATTAAATCCCCATTTTTTTCACAATAATTTCAATTAACAAAAAACACTGACATATTTACTGGGGTTCCTGTGCTTATCTTCTGCATGATCCCTTTACTCTTATTTTAGCCCAAGCTTTTAATGTTCAGGAGAGGGCCATATTGCCATTGGCCACTTGTCGCCTCCATTCTTTGCATGCTGATGTCAGACATCCAATATGTACAGAATTAACATTTACCACCTTGGCTGGCTACTTATTTCTCTAAATGGCATTGCCAAAGGGGATGTTATATCTACTGCCATGCCGACCCAACCTTCCCGTAATCGTCGTAACAAACGAAAAAGTTAAACTTGAGAGTGCATCCTTCTTGAATAGATATGCCTAATCTCAACCTCACTAGAGTTGAAGATGTTTTCTCCCCGAATTCAATTCATTTGGCCAAAAAAAAAAAAAGAGAATTTACTGACAAACTCACAAAGGCTCACGGTTAAGTAAATAAAAATAGGAGAGACTTTTCTGTCTATTCTACTGTGTGATATCTATTCATGGTCTTGAAAATAATGCTTCATAGAACATTGGAAGTAAGAATTTTTCACTTAAGTGTAAAGGCTCAAAGTTTACTATATTTTGGAATCTGCCCCATGTGAATTAGGCCTCACAATGTGAAATACATTGTAACTAAACATAGCAAAGCATTTAATGAAAATGCTAGTCTTTGCCAATATAAGCAATACAGCTAGAATATCATGTGTCTACTAGGTTGGTTTTACGATCACTCACAGTGACCACCCAAATGAATTTATTCCCTATTGATTTGGGTCATATTTTCCTGCACACAGGAGCTGAAGTAAATGAATAGATCAGCTTACACCTATTTCATAAGTGGCCTACAAATTAATTAATGGAACAAGAAAACACGTCAGTCAGAGTCTAGTGAACTGTAGTCCCCTTCAGATACATTTAGCATACCAAATTTAATTTTTGTAACACTAGCTTATCTCCTATGATCTGTTAGGACTTTGCAAGTATGGGATTGTGTGATAACACAAACTCACAAGCCTGGGACTTTCTCATTGATTTCACTGACTGGCAGCATCTCCTCTATCAGTTGCAAAACAGAGGCCCTTATTGCTCTGAAGGCAGACAGAGAGCAGTCCGTATGTTTCAGTTTGCAGCAAGGGAGCTCACATGGATGGTTTAAAACAGCACATACCCTTAAAGGTACACATCATTGTAGCGCCATACCAGCTTTATTGTTTAATTAAAGGAACGCTCCAAGCATGCTGTAGAGGATATGGTGACAGGAGTGCCCTGGCACCCCCATATTGTAAGAAGTCATAACATTAGGAATGGTTAGATTTATTTCCCGGTGCCCGCCACGACAGTGAATGTCAGCTGATCACTACCAGACAATGAGCTAAGCACTACACCACTTAGATTAGCTCAGACAGAGATTCTGTCTCTCTGTCTTAAATGGTAAAGACAGGGAGCAGTACCAACAGATCCCAGCTAAGAAGATGAATTGTTCTACTTACAGTGGGGGGCACCAGGGCATTATTGGCAATATAACCACAACAATGTGATGTAGTGTTTATGGTGCGCTCAGTGTTCCTTTAAATATGTGCTTAAAAAATTAAAACAGACTGTCACGCTGATCCAATGCAAGCTACTGTTTATACTCTTATGACCGACATTATTATGCCTTAAATGACCACCTTTGATTGTGTTTTATTAGGTACTTGACTTTTAACATACTTTGTGATATGTATGCATATGTAGACTGTCTCTATGTTATCTACTGCCGAGACTAAATAAATAATAAAATAAATAAAACGGAAATAAAAGAATACCTAAAATATAATGTGAAATATTACCCTGGGTAAAGAGTTCATATTGGAAATGTTAGGGCAAAATTGATCAGCTGTAAAATAGGGTAGCTACTTTTCTTCACCTGGCTATTTCTGTCTAAAATCTGCAATTTCCTTGTAAATTGTCCTTATGCCCCAGTTTAAGCCCCTAAAACATTTTTATTTTCAGCAAAAAATGTATTTGAATGTTGGTCTTTCAAAGAATGCCTTGAACAATGAACTAGCTGCATCCCTTACCAGTTGATATAAATAGTTCTCTATTGTATGTAAATAGAGAAAATGAATTGGAAGATAACATTGTGAATAGACAACAATCCTAAAGTCACTTTTTTTGTAAATTGATCTCATTTACAAAATTGGAAATGTATTTAAATTCGTAATAATACCTTAGTTCAGCAATAACAATTTTCTGTGCGTTGTTGAATGAAATCAAAGGGACACTAGAGGCACCCAGACCACTTCAGCTCATTGAAGTGGTCTGGAGGCAGTGTCCCAGGTCCTTTAACCCTGCAAAGGTAATTACTGTATTGCAGTTTGAGGGTTACCTCCAGCTCTAGCAGCTGTCTACAAGCCTCTAGAGGGACTTCCGGGTCGTTGGGCAACTTTTGGTCACACTATGCATGAGGACATCCAGCATCACCCAAAACTATAATAATGCTTTCCTATGGGGGAAGTCCTAATAAGAGCGTGGCTATCACCGCGCATGTGCATTAGGTTTTCCCACCCGGCTGACGTTGTTGGGGAGGAACAGAGGCTGAGCTTGAACCAGTGCCAAGGGACATCGACGCTGGAATTAGGTGACAGAAGGGCCCTCTTTGCATCATAGCAGGAAGGGTGGGGCCCTATAGGGAGCTATAGTGCCAGGAAAATAATTTTGGATATAGGTAAACAAACAGCTGAATAGGACAACTAAAGGGTCCCCGCCGTGACACTCAGAGAAAAAAGTTAAGTGTCAAGGTGAGAACCAGTGGTCCTAGGCATCTAATTGAGACTCCAGGGGTCTCTACGGGCTTGACCCTATAATAAATATACAAAAAAGAGAGAGAAATAATACACCGACTCTCATGCAGACATCGCATGGAAGTCGCTGTATAGCCTGGAAATATCTGTAGTCCCAAGTAGAGTCAATGCAAAAATAATAGGATGAGGCAAAAAACGAAGGTAAATACACCAACGAAAAATGTAATCACTAACCAATACGCTGCTATGCCTGCAGATATGTGTCAACTCAGTAAAAAGGGGGGTTATGTCCACATAGAGGAAATCTTAGATAAAATGAGCTTTATTACAATTGGCTCAAGAGATAGAGCCTCTATTGGGTCCCCAATAGGTTAAAGTTAACTACATAAAGAACACACCAGGTCATCCCAGAGACTATCAGGAATAATAAATAAAAAATAATAGTAGCTATATTCTCTGCCCTAGCTGAATATACAGGAAAATGAATTCCCAAATCAGGACAGGGTAGCCAATTATTGTCAAATCCCTGTGGGTAGATAGATGTAGCTGAAAGATATCAGTTAAATCACTCAGTAAGGGATACCAATAGTATATATGATGGTATCCTAAAGATAGACCTGGGAGACAGGTATTAGCCAGATATAAGGTATATACAGGAGGATAGTAGTAAAGAATAAGCCAGTCAAAAGATGAACTGGCAATAATTAACTAACACAGCCTCTCTCCCTGTTATACTGGCTAGATAGGCATAGGAGGAAAAAGTAGTAGAAAAAGGATTACATAAAATTAATCAAAACGTGCTTAAAAATAAACAGTGCAGTTCCCAGTGCCCATAACCCGTAAAGAAGAACGCCCGATACGCGTTTCGGAGCAATACTGAGTGCACCTTCGTCAGGGGTACACCTTCGTATATAGGTACCCTTAAAGGTTTGAAATGGATTTCTTTTCACAGATTATTTGGTCCACCTTTGCTTCAACAAATCAACTAAGCCTTGAATACAGGCTTTGAAATTAAACTTTACTGTTATATAAGTTATGCAAAGGCCACTTCTACCCTTATGCTATTTGCTGTACTTTATAAGAGATAGATTCTGCATCATACCATCAATATCAACCATACTGTAATTAAAAATATGTGCAAAAAGAAATCTAAACTGTAACAATATTTAATACAGCTTCTAAAAGACCAAAAGATTAATTACTCATAACATCACTGAACAATTTGTTTTCAGCATATTTTTGCAAGTGTATAACACACTTAGAAATCCCTGAATTTAGAATCTAATGCAGGATTCGGGTTTATAGAAAAACCTTTCTAAACAACTTGCTTTTTAATCAAGGGTTATTGCCATGGCCCTCTAGGCACCATAACCACTACATTTTATTTTTTGCCCAACACACAGGAATTATTCTATAAAATTATCTTTTATAAAAAAACAGCCTCATGAGCAATAGCTAGAAATGAATAGTTTTTCCAGGATGTTCTGGGGTATTATTTATAAAACGTCAGATTCTGCAACGTTGTACAATGGGATAAATGTTGTTACTCAACTCACTGACACTTTTTTTTATTATTATTAATTAGTATTTGCATCAGGAAAAGTTGGACGCACAGTAACAGAGGGTGTTGAGGTCCCTGATCAAACAAGACTACTTTTAGGGGTTAAACCGCAAAAGGATGAAAAAGTGAACCATGTCAAAAATGAATCATAATGGACAGGCAGTCAAAGACTTTGGCTTATCAGTACATGGCTAGCTTTGCATCTATAATTCTCACAACACAAAAGAGTGTCAATGCAACCAAAGGCTGGCTCTGCATTCTAGAACTTGTGGTCCAACATGGCAGGTGTTTCATGAGTTGCTCAGGACTGCATACACTAATTCACACTAGTGCCAGGAAAAGGCACTCGGTGGAGGTGCTTTTTAATGCAAATCTAATCACACTAATCCAGCCAAAGTAGAAATGTGGACATATGGTATAAATTATGGTCCAGTACCAGAGTGCCATATTATTGTTGTGTTTTTGCACCACTAAAGGTTTGGGATATTATGCAGCATTGTTATACATCCTATTATCATTACAGAAACTATAAACCTGCTACTTTGCCTCTTAAATTGCCAAATGTAACAGCAGCTAGTGGATATGGCAGGCATCCCATCATCACCTGAACATTGCATTCATCTATGTATCATTTGCATTGTGAAAGAAGAAAGAGAGGAGAAAAAAAAGAAACAACTGTTAATTCACATTCAGTCTATAGAGGGGGTGCACAAAACAATGAACCACAACCTGATGGAGAACTACAACTCCCATGATGCTTTGCCTGCAAGTTGTGGTTCCTAAACAGCAGGAGAATGTATACATTGTGACCACCTTTGATCTAGAACTTCCAAATATTATATATATTTTTCTATGATAGTCTAAAGGAAGAGGGGGGTGGCATTAAACCCATTGTAGCCCTGGTCTGTGTCCCCAGGTTTAGGCAGGGTGCTGTATTCCAATGAAGGTAATGGTTAATACCTGGAGAATGCAGAGTTTATCACAGCCCAGTGCCCACATTACACCCAGTCACCCCATACAGCACATTATTAATCATTTTTTACTCACTCATTGACTCCAGAGGATGCCCGGGGAAGATTACTGATACACTGCTTCCGTAGGCCGGAGGGGGCGTAACCAGCTAGAGGCGGAGACTGGAGACCAAAACTGAAAGCAGTGGGAGCCAACAAAATGGCGGCCTCTCCTCTATCTCACTAGCTCGGTGCTCCCAGCGTTAGGCGCTGCTTCTAGGGGGATATCTAGAGTCCTTAATTTGTTTATTAGGCATCGGAGACTGTATTATCGCGGGTATAGCCGAAAGCTAGACTCCTGAGTTTTGGAGAAATACAACTCCCATGATGCTCTGTCATCTGTAGTGATGGCAAAGCATCACGGGAGCTGTAGTTCTGTAATAGCATCATCCTTTGTTCACCTTCTGTGTTATGGTGTTGATGCATTTACTACATTAGCAAAAATGTAGTTTTAGGGTAAAGGGAAAATTGCAAAAAATGAATGCTTGTAGCTTTATACTACAATTCTAGAGCATGGGTTGAAAATGATCAACTTGTATCTTTGTAGCTGCTAATAATTATTATAAATGTTACAGGGATATTCATAAACACTGTTACAAATACAAGTTGTTTTTTACAGTTGTAACCCTTTGACATAGTGTACCAAAATTGTGGAATCTCCCCCCCAAAATTGTGCTGTAACGCAAACCTTTTAATTAGCAGAGTGTCTATTATAGCAAATGTAGTTTTTCAGTATACAAACACTAATTTCTACAGATAGTAACTGATTGTAGTACTTAGAAGCAGGTGTGCTTTTGTGTGTAAAGTCTGTTTAACTATAATTTTAGCGTTTTTATATAGAGGTGTGTTTGTATGTAATGTTTGCATTTGTGTGCAGGGGTGTGTTTGGATGTAGTGTTGGCTTTTAAATGTGGATGCACATTTGTGAGTAGTATTGATTGGGTGTTTGTAGCATTGTGTTTGCATGTTGAGTTGGTGTTTAATTGCTGGGACGTATGCACGTACATTGCCACATACATTAACACACAGATAAACTCATAAACACATTGCCACACACATTCATATACACACTGACACATACACACGCAGACACAAAGATACACACATTGACAAACATATACACACACACACTCTGATACACAGATATACACACACACAGTGACACATACACACACCTTGACACACATACTGATATACAAACACAAACTGACACACAGATACACACACACACGGGTACATACACACACATTCAGATACAGATGCACATATTGACACACAGATACACACACTGACACATACACACACTGATACACAGATACTGGCACAGATACACACACTCAGATACATGTACTCAGATACACACACTGATACACAGATACACACACTGACACATACATACACACACGCTGGCACACAGATACACACACACACACACACTCAGATACACAAAGTGACACACAGATACACACAATCTGACATACATAAACACATACATGTTAAAATGTCTGTATTTGCAGCCACCCACCTGTTACCTCACCTTTGTGTCCTGGAGGGTGGCTGGCTTTGGGTTCTAGTCCTGACTGAGGCTGATGGGAGTGAGCATGCAGCAGCTCACTACAGCCATCCTCTGCCTCCATGCTGCTGTGTCTCTGTCGCCAGCCTCTTCCTTTCTTACTCCATGCCTTCCGCATAGCTCACTCTGTAAAGCTGGGAGGAAGTAGTAGGTTGTCACTTCCCTCCAGTCAGCTGATATTTGCAAGGGCCCAGTTGTGCTCTTATAGAACCACGGCACCCGGCCGGGCCCCTGTTCAATGATAATACCACTCGAGTGGCCCTAAGTGCATGGTCCACTTGATGGGCAAATTATGGCATAATCATTTGGGAAACCCTGGTATAGACCATCATAGCTTTCTTCCACCTCTGACTGGATGTCCTCCCGCTTTCTGAAACTCAATCTCTCTAAAACTGAGCTCCTTGTCTTTCCTCCTCCTAATGCTTATCCTCCTCTTTTGCTCTTCCTTCAAGTTAGTGGTATCCACATCAGTCCATCCTTGCAAGTGCGCTGTCTTGGCGTCATACTTGATTCTGGCCTCACCTTTGAGCCTCACTGTCATGCCTTAACTATGGTATCCTCTTACTTCCTGGTTCCAGGGAGCCTAGCCACACCCCTTTATGACACGGTCTCCTTATTTAATCCGACCGCACCAGCTGATCGACGCTGGATTATTGAACTACGTTCCGTACTCACGAACCGGCTACAACTTCGTTGTGAAAGCCCTCTGTTACCGGACCGGACTGGAAGACACTTCAAGTTCCCTTCACCTCTCCTCATCCACGACTAAAGCTGAACTCTCTTCACTTATGATAACCGCCTCTGAGGAGATCTCGGGAACCAGTGTTCTATGTGCCGGAAGCTAAGTAAAACCTCTGTGATAAGCGTTACATCTCAAAGCCGTTAATTCCTGTCTCCAAAGTCCTTCTATAGAACAACCCAGTTACAGCTAACTTCAACTCACTCTCTATACAAGTTAGCTGCATCTGTCTTGCTTCAGTTAAATGCTATGGAACAGCTATTATAACTTCTTATCACTTAATTTGTTAATACTACTAAGAGACTCTTTCTGATTCAGTGTCTGCTAATTACTACCGTTTACTACTTAAAGCTACAGTGCCTGTAATTGTGGACTTCAGTTATCGTTTACTACTTAAAACTACAGTGCCTGTAATTGTGGACTTCAGTTATCATTTACTACTTAAAGCTACAGTGCCTGTAATTGTGGACTTCAGTTATCGTTTACTACTTAAAGCTACAGTGCCTGTAATTGTGGACTCCAGTTATCGTTTACTACTTAAAGCTACAGTGCCTGTAATTGTGGACTTCAGTTATCGTTTACTACTTAAAGCTACAGTGCCTGTAATTGTGGACTTCAGTTATCGTTTACTACTTAAAGCTTCAGTGCCTGTAATTGTGGACTTCAGTTATCGTTTACTAATTAAAGCTACAGTACCTGTAAATTGGACTTAAAGTCACAATACCTTCTACTTTTATAATAAATATTCAAACTATAAGAAATCTGCAGTAGTGTTCCTTCATAACAAATGTTTAGACGTGACAGAATAATCCAGCCCTTGTAATGGATCCAGCAGATTTCGATTCTACGATAACTACACTGAATCAAAGAGTTGATACACTAGCCCAAGGTGTGCAAGACCTGCAAGTTACTAACGAAAGAATTCTCACTTATGTCAGAGATTTACAAACTCATACTCCTCATACTATTCTGCACTCGGCTAGCGATCCTGCTGTATGTAACCCTGAAAAGTTCTCTGGAGATCGTTCTAAATACAGGGAGTTCCTTAACTCTTGCAAACTATTAATTGCTTTGAAACCTAGATCTTATCCTACAGAAAGAACTAAGGTTTGTTCGGTTATTTCCTTTCTAAGAGGTGAACCTATGTCATGGGCCCATTCCTTTCTGGAAAACGATGACCCCATCTTAGACTCACTGGATGAATTTTTTGAAGCCATGTCTCTTCTCTATGAAGATCCTAACAAACAAGCAACAGCTGATTTAACAATCAGAACTCTACAGCAAAGACATAGACCCGTTGAAGATTACATTGCTGAATTTAAAAGATGGGCAGTAGAAACGCAATGGAATGACATCACATTGCGCAACCAATTTCGAATTGGTTTATCTGAAGCTGTAAAAGATGAACTATCTAGAACAGAACTCCCTACTACTTTGAACGCTCTAATTCACCTATCAATCAGCATTGACAGAAGATTAAGAGAAAGAAAGGCCGAAAAAGCCCTCTTACATTCTAAAGACCGAAAACCTTTCACTCCCTCAAAAGCTCCTGAAAAGACTTCCTTACCAAGCGAACCTATGGAAATAGGGGTAATAAGAAGTCCTCTCACTCCTGAAGAGAAGAACCGAAGACGTCAATTAAACCTATGCATGTATTGTGCTTCTCAAGATCATTTGGTTCCTGATTGTCCCTTATTGAAACGGACAAAGGCCGGTAGGCAAGCCTATGCCTCTGCTATCTTAAGTGCACTCCCTTCTACACCAACCACTCCGTTCACTCCTATATCTCTCATACTACAGTGGGATAAGGTGAGAATTATGACTGAAGCTATAATCGATTCTGGTGCAAATGGAGTATTCATCGATTCAACCTTTGTAACAAAGAATAAAATTCCTTGTGTTCGAAAAAACACTTCTGTTCCTATTAGAGTGATTGACGGCTCCCTTATCTCCTCGGGACCGATTCTTCATGAAACCATCCCTCTAAAGGTAACCACCAATCATATTCATACTGAATTTCTAGTATTTGATGTTATTCCATCACCTCTCTATCCCGTTATAATAGGGATCAACTGGTTAAGGAACCACAACCCTCAAATTTCTTGGTCTCCCTTCTCTCTCACCTTTAACTCCCATTATTGTAAAGAAACATGTTTACAACAAATTCCCATTCTTCAGATCTCCAAAGAACCAACTATACCTTCTTGTTATTCAGACTTTTCAGACGTATTCAGTAAAAAAGAAGCTGAAACGCTCCCACCTCATCGTTCCTACGATTGTCCTATAGACCTCATACCTGGTGCCCCAGTACCTTTTGGGCACATCTACCCTCTCTCTGAGGCTGAATTGCAAATTCTCAAAGAATATCTGGATGAAAACCTACGGAAAGGGTTCATTAGACCCTCTAGTTCACCTGCTGCCTCAAGTATGTTTTTTGTGAGAAACAAAGACCAGACTATACGTCCTATCATTGATTACAGAGCTTTAAACAAAATAACAGTTAAAAATCGTTATCCTCTTCCCCTCATCAATGAACTGGTTGAACGATTAAAAACTGCTACCATCTACACTAAGCTTGACCTTCGCGGGGCATGTAACCTCATCAGGATAAAGGCTAATAATGAATGGAAAACTGCTTTCCGAACAAGATATGGCCTCTTCGAATATCTGGTGATGCCTTTTGGCCTCTGCAACGCCCCTGCAACATTTCAACATTTCATAAATGATATCTTTAGAGACCTATTGGACGTCTGTGTTATCATTTATAGATGATATTCTCATATACTCCAACACTCCTGATGAACATAGAAAACATGTCAGATGGGTGTTATCCAGACTCAGAACTCACAAACTATTCGCTAAACCCGAAAAATGTATTTTTCACGTCAATGAAATAACCTTCTTAGGTTATGTTATTTCCCCTCATTCAATAAGTATGGATAATTCAAAAGTCGATTGTATCATCAACTGGCCTGTTCCCTCTACAGTAAAAGAATTGCAGCGATTTCTAGGGTTCGCCAACTTCTACAGAAAATTTATTAAAAACTACTCTGAGATAGCTCACCCACTCAATCAACTTAACAGTAAAAAACATCCCTTCAATTGGAACGAGACGGCTCAAACTGCCTTCAATGAATTAAAGAGAAAGTTTATAACAGCTCCTGTTCTTCAACTTCCAAATCCTTCATATCTTTATGTCCTTGAAACGGATGCTTCGGAAATTGCAATTGGAGCTGTCCTTTCTCAACATAAAACTCCTCAGGAACCTCTTCATCCAGTCGCCTTCTTCTCACGATCATTATCTCCTGCCGAAAAGAATTATCCTATAGGGGAAAAAGAATTATTAAGTATCAAAGTGGCTTTAGAAACCTGGAGACACCTTCTTGAAGGTGCTCAGACCCCTTTAATCGTATATACTGACCATAAAAATCTCGAATATCTTCACTCCAATAAAACACTGTCTGCTCGACAAGTAAGATGGAATCTCTTTTTTTCCCGGTTCAATTTCCAAATCGTCTTTAGACCTGGGTCTAGAAACAAAAAGGCAGATGCCCTTTCCAGGATCCATAAAGACACTATATTTGAACCTCCTCCGCCTACAGTCATTGGAATCTTATCTTCTCTTATTGACGACATTAAAGATCTCAGTGAAGATGCTCTTGAACTTCCTAAATCAATTAAATTATCCAAGAAAAACGGTCTCTACTATTTTAAAGACCGGATTTATGTACCTCCCTCTTTCAGAATTAAAGTACTTGAATTTATTCATGATTCTCCTCTGGCAGGTCATCCAGGTATAAAAAAGACCCTTGAATTGTCTAAAAGATACTATTGGTGGCCTCGTCAAGACCAAACTATTGAATCTTATGTCAAATCTTGTTCTATATGTCAAAGATCCAAACATGTCCATCATCAACCATTCGGTCAATTGTTGAATTTACCGATTCCTGAACGACCTTGGCAATCCATTTCTATGGACTTCTTGGTGGAACTACCTCCTTCTCACCATCATACCACCATTTTAGTGGTAGTAGACCGCTTCACGAAAATGTCTCATTTTATTCCTTTAAAGAAGTTACCCTCATCCTCTGAACTTTCAAAAATATTCCTTGACAACATAGTTAAACTTCATGGACTGCCAGACGAAATCATTTCAGACCGAGGAACTCAGTTTACCTCCAAATTCTGGAATGCATTATGTGCTACTCTTCATATCCAACGTAAACTATCATCTGCATATCATCCTCAAACAGATGGACAAACTGAAAGAGTCAACCAATGCTTAGAGCAATATCTACGATGTTATTGTTCTCACTTACAAGACGATTGGATAACATGGTTACCCATGGCAGAATTCGCATACAATAACTCTTTTCATACCAGCAGCAAAATGACTCCATTTTTATCCAATTATGGATTTCATCCCTCCTCATTTCCTGCTCAGACAGTTTCTTCATCTAACCTCTCCGATTCGAATCAAATCTCTCGTATGTCCTCTTTATTCAAGAAATTGCATGAAAATCTAGAATTGGCCTCCTCCAATCAAAAGAAGTTTTTTGATACAAAAAGACAACCTTCACCCTCTTATGAAATCGGTGATCTTGTCTGGCTTTCCTCAAAGAACATCTCTACAAACCGTCCATCAAAGAAGTTAAGTTCCCTTTTTCTTGGTCCTTTTCCAATAATATCGGTTATCAACCGTAATGTTGTTAAATTGAAACTTCCACCTACTTTGAAACTACATCCTGTTTTTCATGTGTCCTTGCTAAAACCTCATCATCCTGACCCTTTCCATAGAAATGTCACTACTTCTCCTGATCCCATATTGGTCCAGGGTGAAGAAGAATACGAAATTCAAAGTATACTGGATTCAAGGATCCATCGTGGCTCTTTACAATACCTCATCAGATGGAAAGGATATGGAATTGATGAAGATACATGGGAAAACTCCTCTGTCGTTCATGCTGACAAATTGATTTCCAAATTTCACAAGCGTTACCCTTCTAAACCAAGTCAATAGCACCCAGAGGTTGCTCATTAAGGAGAGGGTACTGTCATGCCTTAACTATGGTATCCTCTTACTTCCTGGTTCCACGGAGCCTAGCCACACCCCTTTATGACACGGTCTCCTTATTTAATCCGACCGCACCAGCTGATCGACGCTGGATTATTGAACTACGTTCCGTACTCACGAACCGGCTACAACTTTGTTGTGAAAGCCCTCTGTTACCGGACCGGACTGGAAGACACTTCAAGTTCCCTTCACCTCTCCTCATCCACGACTAAAGCTGAACTCTCTTCACTTATGATAACCGCCTCTGAGGAGATCTCGGGAACCAGTGTTCTATGTGCCGGAAGCTAAGTAAAACCTCTGTGATAAGCGTTACATCTCAAAGCCGTCCTGTCTCCAAAGTCCTTCTATAGAACAACCCAGTTACAGCTAACTTCAACTCACTCTCTATACAAGTTAGCTGCATCTGTCTTGCTTCAGTTAAATGCTATGGAACAGCTATTATAACTTCTTATCACTTAATTCGTTAATACTACTAAGAGACTCTTTCTGATTCAGTGTCTGCTAATTACTACCGTTTACTACTTAAAGCTACAGTGCCTGTAATTGTGGACTTCAGTTATCGTTTACTACTTAAAACTACAGTGCCTGTAATTGTGGACTTCAGTTATCATTTACTACTTAAAGCTACAGTGCCTGTAATTGTGGACTCCAGTTATCGTTTACTACTTAAAGCTACAGTGCCTGTAATTGTGGACTTCAGTTATCGTTTACTACTTAAAGCTACAGTGCCTGTAATTGTGGACTTCAGTTATCGTTTACTACTTAAAGCTACAGTGCCTGTAATTGTGGACTTCAGTTATCGTTTACTAATTAAAGCTACAGTACCTGTAAATTGGACTTAAAGTCCCAATACCTTCTACTTTTATAATAAATATTGAAACTATAAGAAATCTGCAGTTGTGTTCCTTCATAACAAATGTTTAGACGTGACACTCACATCCAGTATGTTACCAAATCCTGTAGATTCCATAGCCCGCATCCGCCCCTTTCTTACACAAGATACTACTAAGGAGCTTGTCCATGCTCCAGTAATTTCCCTGCATGGATTATTGTAACCCTTTCCTAATTGGTCTTCCCAAAAGCCATATTGCCCCGCTACAGTCTTTAATGAATGCTGTGGCCAGACTGCTTTTCCTGTCTAGTCGGCCCTCTCACACCTCACCCCTCTGTCAGTCTTTAAATTGGCTTCCTGTATCCTATAGGAGCCATTTCAAAGTGCTAACCCATACCTATAAAGCATTCAACAATTCTAGCCTCTCTTATATCTCTTCACAGATCCATAGATATGCCCCTTCTTAGTCTCTCCGCTCTGCCCATGACATTATCCTGTCCGCTGCTCGCATCCGTAGGGCCAACTCACACTTGCAGGACTTCTCGCGGGTGGCTCCCTTCCTATGGAATAACCTGCCTACCACCATCAGACTCTCCCCTAGTCTTCAATCGTTTAAGAAGTGCCTTAAAACCCATCTCTTTAGGAAAGCTTTATGGCCTCTACCTTACATACCTGTCTCTTGCTCTCTCCTAAAGGGCAGCACTCTACTCTCTCCTCCAGCTCTGCTTCACTCCCACCTTATTTGATTGCTATTCCCTGTCCTATTACACCCCACTTCCTATAGACTGTAAGCTCGTTTGAGCAGGGTCCTTTTCAACCTATCGTTCCTGTAAGTTTTCTTGTAATTGTCCTATTTATAGTTAAATCCCTCCTCTTATAATATTGTAAAGCGCTGCAGAATCTTTTGGCGCTATATAAATGGCAATAATAATAATAATAATAGCTTTAAGGTAAAAGTAGAGCAAGATCCCTGCCAATACATGAGCGCATATACAGTATCTCACAAAAGTGAGTATACCCCTCACATATTTGTAAATATTTTATTACCGTATATACTCGAGTATAAGCCGACCCGAATATAAGCCGAGGCCCCTAATTTTACCCCCAAAAACTGGGAAAACGTATTGACTCGAGTATAAGACAATATTAATTGAATATTTATTTACAGTGTGTGTGTGTATAATGAGTGCAGTGTGTGTATGAGTGCAGTGTGTGTATGAGAATGCAGTGTGTGTGTATGAGTGCAGTGTGTGTGTGTGTATGAATGCAGTGTCAGGATATTTATATCGGCAGACATTTTGTGCTATGATAGAAGTACAAAGTGTATATTCTGAAGTCAATCTAAATAGACCAGACTCCATTTTGTATCTTCAAGTTAACAAAGAGACACAAAATTTCTATCTTTTCTCTAAAACTGACTGCTTTGCCCAAGCTGAATGGAATGTGTATATAAACAAACCAAATAGATAAGACATTGAGAATGGGGGTAGACAGACTGTCTAATTGCAAATGGAATATAATAAATTCTATTCCCAGACTTAGGTGACAGAGGATTAAATAATTAAATTTTACTTTCGATATTGTACAACGTCCCATTATAGTTTAAGGTGAAACTTAGTTCACAAACTATCAATTTTAGGAATTATAGCAGAATTTGCAGACGCATAGTCTGGACAAAACTGAGAAAGACCCTGTGATCTGACAGAAAATATAAAGTTATAGCCACCATAAAGATAACGTAAATGACGTCAAAAATAGCCACCAGGAAAAGTTAACTCTTTCCTGGATAGGTATGTGTAGTGGAACAATGCTGCCATCTAGAGTCCAAATACGAGAATGGTTACCTAGAAGGCAACCACACCCCACATTTGTGATTGGCTATCACTTAGAGGAATTTCCCCTTTAAAAAGTTAAGACAAAGGAAGAGTGGGAGATTCAAAGATTGAAGAGAGACACATTACGACACTCTGGGGATTCAGAGAGATCCAGGCAGAATCGGGCGATCAGAGTAACCAAGAAACTCTTACACTCCATGCAGAGAAAGAGATCCATGACACTTAGCTACCTGAGGATATCTGATGAGAAAATATCTACTTAACTGGTAAATATACAGGCATTTAATTAATTAATTAATTTAAATTAATTAAAATTAATAGCATGATATATGACTGGATAAATCGTGATTAGATTTCATATTTAGAAATCTTAATTATTAAAGGATATATATATATATGGTTATAGCATCCCATCTGCAGCTGGGATTAATATAGCCATTAATGTATTTGTGTTACATAGTTACATAGTTACATAGTTAGATAGCTGAAAAGAGACTTGCGTCCATCAAGTTCAGCCTTCCTCACACCTGTTTTTTGCTGTTGATCCAAAAGAGAAGAAAAAAAAAAAACAAAAAAAAACCCCCCAGTTTGAAGCACAATTTTGCAACAAGCTAGGACAAAAAATTCCTTATTGACCCCAGAATGGCAGTCAGATTTATCCTTGAATCAAGCAGTTATTACCCTACATTGAAAGATTATATCCTTGAATATTCTGTCTTTGCAAGTATGCATCTAGTAGCTGTTTGAACATCTGTATGGACTCTGATAAAACCACTTCTTCAGGCAGAGAATTCCACATCCTGATTGTTCTTACAGTAAAAAAACCTTTCCTTTGCCTTAGACGAAATCTTCTTTCTTCCAGTCTAAACGCATGGCCTCGTGTCCTATGTAAAGTCCGGTTTGTGAATAGATTTCCACACAATGGTTTGTATTGGCCCCGAATATATTTGTATAATGTTATCATATCCCCTCTCAGGTGACGTTTTTCTAAACTAAATAGGTTTAAATTTGTTAACCTTTCTTCATAGCTGATATGTTCCATTCCTTTTATTAATTTTGTAGCCCGCCTCTGCACTTTTTCTAGTGCCATGATATCCTTCTTTAGAACAGGTGCCCAAAATTGCACAGCATATTCAATATATGGTCTTACCAGTGATTTATAGAGAGGCAAAATGATATTCTCATCCCGAGAATGAATGCCCTTTTTCATGCATGACAATACCTTACTGGCCTTGGCCACTGCTGATTGACATTGCACATTGTTGCATAGTTTGTTGTCTATAACAATTCCCAAGTCCTTTTCGTGTGTTGTTATCCCTAATTCGCTTCCATTAAGGGTATACGTTGCTTGTGTATTCTTTACGCCGAAGTGCATAACTTTGCATTTTTCAACACTAAATTTCATCTGCCATTTGTGTGATTAATATCACGTTAGCATATCATGACCATTTATCCAGCTGTATTGATTGGCTCTAAAATAAGATAAAATATCTATTTAGACAAATTAATTAAAATATCAGCTTATGTAACATAGTAAGATTTCTCATTGGATGCAAGGAAGTGGTTACTGACTTTTTAAATATTAAAATTTTATTTAAAATTACATAGGAGTAGATCTTAAATCCCTAGAAGAGGTCTAACCAGCATTGAAAGGGTTATTTCTAAACTGCCAGCTGAAAGTTTCTTTTACGATCTCATGCTGCAAGCTGAAACTTCACATTCTTTGTCTCTGTGAAAAGGTCGTAAATCAATCTTGACACCTAATGTGTAGATTTTAAACTACGTCTTAGTCATTAGGAAATGTTTGTTTTAAATTACCATATTGTATTGCATATTCATGTTATACTCGAATTCCATTGATTATTATCATGCATGTTACTCATCATTATTAATTTAAATTGTTAAAAATAAAAATTATATTTTTATAACAATTTGTGATATTAATTATATGATATAAATTTCATTTAACACGATAACGATTAGGGATCTGAGATTTAAATTAGTGGGTAATTCTCTCTGTTTACAATTATTATCCCATAAATATCCCCACAAATTGGAGGCACACTGCTGAGATCGTTTAAGTTGAAATTATATTCCATATACAATAATATTTGTGTAATTCATGCAATATTAATCTTAATATAGAAAAGAGTTTTGTATTGAGATTAAATCACTGTATAAAAAAATGGGCAGCGATACATCTGTAACAGATAATTGTGAAATAATTGAAGACCTAAGAAAAAATGCTCTAATCAATATTCATAAACATATGAAAAATGATTTAAGCTATGATGTTTGGTTAAAAAGCATTGAATGGGATGCTAAATGCACGATGATAACTGATGAACACATACTAAGAAACCTTAAAGTAATTGCTGAACAAAAGAACCTAGAGAAAAAGATGGGGTACATAATACACTCTTGGCCTTTCTTTATGACAGCACTTCTTAAGGCGTTAGATGAAAACAAGGTATTGAATACCAAACTGGACACGTACAGTGAACAATTTGGCATTCAAGATGGGAAACTCCAAGATTTACTTGCTGAGCATAAAACTCGTCAGGCTGATCATGAAAAAGAAATGACAGCTTTGATGGATAAATATGCACAGGAAATAAATCAGCTCAAAATGCAATTGGATAAATATGAAAAGGAAAGCCAGGAATCAGGCAGTGAGGTTGATAGCCATCATTCTGTGCCAAAATGTTGCACAAAAATGAAAGAAAAGACTATCTATAAATCCCCTCCTTGTTATGATGTTCCCACACCAGACCAGGTTTTCATAAAACAGTCTGTAAGGAATGAGGTGAGTAATTCAGGAATATCACCTGTGAAACAGAATTCTCCATCTCCTGGCATTGCCAAACAACCTTGGCAATCTTGGGCAGAACAGTTTGAAAAAGCTGTCTTGGCCAAACTTGAGAGGGAGAGTCCAGTTCAAGGTGATAGGAATGAAAACAGACATGATTCTGTACACTGGCAGGATTCTGATGCTAATCAGAATTATGACAGTGAACGAGAAGCTCAGAGTGATGGGAGTGAAAGTGATTGCACTGTCCACTCTGAAGGCCATGTGACTGATATGCCATCTGCACTGTTGTACGGGTCTAATTCCTCTTCAGCAGACAGATCGCATAGACGTTTAAACAGAAACAGAAGTCGTAAATCAACGACGCCTGTTTATGAATCGCCAAAGGTTGTTAAGTTCCTTAGAGAGACTGTCCCACAATTTTCTAGAGGTTCAGGAAACATATCTGAACATCTGAAAAATTATGATAGAGCAATGAATTCATTGGGCATGTATGATGACATTCAAAAGAAATGGTTCATTACATGGACCTTTGATTCAATGTGCCGTGTTCATCTTGAAAGTCTTCAAGCTATGCAGTTAATGTCCTGGTCCAAGATGAAATATGAAATAATCATGGAATATGGTAAGTATAAAACCGTTGCTTCTGCAAAGAAGGCGCTTTATAACTTAAAATGCCGTCCAGATCAAAGCCCCAGAGAATTTTTAGTAATTCTTAAAAATGCATACTCCGTGGCCCAAAGAAAACCCAGGTATGAAAGCACAGACTTCAAAGATCTGTATTTTCATGCCATGCCTGTAAACATACAAATGAATCTCGCAAGAGATTATGATTGCAAGTTACCGTTAGAATGGCTAGTCAGTCAATGCATGAAATTGTATACTATACACCATGCACATGACGAAAATCAGCCAAAGGTTAAGAAACCTGGTGATAAAATGGTATCAGAGACTAAAATTCAGTTAGGTTTAGAAACCCAACAGAAAAAGAGGACCTATTCTGAGGTTTTGAAAACACCAAAACCTCAGAAACAGGAAAATGCCAGAAGCAATTCTGCAAACTCCTCTGACAATAACTCTGAAAAATCCAATTCCAATGGGAATAAACGCCCCTGGGTTAATAAGAACCAAGGCAATTCCCAATGGAGAAGGAATCCTCAGGGAAATAGGAGATATGGGAACAGAAACAACCAATCTGCTCCCAATAACTCCCAACAGTCTCAGCCATCCCAGCCAAATTCTAATGGGCAAAGACAAAACGGCAATGGGGGAAATAATTTGCGTCGTCAGGTTGGTCAATTGACAGACCAGATGGGCAAATTAATGGAGCAAATAACAAAGATTAACAAAGCCTTTGCTATCAATCCTTTTTTAGGGACAGCTCAAATTGCAGAGACACCTGTGCAATTGCAACAGCAACAACAAGTGCCGCAGCAAATATAGCTACATTGACTAAACAGGATAGGTTGTCAGTAGATGTAATGCCTAACCCTGTTTCCTTTCCAGGTACTAACAGTCAAATAAACGATAGTTGTGTTAGGAAACCTATTGCCAATCCCGTCACTTCACTTTCAGGTGAAGGAGGCGCAACGTGTTCCTCTGTTTTTTCATTTCAGCCAAAGGCTAAAATAGCCCCAGCAACCACTAGTTTCCAGGATCCAGCCCTGAAAGGGTTAACTGATGAGATGCCGACCACTAGTTCCCGCTTGACAGTTCAAGATAATCCTAAAAAGGATGGGCCTGTGGGTAAGACTGAGCATTCCTCAGTACAGGTAGAAACTACTGCTGTGACCGGTAATGTATGGAAAACAAGTAATATGTTGACACATTCTAAATTCTTATGTGAATTAGAAGAGCATGAAGGAAGGTACTACATGTCTGTAGAAATACAGGATTCACTACCCCAGCCTTTCAAAGGGTTAATAGATACTGGTTCACAAGCCACGATCTTATCCAATACCTACTTCCAGCAGGTAATGGACTTAGCAACGGATAAGCCGAAGCTAAGAGATTTCCCCAATGCTCTGTTGAGTGTAGGAGGAAATGCCCTTCATGTTATTGGCAATACCTGGTTAAAGTTTAAAATAGGTAACAAAACCTTTAGACACCCGGTGATAGTGGTAGATCTCCCCTATAACCGACTAATTCTGGGTATAGATATACTCAGAAGACTTAACACAATTATTGACTGTGTGAATGGAATTGTATGGTCACAAGCTAAGGTTCCTATAACCTATGAGAAATCACATGTACAATCTGATCGTAACTGCCATGTGATAGAAGAAAGACCTGACTCGATTGAGGTACATTTTAGGAATAGTCAGTCACCTGACGTGACTATCCTGCAGGTGAATGACGCAATCGCACCTGTAGATGAGCATTCCGTAAGAATTGCTCCAGAGAGAATCCAGAATGTCTCTCTGGAAGGTGATGTTTTAACCATTTCTCTCCACAGGGACTATGTTGAATCTGTAGATCTGGCAGGTCATGCTCAATTCCTTGCCAGAATTGAAAGGGTTAATGACAACTTATTCTTTCCTATTCAGATAAATGACTTAGGAAGAAATAGGAATGCAAAGCTGGTCTTACAGAGTGAGAACAGCTATATTAGCAGGAGTCTGTTAAAACAGATCGCTAATCCTAAAATGATCAGGTACGCTTCCCCACATGACAGGTGGATCCAGAACCTGGATGGCGAATCAGAGAGTCACAATGTGATAGCAAACTGTTTACTATCTATTTCCATCGGAAATAAGACAGTTAAACATTTATTCCTAGTGATAGACGAACCTCGCTATCAGGTTTATATTGGCAATGATGTCATACATCGCTTTGCCATACACCTTGATCTGATTAATTCCAACTTGTGGACAAGGTTAAAAGGCAATCCTTGTGGATACCTTCACGAGGAAAACGCCCTGAAATCAGGACAAATACTCCCATATGCGGTAAGTATCCAAATACCTGATGACATAACCATTCCACAAGGGACAAGTAATTTTCTTTTACCCCTACAGGTCAAGGAGGGTCAGAGATTAGAAAACTCTGACGCCCTAATCTGTTTATCCAACAGGATACAACAATTAGGGATGGTGGTAACACATACACCAATGGTAAGTATTGCTAAGGCTCCCACCTATATAATGGTCAACAATGTTACACCCAATAGTGTTACTTTACCAAAAGGAACATTGTTAGGTCTAGCATTGGATGCTGAGTACTATACATTTGGTTTCCAAAACCAAATTATAGGCCTCATCCCTGAAGAATACTTAACTGAGGACGAAATTGTCGATCAGATATTCCATTCCTCCCCAGAAGGATTATTCACTATCCTATCTGTGTATCCCTTCAACGTCAAAGACGGCTCATGTAAAATCGAAAAAGCATCAATCACCTTCGATCATCCGCTCAATGAGCAGGAATCACAAGAGTATCACGACCAAAGAGAAAAGGTAAGTCAACACCGAACTGACCTAACTTCTAGGCTTGAAGAAACTTATGAGATAGGCCAGCCTGAAATCTTTCCAGGATTTCAGGAAAGGCTAGAAGAGCAAATATCTTTAGCTGACGGTTGCTCCAACGATGCTGAGCGGCAACAGCTAAAGGAAATCCTTATGGAATTCCAAGATATTTTTGCCAAAGATTCCTACGACTGTGGGTTAACTAACCTACACGTAGCCAGAATACAAACTGATCCAAATTTACCACCTGTATTTATCAAACAATATAGACTCCCATTAGCGTCATACGATGGTCTACAAGACATCATTCAGAATCTAAAGGAAAGGGGCATTATACGTCCAGTGCACAGTTCGTATAATAATCCGATCTTGGGGATTCTGAAACCTAATGGACAATGGCGTTTATGCGCTGACTTACGACAGCTAAATAAACGCGTCTATATGTCTGGTTGGCCAGTGCCATACATAGACCAATGTTTGGTACAAATGCAGGGATCCAAAATATTCACTGCCATTGACTGTGCGCAGGGATATTGGACTGTACCAGTCCATAATGAAGACCAATACAAATTGGCCTTCACATTTGGAAAGCAGCAGTATACCTGGACCCGTATGCCTTTCGGTTACATAAACTCTGGTCATGAATTCGCTGTATTCATGCATAAAGCTATGCCTGACGCACTAGAGAGAGGAACGTTATCATATGTCGACGATGTCTTGCTGAAAAGCACTTCCTTTGATAAACATATCATAGAGATTAGACATGTTCTCACTCAGTTAAGAGAGGCAGGGATTAAACTGTCTTTACAAAAGGCACAATGGTGTCGCACCCATGTAAATTTCCTCGGACACGAGGTAACCTCTGAAGGATTAAATCCCCAGAGGAAGAAGGTTGAAGCCGTTCTAAAGGCTAAAACACCTTCAAACATCAGGGAATTAAGATCGTTCCTTGGTATGACTAACTACTCCCGTAAGTTTATAGATAACTATGCAGAAATAACGAAACCACTCTTACACCTGCTTAAAAAGGAGACTACCTGGAACTGGGGGGAGCCTCAGGACCTAGCGGTAAGTGAACTGAGGAGGAAGCTCACTCAGGCACTCAGGCCTGTTTAGCATACCCAGAGGGGGGTAAACCCTTCTATCTGGAGACAGGTTATACCGATTTAAGCATAAGTGCTGTTCTGTATCAGAAGCAGGACAGTTTAAACAAAGTTATTGCATATGCTAGCAAGACTTTGTCACCTGTTGAAGTTAAATTCAACACGTGTGAGAAGGCGTTATTGTCGACTGTCTGGGCACTACAAAATTTTCGTAGCTATATCCAAGGCGAGAAAATAATTGTAGAAACAGCTCACCAACCTCTACAGTATCTGCAGAGTGAAAGAATTAGAGACGGTAATCTCTCTAACAGTCGGATTACTGCATGGACTCTATCCTTACAGGGATGGCCGTTAGAAGTCCGTTATAAACATAATAAGAGAAGCCCAGTTGCCATAGGTTTAGCAGAATTACATGATTGTACTGCTCCATCTCTGGATGATAATGACACCGGAGATGACTTCCTAGAAGAGCAATTGCTATCCCCTTATAAAGTTTATGACGAGGAATACTGTCGACCACTACCGTGGGTATACATTGATGGTTGTTCATATCACCACGTCGCTGGTGCTGAACGGAAGTTAGTTGCAGGTATCGGAATCGCCTGGATAGGTGATTATCCCAATGTATCTATAGGATACAGGATTGATCCCAAAAGCAGTCAGATAGCCGAACTCTGTGCAGTATATAAGACCATTCAAATGGCAATAGAATATAGTATCAAAGAATTTGTTATCATAACTGATTCCAACTATGTTCGCAACAGTTTCGTTGAATATCTGCCTAGCTGGAAACGTAACCAAATGCTGAAAAGCAATAACAAACCTGTTAAACATGGGAAATTGTTTTGTAAAATTGATGAGCTGGTTAAGGAACATGGTTTAACCATATATTGGAAGAAAACCAAAGGCCATTCTAAAATAGAAGGTATTGACAAGGATGGTAATGACTTAGCCGATTCACTGGCAAAACAAGCAGCCATCAATGGTGAAACCCTAAACATTGATGATCTTATGGGTTCAATTCATGTTGAAGCCATAACTAGACAACAGGCTAGAGATAATGCCGACTTAAATGTCGTGCAATGGAGTCAAGATGCTCCTAGTGAGGACCTGATTACCAGTCAGAAGAACGATCCTGTCATTGGTATATTCTATAAACATATAGAAGACCCTACTGCCAATCCCATCACAGATGAGGATTGCAAAAATAATGAAGATTTACGAATCTTGATGAGATATAAAGTCCAATTTAGTATCATGGATGGGTTGCTGGTCAGAACTTCTAAACATGGTATTCAACAATGGGTAGTCCCTACTGTATACCGAGGGTTAATGCTCCAACACGCACATGATGCACCTACATCTGGGCATCGTGGTGATAAGATCACATATGAGATATTGCGTGATTATGCATATTGGCCACACATGTTAAGAGATGTTAAGACATACTGTCAGGGATGCTTGATTTGTCCGCAATATCAACCCCATGGTCCAACCCATCGTGCACCACTTCAGAAGAGGGGGGTGTCATTACCCTGGTCTGATATTCAAATTGACTTTATAGGTCCTGTAACAAGATCTTCAAGAGGTAACAAATACATGTTAACCGTTACATGTATGTACACAAAGTGGATAGAATGTTTGCCTTGTAAAGAGAACACGAGTACTGTGTGCGCCACTTTGTTGATTAACCATGTCTTTTCCAGGTTCGGTCTGCCTCAAAGAATTGAGTCAGACAGAGGTAGTCATTTTACCAGTGAAGTAATGGCTAAGATGTGGAATATTCTAGGTGTTAAACGAAAGCTACATATTGCATACCGCGCTGCGTCTAGCGGGGGGGGGGTAGAGCGATATAACCATTCTATCGTTAATATTCTGAAGAAGTATGTTAAGGAGTCTGGTAAAGACTGGGACATTAAACTGCCCCTAGTTTTAATGGCGATTAGAGCTACACCTAGCACTGCTACCAAATTGTCACCTTTTGAATTGATGACAGGAAGAAAGATGGTTTTACCACAGCATTTACTATATCGTACTTCGGATCATAATTTGATCAGTGCTGCCACTACGCATCAGTATATTGAAGATTTGCGCAAGCATTTACTTGCGTTTGCTTTTGCCCAAAAGAATCTAGAAAAAGCAGCGACAGGGGTTAAGACCTATTACGATTTAAAAACCACGAAAAAGGAATATGAGATAACAGATCAAGTCTATCTGTATAATTTTGCGCGAAATAAAGTCAAGGAAAATAAATTTTTACAAAAGAAAAATGAAAAAAGCCCTACTACCTCCTCCCTACTGGGGAATAACCCACAATTGATAAATAACAAAAAGTGAAAAAATGGAACCCCAAAAGGCCCCTAATTGGGAGAGTAGTGGTGAAAAGGGAGTCCCTACCTTTAATAGTCCTAGGGATATAAGGGGATAAAAATAGACAGGAAGAAAAGACAGGGTACAAGGATTAGATGTATAAATGCACATACAAATCCTACCAACTACTAAACAGGGAGATAACCAAACCCAAAGTGGTTGGTATGAATTCCTCCAAGCTGCAAAGTTGTAAAGGTATAAGTAGGTAGAGGAAGGAGTAAAGGGTAAGGGTGGAGGAACACCTCCAGGGGGGGGGGGGGGAGGGGGAAAAACCCCAAAATTCCCACAAACAAAACCCCCAAGCCCCAATCCCAGTAAAGAACCTACTGCCTAAGAGAGGTCCTAACCCTATTTTACCTCGGCACAGTGAACTCCACAAGTGCCTACCTGTTACCCTTCTGTCTCCCTGGCTAGGTAACTAAAATTACAAATCAACTTAAATTAAACTAATCCATAAGTGCTACCTCAGTGAACAAACTGACCAAAATAAAATAAAAAAAAAAAAAATTAAATGAAAACTCGACGCGCGTTTCAGCGTGCTAACACGCCGTCGTCAGGAGTAATGAACCTCTGCATGGCTTTCTGCTCGTTTATATAGGGGTTGTAACAATTAGCTTGTAACAGTTTGCTGGTGTGTATCCAGCGTGTGTGTCCCCATTCCGTCTCCTGTGGTTCGCTGATTGGTCACAAAGCAGCCCACACAGTCTGTGATTGGGCTGCTGGTTGGACCATATGACCGCAGGCAAACGCCATTCGATTGGGTAATACCCACGTGGGGATGTGGGGGGAGTGGTTTGATCGCGTCAATCTTGACGTCATTGAACTTTCCAAACCCAGCCCCCCATGCAGCATACAGTTTATGTAGGGTCCCTCTATGGGGACACACACGCTGGATACACACCAGCAAACTGTTACAAGCTAATTGTTACAACCCCTATATAAACGAGCAGAAAGCCATGCAGAGGTTCATTACTCCTGACGACGGCGTGTTAGCACGCTGAAACGCGCGTCGAGTTTTCATTTAATTTTTTTTTATTTTTTTATTTTATTTTGGTCAGTTTGTTCACTGAGGTAGCACTTATGGATTAGTTTAATTTAAGTTGATTTGTAATTTTAGTTACCTAGCCAGGGAGACAGAAGGGTAACAGGTAGGCACTTGTGGAGTTCACTGTGCCGAGGTAAAATAGGGTTAGGACCTCTCTTAGGCAGTAGGTTCTTTACTGGGATTGGGGCTTGGGGGTTTTGTTTGTGGGAATTTTGGTTTTTTTTCCCCCTCCCCCCCCCCCCCCCCCCCCGGAGGTGTTCCTCCACCCTTACCCTTTACTCCTTCCTCTACCTACTTATACCTTTACAACTTTGCAGCTTGGAGGAATTCATACCAACCACTTTGGGTTTGGTTATCTCCCTGTTTAGTAGTTGGTAGGATTTGTATGTGCATTTATACATCTAATCCTTGTACCCTGTCTTTTCTTCCTGTCTATTTTTATCCCCTTATATCCCTAGGACTATTAAAGGTAGGGACTCCCTTTTCACCACTACTCTCCCAATTAGGGGCCTTTTGGGGTTCCATTTTTTCACTTTTTGAAATAAATTTTTACCTTCTTGGAAAGGGCCATATGTCATCATTGACAAAATTTCCCCAGTAGCGTACAAATTAAAAATTCCTAAGGATGGTGACTTTATTGAAAAGTGGGTTCACATTAACCAGTTGCGTGCTTGTCATCCTAAATCTCAATTAAGGATTATAGGTGTGGATTCGGATGCAGAAGGGTGAACGACTACCCTGGATGAATGCTTGATTCACGTGGTATCGTATGATGTGAAATGTTGTGATGTGCCATGATCTCATGTACGTTCATGTCATTAACCATTTCCTTGCCATCCAATAACTACATTTCTAAGGAGGTTACTAGCTTGGTTAACTGCTATAGGCATATTGCTGAGGAGTCAGTAATAAATGTAGTGAGGAATGAAGTTATAAAAATAGAATTAGAGAAAATACATATGTTGATGAATCGTAATAATGTGTTGTCCTAGGCCAAGTGATGTCATACTGTTATAAGTTTGTATACTTAACAAACCTTGAATCATTAAATCATTAGTAGATAAGTCTGAAACGAGTTCCTGATCCGTGACTGTCGAAAGATGTCCAAGAAGGATGTGGCGTGTTTCTGGATCGTACTGCTCCTGTGCCAAGAGCTACGGACCGACCCGATCGCAGAGATGGGACCATCCTCCGGCATCCTGATTCAAGAGACACTAGGGTTCATCTTAACAGAGAAGAGGATCCTTACCCGACGTGTGTTCGTCAGCTTGGACCCCAAGAATTCCATCGAGGCGTACAACATTTCATCGATGCAGCTTCCTGAGTTACAAACTTGGTACCAGATGCACCTCCAAAGAGCACAGGACCGTGTGCGAAACATCTTGGAGCAAGCCCGGAAACCATTTGTATCCAGTTCTATTTCGATGAGTAACCGACCCAAAAGGTTCCTCACCGCTATAATTGTTGCATTAGTTTGTGCCACTGACAACTGGTGCAGTTGTCGCAACTGGAATGTCTGCAGCCAACTCTATTACTGTCCAAAAGCTGGATATGGAAATCTATGCGCTAAAGCAACACATTAACGATATTCATCAGGTGATAAAAGAGCAAAGAACACTTCTCCAAGACGTGTTAACTATTGTGGAAGACACAGTTGTTACAACAAATTTGCATTCGGAGTTAATTGCCAAATCCACTGAGTTGCACCAAAGTCATGACTTATTTAAGCGTGAACTTCTATTTCTGCATGACCCAATATTGTTCCACACACTTGCTTTTCTCGACGAAGTGCAAACTGGAATGATCGAATTGGCAGGGGGACGCATACCTCTGTATTTTGTATCCAAGGATATTGTTCATACGATGCTTGCCAATGTGGATGGAGAAACAATTGAGCCCATGCAATTAAACCTGGCCTTTGAGATGGGGAGCGCTATACCTCTCTTAATTGATCCAGAACGTATGGAGATTTGCTTTTTATTGGCCATACCATATGTAACTCCCAAAAACATTTTTCAAATGAAAACAATTTACAACGTTGGTACATGGAAGGACAATATCCATGTAAAAGTCCAAACCCCAGACGTTTTGGCTTTTCAACCGTGGATACCAGATTGGTATTCAATACCCATTTTGAATGACTGTGAAAAATTCAAAGACAATAATTTCCAATGTGATGGAAAACCTTTTGTGTACGATTCTACCAATGCTTTGTGTGGGATCGAGTACCTTAAACATGGCTCTGAAACATGTCAAGTGACTATGTCAAAAACCGACAGTAATGCGTTAGTGCATGCTATCTTAGTAAAAGATAAGTGGTTGGTAAGCACGTGTCTTAAAAACATGAGTGTTTTTCGCAGGGACCAGGTGACTAATAAAGTAATTGCCTTACCAGCACCTGTATCACTGATCAAGGTACCCCACGAGTCTCGTATCACCATCAGTGACGTTACGCTATACCCAGTGTACACTGACGTCCTCGAAAGTGCTATTGAGATGGTAGATCCCTTCCAGAATCTAGATATCCCTCTAGATCCTAATCTTAAGTTCTTGCTGGACCATAAGCCCAACCACACTATCCAAATGTCAATCAAGAAAGATAACATTTCTGTGGACACATTTAAATACTCTGAGTTAGATACTGACCTTATTGATCGTGTTGACTGGTTCATCCATGTTAAGATTGTTATTGGGTGTGTTATGATAATAATGATATTATGGTTGATTGTACTAAGCGTAAAGTTCAAAACACTTACAGGTACAAATATATACAAAAATGTTCATTCCACGCATGAGCCTATGTCAGAAATGATGTGATTGCACACTATGTCTTGTGACTTCCATAGTGCCTATTCATAAGCTAAATTATTTGGCTATGACAGGCACTAAAGGGGGGTTATGTCAGGATATTTATATCGGCAGACATTTTGTGCTATGATAGAAGTACAAAGTGTATATTCTGAAGTCAATCTAAATAGACCAGACTCCATTTTGTATCTTCAAGTTAACAAAGAGACACAAAATTTCTATCTTTTCTCTAAAACTGACTGCTTTGCCCAAGCTGAATGGAATGTGTATATAAACAAACCAAATAGATAAGACATTGAGAATGGGGGTAGACAGACTGTCTAATTGCAAATGGAATATAATAAATTCTATTCCCAGACTTAGGTGACAGAGGATTAAATAATTAAATTTTACTTTCGATATTGTACAACGTCCCATTATAGTTTAAGGTGAAACTTAGTTCACAAACTATCAATTTTAGGAATTATAGCAGAATTTGCAGACGCATAGTCTGGACAAAACTGAGAAAGACCCTGTGATCTGACAGAAAATATAAAGTTATAGCCACCATAAAGATAACGTAAATGACGTCAAAAATAGCCACCAGGAAAAGTTAACTCTTTCCTGGATAGGTATGTGTAGTGGAACAATGCTGCCATCTAGAGTCCAAATACGAGAATGGTTACCTAGAAGGCAACCACACCCCACATTTGTGATTGGCTATCACTTAGAGGAATTTCCCCTTTAAAAAGTTAAGACAAAGGAAGAGTGGGAGATTCAAAGATTGAAGAGAGACACATTACGACACTCTGGGGATTCAGAGAGATCCAGGCAGAATCGGGCGATCAGAGTAACCAAGAAACTCTTACACTACATGCAGAGAAAGAGATCCATGACACTTAGCTACCTGAGGATATCTGATGAGAAAATATCTACTTAACTGGTAAATATACAGGCATTTCATTAATTAATTAATTAAAATTAATTAAAATTAATAGCAGACCAGACTTCAAAGGAAACTTTTTATTAACCAGACAGAGGTCCTTAGAAAAAATGCAATTAAATATGCCTGGGGATTCCCGACACGCATAAATTTAACATATAATAACCAAAGACTGACTTTTGATAAACCGCAGAAATTAGAACAATGGCTACTAGAAGGGAATTTAACATAAGACATGGCATGAGAGAATTTTTTTTTTTTTTTTTTTTTTTTCTCTCGCACATATAAGACACTAAATAAAAAAATAAATTAGGATCAAAGTTACACTAGAGACCACAGAAATGTAATGGGTGGTTTCACATTATTAATTTAAATCTCTCCTGAAAACTAAGAAAATGGGGGAAAGAAGGGATAAAGAGAAGAAAAGAGAAGGGAATAGAGGGAGAAAAAAAATAGGGGAGGAAAAAGAGAAGGAAAGGGGTGTTTATAATAACCACAATAATAATAAGAAAATACACGATATAGTAAGAGGTAATTTGATAGAAAGATCATGATATAAAATAGAAGTAAAATCCTGGATTTAAAGACATATTAAAATAGAAAATACACTAAATACACTAAAAACAATTTTTTTTGGGTTTAACTAAAAGGCTATTTAGATCAAATAAAGGAAGAAAGAAAGAGAAAGGAAGAAAAACTGGGTGTCACTTTATAGAAATATTTTGATACAAAATAAACGAATCTACACTAAGATTGAATGTAGGTGCTATTTGGGTAAAATATGAAACAAATAAAAAATAAAGAAAAAATAATTTTTTTTTTTTTTTTTTTTTTTTTTTTTTTTTTCCCCTTCTGGTATTATTTTATCCACTATACCCGTCCGGCCAAGGAGAAACTCTAGCTCGCAGATCTCGACATTTTTTCTGCGAGCATAGAGAATGGGGATTTTTGCGACGTCACTGATTAGAGAATCGGTGCCGTTTTGGGACTGTTGTTTTCTCTCCCTGTGTTTTTGGCAGGACTTCCCCCTGAAGGCTACGGGAGGCCTAGGTAGGGAGGAACACAAGGGAGGAAATAGATACATTGCTTTCTGCCTAGTAAAAGGCAGACATTGTACGTTCTATGTTGTGTTTTATATGTTTGTTAGTACAGATGGTGAATTTACCAGTCCTCGAAGGAAAAGAAATAGGATATATAAAATAAAATGAGACTAGCGACGATTAATGCACAGGGGATAAACTCACAGTTTAAAAGATATACAATCCTTGAGTTTCTCAAAAAAGAACAAATCCAGATTGCAGCCCTACAGGAAACCCACTGGAGAACACAAGATAAAAATAATCTTAAATCTAAATTTTTTCCTACTATAATCAGTGCTTCTATGAGTCAAAAAAAGAAAAGAGGGGTAGCCTTTATATTTTCAAGGAATATATCATTAAAAATTATACACCAAGAAATTGATTTGGAAGGTAGATACATTATATTAGTAGCAGAAATTAACAATCAAAAATATACGTTAGTGAACATATACGCACCAAATCAATCACAAATTGCTTTTATTAAAAAAGTGCTGAATAAAATGGAACGCGTGAAAATGGGTCGAGTTATTGTTATGGGAGATTTTAACTGTGTACCCGATATTGAGATGGACCGGAGCTCTAAAACAAAAACTAGTAACTATGGAAATATGAAGATGACTGCTAAAACATTTTCTGAATTAATTAAACAAGCACAACTCTTAGATTATTGGAGGATATTTCATACGAAGGAGAAGGATTTTTCCTGTTTCTCAAAAGCTTTCTGCTCATACTCTAGAATTGATCTCTTTTTGGGAGACAGAAACTTAGCGAGCCAAATCAAAAAGGTTTTTATAACAGCTACTACATGGTCAGACCATAATCCGGTCATCCTAGATATAAAAGAACAATATCAAAGAACAAGAGCCGACTGGAAAATGAAAGACTGGTTACTTAAAAATGAAGATAACCTTAAACAAATTAAAGACACAACAGATTATTTTTTCAAAGAAAACAGAAATAAAGATGTCTCTCCAGCAATGACTTGGTGTGCTTACAAATCAGTAATAAGGGGCCTTTTTATAAGCTTAACAGCAAGAGATAATAAACTAAATAAAAAAAAGGCAAACTTAGCTGAATTGTACATAAAACTAGATAATTTACTTGAACAAAATAAAAAGAAACCATCTCGGAGTATTACTAACGAAATTATAGACATTGAAAAATTAATCAATGAACATCTTATGACAAAGGCAAAGAATGCGTTACATTACTTAAAACAAAAATGGTACTACACCGGAAACAGAGCAGAAAAACTAATGACGAACAGAATAAAAAAAGAAAAATCGAAAAGAATCATCACCAAAATTATTGATAATGGAGAGACTATCTTGAGACCTGAAAAAATAGCAGAAGCCTTCAAAAATTACTACCAAGATCTATACAATACTAAAGACCCTATCAAAACGGAGAACATTAGCGCATTTCTTGAGAACATAAAGAGTCCAAAAATCTCACAAACACAACTGCAGGAGCTTAATAAAACTTTTCAAGAAGAAGAACTGATCTTCTGTATCAACAAATTAAAAAAGAATAAATCACCTGGTCCAGATGGATTTGATAACCTTTTCTATAAACTGTTAGGAAATAATATTAAAACGGATCTAAGCGAAGTTTACAATTCCTTTGTTACACCTAATAGCATACCGGCAGAACTGTTACAAGCAAATATAGTGCCTATCCTCAAACAAGAAAAGGATGCAGAGAAGATAAAGAATTATCGTCCAATCTCATTGTTGAATACCGACATCAAAATATATTCTGCTATGATAGCAGAACGTTTAAAAAAAATCATATCAGAAATAATAAACAGAGACCAAGTCGGGTTTGTCCCAGGGAGGTCCTCAACCCATAATATCAGAAGATTGATTGACATATTGGATTCCGCTTGGACCACCGGAACTCCCATGTTGACCCTGTCCTTAGATGCTGAGAAAGCATTTGACAGGGTCAACTGGGAGTTCATGAGACAAACACTTCAGCGATTCGGATTGGAGGGAAGACTTCTTGAGAACATTTGCGCCCTATACACTGGTCCAACAGCAAGAATAAAGGGGAACGGCTTTAGCTCAGAGTGGTTTCCATTATCTAACGGAACACGACAGGGATGTCCGCTATCCCCTTTACTCTATATAATCTCATTAGAACCTTTGGCATCTGCCATCAGACAAGAAGAAAACATCTCGGGTTTTGACCATAAGAAAGAAAATATAAAAATAAACCTCTATGCAGATGATGTGATTATAACTTTAGAAAATCCGTTACAATCAATAACACAGCTCATGACAATTATAGAAAAGTTTTCGCAGGTCTCTGGTTACAGATTAAATACAGATAAATCAACCATTTTGGCGAGTAATGTAAATATGGAAGAAAAAAAAGAGATAAAAAAGAAGTTCGATTTTACCTGGATTGAAAAATCGTTTAATTATTTGGGAATTAATATTTGTACAGATCCAAGCAAAATTGTTGAGATTAACTTCCTCCCACTACTCCTAAAAATGAACAAGCTACTAAAAGATTGGAAAAATCTGGAATTTTCATGGTGGGGCCGTATAAATATAGTTAAATCCTATGTTTTACCAAAATGGTTATACCTATTCAGAATGCTCCCTTTGAAGGTACCTGACAGCTGGCTATCACTTATTCAACAATCTTTTTCTAAATTTATATGGCAATCAAAGAAACCGAGGCTGGCAAGAAAATTCTTGGCGATTAAACAAGCAAATGGAGGAGTGGGACTTGCGCTGATCCAACAACACTATCAAGCGAGCATTCTCTCTCATTGCATTATTTCACAACATACAGAGACTAAACATGAGAGATGGTATGCAATAGAAAAAAAAAATGTCAAATAATAAAGATCTGTCTACCCTTTTTTGGCTGACGCAAAAAAAGAAAGACAACTGCCAACCATGTTCTGAAAGTATAGTGTTACAAAATATTGTAGAAGCTTGGAACAAAATAAGAAAAAATATGGGTCTTAATAACCGTATCATCAATACTTTACCAATTTCAATTTTGGAAAATAATATAGAAGATCTAAATCTAAAAAATTGGGACAAAGTAGGTATTCAAAACATAGAAGATCTAATGATTGGACCAAATCTTAAATCATTTGAACAATTAAATACAGAATTTGCTCTGCCAGGAAAAGAAAAATATAACTTTATAAGGATCAATAGTTACTTAAGTAAAGCACTAGACAAAGAACACTCAGAAGTTAAATGTAAGTTATGTCAGCTGCTGAAAGCGAATGACACGAAAAATTTATTAAAAAAGTGTAACTCGATACTAAGACTCAAGGAAGAAGATATTATTTTTCCGGCCATTGAGAAATGGGAGAAAGATTTGAAAATAAAGAAAAAACTGGAAAAAAGTGATTGGGAAAAAGCTTGGGTGTCTGTGGCTAAACATATTAAATGCTTAAATTTAGCTGAGTTACACTTTAAGATTATAAATAGACTATACCTGGTCCCAAGTCGCTTGAATAAAATGGATCATAACATATCAGCGACTTGCTGGCGGTGTGATAGTGCGGTGGGAGACATGCTACACATTTGGTGGAGCTGCCCCTTGATAATAGAATTATGGGAAATGTTTATAGACAAAATTCAAGAAATAACCGACTCTAAAATACCTCTGTCTCCAGAATTACTCATATTACACTTAAATCTTAGCCAATATAATATGGACCTCCAATACTTTCTTACGCATGCGTTAATAGCGACAAAGATCTCTATAGCCAGAAGATGGAGAACTAATAATATACCAAATTGGGAAACCATAAAAAATCAGTTAACATTTCAGCTAAAAATGGAAAGCGGCTTAAATGTAAACCTAAAAAAAAAAAAAAAAGGTGGAAATCGATAAATGGCTAAATAAGTTGTGTGCATTTTAACCTATAAAAGAAATATATGCTAAAGATAATTAGCTAGTTACTCTAATTATTATTATGGGAACATTACTGAGGATCGTAATCACCATCTGTATGTCAGTTGCGTATTGTCTTTATGTTTTTTTTTTTTTTTTTTTTTTTTTCTTTGTTATTGATAATGCGAAACATTAATGATGACTTAGTACCATAGCCCGAACTATATGAATGGCAACAGAAAATTCCCGGCAGGTACTGTCTGAAATAAAAAAAAAAAAAAAAAGAAAAAAAAAAAAAAAAATTAATAGCATGATATATGACTGGATAAATCGTGATTAGATTTCATATTTAGAAATCTTAATTATTAAAGGATATATATATATATATATGGTTATAGCATCCCATCTGCAGCTGGGATTAATATAGCCATTAATGTATTTGTGTGATTAATATCACGTTAGCATATCATGACCATTTATCCAGCTGTATTGATTGGCTCTAAAATAAGATAAAATATCTATTTAGACAAATTAATTAAAATATCAGCTTATGTAACATAGTAAGATTTCTCATTGGATGCAAGGAAGTGGTTACTGACTTTTTAAATATTAAAATTTTATTTGAAATTACATAGGAGTAGATCTTAAATCCCTAGAAGAGGTCTAACCAGCATTGAAAGGGTTATTTCTAAACTGCCAGCTGAAAGTTTCTTTTATGATCTCATGCTGCAAGCTGAAACTTCACATTCTTTGTCTCTGTGAAAAGGTCGTAAATCAATCTTGACACCTAATGTGTAGATTTTAAACTTAGTCATTAGGAAATGTTTGTTTTAAATTACCATATTGTATTGCATATTCATGTTATACTCGAATTCCATTGATTATTATCATGCATGTTACTCATCATTATTAATTTAAATTGTTAAAAATAAAAATTATATTTTTATAACAATTTGTGATATTAATTATATGATATAAATTTCATTTAACACAATAACGATTAGGGATCTGAGATTTAAATTAGTGGGTAATTCTCTCTGTTTACAATTATTATCCCATAAATATCCCCACAGCAGTGTGTGTGTATGAGTGCAGTGTGTGTTTATGAGTGCAGTGTGTGTGTATGAATGCAGTGTGTGTGTATGAATGCAGTGTGTGTGTGTGTGTGAGTGCAGTGTGTGTGTGTATGAGTGCAGTGTGTGTATGAGTGCAGTGTGTTTATGAGTGCAGTGTGTGTATATAAATGCAGTGTGTGTGTATGAGTGCAGTGTGTGTATATGAATGCAGTGTGTGTATGAGTGCAGTGTGTGTATGAATGCAGTGTGTGTGTGTATGAATGCAGTGTGTGTATGAGTGCAGTGTGTATATGAGTGCAGTGTGTGTATGAGTGCAGTGTGTGTATGAATGCAGTGGTCCAGTGGCATTGGCAGGTCAGTGGAGGGGGGCTGGCAGAAAGCTGTAACTTACCTCTCCTGCAGCTCCTGTCAGCTCCCTTCTCCTCTGCGCCGGTCCGGTCAGCTCCCTCTGCAAGTCCCAGTGTAAGTCTCACGAGAGCCGCGCTATGACGCCGCGGCTCTCGCGAGACTTATACTGTGAGCTGACAGAGGAGCTGACCAGACCGGCACGGAGGAGGAGGGAGCTGACAGGGGCTGCAGGAGAGGTAAGTAAGAGCTTCCTGCCAGCCCCCCTCCTACACAGTCCCTGTCTGTATTATGGCAATGTAAATTGCCATAATACAGACATTGACTCGAGTATAAGTCGAGTTGGGGTTTTTCAGCACAAAAAATGTGCTGAAAAACTCTACTTATACTCGAGTATATACGGTATATCTTTTCATGTGACAACGCTGAAGAAATGACACTCTGCTACAATGTAAAGTAGTAAGTGTACAGCCTGTATATCAGTGTAAATTTGCTGTCCCCTCAAAATAGCTCAACACGCAGCCATTAATGTCTAAACCATTGGCAACAAAAGTGAGTACACTCCTGAGTAGAAATGTCCAAATTGGGGCCAAAGTGTCAATATTTTGTGTGACCACCATTATTTTCCAGCACTGCCTTAACCCTCGTGGGCATGGAGTTCACCAGAGCTTCACAGGTTGCCACTGGAGTCCTCTTCCATTCCTCCATGACGACATCACAGAGCTGGTGGATGTTAGAGACCTTGCGCTCCCCCACCTTCCGTTTGAGGATGCCCCACAGATGCTCAATAGGGTTTGGGTCTGGAGACATGTTTGCCCAGTCCATCACCTTTACCTTCAGCTTCTTTGGCAAGGCAGTGGTCGTCTTGGAGGTGTGTTTGGGGTCGTTATCATGTATGAATACTGCCCTGCAGTCTAGTTTCCGAAGGGAGGGGATGATGCTTTGCTTCAGTATGTCACAGTACATGTTGGCATTCATGGTTCCCTCAAAGAACTGTAGCTCCCCAGTGCCGGCAGCACTCATACAGGCCCAGACCAGGACACTCCCACCACCATGCTTGACTGTAGGCAAGACACACTTGTCTTTGTACTCCTCACCTAGTTGCCGCCAAACATGCTTGACACCCTCTGAACCAAATAAGTTTATCTTGGTCTCATCGGACCACAGGACCTGGTTCCAGTAATCCATGTCTTTAGTCTGTTTGCGGGCTTTCCTGTGCATCATCTTTAGAACAGTCTTCCTTCTGGGATGACATCCATGCAGACACAATTTCAAGCAGTATGATCTGAGCACTGACAGGCGACCCCCACCCCTTTAACCTCTGCAGCAATACTGGCAGCACTCATACGTCTATTTCCCAAAGACAACTTCTGGATATGACGCTGATCACGTGCACTCAACTTCTTTGGTCAACCATGGAGAGGCCTGTTCTGAGTGGAACCTGTCATGTGAAATCGCTGTATGGTCATGCCCACAGTGCTGCAGCTCAGTTTGAGGGTCTTGGCAATCTTCTTATAGCCTATTCCATCTTTATGTAGAGCAAAAATTCTTTTTTTTCAGATCCTCAGATAGTTCTTTGCCATGAGGTGCCATGTTGAAGTTCCAGTGAACAGTATGAGAGAGTGTGAGAGCGATAATACCAAATTTAACACACCTGCTCCCCATTCACACCTGAGACCTTGTAACACTAACGAGTCACATGACACTGGGGAGGGAAAATGGCTAATTGGGCCCAATTTGGACATTTCCACTTAAGGGTGTACACACTTTTGTTGCCAACCATTTAGACAGTAATGGCTGTGTGTTGAGTTATTTTGAGGGGACAGCAAATTTACACTGTTATACAGGCTGTACACTTACTACTGTACATTGTAGCAGAGTGTCATTTCTTCAGCGTTGTCACATGAAAAGATATAATAAAATATTTACAAAAATGTGAGGGGTGTACTCACTTTTGTGAGATGCTGTAGTTGCCAACATAAAAAATTAAATTCCTGAGATTTATCAAAGTGCCACAGCCAAGATTATGCATACGTCTAGTTTTCAGCTAAGTTTTTCCTATCTGTCACTTCTTTTTCTCCCTACCTGTGAGTATAAAACAATTTTTAAGCACATGCTTGATTTATCAATCTTTACAACACTTCTTCTAAAAGAAAAGTGTTATGTTTTACTTCGCTTTTTTCTGCACTCTCAGTTTGGCACACTTAATTAATACAATCAAAATATTGACAGAATTTAACCATAACTTTTCAGAATGCTTTGATAAATATCTGCATTTAAAACAAATAATGGGTATGTAAGCCACTGAGTGTATGTGTGTGTGTATGCGGGAGGATGTTTCTGTGAAGTCTCAAAGTAAAGTATTACTGTGTGAATGAGGGGTACATTTATATAGTGAGTCAGTGAGTATGCATGCAATTTGAGTGTAGAGTTTGAAGAATGTGTGTTATTTTTATGGGATGTAAATGCATTTATCAATTCTACCAACCCCTCTTTGCTTTTTTTTTTACCACTAGAGATGTGTTTAGCCCTGCAAAGAAAACATTGCTGTATCTATTAAAGGACCACTATAGTGCCAGGAAAACATACCCCCTCCCGCCGGCTCTAGAGCTGGATTTAAGCTCTGGATATTGTGAGTAGTTCTATTACTATACACATAATATCCTTTACTGTTCATACTGTACCATTGGAGTCCTTTTTGTTTTCTGCTTCTTCCACATATCAACTTCGGGACAACAAATCTACATCTGTGACTTTATATTCTACCTACTGTACTACTAGGACCATTTCCTGTGAATGTGGATTACTTATACTTTGGACTGTTCGAAAGCACTACTTGGACTTTCCAGTATTTCTATAAGCATTTTTCACATGTTTGTATTCACATGTTTCCTTGCTTTTCCCCCCTCATTTATTCAGTCATACAAAAATATTATAGCCATGCATGCACAAAAACACAAACATGCAGACACACAATCATACAGACATAGTTATTCAAGCACATAATCATACATGCATAGACATCCAGGCACACAGTCACACAGCCATACAAACAGACACAGTTATACAGACACACAGTCACGCTGAGCCATTAGTGTGAGCAGGGCCGGATTAACATAGGGGCTGATGGAGCTGCAGCTCCAGGCCCAGGCCCATGGAATAGGCCCATTGGTTTAAAAAAAAAAAAAAAAATTTTTTTTTTAATTTTTTTTTTTTTTTTTTTACACACTACTCTTAGGGTTGCCAGATATTTCTCATGTATTTCTTAGGGTTTCCAGGTATTTCTCAGAAATATTTCTCAGGTATTTGAGGCTGCCTAGCTGGTGCCGGTATTGCAGTAATACCGGCAACACAAATGTCTGTCTCAGTATAAACATAGATTATTCTGCAATACCAGCGCCGGCCAGTAGGGGTCGCTGTTTGTGTGGAGAGAGGCAGTGATAAGAAGTTACGGCATCTCCCTCCCTGCCTCTCTCTACTCACTGATCCGCGGGGGAGCAGCTCTGCACAGAGTGTCCAGACAGCAGCTCCGAGACATGGGGACGCTGATACATTGGGACACTGGGGAACATGGGGACCCTGAGCATGGACGTCCGCAGGAATTTTTCCGTGGGGGGGGGGGGGGGGGCATAATTGTAATGACATCCATGCTTGGCCCCTTTTTGACAGTGTCATGAAAGGGAAGGAGCATAGTCATTTTCACATAAAGCAAGGATAAATAGCGTTTTCACAACTATGGTGTCAGGAATATATGTTTGTATTCCTGACACTATAGTGTTCCTTTCATCAAATTACAGGAACATTCTGGTCACCATAACAACTTTATCTAAATGAAAATGCTGTGATGCAAAGAGGGCCCTGCGTGCTCTTTCTTTGAAGGGGTGAAACTGCTCTCAAATGGTTTACCCCCAAAGGCTTCCTTCAGCTCCAGATCTCCAGGTCGCTCAGTGGTATTCGACTTCTGAAACAGAGTGTCAGGAAGTGCAGATTGACGTTGGGCATGGGTGCCGCTGATTGGCTAGAGTGGTCAGCTGACACTCTAAGCCAATCGCTAGTTCCCGATTCATAAAAATGTTTTAGCCAACAATGTTTTAGCCAATCAACGGCACCCCTGCCCAGCGGCCCTCTGTGTTTCCTGACACTCAGTAAATAAAAGTGAACACATTAACACTGATATTGTTTCCTGTTCCCTCTTCCTACTCCTTGCTGCCTCTTCCTACTCCTTGCTGCCCCTTCCTTCTCCTTGCTGCCCCTTCCTGCTCCATGCTGCCTCTTCCTGCTCCATGCTGCCTCTTCCTACTCCTTGCTGCCTCTTCCTACTCCTTGCTGCCTCTTCCTACTCCTTGCTGCCTCTTCCTACTCCTTGGTGACCCCTCCTGCTCCTTGCAGACTGTCCCTACCCCTTCCTGCATCCCCTTCCTATTCCTTGCTGACCCCTCCTGCCTCTTGCAGACCCTTTCTACTCCTTGCTGACCCCTCCTGCTCCTTGCTGACCCCTCCTGCTCCTTGCTGCTCCTTCTACTTTACCCTCCTGCTCCATGAAAACCTTTTGACCCCTTATTGCTTCTTGCTGCCCCTTTCTATTCCTTGCTGACCCCTCCTGCCCTTTGCAGAACCTTTCTGCTCCTTCTACTTTACCTTCCTCTATGCGGTCTCCCCCACCCCCCCATCCCTCACTTACCTGCTCTGTCGGCTGCCTTTGTGCTGCTCCCCTGCGGTTTCAGTCATGAGAGAGAGGCAGGGATTAGCTGTAGCTTTCTGCCTTTCTCAATTCACAGCGCCACCTACTGGCCAGCGCTGGTATTGCACTGTATTCTCGCACTAAAATGAAAAATAGCAGCACAAGCTGAAAAATCCGGGGGGGGGGGTGGTGGGCAAGTACCCCCCTTTACCCCCCCATTCAGACGCCCATGACCCTGAGACACTAGGGACACAGTGGCCCCATGTCTCCCAGTGGCCCCTAGTCTGTGTCCCCATGTCTCCCAGCCACTGTCCCTAGTGGCTCAGTGGCCCCATGTCTCCCAGTGTCCCCATGTCTCTAAGTGTCCCCTAGTGTCCTAGTGACATCAGGACACTGGGAGACATGAGGACACAGACTCTAAGGGACACTGGGAGACATGGGGATACAAACACTAGGGGACACTGGGCGACATGGGGACACTGAAAGGCATGGAGACACAGGGAGACATGGGGACACTGGGCGACTTTGAGACATAGGAGACATGGCAGTGTCCCCATGTCTCCCAGCCAGTGTCCCTAGTATCTCAGTATCCCCATGTGTCCCTGGTGTCTCTCAGTGTCTGTAGTGTGCCAGTGTCCCTAGTGTCTCAGTGTTCCCTAGACTCCCAAAGTCCCCTAGTCTCCCAATGTCTCTGTGTCCCCATGTCTCCTAGTGTCTCAGTGTCCCCTAGTATAAAAGAAAAAATCTCAGGCACTCACTGTGATAGATTTAGGCAGGTTTATTGGACACCGCAACGTTTCGACCTGTACCCAGGTCTTTATCAAGTCTCCAATGTCCCCTATGTATCAGTGTCCCCTATGTCAGTGTCTCAGTGCCCCATGTCTCTATGTGCCCGTAGTGTCTCTGTGCCCATAGTGTCTCTGTGCCCATAGTGTCTCTGTGCCCATAGTGTCTCTGTGCCCATAGTGTCTCTGTGCCCATAGTGTCTCTGTGCCCATAGTGTCTCTGTGCCCATTGTGTCTCTGTGCCCATAGTGTCTCTGTGCCCGTAGTGTCTGTGTCCCCTAGTATAAAAGAAAAAAATCTCAGGCACTCACTGTGATAGCTTTAAGCAGGTTTATTGGACACCGCAACATTTTGACCTGTACCCAGGTTTTTATCAAGTCTCCAGTGTCCCCTATATATCACAGTGGCTCAGTGCCCCATGTCTCCCCGTGTCCCCTCGTGTCTGTCACCCAGTGTCCCCAAGAGTCTCAGATTTCCCAGGTCTCCCAGTGTTCCCTAGTATCTGTGTCCCCATGTCTCCCAGTGTCCCAATGTCTCTCAATGTCCCCTAGTGACATAGGGACACTGGGAGACATGAGGACACAAACACTAAGGGACTGGGAGACATAGGGACACAGACATTCCCCCTTTTTGTGTATGTTCGCCCTTTCAGCCGTTCTGGTTAGGTGATTTGTGTCAGTAGCCCACCATTTTACCGCATCCATAGACTTCCTGCTTTACTGGACACTGCTGTTTGGGGGTATGGGTTTACTTGAAAGATGAAAGCATGAGATTAGCAAAGGGTATGTGTTTTCTCATAGTTGCATCCTATGAGTTTCCCTACAGCATCTTCTCCATCAGATACATGACGCTTAGGAGGTAGGACTGTTTTAGTGTTTTTGGTCAATAAGATTTTGTAATTAGGCCCATCATAATTATCAGCACCAGGCCCACTGGGCTCTTAATCCGGCCCTGCCTATGTCAGTGTCTCAGTGCCCCATGTCTCTATGTGCCCGTAGTGTCTCTGTGCCCATAGTGTCTCTGTGCCCATAGTGTCTCTGTGCCCATAGTGTCTCTGTGCCCATAGTGTCTCTGTGCCCATAGTGTCTCTGTGCCCATAGTGTCTCTGTGCCCGTAGTGTCTGTGTCCCCTAGTATAAAAGAAAAAAATCTCAGGCACTCACTGTGATAGCTTTAAGCAGGTTTATTGGACACCGCAACATTTTGACCTGTACCCAGGTTTTTATCAAGTCTCCAGTGTCCCCTATATATCACAGTGGCTCAGTGCCCCATGTCTCCCCGTGTCCCCTCGTGTCTGTCACCCAGTGTCCCCAAGAGTCTCAGATTTCCCAGGTCTCCCAGTGTTCCCTAGTATCTGTGTCCCCATGTCTCCCAGTGTCCCAATGTCTCTCAATGTCCCCTAGTGACATAGGGACACTGGGAGACATGAGGACACAAACACTAAGGGACTGGGAGACATAGGGACACAGACATTCCCCCTTTTTGTGTATGTTCGCCCTTTCAGCCGTTCTGGTTAGGTGATTTGTGTCAGTAGCCCACCATTTTACCGCATCCATAGACTTCCTGCTTTACTGGACACTGCTGTTTGGGGGTATGGGTTTACTTGAAAGATGAAAGCATGAGATTAGCAAAGGGTATGTGTTTTCTCATAGTTGCATCCTATGAGTTTCCCTACAGCATCTTCTCCATCAGATACATGACGCTTAGGAGGTAGGACTGTTTTAGTGTTTTTGGTCAATAAGATTTTGTAATTAGGCCCATCATAATTATCAGCACCAGGCCCACTGGGCTCTTAATCCGGCCCTGAGTGTGAGCAATGAGGAAGCAGCGGTAATTAGCCAGGAGCATTAGCTGACACTCTCGGCCCATCACTGGCCACCCATCGCAAGTAAAGGATAGGAATGTTGTTGATGCTCTCAGCCAATCAATGCCTCTGCTAATGCTTCCAAATAGGCCTAAGCAGATGCAGAGAGAGAGAAACTGTAGCCTAGTGGGACACATCTTAAGTGTTAAACCATTTAAGAATAGTTTATTTTAAATATTATGTTGTTATGGTGCCTGGAGTATCCCTTTACCGGCAAAATCCCAGCAAAGTCTCTTAGAGCTTTTCAAAGAAAGGTAATCTTTTTTTTCTTTGTGAAATATTACTAAAAACCTAGAATTGCTGCCAAGATATCTATAAATCAAATTGTATTGAATAATCCAAGAAAATTATCTATTTATTTTACTTGAGTTAAACACACATGTCTAAAAGTCTTTTGCTTCATCCAATTCTTTTATAACAGTTTGACATCTGTTAACAAATAATTTTTTATCCGGAGACACATTGCAACAAAACAAGAAGCCTTCACTTCCATCCACAGCGTTATATTAGATGTTCACTGCACAGGTGGCTGTGCCCCATATACATTATGCATAGTTTCATATGCATTTCATTTGCAAATATTTACTTAATAAACTCAGAGTAAACCTCCCCTCAGTATTTATGAAACATTTCTTGGTCCAACTTGAAAGTTCAACGTGTTTAGATCCTACTGAGGTCTAAGTTAATGTATTAACAGCTCTCCTGACAGCTCTCAACGTGCAGTCAAAGGTGACTAAACTTGGGGTCAGTTAGAACTGTTAATAAATTAGTGAGCTTGAAGAATCCTATTAGCCAAGATTTGCACCAGATCCACCCAGATTTGAATTAGCTAAAAAATGGGGTTTAGTAAAAACACAAAAACAAACAAACAAACAACCCACCACCAAAATACAAACAAGGAAACCCCCTGATTCACTAAATCAGAATCCTAGAGAACTAAAGTTTAGGCAATACGTTGATTTGGAAAAAAATTCCATATCCGCAATAGTCACAACTTGGTTACTTTAGCCTTAATTTTGTCATTTGGATTTTTTTTTGTTACAATATGGTGTTTAGTAAATAAATCCTTTTGTGTAATTGTATATATTAAACACAATGATCTTCAGATCATTTGATAACAAGATAAACTTCTTGTTAAAAGAACCAATAATGTACTTAATTCATATAAATATTCCGTAAAAGTGCCCTTTTATTGCATGTTGAACATTAAGCAGAATTTGTCTGTCAAAACGTTAAATCAATCTGACAATTTTTTTCTTATATTTATATTGTATAAGACTGCATCAACACCAATCTTAGAACATCAGTCTTATGACTGGTGTACTGTACTAAAAGCCATTATAGGTTTATAGCAGTAAGTTTAATCCAGTGTGAGTGTAGAGGTTTTAAGAGGTTTTTAAACAACACTGTTTTCCTGAGAAAAAGCAGATACAGCCATGACATGTGTCCCCCTATTATATTTCACTATATTTCTTCAATATTACTGTTTTTTTTTAATTTTGTGTAAGACTGTTTTAGAAACTTTTAAGAAAGATTTTAAGTACCTATATTATTGGAGACAAGCGTGAGTGCATATGAGATCTGTGCCACCTTTGTGCCTTCTGACTGTAAATATATATATACAGTAGCGGGATTAATGAACAAAGGGCCCTGGTGTGCATTTGTGTGTAGTGTATACACTGCCAAATACAATGATACTCATACACACAGTGATAGACATACTCTCACACACTGATACATTTACACACACTGACACACATATAGATACACACACATACACACACACACACATACAGATAGAATACAAGGAATATAGCAAGTGCTCAAAAGAAAGAGAGCTTTTGTGCTGCTACCTCACCAAAGTATATAGTCACTCAAAAGATTTAGGTACGTGAAAAGAAGAAACAAAAAAGTGGGATAAGCGCGCGCGCACACACACACACACACTGACATACATACCGATACACAGATACACATACTGACAAAAACACACTGACACACAGATACACACAACCACACATACACACAGATACACACACAGACATATACACACTGTGACAGAAGTTTCCATGCCAGGGACTTTTGAAGAGGCTTGCAGGCCAGCGTCTTACCCACAGACTATGGGCCCGGTCCCAAGAGCACCTTAAAGAGGTGTGTGACAGCAGCGATCAATGTATAAACTATTCATTACTTGAAAACTCTGCAGTCAAAGTACAGGATCTTTGCACATCTGCTGGCAGCAGTGAAAATGCTTCTTAGTGATCGCGTAAAACATCCCTGGACACCGGCGCATCTTCTGAGGTCCCTGTAGACCTACAGGAATTCACAGAGATGGAGCGAGCTAGCCCCTGGGCAACGTCCCAAAAAGGAGGATAAGTTCCCAGAAGTATGGTCCTACCTCGGAAGAGAATGAGCTAGACTGGAGAGATGCCATCCTAGAACTCTGGTATGAGGCCCTGGAGGAAGCCCAGATTCAGCGGAGAGAGAGCCTCCCAAGTAACGAGCAGTGCAGGTAGATCCAAGTGGCGCTGTGGGTGCCGTTCTTGGGAGAGGAGCCGCTGGAGGAGGGGGTGGTAGAACTCCAGCACCTGGTCGGGACGGAACTGTGGTTGGATGAGCTGTACTGGGCGTTATGGTGGTAGACAGTCCAGCAATACCCTTTGATGGCTGAGGACTATAGACCATGTTGTGGGAGGCCTTGGAGGAGGAGGGTGACCTTGACAGTCCTGAGGAGTCTCGGTTATCGGACATCCATGATCACAGGAGAGACAGGCTGGAGCTCCCTTGAGCTACTGGGCCTGGACCAGACCGTACCCATCTGGCCACAATTGAAAGGGAGCTGGAACAGGAATATGAACAATTCCTCGATTATGTTCAGCCGTGCCTGGCAGTGACAGTTCATTATGCAAAGAGACGAGAGTATCATCCTACCTCCCCAGTAGCAGTTATAGTTACTGGGAGTGGAGACAGTCAGTCCCCCCTCACCAGCGGCAGATCGTTATGCAGGAAAAGGTGAGTCTTGGCTTCCCTCCCCAGCAACAGTTGTAACCACCGGGGGCGGAGATGGTCAGTCCGCCTCCACAGCTGCACTTCGTTATGCAGGGAGAGGAAAGCATCGTCCTCACTCCCTAGTGGCCTGGACCTTTTCTTCTTTGACTACAAAATATATTTAGGGGCTTGGTGCTAGCCCCTGGTTTAGTTGCACCTAACCTTGTGTACATAGAAGAGTGCAGTTTCTGGTTTGGTTTTTGCAGCTCCATTTCCTGTGTCAATGAACGTTTTCCCACAATATTCACCCTCCTCCTTGACACAGGAAATGGAGCTTTCTTCGGTCAAAGAAAGTCAAGTATAGGAAAAATGCATAAGACAATGTAGTCCCTACTTTGTCTTATGTTTTAAAGAAAACTAGATCAGAAATAAAGAACAGAACAACAGATTCTGAGAAAAGAAGATAAGAAGAAACAATAGGAGAATGGTAAGTTAGGCATGATAGTGCTGCTTTAAATGGTGACAGATTAGAGTTTCTGTCAATTGTAAAATATGCGATTGTGAAAGTTGACACTTTCTTCATGGCCTTTAAATAATGTTTTTATAATGTGTGCAAAAGAATATCTGGCAATATTCAGAGATTTGATAAGTAAAACATTAGCATGGATTCTTCATCACAGACTGATACTCTGCTGTCACAACAGATTTCAGCCAAGAGAAGTTCCAGTTGGAAAATGTTCTAGTAAATGATAAATCTCTCCAGAAAATGATGCCTCATTTCTAATAGATTCAAATATATCTACCCTGGCCAGCATTTCAGGTCGACTGGAAAATAGAATTTTTCATCATATATTTTCTGTCATATATTTGAGTTAACACATTTTGGGAGTAAAATGCCTTTTAGTATTTGTGCTTCTGGACTTGGAGGCATCATTATTTAGTTATCAACTACTGCAGATGTTATTTTAACGGTTTATTTAATATTTTAATATAAAATTCGACCCAAAGAACATGTGTTAAACCTTAACAGGTAAGATGCTATGTTGTATGTTTTTTTTATCCAGCATTTTTAAATGTCCTATGTATTGTCAGAAATAGAACAATACTTAACATGAAATATTGGAAATAATGTCTGAAAAGAAAAAACAAAAAAATTCTAATTTAAAAAAAAACATGTCAGTTTTATTTTTACTAAAAATAAATTATAGCATATAAAGTATTATTTTGTACTGCACACAAATTAACTCCTATTTTCTGTGTATCTACTGACTTGATCTTGGTTCGTATCAACATGTATATGATCAAAGACTATGAATGCCTGAAACTGGGTCAAAGCATATTTATATTGACTTTCACTCTGCACTAGCTCTTGCATGATGTTTGATAAGATAAGTTGTGTTTCTGACTAAAGAGGGCTTAAAGATGGCCGCCTCATAGAGCCTGCGGCATGGCACATGAGAAAGTGCTCAGGCCTAAAATAAAATTACTTCCTTCCGCTTCTTTAGTAACCACACAATCAACTTCAAATGTCTTATGTGCGATTAGTTATGAAAAGATGACTCTTTAACCCCTTAAGGACCAAACGTCTGGAATAAAAGGGAATCATGACATGTCACACATGTCATGTGTCCTTAAGGGGTTAAAGGAACACTTCAAGCACTATTATCACTAGAGAGGGGGCCATGGATCAGTTTTCGCACTGGGGCCCCATGGATCGTATGTACGCCACACGCAACAGCCCCATTTCTCCCCAGCACTCATGCAACATTCCTTTTCCCACAAAACATACTCTAAAATCTTTGTTCCCCTCCCCCCTTAAAATACAGCCCAATCTCCTTCTAATCATACCCCAACAGCCTGTATCCCTCCCAAACACACTCTACAGTCCACATATCCACCCACACACCCTACAACTTGTATCAACCCCAGAACCCTACAGCCCCTATACAAAACTATAACTGCTATCCAAATACAGCCACTATTGATGTGCACACACATTCTACACCACAAACAGTACCATCCACACAAAGCACACAACCCCACACCAGCCTTCTTCCCACACCTGCAACTCTACAAGCATCCTCGGCCCACATGTGGAACCCCACACACTCAACCCATAAGCAATGTCTCCAGAAGCCTACCCTTATTTGCGGCTGCAAAGTGAAAAATTTCGACCCTGCAGTGAGTGCAGTTGTGGACCTGGCATCATAGGCGTGCGCACGGGGTGTGCCGGGTGTGCCTGGGCACACCCTAATCACACCTCCGTGCTGCACTACCTTTGGGCAGACTGACATGTCGGGTCCTCGGTCTATGACCGAGGACCCGACACAGGAGGGGGCCCGGCGGCTTGCCCACAATGCCGCCGGGTGAGAGGCCCCTCCAGTCCGTCTGCCCAGATGGAGATCCAGCCTCAGTCTGCAGCTCCGCCGGGAGTGAGCTGCAGACTGAGGTGTCTCGCGATCTCCAGCCTGTCAGAGCGTTGCCACGGCAACGCTCTGCATGGAGATCGCGAGACTCACCATGTGGTCTGCAGCTCACTCCCGGCGGAGCTGCAGACTGAAGAGAGAGGGCGCCCACTGGACCACCAGGGCAGGTATTTAAACCCCCCCTCTGCCCCCTGTCACTCACTGCCCCCCCCACCCTGCCTCTGCCCCCATACCCCTCCTAACCCCTGTCCCTAGCCCTCTAAATCCTGTCACTACCCCTCTACCCCCCTAACCCCTGTCACTACCCTCCTAACCCCTGTCACTACCCCCTAACCCCTGTCACTACCCCCCAACCCCTGTCACTACCCCCCCAACCCCTGTCACTACCCCCCTAACCCCTGTCACTACCCCCTAACCCCTGTCACTACCCCCCTAACCCCTGTCACTACCCCTCTAACCCCTGTCACTACCCCTCTACCCCCCTAACCCCTCTCACTGCCCCTCTACCCCCCCAACCCATGTCACTACCCCCCAACCCCTGTCACTACCCCTCTAACCCCTGTCACTACCCCTCTACCCCCCTAACCCCTGTCACTACCCCCTAACCCCTGTCACTACCCCCCTAACCCCTGTCACTACCCCTCTACCCCCTAACCCCTGTCACTACCCCTCTAACCCCTGTTACTACCCCTCTAACCCCTGTCACTACCCCTCTAACCCCTGTCACTACCCCCTAACCCCTGTCACTACCCCTCTAACCCCTGTCACAACCCTCCTAACCCCTGTCACGACCCCCCTAACCCCTGTCACTACCCCCCTAACCCCTGTCACTACCCCTCTAACCCCTGTCACTACCCCTCTAACCCCTGTCACGACCCCTCTAACCCCTGTCACGTCCCCCCTAACCCCTGTCACGACCCCCCTAACCCCTGTCACGACCCCCTAACCCCTGTCACTACCCCTCTACCCCCTTAACCCCTCTCACTGCCCCTCTACCCCCCAACCCATGCCACTGCCTCTCTACTCCCCCCACCCCCTGTCACTGCCCCTCTACCCCCCTAACTCCTGTCACTACCCCAACCCCTGTCACTACCCCTCTAACCCCTGTCACTACCCCTCTACCCCCCTAACCCCTGTCACTACCCCTCTACCCCCTAACCCCTGTCACTACCCCTCTACCCCCTTAACCCCTCTCACTGCCCCTCTACCCCCCAACCCATGCCACTGCCTCTCTACTCCCCCCACCCCCTGTCACTGCCCCTCTACCCCCCTAACTCCTGTCACTACCCCAACCCCTGTCACTACCCCCCTAACCCCTGTCACTACCCCCCTAACCCCTGTCACTACCCCTCTACCCCCTAACCCCTGTCACTACCCCTCTAACCCCTGTCACTACCCCTCTAGCCCCTGTCACTACCCCTCTAACCCCTGTCACTACCCCCTAACCCCTGTCACTACCCCTCTAACCCCTGTCACAACCCTCCTAACCCCTGTCACGACCCCCCTAACCCCTGTCACTACCCCCCTAACCCCTGTCACTACCCCTCTAACCCCTGTCACGACCCCTCTAACCCCTGTCACGACCCCCCTAACCCCTGTCACGACCCCCCTAACCCCTGTCACGACCCCCTAACCCCTGTCACTACCCCTCTACCCCCTTAACCCCTCTCACTGCCCCTCTACCCCCAACCCATGCCACTGCCTCTCTACTCCCCCCACCCCCTGTCACTGCCCCTCTACCCCCCTAACTCCTGTCACTACCCCAACCCCTGTCACTACCCCTCTAACCCCTGTCACTACCCCTCTACCCCCCTAACCCCTGTCACTACCCCTCTACCCCCTAACTCCTGTTACTACCCCTCTACCCCCTAACCCCTGTCACTAACCGTCTACCCCCGCTACCTCCTGTCCCTGCCCCTCCACCCCCCACCTCCTGTCCCTCTACCCCCCAACCCCTGTCGCTGCCCCTCCACCCTCCTAACCCCTGTCGCCCACACAGTGCACCCCTCACAATCATACACACTGTACCCCACACACACTGAATCCCTCACAATTACACAAACTGTACCCCTTACAATCACACACACTGTACCGCTCACAATCACACACACTGCACCTACGTATATTTGTATTTGTATATATATATATATATATGTTTGTATGTATGTTTATATATGTTTATATATATATGTTTGTATGTATGTATATGTATGTGTGTGTATGTGTATATAACAATACATATACACGCGGCGTGTGTGTTTGTGCTTTAGGGTGCACACCCTAATGCAACAGGCTGCGCACGCCTATGCCTGGCATACTCAGATGAATAGATGAATAGAGTTATTTGCCTTCTCCTGCAGGAGAAGACCAAATATGTGGCACATGACCAAGAGACCCAGGTAAGTTGTCAAACCTTTCTAAAATGTTTTCGTACTCCAGGGCACTCCTGAAACGATTACCCTTAAAGCAGGTTGTAGTGATTATGGTACTTATAGTGTTCCTTTAATAAACATTTCCTTATACTATGAAATCATGATAGTTAGCGTAGTTATGCAATATGCAAGCATTTCATTTTGGATTTCATTAAAAGGGACAGTTACATTTTGACGGTGATTTATACACAGGAAATCATAGATAACCTTTTGTTTACGATTTGGAGAAAAATATTTCTAACATTTTATAAGCAATCCTATGTGGAAAGAGTTTAGAACATCGATTCACATTTCTGTTTATACTGCCAAATATTACATAATTTGAAAGCATCTTAACAGAATGTTCATGTTAACAGTTACAGCTTGCACAATGCAAAGCACAGTATGTTTAACCTCAATATTGGATTCCTCATGCATCTTCCCGTAACTGGAGACTTATAGAACAAACAGTAAGGATACTTAAGTTGCAGTACAATCTAATAAATAGCAACTAAGATATGTAATGTTTTATTAAGTATTTCAATCAGCCATGGATTCTTATTTCATACAATAAGAAAACATTTAGCCTGTTAACCTGACCTTAAACAGGGAATGACAACTGAAATACGTCTTTGTTCGTCTTTATTTGCATCACAGGCAAAGCTATAAAGATATAAAACTATTTCACACAAATGTGACGTATTGGACATAATACACCCTTAGTTGACATTTATAAAACCGAGTCCATTTGATTTAATACAGACCTTATAAGAACAAATGTTTCACTAATAACATTGTGACAGACCCCCTATACCTCATTAGAAACTTCTTGATCTTTCCTATTTACTGTATCTGTGTGTCAGTGTGTGTATATGTGTGTGCATGAGTCTTAGTTTGCGTCAGTGTGTGTATCTGTGTGTGTGGGTGTGTGTCAATGTGTCAGTCTGTGTCTCAATATGTATATGTGCATGTATCCCAGCAATAAAATGCCAACGCTTCTTGCAAACACACCCCTGCAGTCAAGCACCCATACTACACACAAATGTAGACCTTCATTTAACAGCCAACAGTACATACAAACACACCAATGCATTAAACATTACAAACAAACACATCCCTGTATTAAAATGGCAAAAAAGTATATACAAAAAAAACATTCATGTGAACACGAAAATTACATACAAAAGTACACCTGAATTTAAAAGCTAGCACTACATACAGACACACTCCTGCATTCACATGCAAACATAGAAGTACACTACTGCTTTCCAATGGCAATGGTTCATACAAATACATCTCTACATGCACACACACATACTTCATACTAAAACATGATTACATTCAAATGCAAAAATACTGCTCACAAGTTCAACCCTGCAAGGATTGGCGAAAGGTAGATGCCCAGCTGGCATAGCATCATGGGAATTGTATGACAGATGGGGATCTACCTTTAGATCACCTTTGTGCTAGAGAGGGCGGCCCAACAAAGTTCCTTGCACCAGAGTTCTCACTACATTAGTTATGTCAGTGGCAAAAGCCTTTTGATTCACTTACTGTTACGGTTACCCTTAGGCTAGCTGAGAGCTGGACCGTTTAGTTGTCTGGATTCCTAGTTGCTGAAGAGGGGAGAGCCGAGTTCCATAGTATTCCATACGAGTCCTGTAAGTGTGGAATCATCCCACTAGCTATAGCATAGCTAGGATACCTTTTCTACCCACAAAACGAGTCAAAGCAGCGATTTGAGGGTCAAGTAAGAACTGAGGACTGGGTTGACCAGCCTGCTTTTTATTGTGGTTACATGTAAACAGGATACTCCCAGGGGGAGGCATAAAATCACCAATCACATATTGGGTACCTCCCACACATCTCCTCCCCTCAGATAAACAGTTAACCCAATTATACAGTACATATTTTCAACCAAGTTCTGGATGTACCCCGAAACCAGGGGGTACCCCTTTAAATCCTACACCGCTGTACAGGTCTTGTTCAGGGGAGCAACATATCCGAAAACCAACCCGTTCGGATGAACGGTTCAGGAGTTAGGGGTTTTCAAAGTTTTGACCGACCGCACAGACTTTCTGGCCGAAAATAGTTCCACACGTTTAGGCCTTGCGGTCGGTCTCCGTTCGTACGGGAAAACTCCACGAACCCATGGTCATCCATAGTTATCCTGGAGGTCGCTGTACTCCCCAGGCGGAGAGTAATCGTCCTACCGAACGGTGGGCTGTTCGGTAGGTCCAGCACGAAGTTATGCTATCCTGGAGGTCTCAGCGGTGTTCGCCTGGGTGCGTTTCCGTTTTTAGTTCCAGACGATTGCTGGCAAACACCGCTGTTCGTACGTAAGATGGCCGCGAACACGTGCAAAGTCCCGAAATGGCGGCCACCTATACGCTTACACAAAGGATTCGTGCTGAACCATACCAACGACTGCACATAAGTCAGAAAGGCGAAAATAGCATTTAAAGGTACACAGTGCAATAAGGTTTTTGTAACAGTTTTTGTAACAGTGCTCCCTTTTTGTGGAACACTCTGGCAGACACCGTCTGACCCCTTTTCGGGGCAGACTAAGGCTGTCCAGACCGCTGGTTATGCTGGGCTGAGGTCCGTTTGTCTGGACAACCCGTCCGCATTGCCATTCTGTTTCCCGGGTCGGTAGGAAATGGTGAAATTGAAGGGTTGTAATGATAAGCTCCAACGTAATAACCTGCCGTTATATCCAGAGACCCGGTTTAGCCCCACCAACGGGTTATGGTCGGTGACCAGAGTGAACTCTTGTCCATATAAATAGGGAGTCAATTTCTTTAATGCCCACACCAAGGCCAAACACTCCTTTTCAATCGCTGCATAGCTGACTTCGCGGGGCAGGAGCTTCCGGCTGATGTAGGCCACTGGGTGCTCCCCTCCATCTTCACCTACTTGGCTAAGGACGGCTCCCAGCCCGAACATGGAAGCGTCTGTATGGACGATAAAACGTTTGTTAAGGGCTGGGGCCGCCAAGACAGGAGCATTAACCAAAGCATTTTTGAGGGCCTGAAAAGCCGTTTCACAGTGGGGAGACCACAGGACCTGTCGAGGTAAGTTTTTCTTGGTCAAGTCAGTCAAGGGTTTGGCAAGTGTGCTGTAGTCGGGTACAAATCGTCTATAGTACCCTGCTGTGCCCAGAAAGGCTAAAACCTGGGTTTTTGTGATGGGGGTGGGCCAGTTGGCAACAGCTTCTATCTTGGCCGGCTCTGGTCGCTGTTTTCCGCACCCCACCCGATGACCCAGGTACTGTACCTCGGCCATCCCAAAGTGAAATTTTTCTGGTTTCAGAGTCAGGCCAGCCGCCCGGATCTGATCCAGAACCATTCCTACGTGAGCTAAGTGGTCCTCCCAGGACTCACTGTGAATCGCTATGTCGTCCAGGTATGCACAGGCAAAACCCTGGAAGCCATCCAGGAGTCTATCCACCAAGCGCTGGAATGTAGCGGGGGCGTTCTTCATCCCAAACGGCATTACCTTAAACTGGTATAGGCCGAAGGGGGTGACGAAGGCCGACTTGGGGATAGCCTCCGGGGCCAGGGGAATCTGCCAGTAACCCTTACAGAGGTCGATAGTGGTCAGGTAATTTCCCCTGGCTATGCGATCAAGTAGCTCGTCTACCCTGGGCATAGGGTAGGCGTCTGTTACTGTTTTTTCATTGAGTCTCCTATAGTCTACACAGAACCGGGTTGTCCCATCTTTCTTGGGTACCAGGACAACCGGGGAGGCCCAGGGACTATCGGAGGGCTCAATCACCCTGAGTTGGAGCATCTCATCTATCTCCTTCTTCATTCCGGCTCTAACTGCCTCGGGGATGCGATACGGGGGTTGGCGTAAGGGTGTTTGTCCGGGGGTATCGACCTGGTGGGTAGTTAAGGTGGTGTACCCTGGTTTCTGGGAGAACGTGAGGTGCTTGGCCTGGAGGAGTGTATTGAGCTGCTCCCTTTCAGTGGGGCTAAGTCGGTCTCCTATCTGAACCTGGGTCACTACCCCTGTGGGTGGACTCTTTTCCAGTAAGTCGGGAATGGGTAGACTGTCGGGGTCTTCCTGGGGAGGACAACATACGGCGGTCACGTTCTCGGGTCGCTCCAAGTATTCCTTGAGCATGTTTACATGGAATGTCTTCCTGAGGTTGTTGTCGTGACAACTGGCTATAACATAAGTGGTGTCGCCCCTTTTTTCTACGATCTGGTATGGGCCCTGCCATGATGCTTGTAACTTGTCGGTCTTTACCGGCTTAAGTACTAACACCTTTTGTCCTACGGTGAAGATTCTCCTTCGGGCCCCCCTATCGTACCATACCTTCTGTCTTTTCTGGGCCGACTGGAGGTTAGCCTGCACTGATTTGGCTAGCTGCTCCATGCGGTCCCTGAGTTCCAATACGTATGGCACAATAGGGACACCGTCCGTTTCCGTCTCTCCTTCCCAGTGTTCTCGGATCAGGTTTAGGGGGCCCCGTACCTTTCGTCCGTAGAGCAACTCAAAGGGAGAGAACCCTGTCGTTTCCTGGGGCACCTCCCGATACGCAAATAGGAGATGCGGCAGAAAGCGTTCCCAATCTCGGTACTCCTGTGTGAACGTTTTGAGCATTTGCTTGAGGGTTCCGTTAAACCTCTCACAAAGTCCGTTCGTTTGGGGGTGATAGGGTGAACTCAGGAGGGATTTAATTTTGCACACCTGCCAGAGTTGTTGGGTCAATTCTGCTGTGAATTGGGTGCCCCGGTCGGATAGAATTTCTTTTGGAAATCCTACCCGGGAGAACACTTGTACCAGGGCAGTCGCTACCGTATCCGCTTGGATGTTGGACAGGGCGACTGCCTCGGGGTACCGGGTAGCGTAGTCTACTACGGTAAGGATGTAGCGCTTACCGGAGGGACTAGGGGTGGCCAGTGGTCCTACTAGGTCAATAGCAACCCTGCTAAAGGGTTCCTCTACAATGGGCATATTGACTAGATGCGCTTTAGGGTGATCGCCTCGCCTTCCCACTCGTTGACATACATCGCAAGTATTACAGTAATTCTTAACGTCAGCGTGTACTCCTGGCCAAAAGAATGTGTGGGTAATGCGGTGTAGCGTACGTGTTATAGCTAAGTGACCTGCCAAGGGGATGTCGTGTCCTATTTTGAGGATTTCCCGACGGTATTTGTGGGGTACTACCAGCTGTCGCCTACATTGTCCCTTTTTCTCTGTCAAGCGGTATAGTTTCCCTTTTTCCCATAGAAAAGTTTCGTTATCTGCCCCGCTCCCCCCTGTCTCTGCTCGTTCCCGGTATTTTTGTAAGGTCGGGTCAGTCCTAGACTCGGTCTCAAAGGTAACTGGGGTGTCCCAGGGTATGGGGTCTAACAGGTCAAGAGAAGTCGGGGTTGGTCTTACCTGGGTCTCCCGCACTGGTGAGGGTTCTCGGTCCGTCCGGGCTTGTGCTCGTGTAGTCACTGGGTTCGCTTCATTGTTATATACTGGTGCATAGGCAGAAGTCATGGGGCCCAAATCGTTGCCCAGTAGTACTTCAGCAGGTAAATGGTCCATTATACCCACGTTCACAGCTCCTTTCCCCGCTCCCCAATCAAGATGTACTTTAGCGGTCGGGACTTTGTACACATCCCCTCCCGCCACTCTAACGGCTACGGTCTGCCCTGACCGCTTGTGTTCTGGCACCAAATGACTTTGTACCAGTGTTATGGTAGCCCCTGTGTCTCTCAACCCCTCGGTAGATCGCCCTTCGAGCCATACCTTCTGCCGATGGTGCTGTCGGTTATCCGAAGCCGCATATACCGGGTCTGCCTCGTGAAGCGGCCCCAAATATTCCTCCATAGGGGTCTCCTGGTTAACACAGAGGGCTCGGGCAGGACGGTAGGGCCCAGAGGGGTAATTGTAATTCCTGGGCGTCTGGTGGGTGCCAAGCGGGCAGTTGGCCATGAAATGTCCTGGTTGCTTGCATCGGTGGCAAGTGGGCCTAGGACGATCAAAATTGTTATTGGATGACCCTGAGTGTCTGGGGGGCCCGGCGGGTACTGGGGCCCGGAACTCCGTACGAGGAGGTGCACGGTAAACCTCTCTGGGCTCAACCCGTGCTGGAGCCCGGTAGTTTGTGGACTCGTGAAGACGTGAATCATAATGTTCATCAGCTAATTTGGCCGCTTCTTCTAGAGTGGAAGGTCGCCTGTCTCGCAGCCACTCCTTCCCTTTTTGTTCCATGCCATCGTAAAAATGTTCTAAGAGGAATAATTGTAAAATTTCCTCACCAGTCACAGCTTTACTTCCGCTCATCCAGTGATTTACCGCTCTCCGCATTCGGTGCGCCCATTCCATATGTGTATCATTAGGCTTCTTTTTTGTGCCCCGAAACTGCCGGCGATACGTGTCTGGAGTCACCGCGTATCTTTTTAGCAGAGTCTCTTTAACTCGTTCATACTGTGTCACTTCCTCAGCACCCAAGGTACGAAAAGCTTCCAGGGCTCGCCCGGATAGCTTACCAGACAAGATCGTGGGCCACTCTCTGGTGGGAATCTGGTGCAGGGCGCATTGCCTTTCGAAGTCTGCCAAGTACTCATCAATTCCTGTCTCGCTCTCCAGGAAGGATCGGAATGCCGCAAAGGGTATTTTAGGCTTCCCAGCAGTTTCAACAGGAACGATTACTTGTGGGGCTTCAGCAGTGCGTTGTGCGTTGGCCATTTCAACGTTGTAGGCTCGGGTCTTTTGTAAATCCGCGTCTGCCTCCACCATGAATTGTTGTATCAGTTCTATAGATGGGTTTGGCCCGTATAAGGGAAGCCTCCCCCGAACAATTCTTGCCTTTGCATCATCATCCGTGATTGGTGTTTCCGCCATTGTGGAGCTTTGATCCAGTTCTGTCAATTCTGCGATCAGTTCCCTCTTTGGCCGGTTGCTGGCGTGCCTTCCTCTGCTTTCCAATAAATCTTTCAGGGTTGTACGTTTCAATTTTGCGTAGGTGCTCTCCATCCGTTCCGTGCCTCTCCTAGGATATCCAGAATCATCCCACCGCTGCCACCAAATGTTACGGTTACCCTTAGGCTAGCTGAGAGCTGGACCGTTTAGTTGTCTGGATTCCTAGTTGCTGAAGAGGGGAGAGCCGAGTTCCATAGTATTCCATACGAGTCCTGTAAGTGTGGAATCATCCCACTAGCTATAGCATAGCTAGGATACCTTTTCTACCCACAAAACGAGTCAAAGCAGCGATTTGAGGGTCAAGTAAGAACTGAGGACTGGGTTGACCAGCCTGCTTTTTATTGTGGTTACATGTAAACAGGATACTCCCAGGGGGAGGCATAAAATCACCAATCACATATTGGGTACCTCCCACACATCTCCTCCCCTCAGATAAACAGTTAACCCAATTATACAGTACATATTTTCAACCAAGTTCTGGATGTACCCCGAAACCAGGGGGTACCCCTTTAAATCCTACACCGCTGTACAGGTCTTGTTCAGGGGAGCAACATATCCGAAAACCAACCCGTTCGGATGAACGGTTCAGGAGTTAGGGGTTTTCAAAGTTTTGACCGACCGCACAGACTTTCTGGCCGAAAATAGTTCCACACGTTTAGGCCTTGCGGTCGGTCTCCGTTCGTACGGGAAAACTCCACGAACCCATGGTCATCCATAGTTATCCTGGAGGTCGCTGTACTCCCCAGGCGGAGAGTAATCGTCCTACCGAACGGTGGGCTGTTCGGTAGGTCCAGCACGAAGTTATGCTATCCTGAAGGTCTCAGCGGTGTTCGCCTGGGTGCGTTTCCGTTTTTAGTTCCAGACGATTGCTGGCAAACACCGCTGTTCGTACGTAAGATGGCCGCGAACACGTGCAAAGTCCCGAAATGGCGGCCACCTATACGCTTACACAAAGGATTCGTGCTGAACCATACCAACGACTGCACATAAGTCAGAAAGGCGAAAATAGCATTTAAAGGTACACAGTGCAATAAGGTTTTTGTAACAGTTTTTGTAACACTTACTATATAAATCCATGATCATGTTATAAAAAAACAACAAGATGGACAATGTTGATATGTAGTGTTCTGACCTATTAATAAAATACTCACATAGCAAAGCAGAAAGCAATTTCCTTTATGTATTATCCAAACTTGTGCTAAAAATCCAAGTACATTGGATCAAGAAAATACAAAGAAGTTCTGATTTTGACAATTTGACAGCTGATATCTCTAGATACAAACACATTCCTATTAATCACACTATTTATATAGGTGTGATTGCGAAATCTATTCAAACATAAGAAAAAAATAATATTAGAGTGTGATCTCCAAAGTTCACAGCACTGATTTGGCAACGACAGGAAAATGAATATTATAATAAACAACATGCTGGGTGATAACACCTTTATTCCATTAAAACCTCCAATCCTGAAATTATAAACACTGTCTGTGCAGATTTCCCTGCCAAGGAAACAAACAATAGCTTTCATCCTGCAATAACTAGTTGTATATGCCAAAAATAAATGTAACATTGCAATCAGATGGGGTAGGAAACCTTCGGCACTCCAGATGTTGTGGACTATATCTCCCATAATGCTCTCACAGCTATAATGCTGGCAAAGCATCAGGCAAAATGTAGTCCATAACATCTGGGGTGCTAAAGGTTGCCTATCCCTGTACCTAGCTTTTTTGGTTGTGATAATACAGCCCCGCCTATACGCGGTGTCAGTCAGTGACAGCTGTCCCAGGATGCTATTGTGTTCATATGTATAATAGTGCCATGTCATTAGCATTACTTGAGAGGTGAAATTTTAACACAGAAACCCTCAAAGATATAGATAAATTGCATGAAAAATGGTGCTATAACTTAAACTAAACCTTCCACTGCAGAAAACCTCAATGTGAACACTCTCACCGAATATATAGAAACAAAGCATTATTAAACCAAATGAAGATATGTATTTTAAAGGCAAATAGAATACTTACTTGAAATGGAGACCAATTTCGTTCCTTTTTCCATATAATGCCATTGCCATTAGATGGAAATATGTGGGAAATTTCACTTTCTGGAAGCCTGAACAGCTAGATCAGGGTGCCCAAACGATAGAACCTAAGATGTAGTACTAAAACTCCCATGATGCTTTGCATGCCTTTAGAATAACAATGCATCATGGTAGCTGTAGTTTTAAACCATCTGGCGAGCTATCTTTTGGGCACCCCTGAGTTAGATGATCAGGTATGGTTAATCCTCTCCCCCCCCCCAGTAGTGTATGTTGAGAAGTGGCTCCTGATATCATGTATGGTACATTAGTGTGTTTTATATACGATCAGACATTATTGCACTCTTCTTTTACTCTCTTATTCTTTTGACATTTAAGAAACATCTGAAGCCATATAGGAACTGTTAATGGCTCCAAAAGAAACACACTAAGTCCTTATTGAATACTATTCCACCAGTCGATTTGCCTAATACTTCCCTTACCTTTTGTGTTACATTACCCCACTCCCTCTAACATATAAGCTCATTGAGCAGGGCCCTCAACCCCTCTGTTCCTGTGTGTCCAACTTATCTGGTTACAACTACATGTTTGTTCGTCCACCCACTGTAAAGCGCTGCGGAATTTCTTGGCGCTATATAAATATAATATTAATAATAATAATAATAATAATAAGGCTTTTTTTGGCTTTAAAATGCCCAACTCATTTAGCTTTTTTTAACATTTTAACAAGCTTTATTTTCAGTCATTATCCTTACTAGTTCTATTAGGACTATGGTGCAATAAAAATATTACTTGCATATAAAAGAACAATGTTCAGGCTAAAAAAACAAGATTTACACTTTTTTATTTATTTATTTATTTATTACTTTTAAAAGAGCTGTAACATTTACTAATCTGACCAACAGTATCAGAAAGTAGGGTAAATACAATGTTTCAGTGCAATAATTTTTCTGATATAAAGCCTTCAAAGTAGCAAATAGCAATGAAATTAGATGCATCAAATTAGCCATATGTTCACGAATGAGAAAATGAGAATATGCTGTCGCTACTTTATCAACAGTGAGATGGCACATCAGTTATCATTTAGTTAATTTGGATGCTTAGCAACAGGTGGTAAAAGTACAGAGAGGACTTGATCAATCACTGGGTTCTTCCAAAAGAAAATAATGGGGGTGACTGTTTTTTTAAGAAAAGGCTGCCGGTAATATCCTGCCGCTACTTGTAAAATTGTCAGAAGTTAATCAGCCACTACTTGCTAAAAGTATAGACAGGTATGGAGATACAATTAAAGGAACAGTTCACACACAAAAACAAAAATACAGTTTTCAACTTTACAGGGCCACTTAAAATCCCCTATCTTAGTAAACAAATATCGAGATTCAGTTCCACCATATGGCCATATTGTGTTAAGCCCACCACTACACCATAGTATCCCAATATCAGTGGGTCCTACACAGTGGCGTACACATAAACCTTGGGGCCCCGGTGCGAAAATGATCCGTGTCCCCCCCCCATCCTCCCCAGACAGACACATACACACACACACACACACACACACATATATAGAGACACACACATACAGACACATACATACAAACAGACAGGCACACATATATACATACATACATACAGACACACAAAGACACATACATACAGACCGACACACAGACAGGCACACAGACACATACATACAAACAGACAGGCACACATACAGACACACAAACACACATACAGACAGACAGGCACACATACATACAGACACACACACAGACAGACAGACACACACAAGACACATACATACAAAGACACATACATAAAGAAACAGACAGGCACACATACACACAGGCAGATACATACAGACAGACATACACACATACAGACAGACACACATACATACATACAGACACACACACACACACACACGACGCACATACATACATACATACAAACAGACAAGACCACACACATACAGGCAGACACACACACAGACAGAAACACATACATACACAGGTAGGCACACACACACATACATACAAAGACATACATACAAACAGGCAGACACACACACAAACAGACAGACACACATACATACAGACAGACACATACATACAAACACACACACACACACACACACAACATTTTTAAGTCACCCTCCTGTTTCCTACCTTTAAGGTGCAGGAGGGTGACTTTCCCTGGGGTCCAGTGGTGGCTCAGGTGGATGGGAGTCAGAGTTCCCACTCTGACTGCCTCTGCTTCCTCCTGCGCGGCTCTCAGTGTTAGCTGGGAGGAGTGACATGTCATCACAGGGGGCCCGGTTGCGCAGTTAAAGCGCCCAGCGCTGACCGGGCCCCCTGACAATCCACATCCATCGGGTGGCCCTGACAGCATGGGCCACCCGATGGACCCCTTGGACGGCGGCCCCGGCGGTTTGCCGCGTGGGCCGGGCTCACAGAAGATGATGGCGGCGGATACCCGGTCACAGGGGTCCGTAGGGCGGCCAGGCCCCCTGGAGTGGCGGGCCCGGTCACAGCTGCGACCCCTGCGACCGCGGTATGTACGCCACTGGTCCTACACTAATTTTAACATGGTAGATTAACATGCTAACTTGCAATGCTTACAGCTTAAACTGTTTCCAGAGACTCTCCTCAATTTATACTTTCCTGTAGTCAACTTTAAAGGGGAAATATAGTGGACGGTTGAGGTGCTTAGTCTAATAGGAATCTGGTCTGTGCCTGTAATATTTTGTAATTGACTAATTTATTGTTAAATGTCCCCCTTTTATAATATTGTAAAGTGCTGTGGAATAAGCTGGTGTTATATAAATGCTAATAATAATAATAATGTGTAAGTTGCATCGTCTGTCTAATAAATATTGCTCCCTCTCACTATTTCTGTGTTTTTCTCTGGCATCTTTTCAACTCACTAGGAGAGATTTTTATGCCAACATAACTGATTAAATAAAGCCGTTTTCCCATAACCATTAGCTAATGCTAAACAATGTAAATGTCGGGATCTAGTAAATTGAGGGGATTTGTTTGCCTGAAATCCCAAACACATGCTGACGACAATGCAACTTTAGAGGAGCGTTCCTCTATACAATTTGGGATTATTCAGCAATAAAGGACTTATGGATAAATATATACATTTATGACCACAGCAGTGAAATTACCAGTGACTGCGACTCTTTAATCAAAATCAAAACTCATAAATGTTGTGTTTCTGGCTATGAAGTCATCTTTCATGGATCAATGGAAATACCTAATTTCTCTATGTGGGGCAGATGTCAAGAAAATAATTACTGGGTTCAAAAATATGGAATGTGTGGCGCATTCTTTGTAGTATTTGTTAGTGACATATTTCAAAGTTTGTTAGAACTGAGAATGATGAGTTGAATTCCTAAAAAAAAATAACAATTTGTGTTTAAGTATGTTTGAAGTTGTACATTGTATTTTTTGCTTAATAAAAGGAAAATTGATTTATTATATATCTGTTATTGTTCCTGGCACCTTCCCAAATGGTTTGACTACTTACCGTTGCCAAAACAGTTTCGAAATATTATCTATGTCATCAAAAGTACTAAAAAATAATATTGGCAGTCGTGACTCTGTTGATATATTTTGCTTCATCTGCCCCCATGACCATGGATGAGTTGCTGGGCCTTGGCAACAGAAATATATTAGTAACTACATTATTTAAAATATAATTACTGTATATTTCCTAGTTCTTTGGCAAGTACAATGTAGATTCCGGATATAAAGCTATGTAAAACAGAATAGTGTTTTTTTGTTGTTGTTAAGAAAGTACCTTAATAATAACAACGTTTTTTGAGTTCTGTTCATTTGATTTCACAACTAATTTTACTGGAGTAAACAATAGAAAACAATTATTTATTTACATGATTACTTTTTATTAACTTGTAGTTATATTTAATTACCAAATCACCACTTAATTGTGCTGGTAGCCAGCAATCGGCATACATCGAATGCTCTTTCCTTATGATCTCAGTGCATTAAAATCTGCCTTGTTCCTAGGAATAAAACATGGTTACAACTTAGAATGGTGAGAGAAAGTTTGTAAACATTTTTGAATTATCTGTGTTCTATGATTATTATTATTGCCTAAACTGGGGTTTCCATCTAGTTCAGTTCATTAATCTTTGTCTTCTAATGACAGACAAAGAGAATGGCTGAAATGCAGAGGTTGAAGGCAGGCATAATATTTCTTCCATTGAGATGTGATCTATACCAGAGTAAACAGGCCCATGAGGAACGTAATGGAGTCTGAACTTGCATCCCACTTGCTGACACAAATTAATAGTTCAGCTGAGCTCGGATGTAGGTGGTAGTCGGTAGCCATCCTAGCAAAATGAAGCATACAACATAGAGCCATCCTTGTGACATGAACCTCAATGTGTAACACCCCGTGTGCTGATATCACTCCTGGGCGCTGTAATGAACGCTGGTATAGTAGATACCTGTTCGTCTATTTTCTCCCGAACTGCCTGAGCCTGAGAGATTATAGCTCGCAGTTCGGGTGTTGAGTTGAACGATTCTCCATATAAATGGAAGTCTCCCAAGTGTATCCTCCCAGTAAAGTAGACAGGTACCCAAACATCAGCCGAAACTAGATAAAGGGTGTAACAGGAATTATTTTAATGGGTGCCACACTGGCTTTTATGCAAGTCCCCATGCAAGGGTTACTCCCACATGGACTTTGTTAGGGACTGCAACACAAAGTTATACAGTTATACAATCACAGCATGTTTACAAAGTATAACACTCCCATAGTAAACATACAATTCCTCCTCCCTGCCTGGAAGATAATTGAGTCAGATACTGTAATAACTCAATTATCTCTAGGCAGAAAAAAAACATTTTCCCCAAAACTTCACAAACACCCCACAATACATAGCATCCTCATAGATGTCATATACCCTGATATGTTGGGTGACCAACATATCCCAAAGTCACCCAGATCAGTTCAGGGGTTTAGGAGTTGCATGGAAGTCTTAGTTTGACCGACCGCACACAAGGTTCTTGCCCAGAAACAGTTCCATGAGTTCAGGTTGTGCGGTCGGTCTATTTCTGAAAGTCATAAAACCGAACAAATTCACTAACGAAACCCCCTGGCTCATACTAGTGTTTGTTCCCCTGTTTGTAGGAACAAAACTACCTAACAGTGTGTTCCTAGCTGTTCGGGAAAAGGAAGCAGGCGTTCGTATGGTTTGAACGGTGTTCGGGAAGTCGAGTGTCCGATTTTAGTTCCAGACACTCGACAACCAAGTCCCACTGACTCGTTTTGTGAAAACAAGATGGCCACCGTTTTCTCCACACAGGGAGAGCATTCTCCATACAGGGAGAGCATTAATTCCTTGTTCTCTTTGTAGTTAACAAGCCAGGGGGTGGTCTGTGTTCGGTAGTTTCAACTACTGAACGGAAGAGTTAAATAACTGAAATAACGTGGTAATTTCTTCACAGGCGCCATATGTTAGCTAGCATTCAGAGATCAGTACCACCTTTATAGTAAGACTGGGTGGTCACAATAAAAGTCAAAGAGAATCAGAAACTAACAATCAGGGTAAGTGTAACATAATGTTTAGATTGTAAGTAGGAGTTCTGAGAAGGTTAGTGAGGCATTTTACGGTGTGCTAACAACAATAAAAGACAATAGGGTGCGCCAGGGGGTTAGGATTGAATTAATAATCAATTATGCAACCAAAGTAAAACTGGTAATATGTGCTCAATAAAATGATGTAGAATCATATATGCATAAAAGCAAACAAGCCATAGAAAATAAAAAGTCCCGAATGAAGTATAGAGGTATCGGTAAGTCTATAAGGGTTTGCCTTTATCTCCAGGTGAGTATGTCTTCCGGGTAGTTGGAGTCCAGGGACATAAAAGAAAAAAAGAAGAATTCCAATAGTGCAATATGTTTAAAATATATTAAAAGCTTAGGTAAAAGGAAATCCAAATGGCCTACTCACATGGGATAGAGCTTAAAACCAGCTCTAGTATGAAGCGCTTGCAGTGGTATTATTCCCCCACTTCAGAGGTATAGGCCAGTACGTATCTTGTCAGCAGGATATGTAAAAATACAAACAAAGGTACAACGGATAGTGCTCTCTGTATAAAATATATATTTATCCAGGAGAAGAAATAAATTAATAATACTCACATTTACCTGAGCAGATAACCCGCTCAGTGTAAACAGTGTAGGTGGTATAATCCCCACCAGGGAAACTTTGTGAGGTCCTCACTGAGAAGATAAAAACTTGATGCCAGGTAATAAAAAAGAGAAGGTATATGGTACCTATATTGGAAATAAAAGATACCAAAACCTTTATTAAGACAATAATAATATTAAAATAAGTCTACAAAACGTTTCACCCACAATAGGCTTTTTCAAGTGGTAATCAAGTGGAGAAGGTTAGTGAGGCATTTTATGGGGTGCTGAATGGAAATAGGAGTGAAGAATGGCAGGCAGGGAAATTTAGTTTCTTAGGTTGCTACAGGTTCCTAACATTTATGATGATAGCCCTGCAGTAGTAAAACATTATCTATTCAAAAGAGATTTCTGTGTACCCCCCAAAAAAACCAGAAACAGAGCTGAGATAAAATAGAGATAGGATACACAGAGCTGGGCACAATACAAAGATACCTATACAATACACAGAGCTGAGTAAACTACAGAGATACCCATACTACAGGTAGAGCTGAATAAAATACAGAGAAAAACTCACAGAGTTGGGTACAATAAGGAAATACTGATCCCACTAAGCCCGGTTAACTGTGATGGATTATTCAAACCTGCAATACAGAGATCCCCACACAGTACAACGACTCTGTAAAATGCTTTAACTCTATCTCTATCTCCCTAGCTCTCTCTTAGCTCTCTTTCTCGTGATCTCAGTATTTCAGTAGTGCTCCTGCTATTGTTGTAGAATTATTGACTTCATAAGATTATCTTAAAAGAATGCTTTGTCAGGAGGAAATATGCGGAACAATGAGTTTCTGTTGAATGAAACATTGTGGCAACTAAGCTACATGTTGGTCTTAATAAAGCATGTGTCAGCTGAATCATGAAATGTGTATTTACTAAAAGAACCTTGAAAACTAACTTTGAAACTAATAATGCCAACTACTTAAAATTGCTGCCAAAGCACCCCTCCCATTGAGTGGACACCTCGTGCTAACAGGATGACACCTACATCTTGTGTCCACTCCCGTGTCAAGGATGTCACCACCTCTTGATGGGAGGGCATTTAACTAACCACTTAACACCTAAACCAATTAATAATGTTTACTTGTTGTTATCTTGAATTCTTTAGTGATGTAATAATGCCTTTATAAGGGTCTGCGCACCCACTTTCTGTGCGATGCCATTAAATTTTCCGAAGTTCTTTCATTAACCTGAACCCTGTGTCTCAGTGTGAATTTACCTCTGCGTGCACGCACCTTTATTATTTTTAATTTGGACAGGAACAGATAGTCATTCAAACTTATTGGTTTGCAGAAAAGAATCTAGTACAATTTGGCGCACCAACGTGGGGCTCTGGGTTATGCCCTGCTGGACAGCTGTCCAAGAAGACACTGGGTGGGGTGATTCCTGGGGGAAGGAAAAGAGCCTGATCACCTCTGAGTACACAGTAGAGATTGCTGCAGCACCTAGCCGGTATGTTCCTGCCCCGTGATTGACCTGTCCCAGTGTCTGTGACTGCTGCCGAGAGGACATCAAAGTCAGGTAATAGCTTGCCCAGAGTCCTTGTATTGTTATTGATACCCAGTTTACCTGCATGTTGACTATCTGTTGCCCGGGTGTGTTTGTATTTAGCTTAGTCCCTGGGGAGGGTGATTGCCTGTTTACCTCTTTTAGGTGTTTGGTGGCTCTAACACTAAGGAAAAAGGGGGGTGGACCTGGTGGAAGTCTGTGTAGACTCACTACTTTCCCAGGCCCTGGGTGTCACTTTGAGGGCCTGGCTAGCCTTATTGTGCACGATTACTCTGCTTCCAGCCTCGAGCGCTGACGCTGGTAGTGTTCTGATAACCTCTCAGTGCCCGCGGATACGGACATTGTTTGGTTGATGGTGGGAATGGATTCGGGCAGGCATTGCTGTTTCCATCACCGCGTGGTAGTGAGACTTGCGGGTGGGTCCGCAACAGGGACACTACGAGGTTGAGGGAGGTGGCTTGGGCCACAAGAGTAAAGGAAAAGTATTATTGTATTTTCTTTGTGTAACCTTTCAGTGCCCGCGTATACGGACATTGTTTGGTTGATGGTGGGATTGGATTCGGGCAGGCATTGCTGTTTCCATCACTGTGTGGTAGTGAGACTTGCGGGTGGGTCCGCAACAGGGACACTACGAGGTTGAGGGAGGTGGCTTGGGCCACAAGAGTAAAGGAAAGGGATTACTGTTGATTTTACTTGAACTGTGATGCATGCACTGTATTTTATTTGAAATGTTGTCTTAATTGTCTGTCACACAGATTCCTGTGCTTACTCTTATCTTACTCACTCTTATCTTACTCTCTGTGTTATTTACACTTTCCCCTCTTATTTCTCTTTGATGAGAGAAGTGATTGGTCACACACTTCTTGCCACGCTCCAATCCGCGGCTACCTCGGGTAGGCGGAATTAGTGACTAGTCTACGTTTTGGGAAGACGTACGTAGGAACGTAGCAGTCGAGCACTGTAGACCTTCTTTTCTCTCTTTCTCTATATCTGGGACGCCTTATATAGGGAGGATGGGACAGAAGTTAGATAAACCCAGTAAGGGTTGGTTAGCATGTGATTTGGTAGAAGATAGAGAAGGAGAAGAGATGGTTAAGAAAGTTGATAAGATTGCTAAAGTATGTGGAATTCCCGTACCTCCGTGCGGCAGATTGCAGCCAGAGAGCTGGCGTAAGTTACTGATAGAAAAGAAAGGGAATCTGTCAGACCATGATTTGGTTCGTACAGCAGAAGCCTGGTACAGAGTAGCAAGAGCTATTCAGCAAGAGGGATGGGTCGAGGAAGAAATTGATCATAAAGGTTTAAGATTGTTTGTGTATTATAATAATTGTGTTACTGGGAAGTCTTCCCAGCCAGCGCCCTATTATGGCGTCCAGGAGGTGACCACTCCCATCATCCCGTCAGTAATGACCGAAATGTAGCTGACCACGGTCACCACCCCTGGTCCCCACCCTACCCCAATCTTAAATGCTGTGGGGTTTTTGTATTGTTTGTTGCCCGATTTAGGAGCCGGGTACCACCCTGATAGAGGGTTGGGGTTTTGTATTGTGTTTCACTATAATTATTACTGTGTTATGGTTGACGACCCAGAGAAGGGTCGGGTGACAGCCTAGAGAAAGGCTGAGATTATTCATGTATTGACCTGACTGGATCAGGAGTTATTTGCTGTGTTTTACTGTTTATATGCGCATTGTTCTAATATGTACATGGCCATATTACTTTCTGCTATTCTGTGGATTTTGTTCAATTGTTGCTATAGTGTGGGTACCCTAGGTATGTGTGGTGTATTGTCTAAATGTTGTGTTTTTGTGTCTCTTTGCTCACAATAATTGTAACGTAACTGCCCTTCTGTCTTGTTACTTTGCGGCGCTGACATGGTTAAACTTCATGCCTGCAGTTTCTCTCGTTTCTCTCTCTCCCCTTTTTGCGCTCTGTCTGAATTTCTCTCCCCCCCTCCCTCTCTTGCTTTCTGTGATGTACAGGTTTAGGGGGAGGAGTGACATGCCTGCATTCAGTGCAGAATGTGGCAGGTCTGTGTTCAGTGAAGTTATTCAGAGCTACTGATAAGAATTAGAAATGGGATTTTTGCTAGAAAATATTCTAATTGTGTATTTTGTTATGTACATAGAAGTTGATAGGATGGTTAAGGAGTGATGTGTCATATAGAGGTTTCTAGGGTTTATATATATTATTATTATTATTATTGCCATTTATATGGCGCCAACAGATTCCGTAGCGCTTTGTATATATATATATATATTGTGTTTTGTGATAAGGCAGTGAGGATTGTGGGGGAGACTATCTCACAAGAATGCATTCCACTTTCCTGAGGCGCTGTATGTATAAGGCAGCGAGTGGGGGTATAGCTCAGTGTTGAGTACGGAGTTTAGGAAAGTGAATCTGATAGAATAGAGGAATATTTGGAAGTGTTAACTGTAAAAGGCAAGTGTGATTTGTTGCAATACTATGCAATGTGGATAGAGGGAATGAAGAGGAAAGTGATTAATGGGCTGTTAAATGCATAATGTTCTCAACTGTCTTATTTAACCCGCCAGGTCTGTTCATAGTTTAGTATCTCATTTTGCAGAACAGAACGTTGCTCCTCTGACTTATTTTCTTAGTTATAATATAGTGTAATGTTGAAAGTACGTCAGCCACCACCCTAAAAAAAAAAATGGCGCCTAGTACAGAAGAAGGAGGTTGGCCCTGCCAGTCCCGTGACCTCCACCTAATTACCATTATCTACAGTCACGTACGCTCCTAAAGTAACTTCACTTCCGCCCTTACCATGACCCCACCTCCTGTCTCTTCCTTTCCCACACATATCATGGTCGTCACTTCCACCCTTGTCATCATTTCCTTCCCCGCCCCTGTCATGGCTGCCTCCATCATGAGGCCTACTCCTATCATGCTCATCCTATCTTAAGATATGCTGTTTTCCTTGAACTCTACATATTATGAACAGGAAGGTTACAATTACTAAAACATTCCTGCTATTTGTTTCCCTGTATCAGAAATGTGTCTGTGACAATAATAATTAATGACGTGTAAGTAACAAATGTGTTTTAACCTTGTGTACAAAAAAAATTGATAATATGTTGGAAAAGGGTTATCTTAAAGAATATTTACCCAAATAAATTTCTAATAAACAAAGATTTCTTGAACAAATGGTAATACAGTTAAAGGATTGGTCTCAAAATGTTTTGATCTAATTGAAAAGGAACCAGAAAACATTATAAGCCTAACTATTTACAAATGGAATAAGGATTTTGGTACTAGCATAAACTATGAAGAATGGAAAAGGTGACTAAAAACTGACTAACATAAATTTTGACGTAAGCCCTGATATTTTATTATTGTATATACATATAAGTCGAGACTTTGGGCATTATAATGTATTGATTCCAGATCTGTTACTAGCAGCAAGTACATTAACAGCCAGAAACAGGAAACCAAAAAAGGTAAATTAATGTATAGCTATTTATAAAGCTTAACAAAAATCTCCATTATCTTTTTCATTTATCTCGCATAAAACAATGTTATTTGTCTATTTTGTTTGTTTTAATACATTATCAGTGAAGAGTAAAATAAGTTTTATCCCCTTTGCGAGACATAAAATTGTGATAATGTATATTTGTGATGTATGTACGAATTATATTTTGAGATATGTCATATATAAAAAAAAAATAAAAGGAGAGAGTCAGGGATAGCATCGGTCTCCACAGGCAAAAGTCTGTCGTGGGAGATGTAGTGGGATAGCCACTGTGGGATACCCACGGAGTGAAGCGTTCGAGGCCTGTTCAAACAGATGTGCTTGTTAGCCTTTTATTATTTTTCTATAGGGAAAGCATAGGGTCAGTTAATAGTTGTTGTAAATGGGCTATTTGCGGCCTCCATAGCGGAAGAGAATCCTACCTGCCTCCTCATTTCTACCTGGTCCTGAATGCTGATGGATCCTTATTCTCCCCCCCCATCAGTCCTACAGATCTCGTCACCCTCATCCTCTCCTTTACCACCCTCCCTCTCCAGTCCATTTCTCCCGTCCGATCTTCCTCCCTTCCACCCGTCCCCCATTGCTACATCACCTGCCTGCTCCCCTACCTGCTCACCTCCTCTTGCTCCTCCAACTAATCCCTCCCCTTCGTCTGTCTCCCCTCCTACTGCTCCTTCTTCTCCTCCTCCCTCATCTCCTGTCCTTCCTACTCCACCTTCTCCTCCTCCTACTCCTCCCATCCCTCATACTCCACCTTCTCCTCCCACTCCACCCGCTACTCATTTCTCCATTTCCCCACCTGCCCAAATGGCCTGGCAATTCTCCTACCCTTACCCCGCAACTCCGCCCTATTCAGCCACTTTCCATGTACCTTCCATTGCCACACCCCCGACCCCGATCACGCCTACCCTGCCTCATCCTGCTCAAGTCGTGCCCACATCCAATATGGCCGCCACTTCCTCCCTTAACCCCAACACCACTCCCTTCCACGCCTCCAATATGGCAGCCCCCAGTGGTGTGGCACCTCTAATGCCGGTCCTTCCAAATGATTTTTTTTGGACACAAGCTAATAATTCTTGCTCCTCGTGATATTAATTCTATTCTCTATTGTATCCAGCCAAAGCACTTACCTCTCTAAGCCATTTGCGCCCACAGACAACTCTGCCTCTACCTGACAACGTCATATTTAGAAGAAATGTTACTCCGGCCACTCTTCTGCCACTTCCCAGGGGGGAATACCACACTATTGGTACAGTCTTGACATAGACCCACATAGACCCTGACGTCCAGGACCAGATCCACACTACGAAAAATAATTATTCAGACTGGTGGAGGTACGCCTCATCATGACAGACCTGGTTTGGGGACTCTGGAAGTAAGACACGTGTCATCACTGGGAGGTGGCTGTCCCTCATGTTTTCTTCACTAAGTCCCCAGAAATCTCATGAAAGGAACTTGAATATCAGCTCTCTACAGAGGGGGGGGGGGGGGGGGGGGGAGGGGGGCGGGTCAACAAGAGAACTGTGAATGGAAAGACAGATACCCTCAATATCACACAGAAATGGTTGCTTTGAACAGATGAAAGAGGAAACAAGACACCTCTCAACAGTGCATGCAGTAGCTTTGCCAGATCCTGACTCCACTCTGTTTGTGGATAGCTCTAGATTTGCGGATGAAAAGGGAAGGTACCATACTGGATTTGCTGTTGCTACAGAAGATCAGGTACGTCAAGCATCTTCACTTTCCTCACCCACATCTGCTCAAGACGCTGAATTGACAGCCTTCTCAGTAGCATGCAAAATGTCTGAAGGAAGACATGCTAATATCTACACTGACTCAAGATATGCCCTGGGTGTGGCACATGATTTTGGATCAATCTGGAAGACAAGAAGTTTTCACACAGCGATTGGCACGCCAGTTAGCATAGCACGGCTATTAAGAAGTTGGTGGATGCCCTACTCCTTCTGAAGAAGTGGCCATACTGAAGGTGAAGGCCCATGGAAAAATACTGCCGAACAAGCCGCAAGTGCACCAAGGGAAGTGGACGGAAGAGTGTCCGCTAAAGAAACTTCTATACTCACCATGTAGATCCTATCCACAGATCTCAAGCTCCTGAAAGAATGACAAGCAGCTGCTGACCCTGAAGAAATACAAAGCTGGAAAACAGAAAGGGGCAACCCTTAAAGACGGGCTGTACTCCAACACTCTCAAGTTCTGTTTACCCAAAAACATGTACTGGGCAGTGGTCCAGTGGGCCCATGGAGCTTTATACCTATCCAAGACCCTCATGAACTCTTTGATCTATAAATACTCTGAAGCACCTAGAATTACTCCTCTGATCAACAGTTACTGCCGATCCTGTGTCATTTGTGCCAAGGACAGCTCAGGCAGAAAAGGAGGAGAATCCTAAGCATCTAGCTAACTCTCACTATCCCTTTCAAGAATCCAAGTGACTATATCCAGGTGCCAAAGAGTTGCCGGTTCAAACATGCAATAGTTATAATAGACATTTTGTCAGGATGGCCAGAGGCCTAGCCGGTCATCAATGTGACAACCAAGACCATATACCCAGTAATGCATCGTGAAAGTTGCAGAGATCACTCAGTGGATTCACCATTCCAGATTCAAGACTCTCTCTGCAACATGGGAAGTAACATTTGTTGATCTTGACAAACCCTTGACTCTAAAGGAAAAGTTACTTGTTAGGGAAGAAATTCTCAACAAGTAGGTGTTTTGATGGCCATAATAACGCCTGACCACCTGCCATCGATGGAAAGCCGAGGACCCCAAAAGGAGACCTTGTGAAGCTAAAGAGATTTAGACGCCAAGCTTCTTCAGGATTATCTGCCCATCTTGAGTTGTGGTGATATTAATATTGACTAAATGATCTAAGTCCACCTACACTGACATAGCATGAGACAGGTTTCATACTATGATGAATAAGTAAATGTGCCCTAGCCAAGGTTATTATGTCCATACACATAATACATGACAAGGTACTCTTGACACACCATATTCATGCTTCAAAACAAAAAGGAGCACCCCTGTAAAGGAAAGTTTGACCTGCACATATATATATATTGATGCCATAGGTGTGCCAAGGGGGGTACCAGATGATTTCACAGTAAAAGACGAGGTTTGAGTCCATTTCTCCAACCATCACTGCTAATGATATTTTGATTTGCATTTACTATATTATTACATCCAACAGCGCTTTGTTAATTATACTAGAGATGCCAGCTGGCTAACCCCACAGTGAAGGTGTTCGAGGGCCGTACTAACGGGTGAGCTGCAGCCTATTAGGGACAGATAGGGGTAGACATGCACTTTGCAATAACACCAAGCTAGCGGTCATGGGGTTTCTGTGTCTTAGGGCTAACAAGTCTTTTGGTATTAACAAATAAAGTTTATCTTTTAGTAACTAACATTTTAAGGGGGGACTGTTGTAGAATTATTGACTTCATAAGATTATCTTAAAAGAATGCTTTGTCAGGAGGAAATGTGCGTCAGCGGAACAATGAGTTTCTGTTGAATGAAACATTGTGGCAACTAAGCTACATGTTGGTCTTAATAAAGCATGTGTCAGCTGAATCATAAAATGTGTATTTACTAAAAGAACCTTGAAAACTAACTTTGAAACTAATAATGCCAACTACTCAAAATTGCTGCCAAAGCACCCCTCCCATCGAGTGGACACCTCGTGCTAACAGGATGACACCTACATCTTGTGTCCACTCCCGTGTCAAGGATGTCACCACCTCTTGATGGGAGGGCATTTAACTAACCACTTAACACCTAAACCAATTAATAATGTTTACTTGTTGTTATCTTGAATTCTTTAGTGATGTAATAATGCCTTTATAAGGGTCTGCACACCCACTTTCTGTGCGATACCATTCAATTTTCCGAAGTTCTTTCATTAACCTGAACCCTGTGTCTCAGTGTGAATTTACTTCTGCGTGCATATATATTACATGTTGCTACTCTAAAGACTCCAAGAATTTTAGCTTGTCCTGACTCTGTATTAGCTTTCAGAACACAGTGTACACAGGGTTAAAGTAGCAGGATACAGACTCCTTATTATCATTGCAACTGGCAATAGAATTAATCTAAAGAAAAAAAAGTTACTTTCACACTATCCCAACTAGAGTTTTTTAGTATCACTCTAATGGCCATTTAAGTGTAAGCTCACCTGCCACGTCAGGGCAAAACCTCTTAGCTGAGTCCTACAGAAACAACTAACCCTATTAATTGTTAATAAGTGTGTAAGGGTTTTTTAAAAAAAAATGCCCCTCTCTGTCTCCTTAGAGATTTTAATTTTTGGCTGAAGACAGCAAGGTGAATTGTTTGTGTACAGCACAAGGTAAGACACAAGTTAAAACCCTTACGATTATTTATATTCTTACATTTAAAAAAAAACAACAAAAAACATAGACCAATAGATATTCCATCATACTTCTACCTTTCCATTGTACTTACCATTGTTTGCATAGCCAAAGATTTGCTCTTGCACTCTCTAAAAAAATAACATTATTGTCCCTTCCTCTCTACCCATCTACTTCAACTGTCTCTTCCTGCATTGTGATTAGCTTTCTGCATAGATGGCTAATTACAATGCTTTTCAATATACAGAATAACGTCTTTTCATCCCTGTTAAATATTAGGTCTACTGGTCGGAAAAGTAACTTCACTGAAATACTTATGCATATTTAAATTCCGAGCTATGCAAGCAATATAAATGATTTCTTTATACTAGTAAGATTTAAAAAATACAATATTAGGCATCAATTTCCTAGTAACATTTTCCATTTTCCCTCAAACAACTAGTGTGTGCTCAGAAAAATGAAGCGGAATAGCAATCAGTAAATTTATGGATCTGTTTTTTAATCCAGAGCTAATTCACCCACCGATTTTTGATGTCTGTGGTGAGAACCTCATAGTTAACATAGCTGTAATGAACTTGCATTACACCACAATAGAAATTTGCTGGTCAGACTCTGGAAACAATATCTGTATGACTTAAACGCATGTCTACGTCGCTATAAATGGCACAATACATATGACATTAGAGATATTTTCAGAGATGAGTGGATTATTGTTACAAATTTATTATAATGTCATAGGAAAATGCTGGATTGCAGACTGAGGTCTAGAAAGTATTGGTACTTTAGATTTCACAGCTGTGTTTGCAAATCCGATATGAGCAAGTAATTAATCTCTAGGCTAGACGTGGTACATCTGTATTTGCATGATGGTTTACAACTAGGTTTAAGAGAATAGTATTCAGCTGGAGTAATGCAAATCTCTATGTGGTCGCCTGGTAACATTTGTATAAATTAACCAATGAAAAAAGTTGGATACACTAATGTATAGAGTATAAGGGTATTGTGTGACTTTTTTTTTTAACAGCTGAGAAGCATATTCATATTCCACTGTTATGTGGCCAACTGCTGCTCAACCTAACTTGCTTGCTGCTACAGGTTCGCACAGATAAATCACAGCAGCAGGCAGGTTAGGTTGAGAAGCAATTGGTCAGTAAACAGTCGAATCTGACCGACCATAAAAAGATCAATATAATTTATTAATAAAAAAAATAAATCATAGCATGACTGACATAGCATGAGACAGGTTTCATACTATGATGAATAAGTAAATGTGCCCTAGCCAAGGTTATTATGTCCATACACATAATACATGACAAGGTACTCTTGACACACCATATTCATGCTTCAAAACAAAAAGGAGCACCCCTGTAAAGGAAAGTTTGACCTGCACATATATATATATTGATGCCATAGGTGTGCCAAGGGGGGTACCAGATGATTTCACAGTAAAAGACGAGGTTTGAGTCCATTTCTCCAACCATCACTGCTAATGATATTTTGATTTGCATTTACTATATTATTACATCCAACAGCGCTTTGTTAATTATACTAGAGATGCCAGCTGGCTAACCCCACAGTGAAGGTGTTCGAGGGCCGTACTAACGGGTGAGCTGCAGCCTATTAGGGACAGATAGGGGTAGACATGCACTTTGCAATAACACCAAGCTAGCGGTCATGGGGTTTCTGTGTCTTAGGGCTAACAAGTCTTTTGGTATTAACAAATAAAGTTTATCTTTTAGTAACTAACATTTTAAGGGGGGACTGTTGTAGAATTATTGACTTCATAAGATTATCTTAAAAGAATGCTTTGTCAGGAGGAAATGTGCGTCAGCGGAACAATGAGTTTCTGTTGAATGAAACATTGTGGCAACTAAGCTACATGTTGGTCTTAATAAAGCATGTGTCAGCTGAATCATAAAATGTGTATTTACTAAAAGAACCTTGAAAACTAACTTTGAAACTAATAATGCCAACTACTCAAAATTGCTGCCAAAGCACCCCTCCCATCGAGTGGACACCTCGTGCTAACAGGATGACACCTACATCTTGTGTCCACTCCCGTGTCAAGGATGTCACCACCTCTTGATGGGAGGGCATTTAACTAACCACTTAACACCTAAACCAATTAATAATGTTTACTTGTTGTTATCTTGAATTCTTTAGTGATGTAATAATGCCTTTATAAGGGTCTGCACACCCACTTTCTGTGCGATACCATTCAATTTTCCGAAGTTCTTTCATTAACCTGAACCCTGTGTCTCAGTGTGAATTTACTTCTGCGTGCATATATATTACATGTTGCTACTCTAAAGACTCCAAGAATTTTAGCTTGTCCTGACTCTGTATTAGCTTTCAGAACACAGTGTACACAGGGTTAAAGTAGCAGGATACAGACTCCTTATTATCATTGCAACTGGCAATAGAATTAATCTAAAGAAAAAAAAGTTACTTTCACACTATCCCAACTAGAGTTTTTTAGTATCACTCTAATGGCCATTTAAGTGTAAGCTCACCTGCCACGTCAGGGCAAAACCTCTTAGCTGAGTCCTACAGAAACAACTAACCCTATTAATTGTTAATAAGTGTGTAAGGGTTTTTAAAAAAAAATGCCCCTCTCTGTCTCCTTAGAGATTTTAATTTTTGGCTGAAGACAGCAAGGTGAATTGTTTGTGTACAGCACAAGGTAAGACACAAGTTAAAACCCTTACGATTATTTATATTCTTACATTTAAAAAAAAACAACAAAAAACATAGACCAATAGATATTCCATCATACTTCTACCTTTCCATTGTACTTACCATTGTTTGCATAGCCAAAGATTTGCTCTTGCACTCTCTAAAAAAATAACATTATTGTCCCTTCCTCTCTACCCATCTACTTCAACTGTCTCTTCCTGCATTGTGATTAGCTTTCTGCATAGATGGCTAATTACAATGCTTTTCAATATACAGAATAACGTCTTTTCATCCCTGTTAAATATTAGGTCTACTGGTCGGAAAAGTAACTTCACTGAAATACTTATGCATATTTAAATTCCGAGCTATGCAAGCAATATAAATGATTTCTTTATACTAGTAAGATTTAAAAAATACAATATTAGGCATCAATTTCCTAGTAACATTTTCCATTTTCCCTCAAACAACTAGTGTGTGCTCAGAAAAATGAAGCGGAATAGCAATCAGTAAATTTATGGATCTGTTTTTTAATCCAGAGCTAATTCACCCACCGATTTTTGATGTCTGTGGTGAGAACCTCATAGTTAACATAGCTGTAATGAACTTGCATTACACCACAATAGAAATTTGCTGGTCAGACTCTGGAAACAATATCTGTATGACTTAAACGCATGTCTACGTCGCTATAAATGGCACAATACATATGACATTAGAGATATTTTCAGAGATGAGTGGATTATTGTTACAAATTTATTATAATGTCATAGGAAAATGCTGGATTGCAGACTGAGGTCTAGAAAGTATTGGTACTTTAGATTTCACAGCTGTGTTTGCAAATCCGATATGAGCAAGTAATTAATCTCTAGGCTAGACGTGGTACATCTGTATTTGCATGATGGTTTACAACTAGGTTTAAGAGAATAGTATTCAGCTGGAGTAATGCAAATCTCTATGTGGTCGCCTGGTAACATTTGTAAAAATTAAGCAATGAAAAAAGTTGGATACACTGTATGTATAGAGTATAAGGGTATTGTGTGACTTTTTTTTTAACAGCTGAGAAGCATATTCATATTCCACTGTTATGTGGCCAACTGCTGCTCAACCTAACTAGCTTGCTGCTACAGGTTCGCACAGATAAATCACAGCAGCAGGCAGGTTAGGTTGAGTAGCAATTGGTCAGTAAACAGTCGAATCTGACCGACCATAAAAAGATCAATATAATTTATTAATAAAAAAAATAAATCATTAAATTTCATTAATAATCATACATTTTTATAAAGTGAGAAGGAAATATTTGCTTCAAAGCAGTCATGAAAACCATATAAAATTATAGTTACAAATTACACACATGTTACGGTTGCAGTTCTACACTTTGTAGTTAAATCAGTCCAATGATGTCCATACAGTTTGTCCTGTGTACCTTTGTAATATTTACCTACTTAGGTAGATCATTGTTGTCAGTGTTTATTAAGGCAGCAAGGTAACTAGTCTTATATACACATATATAAGTCAATTTAATATAATATTACCAGCAGCTTAATATTACTACCTTAATTGTGATTATTCACCAAGGCATAATCTGTCCATGCATATTATACAATTTTCATTGGCAATTCATCATTCCTAGCTTAGTGATGGAAAATAAATATTTAAGATAGGAGGCGAATATTATGCTCAACCTTTCTTTACTTACTCCCGTAGCAGAAAAGAAAAATATGTAAACAAACTTGAACAGACACAATCCACACATACTTGATTAATGGAATATTTTATCTTAACCAATCAGGTAGCAGCACAGTCTACATACATCATATCTGTGCAATATCTTCTCTCCAGCTAAAAATCTAAAGGACTAGTGAGTTACGAAACTAAAACCAGATAGAAATAAACTTAAATCTGAAGAAACTGCATACAAATTGCTTGTTCTTAGACAGAAACTAAAATATCATACTTAAAAACATAAAGAGAAAATATATTGTTATAGAGAAGGCATTCCATTGATATGATAATATTTACCTCCAGTCTTTATTGGAAAATTTCCTTTCTGTCACTAGGAAAAGATTGAATTTGATTTCAGATACAAGGCTCATGCTTGCCTTTTTATATTATATTAATATATCAAGACATAAGAGTTAATAACCTAATGTATACCATTCAAAACTATATGCTAATCAGTTTTATAAGAAAAGCAATATCATAATATCAGTATACTTATTAGCTACCTAAACATATTATCAAATATTTCTCTTGCCTGAAAATCGTTAGTCGTCATAGGATCAAAAGGGACCTCAAATTTAAATAAATCGATAAATGTTATGTCCAACCTCACAATCCAATCTCCTGTCCTACTATTGCCTGTTGGATTAGATGGCTACTCATGCTTGCCGGTATTGACCCCCCCCCCCCCTCTTTTGGTGCTCATTCAGTCAGAGGTGCGGCCACTTCCTCTGCCTTTCGGGCAGACAATTCTCTCATGGACATTTTATCTTTTGCAGATTGGTCCAGAGAATCTACTTGTCTAACCTTTTATTTCAAACCTACTTCACATGACTCTTTAGCTACTGTTTCTGAGCATTAAAACAGCAAAATATGAAGCCGCCTGTCTTGCCATAAAAGTAGGGATTATCCTAGCTCACTGACCTAATAATTAAATTACATTTTATTAAAGACAGGAGGTGAATATTTTTCCCACCCTGTTTTTACATCCCATACGATATTTTTATAATACTGGTCCCTTTATTCTGTCTGTTTTATTCATTGTATGTAATATCATTGAAATTGGTTCATTAATAAAAAAAAATATTGACTTTTTTAATTCCTACTCTGAATTTTTGCCCAACTTGTATAAGTTTAAAAGAAATGGAGCATCTCATGAAGCAAGGTTAATGCATGTTACAGCTGATTTTCAATATTTTATTCAATGGTGTAAATTCCAGAGAAGTCCTTTTAATAGAAGCTTCACGCTGCCAGACAAACATTTGTGAATTTAACCCTTTGCACAAAACATTAGATGAATAATATAAAGAAACCTCACTGTCTTGGCATGTATGGGAAGGAAGCCAGGCCCAGCACAGCTATACATCAGGGTATGCTGTGGTCATTATGTTCATTCCCTCACTACGAAAACAAACCTAATTACACGTTTCATCAGCGTTTTTGAAGAAAAATCATATATTTATTTTAATTAACTCCAGGGTTTGTCAGCATTTCAATCCATCCTATAATTTATAGATTGTACATATCCCTTTGGGAGAAATACATCACAGCTTTTATATATCTGAACATTCCCCTTGGATATTCCAGTGTCTTTTGTTAGTTGCCAAAACATGTTATTCCCTCGAGAATTTGAATATAAATACATGAACTCAGTTAATCAATATTAAATATGATGTGTGCCAACACAGGCGCAAAATGAGGATATATGGCTAGAAAGACAAAAAATAATGCCATTAATCATTGTACTTGTCACAGTATAGTAGGATCTTTGTGTCATTGGTGGTGATAACCCTACTCACAGAGACCAGAGCATTCCAGAATTTTAATATTGAGTTTATATATCCCTTTAATTTAATTACGTAACTCGTTAATTAAAGTGCCTCCACCTTAACTCTCTGTCAATCATTTTTACAAGCCATCTTTGTACATTGCAGTTAGCATAAAGTGAGTGTAGAGTTAGGAGAAGAAACAGAAACAACAATTGTGTGCCCTGGTTGTGCCTTATATTAACTGGATTGTGAGGCTAATTGCTAAATCTTCAGTTATCATGTAACAGGATATTGTAAATGGGCAGAGGACTCTAGCCCTGGAGAGTGGAGAAGATGTAAAGAATAAGGGTAGGAGTAATTAGGGTAAGACCCTATAACAGGTGACAGGTAGAAGATCTCGACTAGTAAAGGAAAGTCCCCATAAAAGCTCAGAGAAATAGAGAAGTGGTTGTAGGGTCAAAGACCTACACGAACTAGGAGGTCTCTTACCATGTAACAGGAACCTGAGCATCACCTAAAATAAGGTTAACATTTCTAGGTAATATTTCAGTGTTTTATTCAAATGAGTCATTCCAGAGGAACTGAAACATTGTTTATAGTGACAGTTTAGCTTGTGAGAAAATGAATTGTCTCTGATGATGATAGTTTGCTCGAAGGCCGGGGTAATTGTTATCTCTAAAGTCTCATTTGAGCAATATTTCTGCAATTGTAAGGATAGTTCCATACCGGATTCTTAGAAATGTCCAAGGTTCATTATGCTTAATGCAGCAATGTGAGTGAGCAGCTAATTTTAAATAATAGACACTAATGTATTATAGCAAGGTAGGCTGTTCTCTAACTAATATGGAACATTCTGACAACATTCACTTTAGGACTGATAGTGCTCTCTATTAGATTTCTTTACAGAAGATGTGGAACTTGGCCACTGATGATTACGGTAGGAGATTTTGAACAGGCAACTTTGTTGACTGTACATTGAGGTCAGGGCATCAAGTATTCAGTCCTGAATAAGAGGAAAGGGTAGTGTCCAGAAATGGTGAATGTGATGGAACGCCATCACTAAGTACCATGCCAACTGAGTATTCGTATATTTTGCCCCTTGTATTTTGTGTTCCCACTCTTAAGGTTTCCCTTGCTTTCTGTGTTTCTTCCAGGTAATTGTTTGGGAGAGATCATGTGAATGGGTTCTGTTCGTCTCCCAAACGGGGACCACCCCGATACCGCAGTTAGAATGTCTTTTAGAATAATATGTGCAAAAACAAAGAACAAGAATATATGACCACTAACAATGCTATATGGGTACCCATACTTAAAACAGTGTGCCCTCTATACACCAAACAATAAATGAACATAACAAAATAATAAGTGGGGTGAAACAAAAGAAAAAAATCTGGTATTTTATGTATTGTACTTTTGTATTTTATGTAGATTTTATATTTCATATTTTGTGAATCATGTGCCTCATGTACCGGACTTTTTATATTTTTTAATATATTTTATATTTTTTTCTTATAATTTCTCATAATATTAATATTTTTGTATGACCAAATGTATATATATTTGGCCTTAGGGTTATAGCCGTATTTACTAGATTTATTCCTTGTTTGGTTCCCAGTTGCCATAGAGTGTCTTTTATATGTATATGGTTTTGGTTTCCGTATCCCTTTCCCCCCACCCCCCTTTAGACTACACAATATTAACGGACTCAGCGTTCCACAGTGGAAGGCATAGACATACGATACACCTATTGGAAGAGGAAATGATGTGAATGGAAACAGGAAACATAGTGTTCCAGTGTTGAAAGCACGCCACAAGTCCATGAACACAGCCGATACTCGTTAAGAAGATTAAGTTCCCTATTTAAAGGATGGCTGGTCTGAAGGGGATAAATATCTCTGAAGGGGATACATATCTCTGAAGAAGTCGAGACAGATGAAACGCGTTGGATATCATGCAAAGTTTCTGGATTTTTATGTTTTGGGACTTATATTTAATTAACTTTTATTATTATTGCTGCTCCTGTATCTACCAGCTTCTGAAGTGATCCACATCATCAGGATCCGCCGGGTGTGGAGATATGCTGATTTTTAACCTGAGTTTGTAAGTGCAATTTGAATAAATCTTATATTTTACATATACAATCTGCACTATCCTGTGTTCTCCTTCTCCATTATAAGCAGGGCATCATAACCGTATCCCTCCTATACAGTGAGATCTCCATGCTGATTTTCACCTGATGGGCTTATTTAAATCCAAGTTTCTGTGAATGCAATCTATGATAAGCAGGTTTATTGATACCTGATGCTATTACCCTATGTAGCTTTTGTTTCTTCCTTTTTAGATATCTGGATATATCTGATTTATTGTTTCTTAAGGTTATATTACCTCTTTTACATAGGAGATTTTTTCTTTTGTTTCATCCCACTTATTATTTTGTTCTGTCTATTTAGAATGTTCACACCTCGTAACGAGGTGTCAAAATCAGAAACCGCAAGGGAAACAAGCAGCGCGTGCTTCCCCTAGATGCCGGCCGGGTTCGCATAGCCGAACGCCCACCAGGGGAATCATTCGTTTCCCGAACAGGCCTGCTCGTATGGTTCTCAGGTCCCCGTACCGGGGGTCGCCCTACCTTCTCCTAACGGAGCTATAATTCCTGTTTACACCCCTGCCTGGAAGCTACGAGGCTAGGCTCGTAGCTGCCCAAGAGAGCGCTCTCTCTGGTGCTACCTGAGTGGAGGTAGCCCCCGGAGAGGGGCGCGAGCCCCATCGTCATCCCTGGAGCTGTGAGTTGGCTAAACAGCCACAGGGGTCCCGCTGGCTGCATGGAAGTCTGTGTCGACCAATAGGAGAGGGTATGGAGGGCCCGTACAATTGGGCAGTATCCCCTTTCAACAAAAGGAGCCAGAGACCCATTAATGAAGCAAGCAAGGCACCCAGCTACAGTCATGATACCCTTCGCAAAGGAGTGACCCAAGGGGTCCCGACAGCCACCCCGTGCCTGGAACTCAGAGAAATGGATGGAGCTAGTTCTCGTGCAGCGTCCCCATAAGAAGAAGAGTTCCAGAGAAGACTACCGGCCTTTCTGGATGAGCATGGATATCCAGAGTTAGACGCAAGTGACCCGGATATTTGATACTGGATCCGAAGGGGACTCTGAAACGAGGTACATGAAGAAGTGCAGGTTATCTGGAGGGAACCCCTTCCAACCCAAGAACAGCGACTACAGAAGCAGCTGGCTTTGTGGATGCCTTACCTGGGAGAGCAGCCCCTGGGGGAATGGATGTTTGAAACAAGTGAAAGAGTTGGCTTCTCCGACTCTTCCTGAGGCTGACCCCAGTGACCTGCTCTGGTCTGGTCAGCAGGTAACAGGTGAAGCAATGGCCGCCACTACACGTTCCTTTAAGGATGCACCGGCATCTGAGCAGAATGACGCCAGCCTCTGCTCGCCCCTTTCACAGGAGCGAGTTGGTGTGGAGGCGTGGGCCTCCGGGGCAGAGGGCAGGTAGCCTCTGCCCACCCCTGTGACCCCCGGGAACCGATAAAAGTGGAGGCGGGGGCCTGCAGGCAGAGGGTCGGTAGCCTCTGCCCAGCCCAAGAGGGTGCCATGGATGGTACTCCGGTAGCCACGGGTCCCCGGCAGGTGGAAGGGTTGGCTCCACCGACTCTTCCTCAGGGTGACCACAGAGACCTGCTAGGGTTGGGTCAGTGGGTAGCGGGCGAAGCTACAGCCGCTGCTACCCCTTCCCTTCAGGATGCATCGGCATCCGAGAAGAGTGCAGCCAGCCTCTGCTCTTCCCTTCCCCAGAAGCCAGTTAAAATGGAGGGGAGGGCCTCCAGGCAGAGGGCAGGTAGCCTCTGCCCACCCCAGAAACTGATAAGCATGGAGGTAAGGGCGGTAGCCTCTTCCCACACCGGGTGCCTAAACCGGGCCTTGGCAGCCGTGCAGGGCCCCCGGAGCAAGTAGGAGCAGAAGTACGGGCCTCCGAGCGGGGTGAGTGAAATCCAGGTAGAATGCGCAGCCGGCTCTCCTCCCTAGAGGCCAGCCACGGCTCCAGCAGGTCCCGGGAAGAAGAGTCGCGACGGACTCAGCCGGCCACTCCCACCATCCTCAGCCAGCCAGGAAGCACACTTGCTTGGGTGGAGGCTATTACGGGCTCAGGAAGCCTGGAGCTGTGAGTCGGCTACACAGCCACAGTGGTCGGCACAAACGGGCATTGATTGGCGCTGCTGGGTGCAGGCGACCAATCAGAGGAGGAGCGCTCTTTCAAACGGGGTTTCGCGTCCTTTCTCCTGATTGGGTGGCGAAACTCCTCTCCTCCCCGAGTGCCGATTGCTGTAACCGTATTTCACGCCCTTTTGCCTGATTGGGAAGTGGAACTCCTCCACTCCCTGCAAGCTGATTGGCGCAATTTGCTTTTGCGCCTTTCAGCTGATTGGTTGTTGCTTGGTTTGAAGTTTGAATTTGCTGGAAGAAACCAAGCAACTTCATGGAACTAATTTCGGGGATGTACAGAGTCTCGAGCCCCAAAGTTTACCCTCCTGTATGTAATATGTTTTAATGTGTGTCCCTATGTGCTGTTGGTATCTCCCACAGCGGGAGATGGCTATCTGTAACCCAGCCCCTTCCTGCCTGGGGTTGTGTCATACTGAATGGAGACCCCTGCGAGGGTCTGTGCATAACAGCTGTGTGTTCCAAATAAAGATTGTCAGTGTTTTAACCTCCAGAACTGTGTCTCGTCTGTTACTGGAAGGAAGATGTAACTCCTGTGTCTATGTAAGGACTTAAAGAGCTAATTGGCAGAGGTATCCAGCCGGGGTACAGGGAGCTCCGCTACAGAGAAATTAGTAGAAATGTAAATATACAAATATTTATCAACATCAACAATAGTTTGTGAACTAAACATCTACAGGAAAATAATAAACAAGCCAACTTACTAACTAGTTGAGTAAATCATTAAATCCAAATCCAAAACACCAGTTCCATGGAACCTATTATAAACAAGAGGGACAAGAATCAACCCCCTTCTCATCATCCCATTTGTATGACAAAAGCAGTAATGAAATTCTGTACAATTCTGTAAAGTTCTGGGGGCTATAAGAGACTAAATATATTTGTGTACGGGATTATGGAAGGGGCGCACATTAAAGTGTGTGTAGTTTATTATAAATAAGAGTCGGTTGAGGTGTGCCGAAACCGACGCGAGGTTAGGCCTGCAAAAGAGGGCCCACCCAGATATAATGATATATAAAGAGGGTGTGGTGGGAGGGAATTTCCGAAATCGTCGAAGACAGGTGAGTAAGGGGGTTTGCTGGGTTTAAATAGGCATAAAATCCCTCCCACAACTTCAGGCATACGCCTTCTATTTGTGTACGGGATTATGGAAGGGGCGCACATTAAAGTGTGTGTAGTTTATTATAAATAAGAGTCGGTTGAGGTGTGCCGAAACCGACGCGAGGTTAGGCCTGCAAAAGAGGGCCAAAAAGTATGTAACATTTATTTATCATAACAACATTATTTAGACATATTACAGAAAAATGAGCCTGATTTCCTTCTCTGGATTTGGAAAGTACCGGTTGCATGCCTAGGATTTCCAGCGTCCCATCCTCTCCCTAACATGAGTTGGAACATGACAACTTGAGGCTGCAGTGGCGGCCCCAATACGGAATGAATGTCCCGAGAAGGAAATTGGATTGAGGCCAAGACTACTTAACAAGGAGCGAATGTATAGCATGAATAGTTTGAGAGATGTGGCAAAAAATTGTACAAGCAACCATTTACATTGGAACGCACATATTCTCATGAATCATATACAATACTTACCCGTATCGTAAGCTATAGAGTACGTTTGCATAGTATTAGTAGACAAATCTTACCTGCGGAAACCTCATACTTAAGGCATGATTTAAACCTTTATTGACCTGTAGAGGATTTCTGGACTGCATGTTCCTTTAGCTTTACCGTTACGTTTAAGCAAGGTCCGACTTCAGGACTCCGGAAGTGGCCAAGGCGGGGGGTACTGCAGGAGACTTGAGATGACAGGGTTAGTGTTAAATAAAGATAGTACGTTACCCGGAGCAATTTCTTGTAGCACGCTGTGAGGAGGGAGGAAACGTAATATGTATTAATTATGCAAACTCATATGCCCATTGAATATCTCGTGTGGTAGAGCTGCTAGCCAACGGGAACTAAGAGGCGAAGATAAGGACTATCCCATGAGAGTTGAGGCCGTGCCATTAGCCCTGTGTTTGAGAGAGGCCCACCTATGAATTGGGCCATGTGGATTTGTACTAACTACGCGCAGCAGGGTGATAACCTCTTGTGGATGAGCGTTAACCCTACACGTGTGACTAACTGCCATGAACCACAGCGAAAAAGGACTGTAACAGGCACCGAATGAAATTGTTGTGATGCGGACCGAATAAAAAAAATGCAAAGCCGTGAGTCACCGTAGGGAAATGTGAGCCCAAGAGAGGAACCTGAAAAGGAGCTTTGATCGGAGTTTAAATTTAAAGATGATATGTGATCGAATAGTAAGTACCCTATAATAATTACTTGGTAGGCTTGGGATCGTAAAAGTTTGTATTATATGATACTAATGGTGTTACTTCTTAAACCGAAACATGTAGTATGACCGAAAGTAAGTCCTGAAGGACTTCTTGAACTTAAACAAAGTGAAACAAGTGCAACGTTAAATGCATGATGAATGAATCGAATGCGCATGGAGGACCCTGTGAATGTCAAGCGTGTAGACAAGTCCCTATTAGTTGTTTAAGGATTTGAATGGAATTCGTACGGTCGTAATGAAGGCAGAGTGATGCCACGATGTTTGATATGAAACCAGTGGGAACTCTGTTTACACAGACTTATTAGATTGCGAACGCTTATCCTGCATTGCTAGTATGACTGACGTCGACGTGATAATAAGTGATAGTATGAGTCAACATATGGTAATTTAGAACTCCACGTACTAAACGTCCCCCAATGGGTTGCAATGTAATGAACAGTATATCTGTAATGCATGAATCCGGAAGCAGTCACGGTATGTACGTAAGCGTCTCGCGGACCTGACGATGGTCCAATACAAGGCCTAACCTGTACAACACGAAACGTAAAGGTAACGCGAGCCCCAACATACGTATTAAACTGAAAATGTGTAAGACAAAATGCCTGAAACAAATTGTGGGAGGAACCGCAGGCCTCGGCTACCACTAGCTTGACCTGGGTACGTAGTGTATGTGGTATGACAGGATCACCAGCGAGTGACAAGTTGGGGTAATATATATATACGCACATATTTGGGTATCTTGTACTGCTATATCTAAGTACCAAGCAGACCCCTAGCCCGTAAGTGACGACGTATTGAACGCTTAGGATTAGCCTTGTATGATAGGTCTGCCATACTGTTTGTATAACTGTAAGAGTAATTAACTCGCAAACGAAACTAAAGCGGGAAATAAAAGCGCTAGGATACCTGATTTGGTTATTGGAACTAAAACATAGTGATTATGTGCGACGGGTCTGTAGTATGCCGCCCCTCCCCCAGCTTACTAGGAGTGCAAGAGTGAGTGTGTGTGTGTGCGTGCTGGCTGACTAGCTAGTGCCGCAATGCGGCGAAACGATTACTCTAGGTTGGTGACAGGTGAGGCCCTGCTATTTGCCAAGCGGCTTGAGAGGCTCTATCTATGCGTTGTCGCGAGGGGGTAGCGTGGCCACTGAACGTTGTGGCGGGGTGTTGGCCTCTCGGTGACAGTTAAACATAAGATAGAATGGGAGTGACAGATGAGGCCCTGTCTATGCCACAATGCGAGGCGGCTAGCTATGATTTGGCCCGAGGGGCGTAGTACCTCCAAGTATGAGGATGGGTGTTGGCCTCGCGGGACCACTAACCTAAGGCAAAGAAGCCAGGGGGAATAATAACTAGTGGACACCTAGGAACCTGACAGCCAGCCGTTGCTAACTAAGAGGGAAGGTCAGTTAGTGAAAGAGGACATGCCACGGAACGAAACGTGGGTGGTAATGAGTTAGGATCATACAGCTTGACCGAAACTGGGGCGCCCCGTGAGCATGTCGGGGTCCAGATGGTGGGGTATGAACTAGAATGTGTGTATGAATCGTAAGCATGGCCCTCGGGGCCCGTGGTGCCATATCGTGGCCTTGTTGTGCAATGTAATACGAGTTCATTCATCTATATATATATATATATATATATATTTTTTTTTTTTTTTTGCGGATCACGTTCATGGTACCGTTAAAACGCGTACCTGCCTGTGCTGAGGCTTGTTCACCAGAACTGCAGTATCAACCTAAATGCACTCGACTAGTAACACATGTGCCTGCCTGCGCAGGTGTACAAGGCGAGGTAATCAGACAATGATAGGACTTAATGCAACGCTGAATATGTTAGGATCATTAAATAGGTAAGTAATGTAATGCGCGGCATAATTGACGAGTATGCAAAGCTGTGTGTCTACAAGTGCGTGCCGATGAATGTAAGGTGTGCATAACAGTCAGAGCATCTGCGATTATACTGAGGACGACCAATAACAATGATGACCTAGAGAGTGCCCTACCCATTTAATTTTAAGACATCTGACTTTCATACCTACTCAAATTCACTTTTAATATTCTCCAAACGTATTTGGACCTTGAGAGCATGGTGACTTATTCCTTATCTAAAATGTATAATGCTTGACAGGATTAATCATTTCAACTTGATTGTAAATTATTTTAGAAATATTACCAGCACTGTAAGGGTTAATACATTTCCTGTGAAATGACAGTAAATGGGTTGATAAACTGAATTTGACAAATTACCTGCAGCCCTGTTGGCTAGGTAATGCGGTTTAATGACCTTGAAGGCTCATCCTACGCACCATCATAACTTTGCAACTTATTTCTCTTGAGGCCTCACATTCATTTCTGCTACCTGTACTGCTGATATTCTTTCCTGCAGTTGAGTTACAAATATTTTCCACCGTAAATCCAGAACTAGTGATGTGCTCAGAGCAACATTAGGCTGGTCTCGGGTCTGAAAGTGGATTAGAGCTGCTGTGAATTGTAAGAATCATATGTATATATCTGTGATAACCAGAAATAAAACACATTTTCGTAAAAAACTCTGCTAATTAGAAGAGCGCTGTATAACTGCTCAAGTTAAATGAATGCAGTAACATATCCAGCTGTTGGATAATTAAAAGCCTAACAGATGATGAATTGGGGGGGGGGGGGGGGGGGGGTCGAAAACAGTGAGAGAGAGACATGGGATGTATCAAAAACAGTGAGGGAGAGACATTGCAGCAAAACGGGCTACTGAATGACTGTCTTAAATTAAAAAAAAAACGGCCACCTCAAACCCTACACAAATACCCCTAGCAGCAGAACAACCGCAGGAGTGAAGTCAGAGCAGCAGTACGCGCTCGGACATTCCCGCTAACTGCTGCAGGATTAGGTTAGATGAGTTGCATATGAAGTCGTGTCAGGGACCCAGACTAGGCAGCTCTCATACACAGGCTCCCCTGGGAGCCCAGTGACCCACACTCGTCTTCCGCTGCACTTGGGACACAGACTACTGACCCAAACGTGCATTCAGAGCAGCCTCTGGATCCGTTATCAGTAACTGTTACCAATGCCCAGCTCGCGTGATAAAATGTATACCGCTACGAACTTCAACGTACACAGCTTGCTAGGTTACATGCAGAATACGGCCAGGAATTAATTAAAATGCGGCACAGAGAGTAGAATGGGCTCGCACAACGTTCTCCAGGGAGTACGAATTTAGTTGCAAAAAAAAAAAAACGTCAACTTGCAGAGTTTAACCTGGAAACAGATTGGCGGCCGAGTCTGTGAGAACTGACGAATGATGAACCATTGCGAGAGGTATTTCCCCTATTACGGCAAATGAACCATACCGCCGAATGATGTGCAGAAAACGAATACTCATAGCGAAGAATATTGAATGTACTTACAGTTAGGACGAAAAACTGTCGGGAGGCTACCGTTCGAGTGAAAATACTCACGAAACCGGCGGGCTGTGTACAAGCGTCGCGGCAGACTGACGTCAGAGGTCTGCAAAGTGGAAATGAAGGCGGGAATTTCCGAAATCGTCGAAGACAGGTGAGTAAGGGGGTTTGCTGGGTTTAAATAGGCATAAAATCCCTCCCACAACTTCAGGCATACGCCTTCTATATAAAAAAAGTTACCAAACGGGGGAAGTAAGCACTACCATGAGGTGTGATGGTTACAATTGTTTAGCAATTCTTCTTCTGCAAGTTTTTAATGCATCACCTGCCGCATATCAGGTGAGGGAACAATGCTTTAGCATGACTCCTTAATAACTAATTAGCAGCCCTAACTGGCTACCTCATAGCTGTGAAGAGGTGGTCCTAGGTTCTATTGTCATTCTCATATTTACTTTTGCTTCAATTCAGTTTAAGAAGTAGATTCAGGGCAAACCCTGAATCATTTAATGTGAAATAGAATACCATTATTGGCTCAAATATTTAGTTTAAATTAGCTGTTGAAAAAGGTGATATTATCTTTTTAAAGCCCAGCCTAAAGTCTTTACGACCCAGAGCTTTAGGAAATACAATTTCCTCACTGATCCATATCCAAAATCACATTTCTGACTCTGTGCAATTCCTGGAAGAAAAAGACACATATTATATAACATAATTTGCTATTTTTAAAATCAGATTTTCTTATTCATCTATTTAGAATTTTACATTTTGTGCTTTAGAAAGGCACATGTTCAAATCTGAGTCATTAATTATCCCCAATCTCTGAGTCACAGTGTGAGTCAGGGCTCCATTAACTTCAAGTTATCAATATGGAATAACTTGCAATTATGATGTTCTTAACCCCTTAAGGACCAAACTTCTGGAATAAAAGGGAATCATGACATGTCACACATGTCATGTGTCCTTAAGGGGTTAAAGACTTTATTTTTTTGTGAATGAAACAAATTAGTAATTCAATTATACTGTGACATCAATATAGATTATTAGGACTGTTGCTCTCTAGATATCAGAAAGGCACCTACTGTTGGGTTCTTAATGGCCCCTAACATAGACACAATCATAGGATGCAGATAGTTTCTCAACAGGAATCCATTATAGGTTAAAACCTGTAACCTTTGGTTTTAATATTTTTTTCTACTTCATAGCGTTACATTGGAAGTGCCCCAATAGATAACTGTGGCATAGTAAAAATAATTTTAAAAACCACTGACTTCCCAATGGGGGTAGGGCTAAAATTCCATTAAAGATACACCATACTGAAGTACTGCAAAACTCCTTTCATTCTTTCTCATTGATAATGAATGATTGACATTTGGAGATGTTTTTGAGAGCAGAGTATAGGTTTCGGGCATGCTCAGTCTGCTGTTAGACATGATTTTTAATTTTTTTTTTTTTTTTTAATATTCTTTAAGACATGATTTTTAAAGTCAACCATTTAGTTTATTCTAGAACCTGGATATCTTATGCATAATAGTTAAAAAATCTTACAAACTGAATTTTACACATTACTTAAAGGGACACTCCAGGCACCCAGACCACTTCTGCCCATTGGAGTGGTCTGGGTGCCAACTCCCACTACTCCTAACCCTGCAAGTATAATTATTGCAGTTTTTTATAAACTGCAATAATTACCTTGCAGGGTTAACTCCACCTCTAGTGACTGTCTACTAGACAGCCACTAGAGGGAAATTCCTGCTTCATAGCACAGGAAACCTGTGCTAGAGCGTCGCTGGACGTCCTCACGCTGTGTGAGGACCTCCAGCGTCGCTCAAATCCCCATAGGAAAGCATTGAAATTTGTTTTCAATGCTTTCCTATGGGGAGCGCTAATGCGCATGCGCGGCATTGCCACGCATGCGCATTAGGTCTCCTCGGCCGGTGGGCGGGATCAGTCTCGCCCACCGGCCGACGGAAGCACAGGGAGGAGCGTCGCGGAGGAGGAGACAGCGGCGAGGGACTTCGCCGCTGCCTCAGGTAAGTCACTGAAGGGGTTTTCACCCCATCAGTAACTGAGGATTGGTGGGTGGTAGGGAGAGGGTACCTCCAGTGCCAGGAAAACGGATCGTTTTCCTGGCACTGGAGTTTCCCTTTAAAAAGCAGGCTGGAGGTAGAGAGCCAGGCTTGTAATGTAAAAGTTACATGTTCAATAACCACATGGAATTTTTTTTTTCTGATCATTAATGTTTCTCATTTCAACAGCTTTTTTTATGCATCCTCCATTGTATTGTAGTTAGCAAACAATGCCATAATGTGTAAAGTATTGTTTCAGTAAAGTTTAGTATTCTCTTCTCATCTCCTTGTGTGTCTCTCATGACCCACCATGCAAGTCTCCCTTGACCCCCTTGGGTGTCTCACCTCTTTGTGTGTCTCTTTATTCCACTACACTCCCATGCCTGGTCATTGTGTGGTTGGGTGGATAGACTCTCTGCAAAGACCTGTCAGATCAGCTCCAGCCTCCAAACCATGCAAAGTGAGAAGAGAGAGGATGAGATATGAGGTTAAATAATGCTCATTTACCCAAGTACTCACTCTGTACTTAGCTAGGAGGTTGCACTAACAGACTGAGCAGAAGAACACAGAGAGCCTTGTCACAGTCCTGCTCAGCTGCTATAATATGTGACAGTACGGGGAGATGTTGCTGTCCCTAGAGTGAATTTTCCACACTCCCACTTTGTATTTTATTGCCTATAAGTTCTCATTTTCTTATCTCATCTCTTCATGTATTCTTCCATCAGGGTCATTGCTAAGTGACAAAAAGACTTCAGGCTTCGGCTCAAGGATAAGTTTTATGTCCCTTCCTGTATGTATAGACACACGTCTTTGCCCCAATCTATACCGCTCCCTTTGTCCAATTCTAAATTAGGAATAATAATATGACACCAAAGCTTTGAATGAATTTAGCCTTTTAACTCCATAGATTCTATCTTAACCACACACCATACTGTATTAAACGGATGCAATCGCAGCATTACCTCCAAACGTGGATCATTCACCCTGCATCCACTGAACTAAAATCTTGTACCTTCAGTAATACTCCCACAATGTATTGTGTAATGAACTCTAAATATAGTGCGTTCAAGTGGCACCATCACATATTATGTAACTGCAGGTGTTAGTTTACACAGGATTCGGTGATAAAAATGCAATGGTGCTAAAGTCTAACCCGAACGTTTCAGAACTCGACTCAAGGCTCTAGCCCCCAAATCACAGATTTCCATCATCATATTAATTGTACTCTTTTTGTCTGATGGTTTTCCATCTCATTTTAATTGTATAAGCTGTTACTAATATTTCCCTAAATCTCTCCCCATTATTGTGACTTCATATGTACATAAACTTCATATACCTACGCCTTTTCGTATAGTGCAGGCATAAGACTATAAACACACTCCAACCTTAAATAAACCAAAATCACTGTAATAGCAGTTAAAGATGGTTGATATCCATTCATAACAAAATGGTTATTGAAATCCAGCACAATAAAGAAAAAATAATATATGTAAATAACTGTAAGAGGAAAAAGAGGGTATAATCATTACGATAGAGGGGACATAATTGAAAGAAAAAAAATAAATGTGAGGAAACATCATATCTACATTGAATGTGGCTTCCTCTATATTATTGAGTATATGGACCTAGAACAGGGATCCTGATGACTGCACACATGTACCCACACTATATTGTTAACGTCCTGAGAGTCAGTCTCATTATTACCATTCATTGTACAGTCTGCTTCCATGTGCTCACACAGTGTGCGTACTAGCCAAGTGCTAGACATGGTGGGATGTTTTGGCAGAGCATGGAGGAAATATTAATGAAGTAAGACAATATCAGGAAAGTTAACCATTCAATCTTCAGATATGCATTAAATTTCACTAGCACAAAGTGTACATTACATTTTATTGCTTACCTGGAGCCAACATTATCTTCCATACATTTTGCGAATGACAAGCTGACATTTATGCAGACATTAGCAATTGTGTGTGGCAATAAATCTTTCAGATCTAGCAATGTTCTGCCAAAGCAAAATCATGGTTTTCTAATACGATGGTAGATTTCTTTCCGATACTTATTTTACAGAGTTCTTAAACCTCGTGCTGAATGACTGTTCTAATGTAATTTAGAAAGAGTCTTGGATAGATTGAGTAATATGCTCCAGAAAACCTGTTAACTCAATTATATTATGTCTGAGCAGATGATGCCAGAACTTAAAGGTTTGATTTTTTTTTCTTGGGCTTGAGACAAGGTTAATATATCTAAAAATCTATGCAAAATATATTTTATTATGTGATTCTTTGGGATCTGTTCCTCTGTTGAATTCATACCATCATGTAGTTCAACAGATTATTTTCACTATTTGTGATATGAACATTCTATTGTACCACATCCGAAAGGCTCTGTTGGATTGACATCTATGGTTTATATTTTGTAGATTTTAGACAACGCTTTGCTTTACTTTTGAACCAATTTCTCTCATTGTATAATACACTGTCTATTCTCTTTCTACCTTTTGTTAAAGGGACATAAGGACCTTCAAAAATTGCAAAACTCTGTATTTGGTGTCATAACGCCCAGTATGAAGACAGTGAATGCTGATAATGCTTCTCATAGTGAGCGGAGCAGCTGCCTCAATGAGACTAGAACAGAATTGGATAAAAGATGGATTCTATACATTTTATTTTTATATTTCCAAAGGGGAGCTTGAATCTAAAGGTTAAAAGGACCATATATATATATATATATATTGGCATTGCTAGTATTCGTTCAATGTTCTCATTGTACAGTGCTGCCAAGATATTGGCAATTCATCAATAAGAGTAATAATAATGATAATAATCATAATTAATAATAATAATCAGATCAGTAGAGTAGAATTAACACATGGTTAGGTTTGTAAAACCTGCTATAGATGATACATGTTTTGTGATATAATGCATTATCCTAGATGTATCTATTTAAAAGTGGGCAGACTGTGATCATAAAGAGTGATACCTTGTCAGGTGTTAGGAATGCCTGTTTGTAATCTTAACGCTATAGTGCTCCTGTGTGCCAAGAGAATATTCCCTACATTATACACGATTCCAGTTCATAATTGCCACAAAGCATTATTGTTCCTTTGATTCATGATTATACACCAGATTCTAATGCTGAACATTGCATTTTGATCCTAACATCTGCAACTAGCAAAACAATTTGCAAAAAGTCATCACAAATCACCAGAAATTGAGTTTTGTCTGACCAGAGAACATTATTTTAATCTTCTTCTTCATTATTTTTATCTAGTTTTGATAAACAAGCATCCACTGTAGTCCTTGACAAGAGCAATCACGTAATATATTTTGCTGCACTTCTGTTTATATTTAAGATGTGATAAGAGATGTCCTTCTAAACACCAAAGTTTTGGAGGACAGTTTTGAGTATTTTTGAATTTTTTCTCGACAATGGGGTTCAAGAGCCCAATATCTGGAAGAACCCAGGAAGGTAATGTAATTGTAAGGATAAATAAACACAAAACCAAAATACTCATTAACAATGCACATTACTGTACTCTCCATACCCATTTGAATAACCATTACATAATTTCCTGCACAATCCTGCAATACATATTTCCTACTTTACTCTATAATCTCTTATACCTATAATGTCATGTTTCACACCAATATCCCATGTATGATATTTCATGTCACCTCTTGTATGTATGGTAGGCAATAGTTCACATAAATAATTTAGACCACACAACCTGACCGCCTTTTATATACAACCATTTAACACATATCCTTCCTCAGAACTTGAACCCGAGGATGACTTTGCCCCCATGCTTCCCAACACCACGACATTAATTATAAAGAAAATTAGCAAGTAGGGCAGGGAGGGCCGGGGTCCGTCCGTGCTTCTCTTGTCTTGAAAGACCTCTGACAGGGATTGCACTCACGCTGCCACTTTTATACTTACCTGGCTTCCCGCTCTTTTGCTCGCTCGCAGCCAGCAACCAATCCTCAGCAAGCTCTTGTCCCTAGCAACAGCCATGTCACTAAATCTGCCCAGATACTTGTCCCACTCTGCTCAACAACCTAACCGGGGTCATGAACTTTCACTAAACTTTCCCTAACTGTACCAACAGCTTAACCCTTTATTGCCACCATACATATATGAACAGTGCTTAATGCCTGTGGCATCTTTTCTCATAAGCCATATGTATTTGTTTTTCTTACACTACACATTATAACATATACTATATTTTGACACATAATCCCTAATGCTATATTATTTGATATTTTAAATGAGACTTGAGGTGGCCATTGTGTCACCTGTTTGTATAATCAAGACATAATCATGTTCGACTGTTAAGTTATCCAAGGAATACATATGTGTAAATTGGTAAATGTGCATTTAATCAAGGAATACACACAATCACGTTGTTAATGTATTTACTTATAATGCATTATTTCTGTTTCTTACAATACATAAATCAAGAATTGAAGATTATATTAGCTTTAGTGTACTAATAATCTTAATTTTAGTAATGACAGGAGGCAAATATTTGCATATCTTTCTTTACTGAAAACTCCAGCAGCATAGAAACATAACAACCAATCAGAAAAACAGTTATGATGCCCATAAAAGGCCCTGTCTATGACATCACTTCCTCTTTCTTTGAAGCGAAACAATAAATAACAACAAGAGACATAATCATATTACGTCAACAGTTCAACAACATATTAGCATTTTTAAAGCTTTGAATTGACCAATGTGAAGGAAGCATGAGATGTTTGCCGAAAATATAAAGTTCTAAAGGTACTCTCTCGCGCTCAGTCCGCGCAGCGTATAATGTCAGCTAGGGAAGCGTCGGCCGAAAAGGCTTGTGAGGTCGCCGCTCCCCTGACCGAGTGGGCTCCGAAACAAGGTTCGACGCCCACTAAAGACAATAGCCAGCGGACCTATCTGGCCAGTGTTGCGGTAGACACTGGTCCATGAGGGTTCACGTAAGAAGTCAGAAGGTGACCCGTCGAATGAGTTCGAAGGGGGTAGAGATATCAGTGTACCCCATTAGCGTTCTGACCACTCATAGTGTGGCGTCTGACCCAAAGCATGGGTATGACACTGAAGACGAATCGGACTTAGTTCGTCTCGACAAGGTAACCCTGTCTGGTGTGAGAGAGAAACTATCCATATCGCAAGCCCTAACGTCCGCCACCCGTCTAAATGAGGCAAGGCATAATAAGAGGGCTAGTTTGGCTGAAAGTTGTTTCAGTGACAAACAAGGATTGTCCGGCCATTCCCTAAGGAATCTCAGCACCACATCCACCTGCCAGAGGCATGAATACTTGGGTGCCGGAATCCCTTTCCACACACCAATCACTCCAGGCCGACCAGGCAGAAATATAGCCTTTCATGGTGCCGGGAGCCTATGAGTCCCATAGGAGGTCTTAGTTGATGCAATAGGCCGTGAACTGACCAGGAGCCCCTGAAATCGTCCAGGCAACTAGTGCCAGTTGTCCTTCCATGACAAGGGAGTGGGCTTCCCCTTGAGGTCCCGTCGGAAGTAGAGGGAAGGTAGGGAGTAGTAGAGGGTCTTCGTGAGACATCTCCAGGCGATCCGGGAAACCACGGTTGGCCCTGCCCGAGGGGTGTCATGAGCAGGAGCGATATCTTGTGGGTGCATGTGTACCAAAGCACCCTTGCTATTGTGGAGAATGGCTGGGTCACGTTTTGTAGGGGTTCATCCATTGCCTCGTATCTAAAGGAAGAGTCAAAGATCGTTTTGCCAATCCAAGTTTGTATGTGAAGTAATCACCATCGAAATTCCGTCCTCACTTCTGCTGACAGTGGGATCCAGTGGTCGTATGAGTGACCGGTGCGTACGTATCTTGCCATCAGTTGTTGCATGGCCCTGTAGTGTAGTGGGCCTGGGAATATCGCTTGTATGGAGGAGGAGAGGAGGAGAGGAATCCCACAATCCGACGAGTATCCTGAGAGGAATCGCATCCAACCTTAGAGCGTGTCCACCCAACCCCTTAGAGGCACTCTTTGCCGTAGACCGACGCGGAACGTAGTTCTCCAAGCCGATATCGAAACCGAGGAACTGGCCCGATTCAGATGGAGAAGCGATCTTTGTCTGTGTACTACAAAAAACCCACGGAGGCCCGAAAGTGAACGACAAATTTGTCTGCAAACGTAGCCTGGATTCGTAACGTAGCCTGGACTTGGATTCGCAAGTCTTCCAGGTCACTGGTTTCAGTAGCTTCGCAAGCACCACGGAGTCGTAAATGTTTGTCCTCACCATTGTAATCGAAGGAAACTTCGACAGTCCAGGGCAACGGGTACTGACAAGCGTGCGTCTTTGAGGTCCAGATGTGTAAACCAGTCATTATCGCTTAGGTGAAGCATTTGTATACCACGTAGGAGTTCCATTGAGGTAGTCTCCTGGCTTCTTCTTGACCAGGAATAATTTTGCTGAGGAAGCCTTCCCTTCTTGAAGAGGGTGCGGTTTTCCTTGTCCATGAGGTGTTCCTGTTCCGCCAGCGTGTGTAATGGAGGTAAAGGGGCGACCTGAACGGCTGTGATAAAAAACTCTATGACATAGCCTTGTACCGTCTTGAGAATCCAGGTGACTTTGGTAGTCGTCTCCCAATTCTGTAAAACAGAGACAGGTTGCCGGTCATAAACTTGGAAACAGTTAGTTATGTAGGTTGACTCACTAGTAGATTAAGCGGATGGGGTCCTTTGCGTAGTAGATGGGAGAAATATGAGGGCTGTGTATACGATCTGGAACCTGTCGCCCAGAAGCGGCTGGTGGCTCGGTTCCGCTACCGACCAGTTCTCCCAAAAACACCTTTCCCCATAGGGGTGTGGAAGACTTGTTTTAGCGAGGTCTGGGTTTAATGTAGTGTGGCGAATAAATTCACGTGTTTCTTGAGTACTGCAATGAACACTACGTCGAATAGTAGTCCTTGTGCTTTTGGGCAGAATTCTTGTCGTTCCTAAGTCCAATAGTGTGTTGTCGATGCGGACCAGTACAGATTTGCGTCTGTCGGCGCATAGTGCGTCATTTGCGTTGCCCAGGAGGCATATCGAGCATTGAGCCCATTCTCTGGAGGTGGTAGGGTGAGTTGTGTACCCTGGTTGAGTGCCAGATCCGCGAAATAGAGCATCTTGCAATCAGGCCTGGTAAATCAAGTACTTTATCGCGTGTCGACCTCAGGCCTTACTCCCCACCATTGCGGGGTTTCGTCCCGAGCGCGCAATGAAGACTACCACAGTGTTGTTGAGCTCGGGCGCAACTGCCACTTTGTCTGGTAGCAGTGGTCTGGGGTATTCGGTCTTGAGGCGTGCACATACTTCCATCCCCAGAGGGTCGCGCAGCCAATAGTGTTCGTCCAGGAACGTTCCGTCTTCGGCTACTCCGGTTTAGTGCCACTACTGCTATCTCTGTTTCAGCCGCCGTCACAGAGTAAGGTTTCCCTAACGTACTTCGAGGAAGTGTGGGGTAGGTCCTGGCGTTCCACTTCCTCAGACGGTGAGCTGTCTTCGTGTCGCTCATCTACCATGTCCAAAGTACGTGGTGGGCAATAGTCTTCTTTGTCGGAAGATTGTGGCGGACGGGGTTTGGATTCCCGGTGCTCCACCTATTTGGTCTGTTCGATGGGCGTCTTGCCCTTGACCTTAGTGGCAGGGGGGCTGGAGCCCTTCCCTTGCCGTATTGACTTAAAGGCTTGTGGTCCTGAGGTCTCCATCAAGCCGTGTGGGGCAGAATTCATAACAGAACCTTCTCCACTGAGGCCGCTACTGCTGCGTTTATCATTGCCTAGAAATCTTGGGAAGGTTGAGAGTGTCCACCATGACCCGTTCCCGTCCTGTTGGGAGATAGTGGTAGTCAGTGGGAGTAGTGTGTGAGGGTCAGCACGTAGGGGTGCTAGACTCCTGGTAGAACTGGGGATCACCCAGGTAAAACGGTTTGAATTGCCTGCTTTAGTTTGTCTGAGAGTATGAATACTCGTGCCAAGTGTAGAGGGGTCACCTCTATTAGTTTAACCTGGCTACTGAGAGCCGCGGTGCCGGCACGACTGACTGGTAGTGGTGTTGGTCTGGCTAGCCGGGTTCACCACAAATGTACGCCAGAGCCATATGCACGGTTTTTAACTATACAGGCTTATTATATAGGCGCGTGGGGCCTGTCTCCATAAAGTCTGCAGCTGCAGGACCCATGTCTATTTGGCTGGGTTCATCCCAGGTGGTGTGCCATGGTAACCCAGAGGGGCACCCATATTATAATTATTGGCACCTTACAAGCATTGCATGCATATCTGGGGGTCACCCCAGGTGGTGTGCCATGAAAAATTACCCAGAGGACACCCACGTTCAATATGTACACTAGGCACAGTAAATATACATATATATATCCCTGTGAAGGGTACACCGCAGTACACTCAGTTTCCTTAGTGATCCTGCCGTCAAATCGTATCCGGCATGGTACTGTCGCTTTAATGTTAAACTGACAGGCAGTGTTTAAACATCCATATATGTCTGTAGTAATCAGTGGTAAAGTTGAGGCGTAGGCCTCCGTGCATATGATCGGGGTTCACCCTGGGTGGCGTGCCGTGGTAACCCAGAGGACACCCACATCAAACGTAATGGTCTGTCAGTGACCTTGCATGCATATCTGGGGGGTCACCCCAGGTGGTGTGCCATGAAAAAATACCCAGAGGACACCCACATAAATTTGCACCATCAGGTACAGTAATATAATATGACCCTCTGTAGGGTACAATAATATAATAGAATATGCCCTTTGTAGGGTACAGTAACACAATATGCCCTTTGTAGGGTACAGTGATATAGTTGATCTTGTTATAGGTACAGTATATGTTTTGTATAACAACTGTGATATTGTATGGCTTCACAATAATACATAGATTGAGAGATATATCCATGTGAATAAAAAATAATAATTGTATCAATAAATGAATGTGCCCAGAGAGGGGGACCCCTGAAGGGGTTAATCCAGATGCAGGGCGCGGTGATCGGGTGATTCCCGATCCGCCGTGCGAGCAGGGAAGGCGGCCGTCGTGGGCCGCGTGTGGCAGAGATCACTCGCTTGCGACGCGAGTGAGAAAAAACGTGGCGAAAAGAGACGTAATAACCGCCCCGGCCACCCTCCACCCGTCCCCACACAGTCCCCTGAGTGTCAGCAGGGCAGGTCCGCGCGGCGAGCGCGGCATGGACAGCCGTGATGCCCGCGGACCGCCAGACCAGAAACATATATTAAGAGACACAGATAACATATAGTGATTGTAGGAGATACACTGAATGTGGGGAGATAGGGAGACACGTATAGATAGCCAGGTGCAGCAGAGGGATAAATTAGTTAGTAGAAAGTGAGAATAGAGTAAAATTATATGAATTTACTAGCGAGGTAAAAAATACTCTGACCTGTTGTAGGCTGGAGCAGCAAAGAAAGAGGAAGTGATGTCATAGACAGGGCCTTTTATGGGCATCATAACTTTTTTTCTGTTTGGTTGTTATGTTTCTATGCTGCTGGAGTTTTCAGTAAAGAAAGATATGCAAATATGAAGCCTCCTGTCATGTGGTAAAATTAAAATTTTGTTGTCAAACGCTACTACCCAGGCCTTCAAAGTTACTGGTATTTGCCAAAACAAGCCAGAAGGGAATTTTTACTCTCAATGCCAAATCTTCACTCTCCAATGGCTAGAGGCAAGTGGAAACGTCGAGCCCTTCATAAATGATTATAGAAGTTTTTAAAATTAGTGATGTACCGAACTGTTCGCTGGCGAATAGTTCCCGGCAAACTTAGCGTGTTTGCGTTCGCCACGGCGGGCGAACATATGCGATGTTCGGTCCGCCCCCTATTAATTTACTAATACTAAGTAAAAATTACTTAGTATTAGTAAATTGTGCCCCTATTCGCAATACCGCGAGTAGGGGCATGTCTATTAAACAGTGAGCAGCCTGTGGCTGCTCACTGTTAAAAAAAAAAAACGGGGTGGGGGACCTAAAAATCACAATAAGAGGGGGACCTATTGTCCCCCCCGGCCCCCACCCCTGAGCGGCGTGTGGGGGCCCTACAAATAACAATTAGGGGGGGACCTATTGTCCCCCCCTGGCCCCCACCCCTGAGCGGCGGGTGGGGGACCTAAAAATAACAATTAGGGGGGACCTATTGTCCCCCCCCCCGGCCCCCACCCCTGAGCGGCGAGTGGGGGCCCTAAAATTAACAATAAGGGGGGGACCTATTGTCCCCCCCCAGCCCCCACACCTGAGCGGTGGGTGGGGGCCCTAAAATTAACAATCAGGGGGGGACCTATTGTCCCCCCGGCCCCCACCCCTGAGCGGTGGGTGGGGGCCCTAAATGTAACAATAAGGGGGGGACCTATTGTCCCCCCCGGCCCCCACCCCTGAGCGGTGGGTGGGGGCCCTAAAATTAACAATAAGGGGGGGACCTATTGTCCCCCCCGGCCCCCACCCCTGAGCGGTGGGTGGGGCCCCTAAACTTAACAATAAGGGGGGGACCTATTGTCCCCCCCAGCCCCCACCCCTGAGCGGTGGGTGGGGGCCCTAAATACAAAGGGGGGGTGCCCTTGTTAACCCTTCCCCCCCCCCCAAAAAAAGATCTACCTACCTACCCCCCTCACCCTAAAAATAATGAGGGGGGGGGGCCTTTAACTAAAACCCTGTAAAAAAAATAGATAAAAACAACTTACCATTTGATGTTTTCTTTCTTCTACAATCTTCTTTTTTCAGCCCCAAAAAAGGCCCAAAAAAAACCATAATAACAAACGCAATTAAAAAAACCGACCGCACAAAAAAAAATCCATCTTCACCCATGGAGGGCTCCGCGCAGACTGAGCTCTGCAGGGCGGGGGAAGGCTTATAAAGCCTTGCCACGCCCTGCAATTAGGCTAAGAACACTCTGATTGGCTGGTTTAAGCCAATCAGAGTGCTCTTTGTCATTTTACACAGCGTGGGAAAATTCCAAAGAACTTTCCCACGCGTGTAAAATGACACAGAGCACTGTTATTGGATGGCTTGAAATCCATCCAATCACAGTGCTCTGTGTCATTTTACACAGCGTGGGAAAATTGATCTTTCCCACGCTGTGTAAAATGACACAGAGCACTGTGATTGGATGGATTTCAAGCCATCCAATAACAGTGCTCTGTGTCATTTTACACGTGTGGGAAAGTTCTTTGGAATTTTCCCACGCTGTGTAAAATGACAAAGAGCACTCTGATTGGCTTAAACCAGCCAATCAGAGTGTTCTTAGCCTAATTGCAGGGCGTGGCAAGGCTTTATAAGCCTTCCCCGCCCTGCAGAGCTCAGTCTGCGCGGAGCCCTCCATGGGTGAAGATGGATTATTTTTTTGTGCGGTCGTTTTTTTTTTAATTGCGTCGTTATTATGGTTGTTTTTTTGGCCTTTTTTGGGGCTGAGAAAAGAAGATTGTAGAAGAAATAAAACATCAAATGGTAAGTTGTTTTTATCTATTTTTTTTTACAGGGTTTTAGTTAAAGGTCCCCCCCCTCATTATTTTTAGGGTGAGGGGGGGTAGGTAGGTAGATCTTTTTTTTTGGGGGGGGGGGGGAAGGGTTAACAGGGGCACCCCCCCTCCCTTTGTATTTAGGGCCCCCACCCACCGCTCAGGGGTGGGGGCCGGGGGGGACAATAGGTCCCCCCCTTATTGTTAATTTTAGGGCCCCCACCCACCGCTCAGGGGTGGGGGCCGGGGGGGACAATAGGTCCCCCCCTTATTGTTAATTTTAGGGCCCCCACCCACCGCTCAGGGGTGGGGGCCGGGGGGGACAATAGGTCCCCCCCCTTATTGTTAATTTTAGGGCCCCCACCCACCGCTCAGGGGTGGGGGCCGGGGGGAACAATAGGTCCCCCCCTTATTGTTAATTTTAGGGCCCCCACCCACCGCTCAGGGGTGGGGGCCGGGGGGGAAAATAGGTCCCCCCCTTATTGTTAATTTTAGGGCCCCCACCCACCGCTCAGGGGTGGGGGCCAGGGGGAACAATAGGTCCCCCCGTTATTGTTAATTTTAGGGCCCCCACCCACCGCCCAGGGGTGGGGGCCGGGGGGGGACAATAGGTCCCCCCTTATTGTTAATTTTAGGGCCCCCACCCACCGCCCAGGGGTGGGGGCTGGGGGGGGACAATAGGTCCCCCCCTTATTGTTATTTGTAGGGCCCCCACCCGCCGCACAGGGGTGGGGGCCGGAGAGGGGGAGGACAGTAGGTCCCCCCTCATTATCTTTATGGCCCCCACCCACCGCCCAGGGGTGGGGGCCGGGGGGGACAGTAGCCCCCCCCTCATTATCATTATGGCCCCCACCCGCCGCACAGGGGTGGGGGCCGGGGGCGGAGGACAGTATGTTCCCCCCCTCATTATCATTATGGCCCCCACCCTAACCCAGGGGTGGGGGCCGGGGGGGGAGGAGAGTAGGTCTCCTCCCCCCCCCTTCAACCACTATTGTGGGTTTTAAAATTCGCCTGCCTATTGAAGGCTATGGCGGTTCGCACGGTTCGCCGGTTTGCGAACATTTGCGGACGTTCGCGAACCGAAAATTCTATGTTCGCGACATCACTATTTAAAATAAGAAGTATCAAATTCTAGATTAAATACATAGAAACATAGAATGTGCCAGCAGATAAGAACCGCTTGGCCCATCTAGTCTGCCCAATTTTCTAAATACTTTCATTTGTCCCTGGCCTTACCTTATAGCTAGGATAGCCTTATGCCTATCCCACGCATGCTTAAACTCCTTCACTGTGTTAACCTCTACCACTTCAGCTGGAAGGCTATTCCATGCATCCACTACCCTCTCAGTAAAGTAATACTTCCTGATATTATTTTTAAACCTTTGCCCCTCTAATTTAAGACTATGTCCTCTTGTTGTGGTAGTTTTTCTTCTTATAAATATAGTCTCCTCCTTTACTGTGTTGATTCCCTTTATGTATTTAAATGTTTCTATCATATCTCCCCTATCTCGTCTTTCCTCCAAGCTATACACGTTAATATCCTTTAACCTTTCCTTGTAATACATGTGGATTGTTCTGCCAATCTATATTTTATTATACTGTTCCACTGCTCATTACGGGAAATAGGTTTTGGTTTTATTTTAAGGTCAATCACAGTATGTAGTATTAGATCATGCAATATTCCTAATTCCCCATTGAGGTTCTAAGACGCACATACATTTTCTCTTTGGAAAGGCTGAGACACCTAGATACAAGTGTTAGCTTTTGGTGAAGGCAGCTTTGCGATCTTGGTGGAGAGATGTGTTTCCAAAAACCAGGCTCACCTTTAGTTTTACTGTATATACATATCCTTTTTTTTTCCCATTATATTTTCAAATGTCTGACTTTGTAAGAACAGTGGAGGTGTTATATTATAAAGTGAGTTTAACGTGAATGAAAGTTTCCATCTGACATAAATCTTGCCATTCCATGCTCCAGCCAACATTATTTTACTATGGACACTCTTTTCCCCAATCTATTTTACAGTGAGCAGCACAGCAGCTAATCTTGGCCCAGAGTTTGTGATTCACTTGCTAGGGAATTTTCCTGGAAATATTCCAATGATCCTGTGTTAAAGCTTTCATGAAATTTTACATTGCCAAATTTGGCTGTAACATTTATGACAGCCTTTAAAATGTTAAAGAAGCAGGAGTGATAATTTATTATATCCAGCATGTTGGTGACTTTTTGAAACTATTTACAATGATCTATAAAAAATTAAAATAATGTTTTTGTAGTGACAACAAATATTTTTATATGCTGTCATGCTAACAGAAGACTTATAACAGAATACTCACGCAGTATAACTATGTAAGATCAGTTGTACATAATGAAACATTGTACATCATGCGTCATCAGCATTTTCATTTTTGAATTATAACTTTCTCTATTTTAAAAAATATATATTTATTGAAGGAGATACCTTATTAACCATTGGGCCACCCTTTATCCTTTATATAACCACTTTATTTTGTATCTAACATGTTTTCCTCTGTGAGGAAATTGTAGCCTAAGTGCAAGGTTTATGTAATTGTAGTTGATAATAAATTGACGATGAGAACTGTTTGCAAACTAAAGGATGATCATATATAAATATTAATCTTTATGTATACAAAACACCAAACTAATGTAAATAATGTACATGTAGATGTCATATTTGTTTAACAGCCATATATTTCAAGCTAGCTTACATATGTTTTATGCAAGTAATGTATACTTGTGCAAGACTGTGAATCCAATGGTTCTGCTTTGTTTTTCTTTCTTAGAGACTTGGTGCATGAAAGCCTCTTGTTTTCTTAGTACTTCATTAAATTCTGAATAAATACATTGGAAGAGGTAAGAAATATGAATGGCTGATAATATTATGACTGTACTTTCCTAGATGCATTGCACATTAGGTGTTAATGAAGCATTTCTTTTAAATAATTATTTGCTAAATTTGAGCTGAGCTACTTTAATGGGATGTCTTCCAAGTCCAAAGTTGTACCTTTATAGTTTGCAAAGGTGCAGCTACTAGAAAATATATCACAAATATATCACAGTCCATTGCAGAGACCACTAGTAGACATATATTTTTAACTAGATAACCAAGGATTCATTTTCAAAAAGTCTCTGATAAATAGAATGACTAAATACTCATGTTAAATCACCAAAATATAAAAAAAAAACGTATAATCTGATTGGTGTTTCCACCTCTCAGACCATCAGTTTTTAGAGTGCAGCGCTGTATCTGAATGTGAGGTGGGTAAATTCCTCTACTTGATATAGGTTGTACAAAAAAGGAAAAAATACAAATAATTGTGCAGTATATTATGACAGTGTCCAATTAGTTTTGTGAGTTATAGCTGTAAATAAACTCACATTTATTAGAGCCTTTTCCAGTTATAAGGCTCTAAACTTCCAGGTGTCTGTGTCTTTTAACCCCTTAAGGACACATGACATGTGTGACATGTCATGATTCCCTTTTATTCCAGAAGTTTGGTCCTTAAGGGGTTAAGGTAGATCACATGACCCTCTCTCTTAATGGAATAGTGCGTATGTTCCTCTCCACATCATTTGTAATAGACACAGGTATAATGTAATCTAAGTGCAGTATCTTAGATAGTTGTTTAAAATGTAGGTAAAATAGTGCTCACCTTATTTAGAGCCTTTTGGTAACTGGCTCTACATATACAGGCCTTGTGTCAAGTTTTGGAGTGACACTACTCTCTTCCTGGAATCACTGTGCTGGATGCAGTTGGAAGAGTAAAAAATGAATTTATTACAGAAAAAAGGGTTTAATAAAAAAAATAGCTATATAACTATAAAATAAAAATGCAATAAACATATAAGAACAATACAAATGTTATAGGTGGTCTAAATATAGGTCCACTAGTAGCTAAAACGCACTTTGTAGAGGAATTTACCCACCTCACGTTCAGATACAGCTCTACACTCTAAAAATTGATGGTCTGAGATGTGGAAACACCAATCAGATTATACGTTTTTTTGTCTTTTGGTGATTACTATTGTGTGGTGGGGTGTAAGGAGTACCCACGGAGTGTATACAGCAGCTAAAATGAATATTTCATTTACACGTTTAAATCATATACAGCGCCACCAATTCCACACCCCTTCTGTGTATATATATATATTCATGTGTTAAATTGTTGTGAAAAAGAACACCCAGTTAAAGTGGATGAACAGAGTAAATCGGTGTGTTCCATACTGCTGGTTTAAGGGGATTTAAGATTAAGGTGATTTAAGATTAATAGTGTTGAGATAATTAGTATTTTGGGGGGCTAAGGCTTAGAGAGGATTTAAAGTTAGAAGGTACCAAGAACACAACCACTCCCAGTCAAATATGTGACTTGCCTCAGTGGGGTCACTATTTGTCTGCACTAGAATAAAAATAATGATATAAAACCTCCCTTAACACCACACACACTCGTAAAACCTGCCACCGGGGAAATTTGTAAGTGGAACACAGAAGGTTACGCAACCAAGACCTCTATTTAATATTGTTGGATAAGCTTTCTAAATGATTAACGTTTTTGATCTCAATCTAACAAGGTCAGATCATCTTGGTGAAGTCAGAGAACTAATTTGCAACCAAACATGATATACTTTTAATACATAATAGGTAATAGACTAGATGGGCCGAATGGTTCTTATCTGCCGTCACATTCTATGTTTCTATGTTTCTATAATGCCCCCCAAAAAACAAAATACAATCTTAAATAAATTCCAAAGCTTCAAGGGAATGAAGTTAATTGCACTCACAATATACAGTGCAAGTGTGTGTTGTTTTCTATAAAGCCCATTAATAAAGGGTGCATATGCTTTGACCATTCATACATTTCTCTACACTATTTGTTTACAAACAGGAAAATAAAACATAAGAAAAGGAGGGGAGACCCAGAGAAGAATCTGATAGGCTCCCTCTACTAGTGTAAATATCTATTCTTTATAAATGTAATAATGACCAAAAAGTATATGCACAATGTGCTGAAGAATCTACAGATTCTATTAAAAACAGAATATAATTAATTAAAACAGGCTATCACATAAAGGCAGATCTTACGATCTCAGTAGATGTTATCACTTTGGCTTTATTTGTATGGGTTGCTACCACATTATTAAACAATATGGATTGAAGTTCTTAGTGTATTTTTGTCTGGATGCTTAGAGTATTATGGTTAGCATCTGTATATAACACAATCTCCCTGTGAAGTGGTGGGCTTGCTAACGTACCATTCAGGTGAGTTGCAGGAGGAAGCGGCTTTCTTGCTGTGACGGATGGACCTGGCTCCCAGCATGAGGCTCTTCACATGTGCTGAATGGAAGCTGTGCACACTCTGGAGCCAAACACTGGCGGGTCGTGGCCTACATTTGTTAGGGGGAAGTAGTGATTCTTAAGGGTGAGTGGAACCTAGGAAGGTTGCTTTCTAAATAAGCTGGTCACTGTGCCCAATCCCCTGCCTACCTATCTGGAAACAGCTGCATTGAAAAACACGGTGGAGCCATTTGAATATTTGAATACAGACTATTGCTCCATTTATGTTGTGAGCTGTGCAATCTCCCAGTGCCCCTGTTGCCATGGCACACTCAGCAACCGCACAGCTCACACACCCTAAAGGCCGGCCCTGTTACTATTTGTTGTTTTCCAAAAATCAGATGATCCATAATTCATGACATTAATGTAAAACATCTAAATAAGCAGTAATTCTTAAGTTTTTTTTTATATATATATATATATATATATATATATATATTTATATTTATATATATTATTATTGCCATTTATATAGCGCCAACAGATTCCGTAGCGCTTTACAATTTATATATATATATAAGAATAACACATATGAACATATGTTTAATGTAAACATTGTTAACGTGTTCCTAAATGTATCCACAGAACCTAGTATAAAAATCACTTCTTTAAAAAACAAAAGCAAACAAACAAACAAAAATTAGTTCACTTACATTTTTAGGTTATATGTAAAAAAAATCTTCCAATCCAGAGCGAGGGGATGCATAGCATCTGTGTTATATGCACAGAGTGGCCTCTGGGAAATTAGACTAATATTAACAGCTGGCCTTTTAGTGGGGGGCCAAATGCTCTACTATTGCAATATTCAAGTATTTTTGGCTTGGTTTGATTGAAAGAATAATAGAAAGACACGCTAGGGGAGAGAGACAGAGATTCATTATAATAATTACAGAGCAAAATAGCAAATAATTTGTAACTGTTAATTTATGCACTTAGGCTAGTTAAATAACACAGCTTTATTATATTGTTAACCTTAGCATAAGTAATACTTTTAATGTTAAACTCTTACATCACTATGAAGCATTAAATATCGGGCCAGTTACACAAATTATATATATATAAATCTATCTAATCTATCAGTCTGTCTCTCTGTCAACTTCCTTTGTCCTCATTTCAGCTTGTTGAGGTGCACACTAGATTTGTACATGGTGAAAAAAATGGTTATACCAAATTTATTCATCAGAAAAAAAAATTGTGTTAGTCGATTCAAGATTTATCTATGTGGAGTTTTCGTTCGGACGAATTTCGCCATTGCAATTGTTTTGGGAAAAATTATTAAGATGAACCAAAAGGGTGCGAAAATCATCCATCAGCATTCTGCAAAATATATACATACATAAATATTAGGTATATGTTTTGCAGTACATTTATAAGCACATTTTCCTGACATTTGTTTACAGATCAATTGAGAAGAAGTAACCATTAGAGGGAACAAGAAGGAGCCAAATAAATCTATATTTATAAATGTATGTATTATATATTTATTACATCTATAAAATATAAATATCGATTTTTTTTTTTTAAAGGACACTCCAGGCACCCAGACCACTTCTGCCCAGAATAGTGGTCTGAGTGCCAACTCCCACCACCCTTAACCCTGCAAGTGTAATTATTGCAGTTTTCATAAACTGGAATAATTACCTTGCAGGGTTAAGTCCTCCTCTAGTGGCTGTCTATCAGACAGCCACTAGAGGAACTTCTGTGTTCTTAGAACACGAAAAGTGTTTTAAACGACGCTGGACGTCCGTTGTGCATGAGGACCTCCAATGTCGACGAATCCCCATAGGAAAGCATTGAATAATACTTTCCTATGGGGAGATCTAATGTGCGCGCGTGGCCATTGCCGTGCATGTGCATTAGGTCTCCCCCGCTGAATCGTGGGTGGTGCCTGACCCAGCGTCGAGGGTCATCGGCGCTGGATACAGGTAAGTCACTGAAGGGGTTTTAAACCCCTACAGCAACATGGGATGGAGGGTGGGAGGGAGAGAGGCACTGCAATGTCCTGCAGTGCCAGGAAAACATGTCTGGAGAGTCCCTTTAACTGCTCCTCCTTTTATCCTCAATTAGCTATTTTCCATCAATCATCTCTTTATGGGTGCCACAGATTTAACTCCAAATCATGAATTAAACAAAATGGTTTCATGCATTGTCCATTCGTGATACGTACATATAGCAATTCGGAGTGAAAGAATTCAGAAGAACTGTCGATCACCCAAAACCCCGCCCCCAAAAATGCCCCTCCAAGTGTACAAGTGTAGTGCACTCTTCTTGAAGTGTTAAAGCCATTCCAGAGGGATGATATCCCATGTTTATTTTAATGATTCACACAGCTGTGTTAAGTTGGCTTGTCTTGTCTGAATAGCTTTTCCCTTCTGACAGCACAGATGCTCATTTGGATTGAGATTTACCGACTGGACAGGCCACTGTTATGAGTTAAATTAACTGTCATGCCTGTGTAACCATTCATGGGCAATCTTCGGCTTCTGAAATTATTCTGTAGAAAACATCCATCAGCAGGTGTATACAATGGGTCACAGAGGATGTAAGCCCGATTTCAATGATGTTCAGGTACCCTGTGGCATTTAAGCATTGCTCCATTTAATATTAAGGGGTTTAATATATTCCATGAAAAACCCACAACATTTAACCACCAGCCTACAATGGTGATATATGTGTTTGGTGTTGGAGACAAGTCTGTTACTAGAAGATAGGAATGCAATATCATTGACCTATGTCCCCCAGAGAATGATGTGCACAGAAGGGAGGAGCAATGACAGGCAACATTTCTAGAATGGAGAAACATTTTAATCTTAGTATGGTCATAGTAGGTCCATTAACAACAATTCAGTAAAACGTCTATGATTCACCAAGTGAACAAACCACATACCTGGTTCTAAAAACAAATTTTAAAAATCTATGTCCTTTCCACTTGCTTAAATATGATTTTTTTTTTACAAATAAAAAGACCTGGAGATCAATAAGTCAAAAACCAGGAAAGCTTTTTTTCATTAAAATGATTTAGAAAAACAACACTGATTGATGAACCGGACATTTTGAGAGTTTTGGCTGCACAAACCGTTGATCTTTATAAACATCAAGGAACATTTTTTTTCTGACGGATTGATTTATCATCACTAGGATGAGAATCAACATTCTAAATGTATTAAGTACACATGAGAATATGCATGTACTGGACAACAAATTGCTAAATGTGGTATTTCTGTGGAAAACACAAGCATCAACAGTAGATATCCTTTATCCATTAAGTAACTAATGCAAAGCTTAATATAGACATTGTAAGATACCCATTCTACGTATGTTTATACTTTTTCCCAGGCATAAATATCCATAACTTTCTCCTGTATTTGTTGTTTCCAGTAGTTTTAAAATATTTTAATGGCATTTTTTGTTGTATTATTTACTTTGTAAAAAAATAGACACACTAGAATATAACTGAGTTAAGAACTTACTTTTTTTTAAACTATTTTTGTTTCCAGCATAATGGGGGAAAAGAATAGGAGAGAGAGGATGCAGAAGTGTGGTGGTAGGATGGAAAGAGGAAGGGGAGGTGGTGGCATGTGACTAATCAGAGTGAGTTAGTAGGATGGCTTTCAGAGGCTGTTGGGTAAGACCAAAGAAATAGGCCTGGTTGCAGATTACAGGAGCGAGACATTGTTAGGTCTTCTGACATGAGGGACAGGCTAAAAGAAGACACTGGTCCTTCGCTGGTAAGGACAAGGAAGCCCTGGTTGAGGCATATTTGGACTGGGCAATTTATATGGAGAACTCAACTCTGAGAGCCAGTGAGCGCACCTGTCTGTGCGTTAGGGTTACAGTAGGTGCCCATGGTAAGCCCCACAAAATCATAAATGTCAAACAAGATACATTATGCAAGAGGAACAGGTGGGCCAAGTAGGCCTGTTTAATATCCCTGTTATGGTTATGTACTGGAACCCAGGGTGTGACAGGGCAGAGGTTGGAAATGAGAGAAACAACACAGGGAAAATCCAATAAATCAAAATCAGTCAATCCGAAGGTCAATATTCTAGGCACCAAACAGTCTTACACATTTTAGACCATCCTGGTTAATATCAATAGAGAAACATACATACATAGGGAATAAACACCAAGTGTCTGGAGATTATAGAACAAATGAACAAAGTGATTTAAACAGGGCACCCTTTAGGTCTCCCCTGCTTATGATCTTTATTTTGTGTCTTTAATACTATTGTGTGGTGGAAGTAGTAGCATAACAACAAATAGATAGGCAGAAAGCACTATGGTCTGAGTCCAGGGGCTCCCATAAAATCAGTGCCCCCCCTTTGCAATGTGTCACACATGAGGGGCTGACAACATTAGTGGGATATGCCTCCGACATTCTGAGATGCAGCTGAATGGAAGAAGTAAAAGATCTGAAGCTTGTTCATGTGGAAAATGTCGAAACAGTCAAGGAGGAGGACGAAATGTACATGAGTGAGCAGGATGAACTAAACTGCCCACTCAACTGTACCTTGAGCATCTAGATGTAGAACCTTTTATGCATATGTCAAATCAACTAACAGATGTTGTTGCTCCAACATCCTTCTCCATGAAGCACCATGTTCTGGCCTTCAGTACATGGCTGGCCTGCCATTAATGCAGCCATCGATAATGCCACCATGAATACCACCCACAATCCTGCATCAGAATCACCGTCATTGGTTTACTCACCCCTATGATCCACTATCAGACCTAAGTCAACATCAATATCCTGTCACGTATGTGCCAGCATCTTATCATCACCATCCTCATGCAGTCCTACAAGCTAAGACTGAGGCTTCACATGCCTAGAGGCTTGTGGTCTACACTATCAACAGGTAGATGAACTAAAGGAAATGCTCCAGAACTATGTGACAGCTAGGGGGGAGGAATTGACTTATTCTTGGGTAATGATGGTTTGGCCAATTGTACTAAAAAAGTTCTTATTGATGAAGTTTCATGGTCCGACCATAATGCTATAATTTTGGAGTTGGACATAGAGAACAATAGTGCCAGAAGAACAAACTGGAGATTAAATGATAACATGCTTTCTAGAAAAGAAAATAGAGAATATATTGAGGAGATGACAGAAAGTTTTTTTCAGGAAAATGAGGGTGGAGAAGTCTCACTTCCAGTAGTATGGAACGCATACAAATGTGTTATGAGAGGCTATCTAATTAAATTGGGTACAATTGAAAAAAAAGAAGGGGAAATCCCTGATGGATCTCTATGTTGATTATTATAAATTATCTAATGAAAATAAAGCCTCACCAACCCAGGAGATAAGTATAACATTGTTATTAACGCAAAATAGAATAAATGAATTATTATTTGAGGAGAAAAATAGAAAGTTACAATCCTTAAAGATAAATTGGTACTATAAGAGTAACAGGGCAGATAGGCTGCTCACAAATAAATTGAAAAATAAAAAACAACTGAGGAGAATTCATAAAATTGAGACCGAAAAGGAAACGCTTTTGTGCCCAAAGAAAATTGGGTCAGCCTTTAATGACTATTATAGCCGATTATATAACTTAGAATCTGTAGGTCAACAATTTCCCTCATCAGAATATTTTAAAAATAAAAAAATGCCAAAAATAACTAGAGAACAACTTATGGAAATAAATAAACCAATAAATTCCGATGATATTAAAGCAGCAATAAATAAGTTACAGATCAACAAAGCCCCGGGCCCAGACGGATATTCAAATAAATTCTATAGATTATTCAGAGATACTCTTACTGGGCGTCTTGCTAGGATATTTAATGAGATAGTGGTAAATCGTACATTTCCTAAAGAGATGCTTCAAGCAAATATTGTCCCAATTTTGAAGCCGGACAAAGATCCAGCTGAATTGGCGAATTACCGCCCTATATCTCTTCTCAATGGAGATGTAAAGATCTATGCTTCGATTATAGCAGACCGCTTAAAAATCTGCATTTCTGCCCTGATACATCAGGACCAGGCAGGATTTATTCCCGGCAGAGCAGCTTCAGGTGGCCTCAGAAGGATATTGGATGTTCATGATGCGGCAATGAGGAAGAATGTTTCCCTTCTGATCCTGTCATTGGATGCTGAGAAAGCATTTGACAGGGTCAGATGGGATTTTCTGGGGAATGCATTGAAGTCGTACGGCATAGTGGGGGCAGTCTATGACGCCATTATGGCGTTATACACTATGCCTTCAGCAAGGACAGTAGGTCCAGGAATAGATGCAGACTGGTTTAATATCATGAATGGTACTTGGCAGGGTTGCCCCCTGTCCCCGTTGCTTTATGTTTTAACCATCGAGCCTTTGGCAGAAGATATAAGGCAAAATGGGAAGATTAAGGGACTCAGGTTAAATAATGTAGAACACAAGATCAATTTATATGCTGATGACATCATGCTTATGTTGCAGAATCCTAGATCCTCGCTGCCGGAATTGATAAAAGTATTAGGCCAGTACAGTGAATACTCAAACTATAAATTAAATACTAATAAGACTACAATAATGATAACTAATATATCTAGTGAAGATAAGCATTTTATTAAAATATTTTATGATTTTGCCTGGGCAAAGGACAATATTATGTTCCTTGGTATTAAAATACCAATAAACATAAAAAAAGTTATAGAGGTCAATTTTCTCCCCCTCATAAAATATACAAATAAGACCTTAAAAGAATGGGTCAGTAGAGAGATTTCCTGGATAGGGCGTATAAACACTATTCGCTCATATATTCTACCCAAATGGAATTATCTTTTTAGAATGTTACCAATACAAGTCCCAACTCCCTGGTTAAAAATTATACAGTCAGCTTTCTCTAAATTTATTTGGAAGGGGAAAAAAAACAGAATAAGTTTACAGTTGTTATCTAAGAAAAAAAAAGAGAAAAATAAGAGCAAACCAGAATGTCCAGGAAATTCGATTATTATTGACAGTATTTTGAGATACTGGAATAAAATCAAGAAAATTTTTAAAATAGAATATAGACTGTTTCCATTCTTACCCATAGAGGTGATTAAGGGGAATATTGAGGATATTAATATCAGTGGATGGTCACAGAAGGGAATTAAGAATATTCAAGAGATTATAGATAGAAAGGAAATCAAGCCATTCAACCAGTTACAAACAGAGTTCGGGATTGATGATAAGGAGATATTTACAAATTTAAGAATTGAGTTTTATTTGGCAAAATTCTTGGATTTCCAGGTTAATAAAAACATAAGTAATCTTAAAAAGATTCTGGAAACTCATAGAATTAAAGGCCATATTACTAGATGTTACGAGTTCTTAAAGGACTCTCAGAAGCCCTATGTCTGGAAATCTAAGACCAAGTGGGAAGAAGATCTACATATTGTAATCCCTGAGCAAGATATGATAAGTGGAATAGTTAAGGTTAATAAATCGGTACATTGTCTGAATATAGTAGAGAATTTGTATAAACTCATAAATAGATGGTATATGGTCCCAGAAAAATTGGCTAAAATGTATAAAGATCAGAATCATGCTTGATGGAGATGTGATGATGGGAAAGGAGATTATCTCCATGTATGGTGGCAATGTAAATCTTTAAGTAATACATGGAAGAATATCTACTAGCAGATTTATAACACCTGCCAGATTTATATACCTTTCACACCACAGAGTTTTTTGTTACATCAGGGATGGCCTTCTATGCCTACCGAAAAATGCATGTTAATAATACATATTTTAATGGCAGCCAAGATAGTTCTAGCTAGGTACTGGAAAAGCAACAAAGGGTTAGAGTGGACTGAAATAAAAAACAAGCAATATATCAATGTAAAATGGAAATTGGAATAATTCAAGGAAACTCTGTTGGTAGGTGGGAAAATATAGTTGATCGCTAGTAATGAAAGTTTATAATATAGAAGGTCTGTGATGCCCCCGATGTGTGTTTGATTCCATTGAGATACTAGCGAAAGATGTACCCCTTGGGAAGTAAAGGAATAAATGGCTAGAATAATACTAGCTCTTCGGGACGGTATGTGTGTTTTAGTATGAATGCTGTTTACCTCAACTTTGCTACTTATGTTACTCACAGATACTGTTATCCTACTGCGGTTTATTCTAGCTATGCAATACACGTTTTTTATGTCTACGTATTTAAGGTTAAATCTGCACTGACTGTATTAATGCATTTTTAGACATTTGTTCTAATGGAAACTGTAATATCTGCCTGTGTGTTTATTTAGTTTAGTAAGTCTTTTATATATATATATATATATATAGTCTTGGGCCAAATGCTCGCCACAATAATATATGTCTATATTATTGAAAAGTATTAATACGCAATCTGACGTTCTTTATAAAAAATAAGTATTTATTCTACTTCAATAGCAAATCATAATATACTTAACTATGGTATGTCTTAATGGAGTTACAGAGTCGTCTTTGTATCAGCAATTCAGGACATCGGATCGTAGCAGGAAAGGCAAGAGAACGTGGTCCTTTGTCCTCTGCCCTTTATAGCCCAAATTACGCCATAACATGTAGTTTTGAATAGCCATATAAGGAAATTCTCCATATAAAGACCACCTCAAATCTCTTATACAGCAAATTCCAGAGACCTCATGGTACAGAATAGGAAACACCATCTGTTCTGTTTAACCCATTATACAGCCACACCTTAATATGTATTTGAATAGGAATATACAGAATATGCAATATTCTACAGAAACACATTCATTTGTATAATTGTATCGCTTATTGAGGTAATGTATGTATTTTTGATAATTGTAAAAACGGTAAAAAAAAATTGAAAAAAATATATATATAAAAAATAAATAAATTATAAAGACTTAGGTGATACATAACACAGATTTCTAAGAGGTAAACTGATAACTAAACTACAATTTTCCGAAATTTTCTGATGTGACCATAAATCAGTGCAGAGCTATATAGGATAAGCGGAACTCAGTCATGAAAATTAAAAAAAAAAAAAAAAAGAAAAAATACCCCATACCTACCTTTAGTATATAACAGGACCCTTCCGCCATATACATACACTTTGGGTCAGACTGTGATTGAAAATCGACAGTTAGTCTCTATGGTCTTCTCTGCGTCTGTGCAGGAAGTGAAGCACAGTAGACCATAGAGACTAACTGTTGATCCAAGGTATTTAGCTGTACGATCCTCTCATATAATAAAAAGCAGGGATACGTTTTTCCTCAATTATTTTTACCTATACTCCATTGAAAAAACAAAAAAATTCTTTCACAACTTGATGAAAAGACTATTATATTAAAAAAAATGTTTCAGGTGACAGTTGCCCTTTAATGTGAGGTGTTTCTTCACACGTTTTCCTTCTTTTAGAGCAAAAGGAAAATGTCAGAAGAAGAGAGAGTATGCAGTCGAAGTGTTGAATATAATCTTGTTCATCAATAGTTCAGTAACTCAACAGGCAAGCTTCATACATGAAGAGAACAGGTCAAAGTTCCAACAAAGTTTCTTAATGTTTTTAAATATTGGTATTATTGCCTTTGAATTCCTAATCAATGGAGAGCAAAATCACTGTGCAACTACAAAATGTGGTGCTTTAAAAGTGTGGTTTATTCTGTCCTTTGTCCTGACTAGGTTTTTATAAAAAAAAAAAATAGTGCACCCAAAGTAGTGCACTTAAACCCATGCATTAATAGGATTCGGAAGTTGGGTCACACTACACACAAAATCATGAACAGCAATACACTTGGAACTGCGCATGTAGGACACGCACACAGAATATGATGTAAGGATGTAGTGCCTGAAGGACTTTATGGTTATTTGTAAATTTAACAAGCTGGTTTGGTGGGAAATAGAGTGTTAAAGAAGGAAAATTTATTTTTATGTGTGCATTTGGAAGGCCCCTGGGTCGAAACGCATTTGCATTTTATTTGTATTGGATTTGACAGTGATTGTATACATTTCTATTCAATATTATATCGTTTTCTAAGTGGAAATAAAGCTTAATCTCTTGTATCCTGGATACTTTGTTTTTATAAACTTAATGTATGAGATTATCCAAGCATGTATAGGCACCGTGGATTAGTATTCAAAGCATCAGGTAAATGTCTATCCCTTTATTGTCTTGTATTTCACCTTCTGTGCATCGTATTTTTTACTTAAATAAAAATGTAAAGATTGTTGTATGCGTAAATGATACTGATCCTCAAGAGTGGTTGTATAATTACAATTAATTCACCTTTTTGGGTGAATTTTGCTAATATTATTTGATTAGAGTTTTTAAAGTTACACTAATTTATTTAATCTTATATGTAATTATAATGAGGAGAGGGTTAGACACTTTTATTGTAACCATCACTATTCTTTTTGCTACTTCCACATATGTATTTAAAGTGCTGAACACTTTTTTTTTTCTGTTTTTTTTTCTGTTCTTTACTAAGTTCACCCAGCTGCATATAATAAAGAACACATAGTGAAGAACACATAAAAAAAACAGATGATATCTAACAGTATAAACAGAAAGAAAGTATGTGGCATCTCCAAAACTCTAATATTAAAATAAAGGTAACCATAACCACAACTGCATAATAATCGGTAAAGACTGTTTAATTCTGTATTACATATAACTGATAGCATTTAAAGCAACTTACATTCTAAGGTGAAAAAAGGGGGTTAGGTTTATGCATGAAATCTGAAAGACAGACATAAATGAGATAGCTTATTCAGATTGAGGACAATTCATGTTTATGGAATAAGTGGCTCTAAAGAAGCTAAATAACTATTTCCTTTTGTACTACAGGTAAATTGTAGACATTAACATGTGAATAAATGCCATCAGTACCCTGGCTGGTATGTTAATTAATGGTTTTAGTCACGAAAGCTTTTGTAATTTCCTAAACAAAATTATGATTACGCGTAAATTACAGTTATGAAGTTGAATTCTAAAAGTGAAGCTTGTAGGAACACAACGCATTTTGGATAAACACCGATCCTAGATCATAATATAAAAATTATAATATCAAAAGACAGATAAGTACACATCACACTTTTTGTAAGAGCAAAGTCCTTTGTCTAAAATAAAATGTAAACTTAGACTAAAGGTATAATGAATGGCTGGACAATTTAAACAGGTAACAATTCCAAAAACACAACATTTCTGTATTTATACTGAAGAAACAGACAATTAAAGGAAACCTATAGTGTCAGAAATACAAACATTTATTCCTACCAATATAGTGTTAAACTAACTATTTCGCTTTTCAGCCGCTCTCAAATCGGTTGAAAAGGTTTTAAATTTACCTTTTTTTCCACCACGGCTAGCCCAGCCTGGTCACGCCTCCATTCTGGAAATCATCAATCTTGATGATCCCAACCAATCCAATGCTTTCCCAAAGGAAAACATTTGGAGGATGTTTTACATGTGCGGCAAAACGCAGTGCTGCGCCAACCAGCATCTCCTCATAGAGATGCATTGAATCAATGCATTTCTCTTTTTTAATTTCATTCTTTTTATTAAATTGTTTTCTTTATATAACATGTACAAATACCATATACCGTATTTTTCGCTCCATAAGACGCACTTTTTTTCCCCTCAAAAGTGAGGGGAAATGTCTGTGTGTCTTATGGAGCGAATATGAAGCTTTACTTACCTGTCTTGCAGCGTTGGCCGGCAGCACAGGGCGCACCGCGGTAGTGGAACTTGAATTTTATGTTCCGGTTTCCGGCGGGACTGAAAGGAAGTGCGCACAAGCTGAGTGCGCACTTCCTTTCAGTCCCGCCGGAAACCGGAACATGAAATTCAAGTTCCACTACCGCGGTGCGCCCTGTGCTGCCGGCCAACGCTGCAAGACAGGTAAGTAATTATAGGACAAGGGGAGGGGGACAGTATGGGAGGGGGATAGTATGGGAGGGGGATAAAGTCTATGGGGAGGGAGGGGGATGAAGTCTATGGGGAGGGGGAGGGGGAGGGGGAGGGGGATGAAGTCTATGGGGAGGGGGAGGGGGATGAAGTCTATGGGGAGGGGGAGGGGGATGAAGTCTATGGGGAGGGGGAGGGGAATGAAGTCTATGGGGAGGGGGGGTGGAAGTCTGTGGGGGGGGGTGGAAGTCTGTGGGGAGGGGGGGGTGGAAGTCTGTGGGGAGGGGGGGGTGGAAGTCTGTGGGGAGGGGGGGGGAGATGAAGTCTATGGGGAGGGGGAGGGGGATGAAGTCTATGGGGAGGGGGAGGGGAATGAAGTCTATGGGGAGGGGGGGTGGAAGTCTGTGGGGGGGTGGAAGTCTGTGGGGAGGGGGGGGTGGAAGTCTGTGGGGAGGGGGGGGTGGAAGTCTGTGGGGAGGGGGGGTGGAAGTCTGTGGGGAGGGGGGGGTGGAAGTCTGTGGGGAGGGGGGGGTGGAAGTCTGTGGGGAGGGGGGGGGTGGAAGTCTGTGGGGAGGGGGGGGTGGAAGTCTGTGGGGAGGGGGGGAGATGAAGTCTGTGGGGAGGGGGGGGAGATGAAGTCTGTGGGGAGGGGGGGGAGATGAAGTCTGTGGGGAGGGGGGGAGATGAAGTCTGTGGGGAGGGGGGGGAGATGAAGTCTGTGGGGAGGGGGGGAGATGAAGTCTGTGGGGAGGGGGGGAGATGAAGTCTGTGGGGAGGGGGGGAGATGAAGTCTGTGGGGAGGGGGGGGAGATGAAGTCTGTGGGGAGGGGGGGAGATGAAGTCTGTGGGGAGGGGGGGAGATGAAGTCTGTGGGGAGGGGGGGAGATGAAGTCTGTGGGGAGGGGGGGAGATGAAGTCTGTGGGGAGGGGGGGAGATGAAGTCTGTGGGGAGGGGGGGGAGATGAAGTCTGTGGGGAGGGGGGGGAGATGAAGTCTGTGGGGAGGGGGGAGATGAAGTCTGTGGGGAGGGGGGGGGAGATGAAGTCTGTGGGGAGGGGGGGAGATGAAGTCTGTGGGGAGGGGGGGAGATGAAGTCTGTGGGGAGGGGGGGGAGATGAAGTCTGTGGGGAGGGGGGGGAGATGAAGTCTGTGGGGAGGGGGGGGAGATGAAGTCTGTGGGGAGGGGGGGAGATGAAGTCTGTGGGGAGGGGGGGGAGATGAAGTCTGTGGGGAGGGGGGGGAGATGAAGTCTGTGGGGAGGGGGGGAGATGAAGTCTGTGGGGAGGGGGGGAGATGAAGTCTGTGGGGAGGGGGGGAGATGAAGTCTGTGGGGAGGGGGGGAGATGAAGTCTGTGGGGAGGGGGGGAGATGAAGTCTGTGGGGAGGGGGGGGAGATGAAGTCTGTGGGGAGGGGGGGAGATGAAGTCTGTGGGGAGGGGGGGAGATGAAGTCTATGGGAGAGAGGAGAAGACTATGGAAGGGGGGGGACACTATGGGACAGGGGAGAAAAAAATATTCTGTACAAACTGTCCCATAGTAAGAAACACTATGGGACAGTTTGTTCAGAATATTTTTTTTCTGGGTTTCTTCCTCTAAAAACTAGGTGCGTCTTATGGTGAGGTGCGTCTTATGGAGCGAAAAATACGGTAATTCAGTTAATCTGAATTTGATTATGTCTATACGTTAAACATATATCAGACATATAAGTACAAACATCTATCAAGCAACATATATCGCATTGAGTGGATCTCACAGTGGATCGGCGGGTTCTAATGGCTTTTATCCTTTACTCTATCTAAACTATATCAATTTCTGGTACAGGGGACTCCAGTGATAATAATTTCTCAATCAGATCTTTCATCTCTACATTGTCTTGTTCATTAATATTTGAATGCTAATTGCCAGCTCCATTCGTAATTGAAATAATAATTGGTTTATTATATTTTTCCATATTGGGACGTTTTTAGTTTTACAGTTTCTGGCTATTAGAATTTTAAAAGCTACAAAACAATGTATGATGAAATTTCTTTCCCTTTTTTTTTAACGCAGGACATCTCAAATGTAATAAAGCTACCTCTGGCACAATCCTAAGTCTATTTTCTATAATTTTATATATAAGAACAAAAATCTTTTTCCATTGCATCTTTATTTCAGTAAAACTCCACCAGATATGTATGTATGAACCTCTACTCTTTTCACACCTCCAACAGAAATCACTTGACAAAGTAAACATTCTAGCAATCCTTGAAGGTACCAAATACCACTTGTTAATAAGTTTAAATTGAGTCTCCTGCAAGCTTATGCAATGAATAGCTTTCCTTGTCTCTATTAATGATTTATACCATTCTATATTTGTGATTTGAATATTTAATTCATTTTCCAATGTTACTAAAGCATTTATTTGATCCTCATTTTTTATTCATTTTGTTCATACTCAAAGCTCAGATGAAGGGAAATTAAATTCTATTATTAAATCCGAAAAAAAAAAATATTTTAGTATTTTCTATTAGGTGGTCTATAGTTGTAATATAACATATTTTCCAGGTTGTTAAGGCTAAATCTTCCAAGTTGGCATCCAGTACCTCCAATGGAATTTTTTTTTGCTATTGTCACTCCTAGATAGTTTATTACTTTTTTTAGACGAAACAAAGCCATATTTGGTTATAATTGCATTTTTTTAAATATCTGTTGTTAAATTACAGCCCATAATAATTGATTTCTCTATGTGAATCTTAAAATTAGAAACTTCAGAATATTCAGTAAACTCTACCATTAAATGTTCCAATTACTTAATTGCATCTGTTAGTGTGATCAATGTATCATCTGCATATAGGTTTATTTTTTATTCTAGTGATTGTAATACAAGTCCTTTAATATTTTTATTGTCCCTAATCCTACATGCAAATGGTTCTATAGAAATTATATAGAGCAGTGGGGAAAGTGGACACCCTTGACGTGTTCCATTCAATAGTGGGAACCAGTCAGAACAGATGTTTTGTCCTACAACTCTGGCTGAAGGTGATTTATAAAGGGCCATTATAGCCTTGTGCATCCACCCATCTATGCCTACTCTTTTTAAAGTCAGACTCAAAAATTCCCAGCCAACCCTGTCGAAGGCCTTCTCTGCATCCACCGACAGGGTCAGCATGGGAAGGCGAGTTCTATTTACTAGATCTAAAATGTTCTAAATCTTTCTAGAGTTCATATTAGCTGTTCTATTTGGAATAAACCCAACCTGATCAGGATGATAATGTTATCTATGACCTTCTTAAGTCTGTTTGCCAGTATTGATACATATAACTTTAGGTCATTATTCAAGAGTGAGATGGGCCTATAATTTTCCATTTTAGTAGGACACTTGCCCTGCTTCAATATTGGTATTATATTGGCTCTTAGTAATTCCTCTGGAAATGTTCCTGTTTGTGTTGCTTCATTAAACATTCCTACTAAATGAGGAAGAAAAAGACACATACATTTCTTATAAATAAAGACCCGTATATCTGTCTGGTCCCGGAGTTTTTTGTCTTTCCAATCTATGTATTGCTCTAGCTAATTCATCTTCTGTAATGCTCTTATTTAATTTTTTTGTTTGAGTTTTGGACAGTTTGGGGAGTGCACTAGCCTGAAGATATTTTTCTATCAATTCTTTATCTTCATTTTTTTAATTATATAATGAGCTATAAAAGGATTTAAAAGCTTGTGCTATTAAAGTTGGATTATATATTGGTCTATTATTTTCTATAATTTTTGAAATTCGATTATTAGCCTTTTGATTTTTTTAGCCTATTTGAAAGAAGTCTGTTCGACTTATTATATATTGTAATAATAGCTCATTTTTAATTGAGAAAAATTAATCACTTTTTTTTCTCTGAGTTTTAGATTTATTTTTTCTTGTATTTTAATTAGATCAGATAATTTATCATGAGAGGGATTAATTTTATTTTCTTTAGAAATACCATAAAATGTTATATACAGTTCAGCTGGCGATAAGCCACTTTTAAAAAATCATTACCACTTTCAATTTAATAAAATAACCCCTTATAACGGATTTAAATGTGCACCAATTATTGGTCCATGATGTATCCTCTGGTTTATTAGAAGAAATGTTTAGTCAATTTAGCCACTATTTATTTGCTTTTCTGATTTTTTAACAGAAAATCATTTAACCCCTTAGCGACCAGACCGTTTTTCAATTTTCTTACAGTTAAGGGCCAGGGCTCTTTTTACATTTCTGCTGTGTTTGTGTTTAACTGTAATTTTCTTCTTACTCATTTACTGTACCCACATATATTATATACCGTTTTTCTCGCCCTTACATGGTTTTTCTAAAGATACCATCATATTATTTTCATCATATCATATAAATTACTATAAAAAGAATGATAAAATATGATGGAAAAATGTTTAAAAACACATTTTTTCTAACTTTGACCCCCAAAATCTGTTACGCTTCTACAACCACCCGTGCTAAATAGTTTCTACATTTTGTCCTGAGTTTAGAAATGCCCAATGTTAACATGTTCTTAGCTTTTTTTTGGAACGTTATAGGGCTATAAGTACAAGTAGCTATTTTCAAACCAGTTTTTTCAAAATTAATGCAAGTTACATTGTAACACTGATATCTGTCAGGAATCCATTAATAACCCTTCATATGTATATGTTTTTTAAAAGAAGACAACCTAAGGTAATAAACTTGGGGTATTTTGACTCTTTTCATGCAACCATTTTACCACCAATCTATGCAAAATTTACAAACAAATTATAATAATTGGTGATTTTTTTTAAGACACAGCAATTTAAGACTACGTGTACGGAGAACTTTAAGGGTTACTGCCAAAGAACACCACAATATGTGTTCAGCAACATCTCCTGGGTACAGTGATACCTCCCATGTATAGGTGTGTCGGGTTCTCTGGGGGCTAAAAGACCTTTTTGTTTGACCAGTTTGGTCATCATGCACCCATGTCCTATTTGGGACATTTTTGAAGCTGGCCAATGTAATTTACCCCCATCAAACCATATATTTTTGAAAAGTAGACACCTTAGGGTATTTCAAATGGTGGTATTTTAACACTTTCCATTCACTAATTCTACCACCAGTCTTTGTCAACCTTTTGGGTAGTCATTTTTTTGTGTTATTTTTAACACACATTGTACTTAAGGCATGGATTCTCAGCTCCTGTTATGTATTACTGCCAAAGAACACCCCAATATGTGTTCAGCCACAAGTACAACAGTGCCCCCAATGCACAGGTTTTATGGGTTTTTGCAAACTTACAGGGGTCAAATGTAGGGCTTTCTCCTTTCCCATGTTTGCACATTTAAATTTGCTAGATTGGTTTGCTGGGCCTATGTTGCATTTGAGACCGTATAGCAGCCCAGGAATGAAAATTAACCCCATTATGGCATACCATTTGTAAAAGTAGACAACCCACAGTATAACATTTTTAACAAAAAAACTGCACTTTTGCTGGTGATTTCATCGTTGTGATAAGTTTTACTGTTTTAAACACTCATATTTGTGTTCAGCGAAGTCTCCGGGGTATAACAATACCCCATTATGTAAAGGTTTTATGGTTTTTTGGAAAGTTACAAGGTCAATATAGGGCTTACCCAATTCGGTTTGCCAGATTGGTCTGCTGGGTCTGTGTTGCCTTTTGAGACCATATGATAGCCCAGGAATGTGAAATAACCCCATCATGGCATACCATTTTCAGATGTAGATAACCCAGGGTATTCCAAATGGGGTATTTTCAATCTTTTTTAGTAGCCACTTAGTCAAAAACGCTGGCCAAAGTTAGCATTCTTATTTTATTTTTGATTTTTTTTACACAAAAACTGCACTTTTACTGGTTATTTTATCGTTGTGATAAGTTTTACTTTTGTAAACACTCATATTTGTGTTCAGCGAAGTCTCTCGAGTATAACAATACCCCCAATGAACAGGTTTTATGATGTTTTAGAAAGTTACAGGGTCAATCTAGGGCTTGACCAATTCAGTTTGCCAGATTGGTTTGCTGGGTCTGTGTTGCCTTTTGAGACCATATGGTAGCCCAGGAATGTGAAATAACCCCATCGTGGCATTCCATTTTCAAATGTAGATAACCCACAGTATTCCAAATGGGTATTTCCAGTCTTTTGTAGTAGCCACCTAGTCACAAACACTGGTAAAAGTTAGCATTTTTATTTGTTTTTATAAATGTTTTTTTTTCGCAATATATATATATATATACACTGCTCAAAAAAGTAAAGGGAACACAAAAATAACACATCGTAGATCTGAATGAATTAAATATTCGAGATAGAAAATAACACCGTTTGGTATTTTTATAGTAGTGGTATGTGCCAAATGGATCACTCACACTTTAACTATAAAAACAGGGCGTATCAAAATTCCTTGTAACTCTCAGGTAATTTTCTGATTCCAATATGTGGTCTTTCAAATCTCATTTATATGGAAAAATGAAACAAAAATGCATCCAGAATGAAAAATAGAAAGATGTGCACAAAGTATAAAAAGCATTTATTACTTACACATAGGTAAGGATCAATCAGCATAAGATTAAAAATGAAACTGTCCACAATGTGTCCAACGCGTTTCTTCCCACTTCAGGGACTTCCTCAGGGATCTTGCAACAGTGTGGCAGGTACAACAATGGATAACAAAAACATTCCCTCTCCCTCTTAAATACACCCCACAATCAATTCATAGTGTCCACTCCTGTGTTTCTCCGATGAAATTCAGCTGCTCCCGGTTAAATTACGATCACTTCCTGGTTCTGGGTATGTGACGTCATCACGTTCCGTTCCGGACGTTCGACGTGCGTTCCACTTGCGTTCCATTTGCGTTCCACAGGGTTTCTTTCAATGATGCTCTATTTCTTATGTTTCACATCCGGTCAACCATAACGGGACCATTTAAAATCGATGTGTTGTGCATAATATAAGCATGGGGGTGGAATAAAAACATGTTAAAAATGTTTAAGCACACTTTCTCTTTCTACCAATTATATATCTCTGTATATTCATATAATTTTATAAGTGCATCCTTCATACAAAATATATGTGATATAATAGAGTCTCTACAAGCAACCACACATAGACTGTGGGGAACAATTTCCTTATTATTTAAAGGAATATGTTTTATACATTATATTTCAAATATATAATTATTATTCTTTATTTTTGTATGATTATGATTTAATATAATGTCAAGATCTGTTTTTAGAGTCAAGATCTATTTTTAGACATCTATAAACAAAAATTTATTTTTCAATTATGTCCATTTTGTTTATATCTTTAACAAAAAAGATTTATACTCATTTTGCATTTAGGAGAAACTCTTTACAATTTTATAGAGACAAGAAGAGAGAATTGAAAAAAACAGGACAAAGTCAAGATGAAAATAAAAAAAATATATATAAAAAATAGATATGAAAAGTAAAATAAAAATAAAAATAAAAATTCTGTTTGGAAAATTCCCAACACCATAAAATGAAAAACAAATAAAATGAAATAAAACATGCAAATAATGCCCGACTTCAATAAACTTATTCTAATCCAAAAAACACCATAAATCAATATCTAAATTAAGTCCCCTTGGTTGCAGGGTCTTTAATATATTAATCCAGTATGTTTCCCGTTGGGCCAATTTCTTGATGAGGTTACCACCCCTCCAATAATTATCTATTTTTTCTATCCCCAAAAAATAGAAATCTTGCCAATTGAATGTCTTACAAACATTACAATGGATTGGGACTATATGTTTATTGAATTTTTTTCGAATATTGTTTTGATGTTCCAAAATACATTCTTTTAATTTCCTGCAGGTCCGCCCTACATATTGTTTCCCGCAGGGGCATTGTAGGACATAAATTACATTTCTGGTTTCACTATTTATGTTGGATTTTATAGTGAACTCTTTTCCTGTTATAGTACTTCTAAATTTTTTTTACGTTTAATAGTCTCTGAGTTCTACATGCTTTGCATTTATTGCATGAATAAAACCCTTTTCTGTTTTCTATTTTATTGTCTCTGTGTGGATTTGTTAAGGCATAACTAGGTGCCAATATATTTTTTAAGTTCTTTGCCTTCCTAAAAATTACTGGGGCCTTTCTTGGGAGTACCTTCCCCAAGATAGGATCTTTCAAAAGAATGTCCCAATGTTTATTTAGAATTCTTTTAATCTCATGGTGTTGTGTGTTAAATTGGGTGATAAATGAATATTTATAAACTTCCTTCTGTACTTTGTCCTTCATTTTTTGATTTAATAATTCCTTTCTATCTAATTTTCCAATTCTAGATGTCTCCTGTTTTAAAATAACTCTATCATATTTCTTGGAAATCAGTTTATTTGATAGATGACTAGCTTGTTCATAATAATCACTATCTTTCGAACAATTTCTCCTAATTCGAGTTAGTTGACTTTTTGGTATTGAATTAAGCCAGTTATCATGATGGCAGCTGTTTTTGTGTATAAATCTATTTCCTTCCGTTTCTTTGAAATAGCATTTTGATTGAATCTTACCATGGTTTACAAAAAATGTTATGTCCAAAAAAGTAATACTATCTGTATCATACGTATGTGTAAACTTCAAACCATAATTATTGATATTTATATATTGTAGTAACTCTTCTAAATCTTGCTGTGTGCCCTTCCAGATTAACAAAACGTCATCTATAAAACGTTTCCATAGGACCAGGTTTGCAACCGAGCCATGCCCCCTCCATATCGAGTTGGCTTCCCAATCTCTCATATAGATGTTGGCATAGCTGGGGGCAAACCTGGTCCCCATGGCTGTGCCCATTTTTTGGAGGTAGAAAGCTTAATTGAAATAAAAATAATTATGATGGAGAATGAAATGTATACCCTTTAACACTTCATGTTTGATAATGGTGTACAAAGATGTTACATCTATTGCAACCCATATGTAGTTCTCGTCCCATTGTTTATTATCAAGAATTTCTAAAATATGGGATGAATCTCGTATATATGAAGGAGCTTCTTGAGCATATTTTTGTAAATGATAATCTATGAATTCAGATAGATGTGCAGTTATTGAATTTATTCCACTAATAATGGGTCTTCCTGTGGGTTCTACTGGATTTTTATGTAATTTTGGCAAAAAATAAAAAATTGGAATTACTGGATATTTATTGAAGAGATATTGAGCATTCTCTTTAGAAATTATGTTTTTTTGTGTTGCAGAGTTTAACAGGGATTCCAATTCAAAGTTGAAATTTACCGTAGGGTCTTGTTCTAATTGGACATATGTATTTTTATCCCCCAATATTTTGCAGGCTTCTTTTAGGTAGTATTATTTTGTCATTAGAACTATTGCTCCTCCCTTATCCGCCTCCTTCATAATTATCTCTTCCATATCTTGTAGTTTCCTGATACTTTCAGCTTCTTCTCTACTAAGATTACATTTATTTTTCTTTTGTTTATTCATATTGAGTTCCAGTTTTTCTAAGTCTGCAATTACCAGATTATTAAATGTCTCTAAATGAGGACCTTTTAGATGTACAGGATAAAAAGTGGATTTATTTTTGAACTCTTTCTTTTTAAAATCCATTTCTGGAGTCAATATGTTATCGTCTCTATCTTGTTTAAGAAAAAAACCTTTTTAAGGTAATTCTTCTAATATATTTTTGGAGATCCAAATACGTATCAAAGTAATTTAGATTTTTATTGGGAGCAAATTTTAAACCCTTTTTTAATGCTTGTATATCTATTGGGGTTAATTTAATTTCTGTTAGATTATATATTCCTGCTTGTTTTTCTAGTTCCTTCTCCTGTGATTTTCTTCCCTCCACAAAGTGTCCTCTGACCTTTTCCTTTTGGGTGGGGTTTCTGTGAGATCTTCCAGGGGAGAAATCCTGTTCTCCCATGGTTTCTCTCGGGGTTTGAAGAATTGTGTGATTCGCCTTTCTTTTTGGTCTGGCTCCCTCCCTAAAAAACGTTCTTCTTCTTGTGTGTTCCTATAGGAGGAGCTAGCTGCTTCAGCATATGTTTTTTGACTGAAGGGTGAATGGTTAGTAGTAGGATTAACACTTTTTTTTTCTTTTTTCCTGATTATAAGGCATTTTGGGAGATTGTTGATAATTTCTAGATTTTATGGGTAAAGATTTTTCTTCATTTTGGAACCTATTTTTCATTGGTGATTTGTTCAAAGAGAATTTTTTATGTCTATATGAGACAGGGCTGGGGGCATAATGATGACCATACGGCCTAGATTTCTCCATTCTATTTTGCCCTCTATAGGTAAATTTAGTTTGTTGTGTTTTTACTTTATTTATAGTGGAAAAGGTTTTCCTATTTTTGTCTTCCCTATCTCTAATTTTTTTCTCATTTTTTCTCATTTTTTATATTAGCTATTTTTTCTTCTAATTCTTTTACTCTTTCACTAATTGATTTTTCTTTTTCTTTAAATTCTACGGATTCTCTTTTTAAACCCTCCTGTGTTTCTAAGATGTTTAATTCCTCTTCAACTAATTTCCTATTTTCTTTTTCGAATTCTACAATGAGTTTCATAAGGTTAGTAGAACAATTTTCAAGCACCTCATTCCATTTTTTCATGAACTCCTCAATTTCTATTCCAAAAGCCGGATTTTGTTCCACTCTTAAACCCCTGGGTATTAGCCCTTCCTTTAAGTATCCTTCTAAGTATGAAATCTCCCACCATTTCCTGGTTTCCTGTTTCATTAAAATATAAATTATCCTCTCCCCTTAAAGGTATAGTTTCTATGTCCTGATGGAACATATTTTCAAATCTAGCTTTTCTACCTTTTTGAATGTTAGTAAAACAATTAACAGGCATTTAGAAAAACTGCGTGAAGTGAAAGAAGAAAATGAGGAAAGAATACAAATATAAAAACAAAATAAAAACTCTTTCACTATATAGCTCTGTGATGTTGTGAGTTCACCAATGTTACATATAACACCAAGTGTTAAAGTGTGTGTGATCCATTTGGCACACACCACTACTATAGTTAAAGTGTGAGTGATCCATTTGGCACATACCACTACTATAAAAATACACTATGTTATTTTCTATTTCCCTATAGTTGGATTGACCATCAAAATTTTCAACCCATGGAGGTCTGGATTTGGAGTCACAACTTTGATGTAATGTCCTTCAAACAAGTCAAAATGAGGCTCAGTAGTGTGTGTGGCCTCCACGTGCCTGTATGACCTCCCTACAACGCCTGCTCCTGATGAGGTGGTGGATGGTCTCCTGAGGGATCTCCTCCCAGACCTGGACTCAAGCATCTGCCAACTCCTGGACAGTCTGTGGTGCAACGTGACGTTGGTGGATGGAGCGAAACAGGATGTCCCAGATGTGCTCAATTGGATTCAGGTCTGGGGAACGGGCGGGCCAGTCCATAGCATCAATGCCTTCATCTTGCAGGAACTGCTGACACACTCCAGCCACATGAGGTCTAACATTGTCTTGCATTAGGAGGAATCCAGGGCCAACTGCACCAGCATATGGTCTCACGAGGGGTCTGAGGATCTCATCTCAGTACCTAATGGCAGTCAGGCTACCTCTGGCGAGCACATGGAGGGCTGTGCGGCCCCCCAAAGAAATGCCACCCCACACCATTACTGACCCACTGCCAAACCGGTCATGCTGGAGGATGTTGAAGGCAGCAGAACGTTCTCCACGGCATCTCCAGACTCTGTCACATCTGTCACATGTGCTCAGTGTGAACCTGCTTTTATCTGTGAAGAGCACAGGGCGCCAGTGGCGAATTTGCCAATCTTGGTGTTCTCTGGCAAATGCCAAATGTCCTGCTCGGTGTTGGGCTGTAAGCACAACCCCCACCTGTGAACATCGGGCCCTCATACCACCCTCATGGAGTCTGTTTCTGACCGTTTGAGCAGACACATGCACATTTGTGGCCTGCTAGAGGTCATTTTGCAAGGCTCTGATTTCACAGAAGTGTGATTGACTTGGAGTTACATTGTGTTGTTTAAGTGTTCCCTTTATTATTTTGAGCAGTGTTTAATATGATAATATATATGCTTAAATGCCCCCTCCATCCATCCTCCCCCACCATCCCAGATGTGCTTACTCAAAGTGGGAGGAAGCGGAAGAAGAGAGAGAGTGGACATTCCAAAAATAGGGAAACATTCCTCATTCAGTAGTAGCAAACTATCAGTACAGTATAGTACAATAACAATTTAACTTTACTTATTCATTTAAATGCATTGCCACTCTTATGTTGTTCATTATATTTTTCCCTCTCTTCCTTTTCCCTTTTCTCTCCCTCTCTTCCCTGTGTCACTTTTATAATTTCAAAATTCTCAAATAAAAAAAAAATACAAATAAATAAAAAATAAAAATAAATAAATAATTGAAACAATAAATACAAAATAAAATAAAATAAAATATGAAATTGTCTAAGTGGAATACCATACATAATAGATTATTTATTCTAGTGTTTAATATCTTCAATTCCACTTTTACAACCATCTAAAGTGTTTATGTGCTTGTCATGGTACCTGTGGTGTCTACCTCAGAGGAGGTTAGACACCTAGACGTTATTCCTCAGAAAGGGGTTGGTGCACCCGATCGATTCGGTCTTTCAGGCTGTTTACACGCCGGCCGCGATAACCCCGCCTCCTTTTATGACGCGGCACTCAGTAGCCGACGTCATGACGTCAATCATGTCACGAACCGCCAGAAACCGCAAATCAGGACATTTTGGGGGCGTGGTACACAACTAAAGAACCAAGGTATAAAAGAGTTGGATTTGCAATGATTCATTGCCCTGTTGTGGTTCTAGCTAGTCTGGTCACTCAGTGCTCTTATCTCTCTTGTGTCTTTGGTTATTGATTCGGCTTTGTATTTTCGACCCTGCTTACTTCTCTTATCCTTCTGACTCGGCTTGTCTCTCGCTTACCTGCTCTCTCGTTCCCTCGACCTCGGCTTGTCTCTGACCATTCTTTGCCTACTCCTTACGTTAGTCCGGCTATTCTAAGGTCCGGTATACGTACCTTCTCCTGTTTGCATTCTGCGTGTTGGATCCCTGTCACGATCCTGACAGTGCTTTATCAATCATGCATCATTGATCATTTATTATAGTGACATTTTTATATAATCAGAAAATAGTGTATTCTTATTCTATTGGTGTTTCCTCCCACCATCTCCCCCCACCCTCTCAGCGCCCCACACCAGGAGTGAAAGGGGAAAGAGAGAGAGGGCACACCACATTCACCATTTAGTGACACATTATTAGTACAATATCATTTTGCTAATTAATTATTTAAGTGCATTGCCGCTCTTATATCTTTTGTTACCTATTATTATTTGTTTTCCTTCTTTCTTCTTTCCCTTTCCTGTGTTAATTTTATAATGTAAAAATTTATATATTCCCCCTAAAAAAGTGTCTTAGTGTAATTATTTATTCTGCCATTTAATAATGTCTATTCCACTTTTACAACCACTTAAATTGTTTATGTGCTTTACCAATCACGACTTATTAATTATTTATTACAGTATCAGGAGGGAGAGGGGAGAGAGAGGACACACCCAAATCATCTAAGCACTTCAAAAAAGTATGCAGATGCAAAAAAAAATAAAAATCTTAAATTATTCTTTTTGAATTCCAGTGCCTAGAAATATAAAGGAATAATAATAATAATAAAAAAAAAATTCTCAGCTTTCATCCATCTGTCAAGACTTTAAACAGAATCCAAAAAATTGTTTTTTCCACTCCAAAAAACTCTTAAAGAGTCCGGGAAGCCCCATCTGAAAGTGACATTGTTCTCTTTTAATATGGGGATTTTTGCAGTAAAAGTGTTACGCCATCTTCTTGTTTGATAGGAGAGATCTTGCAATATTATATGTTCTTAAATTCTGAGCTTTTTGTTGGGTGCTCTCTATACACTTTTAATAATTTCTCTTTAAAGGAATGGACCAAAAACTTCACCAGTACATCTCTTGGTTTTGCTTCATCTATATCTTTTTGTTTTTGTAAACGGTGTATTCTCTCAATTTTTGACTTAAACGTATCTGTATCAAGTGAGAAATATTTTAAGAACTTTAAGAAAGGCCTCTACTATAAGTGTTTAGATTTAATTGTTGGGTTTAATTTCCTCTGGTATATTTTTCAACCTTATATTCGATCGTCTTGATCTGTATTATAAATAATTTATTTTCAGATCCATATTTTTTAACTCTCAACTCTAGCTGTAATATCTTTTCTGAAGCTTTTTCATGATCTTGCTCAAAAGAATTGATTTTCTCTTCCAGTGTAGTTAATCTGTGCACTACTTTGTTAATTTCCTGTTTGATTTCTTTGGACATTTTTCATTTTTCTTTTGTTAATCTCAAGCTTTAATGTTTGCAATGGATTTTCCATATTTTGCTTTATGAATTCTTTTAAATTTTCAACATTATAGATATATCAGATGTATCGTTTTCTGATTAATTTTTGGTATTAATTGGAGGAAAAAGGCCTGATAATCTTTTCTCCGATTTTTCAGCTTTGACATTTTTTTTATTTCCTTTTTCCTTTCAGTTTTTTTTTTGTGGCCATTATTGGGTTTCTCCTCCATTTCCTCTCTCTTTCCCCTTCGTTTTTTTTTTTAAGCTTCGTTATCTCCAACTCTAATTTAATAACGTTTAAAACATTTTTTTTTAAATTTTCCTTTTTTTTTCTTTTTTTTTTTTTAATTCTTTATTTTTGAAGCGCATTTTCAATTACATCGTAAGGTTATGACATTTAACTGGTTACAGGAGTAAACACAAAGACATACTGGTGTATAAAGATGATATGTTGCACTGTTTTTTTTGTGTGATGCATGAGAAATAAACAGACTTGTCAGATAAGTCGTCATGGAGTCTAAGCATGAGTTATGCAAGATAAGGCAGCATTGACATAGGTTAACGTAATCAATTAGCATAATAGCTTTAACACAAGATGCCTATAGTTAGTGTGATGACCTACATTAATTTAAGTAGGCAAGAAGGTAGCTAGGTCATATATTGCTAGGTAAACAGGCTGAAACATAAGTCTGGACTTAGGACCTGAGAGGCTACAGGAGTATATATATATACAGACTAGCATATGATAAACAAGCTTAATGTATTGTGGAGAATACTGACATTCTGTCTAGGCACATACATATACATTTCTAGTGCAGGCTAACCAAAGGTCCAGGCTTGGTTCCTGAGAGGGTGCATAAGTAAGAGAAAAACTGTGCTAGCTATCAAGGTCATCAACTATTGGTGATTGTTCGCTTATGATGTCACCCTGGCTGGATGAGAGTTCTTGGGTTGGTTTGCCTTCCAGGGCTTTGCGACTTGGCGGGCCCGTGTAGCCGGGAACATGTGTGTGCTTGTGCGGGGGTCCGGGCAGCGCCCCCCCCGGGAGTGTTGCTGCGTTGCTCGTTGGTGTCTTTTGGGTAGCTTCTCCAGTTGCCCATGGGGACCAATTCTGTACTTCATGAGGTGAGCGCCTGTTAGGACGGGTGTTTGGGCACCATGTGGTGTAGGTGGCTGCTGGATGAGATCGTCGGTTTCGACGACGGTGATCAAACGGCATGTGTGGGTTGTAGGTGTGGACAGTTTTGCCGTGGGAGTCCCTTGGTTTGTCGCGAAGTCGGCAGATGCTGGTGGTGGAGGGTCGGGTGCAGAGTGGGCCAGTTTCACTGCCCTCGTGGCTCTGGCCATGCCTCTTCTGCTGCTTGCCTGTGGCCAGGTTCGAGGAGTGGGCTGGTATATAGTCGCTTATGGAGTTTCGGTGTCTGGTGCGGGGAGCCAGTGTTCTTCCAGCCCCCTGGGCCCTTGTCCAAAGACCCAGTTTGTCGTTGTGCTCCCGTGAGGGCGCATTTTCCCCTTTCGGCCCAAGCGTGCATGTCATCCGCCGTTTTGGATGTCGTGTTCGGGCCTACGAGCAGTATGGTGGTGCCTTTGGGCCCTGGGTGTGTAGCCAATGGGTGGGGACTGGGATCACCCCCGCCGGTCCATAGGGGGGGGGAACAGGGCCAGGATCGCTCCGGTCTCGGTCTCCGTCTTGGTACCTTGAGGCAGGATAGTGGGGCAGCGGCCGTCTTGCAGCCGGTCATCAGGTAGGTCGTTTATCATTTTTGTAGGCTTATTTGCGGGTTATTTGTGGGTTTTTTGCAGGAGCTGCGTCCAGCTCGGCGGTCCGGCCCCGCCCCCTCCTTTTTTTTCAGTGTAGTATAATTCCTTTACATTTTGATTTCTATTGAGCTGTCCATTTAGAGAGAGCAGAGGAGTGAAGAAAAAAAGAAAAAGGGAAAAACAATGCCAAAAGCTATCAAAGTAACAGTAAGGGAATATATCCCCACTTTATTTAACCTTTCTGTTTTCTATTTTTTTTTTCTCCTCTATAATTTTTCTCTATAATTTTTCCATTACCTCGCAGTTTCTTTGCTTTCTGGTCTCAAACCCGATTGAGAGATAAGAGGAATCCCCCTTAATTTAATTCTCACCACGTATAATAAGCAGGTCCCCCATTGTAATCATCAACGGAAAGCATTGAGTTCACTCCTCACTCCAGTGTGGTACAATACCACATCGCCAGATAGCCAGCCGTCGCCTGTCTGTAATCCCACGTGCACCCACCGTTCAAGCCTGAGCGCGAAATCTCCGGTCTCTGTTTGCAGTCATGCCTCTGGTCGGTCTCTCCCAACTCAGGGGGAACATGAGAATCACTCCTCTCTTTGATCTGGCGTAAAATCGCGGCACTGGAGAACCAGCCGTCGTCGACCTCCAGTCTCACGCACTCCCACTGCCCGAGCCTGGGCTCCTGTCCTCCTCTCACCGCCCACAACCAGGTTTCTGTTTTGTGTCTCTCAAACGGTCTCACTCAGTTTGACTTTTCGAAATGGCATTCTCAGCTCGATGTCTTCCTTATCCTGCTCCACCTACTCTCGCCTGTCAGCGCCATGACGCTGTGTAACCCCGAATTAATGCATATCTATGGGAAATGTTCAGTGTCTCTGTGCAGAGCAAAGAGACGCCGCTAAATGTAAGTCCTGCACACTGTGGGCACTGAGGCACACTGTGGGCACTGAGATAGAAAGCATCTCTAGTGGCCATCTGAGTGACTGCCACTAGAGGTGTTCCTAGGCAGCAATGTAAACAGCAATGTAAACACTTCCTTTTCTGTACTCAGCTTTTTTAGTCAGATGGTCTTAGGAGACCATATGATTGGTGCAGTACAGTATATTGTCATGCATGCGCTAGCCTCCCAATGATTTCCTATGGGAGTAGTGGATTGGCTGAGATCATAAACACTGATGACTTCAGCCAAAGAGGCGGAGTTACAAAGAGGAAAAAAGAGGGAAAAAAGCATTGCGAGCACTGAAAGGTAAAAAAAATCCTCAGTTTTTTGGTCCCTGAAGGCCTTGCCCGGTCACCTAAACGGTGACTAGTACACTTTATATATAGTGTTCTTTTCAACTTTTTCTCCAGCAGAAATCAAACTAAAAGTCAAACACTGTCCTCTCAAAATGGCATGAGTTGGATGCTGCAAGCCTCATTTGCGATGTAGCTGGCTAACATTGAACTTGAAAATACGATACAATGTAAGTCTTGAAAACGTAGCAAAAATACATACATGGAAAACGTGAGATAACACTAAAACTGGTCAGTTAGAATGTATACAGTGATTGTTGAATTTACTACAATTTAACTAAGATTTTTTCACACAAAATAAAGCAGGAAGATTTTTTTTAATAATTTGGTATGGTGGAGGTCCCCTGCCTGGGCACATCCTAATCCCCACGCCCGCCTATGGATTGAGACCGGCAGAGGAGATCACAGTATCTCCCCTGCCGGCTCATGCAGAGCCGGTGCTATCTGTGCGCTGGCTCTGCTCTAAGCCTCCATGGGCCAGTGGGTAGATCAAAGATCTCCCTCACCGGCCCACAGCAACATGGAGGGAGGCAGGAGAGGACCCCGGGATCTCTAGCCAGGAGCTCCGCCGGGTTCCTCTCGCGAGATCTGAACGCTGCTGCAGCAACGGTCAGGTCTCTCAAGAATGAACTATAGCCCCGCAGGCTAAAGTTCACTCTGCACTAGACCACCAGGGATGGCAGCAGCAACAAGGATCCCCCCTCCCTACATAAGGTAAGAAGGGAGGGGGGATATTAACTAATCTGTCCCCACCTCCATCCCCCACAATTACCCAAACATACAGCACACACACACACACACCACACAAACAGCACACACACACATACAGCACACACACACAGCACCCTCACACACACAGCTCCCACACACACACAACACAAACAGCACCCCCACACACACAGCACCCTTACACACACACAATACACAAACAGCACCCACACACAAACATCACCCACACGCACACAAACAGCACCCACACACACACAGCACCCACACACACAGCACCTACACACATACAACACACATACAGCACACTAACAGCACCCTCACAAACACACACAGCACCCTCACACACACAGCACACAAACAGAACACTCACACACAGCACACGAACAGCACCCTCACAAACACACAACACCCACACACAGCACACAAATAGCACCCTCACACACACAGCACCCACACACAGCACACTAACAGGACCCTAACAAACACACACACACACACACACACACAAACACCCTCACACACAGCACACAAACAGCACCCTCACAAACACACAAACACCCTCACCCACATAGCACACTACCAGCACCCTCACACACACATCACACTAACAGCACCCTCACACACACACACACACACACACAGTACCCTTACACACACAGCACCCTCACACCACACACTAACAGCACACACACACACAGCAGTGTATGTATGTGTGTGTGTGTATATATATATATATATATATATATACATACATATATGCGCGGCGTGTGTTTGTGCTTTAGGGTGCACACCCTAATGCAATAGGCTGCACACTCCTATGATGTATACTCTTTTGTTTTGTAGACCTAGATTGTTCAACATTAGTTGGCTTCAAAGTAAATGATTATCACAGTATCCAAGTCATGCTATAATATGAGAGGACGGTGCACAAGTTTTCATTCTTGGAAATGATCTGGAATATATTCAAAATATTTTCTGCATGTATTATCATGATAAATTGAACTTCTGTAAATTAAAGTTTTGCTTTATGTGTGTCTGCATGCAATATGCTGTATATTTAAACCAGGACTGTAACTGTTTAAGGAACATTGATGGTCTATCCCATCATAACAACCTGGTCCTTCAAGACCCTGTCCAAATCATGAATGTTCTTCATTTAGTTTTAGCAGAGCTATTCTGAGCTGCTAATACACAAGAAACAGGAAAGTAGATTGTAATGGTCACACAAAAGTTAATTTTATGGCATTTATTACGTGTTTGTCATATTTTATATTGCATGTGAATGGTTGCACGAAAATAATTTGGAGAAATCATATGATATACAGGGTCCTGTCTAAACCTTGCATTGCAGAGATGGATGTAAGTGGGCTAATCATAAAAGTGTAGTCATTTTGTTGATTAGGACCTGCCATAAATGGGGTACATTTGGACAGTTGTGGCAGATTTATACAAGGTTTGATCATAGCTCAGGACTCCCTTTCATTTTAGCCAAATCAGATCTTTCTAAAATATTTATAGGTTATGGGACCATCATCTACCCCCAAGGCTCCAGGTATATTCATGAACACTTTGTATGTACTGAAAAAGTGCCTTTAAGAGATGCATTCTATCCGTTGTGCTATATGCACACATGTGCCCTCAGGAGTCCCGCATGGTGTCATTGCTATAAAGGGTAAGAATAAGAACTACGAAATAATTTGCATCTCTGTTCATTAAACGCACAGTGAAGACCAGATTAATCCTGTTCTATCTATTTGATTTCAGTAAAATTTCCTTTATTGGGGTAAATTCCACAGAATATGTACTAGTTTTACATAAAGAACATTTTCAAGTCACTCTATAAAAGATGCTAATGAAAAACACAATATGTTTTACTGGTTTGTCTAACTTCATGAAGCGCAATGATCTGTTTTATTATATTTATTTAATCCTGGGGCATTATGTCCAACACTTAGTACCTCGATATATATAATAAGATTAAAAAACAAAAACAAAAAACACCATAACACATTTAATTGCTTTCTCAGTTTGACACCTCATACCTAAAGCATTGCCAGAGAAGGATGGAGGACACATGGACTGGACATGGTCTAAATGTATAGGGTAAGATTATACTTGATTTTAAAGTGTTGATCCCATAGTGTATAAATGTGTATGTGAGAAACCAGTTGGCTATCTCTGTTTTGGAAGAATTCTGCAAAGTATTATAGAGTCTCTCGAAAACAATTATAAAGGTGTAAACAACTCATTAAACATTTCACTAAAGTGAACATTTCAAGTAACATATTTACTAATAGTTGTAGAATAATATGGTCTGCCTGCATTGTTAAAATATGTGTAGAATAATTGATATTGCTTTACTTGTTTAGCTTTAATTTGCATATACCGATCATTCCATTAAATAATTTTTTACCAGGAAACAATCGTCATGTTCAATAAAAGCTGACAAAATGCAAAGCATTGTTTATAGGATGCTGAGCTAACATTCCTTTTTTTTTTTTTTTTTTTTTTAATTAAGTAGTTTTCAAAATGTAATTTTGGACCATACAAAATTCATGGCTTGGCCAGTAAAATAAATCTCATTGTAATATCCAGTTTTGATGGTTACATTTTACTTTGATATTTTTTTTTTGTGTTGTATACTTGAATCAAATCCAAAAACCAAGTTAATTGCAATGCAGAGATTACATAATTAGCAATAGAGAGAAAGTACTTTGCACTTGTCAGAATAAAGAGATTTAAAGGAGAACAGTCATTTCACAAGATTTTCAATATTATTATATTATGTTTACTTATCCCCTATATTTAGCAAGTGTGTTTTTGTAGGGTATGCAACATAAAATTAGCAGGTTATTGATATATTGTTATATTTGAATTTCCAAGCGAATTGGTGGTACACCGCTCAGATTCTGTCTCACTCTTGAGAGGCTCCTTTTGGTGACCGACAATGAGATCTGAGTGAGACCCACCAAACGACCATACGGGGACCCTAGCAGTTTCCAGCCATACCATGTGCGCATGGTAACGTCATGCGCTAGAAAGTGCAGTGTAATGTGTTCCTGCAAGATGTTTTCAATCGTGTATTACAAACTTTAACATATTTTTAACAAAAAAACAAACAAAAAAAAAAAACAATTATAGATGATTTTCAGTGCTTCATTCAATGCATAATTTCCATTAAGGTGGCAAATCTGCTTTAACAGATTTAATGAAAATAAAGGAGCAATCAGCTAATCACTCCCAGCCAATGAGCTAAGCACTGCATTGCAGGGTTATTTTTGCTACATTGAATAATGGTATTAATCTAGTCTCCACCTCTAGGTGAATCTTTCTACAGGTCCGTTAACTTTATATGAAATTTTATTAAACAAACAAACAAACAAACAAACAAACAAACAGATATAAAAGAGGTTTGTCTCATAAAATAAATGCCTTCAGATATTTCAGTGGGCGGACCTGTGATTGTGGAATTATCCCAAATAATAATGATCATGGAGAAAAGATAAAAGATAAATTTAAAGGACACAAACAAAGAGAAAAAAAAATGTTATGCAAGTTACATCTAATGATATCAATAAATTGCAAATTTAATCATTTTAGCCGAAGACAAGTAAGCATTTTGCTTTCTCATCTGGATCTGAACTGATTAACTGTGTTAAAAGGAAATAATTTAGTGATTTAACTAACATAATAAATTAGTCAATAAAAAAAAATAAAAAATGTTAATTCAGTGATCCCAATATTTTATACGTGTAGAATTGTTTTTTACAATTCCTAGAATATAACAGACTTGAAAGTATTAGAGCCTATAAAATCAGGCAAGCGGTTAGTTTTCTGGGTACCACATGAGTTCTACAAATAGAGATCTAAAACATTCCTTCATGTACAATGTTCAAGAATGTGAAATTGTTGCACATTGAAGTTTTGCGTTGCAGGTGCAGATCATATCTTCTCATGCAAGCAGATGTCTTGTGAACGTATCATGCTCATCTTGTTAACAGCTGTTGTGAGAGTATCATAACACTCCACCGTCCCACGTGTAGACTATAAAAAGCTTTATTAAGCAAAAGTAGAAGTTCTTCACTGGGCAAAAACTGCAAAGACAGGGGTAGAGACTGACGGCTATCCACTAAAGTGAGAATTCTAGTTAAATTCAAAGTGAATTTCAAGTTTAAGGTCAGCTATGCTATCAGTTCAGTTACTCTGGCACTAAATACGAAATTCACTTTGAATTCTCACTTAAGAAATAACCGAGTAGGAAAATAACTAGACTACATGTTTTTTATTTCCAATCTCCTGACAAGATATTTCATCTTTCTTAAGGTAGCTCTCTCACTTAAATACAATAAATAAAAAAATTTCACTGCTTTCCGTGCCCTCTCTCCTTAGATAGGAGTCGGTTGGGAGCGGAAGTGTGTGTCTGTATGTAACTGTGGGGTTTTCAAGAGGAGTATCAAGAGGTGGAGTTTGCAGGGGTGGGGTTTTATTACTCAACAAATAGTTTTTGATCTTAAGTCCTGTGTGGTTGGACCCTAGCAAAAACACATGGCCCCGGGGGTCAGGTTATGCCAGAATCAAAAAATGACGTATGAAATGAGTGCAATGAATATCTGAACATTTTGTAAATGTTCTGCAGGGGTAAAAGAAAAATAAATATCACAAAGGGTGGTAGCAAGGCTTTAAGCATGCTTTGGGGACAAGTGTCCATTGTCCTTACTCATATTTACTCCTGACATGCACTAATGAGTTGAGGGCAATAAACATGCACTTTTGTGTTGAGTAACAGGATAAACAAAGTTTAACCTATGTTATGATTACGGTAGCATGCAACCTAGACGTAATAAAATCAAATATTCAAAATTGCTTATTCCAGAACAAAATTGGCTTGGATGAACCAAAATTTGTTCATGTGGTATATCAGTTCGCAAGAATTTCGTTCATTTTTTTTTGTTTCAGGAAAACCAATGTGTAGAACTCAAAATGGTGCAAAACTACACCTGTTCGTGTACGGCAAGGTTAAACTGGATGCAAGATTTCCTAGCCTAATGTTTACACAATACCAGGGATTTTTGTAATGCCAATTGTGAATTGTCATCATTATATTATGTCTATATTAAAAAAAAAAAAAAAAAAACACAAGTGAGTGAACTTAGTTTGTAATTATTGTTTTTACTTTTGCAATCTTGTATTAATGAAAAAAATGGAGCAGTAGCAGAATCAATTTTAATTAGAAAAAGAGGATTTTTAAGAAAATGAAATGAAAAGGTGAGTGGGTAATTGGCCACCCACTCACAAGTTCTACCCTAAGAAGAACAAAGCTTTCCCACATATCAAGTCTCTAGTGTGAGTGACCAATTCAGTGTGGAAAAAGCAGTGACCTATAATATTATACCAAGTGCATCTGCGTATGTAGCAGGCATAGTTACAAGACTCAGCCAGCCAGGGGGAAACCACTACATTTACCTACAATGAAAGGCATTTTAAAATATTGGAACAGCAATAGCTCAGTGGGTCAGTAGAAGGAGGCGAAGGATGTTTGCACAAATAGGCTCTCACAATATCAGAGGTGCCACCCTCCTTTTGGCTTCTTGGAGCTCCACTTTGTCCCAACAAACTAATAAAAGCCTCTCCACTCTGCTGGCTGCTGCTGTAAGTAGCAGGCATGTCAGGTTAAATCTGAAAATCTCCATTGACCAGCATTCTACTCTTGCTACAAATTATGGATACTGCCAATAAGTCTGTCTCTCCAGTAGGCCAGGCTGCTATATCAGAATGCCAGTTTTTCCCTAATCCTAGGACCACACAGGAAAGCATGCTTTGCGCAGATGAGCTTTCAATAGATCTTTCAACCTTATGGCCAGTGTGTGCTAAACATGGAATTGCCTGCCCATTCTCCGGAAGTAATCAGGTATGGTTGCCACTTTCGTGTTGCTTTCAGGAATTTTTTTTTGCTACATTGAATAATGGTATTAATCTAGTCTCCGCCTCTAGGTGAATTTATCTACAGGTCCGTTAACTTTATATGAAATGTTATTAAACAAACAAGATATATAAAAGAGGTTTGTCTCATCAAATAAATACCTTCAGATATTTCAGTGGGCATAGCGGTGATTGTGGAATTATTCCAAATAATAATGATCATGGAGAAAAGATAAAAGATAAATTTAAAGAACACAAACAAAGAGAAAAAAAAATGTTATGCAAGTTACATCTAATGATATCAATAAATTGCAAATTTAATCATTTTAGCAGAAGACACGTAAGCATTTTGCTTTCTCATCTGGATCTGAACTGTTTAACTGTGTTAAAAGGAAATAATTTAGTGATTTAACTAACATAATAAATTAGTCATTAAAAAAAAAAAGAAGTTAATTCAGTGATCCCGATATTTTATACGTGTTGACCAATCTTGCAGAGCTTTGATCATGTTGGCAGCTCTGTTTGTGACATCAAGCCCAACATGCACATTGAAGACCCCCCACTCACTTCCTTGCTGCACAACTTGCACTTTGCAAATTGCCCTTCTTGGAGGCACTCAAAGTGATCACAAACTTTTATTCAGCAAAATACCTTATCCTCAAACTGTCACCTTGTGGCGCTTAAGATGCAGAAGGATTATCACTGGTAGCAGTGGAAACTGTTGCAAAACTAGCACTTGGTTACCTAATGCTAATGGAATGGGTGATAGTTATAATGACAGTGGATGAGCTGCTTGTGGCACTAGTAGAAGAAGAGGTTACATCTGTCTCTACTGTATGATGTGATTCAAAAGCAGATATAGATTAACTGAGACAAGGTGGAGAAGATTTAGAAGGAAAGTGCATACTAGCTTAAGAAAAAAGTTGACTGCTGCCTGTCCCATCCAGACTATCCTCTTGTAAGTCTTCTGGTTCCAAGTTAAGTTCCTCCACAGTCAAAGTTAAACAAACTATGCATACAGGTAGATGTCATCACGAGATTCATCATCGTTTCCACCAAGACCAGACATTGGGAAACATTGGTACTCTGCCCTACCTCTACTGTAAAGGTTGTCTCTGATGACACCGACAAACTGGACTCTGCTGATCTCTCCCTTACTTGCTTCTTGGGGGGCTAGAAGGACTAGTAGCGAACAGTGAGATCAAATTCATTGGTTACTCTGATCCCTTTCTTCAACCATAAAACACAAACGCTATAACACTTGAACTAGCTGTGATAAAAGGAGCTACACTGCCAGTGAAAGAGGCAGCAGAATTTATTGGGGAGCTGGTGGTCTTTGTCTTGGGATGGCAATCAGAACACAGCCTCATTGCACATGATGAAGACTGCTTCCTACTCTCTTTTCCTTGTGGGCCTAACTTACTCTGCTGCTGCAACCACAGATTCTTCTGCTTGTTTAGACTTTGAGTAATCAATTTCAAAATTGCAGGTGGTGAATCGGACGTAATAGATATGCTAGTCTAAAATGGTTTAAATAGATACAACATAGGGTGCCAGGGTGGTTGTCTAGGAACTGCTGGCCACCATCACATGATTAACTCTTGCAATACTTAGAGTTTGTTTTAACTATTTTCCCACTGGCTAGTATTTCAAGTTATCGCTCGCTTGCAAAAAGCAAGCAAACAGTAATTTGCAAATGTGCATCCTACTCATGCATCCGGTGCCAATTCAGTTTAAAATTGGTGCTTTGAACATATTCCGAATCCTATACTTTGTATAGGGTCTGGATGCGAATTGTACTGATTTTGAAACCAGACTCAGAATGCTTCTGTGTGAATGATACAGAGTCAGTCAAATAGAATTTCGACCAGAATTGGCATTAGTAAATAGAAGAATTGCAATACAGGCGGAATTCGGCCATTTTTTTTATATTATACATCTGGACAAAATTTGAAATAGTCCTGTCAGAAAACAAAAAACATAATTAAGTATTTTCTTTCTACAAAGAATTAAAAAAAAAATTGTTCACTTGTGCAGTAAACTACCAAACACCAAAGTGTAATTTGCAATGCACAAGCAGTAGCACTGAAGAAGAGTGCAAATGCAAATCAAATGTCTCTCTGTTTGTGAAATAACAAAAAAATGTACAACACTACTGCTGCTGCAGCACACTAGTTAGAACACTCAAAAATATTTTGTTGAAGCACTCTGCAAGTAATATAACCCGTCTCTCACAAGAAATAAAAAGAAATCACAAATCAGTAAAATATTTCTAAAATCTAAATCAGTGAATCAAAGTTGGTTTACGTGACCCTGGCAGTGGCTACGCACACCTCACCAGTCTCCCAGTAAGATCAATGACACAGGCTATATCCCACTCTCACACACAGGCACAGCAATGGTAAAACTAATCACAGTCTGCTGGTCTGTCTTGCATATGTAAAAGTGTCCCGAAGAATCCTGCTTGGAAAAAATATATATTAAAGTATATATATATATATATATATATATATACAAAACAAATACAGCTTGGCACTTACCCTGTCTCAATAATGAAGTTGTAGATGCCTTGGTGCTATCCCACGTTTAAGGGATATATATGTAGAAATAAGGGAAGCACTCTCCGGTCTTAATAAAAGGTCCTTCAGTATTTTATTTCCAAAACATGGATATACAAATATCGATCGACGTTTCGACCCCTCAGGGTCTTCCTCAAGATCAATGTAACCATATACAATAACCAAATATATAACAAAATAAATAATGTACTCACCAATCGTGACTGAATCACCTCACCCCCTCCGTGTACACCCGGAAGTGAATAGGCGATCACGTGACCGCGTGGCCTAACGTGATGCGTGCGTGCTGACGTGCAAATGTGTTGCTAGGGAACAAATATACAAAACACTTTCGCAAAGGTGTCTACCCGGAACTATGTGAAGATATGTGAATATGTACATATGTAAATATTATGTGACCAATAAGAATAGCTATAAATATACTATAAAGCTATATAGGATGCTAAATAAAGTGATGTTCAAAAGTTTATGGAGTTTTTACAGTGAATCAACATGTGAAATCACGCAAAAAAATGTGCCAAGATACATGCAGTGAAAAACGTGCACAAATATCATGTAGATCTCCCAAGAGAGCTACATCACCTTATCTATATAAAATAAATACATAGGACATAAGGATTCAAAAAGATCATATCCACAATATCGTAACAAAAATTACAATGGAGAGCTAGCCAAAGATAGCCAAAATATATATGAACAAAACAGGAAAACTATGATATTACTATTAGTAACAGCTTTTACAGCTCTATATACTATTGGATACACAGGGGAGAGAGAAAGAGAGCTGGGGGACACCCAGCCATCCTATTCCGGCATACATTATTCCTGGGGACATATCATATCCAACAGAGATCAAAAAGAAAAACCCTGGACCAAAAAACAGAAAAACCAGCAAAAGTGGAAAAAATGGAAATGATGAAGATCTCGGATGTATATCAACAAATCTCATGGTAATCCACACCCCCATTATAGGAACATAGAAAAAGTAATATTTTCATTGAGCCCCTTCGGGGCAACGGTGTCCAATCGATAAATCCATTGGGCCTCCCGTTGTAGCAAGATCCTAGATCTGTCCCCTCCTCTGGACATTGGAGGAACATGATCTATGGCCACAAATCTGAGAGTCGGGAGTCTGTGTTCCAGGTTTAAAAAATGTTTGGCCACCGGTTTGTCGCTGTGTTGATCCCTGAATGCGGTCATAATCGTGGATCTGTGTCCTCGTATACGATCCCGTAGTGTCAAGTCGGTTTTCCCCACATATGAGAGGCCGCAGGGGCATGTGATCATGTATATGACATGATCAGTGGTACACGTAATATAGTGTGGTATTTTAATTTTTAGGCCACTGTGAGGATGGGCAAAAGTTGTCCCACTGATCATATGCCCACATGTCACACACCCACTGAATTTAAAGCAACCTTTCTTGGAAATCAGAGTGGGCTTGCGATAACTGGCTATAGGATCATTCTTGACCAAGAGATCTTTCAAATTCTTGTTTCTTTTGTAACTTAGTATGGGTGTTTCCAAGAATGTCATTCTTGGAAACACCCATACTAAGTTACAAAAGAAACAAGAATTTGAAAGATCTCTTGGTCAAGAATGATCCTATAGCCAGTGAGGCCCAATGGATTTATCGATTGGACACCGTTGCCCCGAAGGGGCTCAATGAAAATATTACTTTTTCTATGTTCCTATAATGGGGGTGTGGATTACCATGAGATTTGTTGATATACATCCGAGATCTTCATCATTTCCATTTTTTCCACTTTTGCTGGTTTTTCTGTTTTTTGGTCCAGGGTTTTTCTTTTTGATCTCTGTTGGATATGATATGTCCCCAGGAATAATGTATGCCGGAATAGGATGGCTGGGTGTCCCCCAGCTCTCTTTCTCTCTCCCCTGTGTATCCAATAGTATATAGAGCTGTAAAAGCTGTTACTAATAGTAATATCATAGTTTTCCTGTTTTGTTCATATATATTTTGGCTATCTTTGGCTAGCTCTCCATTGTAATTTTTGTTACGATATTGTGGATATGATCTTTTTGAATCTTTATGTCCTATGTATTTATTTTATATAGATAAGGTGATGTAGCTCTCTTGGGAGATCTACATGATATTTGTGCACGTTTTTCACTGCATGTATCTTGGCACATTTTTTTGCGTGATTTTACATGTTGATTCACTGTAAAAACTCCATAAACTTTTGAACATCACTTTATTTAGCATCCTATATAGCTTTATAGTATATTTATAGCTATTCTTATTGGTCACATAATATTTACATATGTACATATTCACATATCTTCACATAGTTCCGGGTAGACACCTTTGCGAAAGTGTTTTGTATATTTGTTCCCTAGCAACACATTTGCACGTCAGCACGCACGCATCACGTTAGGCCACGCGGTCACGTGATCGCCTATTCACTTCCGGGTGTACACGGAGGGGGTGAGGTGATTCAGTCACGATTGGTGAGTACATTATTTATTTTGTTATATATTTGGTTATTGTATATGGTTACATTGATCTTGAGGAAGACCCTGAGGGGTCGAAACGTCGATCGATATTTGTATATCCATGTTTTGGAAATAAAATACTGAAGGACCTTTTATTAAGACCGGAGAGTGCTTCCCTTATTTCTACATATATATATATATATATATATATATATACACACACATATATACTACATACCAAATACAAGGTGTGCTGTATCTTTAATCGCACCTTAATATTCCACACTTATACACAACTGCAGTATAAGGTGCAAATATAATAGTACACTGCATCTTTAAATTGCAAAAATCAGTCCAACAAAGTGCACTGTACATTTAAAGTAAAAAAATAATCAAATAAAAAAGTGCACTGCATGTTTAAAGGAATAATAGTGCCAGACCTATTACAATATTTTTAGGTGTACAATAAACATCTGTGCAAATTCAATTGTTTTTAAAGTGCATCAAATTATATAGTGCGGGAAAAAAAAAAAAACAATTAAAGTACTTCTAATCCACTTACAACATCAAGTGGTTCCATCCAGTAGACGTACAGGGTAATCTCATTCAATGATTATGCAAAAAATAAAAATAATAAAAATATATATATATAATGTGATGCTGTAAAAAAGCAATGATATATATATATATATATAATATATATTAGTGATTAGCAACTCACAAGCAGGGAGCAGGTAGAGACTGCTCAGGCTACTGGTGCTCCTCAATAATCACTGAAATATTCCTCTCCAAGAAGGACCCAGCTTCGAAAACTATTTTTTTTACTGCTTCTCATTTTATTCCCCTCACATCATCTGTAAATAAAATCAATATTTGGTAGCTGTCCCCTAAGCATCCATCTTCTTTTTTTCCCATCAATTATCTTTGTCTTCCACCTCTTGATTGAACAGGAGCTACAGCCCACATCGTTGGCCAGACTTCTTGTCTATCATGGTAAACTATGCTGATTATTTACCCCCCTCAATTCCCTCTTTTTTCTGGCACCAAGAACTCTGAATCATGAAATGAAATGGTTTGTTCATTACCCATTTTGTTTGTTTCATGATTTATCCATATGGCGTTTTTGAACAAATTGCAGATTGACTACACTTTAGATAAATCGCAATTCAGGCATTTAAACAAATTGCTGTATTTAAACAAATCGCGGATGAACTACAATTTAGAAGAATCGCAATTCAGACAAAACCGAATGCACATGTCTACAACACAGTACAAAAGTTACTCTGTTAAATAAACTGTTACATGAAATACTTTTTAGAACAACTGTGTAAGCAACACTGGGAATTCTAATGATCTCAGCAGACTAACTGTGTGGTCTGTTTGACTCCAAATGCTGCATCTGCTTATACACTGATCAGCCACAACATTAAAACTACTGACATGTGAACAGAATAACATTGTTTTTATCATTACAACGACACCTGTCAAGGGGTAGGATATATTCATGAGTTTTAGGGCAAGAGAAGAAATCTGAGTGCCTTTGACAAGGGCCGTGGCGCCAACAGCGATGGCTAGACAACTGGGGAAGAGCATCTCTAAAATGGCAAATCATGTGGTGTGTTCCCTGTATACAGTGGTTAGTACCCATCAAAACTGGTACACGGAAGGACAACCAATGAACCAGTGTCAGGGTCATGGGTGACCAAGGCTCATTGATTGACATGAGGAGCAAAGGTTAGCCAGTCTAATATGATCAGGGCCGTCGCGTCCTATAGGTGACTTAGGCAGTCGCCTAGGGCGCACCGCCTAGTGGGGCGCAAGAGTCGAGTGACCCGGCAGAAGGGAAGCGCACAGCTTCCATTTAAATATTGCACCTCTAACACACAATAGTCATAGTGAGTGCAGTCCTTTGGGTTCCATACCTGTACAAAGCTTGCACATTTTAGTTCTTGTGGAAACATACAATGCATCCTACACTCACAAAGAAACACACCATGCTTCTCTAACACACACAGAAACACAAAATGCATCCATTACACACACAACGCATCACACACACACACAGCTTCTCTTAATGCATCTGTTACACACACTCAATGCACCCCTTTCAGACACACACACTGCATTACATACACAGAAACACACCTTGCATCCCTTACACATACAAACACAGATTCACACAATGCATCCCTTACACACACACACACACACACACACAACAATGTCTTCCTTACACACAAACACCCACTGCATCCCCTATACAAACACACTACATCCCTTACACAAACTGGTATCCCTATACACGACATTCCATAAGAACACACACACATTACATACCCTACACACATACACTCCATTCCCAGTCATGGGTGGGCCTTCTAGGCATACAACGGTCAGGTCGTGATCTGTGTAAAGTGCCCCAAAACATGGAGCTGCTTCCTGTTCATTGATTTTTGTGAGCACTGCCTCCAGAGAGTCTGTTTTAACACCAGACCAGTGGAGCCTGACTGCAGCCTGAGCCCATCATCATCCTCTTTTCTTCATCTGGTGGTAAGTAGGCAATCCAATATATTATTAGTGGCACTAATCTCTAATTTACCTCACATTAAAGGGACACTATAGTCACCAGAACCGCTACAGCTTAATGTAGTGGTTCTGGTGTCTAAAGACTGTCCCTGCAGGCTTTTTAATGTAAACACACTGCCTTTTCAGAGAAAAGACACTGTGTGCAGAACTGGCGTTGGCCCATATGGCAGGTCATATGGGTGGGGGATTGTGATGTCATATGGTGGGCAGAACATATGGGGGGGCAGCAAATGTTTGGTTGCCTAGTGCGGCAAAAATACTTGCACCGGCCCTGGATCCGATCACACAGAATAGCTACTATAGCTCAAATTGCTGAAAAACTTAATGCTGGCCATGATAGAATGGTATCAGAACACACAGTGCATTGCAGTTTTGCCACAAATGGGGCTGTGTAGCAGCAGAGTGGTCAAAGTGCCCGTAATGACCCCTTTCCACTGATGAGAGTGCCTTCACTGGGGGACTGAGCGTCAGAACTCGGCCATGGATCAATAGAAGAAGCATTGCCTGGTCTGATGAATAATGTTTTCTTTTAGATCAGATGGATGACCAGGTGCATGTGCGCAGTTTAACTGTGGAAGAGATGGCAGCAGGATGCACTATGGGAAAAAGGCAGGGCGGTGGAGGTAGTGCTATGCTCTGGGAAACCTTTGGTCCTGGCATTCAAGTGAATGTTAATTTAACACATACCACCTACATAGAGACTGTTGTAGACCATGTACAACCCTTCATGGCAAGGAAGTTCACTTCTGGCAGTGGCCTCTTTCAGTAGGATAATGTACCCTGCCACACTGCAAAAATTGTTCAAGAATTGTTTCAGGAACATGACAAAGAGTTCAAGGTGTTACGTTGGCCTCCAGAATCCCCAGATCTAACCTGATTGAGCATCTGTGGGATGTGCTGGTACCACAAATCCACCGCGCAACTTGCAGGACTTAAATGATCTGCTGTTAATGTCTTAGAGCCTGATACCACATGAATTGTTCTGAGATCTTGTGGCATCAGAGCTGTTCTGGCAGCATAAGGGGGACCTAAACGATAATAATCTGGTGGTTTTAATGTTGATCAGTGTATATTACAATGGCATGGTCCTTTTGGTGTAATTGTAAGGTATGCTGGAACTCCTGATGTGAAATTTTAGATTTGTTCTTCTAAACTTCAGAAATAGTCCCCAAATATGGTTATAATGACTTCCTGTCTCGTCTGCCACTGCTCTGTGTGAAATATATTGATCCAGAACAAAGTCACATATTGAATTATAAAAAAAATAAAATAAAAAATTTCAGCTTTGCTAATTCCTCGTGCTACAATATGTATCTCAACCCCCTGGAGAAGACTTACTTGGTGAGTCCACATTTCGCTAAACATATCTAAGCTAGCTCAAACTAGGACCTATTGAGTGATAGATGGTAACTGGTATATCTATATTAGGTAGCTAAATATTTGTTCAGACCCATCTTAGACAGCTGGGGATGCTTTGAATTTATAATTAATTTTTTTGTCACGGTTCAATGTTATAAGGGAAGCCAATGAGAATTCTACCTGAAACAGGAAATGTTACACTCATTGAAATTTTGAAAACTACTATTTTTATTAAAATTTTACAAACGACTATTTTTTCCAGAATGCTTTTTTGCATAAACGATAAATTAAAAATAATAAAACAATATGCTGTCATTTGATGATCTGATATTTGCTGCAAGTTTCCAGATTGTGCAACTTCATCAGGACCAGACCAGGAAGTCCTAATGTGTAAATATTGCAGCTTATCATGTAATAGTGAAGAAAACGTAGTTGTTCCCAAGCTGCATTTCGACACATACGGCTTGACAAAAATGCATTAATTCCGGATTATTCACTAAAAAATAGATTTTGCCCAACTTGATAAAATCAATCAAAAATGTCAGAATTTGGCAATTTTCAGATTAACTAAAACCATTTCTGGTTGGAAAACATTTGGTCCAAACAGATTCGAAGCAATTGCCCAGATGCATCCGGTGTCTCATATTCAAACAAGTGCTTTTACATCCAAAACTACACACTGCACAGAACATATGTTGTTGCCTAGAGTTACATTATTTATATAACCATCACAGGCTAAATCTACCTTAGGTTATCATGTTTTCTTTTTTTTAAGTGCAAACAGTCTGTAAACATTAAAGAAAGAGAGATGGATTAGTTCTTTAAAATTACCCCCAAACCCTGGAAGACATCCAAAAGATCCATACTTATATTCTCCCACAATGTACAATAATTTAATGACTTGCCTGGGTTGAAAACCTGAGTGTTTGGAATAAGCTACAAATTTATGGAAAGATTAACTTTGTATCAAGGTAAGCTTAACATGGTATGCACATATTTTACTTAAAGCTGGAGGAATGACTGGGAAAATAAAAATCTTCTTTTATATAGTAGACATGCATTTTGCCTTAACGTAATAATAATAAGCGCAGGACTTCTCTTTTTGTATTTGTAATAATAATAATGCATTTGTTTGTGACTTTCACTCCATAATATTTTAATTCCATGTGGCAATTGCCTGGATGCATTCAGTGTCCCGGATTCAAATAGGTAATTTTGCACCTGAATCCTATACACCGATTTTAACAAAACTCAAAGCTGAATGCATCTAGTAGGACTCACATTCACAAATGATCATTCGCTTGATTTTTGCAAGCGACACAAATTACACACTGCACCAAACATATGTTGTTGCCTACATTGACATTTTAAAGTATATTTTTAAAGTTTTTTTGTATTTATTTTTACTTTTATTTATAAAACCTCATGATTTTTTTAAGTGCGATCGTTTGCAACCATTAAGGAAAAAGAGATGGATTCATTCTTGAAATTACCCAACAATCCTGGAAGACTTCCAAACGATCCATACAAATATTTTCCCACAATCAACAATAATTTAATGGCTTGCCTGGGTTCAAAACCCGAGTGTTTGGAATAAATTGACAATAATAAGCTACAAATTTACGGAAAGATTAACTTTGTATCAAGGTAAGCTTAACATGGTATGTACATATTTTACTTAAAGACGAAGTAATAACTGGAAAAAGAGGGATCTGAGTATAAACATGCATTTTGCTTAATGTAATAATCGCAATACATTTGGCTATGGCGTTTACGTCATAATACTTAAATGATTAAATGCAAGGCTATTTGGAATTGAAATATTTATCTGTCTTTACCACCGTTGTCCACTAGGTGTCAGACATGTAGTTTACAAACTTAGAGATAGGCAACTTCATTACTCATATGCTAGGCAGATGTTGGCAATGAAAGTTATTAACATCAGAGATAAAATTAAAAATGTAGTAATTTTTGTGTGTTTTTTTTTCAATGTTGGGTTATTTATGACGTCTCATTAATCTTCTTATACTAAATTGCGGTAAAAGACTTGATATCAAAGTTTAACCCTGTGTTGCCTATTAAAGCAGTTATCTACTTAATTAATCAGGATATTTGGCTAATAAAGTGCGTCCCTCAGCAGTTTTTCTGAACAACTGCATTCTATACATTTCTGGGCTTGCTGCTTAATCGAGTTTTATGAGTTGAAGGACACATACTCCATCTTTGCTGTGTGAGGTTCATCCTATTTCTGACACTAACTCCTGGAGAAAAAAAACAAAACATTTAGGAAACCTAGGTCGGCACTCCAGATGTTATGGACTACATCTCCCATAATGCTCTTAAAACCACAATGCTGGCAAAGCATCAGGGGAGAAGTAGTCCGCAACATCTGGAGTGTTGAAGGTTGCCTAGTCCTGATAGTGTAACTGGGGCGTAGAGCTAGGGATGGTTTTAGATAAGGGTTATATGGCAGAGGTTAAGGGATGCCTGCCTTAAAGATGCTCTTCACTGTAACTCTTATCACCGTCAGCCAGACTTCACAGTAGAAATGTTAATAAAAGCATGGAACAGATAAACAAAACAAAATCAACATCTGAGTCTGTGTTTTAAACAGGAAAGCAGCCTGGATGATCAATTAGTTTTATCTGCTATCAAAAGCTATGTTTATGAATGTATGTTTTTTGGGCATCTAGATGTAGTTGTAGTTGATATCATGTAATTTTGGGAACTTGGAGCAGTACCAGTGGTTGACATACTATTGCACAGTGTGGAATCTAGATCAGTGTGCTTTATTATTGTGGACTAGTGATGTCGCGAACATAAAATGTTAGTGAACCGGGCGAACCGGGCGAACCACCATAGACTTCAATAGGCAGGCGAATTTTAAAACCCACAGGGACTCTTTCTGGCCACAATAGTGATGAAAAAGTTGTTTCAAGGGGACTAACACCTGGACTGTGGCATGTCGGAGGGGGATCTCCCATGGAAAATTACATAGTTGATGCAGAGTCTGGTTTTAATTCATAAAGGGCATAAATCACCTAACATTCCTAAATTGTTTGGAATAACGTGCTTTAAAACATCAGGTATGATGTTGTATCAATCAGGTAGTGTAAGGGTTACGCCCGCTTCACAGTGACAGACCAAACTCCCCGTTTAACGCACCGCAAACAACCGCAAACAGTCCATTTGCACAACCGCAAACTCCCCATTTGCACAAGGTTGGATACCAAGCTAGCCATGTCCCATTCCTTGTCCTCACTGATGTAATTGAAGGTCTCTTCCTCCACCCAGCCACGTACAACACCAAGGGTCCCTGAAAGGTGACAACAAGCCCCCTGGGACGCCTGCTGTGTTTGGTCTTCCACCTCCTCAAAGCCACCTTCCTCCTCTGACTCCTCTTCTTCAGACTCCTCTCTCTGCGTTGCCTCTCTCTGTGCTATTATAAGGTGTGTTAAGTAGTACTATTCCTATCAGTTTAATCCCTGTTACGTCCCCTATCAGTGGACGTGTATATGGCATCAATTTTAACAGGGAGATGGAAAAAGATGCTTGGTCAGTCCTCCTACTTCAAATTTGGGGCACTGCGCGTGCAATCTAATGTGCCACCAGATAGGAGTGGTGTGTTAAGTAGTACTATTCTTATCAGTTTAATCCCAATGTCACAACTACTAGTGTGGTCCAGCATGCAGAAACTATGTAAACATATACATAGGCAAGAAAAGGAAAATAAAAGGACAGAGCGTAAACCGGACCTTAGAATGGCCGGACTAATACGCTAGAGACAGAGAATGGTCAAAGGGAAAGCAGAGGTCAAGGAAGCCAGAAAATACACTATACCGTTTACACAAGCCAAGTCAGGGAAACCAGAATTCAGAATAACCAGGGAAAAGCCATGATCAGGATACCAGGAAATCAGATTCACAATGATAAAGCACTCTCAGGAAACCAGGAACAGGAAACCACGACAGGGCAAGGTACTGGGGTGAGCTAGGGATTTAAATATCACGCGGCGGGCCGGCAGCCACGACACCCTGTTACGTCCCCCTCATCAGGCCTTTTTTAGTCGAATGTATCGCCCACTGTCAGTCCCTTCTGGATCCATTCCTCATTCATCTTAATAAAGGTGAGGTAATCTAGACTTTTTTGACCTAGGCGACTTCTCTTCTCAGTGACAATACCTCCTGCTGCACTGAAGGTCTTTTCTGACAGGACACTTGAAGCGGGGCAGGCCAGAAGTTCTATCGCAAATTGGGATAGCTCAGGCCACAGGTCAAGCCTGCACACCCAGAAGTCAAGGGGTTCATCGCTCCTCAGAGTGTCGATATCTGCAGTTAAGGCGAGGTAGTCTGCTATCTGTCGGTCGAGTCGTTCTCTGAGGGTGGATCCCGAAGGGCTGTGGCGATGCGTAAGACTTAAAAAGCTCCGCATGTCCTCCATCGCCAACACATCTTTAAAGCGTCCTGTCCTTGCCGACGTGGTCGTGGGAGGAGGAGGATGACTACCACCTCTTCCCCTGTTAGATTCCCATTGTGCTGTGACATCACCCTTATACGCTGTGTAAAGCATACTTTTTAATTTATTTTGCAAATGCTGCATCCTTTCCGACTTGTTGTAATTCGGTAACATTTCCAGCACCTTTTGCTTATACCGGGGGTCTAGTAGCGTGGACACCCAGTACAGGTCGTTCTCCTTCAGCCTTTTTATACGAGGGTCCCTCAACAGGCATGACAGCATGAAAGACCCCATTTGCACAAGGTTGGATGCTGATCTACTCATTTCCCGTTCCTCCTCCTCAGTGATGTCAATGAAGGTATGTTCTTCCCCCCAGCCACGTACAACACCACGGGTACCAGATAGGTGACAACGAGCACCCTGGGATGCCTGTTGTGGTTGGTCTTCCTCCTCCTCCTCAAAGCCACATTCCTCCTCTGACTCCTCTTCCTCGCAATCCTCTTCCAGCGTTGCCACAGGTCCAGCAAGCGATGCTGATAAGGCTGTTTCTGGTGGTGATGGTGACTAGTGATGTACCGAAGTGTCCGCCGGCGAACTTAGCGTGTTCGCGTTCGCCGCCGCGGGCGAACACATGGGCGGTTCGATCCGCCCCCTATTCGTCATCATTGGGCAAACTTTGACCCTGTGCCTCTCGGTCAGCAGACACATTCCAGCCAATCAGCAGCACTCCCTCCCTTCCACACCCTCCAACCTTCCCCCCAGCATCCATTTTCGATTCATTCTGAAGCTGCATGCTTAGTGAGAGGAGGGAAAGTTTAGCTGCTGCTGATTAGATAGGGAAATTGATAGCTAGGCTAGGGTATTCAGTGTCCACTACAATCCTGAAGGACTCATCTGATCTCTGCTGTAAGGACAGCACCCCAAAAAGCCTTTTTTAGGGCTAGAATATCAGGCTGCTTTTTTTTTTTTCTGTGTAATGTAATTGCAGGTGCCTGCCTGCCAGCTTCTGTGTGAGGTTCACAGTGGATACTGTGTCCTCTTGCCCAGTGCCACCACTCATATCTGTTTTTACAATAGCTTAAGCTTTAGATTTAAAATAAATAATTTTTTTTCACTGTAATAGAAGAGCAGTTGCCTGCCTGCCATCTTCTGTGTCAGGTTGCATGCCTTGCCCATTTGCACAGTCAGTGCCACCACTCATATCTGTTTTTACAATAGGTTAAGCTTTAGATTTAAAAGAAATAATTTTTTTTCACTGTAATAGAAGAGCAGTTAGTTGTCTGCAAGCGTCTGGGTGTCAGGCCTACTTCAGCGTGTGCTCTGCAGACCTGTGCCAGCGTGCTTTGACAGTTGCCAATCATATCTGGTGTCTCTTTAGCATGCTTTTTCAAAGAAAAAAAGTTTCCAGTGTAAGCTAAGAGCAGCCAGTCAGTGTCCTTCAAGCGGCTCTGTCAGGCCTTCCTTCAGCGTGTGCCCTGCACAACCCTGCCAGCGTACTTTGACAGTTGCCACTCATATCTGGTGTCTCTATAGCGTGCTTTTAAAACCAAAATTTTTTTTTCACTGTTATAGATTGAATAGCAGTTACTTGTCTTCAAGCGGGTGTGTCAGGCCTACAGTGTGTGCTCTGCAGAACTGTTCAAGTGCACATTGCCAATCATATCTGGTGTCTCTATAGCATGCTTTTACAAAGAAAAAAGGTTTCTAGTGTAAGCTAATAGCAGCCAGTCAGTGTCCTTCAAGCGGCTCTGTCAGTCCTTCCTTCAGCGTGTGCTCTCCAGAACTGTTCCAGTGCACATTGCCAATCATATCTGGTGTCTCTATAGCGTGCTTTTAAAAACATTTTTTTTTTTCACTGTTATAGATTGAGTAGCAGTTACTTGTCTTCAAGCGGGTGTGTGTCAGGGTACCTGAAGCCTCTACCTCTGAGAGAGGTAGAGACTTAGAAGTTTATCCGTCCGGACGGCATGTCTCCTCGGCCCCTCGCGGTTCACTCGGTCTTGCTAACGCCGGCCGCGAGGGAGTCACTTCCTTTTATAACAGGAGGACCGGAGGTAGACGCCATGACGCCAACCCGGAACGTCCTGTCACTCAAATCTCGGGAGACGAATCAGGACTCGCCGGAGGCGTGTCTTCTCTCCCTAGCCAGGATACTTAACAGTGGCTCTCTCATTTACTCATTGCCCTGTCGTGGTTCTAGTCCGCCTAGTCACACAGTGCTTTGTTATTCTCTTGTCTTTTGGTTCTGACCCGGCTTTGGTATTTACTCTCCTGCCTTTCTGTTATCCTTGACCCGGCTTGTCTCTCGCTTACCTGTCCTCTCGTTCCCTCGACCTCGGCTTGTCTCTGACCATTCTATTGTAGTTATACGTTAAGTCCGGCCATTCTAAGGACCGATATACGTATCTGCTACTCTTTGTACTCTGCGTGTTGGATCCCTGACCCGATCCTGACAGTGTGTCAGGCCTACAGTGTGTGCTCTGCAGAACTGTTCAAGTGCACATTGCCAATCATATCTGGTGTCTCTATAGCGTGCTTTTACAAAGAAAAAAGGTTTCCAGTGTCAGCTAATAGCAGCCAGTCAGTGTCCTTCAAGCGGCTCTGTCAGTCCTTCCTTCAGCGTGTGCTCTCCAGAACTGTTCCAGTGCACATTGCCAATCATATCTGGTGTCTCTATAGCGTGCTTTTAAAACCAAAATTTGTTTTTCACTGTTATAGATTGAATAGCAGTTACTTGTCTTCAAGCGGGTGTGTCAGGCCTACAGTGTGTGCTCTGCAGAACTGTTCCAGTGCACATTGCCAATCATATCTGGTGTCTCTATAGCGTGCTTTTAAAAACAAATTTTTTTTTCACTGTTATAGATTGAGTAGTAGTTACTTGTCTTCAAGCGGGTGTGTCAGGCCTACAGTGTGTGCTCTGCAGAACTGTTCAAGTGCACATTGCCAATCATATCTGGTGTCTCTATAGCGTGCTTTTAAAACCAAATTTTTTTTTTCACTGTTATAGATTGAATAGCAGTTACTTGTCTTCAAGCGGGTGTGTCAGGCCTACAGTGTGTGCTCTGCAGAACTGTTACAGTTCACATTGCCAATCATATCTGGTCTCACAGTAGCTTGCACGCATTGTACCACTAATCCCCAAAAAAATGACAGGCAGAGGCAGGCCACCCCGCAGGGGCCGTCGTGGTCGTGGTGCTGTGATTCCCTTTTGTCCTAGAATAATGCCCAGTTTTCAGAAGCCACGTACCCTGAACTTGAAAAGTTCTGAGGACATAGTTGACTGGCTAACACAGGACACCCAATCTTGTACAGCCTCCGCTCGGAACCTTGACGCACCATCCTCCTCCAGCTTAGCTTCAGGCACCTCTCAAGATTCCACTCACCCGCCTGCCGCCACCACCAAAACTAGCACCACAGCCGCTTTACTTGGTATGTCAGAGGAGTTATTCACACACCCGCTAGAGGATGTAGATAACAGGGATATGTCTCAGGCAGGCAGCATTAAACACATGGAGGTACGGTGTGATGATGTTGATGTTGTACCCGCTGCTGCTTCCTTTTCTGAGTTGTCAGATACAAGCGAAGCGGTTGATGATGACGATGCGTCCATGGATGTCACGTGGGTGCCCGCTCGGCAAGAAGAAGAACAGGGCGAAAGTTCAGATGGGGAGACAGAGAGGAGGAGGAGGAGACGAGTTGGAAGCAGGGGGGGTCGTCGCAAGGAGCTAGTGGCACAGTCAGACAGCATGCATCGGCACCCGGGGTCAGCCCGACAGCACGCCAATCAACGCATGCTGTGTCCACCACCAGAATGCCGTCATTGCAGAGCTCAGCAGTGTGGCATTTTTTTTGTGTGTCTGCCTCTGACAACAGCGATGCCATTTGCAACCTGTGCCAAAGGAAACTGAGTCGTGGGAGGTCCAACACCCACCTAGGTACAACTGCTTTGCGTAGGCACATGATCTCACATCACAAACGCCCATGGGATCAACACATGAGCACAAGCAGCACGCCTACTCTAAGCCGCCATCCTCCTCCTGGTCCAGCATCTTCAGCCACGTCAACCACTGCTGTCCACTGATACCTGGTCTGCAAAGCATGGTCAGGGCAGGTATATCACCTAATCTGCGCATTGGGTAAACCTGCTGACGGCTGACAATCAAGGAATGCGTGGCATTGCAGAGGAGTTGGTGACACCGCCACGAATTGCAGGCAGTCCTGCTGCCACCTCCTCTACTCCTCCTACTCCATCCTCTTCCATAACCTCCTCGGCTGAGTCCTCTTGTGCTGCTGCGTCTTGCTCCACATCAACGGCACCCCCCCAGCTCCCCAGGTACTATTCCACATCCCGGATACGGCAGTGTCACGCCGTCTTGGGTTTGAATTGCTTGAAAGCAGAGAGTCACACCGGACAAGCACTCCTGTCCGCCCTGAACGCACAGGTGGAAAAGTGGCTGACTCCGCAGCAACTGGATATCGGCAAAGTGGTGTGTGACAACGGAAAAAAATTGATAGCGGCATTGAAGTTGGGCAAGTTGACACATGTGCCGTGCATGGCACATGTGTGTAATCTGATCGTACAACGCTTTGTGCATAAGTACACAGGCTTACAGGACGTCCTGAAGCAGGCCAGGAAGGTGTGTGGCCATTTCAGGCGTTCCTACACGGCCATGGCTCACTTTGCCGATATCCAGCGGCGAAACAACATGCCAGTGAGGCGCTTGATTTGCGACAGCCCTACACGTTGGAATTCAACACTCCTAATGTTCGACCGCCTGCTCCAACAAGAAAAAGCTGTTAATGAATATTTGTATGACCGGGGTGCTAGGACAGCCTCTGGGGAGCTGGGAAATTTTTTGCCACATTACTGGACGCTCATGCGCAATGCCTGTAGGCTCATGCGTCCTTTTGAGGAGGTGACAAACCTAGTCAGTCGCAACGAAGGCACTATCAGCTACATCATACCATTTGTTTTCTTCCTGGAGCGTTCCCTGCAAAGAGTGCTGGATCAGGCCGTAGATGAGCGTGAAGAGGAAGAGGAAGAGTTGTGGTCACCATCACCACCAGAAACAGCCTTATCAGCATCGCTTGCTGGACCTGCGGCAACGCTGGAAGAGGATTGTGAGGAAGAGGAGTCAGAGGAGGAATGTAGCTTTGAGGAGGAGGAGGAGGAGGAGCAAGACCAAACACAACAGGCATCTGTAACGGAACCGCTGGCACCCCGACCGGGTACCCTCCGCTGACGGATGCTCCTAGTGCTTTCCGAGGTCTCCAAGCACTCCACCAGACACCATAACCACTGTAGACTCCCACGAACCGCCGCAGCTTGGTTGGGGTCTCGCCACGCTACCCACTCTGGACCCACAACCAGGGTCTAGCTTCCAGTAGATGGACCTCTCCGAATTCCAGAGCGCAGGAACAGGAACCAGCTCTTAGCAGAGCTCAGCGATTATACCCTGGGGAGTATAGTGATTATAGCAATCCCCAGAGTGTAGTTCTCCAATCCCCCCAAACATGAGCCGAAACTTCATGAAGGTACAAGATGATCTGAGGTGCTAGCACACCCAGTCTGCTTTTATTTCCATCTTACACATAAAAGCCCGCCCACAGGGGCGGGGTAAAACAGCCAATAGCATAACGGTTACAACCCACAAGTTCCCTCCCCTCAGATAACCAGTTAACATAATTATTACAGCCAGGGAAAATACAGTTTTTATACATGTGTTATAACTTTAAATCCATACATCCAATCTTCCCAAAAAACACATATTTGGAATCAGCACACTTTAAACATACACCCTTCCAAAAATCAGCCAAATCCCCCCAGTGGATCAAAAGTTAGCTGGAAGTCCTTTATGACCGACCGCAAGCACAATTTCCTGCCCAAAACAGTTCCATAGATTTGGGCTGTGCGGCCGGTCAATTTCATGCGAAAAAACGACCATTTCGAACGGGACTTAGTCTCTGGAGCTGCAAGTTCCGTATGGGAGAAGGTAAGGGTCAGCGGTGTTCGGCAAAATGTGTAGCCGATTTCAGTTCCACAGAATCTTTAGCATACACCGCTGACCGCGTTCGACGGAACAAAGATGGCCGCCGCCACGTGCAATTAACCTGCAGTAACCTCACAGCCTGGGAGGTCAATTGCCTGCACACTTTAACTTCTGGGTGGTCCGCCTGTGTGGTACTTGGTTCAGTAAGCCCTATTTACTGAACCAAGTGGGGGAAAGCCAGGAACAAGTTATTTTACAGGTCTGGGGACATAGTCTTAAAGGGACATTGTTCACCAAAGTTACAAGATGTCCCCAGACGGTTCTTAAAGGGCCATACACACACAATAAAAGTTCATACTTTTCAGGGGCCATAGTCTTAAAGGGTATTGTTACCCAAAGTCTCAATATGTCCCCAGACAGTTCTTAAAGGGCCAGCAGCAGTACAATAAAATACCATTCACTGTGCTTAAAGGGCCAGCAGTCGCACAATAAAATACAATATGCCCAAATATAGTTCTCTAAACGTACCAATTTTCAAGGGGCCATAGTCAGCAGGTAGGAGGCAGGCAAACAGGCTTCTCCAATGCCCAGTGGCGAGGTTGGTTTCGTCACAGCATCCCAGGGTGCTCGTTGTCACCTATCTGGTACCCGTGGTGTTGTACGTGGCTGGGGGGAAGAACATACCTTCAATGACATCAGTGAGGAGGAGGAACGGGAAATGAGTAGCTCGGCATCCAACCTTGTGCAAATGGGGTCTTTCATGCTGTCATGCCTGTTGAGGGACCCTCGTATAAAAAGGCTGAAGGAGAACGACCTGTACTGGGTGTCCACGCTACTAGACCCCCGGTATAAGCAGAAAGTGGCGGAAATGTTACCGAATTACAACAAGTCGGAAAGGATGCAGCATTTACAAAATAAATTAAAAAGTATGCTTTACACAGCGTATAAGGGTGATGTCACAGCACAACGGGAATCTAACAGGGGAAGAGGTGGAAGTCATCCTCCTCCTCCTCCCACGGCCATGCCGGCAAGGACAGGACGCTTTAAAGACGTGTTGTTGATGGAGGACATGCGGACCTTTTTAAGTCCTATGCATCGCCACAGCCCTTCAGGATCCACCCTCAGAGAGCGACTCGACCGACAGGTAGCAGACTACCTCGCCTTAACTGCAGATATCGACACTCTGAGGAGCGATGAACCCCTTGACTACTGGGTGTGCAGGCTTGACCTGTGGCCTGAGCTATCACAATTTGCGATAGAACTTCTGGCCTGCCCCGCTTCAAGTGTCCTGTCAGAAAGGACCTTCAGTGCAGCAGGAGGTATTGTCACTGAGAAGAGAAGTCGCCTAGGTCAAAAAAGTCTAGATTACCTCACCTTTATTAAGATGAATGAGGGATGGATCCCGAAGGGACTGACACTGGGCGATACATTCGATTAAAAAAGGCCTGATGAGATGAGCTGCCTTGGGCTAAAAATGGTCCACACGCTGCTGTATTTTTTTTTTTTTTAATTCTTTATTTTTGCGGTGCTTTGCATGACAGTAAAATAGTACATTGCAAGTCATAATTTCCAGTATATAGCATCAACATATTTATCTTGCATCTTGTGAGACTGCACCAATTATATAATTTTATAAAATACAAGCAATAACTTGGATCCGGGTCATTAACCGCTTAACCTATGTTATTTTTGTGTTTGAGTCGTATATTCGGTGCTGGTATCCGCGTTCCGTGTGTGAAGTAGTTATGGAGTATGTGGTGCCTCCATGGTTATGACACTTGGGTGTGCCTGTATGTGTCGGTATGGTGTCCCGTGGGCATATTGATGGGTGTGTACTAGTGAGTGACTTCTGAAGCGTGTGGGCTGTCCAGTGCAGCCTCCTGCCGTGAGTGTGGTCTCTGCCTCACGTGATCGAAACTCCTAACCTAGGGAGTCGCGGGGTGGGTGGGGGGGGATGGTCGTGGTAAGAGTGTAGCGGTCACTCCATTAAGCGTTTGTGGTATGTCCCCGTCTTAGGTGTACCAGTCGTGCGAGAGTGGGTCCCGTTGAGCCTGTGGTGTCAGTCAAGTACGGTCCATGTCAGGGTTAGGCCTGTCGATTGTTGTACGTGTGTCAGTCTTCTAGTAGGGATCGCAACAACATAAACAATAAACCGTTTAAACGTCCTTTTGTAACTCAGGTATGGTGTGAAGTTAGATAGGTTTCTCCTGACCTATGCTTTTGTATGCAATTCTTGACTCGTTTTAGACTTCACAAACCCTCGAGCTTAAAGCTCTACACCCACTAAGAGTGCAGGACAAACCCTAATCTTTGCAGAATAATGTACGTTGCCATATGGACACTTTGATGGTAGGTAATGGGTCGTATACAACCTGTACCTTTACTATTCTGCCCTCTTAAAGGCCGGCTACTGTTCAGTATTCTAGATTAGTCATCTATATAAGGTCAGCATTTAATGGGCTTTAGCAATATATACATTTTGTCAGACCATTTAATCTTGCTTTTGTAGCTTGAAAGTAGTGAGGTGTGTTTATTAAATTTTAGTGCCCCTATTCAGCCTTAGGAGGGTAATGTCCCCTAGTCATGGGACACTGAGCTTGGCTTTAACCTCTATCAGATGTTTGGAGACCTTACAAACTGACAGCCACCGGCTCAAAAACAGGGTTCAGGAGAAAGAACAAGGTAATAAACAATTGTGATTTTCGCATTGAGTGTACGAACTGTAGGAATTATGGTAACGTTTCCAAAACAGCACTTGGTTACCAAAATTGGGCTCACAAAAAAAAAAATATATATATATATTGTTGCCCCCAAGAACAATGGGGTACTATAAGAAATGTTAAACGTTCAATGAAAATAACTTTGCAGTCTTTAGACCTGAGGTAAAGGTGAGCGCTGGGAAGGTGTCCCTACTGGGCCTCATTGTCAGCCAGTCCCTTGAGGCTGTCTTGGGTCCGAGGACCGAGGGCTTCTGTTCCGCGGTACAAACGTTGCGGTGCGCTCTGGGTCCCAATTGGTAGTAGAGGGTCTTGAGGGTGAGTTGGCGGTCGGTGGGTCCAGTCCCAAGGCCTGTATTATTGTGGGTGCCTCTTCCATGGAGGCAAGTGTGAGTTGGGATCCGTTCTGTGGTATCACCAGGGATCCGTGTGCCCCCCATCGATAGGTGATGTCTGCTGCCCTCAGTCTGTTGATGAGGGAGCTGAAGGTTTTGCGCCACATGAGGGTAGACTTTGTAAGATCCTGGAAAAAGGTTAGGCTAGCGCCCTCAAATATCAGGGGTGTTTTACCTTTTAATGCAGACATGACCTGAATCTTGTCGTGTACATTTGGGCACCTGAGTATCACATCAATGGGTGTGTTTGAGCGTACCTTTGAGGACGTAGGCAGGCGGTAGATCTCCTCAGTGACCATCTTCTTGACCGTGGTGTGAGGCAGAATAATGGCCAGAAGGCGCCTTGTGTAGTGCGGTAGTTCATCTGGCAAGATGGCTGCCGGGATGCCTCTAATTTTTATATTAGTTTGCCGATGGCGTTCCTCCATGGTTGTCTGCTGTGCCATTATGGCTCTTTGTTGCACCTGAAGGTGGTGCATTGATTCTTGCAGCTCAGCTAGGTGAGTTTGCATGTCTGTAATGTGTTTTTCATTAGTGTGTACCCTGTTTATAGTGGCAGTGATGTCCTTTTTGATGGGGGCCAGTTCTGCCGCAAGGATTTTATGGAAGTCCGAAAATAGGATTTTTAAATCATGCCTGGATGTTGGGGTCATGTCTGCTGGAGGGTCTAGTTGGTGTTGTGGCCCTATGTGGGCTTCTGAGGTTGTTTCTGCCTCCGGTTGATCCGTGTGTTGGTAGTGGGGCGCCGTACGCGGCGTGTCCGCGGGAGTAGTTTTAGCCGGAGCAGGCCTTTGAAGCATGGTCCCTATGTCCCGGTTTTGTTCTATGGCTTGTGGGCGCTGTGAGCGGCGGCCCATGGCTGGTGTGTGTGCCGGATGGTCTGACCTTTGGAGGGAGGCTTCGTCCCGCGCTTGTCACGCTCCGTAGCCGCCAAGTAGTTTCTCCAGGTCTGGGATTGTGAGTGTGGGGTAGGCCCCAACCTTCCGTCTCCGCTTCTGCTGGGTGGAAGCCGCAAAGAAGGGCATCGATCGGCTCGGGAGTAGGTAGGGAGTCCAGCTGGGGGCTGGAGGAGGTTGGATCGGCTGAGGGTGTTGGGATTTTTAATGGATTGTGCCCGTTTACTGGGGAGCTTGTCGAGATGGCGTCCGTTTAGCTCGCTGGTTAAGCTCCGCCCCCCACGCTGCTGTATTTTAGCTCTGAATGACGTTTGACTTGCGTGACTTATCCGCCACCAACTAGGGTTCAAGCCGCCATGTTTTAGGGCACTTTCTGCCTGTGAAACAAACATCAATTTTTCTGGCCGCTGCTACAGCAGCGGCTGCAACAATACCAAATTTTTAGGCCCACTGGTGCAGCACTGTGGCTTCAAAAACCAAACCAAAAAAAAATCCTCCAAGATGGCACCAATATACCAGTGGTCTAAGCATCTTCCCACCTTGGCCTAAAAAGGGGAGGTGATTCCACAATTAAAAATCGCTGCCATTTACACGTCCACTGATAGGAGACGCGGAAGGTATTAAACTGATCAGAACAATACTAAACTCACCACTCCTATCTGGTGGCACATTAGCTTGCCCGCGCAGTGCCCCAAATTTCAATGCCATATCCATAGAAATTGTACATACTATCCAGGAGAGTTTTACAGGGCCAAATCTTGTCGCCTGTTGAAGAGGTGACCTTGCTCGGGTCCCAGGTGTGCGGTTCCTAAAATGGCTGCCATATACACGTCCACTGATAGGAGACGCGGAAGGTATTAAACTGATATGAACATTTACTAAACTCACCACTCCGAGTGCTGTTATTTATTAAATTTTTTTGTGGTGAGGCTTTACAGGACAGAGTGCTTCTCCACGGGACATGTTAACTCACGGGCAGCTGGCTCATCAAGGAACCAGAGCAGCTTGAACGAGGTGAACTTGCTCGGGTCCCAGGTGTGCGGTTCCTAAAATGGCTGCCATATACACGTCCACTGATAGGAGACGCGGAAGGTATTAAACTGATATGAACATTTACTAAACTCACCACTCCGAGTGCTGTTATTTATTTAATTTTTTTTGTGGTGAGGCTTTACAGGACAGAGTGCTTCTCCACGGCACATGTTAACTCACGGGCAGCTGGCTCATCAAGGAACCAGAGCAGCTTGAACGAGGTGACCTTGCTCGGGTCCCAGGTGTGCGGTTCCTAAAATGGCTGCCATATACACGTCCACTGATAGGAGACGCGGAAGGTATTAAACTGATATGAACAATACTCCACTCCTATCAGTAGGTCCGTCCCATTGTGATTTATGCCCCCACCCACCGCGCAGGGATGGGGGCCGTGGGGGAGGAAAGTAGGCCCCCCCATTGTGATTTATGGCCCCCACCCACCGCGCAGGGGTGGGGGCCGAGGGGGGAGGACAGTAGGTCCCCCCATTGTGATTTATGGCCCCCACCCACTGCGCAGGGGATAGGGAGGACAGTAGCTCCACCCAGTGTGTATCATGGGCTTTGAGGACAGGTGTCAATCCATACCTGCCAAGTGACCCTATGTAGGGGGAACAGTCCCTATTCTGCTCTGTGTCAGTGTGTATCATGGTCTCTGTGGACAGGGAACAGTCTCTATTCTGCTCTGTGTCAGTGTGTAACAGGGGTTTTGAGGACAGGTGTCAATCCATATCTGCCAAGTGACCCTATGTAGGAGGAACAGTCCCTATTCTGCTCTGTGTCAGTGTGTATCAGGGATTTGACTATCTTTATTCAGATTCAAAAATTACAATTCCAGGAAAAATTTAACAAACATTTACAAGAACATGTTATGCACATCATAGAAACAACGTAAACCTCTTTAAAGCCACAAACTTAAGACAAAAAATACGTACACACGGGTAAGGGTAAGGGTTTGAAAGAATATTCTGAATCCTTACATGTTTACTTTATCGTTTGTTTGATTTTTGTGAACCATATATAAACTACAAGCAGCGTGAAAACTATAAAAACTCAAGTGGCCATGCTGATCAAATTAAATAGTATGCTTTACACAGCGTATAAGGGTGATGTCACAGCACAACGGGAATCTAACAGGGGAAGAGGTGAAAGTCATCCTCCCCCTCCCACGACCCTGCCATATCTGCCAAGTGACCCTATGTAGGGGTAACAGTCTCTATTCTGCTCTGTGTCAGTGTGTATCATGGTCTCTGAGGACGGGGAACAGTCTCTATTCTGCTCTGTGTCAGTGTGTATCAGGGGCTTTGAGGACAGGTGTCAATGTTAGGTGATTTCTGCCCTTTATGGATTAAAAGCAGACTCTGCATCAACTGTGTAATTTTCCATGGGAGTTTTGCCATGGATCCCCCTCCGGCATGCCACAGTCCAGGTGTTAGTCCCCTTGAAACAACTTTTCCATCACTTTTGTGGCCAGAAAGAGTCCCTGTTGGTTTTAAAATTTGCCTGCCCATTGAAGTCAATGGCGGTTCGCCCGGTTCGCGAACATTTGAGGAAGTTCGTGTTCGCCGTTCGCGAACCGAAAATTTCGGGTTCGCGACAACACTAATGGTGACCACAACTCTTCCTCTTCACGCTCATCTACGGCCTGATCCAGCACTCTTCGCAGGGCACGCTCCAGGAAGAAAACAAATGGTATGATGTCGCTGATGGTGCCTTCGGTGCGACTGACTAGGTTTGTCACCTCCTCAAAAGGACGCATGAGCCTACAGGCATTGCGCATGAGCGTCTAGTAATGTGGCAAAAAAATTCCCAGCTCCCCAGAGGCTGTCCTAGCACCCCGGTCATACAAATATTCATTAACGGCTTTTTCTTGTTGGAGCAGGCGGTCAAACATTAGGAGTGTTGAATTCCAACGTGTCGGGCTGTCGCAAATCAAGCGCCTCACTGGCATGTTGTTTCGCCGCTGGATATCGGCAAAGTGCGCCATGACCGTGTAGGAACGCCTGAAATGGCCACACACCTTCCTGGCCTGTTTCAGGACGTCCTGTAAGCCTGTGTACTTATGCACAAAGCGTTGTACGATCAGATTACACACATGTGCCATGCACGGGACATGTGTCAACTTGCCCAACTTCAATGCCGCCAACAAATTTTTTCCGTTGTCACAAACCACTTTGCCGATATCCAGTTGCTGCGGAGTCAGCCACTTTTCCACCTGTGCGCTCAGGGCGGACAGGAGTGCTTGTCCGGTGTGACTCTCTGCTTTCAAGCAAGTCAAACCCAAGACGGCGTGACACTGCCGTATCCGGGATGTGGAATAGTACCTGGGGAGCTGGGGGGGTGCCGTTGATGTGGAGAAAGACGCAGCAGCAGAAGAGGACTCAGCCGAGGAGGTTATGGAAGAGGATGGAGTAGGAGGAGTAGAGGAGGTGGCAGCAGGCCTGCCTGCAAGTCGTGCAGAGCCATGCATTCCATGCTTGGTAGCCGTCAGCAGGTTTACCCAATGCGCAGTGTAGGTGATATACCTGCCCTGACCATGCTTTGCAGACCAGGTATCAGTGGTCAGATGGACCCTTGCGCCAACACTGTGTGCCAGACATGCCATTACTTCCTTTTGCACAATCGAGTACAGGTTGGGGATTGCCTTTTGTGAAAAGAAATTTCGTCCGGGTACCTTCCACTGTGGTGTCCCAATAGCTACAAATTTTTTGAACGCCTCAGACTCCACCAGCTTGTATGGTAACAGCTGGCGGGCTAATAGTTCGGACAAGCCAGCTGTCAGACGCTGGGCAAGGGCTTTCTGACATTGGCTTCTTACACTCAGACATGTCCTTGACAGACACATGACTGTGGGCAGATGAACGGGAACTGCTCAAGGCGGGAGACGGAGAGGCGGATGGTTGAGAGGGGGCAAGGAGGACAGCAGTGGTTGACGTGGCTGAAGATGCTGGACCAGGAGGACGATGGCGGCTTAGAGTTTGCGTGCTGCTTGTACTCATGTGTTGATCCCATAGGCGTTTGTGATGTGCGATCATGTGCCTACGCAAAGCAATTGTACCTAGGTGGGTGTTGGACTTCGCACGACTCAGTTTCTTTTGGCACAGATTGCAAATGGCATCGCTGTTGTCAGAGGCAGACACACAAAAAAAATTCCACACTGCTGAGCTCTGCAATGACGGCATTCTGGTGGTGGACACAGCATGCGTTGATTGGCGTGCTGTCTGGCTGACCCCGCGTGCCGATGCATGCTGTCTGACTGTGCCACTAGCTCCTTGCGACGACATCCCCCTGCTTCCAACTCGTCTCCTCCTCCTCTCTGTCTCCCCATCTGAACTTTCGTCCTGCCGAGCGGGCACCCACATGACATCCATGGATGCATCGTCATCATCAACCGCTTCATTTGTATCTGACAACTCAGCAAAGGAAGCAGCAGAGGGTACAACATCATCATCATCATCACACCGTACGTCCATGTGTGTAATGCTGCCTGCCTGAGAAATATCCCTGTTATCTACATCCTCTGGAAATAATGGTTGCGCATCACTCATTTCTTCAAACGGATGTGTGAATAACTCCTCTGACATACCAAGTGAAGCGGCTGTGGTGCTAGTTTTGGTGGTGGCGGCAGGCGGGTGAGTGGTATCTTGAGAGGTGCCTGATGCTAAGCTGGAGGAGGATGGTGCGTCAAGGTTCCAAGCGGAAGCTGTAGAAGATTGGGTGTCCTGTGTTAGCCAGTCAACTATGTCCTCAGAATTTTTCAAGTTCAGGGTACGTGGCCTCTGAAAACTGGGCATTATTCTAGGGAATCACAGCACCACGACCACGATGGCCCCTGCAGGGTGGCCTGCCTCTGCCTGTCATTTATTTTTGGATTGGTGGTACTATGCGTGCCTGCTACTGTGAGACCAGATATGAGTGGCACTGTGCAGTGGCAGAGGTTGGCAGAGTACACACTGTAGGCCTGACACACCCGCTTGAAGACAACTAACTGCTATTCAATCTATAACAGTGAAAAAAGTTTTTTCTTTGTAAAGGCACGCTATAGAGACACCAGATATGAGTGGCAAAGTACACTTGCTGAGGTTGGCAGAGCACACGCTGAAGGCCTGACACCCACTTTAAGGACACTGACTGCTATTAGCTTACAGTGAAAAACTTTTTTCTTTGTAAAGGCACGCTATAGAGACACCAGATATGAGTGGCAAAGTACACTGGCAGAGGTTGGCAGAGCACACGCTGAAGGCCTGACACCCGCTTTAAGGACACTGACTGCTATTAGCTTACAGTGAAAAACAGTTTTTCTTTGTAAAGGCACGCTATAGAGACACCAGATATGAGTGCCAAAGTACACTTGCTGAGGTTGGCAGAGCACACGCTAAAGGCCTGACACCCGCTTTAAGGACACTGACTGCTATTAGCTTACACTGAAAAACTGTTTTTCTTTGTAAAGGCACGCTATAGAGACACCAGATATGAGTGCCAAAGTACACTTGCTGAGGTTGGCAGAGCACACGCTGAAGGCCTGACACCCGCTTTAAGGACACTGACTGCTATTAGCTTACACTGAAAAACTTTTTTTCTTTGTAAAGGCACGCTATAGAGACACCAGATATGAGTGCCAAAGTACACTTGCTGGGGTTGGCAGAGCACACGCTGAAGGCCTGACACCCGCTTTAAGGACACTGACTGCTATTAGCTTACACTGAAAAACTTTTTTTCTTTGTAAAGGCACGCTATAGAGACACCAGATATGAGTGCCAAAGTACAATTGCTGAGGTTGGCAGAGCACACGCTGAAGGCCTGACACCCGCTTTAAGGACACTGACTACTATTAGCTTACACTGAAACACTTTTTTTTCTTTGTCAAAGCACGCTATAGAGACACCAGATATGAGTGGCAAAGTACACTTGCTGAGGTTGGCAGAGCACACGCTGAAGGCCTGACACCCGCTTTAAGGACACTGACTGCTATTAGCTTACACTGAAAAACTTTTTTTCTTTGTAAAGGCACGCTATATAGACACCAGATATGAGTGGCAAAGTACACTGGCAGAGGTTGGCAGAGCACACGCTGAAGGCCTGACACCCGCTTTAAGGACACTGACTGCTATTAGCTTACAGTGAAAAACTTTTTTTCTTTGTAAAGGCACGCTATAGAGACACCAGATATGAGTGCCAAAGTACACTGGCAGAGGTTGGCAGAGCACACGCTGAAAGCCTGACACCCGCTTTAAGGACGCTGACTGCTATTAGCTTACAGTGAAAAACGTATTTTCTTTGTAAAAGCACGCTATAAAGACACCAGATATGAGTGGCAAAGTACACTTGCTGAGGTTGGCAGAGCACACGCTGAAGGCCTGACACCGGCTTTAAGGACACTGACTGCTATTAGCTTACACTGAAAAACTTTTTTTCTTTGTAAAAGCATGCTATAGAGACACCAGATATGAGTGGCAAAGTACACTGGCAGAGGTTGGCAGAGTACACGCTGAAGGCCTGACACCCAGACGCTTGCAGCAACTAACTGCTATTCAATCTATTACAGTGAAAAAACATTTTTTCTTTTTAAATGTCAAGCTTAAGCTATTGTGACACCAGATATGAGTTGTGGCACTGGGCAAGTGGGCACAGTATCCACTGTGAGCCTGACACAGAAGCTGGCAGACAACTAACTGCTATTAGCTTACAGTGAAAAACGTTTTTGTTTTTAAAGGCACGCTATAGTCACACCAGATATGAGTGGTGGCACTGGGCAAGTGGGCACAGTATCCACTGTGAGCCTGACACAGAAGCTGGCAGACAACTAACTGCTCTTCAATCTATTACAGTGAAAAAAAAATGTTTTTTTAAATGCAAGCTTAAGCTATTGTGACACCAGATATGAGTGGTGGCACTGGGCAAGTGGGCACAGTATCCACTGTGAGCCTGACACAGAAGCCGGCAGGCAGGCAACTGCAATTACATTACACAAAAAAAAAGCAAAAAAAAAAAGCAGACTGATGTTCTAGCCCTAAAAAGGGCTTTTTGGGGTGCTGTTCTTACAGCAGAGATCAGATGAGTCCTTCAGGACTGTAGTGGACACTGAATATCCTAGCCTAGCTATCAATTTCCCTATCTAATGAGCAGCAGCTACACTTTCCCTCCTCTCACTAAGAATGCAGCTTCAGAATGAATCTAAAATGGATGCTGGGAGGGAGGTGGGAGGGTCTGGAAGGGAGGGTCTGCTGCTAATTTGCTGGAATGTGTCTGCTGACCGTGAGGCACAGGGTCAAAGTTTGCTCAATGATGACGAATAGGGGGCGGATCGAACCGCGCATGTGTTCGCCCGCGGTGGCGAACGCGAACACGCTATGTTCGCCGGGAACTATTTGCCAGCGAACAGTTTGGTACATCACTATTTATAAATACAGTGAGTGAAAAAGGATTTGATCCCCTGCTCATTTTGAACGTTTGCCACTGACAAAGAAATGATCAGTCTATAATTTTAATGGTAGGTGTATTTTAACAGTGAGTGACAGAATAACAAAACAAAAAAAAAATCCAGAAAAACGCATATCAAAAAAGTTATACATTGATTTGCACATCAATGAGTGAAAGACAGTTGTAAGAAAAAGTATGTGAACCCTTTGGAATGATATGGATTTCTGCACAAATTGGTCATAAAATGTGATCTGATCATCATCTAAGTCACAACAATAGACAATCACAGTCTGCTTAAACTAATAACACACAAAGAATGAAATGTTGCCATGTTTTTATTGAACACACCCTGTAAACATTCACAGTGCAGGTGGAAAAAGTATGTGAACCCATGGATTTAATAACTGGTTGAACCTCCTTTGGCAGCAATAACTTCAACCAAACGTTTCCTGTAGTTGCAGATCAGATGTGCACAATGGTCAGGAGTAATACTTGACCATTCCTCTCTACAGAACTGTTTCAGTTCAGCAATATTCTTGGGATGTCTGGTGTGAATAGCTTTCTTGAGGTCATGCCACAGCATCTCAATCGGGTTGAGGTCAGGACTCTGACTGGGCCACTTCAGAAGGCGTATTTTCTTCTGTTTAAGCCATTCTGTTGTTAATTTACTTCTATGCTTTGTGTCATTGTCCTGTTGCAACACCCATCTTCTGTTGAGCTTCAGCTGGTAGACAGATGGCCTTTAGTTCTCCTGCAAAATGTCTTGATAAACTTGGGAATTCATTTTTCCTTCGATGATAGCAATCCGTCCAGGCCCTGATGCAGCAAAGCAGCCCCAAACCATGATACCCCCACCACCATACTTCACAGTTGGGGTGAGGTTTTGATGTTGGTGTGCTGTGCCTCTTTTCCGCCACACATAGTGTTGTTTGTTTCTTCCAAACAACTCAACTTTGGTTTCATCTGTCCACAGAATATTTTGCCAGTACTGCTGTGGAACATCCAGGTGCTCTTGTGCAAACTGTAAACGTGCAGCAATGTTTTGTTTGGACAGCAGTGGCTTCCTCTGAGGTATCCTCCCATAAAATCCATTCTTGCTTAGTGTTTTACGTATTGTAGATTCGCTAACAGGGATGTTAGCATTTGACAGTGACTTTTGTAAGTCTTTAGCTGACACTCTAGGATTCTTCTTCACCTCATTGAGCAGTCTGCGCTGTGCTCTTGCAGTCATCTTTACAGGACAGCCACTCCTAGGGAGAGTAGCAGCAGTGCTGAACTTTCTCTATTTATAGACAATTTGTCTTACCATGGACTGATGAACAGCAAGGCTTTTGGAGATACTTTTAGAACCCTTTCCAGCTTTATGCAAGTCAACAATTCTTAATCGTAGGTCTTCTGAGAGCTCTTTTGTGCGAGGCATCATTCACATCAGGCAATGCTTCTTGTGAAAAGCATGATCTCTAGATTCTTCACTTTGTCTAAGTAATGTAGAGGTCTTTCTTTAATAATAGGGGTGGGGTCCTTATTTAATTTCTGATATGTATTGGTGTCATTAAGTTGACATTGATCTTCAGTATCATACATTTCTGTTGAAAGGATGACTTCACCACCACCTTTATTAGCTGATCTGATAACTATCTCTGGGTCATTCTGTAATTCTTTGATTGTCTCTTTTTTTTGGTCAAGTTTTGATTATTATATTTGATGTTTTTGATATTTTCCATATCTCTTACAACTAGTTTCTAAAAAAAACCTGTAGAGTGCCGGATTTAAAACTGATGAAAAAATAGATTTTTGTTTGAGATTTGATCGTATTATATTTCTGGGATTAGATTTGTCATTTGCATCTTCTTTGGTGGTAATGTGCCATTTCTAGTGAACTAATTAATGTCTATAAAAGCCTGGAACGATTTAAAATTACACGTGGGAGCGTAATTTAGTCCTTTACTCAGTATGGTTACTTGAGTAGCTGTTAATATTTTTTGTGATAAGGTAAAAATGCCTAGGTCTCGTTAATTTTTTTGTTTTTAGAGACAAACTTTTTTTTTTTTCAATATATAATTTTTATTGATTTACAAAAAACAAAGAAATCGGTAAAACGTAACAAACATTGCGGAAATATCCTCACCTGAAAAACAGTTGTATAAACATATGTATGTTATAGAATCTACATCAAAATTTTTAATATATGAGTATTATTAAGTAACAAACTACATAAACATATCTTCCGGAACCAGCTTTGGTCACCTTTAAAACAAAATATCATAGGATCAACTATAGTTACATTCATATTTTAAGCTTGACAGTCATTAGAAAAACTTCTGTTACAAGATGCATGGGTGTGTGCTGCTAAGCATGGTTTATGATAATAAAACATTCTGATAACATTTAGGTATTTGAGTAAATGGTGTTACAGAAGAAGACTTTTTTTATTTCAAAAGGACATAGCAAACCATAAGTCTCAAGAGTTTTTGATTATCAGTCTGTTTTTGAAAAAAAAAGCATAATAATAATAATAATAATAATAATAAAATAATAGTAATATATCAGTACAATCAGCTTAAAAAAACAATACGTTGTCCAGCATCTATATTGCTTGACCGCATAATAATAGCAATAATAATAATCTAAACAAAAACAATAAGTTGTATAGCAACTTTGTTGCTTGGCTTGCCAACAACACATGTGTTTAATATAGTGTACTATTTATTACGTGCCATTAATCAGATATAAAATCAAATCGAATCTATACAGACAAAAAGAAAACATTATGAAATAATAAAATGTATTTCCAGATACAGAAACCAATACATAAAGTTGTGTTTGTTTTTTTTGGCTCGGTAACTAATTACCATTGCATGATGCCATGTGGGCTCTGAGTATGGGTCTCAAAGGGGAACTTTCTATTGAAACATAAAATGTCCTTTTGGTTCTGTGATATGTTATCCTGCGGAACACAGCTAAAGCATGAAAGTGATACATTTCTTGAGAAACATGATGAGAAAATCTCAAGAACTCATGAAAACTAATTTTAAAGATTTTTATTCTGCCCTTATTGCATCAGTACCCAGATGTAGTTCATTTTATATGTCTCTGCTTAATGTTAAGAAAACGTTTAAACTCTTTTTTTAAGTAGTGCGTGTCAAACATTTATTATTCCTGAGATTGGAGAATCTCGAAAAATATTCAGAGCAGACTTTCTAACGAGAAGGTACTTAATTAAAAAACCAAACTTGTTAGAGTGGAATTATATAACACAACAAGATAAGATTGTATCAATACTTTCCAATCAATGTAACATCTTTAACCAATCTGATAAAATTTATGAGATCATTATTGTTAAACAAGACTTAATAGTTTTGTGGAAAAGTATTTTTTTCTTATTTCACTATGATAAATAAAAATGTAACTCTTTTCCAAGAAACCAATTTCTATAAATTTAAGTGGAATTCTTTGCTTAATTTGTAAGCGCTCAAGTGATTGTATATGTCATTATAAATGTATGTATTTATTTACAAAGGATTTACATCTGTACTGCTCTGACCTTTCAGTATGTCCTACAGAGAGACAATATGACGTATCAGACTTGGACTGGAGTTTGTTAAGAGTGTGGGACATTCACTTTCTAAAACTGAATAAACAATATTACTGATGAATAGGTCAAAGTATTAATTAAATTGTTGTCACCTGGAAACTATTTTTTATACACTTATCCTTTCATCAAGTGTTGAAAGGACATAGCTTTTATTTTTTATTTTTTTTTAAAGTAAGTGTATGTAAAAAATTAGGTACACTCATCTCTGCCTTTAGTATGTGACATGATCCTTCAGCCATATACATACACCTTGGGTCAGACAGTGTTTGAATACTATAGTGAATCAGGGATGACCATAGAGACTAACCATCAGTTTTAAAACACTGTCTGACCCAAGGTGTAATATTCTAAAGGTAGAGATGGGTTTTTCAGTTTTTACATATGTTAAGAACCTCAGTGGTTATGGTACTGAGTTCTTCTATTCCTTTCCCAATAGCTGAGCATAAGTGATTATAGCTACAGTTAGGGTGTAGAGGAATAGTGTAGATGAATGCAGCTTCCAAGACGAATCTCCCCAGCAAATAAAAGGTTACCCAAGCATGAGCCTAGACTTCATGAAGGGTACAACAGGAATAATGTTTTATTGATGCCACACTGGCTTTTATGGAAATCTTCCTGCAAGAGGACCTCCCACAATAAACAAAAGAAACAACCAATCATAATACAGATTTACAATAAAACCCTCCCCTCCTCTGCCTGGGAGATAATGAGATAAGTTAAGGAATAACCCAATTATCTCCAGGCAAAGGGCACACAATTTCCCCAAAACTTGGAACACCCTTTATACACAAGGTATCCCCAGTGGTGTATTCTGGTTTTGTGCTGCCCTAGGCATGGCAAAACTCAGACGCCCCCCCACCCTGCGTGCGCGCCACCCCACCCTTGCCCCCTGCCACGCCTTCTAAATACACACACACACACACACACATTCACTGACAGACACGCATACACTAGCTAACAGACATACACACTCACTAACAGACACATACAGTCCCTAGCAGACACACATTCACTAACAGACATGCATACACTCCAACTAACAGACACACACATAGTAACACACTCCCTGACATACACACTCCCTGACATACACACTCACTCACTAACAGACACACACACACACACACACACACTAACAGACACACACACTAACAGACTGTCAGGGTGGCGGTCCGGTGCCCGGGACCCAGACACTGTCCGGGCGGCGGTGCGAGGACCGGGACCCAGTATGCCTGATGTTCATAGTAGGAGTCACAGTGTGGAGGTGGATTAGCAGGGTCTGGTGCAGGGTAACTGCACGCCCCCTGGTGTTGAGCACCAGCGTTTGTGCAGCCACATACCAGAACCCTGGTTCAGCTTATACGGATCCCGGGAACTAGGAGCAGGAATTCAGCAGACCTCCCAGAGCTGAATAGGGAGGTACTGCAGCAGGAATGTATCCAGTACAGAATCAAGGAAAGACTAGGAAAGGCACCAAACATGAAAACAAGACAGAACTAATAGAACCCAGAACCAGAGAAGGATAGGAAGCTAAACCCAGAACATGTACACAATACATAAGGGAAACATTGACATCACATGGGCAGGACAGGACAGGATTGTACATGGACTGGGAATACAAACTAAAACAAGACAAGATATTATAGGTAAAACAAGAGGAGAAATAACTATTTATGAAAAGTATGGGGATTTAGTTACATTATATGATCATACATTGCATAAGCCTGCCAACAACGCCAATGTACCCCATATTCGGCAGGTCCTACTCTGCCTAATGCAAGCTAAAACAACCAAAGTAAACATATATAGCACTTACCTGCAAGAAAGCATTGAGCAGCTGCCTGTAGGACACTGAAACAAAAAGAATGGTGGAAAACAAATGGGTGTGGCAACATAAAACAAACATTTAAAGGAAACCTGAAGACTGGGAATTCCAGGGACGGATTACAGGAATGAACCCAGAAAAACCCAGCATAAAGAACACCAGACATAGAATAGAAAACCGAAAAAACAAAACAAGAATTGTAAAAAGAGTACTGGATATGAGAAGCCATTGCCAGAATGATCTGCAACTAGGAACAGGATGTGACACAGACACACACACTCACTAACAGACACACACACTCTAACACACACACTAACAGATACACACACACTCACTGACACACACACACACACTAACACACACTAACACACTCCCTAACAGACACACACTAACACACTCCCTAACAGACACACTCCCTGACACACACACTGACTAACAGATACACACACTAACAGACAGACACACACACTAACATACACACAGACACACACTAACAGACAGACACACACACTCACTCACTCACTCACATTAACATACTCACTTTTTTTTTTTAAATTCAACAGCCTCCTTACCTTTGGGAATGCTGGGGGGATCTCCCTTTCCCTGGGGTTCAGTGGGGCTGCTGGGCGGTCGGACGGCGCACGAAGGAGCACTTTCCTCTGAGCTCTCTGCCTAGCTCCCTCGCGCACCGCAGAGTGATGCCGGGAGCTGGAATATCACTCTGCGGCGCGCAAGGGAGCTGAGCAGAGAGCTCAGAGGAATGTGCTCCCTCACCTGCCGCACGCCTGAATTGTTTGTTAGCCGCAAGGCTAACAAGACATTTGCCCTGGGTGTTTGGGGGCGGCTTTTTTTTGCCGCCCCCTGGAAAATGCCGCCCAAGGCAAATGCCTTGTTTGCCTCGCAGCTAATACGTCCCTGGGTATCCCCACAAATGACATGTCCCCTGACAGCCCTTATCTGGGAGACCAACATATTCAAATTTCACCCAGATTGGGTCAGGGGTTCTCAAAGAGTACGAAAGTCTTATTTCGCCAACCGCACACGAGACTCCTGCCCAAAATAGTTCCATGAGTTCAGTGTGTGCGGTCGTTCAATTTCGAAAAAGCCAAAAAAACGAATAAACTCACAAATGGAGTCTCCTGGCTCATAGGAGCGATTGTTCCCCATGTTCGTGGGAACCAAACTACCGAACAGCGCTCGGACACTTGTTTTGTGCTATTACTGTCTGACCTACTCTACATCAGCTATTAACCCCTTTAGTGCTTGAGATGTATTCTGCTTTCTTTAAGTAATTTCACTGGGAACTGTTCACCTTAGATCCAGGGCTTTCACCCCTGAGCCTCCTCACTACTCCCAGATAAAATTGTGATTCAAGCAAATCTCAGGATCTCCTCCTCTCAACAAAGGTCACATGCCACACCACAGAACCCCTTTTCATATCCTCCAGTTATTCCCTTTTTGCTTTCATGTGCCACAGCTTCTATCAAATCACAGGCTTCTTTTACCATAACAAAAGTGCCTTCGACACTAATATTCTCACTATATCCGTATAACTTTCTAGGGACCTGTCTCACCTACATGAATACCCAGACCTATTATTTCACATTAGAGCACCCTATGATTGTTCCCGCCTATTCCTTGCACCAAGGGCAATCTCAAGTTCATATATATATATATATATATATATATATATATATATATATATATATATGTGTCTTACCTTGAATGTGTTTATATCTGTGTCTGCCTTTATGTGGTTGTGTCTGTATATGTGTTCCTGTGTATGAGTGTGTCTGTATGTCCCTCTATGAATGCTTAGTTTTATAATGATCATTTGCATTTGACTTAAATATAATAGACATTCCCGGACTGGGAAAAAAAATTGGCAGGGGCATTTTTTTTTAGCACAGTGGCCCAGTGAGAAGTGGGTGGGGTCAGAGAGGGGGGGGGGGTGTCATCATCAATGACAATCACACACCCCTCAAAGTGAGCATGTTGCATGTTGGTTCAATGCTCTTCCAGGGCAACCCATGCGCAGAGCCCTGCTGAAGAGCTATCACATGAGATAAAGGCTCTGTGTTTGTTGCACAGTGCAAGCAAATTTATTAACATGCTTGTGCTGTGTTTGTTTGTGACTTGTCTCTGGTGTCTCCCTAAGTGGGATACCAGAGGTTAAAAGGACCAAGAAAGCATATTGTGCATGTGTTTGGAGCCTGGTTGTGGGAATGTGTGAATGTGTAGAATTAGTGGATTGTTGTGTGGTGTTTTGTGTAGATATGTCAGTGTGACGAGACCAATCTCGCCACATTGCATTGGAGGAGCCTGGTTGCCCACCTGTTGCCTCTGGACTATGGCCCCATGTTAAAAAGCTTGATTTTCCCCTGCAAAGACACGAAAGCCGGGTCATTCGGTGCTTGCCCTGTTTTAACGGTGATACCCCAGATAGCTATGCCATGGAGCCCATTCGTATAATGAAAGACTATGGGAAAGACTTTGGCTCCATGGTAATTGAACTGTATGTGTGTGATCTGAGCGCCATTCAGTAATAATGTGTGCTCAGATCTGAGCTATCTGGGGATATGTTGAATGTACCTGTTTTATGCAATGGCTGCACAGTTATATATTTTTATGTATTTTATTGTCTTTTGCTTCCATGTGTTCAATGGAATTTTGCCTCTGTCCTTGGAGATAATTGGATTACTTCCCAATTATCTCCAGGATAGAAGACTCTGTGGAACTGGTTTTGGGCAGAAAAGCCATGCTTCATTTGGTCACCAAGGACTAAGATCTATCTTTTGAACCACTGGACCAATTTGTATGATTTTGACGTATGTTTGTATTTGGAGTATGCTGATTCTGAAAATGTGATGTGATGCATACTGTTAAAGTTATGAATAATGTGGAAAAACTGTATTTCTCTGCCTGCGATAATTACATTACCCATTGTGTAAGGTAATTGTATCACAGGCAGAGGGGAGCATTTTGTGTGGGAGTGTCTGAGTGTATTGTACGTGTTTATTGGTTGTTTTCCAAAACCCTGTGGGTGGTACTAATGTGTATATAAGAACAATAAACCCACAGCTCTGTCTGACCACTGCTTGACCCTCAACACGGAGCTCTGTCTCGTTCTTGGGGGGATTCATTGTATGCTGTTAGAGACTGATTGCCAGGAGTGTAAGCTGATTGTCTGCTTTTCCTGTTTGTCTGCTAGCAGCTATTAGTGAGGTTCCAGTTCGGGAGTTGGAGTGCTATTTTGTATCCAGTTCGGGAGTTTGGTGTTCTGCAGTAGCTGTGCCTGTATATCTGGAAGGGGAAGATCTACTAAATGGCGGTTTAACCCTTTTATGCCTGGGGGTGCCGTTACAATTGGTGGCAAGCGGCGGGATCGTTCCCACAGCAAGAAGGACAGCTACAGGAGACACCATTCCGTGGATTTACAAGTTGAGGGCAACGCATGTCCCAGTACAGCGACCCTAAAAGCAACAGAATGGAACCAGCAGTGTTATACGAGGAGGAGGACCTGGATGGCCGGGATGCATTAAGGAAAGGCATCTGGTACCAGGCCCTAGATAATGTACAATACCAGCAGGGTGAGAGTCTCCCCAGTGAAGAGCAGTGGTTGCAGAAGCAAGTGGCCCTGCGGATGCCCTTCCTGGGAGAGCAGCCCCTGGAGGAATGGGTGAAGGAACTAGAGCACCGGATATGGCAGGAGCTATGTCTGGAGGATGCCTGGCGCTCTGGTGGTATATGGCACAGTATATACCCTGGACAGGCGAGCATGACAAGCCAGAGGGAGAGGAGTTTGATGGTCCTGGCTTGTTATGGGAGTCCTTTGCAGAGCCTGACTTCGGGAGCCCTACACAGACCAGACTTCAGGACATTTTCTACGAGAGGGAGGCTAGGCATGACTGGGATGACCCCCATGAGGTAGAGCAAGACCTGGCTCACCTAGCAACCCTGGAGTGGGAGCTGGAGCAGGACTACCGAGATCTCTTGGGAAGGCTCAGCATGACAGCAAGGTGACAGACCCAGATCCAGACCCCTTCAGCTGGGAAGATATTGTAGAGCTTTACTGGGAGGAACCCCAGGCGGCAGGTGGAGATGGGACTGAGGTCTCTCCACCGGCCCTACAGGGATGCTGGACGGTCAGCCCAGATCCCCAGCGGCAGATTGATTTGCAGGGAATAGAGAGCCGTGTCTCCTTTCTCCAGCGGCAGTGTGACGTGCAGGGAGTGGAGAGCATCGTCTCCCCTCCCCAGCAGCAGTGTACCTTGCAGGGAGAGGAGAGCAGCGTCCTCCCTCCCCAGCGGCAGGGTGAGCTACAGGGATGCTGGGTGGTCGGCTCAGATCCCCAGCGGCAGTGTGATATGCAGGGAATTGGGAGCCCAGTCTGCATTCCCCAGCGGCAGTGTGATATGCAGGGAATTGGGAGCCCAGTCTCCATTCCCCAGCGGCAGTGTGATATGCAAGGAATTGGGAGCCTAGTCTCCATTCCCCAGTGGCAGGCTGAGTTACAGGGGACAGAGATAGTTGCTCCTGTCCCCCAGCAGCAGAGTGAATTGCAGGGAATTGGGAGCCCAGTCTCCATTCCCCAGCGGCAGTATGATTTATTAAGAATTGGGAGCCCAGTCTCCATTCCCCAGCAGCAGTGTGATCTGCAGGGAATTGGGAGCACAGTCTCCATTCCCCAGTGGCAGAGTGTCCTACAGGGAATAGAGAGCACAGTCTCCTTTCCCCAGCAGCAGGACTCTGTATTGGGAGCGGAGACAGTCGGTCTCCCTCCCCCGCGGCTGGAAGTATATATGGGAGAGGAGCTTGTTACCCTCTCTCTCCAGCGGCAGCTTAACGTACCAGGGGGAGACAGTAAGCCCCACAACCGTGCAGATGGGACCGTTGTCTCTGCACTTACAGCACAGGGGAAAGGGACGGTCGGTCCTGCCCCCCAGCGACAGGGCTGTTTAGCAAAAGGGGAGACAGTCGGTCTCCCCCTCCGGCAGCAGAGCTGTGTATCTAAAGGGGAGACAGTCAGTCTCCCCCTTCAGCAGCAGAGCTGTGTATCTAAAGGGGAGACAGTCGGTCTCCCCCTCCAGCAACCTGGCTCCAACCAGACTACTCCCGTGGTAGTGCTGGCACCAGGGCAGAGTACCACTGTTCTCTGCCCACTCAGCAACCCACCAAGTCAGCTTACCAGTCACCCACACAGCCATGGTGAGGCACCTGGACATGGACAAGTTTCTCCTCTACCCAGGTGTAGTAACCAGTTATTGTGGGTGGGCTGTATTACTGATTGTGTTTTGTGGGTGGGCTGCTGGACTAACCAGGGCACTGACCGGCAGGAGGTCAGATACCCTGTTAGTCTGTTTGGAAAAGGGGAGAGATGTGACGAGACCAATCTCGCCACATTGCATTGGAGGAGCCTGGTTGCCCACCTGTTGCCTCTGGACTATGGCCCCATGTTAAAAAGCTTGATTTTCCCCTGCAAAGACACGAAAGCCGGGTCATTCGGTGCTTGCCCTGTTTGAGCGGTGATATCCCAGATAGCTATGCCATGGAGCCCATTCGTATAATGAAAGACTATGGGACTTTGGCTCCATAGTAATTGAACTGTATGTGTGTGATCTGAGCGCCATTCACTAATAATGTGTGCTCAGATCTGAGCTATCTGGGGATATGTTGAATGTACCTGTTTTATGCAATGGCTGCACAGTTATATATTGTTATGTATTTTATTGTCTTTTGGTGCCATGTGTTCAATGGAGTTTTGCCTCTGTCCTTGGAAATAATTGGATTACTTCCCAATTCTCTCCAGGATAGAAGACTCTGTGGAACTGGTTTTGGGCAGAAAAGCCATGCTTCATTTGGTCACCAAGGACTAAGATCTATCTTTTGAACCACTGGACCAATTTGTATGATTTTGACGTATGTTTGTATTTGGAGTATGCTGATTCTGAAAATGTGATGTGATGCATACTGTTAAAGTTATGAATAATGTTGAAAAACTGTATTTCTCTGCCTGTGATAATTACATTACCCATTGTGTAAGGTAATTGTATCACAGGCAGAGGGGAGGATTTTGTGTGGGAGTGTCTGAGTGTATTGTACGTGTTTATTGGTTGTTTTCCAAAACCCTGTGGGTGGTACTAATGTGTATATAAGAACAGTAAACCCACAGCTCTGTCTGACCACTGCTTGACCCTCAACACAGAGCTCTGTCTCGTTCTTGGGGGGATTTACTGTATGCTGTTAGAGACTGATTGCCTGGACGGTGTAAGCTGATTGTCTGCTTTTCCTGTTCGTCTGCTAGCAGCTATTAGTGAGGTTCCAGTTCGGAAGTTGGAGTGCTATTTTGTATCCAGTTCGGGAGTTTGGTGTTCTGCAGTAGCTGTGCCTGTATATCTGGAAGGGGAAGATCTACTAAACGGCGGTTTAACCCTTTTATGCTTGGGGGTGCCGTTACAGTCAGTTTCAGTTGTGTTGTGTAATTTATGTGGTTAGGGACTGTAGAGAGTTAGATAGTGTGCATGTATATAGAGCATAGTGAGTATAAGGTCTGTAGTGTATGTGTGTATAGGTGTGTAGGGTCTCTTTGCATACACAGAATCTAGTGTTTGCATAGGGGATCCTGAATGTGTTTGTAAGGGGTCCAGTGTGTTTGAGGGGTGCAGTATGTGTGTGAGGGCTGCAGTATGTGTGTGCGGGTGCAATGTATGTGTATGTGAGGGTGCAGTGTGCGTGTTTCAGGGCTGTATTTACCACAATGCAAACAAGGCATTTGCCTAGGGCGGCAGTTTCAGGGGGCGCCAAAAAAACCCACCCCAAGCTCCCAAACAAATGCCTTGTTTTCCTGATGTCCTGGGGCTGTCCTTTTTAGCCCTCCTCCCCACCCCCCAGGTGTTAAACTACTAATTTTCTAGCCATGCAGCAAGGAAGCGCTGTCCTCCGCTCTTCTTGCTCTCTCACGCTCTGTGAGTGAGTGTAGCTGTCAGTGTGTGTCTGTGAGTGAGTGAAAGTGTGTGTCTGTCAGAATGTGTCAAATCAGTGAGGATGGGTATTTCTGTGAGTGAGTGTGTGTCTGTCATTTTATATGTATCTGAGAGTGTGTGTCTGTCAGTGAGTGGGTGGGTGTGTCAGTGTGTGTTGATTAAACATGGTGTGTGCCAATGACTGTATGTGTGTGCCAATGACTATGTGTGTGCCAATGACTGTATATCTGCAATTGAGTGTATGTCAGTGCATGTGTCAATGAGGGACTGTGTCTGTCAGTCAAAAAAGTGGCCTTGACACAAATTGGGGGCAGGGGGGTGGGGGGCAAATTTAGATTTGGGGGATGCCCGAATTTAGTTGTGCCTAGGGCAGCACAAATCCAAAATACACCACTAGTGTGTTTGTAAAAGGTACAGTGTGTTTGTGAGGGGTACAGTGTGTATGGGAGAGGTACAGTGTGTGTATGATGGGTGCAGTGTGTGTGTGTAAGGGATGCAATGTGTGTGTGTGTGTGTGTGTGTGTGTCTGTGTGTGAGAGAGAGAGAGGTGCAGTGTGTGTGTGTGTGTGTGAGGAATGTAGTGTTTGTGTGTGTGAAGGGTGCAATTTGCTAGAGTTCACTCCTCTCATCAGATTCGGCCTCAGGAACATTGAATGGTATCCTCTGATCTTCCTGTCAGTCTTAGCCAATGGCCAGTCCGGGACTGGTTCAAGTGATATCATCAGTGGAGGCCACAAGGTCAGGGATAAGAGTTGTTTTGGACTCAAATCTCAATTACTTTTGGAAACTACCAATTATCCTGGCACCCAATAAATCCTGTGCCTCCATTACATGTGCATAAAAAGATGTAAAATATTGAATGTATATTAATGTAATTTTTTTTTTATTGGTTTAAAATTAGAAGAAAGTCGGAAAAGGCGGAAAACGCAGACCCAAACCTCATCGCGACACACCCCAAACCTCAAACTAAGTATTTGGATTGCAAATCCAACATGTGACGACGGCTTCTGTGCAAGCCCCCTGTAAACACCAAAACAAAGGTTTACTGTCTAAGCCGTACCCGCTGTTTGCTTGAATCAGAATCACTGTGCTGTACCCCACCCTTTCTTTTCTGTACCCCATTTACTTTGACAAACATCAATAAATAAAGAATGTTTATAAAAAAAAAAAAAAAGTGATTGCCTGGCAGCAGAACTGGGCTTTCAAACCTTTTTAGATTTTTACTTATTAATTTATTTTTTATGTATTGTAAAGTGATTAGAATGAAAGATGGATTCAAGTGAGATCAAAAAGTTTGTCAATTTGCATTACTTGCACTTTGGGATTTTTACAGCTAGAACACTATGACAGAATCTGTCACACACACTTTTGATCTGAACAATTTCTTTCTTTTTTTTGCATTACTCATTCTATGCTTCCAGCCATTAGTATGTTAAAACCAAATAAAATATAAAATATAATATCTAATAATCAAGCAAAAAAGAAAAATAATAAGAGTAAGTCAGAACAAGTCCATCTTCGACATAATAATTCTGACAAATCACATATTCACAATTCTCACAGAAAGCCCTGCTGGGTATGCCGATGAGTATAGACATCATGTTTTAGATGTCCTGTATTTCTGCTCTGTTTTAAACACAACTCCATGGATTGTCATACAAAGGACCCAAGAACCCCAAACATGTACTGTACAGATTCAAAATGTTGGGACTTGCTATCATGATGGCATTTGATAGAGTCCTAACCTCAACATCTGAGGAAAGGGATTTAGGGGTGATTATTTCTGATGGCTTAAAGGTAGGCAGACAATGTAATAGAACAGCAGGAAATGCTAGCAGAATGCTTGGTTGTATAGGGAGAGGTATTAGCAGTAGAAAGAGGGAAGTGCTCATGCCATTGTACAGAACACTGGTGAGACCTCACTTGGAGTATTGTACGCAGTACTGGAGACCGTATCTCCAGAAGGATATTGATACTTTAGAGAGAGTTCAGAGAAGGGCTACTAAGCTGGTTCATGGATTGCAGGATAAAACTTACCAGGAAAGGTTAAAGGAACTTAACATGTATAGCTTGGAGGAAAGATGAGACAGGGAGAATATGATAGAAACATTTAAATACATAAAGGGAATCAACACAGTAAAGGAGGAGACTATATTGAAAAGAAGAAAAACTACCACAACAAGAGGACATAGTCTTAAATTAGAGGGGCAAAGGTTTAAAAATAATATCCAGAAGTATTACTTTACTGAGAGGGTAGTGAATGCATGGAATAGCCTTCCAGCTGAAGTGGTAGAGGCAGTGGCGTACTAAGGGGGGGGCGGGAGGGGCGGTCCGCCCCGGGTGCCATCAGGCAGGGGGTGCCACCAGGGCTGACCAGGCTTGCTATTCTGTGAGCTGTGTGGCTGCACCGGGTGCCGTAGCAGCAGGGCGCCGGGCAGCCGACACAGCTCACACGCAGGGGCTGGAAGCAAGCAGGAAACCTGCACGGCGATTTGGGGGCGGAGCTAAAACGGCCGTGGGGGCGGAGCCAAGCCGGATGCGGGGGCGGAGCTAAATACAGCCTCATACTGCTGCACACAGAGAGAGGGGAAGCAGGAAGGAGTCCCTGCTTCCCCAACTACAGCACAGGAGCCAGAGGGACTGAATCCACTCCTCCTCCAGCCCAAGCTGACTGTAAGTGAGAGTGTGTGCTGTGTGTAACTGTGATTGTGACTGTCTGACTGTGTGTGAGTGTGTAACTGTGATTGTGACTGTCTTTGACTGTGTGTGCTGTGTGTAACTGTGATTGTGACTGTCTTTGACTGTGTGTGAGTGTGTAACTGTGATTGTGACTGTCTTTGACTGTGTGTGCTGTGTGTAACTGTGATTGTGACTGTCTTTGACTGTGTGTGCTGTGTGTAACTGTGATTGTGACTGTCTTTGACTGTGTGTGAGTGTGTAACTGTGATTGTGACTGTCTTTGACTGTGTGTGCTGTGTGTAACTGTGATTGTGACTGTCTTTGACTGTGTGTGCTGTGTGTAACTGTGATTGTGACTGTCTTTGACTGTGTGTGAGTGTGTAACTGTGATTGTGACTGTCTTTGACTGTGTGTGAGTGTGTAACTGTGATTGTGACTAGGGATCGACCGATTATCGGTTTTACCAATATAATCGGCCGATATTCGTTATTTTCGGCAATATCGGTATCGGCCAATATAGCTACCGATATTGCCGATAATACCTCCTAGGACCGCCAGGCTCATTACAAGCCCGGCGATCCTGGGGGGGCCGGCAGCAAGCACTGACTTACCCTCCCAGCAGCTCCTGCAGCTCCATGTCTAAATCTTGCGAGACCCGCGGCTGCAGAGCGTTGCCACGGGTTACCATGGCAACGCTCCGCGCGGCACTAAGGGACGCGAGATTTACACTGGGGAGCTGGAGGAGCTGCTGGGAGGGTAAGTTAGCGCTTGCTGCCAGCTGCCCCACAGTACTTAACAAGCCACCGGACCACCAGGGAATACTATATCCCCCCTCCCTGGTAAGAAGCAGGTGGGGGGGGGGGGGACTAAAAGAAACAAAAACAATACAATTTAAATATTAAAAAAAATTATAATAAACATAAAAAATCCCCCCCTCCATTTTACACAAATTACTACACACACACACACACACTCACTGCATGACATACATACACACTACACAAACACACACACACACTGCATTACATACATACACACTACACAAACACACACACACTGCATTACATACATACACACTACACAAACACACACACACTGCATTACATACATACACACTACACAAACACACAGACACTGCATTACATACATACACACTACACAAACACACAGACACTGCATTACATACATACACACTACACAAACACACACACTGCATTACATACATACACACTACACAAACACACACAAACTGCATTACATACATACACACTACACAAACACACACAAACTGCATTACATACATACACACTACACAAACACAAACACTGCATTACATACACAAACTACACACACACAAACTGCATTACATTCATACACACACACTGCATTACATACATACACACTACACTACATACATACACAGTACAAAAAACATACACTGCATTACATACATACACTACACAAACACACACTGCATTATATATACACACTACACAAACACACTGCATTATATATACACACTACACAAACACACTGCATTATATATACACACACTACACAAACACACTGCATTACATACACACACACTACACAAACACACTCTATACAAACACACACTGTATTACATACACACACTGCATTATATACACACACTGCATTCACTTTACCCACACTACACACACTGCATTCACTATACACACACACTGCATTCACTATACACACACTACACAAACACACACTCTGCATTCACTATACACACACTACACAAACACACACTCTGCATTCACTATACACACACTACACAAACACACACTCTGCATTTACTATACACACACTACACAAACACACACTCTGCATTCACTATACACACACTACACAAACACACACTCTGCATTCACTATACACACACTACACAAACACACTCTGCATTCACTATACACACTCTGCATTCACTATATATATATATATATATATATATATATATATACACACACACTACACAAACACTCACTGCATTCACTATACACTCTGCATACACTATATATACACACTACACAAATACACACTGCATCCACTACACACACAGCTCCCCTGTCTAAATACACTTCATCCACTACATGTGGCATGTATATTTTGTGCATTTACCGTTAGAAAGAGTTTATTTTTTCAAAATGGTAAATGTACAGAATATCGGCAAGTTATCGGCTATCGGCATGAAAGTTCACAGCTTATCGGTATCGGTATCGGCTCTAAAAAATCAATATCGGTCGATCCCCAATTGTGACCGTCTTTGATTGTGTGTGTGTGACTGTCTGTGATTATGTTGTGTGTATATGTGACTGTCTGCCTGTGTGATTGTCTGCCTCTGATTGTGTGTGTGACTGTCTGTGACTGTGTGTGTGTGTGTGTGCCACTGTGTGTGTGACTGTCTGACTGTGATTGTCTGTGTGACTGTGTGTGACTGTCTGCCTGTGATTTTGTGTGTGTGTGCGTGCGTGCGTGCGTGTGTGTGTGAGTGACTGTCTGTGACTGTGTGTGTGTGCGTGTGTGTGAGTGACTGTCTGTGACTGTGTGTGTGTGTGTGTGTGTGAGTGACTGCCTGTGACTGTGTTGTGTGTATGTGTGACTGTCTGCCTGTGATTGTGGGTGTGACTGTCTGTGAATCTGTGTGTGTATGTGTGACTGTCTGCCTGTGTGATTGCCTGCGTGTTTGACTGTCTGCCTGTAACTGTGTGTGAGGGACTGTGTCTGACGGTCTTCGCCCTGCAGTGAGCCGGCAGCCAGGATATGATGTCATCGCGGCCTCTGCATCATTACAGGGTGTGCGATGGACCTGTGCAGAAAGAGCACAGAGATCCCAGCAGCAACCACTGACCACCAGGGACTGAGGATCCACTCCAGCCCTTCTAGAGCAAGGTAGGGAGGCAGGGTGGACCTCTTAATGATTAAATGTGTGTATGTATGTAACATTTGTGTGTGTGTATGTGATTGTGGGTCAGTGATTGTGTTTGTGTAAATCTGTGATTATGTGTGATTGTGTGTATCTCTGCGTATGTGTTTAGTAGATAGCTCCCTTATTTCCTGTCCTTAAATATTGCAATCCCACATAAGGATAACAAATAAGGGATTTATCTGCTAAACAACTGAAAATAAGAAAAGGGCATGTTTTTATCCTTTATCTGTTTAGTAGATCATTCCCTGAATTGGTGCCCGTATGTGAGATTTCCATATTTAAAGATACTAAATGAGGGTGCAGTTTAGCAGATAGCACCTTATTTGGTGTCCTTAAATATGGCAATCCCACAAAGGATAGCAAATAGGAGTTATCTGCTAAACAAAGATTGAAATTAAGAGTTGTCAGCCAGCCCACAACAAGAAATCTGGGTGGCTAATGTGAATAATATGCAAATGTGTAGTCAGATGCCAGCATGCAGAACACAGCATGCTGGCATCAGACAGCCAATGGCAGCATATTACCCCATCCCCTAGTGAGAAGTTTTACTGCTCCCCCTCCCCCTCCTGTTTTGACTGTGGTATCTTATGTGCCCCCCCCCATATATATTGTTCCTAGAGTCGTCACGATGTCTGCATGTGTGTCAATGTGTATCTGTGTGTGACTGTGTTTGCGTGTATATGTATCTGCATGTGTGTATGTCCGTATATGTGCATATGTGCAGACATCTAACAATCTCGCCAACACTACACACAAATACACTCATGCATTTCAACGTCAAAACTACATACACACCCCACCATTATATATAACCATACCACTGCATTCAAATACCACACAACACACAAATGCATGCTTGCATTCAAACGCCAACACTACATACAAACACACCGCTACATTCACTCACATATTCTCCATACAAAAACATGCATACATTCAAACACACAAACACTGCTTAGTGCTAAATACATAAAAAAAAATGGTTGTTTTTATATTTAAATTTGGGGGGGGGGGGGGGGTGCCAAAAATAGGACCCGCCCCGGGTGCCAAATGCTCTAGGTACGCCCCTGGGTAGAGGTTAAAATTGGGCAGACTAGATGGGCCAAATGGTTCTTATCTGCCGTCACATTGTATGTTTCTATGTAAGTCTTTCTGTCAGCTAAGTATTAAGGAAAGACAATGTATGCTCATTGTCTCTAAACTGGAAATGAATATACTGACACTGTGGTTGCTATGGGAACTCCCTAGTCTGTGCTACTAATGCTGGCTAGGGAGTATATGAATGGAGAAACTGACATCACTCCATTCAGATGCCAACATGCTGGTAATAGTGAAGAGTGAGAGTGGATAAGAAGTAAGTCTTACGCAAGTGTAACACCCATTTCTGTAAGGAGATCACGCAAGCTGATGATCAGGTAAGTGCCTGATAAGTTCCCTTTAAGTCATTAAGGCTAAAAATTTTGGAGCAGAGATAGAAATATGTGGTCTCTTCTCTCCACATGCAAATCAAACAATTTCAACAACTGGAAGTGCACGTAATTGTCCCTGACAGAAATGGACAACAATCAAGAATGGTTTACACTGTATATTATATATTTACCCAATTTTGCTGCAAAATGCCCATTCTGTGAGTCTCAAAAAAGTCCAAATCCACAGTACTAGGTTTAGGCATGGAGACCATTGTTTGCCAAAATTACAATTGCAAACTGGCTATTACTTATAGGTTATGCCCACAGGGTTGGCCCAAGACAGTGTGCTGCCTGGGAACAAAGATGGAAAAAAAACACTCCCACCAAAACACACACACATATACACACACATACTAACAGAGTTAACACACACTCACTGACAGACAGACAGACACATACAATCTCACTGACAGATAGACTGACACACTCACTGACAGACACACACATGTACCCATTCAATGTTCACACATAGATATAGATGATATACTGACATGTACCCATTCTCCATACATTGCACACAGGGACCTACATGTACTGTAATATGCCACACACACTTACACCCTGTCAGGATTATATTGATCCAGCATGCAGAATAGTATCACACTCTAGAACTAAGGGTAACGTCTTACCGGACCTTAGAATGGCCGGACTTAACGTACCCGAGAATAGTCAGAAAACTAGCCTAGTTCAGGGACACAGAACGATACACAGCGATAAGGACAAGCCAAAAGTCAAGGGTAACAGAAATCAGGGAAGTCAAAACAAAGTCAAAGTCAAAAACCAGAAAAACATGATCAGGAACACACTCTTGGGTAACCGTCTAGGGGAAACCATGACAGGGCAATGAGTTAAGAGAATATGAGAGTATAAATAACCCTTTTGCAGATCCAATTGGCTGTACCTAGCCCTCGACCCCAAGACGTGCGTGTTCATCTTTTGCATGACGTCACCCCCGCATCGATGCAGTCTTTACCGTGGATGGATGTGGGGTTATATACTTGCATGGGTCCACAGCAGCCGGCATTCATCAACATGCCGCAAAAGCCAGGCATGACAGCAGAAGACTGCTGAGCGACATTCCCCTCTATCTTCGGAAGGTAATTATCTCAGTTTTTTTCACTTGGAGACGAAGAATAAGTGACACACCCAACTGTGTGGAAGGAGCAGTTTGTGGGAGGGTGACAGTGGGGGGTGAGGGGGAGGGGGAGGTTAACGGTGTGGGGGGCAGTGTTTGTGTTAGTGACAATGGGGGGGGGGCAGTGTGTGTATGTTGGTAATAGTGGGAGGTGGCATGACAGTGTGGGTGGGCAGTGTGTGTATTGGTGACAGTGGTGCGGGCAGGGTAACAGTGTGGGGGGACAGGGCGTGACATACCTTTGGGACATACCATTATTTTTCAGTAATAAATTCCCTGGTGATCCAGTATCCTCCCTGGTGGTCCAGTGGGCAGCTCTTTCCCCAGTAGACTGATTAGGAGATCACGGCACCAGACGGCATAGATCAGTTATTAGATTATGATTATTCATATCTAGGTCTATCAAAATGAAAAACAAACCAGGTCTCTTTTGATGGCACTCCTCCAAATTGTATGGACTTATTTTAGTACCAATGTACCAAACAACATGGAAATTATTCACTATGCATACTATTCACAAAAAACAATAACACAAACTAAAATTAAGTAATATTCCAGCAATCTTGCTTATTGCCTGTTAGCTACCTTTACAAAATTGTGTACCATAATTACTTAACTCCTAATCGTGGCAGCTAGGAAAGCTATTCTGCAAAATATTGCTTGGCACCCCTTCTTTGGCTTTTATGTTACACCATGTTTAAGGAATGGATTACAGAGAATCTCTTTCACATAAAGGTTGTAAGGCAAAAAAAAAGTTCCTAAAGAACTGGCAGATCTATATCAACACCTTGGGTGGCAAGACAAAAAGTAAAATTAAATATGGTGTTTGAATGTATCATTGGAAAGTGCTGAGAAAAAGTTTCTTTAAATCGTTAAGAAAACAATAAAATGGGCTTAATTACTGAGGGGCTTAAGGTAAATTGAAAAAAGATTGCAAAATTCCCTTAGATAATATATTCATTTTAAAAAAAATATATATATTTTAACCAACTCAAAAATAACAAACAATTACTCATCTCCACCCTAGAGAACAGAGTGATTAATGATGATTATATCCAGTTAAACAAAACATTTATGTATTCTTAGGAAAACTGACCATCGGGGCTCAGACACTAAAAAACAGCTGACTAACAATTGTCTGTCTAGAATTGTCATTGTCAGTTATTGTGCTTTGTGAGAGATGTTTTGCCTAAAATCCCTACAGACTGTCTTTCTCTTTAAATGAGGATCGTGAGTGAATTAATTACAGATGTAATATAGTAGCTCATCTGTTGTAGGAAGACATTTTCCACATGAGATTATTCTGATAAACTCCTTAGATCCACATCTGTCGGTAGCCAGTCCCAGTCTGGTCTGCTATATATGGGGTTTTAACAATTAAATTATTTTTTGCTGATGCATTTCCCGTTATGACTTCATATTACAATAATACACTGTGTTCTATGAAAAGGGGTTTAGTCATTTTGTATGTCATAGTTCAACAGAAATTCAAGATAAAATACAAGTTGTTCTTATATGAAAGATAGTTTTTAATTAGATGCACAGTAGCCCTAGGGCCACACAATTATGCTACAAAGCATAACATTCACAACTGGTAAATTCCACTGTTTTTTTATGGTGGGAACTCACAAGAAAGAAATTTCCCCTAGACTTTATTCAGTTTTGCCTTGATAAATATGGCTCATAACCCCTTATATCCTATAAGTGTAAATACATATCATGCTCTTGTAAAACACAGGCATACTAAATGCATAAATGAAACAGCAGGGCAATCTTGGCATTCGTGGAAATGAACCTGACCTAGTTTTACATGTAGAGTATGAATTGTCTAAGAAGTATTCTTACCACAAACCATAAAAACACAAGTGAACACACAAGATGTACCATATTGTGTTTAAAATCCAGTGCTCGATTGGAAATGTGTGAATATTGAGGTTATTGCTGATTCAGTTCATAGTGTGGAGACTACACATTGTGGTTGTCCAATAGACACATTTGGAGATGCAACAGATAAAAGAAAATCTCTAGAGAATAAAAAAAAAAAACAGAAGAGTAATATTTACGTAATGAATAGCACATTTAATTTCATTGAGTTGATCGGCGAGTTGTAAATGTGTTAGGGCTGCTGTATTTCTCGTCACGTGTTTGGGTTTAAGCACAAGGTATAATGATGATAACGAACAACATGGTGAAAGCATGGTGGTGTTATAGTTGCAGTTGGGAAAGTACCAAGTCAATATTTCAATTACAGCTGCAATGGAGTTTTGATGAGTTTTGGGTGGGAAACTAAAAAATAGAGCGTTGGTCAGGAAAGGTTTGGTAGGTTATTGGTAGGTTTTAACTCCACAAGTGCACATATTTTCAAAAGCGATGAGTTCCCTAAATTTTTAGTGAGGAAGAACCGAGGTGAGTAAAAAGTGGATACGTTGATTCCAGCTAAAAATCTCCAAGGCCTTTGGTGGTCTATCACTTAAAACTTGAGCACACTCCATAATTCCGTTGTTAGTCAATATGGATGTAAAGGTGCTATGTTCAGATTCCAACATGTCACTCAGAGTCCCATGACCTAGTCCCATAGACAACAATGGATTTTGCGTGAGAGTGTGTAGGGGAGAAATCCTAGGCGAGAGAGCAAAAGCTGACTTTCTGCAATTGCTACGTGTACTCAAGGGATGTGGTGCTCAACATAATTTATCGTCTACCAAAGGTGTGCATAAAAAGGTGCCGCTGCAAAACTCTGCTGTAAAATATCCAGGATTTATAATAATTGGTCCTTTTCCACTTCCCAAATACATTTTACACCATAATCTCCACAATGAACTGTGGAGGTTATGTCACCTACAGTGCCCCTCTAATTTACCCTTCTTTTTGTTTTAACTCCTTAAGGACCAAACTTCTGGAATAAAAGGGAATCATGACATGTCGCACATGCCATGTGTCCTTAAGGGGTTAAGAATAAAAAATAAAAAAAATTATCAAAGTCCCACAAAGGCCTGAATTTTATTATTCAAAATAAACATTAGTCTTGCGATTGAATATCAATTGAAATTCACCTAGATGGCAGTGGAAGAACTGCTATTAAACTGCCGAAGCTCAACTTATCTCCTGTAATACAATCTGATTTGATCGATGAGAACTTAACACAATATTTTTGGTATCATGGGATAGGTAAAATGGTAAATACTATTACTAACAGGCATAACTTAACTGTGATGTCAAAGTAAAGGCTTCTGATTGGAGCAAAATCTAAACAAAATTAACCTTGAAATCTTCAATGCCATGCACTGTTTAATTGTATAAAGAGATTGGCTAACTGTCTCATAGACACCAGAATGTATATTTTTATATTTAATAAATAATGTTTCATTTCACTTTCAGTGCCATAGGGATTGGAAAGCTTTATTTTCTTGACATATGTCCACTTATTATTTTCTAGTTTTCGCTGTTTTGATGTTGTCATAGCTGCAAACCGTGAAGAGGTTTCATTGTTTCAGCTATAACAGATTTATGACTGTTTTTGCCGACATGCCCTGAAAACTTTGCGTTAATGGCCTTTATCATAGATATCTATCTCTCTGGCAGTTTTGGTTAGATTACTTAAAGACTGTAAATCGAGCCCTGGGTAGATTAAGTTACTTGCCCGGAAAACCTTCTTTGTGGTATTCCTTATTGTATTTCTATATCTCTTTGACACTTTTTTTTTTTTTTTTCATGGGCATTTTTTTAATATTGTTTTTCTTTATGGTATATATTTTCTTTTATTTTCCTGCAGAGCAAAGACATTCACTATTTTTTATTTGTTTTTGGACAACTTTGAATGGCTTCCAAGAGCTATTGTTACACTTTGTTGAATTTTTATTTCTATGCAGATCTTTTGAAATATTATTACAGGTTTATGAATCTGCTCCATTTTCAGATTTTTCAATAAAACTTTGGGGAAAAGAAACCCTCTGCATTTAGCCGGGAACATAGGTTTGCTTGCAAACCGCAGAAATCAGCTTGCAAACTGCACTAGAAGGTCTCATGGATTTTGTTTACCGACTTCTGTTTGTAACGACTTTTTGCAGCTCCATTCGTTTTACTGCTGCTTAGTAAATAAAGCTATATGTGTTTTATTTATTATTATTATTTTGTTTGTTTTGTTTTAATTTTGTACTTGCAGAAATATAGAGTCAAGTTAAAATTATAGGTTACTCATTGTAATAATATCTAAATATTGAATTGGTTTACTTTGCAGCATTAATTGATAGATAAAAAAACACCTATTACGTAACTTGACAGACTCTTATAGGAACACTCTGTCTCCCTCTACAAATAAAGTTTGTGTTAGTTGATATGAGGGCAGTAGTGTTCGGGTGCTGTCTTATCCGCAGAGGTAAACTAATTTTAAATGATTTCACCCAGAAATTGGGGGCCTGACACCACTGGCCACCCATTGAGAGTAAAAGTATGTTTTCTTAAACAAAATTACTATGTATTATTGCTTTAAAGGTTATGCCAAGCACTATGACCACTTCAGTTATTTGAAGTGGTTATGGTGCTTGGAGTCTGTATGTGCAGAATCTCACTGTGTATGTGCAGAATGTGAAATTCTGCACATACAGAGAGTCCAAGGATGTGTAATGTCAATTCTGTACATATTGGATGCCTGTCATCATGATGGATAGAACGCCCTCCACGTCACACATTTCCAATCAGCCTGTCCTCCCTGACATTCCTTACTTCTGGCGAGCGGGGAGTGACATCACTGGAGGAAGGGCTGTCTGGAGAGCTTGTCCAGGGCGCTGGAAGGCAGGCAAGTTTTAGCTTTATTCTTTTTTTTTTCACTTTCAGGGTGAGGGGACCATGCCAGAAAAACATACTCTGGTTATTAAAACATTGTTTTGGTGTGGAGTAACCCTATAACTAAAATGTGCTAAACTTATTATGGGGGTGGAAGTGTTCCTTCAATACATATACAATGATAACATGTAACATTTAACAGGAAGCCGCTACATTTTGCATTATCTCACTGATAACATTAAAGAACAGTGAATACGTTGTGTGTGTCAAGTGAATAGTCTCTATAACATGTTTGGATAAAAAAAGTAAAAGTATTAGAAAATTAGTTTATTGAAAAAAAATAAAATGTAATATTTTGCCACTTTAAAAAAAATATTTTATAGTTGAATGTGTTATTAAATGATTTTCCTAACGTGCACCGAGCTTCAAACCTTTATTACTAAAAATTTTTTATTACTAAACATAAACCGTGCAGGCGCCTCCTTGCATTGAAAAACCTTTTTCAGAATGACTTCATTTCCATCACCAAGTTTCCAAGTTCAGAGGTTTTCTAGAATTCCAAGGTTGATGACTCAAGAAATGTGTCAAAACTTCCAGGAATAATTAATCCCATACAGTAGAGAAAAGGGCACATACTCTGTATGGTTTCCTAGAAACATGCAAATGATTAACATATTACAGATCTGACATTTAACTCCTATTAGAAGAATTGCTTTTCATGCATTTTTTTTAATTTATTTTTTACATAAATCCATATCTATTATGGCATTAAAAATTGTCTTATTGATGTCCAATTCGTTTTTTAGGCCCAAATATTTTTTTTAAAACAACCTAGATAAAACATGATAGAAGGGGTGCTATATGTGAATGTGTGAGACGAGTTACTTGCTTGTGTTCAGTAATACAGTTTTTTCACAAGCCTTTAAAAGGTCCCACTGAAAAACATAACAACCGTGCATCATTGCAAAGATTATAGTATAGAGATTACCATGCCCCACACTTATACTGGTAAGAGTGGCTGATCATTTTCGCTGCTAACAAAAATTTCTCATGATGACGGTAAATTTAGCAATCTGGATTATTTTTAGGTGATAGGAAGTGTTCCCACTTGATTAGCAACGGCCCTTTGCTATGTTTCTGCAATGTTTCATAATTTTAGTTTTGAGGCAATTTGTGGTTATTCCCACGTGTTGTAGATCGCAGGGACAATGGGGCAAATAGATGGCATTCTTGGAATGGCAGGTGATACAGTTTTGTATTTTATACTTTTTGCCTGTGACGTGGGATTTGAGTTCTTTGTAAAAAACAAAAAAAATTTTGGCAAATCCAGGTGGATTTACATGAAACATTATCTTTTGTTATTACTTTATCTTTGGTATAATTTTTTCGTTAAAAGGGATGTAAAATTTGGGGAACCCTGAAAAACTATTTTAGACTTATCTGGAATGAAAACACTCCGTACACACTCAAAAACAGCCCACCAAACTTGAAAGAAAAAACACAAATAAGCACTCAATGTTTAGGTGATGTGCCCTTTAAAACATAAAGTGCAAGTGTAGTGCATGGATAACAATTTGGGACTTACCCTTCAAGTAAGTAATATATTTGATGAATATATATATAAAAAGAAGAAAAATAAAATATATATAGTGTGTAACTGTAAAACAAATATGGATGTGGATAATAAAGTGGGTGATAATAAACTCACATATATTAGAGCCTTTTATGGGTTTAGGCTCTAAACTCGGTATCTTTTGTGCCTCGAAGGTGGCATACAAAACCTTTAGGTGTAGGAGTCAGCAGCTACCAATATGGTAAATGTGGGAAATAGGAGACAGAGAAAGCTTCTAAATGTAGTATTTGAGGTATCAAATGGTAGGTGAAACACACCTGGTTGGAGCCTTTAAGAAACTGTTTTCAAGTTAAACAGCTTGATGTCTTATTGCTGTGGAGACAAAACCTCTTCTGGAACCCTGATGAAGAACGAAGAAAGATGAGGGCAGGTATGTATTGCTAGTGACCTCTTATTACCAAATAATTAAAACACAAATATAAAATAAAATAACATAAAACATAAAATATATCAAAAAGGTAGTCCTCCCTCTCGCTTCTGCTTCCGAGACGCGTTTCACCTATACATTAGGCTTTTTCAATTGGTAATGCGATGTAATGTAATGTGAGATTCCTGATTTTAAACGTCCTCTGGCCCCACCTTTTTTCATCAGGATCCAATTGTATGCACAAACGTCACTTGTAGCGTGGTCCGAGGTGGTCCCTACTGGTGTACCTCCTCATGCAGTATTTCCGGATATGACACACAGGAGCGTCATTTCCGGATATCGTTTGTGACTACATATTCCATAAGGATCTTCGCCGCTCGATCGCAGCATTTCAAATGTTGTAGAAAAATGTACAGAAATCTACAATATGACATCATAAAACAATAATTTAGAATGTATGTTAATAATAAAATAGATGACCTATCTAGAGTATAATTTAGTAAGTATTTTATTAAAGGTAAAGTTATAAAAAAAATGACATAACTCAAAATCTTCTTTCAAACCAAATGGACTCAAAGTATTTATTTGCTTTTATTATTGTAATCTAATATTATTGGAAACTGGAAAATTATATTTTTTTGTGAGTGTTACTTTTATATTTGATAAAGTCTTCCTCTGTTAGCTCTATAATTTCATATATTAGTCGTTGTATGTTTATTTTGTCATATTTTTTTTCTACTAGTTTACTTTCAAGAACAGTGCTTCCCAAACACAAATACAAAGATCTTTTTCTATCACCATATTATCTACACTGAACAAAATTATAAAAGCAACACTTTTGTTTTTGCCTCCATTTTTCATGAGCTGAACTCAAAGATATAAGACTTTTACTATGTACACAAAAGGCCTATTTCTCTCAAATATTGTTCACAAATCTGTCTAAATCTGTGTTAGTGAGCACTTCTTCTTTGCCGAGATAATCCATCCACCTCACAGGTGGGGCATATTACGATGCCGATTAGACAGATTTGTGAACAATATTTGAGAGAAATAGGCCTTTTGTGTACATAGAAAAAGTCTTAGATCTTTGAATTCAGCTCATGTAAAATGGGAGCAAAAATAAAAGTGTTGCGTTTATAATTTTGTTCAGTGTAGATATTCTAGCAGTTCTGATTTGTCTCTCTATTCATGAGAGGCAGTGAAATGCTATGGACCTAGATGTTGCCTACATTTTTTTCATTCTGTTTTGATACAAATGTCAAAATTGTAGTCGATTAATAGGAAAAATGGCGTCCAGCTTCTACTTGCTCTTTAAGCGTAATCTAAACTAAATCTGTGGGTTTAAAAAAAGCATGTGGACTTAATTATTTGGTATGTTCCCAGTGGAATCTACACTCAGTCATTTGAATACTTTAGATTGTTAACTTGCGGACATGACTACTGTACCTCTTTGTATCTGTCTGTCAATTTTATGTTTATTATACTATTAACTTAATATATCTAGAATTCCTGAATTTGTTAGTGTTACATAAATAAAATGTAATAATAATAGCTTTTGATGTAACCCTTTCAAAATATGGTTAAAAAATAATAAATCTTTATGGAGGATTTGTAAAAAAAAAAAAAATCAACAACTTAATATATACTATTTGCTAAATGTTATGTGATACAGTATGGCTGTAGATAATACTACATGGTATGAGTTTTATGTGCGCAAACCAAAGATTGTTTTGTTTGTTTGTAGTTAATCTAGACCAGTGTAACAATCTCACATTTAAAGTAAAACAAAGTTTATCATATTTAACTACTTCTCTAACATGGCCCTTTGATTTAAACAAAATCACATCACAGGGCATTTATTTGAAACACGTGGGATGGATAGTTGGTACATAAAGGGGAATAATGTAGTTTTGTGTATATTGCTGTATTAATATATGTAAAATTTAAATAATGTTATTTTGTCACTATTTGAATATTTTATATATATATATATATATATATATATATATATATATATATATAAGCATAAAAGAAATATAGTGTTCCTTATTTATCAAGACAAAAAGGCTGTATCAAGAATCGGTGGGCTGACCTGTGACTTGGAGAATATTTCCACTTTATCTATTATTTTGGCCTTAAATTTAAATTCACTTTGAATTCCAATCAATTCTCACTTTTTCCAATCAATTCTCACTTTAGTGCGTAACCCTCACTTAATATCACCAGTGTGGTGATATTAAGCTTTATAAGCTATAGTTTATTCTGACATTCGTCTTATGTCTATGTCTTACATCTTTCCACTCATAACTCTCAAAATCTGGTGGCCATATTGCATTATATAGCTAGTGAAGGAAACACACAAATATTTTTCATAATATGTATTTATTTATTTATAAAATATTTTACCAGGATGGATACATTGAGATTTCTCTCGTTTTCAAGTATGTCCACCAAACATTGCATTGTTACAATAGGATACAATATTACAAAAATACAATATACAAACTATATATATATATACACACATACATAAATGTAATACATAACAGGTAATAAATATATTCAACCATGACAGGTGCATTCTGGGCTGTGGTATATTGCCATAGATGTCTTAGGGACTAATGAGAGTATTTAGTAATTGGGCAGACTAGATGGGCCGAATGGTTGTTATCTATCATCACATTCTATGTTTCTATGACTGGTCTTCTCCTGGCAAAGGTGCTCTCTGCTCCCCAACCCATTTTCTCAGCATGTTATTATTGATTACTGTTAGCACTGGGTCCCCTGTTCTGGCAGGCACAGTAATAAATGGCAAAATTTAGACCATGGGCATTTTGGTGGCCTTTTGTGGCTCTAGCCCGGGTCAGTCCCCCTGCCAATGCCCTGATTGGTACCCAGTTGCTTGTAATGTAAAGGATGAACATGGTAAAGGTTACCACATTGGATTGGGGCTTTAATTTAAAAATGGTAGTGTTTCCACAATAGGGCTACTAATTTGAAAATGAATGTTGGAGTGTGTAGTGTCCACCATCCCTCCGCCCTCCGCCCCCCACAAAAAATAAAAATGTGTCTTCACCTGTGTGCCTTGAAACTCCCCCCTTTTAAATTTATTTTGTGCTTTAGTGTGTTTTATTCCCCCTTTAGTGTTTCTTACAATCTCCCTTGTGTGTGTCTTCCTTCCCCCTGCCTCTTTGTATGTTTCTTACTTCCCTCCAGACCATTTGTGTATCTGTTACCCCAGTCCCTTTATGTGTCTCTTTCTTACCCCGACTCCCTTCTGTGTCTCTTTCTCCCCCCAGAGAGCTTATACCGCAGTGCTTTACAATAAAAGTGGAGTTTACCAAATATGACAATAACAAAATGTAACAGGAACAATAGGTAGTTGAGGTCCCTGCTCAAACGAGCTTACAGTCTAGAAGAGGTGGGGTATAAAAACACAATAGGAAGGGTATTGAGACAGCAAATAGACATGGTGGTAAAGTAGCAGAATTTAAGGTGAGAGTGGAGTGTGGCACTATAGGAGAGATCGAGAGTAAGGTTTGAGAGACAGAAGTTACTCTTGGAGGCCATAAGCATTCCTGAAAAGATTGGTTTTGAGGGACTTCTTAAAGAATTGAAGACTAGGAAAGAGTCTGATAGGGGTAGGCAGGCTGTTCCAAAGAATAGGAGCTGCCTGTGAGAATGTCACGGTAATATACCCCAACACGCAAGAATAGTCCAGATAGTCTAGAGGCAAGAAAACAAGATACGTCTTACCGGACCTTAGAATGGCCGGACGAGTACAAGAAAAGACAGAGTCCAGAACAAGCTGAGGTCAAGGGAACAGAGAGACAGCATAAAGTAGAACAAAAGAAAAGAAAATGTTACTTGCGCTTTCTCCTTAATCCCTATGTATATTTAGACAAATGGAGGTCATTTAGTTGCTCCAATGGCCATTGGAGGGATGCCCGCCTGCCAACGTCAAGGCAGACCCCCCTAAGCGGGTCCTAACACTGACCCTTCAGCCTGCTTCCTTGAGCTTCTGGCAAAGATATCTCTAATGAGACAGAAAGGGGTATTTTTTATATACACCCCTTTACTTATTAACCCTTAATAGGGAACACATGGGATGGGTAGCAGCATTGTAACCAGGCTGTGTGATACAAAGTAAATACAAATACAAAAAGAGAAGTCCTGCGCTTAAGCAGCAAGGACTACAACACACATCAGCCCCAATATATAGTAAAAACCAAAGAAAAGAAAATGTTACTTGCGCTTTCTCCTTAATCCCTATGTATATTTAGACAAATGGAGGTCATTTAGTTGCTCCAATGGCCATTGGAGGGTTAATAAGTAAAGGGGTGTATATAAAAAATACCCCTTTCTGTCTCATTAGAGATATCTTTGCCAGAAGCTCAAGGAAGCAGGCTGAAGGGTCAGTGTTAGGACCCGCTTAGGGGGGTCTGCCTTGACGTTGGCAGGCGGGCATCCCTCCAATGGCCATTGGAGCAACTAAATGACCTCCATTTGTCTAAATATACATAGGGATTAAGGAGAAAGCGCAAGTAACATTTTCTTTTCTTTGGTTTTTACTATATATTGGGGCTGATGTGTGTTGTAGTCCTTGCTGCTTAAGCGCAGGACTTCTCTTTTTGTATTTGTATAAAGTAGAACAAGCCAGGGACTGGTACACAGGAGAGCAAACCGGCGGATAGACAAGCAAGGATAAAGAGAAAGCAGAGTTAGGAACAAAGCCAAAGTCAAGCACCAAAAAACCAACTGAATGATACAAGCACTAAAGGGAACTGAACAGAAACCATGATAGGGCAAGGTACTAAGGAAACAGGTGAGTATAAATACCCTAGAGTTCACTTTGATTGGCCCCTGCCATATCCACGCCCCCAAAACGTGAGTGTATGAGGAATGTGGCATGACAGGGGCCAATGGGAGACTGTTTCAAATTTTGTCTCCCACTGTCCCTTTAAGAGCGCGCCTGAGACACGAGTCTTGTCTCTGTCCTGGGAGATAATTGAATTACTTCTCAATTATCTCCAGGATAGAAGACTCTGAAACGGTCTGGGCCAGATAGCCATGTGCCAGCCAGGCCCCAAAATATACTTTTACTAACTTTTGAACCCCTGGTCTGATTCATGCCATTTTTTAATATGTTGTTCCCCTGAATGGATTGCTTGTGAATATGTAATTTTTATGTGAATGTGATGTATGGTTTTAGAGTTATGAAAGTTGGGTAAAAAGTATGTTTTAACTGTATGTGTAATTGAGTTTCCTCTCAGGATAAGGGGAGGGAATATGTGGGATGTAACCATTGTGTGATTGGTGTATTGTAAATCCCTCCCTTGCATGGGACAATCCTTTATAAGACAGTGTGTGAATAAATCTTGAGTTCCTGTTTTAACCCTCAATGTGAAGTGTTGTCTCATTCTTGGGGGAGGATTTATTGCATGCTGTTTCAGTTTGACTGCTAGGAGTGCAAACCTATTCTTTTGGTTCCTATTCAACTGTCTACAGCATTCAGAGGCTTGAGAGGATTTATATGCTTCTCAGATTTGGTGATTGTGGTGTCTGCCAGAGTGTTTGGAGTCCTCAGGAAACGCTAGGAGCATCCTTTAACGGAGGTACCCAGTCGGGGTGCCAGGTGATCCGTTACAGTGGGCAATGTTTTTAAGTTGGAATTGACAGGTTTTAGCAACAGACTGGACATGGGGCGCAAAGGTGAGGCCACCATCAAAAGTGACACCAAGGCAGCAAGCTTGAAAGGATGGGGTGAGGCAGGTACCGTCAACCTGCAGGAAGAGTAAAGGATCAGTGTTATGAGGAGGTTGTCCCCTTCTCAACCACAGTCCCTCAGTTTGTTTTGTTTGTCCCTCCCCTTCAGGTCCCTTTGTGTGTCTTTCCTCCCAAGCCATGTAGACATAGCTTTGCAGGCAAAAATACATACATTTACAAATACACAAGCGTACAGACAAACAACCATAAACACACTCAGTCAAAGAGACATAGTTTTTTAGATACATACAGACACAGAGACATACAGTCACACAGAGACATACATACAGAGACATACATATGGAGACATACCGTATATACTCGAGTATAAGTCGACCCGAATATAAGCCGAGGCCCCTAATTTTACCCCAAAAAACTGGGAAAACTTATTGACTCGAGTATAAGACTAGGGTGGAAAATGCAGCAGCTACTGGTAAATTTCTAAATAAAATTAGATCCTAAAAAAGTTATATTAACTGAATATTTATTTACAGTGTGTGTATATAATGAATGCAGTGTGTGTGTGTATGAATGCAGTGTGTATATGAATGCTGTGTGTGTACGCAGTGTGTGTATGAATGCAGTGTGTATATAATGAATGGAGTGCAGTGCGTGTATATGAGTGCAGTGCGTGTATATGAGTGCAGTGTGTGTATAATGAATGCAGTGCAGTGTGTGTATGAGTGCAGTGTGTATGCAGTGTGTATATAATGAATGCAGTGCAGTGTGTGTATATGAGTGCAGTGTGTGAGTGCAGTGTGTATATAATGAATGCAGTGTGTATGTATGAGTGCAGTGTGTATGTATGAATGCAGTGCAGTGTGTGTATATGAGTACAGTGTGTGTGTATGAGTGCAGTGTGTGTGTATGAGTGCAGTGTGTATGCAGTGTGTATATAATGAATGCAGTGCAGTGTGTGTATATGAGTGCAGTGTGTATATAATGAATGCAGTGCAGTGTGTGTATGAGTGCAGTGTGTGTATGAGTGCAGTGTGAATGCAGTGTGTGTATGTGTGTATGTATGAATGCAGTGTGTATGCAGTGTGTATGAATGCAGTGTGTATGCAGTGTGTGTATGAATGCAGTGTGTGTATATGAGTGCAGTGTGTGAGTGCAGTGTGTATATAATGAATTGAGTGCAGTGTGTGTATGAGTGCAGTGTGAATGCAGTGTGTGTATGTATGAATGCAGTGTGTATGCAGTGTGTATGAATGCAGTGTGTGTATGAATGCAGTGTGTGTATATAATGAATGCAGTGCAGTGTGTGTATGAGTGTGTGTGAGTGCAGTGTGTGTGTGTGTGTGTGAGTGCAGAGCATTGGTGGGGGTGGGCATTTTATTAATTATTATTATTTAATTATTATTGTAATATCTATTTTTTTTAATGTTATTATTTATTTTATTTTTTTTTTTTTTTTATTATTATTATTATTATTTTTTTTTCGTCCCCCCTCCCTGCTTGTTAGCTGGCCAGGGAGGGGGGCTCTCACTCCCTGGTGGTCCAGTGGATGGGCTGTAGGAGGGGGGCTGTCAGGAAGCTGTAACTTACCTTCACCGCAGCTCCTGTCAGCTCCCTTCTCTCTCCTCCGTCCGTGCAGCTCCCAGGTCAGCTTCCTCTGCAACTCTCGCGGCCGCGCGGAGTGTTGCCACGGTAACCCGTGGCAACGCTCTGACCCCGCGGTTCTCGCGAGAGTTGCAGAGGAAGCTGACCTGGGAGCTGCACGGACGGAGGAGAGAGAAGGGAGCTGACAGGAGCTGCAGTGAAGGTAAGTTACAACTTCCTGACAGCCCCCGGTCCTTGTCTGTATTATGGCAATGAAAATTGCCATAATACAGACAACTGACTCGAGTATAAGACGAGTGAGTGTTTTTCAGCACAAAAAATGTGCTGAAAAACTCGTCTTATACTCGAGTATATACGGTACATGCAGATGCATACATACATACAAAGACATACAGGCATATATAGACATACAGACATACAGACATACAGGCATACACAGATGTACAGGGATACACAGACGTACATGCTTAGAAAGACGTACATGCATACAGAGGCATACATACACATGCATCCATACAGGCATACAGAAAAATACATACAGAGACATACAGGCATCCAGAGACATACAGGCATACAGACACATGCATCCAGAGACATACAGGCATACAGACACATGCATCCAAACACATACAGGCATACAGAAACATAAATACAGAGACATACAGGCATATAGAAACATACATACATACATACATACAGAAACATACATACAGAGGCATACATACATACAGAGACATACAGGCATACAGAAACATACATACAAAGACATACAGGCATACAGAGACATACATACAGAAACATACAGAGACATACATGCATGCAAATACATACATACATGCAGAAATATACATATAGAGACATACATACATGCATGCATACAGAGACATACATGCATACATACAGATACATATATACAGAAACATACATACAGAGACATACATACATACATACATGCAAACATGCATACAGAGGCATACATACAGAGACATACATAGATACAGAAACATACATACATAGATACATACATACATACATACATACATACATACATACAGAGACATACATACATTCATACAGAGACATACATACATACATGCAAACATGCATACAGATGCATACATACAGAGATATGCATAGATACAGAAACATACATACAGAGATACAGATACATACATGCATACATACAGAGACATACATACATTCATACAGAGACATACATACAGAAACATGCATGCATACATGCATACAGAGGCAGACATACAGAAACATACATACATACATACATACAGAGACATGCATACATACATGCATGCATACATAGAAATACATACAGAAGCATACATGCATACAGATACATACAGATACATACACACAGAGACATACATACAGAGACATACATACAGAGACTAACATACATGCATACAGAGACGTACATACATACATGCATACATACAGAGAAATACATACAGAAATATACAAAGACATACATACATACAGAGACATACATACATACATACAGAGATATACATACAGAAACATACATACAGAGACAAACATACATACATACAGAGACATACATACATACATGCATGCATACAGAGAAATACATACAGAAATATACATACAAAGACATACATACATACATACAGAGGCATACATACATACAGAGACATACATACATAAATACAGAGACATACATACATAAATACAGAGACATACATACTGTGGCAAGGTCAGAGAGCCTTTCTATGTTAGTAATAGATTGGAGCGCTCTCTATTCCCAGCATGATGGGGTTAATTGGTGGGAGTCACCCCTTGAATGTTATAAACCAGGTGAATCTAATTAACAAGCACTAGGGTTTTAAAAGGTTAGCCTCTGAAGACATCAGGGAGTCTAACAGCTGGGAGAGAGGAGGCAGTTAAGGCTGAGACTCTGAGACAAAGGTACTGTGTGAAACCTGCTTAAAGTGCTGCATTTCATTTTGTTTAAAACTGGGAACCAGATTAGCTGGCCAGTTGGATAGTTAGTAACACTGTTGTTTAGTAAGTCTCCAAGTTGGAGTAGGATTCATTTTCTTTTTGTTTTATTTTGTGGGACAGCACAACCTTGTATATATTGTGGAAAGTGACAATAAACTGCAGTACTATTTTATCCTGACTGTTGCATTTGAAGTTTATTGTGAAGAGCCTGGCCATCCTGCCACAATACATACATACATACATACGGAGACATACATACAGAGACATACAAACATGCATGCAAACAGAGAAATCCATACAGAAACATACATACAAAGACATACATACATACAGAGACATACAGAGACATACATACACATGAGCAGGAGGAGGCTAAAAAAAATATCTTGCACCAGGACCCTCTCTACATTAGTCACGTCACGGGTTGGATGGATGGATGAACAGGAAGGTACACTGACACTGACTATATATATATATATATATATATATATATATATATATATATATATATCTTGATGAAATTAAATTTTACATTGAAAAAAAGAGTATTGATGAGGTATAAGTATATTTTCTTAAGAAAGGTATACATTAAAACAAAAGGTTCTAAAGCAGTCCTCAATGCACATCATTGGTACAGATTTTGGCAGTATCTCCACTGGAGCCAAACTTGGAAATGCCAAAACCCGAGCTGTTGTAGTGCCTAGAGGGTTGATTTGTGCACCACTTCTTTAATATACTGTCAGAATAGTGATGTACCGAACTGTTCGCTGGCGAATAGTTCCTGGCGAACATAGCGTATTCGCGTTCGCCGCTGCGGGCGAACACATGCGCGGTTCGATACGCCCCTATTCGTCATCATTGAGCAAACTTTGACCCTGTGCCTCATGGTCAGCAGACACATTCCAGCAAATTAGCAGCAGACCCTCCCTTCCAGACCCTCCCACCTCCTGTACAGCATGCATTTTAGATTCATTCTGAAGCTGCATTCTTAGATAGAGGAGGGAAAGTGTAGCTGCTGCTCATTTGATAGGGAAATTGATAGCTAGGCTAGGGTATTCAGTGTCCACTACAGTCCTGAAGGACTCATCTGATCTCTGCTGTAAGAACAGCACCCCAAAAAGCCCTTTTTAGGGCTACAACATCAGTCTTTTTTTTTTCTGTGTAATGTAATTGCAGTTGCCTGCCTGCCAGCTTCTGTGTCAGGCTCACAGTGGATACTGTGCCCACTTGCCCAGTGCCACCACTCATATCAGGTGTCACAATAGCTTAAGCTTGACATTTAAAAAGAAAAAAAATGTTTTCACTGTAATAGATTGAATAGCAGTTAGTTGTCTGCAAGCGTCTGGGTGTCAGGCCTTCAGCGTGTAGTCTGCCAACCTCTGCAAGTGCACTTTGCCACTCATATCTGGTGTGACTATAGCGTGCCTTTAAAAAGAAAAAACGTTTTTCACTGTTATAGATTGAATAGCAGTTAGTTGTCTTCAAGCGGGTGTGTCAGGCCTTCAGCGTGTACTCTGCCAACCTCTGCCAGTCCACTTTGCTACTCATATCTGGTGTCACAATAGCGTGCATTTAAAAACAAAAAACTTTTTTCACTGTTATAGATTGAATAGCAGTTAGTTGTCTTCAAGCGGGTGTGTCAGGCCACTGCACAGTGCCGCTCAAATCTGGTCTCACTGTAGCTTGCACGCATAGTACCACTAATCCAAAAAAAAATGACAGGCAGAGGCAGGCCACCCCGCAGGGGCCATCGTGGTCGTGGTGCTGTGATTCCCTTTGGCCCTAGAATAATTCCCAGTTTTCAGAGGCCACATACCCTGAACTTGAAAAGTTCTGAGGACATAGTTGACTGGCTAACACAGGACACCCAATCTTCTACAGCTTCCGCTCAGAACCTTGATGCACCATCCTCCTCCAGCTTAGCTTCGGGCACCTCTTAAGATACCACTCACCCGCCTGCCGCCACCACCAAAACTAGCACCACAGCCGCTTCACTTGGTATGTCAGAGGAGTTATTCACACATCCGTTTGAAGAAATTAGTCATGCACAACCATTATTGCCAGAGGATGTAGATAACAGGGATATGTCTCAGGCAGGCAGCATTACACACATGGAAGTACGGTGTGATGATGATGTTGTACCCACTGCTGCTTCCTTTGCTAAGTTGTCAGATACAAGTGAAGCGGTTGATGATGACGATGCGTCCATGGATGTCACGTGGGTGCCTGCTCGGCACGAAGAAGAACAGGACGAAAGTTCAGATGGTGAGACAGAGAGGAGGAGGAGCCAAGTCGGAAGCAGGGAGAGGTCGTTGCAAGGAGCTAGTGGCACAGTCAGACAGCATGCATCGGCACCAGGGGTCAGCCCAACAGCACGCCAATCAACGCATGCTGTGTCCACCACCAGAATGCCGTCATTGCAGAGCTCAGCAGTGTGGCATTTTATTTGTGTGTCTGCCTCTGACAACAGCGATGCCATTTGCAACCTGTGCCAAAAGAAACTGAGTCGTGGGAAGTCCAACACCCACCTAGGTACAACTGCTTTGCGTAGGGACATGATCGCACATCACAAACACCTATGGGATCAACACATGAGTACAAGCAGCACACAAACTCAAAGCCGCCATCCTCCTCCTGGTCCAGCATCTTCAGCCACGTCAACCACTGCTGTCCTCCTTGCCCCCTCTCAACCATCCGCCACTCCGTCTCTCGCCTTGAGCAGTTCCCGCTCATCTGCCCACAGTCAGGTGTCTGTCAAGGACATGCTTGAGCGTAAGAAGCCAATGTCAGAAAGTCACCCCCTTGCCCAGCGTCTGACAGCTGGCTTGTCCGAACTATTAGCCCACCAGCTTTTTTTTTTTTTTTTTTTATTCTTTATTTTTGCAGTGCAAAAAATCATAACAGCAGGTGTGTGGTGCCCCAAAAGCATTCCTCACGCTGATCATCAACATTTTTAACAATGGGGTTTTCATAAATCCGTGCACATTTTTTTGTTATTTATGTCGAGATTGTCCACGTTTACACATTACACTGAGTATACAATTAAAATGTGGTCCTAGTTTAGCTGAGCAGGAATAACGAAACCTTGGCGGCACAATGCGTTATAAACTTTGTGGAGCATTCAATCTAGGCACTGGCTTATCTAACTGATCTAGGACACTTGAATACAAATGTAACATCGCTAACTATAGTATAAAATATTCAAAGATCTTCTTACCCTGATCAGGCACAGGAAAAGCATTGAAAAGTAGTTAACAGCTGACTGATGATTAGTATAGTAGTACCTAGTTGGAATAAAAGTTAAACTATGTGTACACAGCTGGGGGGCGTCATACAGCAGTTAGCATTGCTAATTGTGCATAGGGAAATCACAGCTGACTTTCAATACCATAACAGCTAGGATATGCATTTTTTGTTGATATGCATTTTTATTTCTTCTTAGATAACAAAAGAATTCTGAGACGACATTGGCAGGACTTGTGTGATCTGTCATGAATTGTAATTTGAATGTTAATTTGACCTGTGGGGCACAAGAACTTGAATAGAAAACATCTTTAAGCCAACTATGTTTTCACTAAGCTTAGTGAATAACTAACATTAACGAGTCGGATTAAACACACTCTGCACTCGAGGTATGATCTGTTTAAATGACCCCACTCTGGGCCCTAAATGGTAAAACGTTTCACATGGGCATACGAAAGTTACACATGGCAATTAAAATCAGAAAATATGTAAAACATTTTTAGATATACTGGAAATTAGTACACCAATACGATTAAGCACGTTGATTAATAAAATATAGAAATGTTAATCTATCAAAGCGGCTTGAGAAAACATATGTTTAAAAAGATACAAAAAATATCAAAATCTGCTTATAAAAAAGGAATACTGCCTTAAAATTCAAAATGCAAGTATGAATATTAGCACACACAAGCTATCTACCAAATGTGAAAACTATTTAACTTTTCTGGCAACTAAAAATAACATACTACAGAGTTTACTATATTCAGTGCAATATCTAAAGGAAGTACTGGCTAAAAAATGAAATGCAAAACTAGCAAAGTTGTAAAAAACTGTATTACGTCGGTTGTTTTATTTTTATCTGGTGAATAAAATGTTTCTACATTATATCACACAGCTATTTGTCGTCTTCAAAAAATTATTCTGGTGGTTTTGTCTTTCTGTACTTTCAGGATTCATGTTTGCACGTTTTTTTTCAGAATTTGCCAGGAATCTATTTTTGAAGTTGTTCCCCTCCTCGTTTTGACACGACCTGTTAGTCCCGTTTTCCAATCAAGTTGCGGATGATGTCCCGGCTAGGTTTCTAGGGACAAATGTTGGAGCCTCGGCGTTGCCCCAATATGGAGGGAGTTTGGAGTTTGTTGGAGGCTTCGATGTGAGTAGCGAGTCCGGGGGGAGACCCAGTTGCCCCAGGATTCCCTCTGCCTCCTGCATGTTGCGTACGGTATGCCTGGCGTCATCCTTGGTAACCTGCAGAGTAAGCGCTGGGCCCCAGCGGTACTTTATTTGCTGCATGCGCAGGAGGGAGGTGAACTGTTGCAGGGTTAACATACAAGCGGGTGGAGTCTGAGGCATTCAAAAAATTTGTAGCTATTGGGACACCACAGTGGAAGGTACCCGGACGAAATTTCTTTTCACAAAGGGCAATCCCCAACCTGTACTCAATTGTGCAAAAGGAAGTAATGGCATGTCTGGCACACAGTGTTGGGGCAAGGGTCCATCTGACCACTGATACCTGGTCTGCAAAGCATGGTCAGGGCAGGTATATCACCTACACTGTGCATTGGGTAAACCTGCTGACGGCTGCCAAGCATGGAATGCGTGGCTCTGCAGAGGAGTTGGTGACACCGCCACGACTTGCAGGCAGGCCTGCTGCCACCTCCTCTACTCCTCCTACTCCATCCTCTTCCATAACCTCCTCAGCTGAGTCCTCTTCTGCTGCTGCGTCTTGCTCCACATCAACGGCAGCTCCCCAGGTACTAGTCCACATCCCGGATACGGCAGTGTTACACGGTCTTGGGTTTGACTTGCTTGAAAGCAGAGAGTCACACCGGACCAGCACTCCTGTCCGCCCTGAATGCACAGGTGGAAAAGTGGCTGACTCCGCACCAACTGGAGATCGGCAAAGTGGTTTGTGACAACGTAAGAAATTTGTTGGCGGCATGCAATTTGGGCAAGTTGACACATGTGCCATGCATGGCACATGTGTTTAATCTGATCGTACAATGCTTTGTGCATAAGTACCCAGGCTTACAGGACGTCCTGAAGCAGGCCAGGATCAGCTTGGGGATGTCCGGAGGAGTACTCACAGATCACTGTTCAAGGTCTGTTTGTCTGGATAACCCGTCAGCATTGCCATTTTGCTTCCCAGGGCGATAGTGACTTGTAAAGTCAAAAGGCTGTAGCGCCAACCTCCAGCGCAACAGCCTGGCATTGTCTCCTGACACCCTGTTCAGCCACACCAACGGGTTGTGATCTGTGAGTGAGGTAAACGGTTGTCCATACAAGTAAGGTTGCAGCTTTTTGAGGGCCCACACCACCGCCAGGCACTCCTTTTCAATGGCAGTGTATCTACTTCCCTGGGCAAAAGATAAGCTCCGGGTTGCTCGCCGCCATCTGCTCCGACTTGGCTCAGTACTGCTCCCAATCCAAACATAGAAGCGTCTGTATGGTCGAGAAAGCTTTTAGTTGGATCAGGAGCAGAAAGTACAGGTGATTTAATGAGCGCTGTCTTGAGCTGTTGGAAGGCCTGTTCACACTCTGGGGCCCATACTACTATCTTGGGGAGGTTTTTTAGCTAGGGTGCTGTAATTAGCTACGAATTTCCTGTAGTACCCTGTGGTACCCAGGAATGCAAGGACCTGGGTTTTAGTGTGGGGGGTTGGTCACTTGGCGACTGCCTCTATTTTAGCGGGTTCTGGTTTCTGTAGCAGGCTCCCGACTCTGTGCCCTAAGTATTGAACTTCTGCCATTCCTATATGGCACTTACTGGGCTTTAGGGTCAGTTCGGCCTCCCTAATCCGGTCTAGTACGGCTCCTATGTGGGTCAGGTGTTCGGGCCAGGAGCAGCTAAAAATGGCTATATCATCCAAGTAGGCGCAGGCATACTCCTGAAACCCATCCAGTAGCCGATCTACCACCCTCTGAAAGTTAGCCGGGGCTTTCTTCATCCCGAATGGCATGACCTTAAACTGATACAGGCCAAACGGGGTGACAAATGCCGACTTGTGGATGGCGTCCTCAGTAATGGAATTTGCCAGTACCCCTTGCACAGATCTATTGTGGTGAGGTACTGGCCTCTAGGCCATTTTGTCTAGGAGCTCGTCTATCCGGGGCATAGGGTAGGCGTCTGAGGTTGTTTTATCGTTTAGCCTCCGGTAGTCTACACAGAAACGGGTCGTGCCGTCCCGTTTCGGTACTAGTACTACCGGGGAGGCCCAGGGGCTGTCAGAGTGTCCTATCACCCCAAACTGCAGCGTTTCCTCGATTTCTTTCCGCATATTTTCTTTAACTGCCTTGGGTATGCGATAGGCGGTTTGGCGAAGGGGAATCTGGTCTAGGGTTTCAACTTTGTGAGTGGTTAACGGAGTGTACCCAGGTAGGTTGTAAAACGTGGCCCCCTTGTCCTGGATTAGTCTTTGGACCTGGGTTCACTCCTGGGGGTCTAACCGTTCTCCTAACTGTACTTCTCTCAGGTCTCCGCTCTGGCCCTCTTGGTCTAGGAGATCTGGCAGTGGCAAATTATCATAATCTTCAGTGGCAGGTGCACAGATCGCGGTTACCTCTTCCGTGCGCTCGTGGTATGGCTTGAGCATGTTCACTTGCCTCCCGTGCCTGTGACCGCACCGATCACAAAGGTGGTATCACAAACCTGCTCTACCACCTTGTATGGGCCCTGCAAGGAAGCCTGCAGCTTGTCCTTGTGGACAGTGTCAATCCATTTCTGCCAAGTGACCCTATGTAGGGGGAACAGTTCCTATTCTGCTCTGTGTCAGTGTGTATCAGGGTACCTGAGGACAGGTGTCAATCCATACCTGCCAAGTGACTCTATGTAGAAGGAACAGTCCCTATTCTGCCCTGTGTCAGTGTGTATCAGGGTCCCTGAGGACAGGTGTCAATCCAAATCTGCCAAGTGACCCTATGTAGGGGGAACAGTCCCTATTCTGCTCTGTGTCAGTGTGTATCATGGTCTCTGAGGACAGGTGTCAATCCATATCTGCCAAGTGACCCTATGTAGGGGAAACAGTCTCTATTCTGCTCTGTGTCAGTGTGTATCATGGTCTCTGAGGACAGGTGTCAATCCATATCTGCCAAGTGACCCTATGTAGGGGGAACAGTCTCTATTCTGCTCTGTGTCAGTGTGTATCATGGTCTCTGAGGACAGGTGTCAATCCATATCTGCCAATTGACCCTATGTAGGGGGAACAGTCTCTATTCTGCTCTGTGTCAGTGTGTATCATGGTCTCTGAGGACAGGTGTCAATCCATATCTGCCAAGTGACCCTATGTAGGGGGAACAGTCTCTATTCTGCTCTGTGTCAGAGTGTATCAGGGTCTCTGAGGACAGGTGTCAATCCATATGTCAAGGTGTCAATATGTCATGTCAGGTGTCAATCCATATCCATTGTGATTTAGGAATGTTAGGTGAATTATGCCCTTTATGGATTAAAACCAGACTCTGCATCAACTGTGTAATTTTCCATGGGAGTTTTGCCATGGATCCCCCTCCGGCATGCCACAGTCCAGGTGTTAGTCCCCTTGAAACAACTTTTCCATCACTTTTGTGGCCAGAAAGAGTCCCTGTGGGTTTTAAAATTCGCCTGCCCATTGAAGTCAATGGCGGTTCGCCCGGTTCGCCTGTTCGCGAACGTTTGTGGAAGTTCATATGATGGAACACATATGATAGTATTTGTGACTCAGATTGCATCAACCTGTTTTTGTTTATCTGTCGTCAAAATAAAAAATAGTAAAGGACACAGTGGTTGTGGTTGAATGCAACCAAATCATATTATGTAAATTTTGTGTTTGACAGTTTGTTTGTTTTCCAAGCGTAGAAAACCTCTTCAGAGTGTTCGCTCTAAGGATTTTGAAGCTAAATGCATTTCAGCAGAAGCACAAGTCTCTAGTTAATCTCAGGTTTAATGAATACCACTATTTCAGTTCATATATATATATATATATAAACTGAAATAGTGTTATTCATTAAACCTGAGATTAACTGGAGACTTGAAAATTGTAGGCTTAAATAGCCAAACTTTAAAAACACAGCTACATTTTCACAAAACCCTAAATTAAAAAAAAAATGTTTTTTTTTTTTTTTAACGATAGATGCCGTTTTATAATGCTACATTTTTATTTTATTTTTTGCACCCAGGGAATGGGATCCATCACTATATGCTACCATTTCTTATTATTTAAGAGTCTGAACAAGCATAATTTGGAGAGGCAAATGAAAATCTTCATTGTTTTAACTTAATGCATGTAAGGTTGAGGCCTAGTGAACAATTTGAAAAAAAAAGTGGTAATTCTGAAGAATTAAAGGAATTTCTATTTGGAGTCCAAAAACCCAACATGGAAAAGTTTTTATATGTATCTTTTTTCATCTTGACTGTTGTGCCATAGACTTTGTAACAATCAATCAATTCCCAATGTATTAAATAACCCTCAAGATACAAATTAAATATACTGCTGTTGCATTATTCATTCTATTCTTAGGAAATAGTCAAATTGGAATAATCTCCAATTTGTCAATTGGGTTTTGAACATATTAACACATCATAATGTATTGTATAGTACATAAAACCCTTAGGGGAAAAAAGAACACAAGAAAAACAACAGTACTCATCGTTTATTTTTTATGTTTTTGTCTCTTTCAATAAATTTGAGAATTTGTAAACTTCAAGTATAAATAAATTAAACCAGATCTCAACACTAAAATAAAAAACAAATAATTAAGAGAATGTGCATTTCGACAAATCGAGCACATAGAGAAAGTTTTGCAAGTTGCAAGGGCACTTTATTTCAGTATATCAATATAAAAATATGAAGCAACAAATGAGATAGATTAAGCAGTCCATGCATTGTCCAAGTAAAATATAACAGGAACAAATATGAAATGCACCTTTAATTGATTGTATGTCTTAAAGGGACACTCTAAGCACCAAGGTCTACTTTGGACACTTTTTTATGGCTAGAAGGGTAAAAACAGGATGGTGTGAGGGTAATCCAGTATTGTGTAGGGGTAATAGAGCAAGTGTGGAGTTTTTAAATATTTAATACTCTACTCGTTCAAAGATTTTACAAAATGTTTTTTTTTGTACTTCTGCAATGGCCAATGCCAAAATGAGGTTTCTTCAATGCCCTTACCATAAAACGAACATCATTTAAAATTATTGAAATTACATTGTGCAGGATTTTGTTTGTCATGCCGAGAGGTAGGCAGTAAAAAAAGTAAAAAAAAAAATACTTGACAGAGCTGTCCAAATTGATATACAGATGATGACTGGAGGTCAGGAAATTGAGAGTACTTCTAAGAAAAAAAAAAACTCTTTGGTTCAACTCCAAAGAACTGGTTCAAAGATTTTTATGAGTTAATGGAACATGGGGTCAATTGGTGTTGGCATCAGCATGCACAGAATGCATCCAACTCAAACATTTTTAGGTTATCAATCACTGCCATAGTGTATACTCTAGTATTTTACTGCATTTTTCCTTTGGTTCATATACTGTTTGATGTACGTTTGATTATTTGAAATATCAATTCCTCACTTTGTTCTCATACCTCGTACGCCAAATATTAATAATATGGCTTTCCTTAATATAATTTTATTTAAATATTGTTTGAATATATTTATATATTATGTATATATATATATATATATATATATATATATATATATATATATATATATATATAAAATATACAAACCAGTGCACTTGCTTATTAACTAAACAGAGATTTCAAATCCTAAATAGTACTATTTAAAAACACCTCACCTAGGTAGAAAATAATGGGGGTTTGGTTACATTATATGATCATACATTGCATAAGCCTGCCAACTGCATCAAAGTACCCCATTCTTGGCAGGTCCTACTCTATCAGCCTAATGCTTGCTCTTATGAGATTAATCCACTTACTTGGGAAATGCTTCCTTACTGGGACTCTCTGCAAGTCAAGGCTAAATAGGGTCCTGGAATGAGACACCTGTGACAGGGAGGGGTGCAAAACCTAGGGGTTGGCCTAGACCCCCACAATTATAAACAAAGTCAGGAGGGCTGCACTCGCCTAAACATGCATATATTACAGGGTGCTACTCCCTGTCACAGGTGTCTCATTCCAGGACCCTATTTAGCCTTGACTTGCAGAGAGTCCCAGTAAGGAAGCATTTCCCAAGTAAGTGGATTAATCTCATAAGAGCAAGCATTAGGCTGCTAGAGTAGGACCTGCCAAGAATGGGGTACTTTGATGCAGTTGGCAGGCTTATGCAATGTATGATCATATAATGTAACCAAACCCCCATTATTTTCTACCTAGGTGAGGTGTTTTAAAATAGTACTATTTAGGATTTGAAATCTCTGTTTAGTTAATAAGCGAGTGCACTGGTTTGTATATTTTTTGTATTTTGGTCCCAGTAGCACCCTGTAATATATGCATTCTTAGGCGAGTGCAACCCTCCTGACTTTGTATGTGTATATATATATATATATATATATATATATATATATATATATATATATATATATATATATATATATAGGCTAGCACTCACGGTCTTGTAGTTAAAAAAAAAACATCTTTATCCGGTTATTCCATAAAAACTCGACGTTTCAGCCCACGTCCTGGGCTTTCTTCAGGAGCAACAAACAGTTGTTTTCCTGGCACTGGAGTTTCCCTTTAATATAGCAGGGTTAATCTAAGGGCAGGGACTGGTCTATTTTCATATATATATATATATATATATATATATTGCATGTTTACATCCTATTCATGTCTATTCACAACCTACATTATGTTGGTAATATTTCCTCGCTATGTTTAATAACTGTTTGCAAATATGAATAAATCAATGTTAGTTGTACTGACAGTGGACACACTATATTTGCATAGTTCCCCCCAAAATTTGTCAATTTTAATATTTTTGCTTCTAGTACTTTTTAAAGCAGGGGTGAGGAACATTAGGCCCTCCATATGTTTTGGACTACATTTCCCATAATGCTGTTACAGCCATAATGGTGGCAAAGTATCAAGGGAGATGTAGTCCAAAACATCTGGATGGCCGAAGGTTCCCACCACCTGCTTTAAAGCATAACATTGGGATCTGGATGCCGTCAGTCAACAACTGAATTTACCTTGGCCTATCACATCCCACATTTTCCAAGATATAGACTAAAGTGTTAAATAAAAGGTTCTAAACCCCACACACGTATACAAGGAGTGGCATTGAAGTAAGACTAACTATTTAGGCACCGCCAAAATTTTAGTTTCGTCCAAATACATTCTCGTGATTTACCTGTCAGAGCCCTCTGATTGGTTGGTTGGTAAGCCAACCAATCAGAGCACTCTGAGTCAAATTGCATGGCGTTAGAAATCTTTATAAGGCTTCTACTGCCCAGAAAGCTTAGTCTGTGCAGAGTATAATAAGTATGAAAGAGAGATTTAGCAACTAACAAGGCTATTCACAAAAGTGTGAATTTTCGGGAATTCAAAGTGAATTCAAAGTGGATTTGACATTTAAGGCCAATGCAGCTGAACTGGTAGCATAGCTGACCTGGGGAATTTTCAAAAATGTATATTTTGACCTTAAATTTGATCCTTCTCCCTTAATGAATAACCCTGTAAAGGGTTAAGTTATTTTAAGTTTCAATGCTACCCAGTTACAGTGGTTGTGCTGAGATCTATGCAATTAGTGAGACCAGAAAATCATTCCAAAGCATTAATACTCGATATCATGTGATTCACTTGACCTTATTAATTAAAAGCAAATTAGACACTACTAAACACAATGGACTACAATCCCAATTGAGACAGTAAGATATAACTGTAACGAAAAATCCATAAATTAATAACAATAAAAGTAACTCAATGCAGATAACTGTACTAAAAATAAAATATATTTTAGCCTGCTTTTTTATGTATATTGACTTTAATACTGTATTGAGATTTAGAAATTTAAAAATAAACATGATCAATTGATCGTAATAGTTTATTAAACTCTGTTATGTTACATATTCTTTATAACCCTATATTTTCACAATGGTGCTTTTACTATCATTTTCTTTTTGCTTTTTTCCCCCCACAAATACCTCTTCTAAGGAACAACAATGCACAAGGTCTTGCATCCCTGGAGATTATTTTCCCCAGCAAGAGGAACATTTTAATTTCCTTGCCTCCCATATCAGACCAAACTCTCAGTACATTGTATCATCACTGTTTCCTCTCTTAGGAATACTGTGACTCAAGAATTATGGGAAAAATAAACAACACATTCCACAGAAACTAGATAAACAAAAATAATCAATGGGAGCGTTCACATTTTATAGTGTCATTTTACTATGTGTATGATTTATATCAATTTAATTCCAGAGTGGAAAATAAAACAAAGAGTAATCTCATTAGTAGTTACTTCATAGGTTTCTGCTGGAGGGATGTTGTCTCTTGGGATCTGTTTTGAAGTGAAGGCAGTAACTTAGTTTGTCTGTGAAATAGTAATTCATTGTTGTTTGGATAGACAACAATCCTTTTAAATCCGTATTGAAAATTAAAATGATGTGGACTGTAGCACAGCGAGTCAAGCTGTGATATAAAGACCCAATTTGAGAATTTTTTGCAACTTTTCTTTTGTGTTTTAGAGATTATCAAAATATCAGCCAAGAAACATAGTATTAATATTGACTCATCATCATTGGCTTTCCCAAAATAGGTCCATCTTTCAACATTGGTATGACTTCAGAAACATTTTTTAAGTTGCTCACAAAACTTGGCAACTGTAAAATGGGACACAATTCATACAGAGAGATATTAGAACAATATGTTACACTGGGTAGAGAGATACAAGTTTATATTGTATGCAAATACGTACAGAGAAGCACACAATGGTGGATATAGCATGGATTAACGTGACCTAAACTACAAATGGGGTTTATCCACAAACAGTTGCAATGCATTAACTCTGTAATTAATTTGGGGAAAAACTTTCAGCTTTGGCTATACAGCAAAAATATCAGAAGCACCTTGGTTACACCAGTTCACCCTAAATTATATAAAGACAGCTACTGACAAAGCCATAACTTCTGCTTCTACTGAATTAAAGTTTTTAGACCAATTTGGCTCATTATTTTTCATAACACTGTTTTTATAGCTTCTTATTCCTATATAATATAATATAGTATAATATAAAGATATTGGGTGGAGGTCCCCTGTCTCATAGATTACAGTGGAGCCAATAGGTCAACAAAACAGTAATTCACAAATTGACTAAACTGAACCTTCTAGATATTTTTGTCTGAACCCCCCCCCCCCCCCCCCCCACACACACACACACAGTTTAAACAAGTAAAATTATCTTAGAGGTCAAAGTACCTATATTGCTGTAGTGTGCAACTGTAAGTCAGGAAGGTCCATGGCACACTCAGCATTGTTGGATTTCTCCTCGACAGGGCTATATTTTTACTTTCTAATGACTATACACTGCCCCAATTTCAAAAATGATAAAGAAAAAAAAACAGAATGGGAGGAAAACAATTAGTTTGAGTTACATTATTGTGCTCCCAGGGAAGGGTTTAAGCCCTCAATGGACAAGACCAAAGAGAAAATGAATGAAATGAAAAATTGTGGAAAAATATTTTGGCAGTGATAAAGGCTACTGTAGAATTTACACTCTCCACCACCATCATTAATAAAACTGCAATTTCTTTGTTCAAGCTACATACTCGGAAAATTCCCCAAATTGACAAGTTTGTTTCTATGTATCTAGGTATGTTCGCTTTGCATATACTCAATTTATGCAAACTGTGCAGAGTTCGCGTAATGAAGACTATGTACAGTCCACATAATGAGCTATGCAACATATGTTTATGGAATATATAGATAAACACTTGCCACCAATTTCCTTATAGGAAGAAAGCAAATAATGCCTAAACTAATAGCAGTCGCACTCTGACTGCTACAAGCAGGGCCGGACTGGAAAACGAAAAGCAGCCCTGGAAAAAAATTCTATACCAGTCCAATACTACATCACCCCAGCATAGTGTGCAGATAAAGAGGCAGAAAAGATAACTTAACATTGAAAAGTAAAAACTATTACTCTAATGCAGGGGTTCCCAATTACATTTTGATATAGTATACCAACGTGGAACTATCGTGGAACTATCCAAAAAATGTTTGCGTCGTAGCACAAACCTTTTAATGAGCAGATTGTAATTCTCTCTTTTTTAGGGAAATTATTTTTATATCTGGTTTCTTTAATCGATTTGTCAAAATTATATCTTGCAAAAATAGGCAAAATTGAAAGTCCTGCAACATCTGTGGACTTGTCTCATTGCAGTGAGTACCCATCACAGTGATGCAGCAGAGATTTGAGTTCTGTATGAAGGTCATCAGCAAGATCATGAATACGACACCAAACAGTGTTGTTGGAAAGTGGCACAGCTTACATTTGTTTACACAACTTTTCACTTAAAATACATGACACTATTTCTTTTGCACATGGTTTTATCAGTGATTCCCCAATTGTGTGTGCTTCTCCGGCAAGTGCTATGCGATAACTCACTCTGTAAGAAGCCTCTGTGGCTTTTTCATTTTCATTTTTCAATCTTTTGCTCATAAATTGTTTAGCCTTCTGATACTCCCTAAGATTTTGCTTAAAAAAGGCAATGTCTTTATCATTGTACTCTGCAGTGGTATTGCTCAAAATTACGATGTACTTTAGCAGGTGCTAATTAACTATTTGGCAATATTTTCTTGCATAGTAAGCATTGTGCTTCAGGACAATTGTAATTCATGGCACTTGTGAAGCCAAATGACAAGTAGCTGTTATATTTTCCATTTCTTTTCTTTGAGAAGAAGATTGGGTAGCATTGTGTGCTTTTCATTTTTTCTTCGACTTTTTGAGGAACAGTAGATTAAACTATTTCAGACCTGTTTTCTTAGCTTCCTGTTGTATCTTCTTTCTCAGTTTCAACAAGTGCCAAACTGTTAGAGGTAGTAATAATTGTTCTGTTGATAGTTCCTTGCTTTAACCAATTGTCCAAATTCATAGTTGTTGGTAAAAAAAATAATAATCTCTAACAGGGAAAATATATTTCACTACCTGACTGCAAATGATGATTGTCATGCCAAGGGTGCCTAATTCATTGTTGCACAATACAATATTAATGTAATTTGTGTAGTGCATATATGAATTGACCACTTAGTAAATATCAGATGACAGAGGGGGTAGTGTGAATTGCACAGGAATGTGAAAGGGAGCAGATGGTTTACCATATGCATTGATCCTTTTCAAAAGCTCTGTGAGGTGTGAGAAGTCACACATAAGTGGCCTGGAAGTCTGGTTTACATATAAACGAACTCTCTCATGTAGATAAGTGTAATCTGGGTGCTAAAATTTATTTTTCAAAAATTGCTTCACACTCTGGTGTAACCCCAAAACTCCACCAAAAAGAGAAAATTAAGTGTGATAGTGAGTGGAGCAATTTCACCATATAAGAGACAAAAAATAAAAAATGTATATATACAAATTGTTGTCAATGTGTAGTATATCTTCCAGTAGTGTTGGTATATAAAAGGAAGAAAAAAGACAATAATGGTGCAGATTGTCTACATAAAAAATGTATACATATACATGTTGGAAAGTATCCTTTTAAGGAATACTAAAATGGGATTCCAATAGGAAAGAATGACAAATTTATTGTCTGCCACATGCAGATAAACAATACATATAAACATAGAATATAGTAAAAACGAATAAAAAAATATAGGGTGACAAGCCCCTTACTGGATTTGTTGGTGAGTATGGCACGTATGTGGCAACTCACTATAAGAGCTCAAAGTAATGGGGTAGCAGGCTGCTGTGTCCGGCGTTCTCCTAATTCGGCTGTAGGAGTTTCTCCACGTGTGTTGCCGTGTATCGAAAAGACGCTATCAGGACTCCGTGGTCTGCAAGCTGCAAAGCTCCTCCCCCTTTTCTGACGTCAACGCGTTTCGCCAATCGGCTTCCTCAGTGAGCACGTCCTGAGTAAACCCTGTTCTAATGTAAAATAAAACACTCATAGGGCTTCAATATACACAATAGAACAAATTTATTTTAAGCAGACGTGCATTTGCATGTAATCAATGTTTCAGTCCAACTACCTTGACATATTAAGAAAAGTTTGGTAATGGGACTGAAATGATGAATGTATGCTGTTGCACAGCTGGAAAACATTACATTATCTTGTTTATTTTGTCCTATGAGTGTGCTCTTCAAACTTGATGCTCTCATTGCGCATGCACATGTGTGGCAAAACTCTGCGCATGTGTGGCAAAACTTTGAGCTGTGCCGTGCCAGTCAGCATCTTCTCTTAGTGATGCATTGCATCAATGTATTTCTATGGGGAGCGTTTAGTGCCTCCATGCAGAGCGTGAAGACACATCACAGTGGATTAGAAAGCACCTCTAGAGTCAGTCTGAGTGACTGCCCCTAGAGATGTTCCTAGGCAGCAACGTAAACACTGCCTTTTCTCCCCCAGTTCCTCCATGTGTCTCATTTCTCCTCCAGCCAATCCATGTGTCCCATTCACCCTCAATTCATCCATGTGTCCCATTTATCAACCGCTTCATGTTTCCAATTCCCCCACAGTGCCTCCATGTATCTAATTTACCCCCCAGCCCCTACATATGTCTCATTCACCCCACAGCACCTCAATGTGTCTCATTTCTTCCCCAGACCCTACATACGTCTCATTCACCTCAAGATCCTCCATGTGTTCAATTTCTCTGCATCTCCATGTGTTCTATTTTTCAGTCCCTCTGTGTCCCATTCCCCCCCACAGCCAATCTATATGTCTCATTCGACCCACCAGACCCTCCATGTGTCTCATTCCCCAGCCATTCCATTCCCTCCCCCACAGCTCCTCAATATTTCTCATTTACCCCTTAGCCTCTCCATGTGTCTCATTACCCCAAGCCCTCCATGTGCCCCATACCCACCCACAGCCCTCCATGTGCCCCATTTACCCCCAACAGCCACTCCTTGTGTCTCATTCACCCCCACACCCTCCATGTGTCTCATTCCCCCCAGCCCTTCCATGTGTAACATTTCCTCCCATCCCCTCCATGTGTCCCATTTCCCCAACCCTCCATGTGCCCAATTACCCCCCTCACAGCTGTTCTATGTATCTCATTCACCCCCCAAAGCCTACATGTGTCTCATACACCCCACAGCCCTCCATGTATCTCATTTCCTTTCCTCCTGCTGGTCACCCAGCGATTGTGCACACCAGGCTGCCGTGCACCGGCCCGAAGGTATGCCAGCCCACTGGGAGTTTTCCCAGTATCCTGGTGGGCCAGTCCAGCCCTAGCTACAAGATCTATTGGCAGTTCCATACATAGTTTTGTGATAAGAGTTGTCATGCACAACCACTGTCCAAGATTTATTGGCAGTTCCATACATAGTTTTGTGATCAGTGTTGTCATGCACAACCACCATCCAAGATCTATTGGCAGTTCCATACATAGTTTATTATAATAGCTGTCATGCGCAACCACTGTCCAGTAGGTCAGGAGGTAAGAGTTGCATTGTTAACTTTGTACTTTCTAACAATCAAATCTCACAGTTGGAATCTAGCAAAATACATGCTCTCTCAATATCATATATTTTAAGTATATGGCATGACAGTTCTTTATATGGTTGAATGACTTAAATATCTAAATATATGAGTACTGTGGCTTGCCCTGTATTAATATTGTAATTAATATACTGCATCTTAAAAAGTTAAAAGAGTACATTAGTCTCACACTGCAAATTACTCTTGAAACCACTCTACTGGCATTCTCTATTTAAACATGAAAACATTTAAACATTTAAACACTAACATATAAAAAACATACTTAATATTAGTGTTTGTTTTAGTTACTGTACTGAGCTCCTGTTGTACACAAGGGTGGATCCAGTAAAGCTTCAGTGTTTTAAACTAATTTTGGATAAAGAAGGATGACAAACGATTCGACAGTTGTTTCTTTGTTCTCGTGCATTCCACAGCAATTGAAGGAAGGGAAATATGTGTCCCACATCTAGGATATTTCATTTGTCCTCCCTCTTCGATTTTTTTTCCTTCTAACAGACAATGGCATGTCCATGACGACGTGGAATGTCCAACATGGATTAGCTGAGAATCTATATTAAAAAAGACTATTTAAAAAGAGACATCCAGCCTATCTAACTAGAAGCTTGTATGCCCCCAATGTATCTAAATTGCTTCTTTAGGGAGTTTTGCTGACAGTGGGGGAGAATATGACACAAAAACACACAGACATAACAGACATGCATATATTTATATATTTACTGATGTGTGCCCTCTTACTCTAATGATGCCTTCTACTGGATAAACTTTGATCACTATTAATGTTCTATGTGTCTGAGATATAACATCACATACTGTGGTACAGTAACCAGAAAGAAGAAATCACTTTAGAATCAGGAATGTGAGACAGAGAATGTAGGATTATAGGGGTACTTTAAGCACCATGACCACTACAGTACAGGTACTGGTTATTTAGCAAAGATGCTTTGGGTGCCCTCCCTGCTCTTTTGTCAAATGGTTTTTGAGTAGTGTGACAAAAACTAGACACTTAAAGGGAAATTATAGTGCCAAGAGAGTTGTCATCTCCACATGTGATGCAGAACAGTTAAAAACCTTCTCTATCATTAACCTCCGTCCATTGCCAATGTCTCTTGCTGCTGGCTCGGGTCCTCCTCTGCTCCTCTCCTGACATCAGACCTAATGGCACAATGGCAGCGCTCGCATTGGGATTTCCCTATAGGAAAGCATTGTACAATGCTTTCATTATGGGTATTTGGGTGAAGCTGGAAGTCCTAAAGTTGCCTAATGACCCAGAAGTCCCTCTAATGGCTGTCTGGTAGACAGCTACTAGAGGTGGAGTTAACCCTCAGAGGTAATTATTGAAGTTAATTAATAACTGCAATAATTACCTTTGCTGGATTAAGGGACCTGGGATTATGCACCCAGACCACTTCAATGAGCTTAAGTGGTCTGTGTGCCTATAGTGTCCCTTTAAAGCCTGATCTCTGGCTTGCCTCATAAATGTACTTCTGCATCATCCCATTATACTGTGAGTGTTGGACTAAGAGCTCACACTTTATCACGGGCATCCAAGGTTTGAGGGATAATTCACAATGGAAACTTTCATATTGTCTGATTGGCAGATGAGGGGCCAGGTTTAGGTGGCTGGAGAGCTCCAGTTTTAGTTTGACAAAAACAAGTAGCAGAATTGCATACAAAACCTCTTAGCACCAAAACCATTATAATAAACTCCAGTGTTTGTCTTTTTAGAATGCATCCTTAAAGTTCCAATGCAAGCTCTATTCCTCAATGTAGTTATTATAATGCAAAGATTCTATTGGTGTTGTTCACAGTTTTATTTTCATATCATTTGGTAAACGTTGGAGAAACACATGTGCTCTCCCAGGCACCCACAGACTGATCCCTCTGCAGCTGCTGTGATAATGCAAATATATAATTTTCATATTATCAGTATCAATTCTGTCCAATCTAGACCTCAATGTTAGGCTAGGTGTACAGGGGTGGGTTATGATTTATATTTAACACTTTTCACCCAAGAGACATGCATATCATGCACCCTTGTTATATAGCAACCTAGAGAAGGTCTTCAGCACATGCAGACTTTCCCCTTAAAGGAAAAATGTAAAATTCCTGTAGTAATTAAGGCTGCTGAAGTGCTCTTGGAGTTAAAAATATGAAAACATATTCCATCTGTTTTATTTTATAAACGTGATCATAGTAATATAAATCAACACCTTTATAAATTAAGTTGCATGAAGACTTCTCAAAAAGAAGCATTGTTTTCAATGCTTCTCTCTAAGAAGCTCTCTTTTGGTAGAGCGCTGAGATTTCTGCGCCTGCCCGTATGTTCCCAAGATTCCCTATGGGATGGAGTCGCAGCTAGATTACACATAACAGTTTACTTACTTAGAGAAATACAGTTATAGGTTCTAAATCCAAAATAATAAAGAAACACTCCAATATTAGGAATACATGTATTTGTTTCTCTCTAAGTTTGGGAGTGTTCCTTTAACTGTATGTTTAACAGATCTGGTTGTTTAATCTGTATACTGGTTGTGGAATCTGTATACTTTAATATATATGGTTAGTGTCTGTTCAAAGGTGGTATGGTAAGTATATACTCTCTTTGTTGCATCATTTCAACCAGAGCATTTAGGACTTAATGTTCCTTTGGAATAACGGCAACATAGTTTGCAATACATGAACCATTTAAGCATATCTGTACATTGATTCTATCTAACAAAATATTATTTTAAAAATATGAATAATTATTACTTTTTTTTTTTCCTGAGGGCTTCTTTCCCACTGTGAGTAACAAATACGTGGACTTTGATTTCTGATGGGTTTTTTTTCTTGTTGTTGTTGGGAAAGGGAATTCTGTAATATTGGCATTTAACTGGCTATTCATAAAATTAAGCATTAGTCATATTAACATATGGTAACAGGCAAATACTCCCAAATGCTTGTTAATAAGCTGGCTAGTTCTGTAGCGACACATTCTGTATTACCAATAAATCTGGATTTGATCAGGTGCTTTATTCAATCTCAACTCCCTGTAAAAAAGAGCACTCAAGACAATTATCACTACAATTTTGACAATATTCCTAGGAAATACTTAATTTTTAAAATTTATTTATTTATAAAATATATTTTACCAAGATGGATACATTGAGATTTCTCTTGTTTTCAATTATGTCCTGGGTCCACAAAACATTGCATTGTTACAATAGGATACAATATTACAAAAATACAATATACAAACTATATACATACACACATATATAAAATTACTACATAACAGGTAATACATATATTCAACCATGACAGGTGCATTCTGTGCTGAGGTATATTGTAATAGATCTCTTAAAAGATTTTAGATTGAATGAAGATGTGACTGTGTCCCTGAGGTTATTCCACAATTGCGGTGCTCTGTAGGAAAAGGAGGATCGAGCGACTTTATTTTTGTATTGAGGTATGCTAAATATCGTGCTAGTACTGGATCAGAGGTTATAGGAAGGGGGAACAGCCGGGGAGAGAATTCTATTCAGGTAACGTGGGAGCTTCCCAGAAATGCTCTTATGCACAAGGCTGGAAAGATGAAGAGTGCGTTGGGATTCCAGCGACAGCCAGTTTAGCTCTTTTAACATGTCACAGTGGTGGGCAAAGTAATTACATTCTAGTACAAAGCGGCAGAACTAATTATATAATGTATTAAGTTTATTGAGGTGGGTTTGCGGTGCGGGTGCATACACTACATCCCCATAATCAATGACCGGCATTAGCATTTGTTGCACTATCTGTATCCTTACTGTAGGGCTTAGGCAGGATTTGTTTCTGTACACCTAATTGTGGGTAAAGTTTTTAAGAGATTTTTTTCGATGTGAAGGTCAAAAGTGTCATATAATTACCGTGACTCCGCTCCCCCGAAGTTACTATCGCGTTCGGTGTGTAGATGAAAACGAAACACAAATAGTGAAACATAAAAATGAAAAAATAAATAAAAGTTTATAATATTGGTGTGTGATATATAGCTATTTGTAGGGAGAGAGGGTATGTATTCTATAGGGTTAAGAGACTGGAAGGATGTGCTGATCAGTGTTTGCACCTGTCATTTCAGGAGAATGAAAGTTGTGTGGGAGACCATCTAGAAATGAGGAAATGAGCTTTGAGGGGAGGGGAATCAGTCTTCCAGAAGGCTACCTGTTGCAAAGTGCAGTGGAACAGCTGATGGAGCTCTTGGTTGTTTGCTGGGCTGGGTAAGTTTTAAAATCAGGCTGTTTAATCTGAATTGGAATACACTTTGGATACATTCATTAAGCCAAAACTAGAACAATTTAAATTTAAAGTAAAAAAATATGTAGCAATTCACAGAACCATAACTCATTAATTTGCACCAGAATTACACAAGTATTACCTATGATAAATATGACACAGCTTCATCATGCATGTATTTGCATACTGGTAATGCTGAGGAAACCCATCATACCCAGCCCTAGGTATTGTCTTTCTGTGTTATAAGGAATGTGAAACAGCATGCCTGTCTGTTCCCTCATACTGCAGGTGTTACTGTGAGGATAAAAAACAATGTAGAACAGGTGGGCAGGAAAATTACCACCACGCGGTTCCCTTACAATATGTTGACACATTGACTTAAAGCTTTGACAGAGAAGGTTTGTGTTTTATTTTTGGTCCAACCATTCAGCTGTATGGATCACTCTCCATTCCCCCTCCAACTTGACTGTGGTTGTGAGTTGTGGTTTAGGGTACAACTGTCTGAGTTTTTTTTTTTTTTTTTTTTACCAGGGAAATAGGCTAAGGGCAATGGATTGTAGCGAAAGGTTGTATGGTTTAATATGAATAAAACCATGCAAAACAAAAATAATATTGAAAAAACACCATATTAACTACTTAAAGACAACATGACGGTCTATGCTGTCATGTAGTGCAAGGTTTTAATGCCCAGTGACAGCATGCAGTAAAGGTGCCAGCAGGGGATCAATCTGTGTTAGTACCGAGGACCCCCAGATATCTTCTGATAACTGCGGGTCCCCTCTGTCAGCTGGGGCCACAGTTATTGGCCCCAGGATGACAAATGAGCTAGAAAATGGGTTAGATTATGGATTGGGCTATAGGTTGGACTATAGGTTGGATTATGGGTTGGATTAGGGCTTAGATTAGGAGCTAGGTTAAAGGTTGCACTAAGGGTTGAATTTAGGGAAGGATTAGGGGAAAAGGGTTACATATGTAAGCTCACGGGCTATCTAGCTTAGCACTTTGTATAAAAGAGCTTAAATGGCTAGATATCAGCTTACAGGCAGGGCTCTCTCTAACTTTTGTATTTGTGTGTGATATTGTACATCCTCCACTAATTGTACAGCTCTGTGGAATCTGTTGGCGCTTTTATAAATACTAGTAATAAATAAATAGGGGGTATCATTGTACTTGAGAACAGTAGCAGCTTACGATGTTCGCCTTAGTGGGACATGCGTGGGCTGTGAATTTCCCCAAAATAAAACACATGTGAAACCCCCTCCTCTCCCCCAAAAAAACCAACTAATTTGACTTAGGTTTGTGATAAAATGGATAAATGAAAAGTGTAAAAATTACCTGCGGGATGTACTTTCTACTATTATATACTTTTGCGTAGAGATTTTGGATTCTGTGACTACTATTAAAGTTGTAATCTCAACATGCCAAACTATGAAAAGTTTTAGTTTTAAAACCACAATTCACTACTTGCAGTAATTATCTTAAATACTAGACATATTGGGCATTTTAACAATCAGGACTAATTAATGACTATTTTGAGATAGTTTTATTTACCTGCACTTGATGTGTAGAAATTATTGCATTTAATATTGAGAAAAAAAAATCGTGTTTTTTTTAGTTTTTTTCTTCATTTATTTAACCCCTTAAGGACCAAACTTCTGGAATAAAAGGGAATCATGACATGTCACACATGTCATGTGTCTTAAGGGGTTAATATTTTCTTCCTATTTATTATAGCATTATGTGTACATATGTGGTACCAAAAGAAAGTCCTATTTCTCCTTTAAATATGTTATATAATATATATATATGGGCAGGGCCGGTGCAAATAATTTTGGGTACATAGGCGAAGATGCATTTTTCCGCCCCCCCAAACACATCTTCACCTGTGTGCCTCTTAACCTCCCTTTTGTGTTTCTTATCCCGTCTTTAAATATCTGCCTCCCTTTAGTGTATTTTATCTCCTATTTTTGCCTTTGTGTGTCTCCTATCTCTCCTCTTTGTATGACTCTTACATCCTCCCACATTGTGTGTGTCTTACTCCTCCCAGACCCTTTGTGTGACTCCTTTTCTCCCAGCCCCTTTGTGTCTTTTACTCTTCCCAGCTCCTTTGTGTGTGTCTCTTTCCTTCTCAAGCCCCGCTGTGTGTTTTTCACATCCAGCCCCTCTCCCCGTCCCTTAATGGTCCCCTCCCTTCTCTGACCCTTACTGTTCCTATCCCCTCTCTCCTCCTTTCCCTGTCTCTTAGTGTTCCTCTCCCCTCACCCCTCTGTTCCCTGTCGCTTAGTGTTCCTCTTCCCCCACCCCTCTGTTCCCTGTCGCTTAGTGTTCCTCTTCCCCCTCCCTCCTTTTCCTGTACCTCAGGGTATCTCTCCCCTCCTGTCCCTTGGTGCGCCACCCACCCCCATAGTGGTCCCCTCCCCTACCTGGTGTGCCTCCTACCTTTCTTGTAGCGTGGCTGAGCGGAGCGAATCCCGGTACAGTGAGCTTTTCCTGTCAGTCCTGCCAGGTACAGGAAACAGAAGTTCCTGTACCACGGTACACTCCGCTTGGCCACGCTACAGTCAGGGGTGTATAAACACTGACAGTCACACACACTCAATGACAAACACACAGATGTCTCTGACATCCAGACTCACTTATCTGACACACTCATTCATTGATAGACACTCACACGCACACTGACAGACACACAAATACTGACACACACACAAACTCACATGCCCACACATACACACACTGACACACAAACTCACAGACACTGACACGCATACTCACAGACACACTCACTCACAAACTCACAGACACACACACACACAAACTCACCGACACACATACACACAAACACACACACACTGACATACACACTCACTCACACACAAACTCACAGACACACACACTCACATGCACACACACTCACACACTGACACACACATACTCACACGCACACACACTGACATACACACTCACTCACACACAAACTCACAGACACACATACTCACATGCACACACACACACACACACACTGACATACACACTGACAGACACACATACTCACACACAAACTCACAGACACACATGCGCACACACACACTGACAGACACACACAAACTCACACACACACACTGACAGACACACACAAACTCACATGCACACACACACACACTGACAGACACACTCACATGCACACTCACAGTAATTAATATAAATGTAATTTAAATTTCCCACCCAGCCTCCCTACCTGGAGAGCTGGCGTGGGTCTCTCATTGGTGGTCCAGTGGGGCTGCTGGGAGGCGTCCGGCTGAACTGGATTGCGAGGTGGCGAGGGAGCTCTGATCTCTCTGATCTGCTCCCTCGCAGGCTGTTTTCTGATGCAGCGGGAGCCGGAATATGACATCATATTCCGGCTCCCGCGGCATCAGCAAAAGGCACGCGATGGAGCAGATCAGAGAGATCAGAGCTCCCTCGCCACCTCGCAATCCAGTTCAGCCGGACGCCGTGCCGGGGATCCAGGAGGTGACCTGGCAGGAGGGAGCACTTCCCTCCTGCCGGTCACTGGAATTTTGCGCCCCCAGAGCCGGTGCGCCCTAAGGCGGCCGCCTGTGCCGCCTTATGTACGCGCCGGCCCTGTATATGGGTACACTTAAACAGAAAGTGGGAATTTGTGAGAGAATGAAAGGTCAAAAACACCCAAAATGCCCTGGTCACAAACACATTGCATCTCAAAAAATCATCCGGCCTTAAGGGGTTAAAAGCCCACTGTAAAGTTACTATGTCAATGTTAACCTAGTAAATATTACCAACGAGGTAAAAAAAAAAATGCCTGTTTAGTGACTTAAAGGTGTACTCTGCCTCAGATAAGGTGTTTATAAATATATTTCTGAAACAAAATGCGGAAGTGTGTATCCAACGGTATTGCACATACACAATTTAAATGAGAAGGGAGAAGATTTTTCACAGTATTTTCAGTTTAATCATCATATGTAAAATGGACATAATGAAAAAAACAAAAACAAAACACAAAAATAGTTGCAGCATACCAAATGCAACATCTTTCAACCTATCCTCTCTAACCTATTGTTCCTGTAAGTTTTCTTGTAATTGTCCTATATATAGTTATTATATTATTATCCTATTATTATAAAGTGCTACGGAATCTGTTGGTGCTATATAAATGGCGATAATAATAATAATAATAATAATAATCTATAAATGTCTCTTGATGAGTAAGTAAGTGTAGTTACAATACAGAAACCTTGGCAATATTGGAGAGTTACAGAAGAACTCTACGGATGCATTCTAAGGCAGAGAATTTATAGTTGGTGGCATACCAGGGGTGCACAACATCCAAAATTCTCATACATTTTCAATTTGTGTGTACACATAGTTTTATTTGGCATAGGCATTTAAGCATATTTCCGCCGTTGATATTTTTTAAATTTTATCAATTCTCAAGCAATGGAATAAATCTTTGACTGTGCCTAGGAAAACCATGTTATCTTATTTCTGTTTTCAATGGCATTTAAAATGAATCTCTTTTATATAGTGATTTCAATATTTGCATTGAATCAAATAAATTCCATTCCTAGATTTATATAGTTAGTGAAACACTGATTTTATACTTGTTTTTAGTAAGCAAACTCTAAACTTCACTAAACTTCCATCATTGGTACTTGCACATTTAGTATTTTCGAAACATAAAGAAATTGTCAAATACCCAAAAGGTTATTACTTTCATTTGTATATATTATTTTTTATATTCTGTGTTAACTGAACCTTTATATTATCAGTATTTTTATAAATCCTTTTAGGAACATCATATAAATGTTCTTCCTTAATTTTATCTTATAATCATGTCAATAAGGTTACCTACCCTTCTCTAGGCATATTATTATATTTTGTGATACAATTACTTTGTACCTTATGTGCCTGTTTTTCTACCAAAATCATTCTTCTACTAAATCATTGTTTAACATTTTAAAGAAACTTGTGGTTAAAATATTTTTCTTAGCTTTTATGTGTTAATTTTGTTTTCCAAATTCTTCCCATAGCATATTAGTGAAGAATTGAGGACATTCTCATGATGGTGAGTGTTTGAATTTAGGTTTCCTATATTTTGAAAGATTTTCTTTAATGGAGTGATTTTTATTTTCCTTCTTCTAGAAATGATGATATTTAATGGTCAATGATAAAATTATATTTAACGGTCAATTTTCTCAAAAACATATTACCATAGATACATAGGTTGAAACATTTTTCAGTTTTATTTTGATCAAATTTGAGAAATGTTCATTGTAATTCATATTTATTAAATCTGGAATAAAACAAGATTGAATGTCTAAATTGTAAAGGTTTATATCTCTCCTTTCATTTGCTGTTCTTCTGGTCCTTTTAAGACATCCTTCTTTATGGACATCGTTTGGAGATTGAAATGGTCAATAACACTTTCTTGTTGTTGGGCTGTGTTGTGACATTCCCCAAGCTCTTTTTGTGAACAGCTCCCTGTCTAAAAAAAAGATTTTCTCAAAATAACACAATGCATTATTTTGTTACACGTTTCAAAAGTATTAGTCTTTCTTAGGAAGAATTCTACGAGTTAATTTTTAGTAGCAGCATTGAGATTTTTGGGAGATCATTTATTTTTATTTTTTTTTTAAATAATTATTATCACCTTTCTTATTCCTATTTTTCAACGATTTCTACCATTCTTTTCCTTATTAAAATTAAGCCTTTTGCTAAAACAAAGCAAGCCAATTGTTCTTTTTGATATTTACATGTAAAATCCTCTTCCTTCCTTACAGATCAGTTTCTGATCTTATATTGAATTCTATAATTTCTCCATCGTTGTTTGTATATACAGATATTTTCTTCTAACCTTTCTTATTCAATGCAATTCACTAATGAAGATTTGTCAAAGAAGAAAGAAAGACCTCTGCTCTTAGCTGAATAAATATCTCATAAAGACTATGGCTGGGGCCAAAGAATTTATGTAATTGGCTGATTTACACTTTGCTTCTAGAGACAAGCCACAAGATATTCTAATGAAAAAGTTAAAGTAAAATAAGCAAAATCAAAATATTCTGATAGAAAAGGTAAGGTAACCTAATCAAAAAGTCCAATAAACCTAAAAAACTAAACCTGGGAAAAACAAGCTACACAATATTATGCGATATTAAAATAACAATATAGCATTAGGAATACAACATGTATTCCTTAAGCTATAGTTTCACCCTACCTATTCTGGTGTCCTACGAGTCACCGTGATGGATTAAAAGGTGAGTTTTACTTACTTTTAGTCTATTTCTGGAATGGTTTTGCTGCGAGCACTGCACTGATTGTTGATCTCAGGAAATCAAATGCTGCTCCATAAGGAAAAAGTGGAAGGTTAGTGAGCATGTTCGGCAAGTCACCATGCTGCACCAATCAAATTCTGACTCGGTTCTCAAAGGGGAAGTGCCTCTAGTGGCTCAAGAAGACAGCCACTAGAAGTGTATTAACGGTGTAATCATACAATTGCCATATCTACTATAATATCTGGGCACCTTCAGTGGTCCTTAAACTACACTGGTACTTTTGTATATATGCATGTATTCATTATTTATTACATCTGTTAGAACACATTCTCCCTTTTCTTTGCTCTTGAACAGATGTTATTTAATGTTATTTAATGTTATTTAACAGACTGAACATAACAATTTTGAAGTAAAAAAATTGTATTACATTTTTAAATTTTGAACAAATAATAAAACACAATAATACACAAAACAATTAATAAAATGTAAAAAAGTAACAAGGGACTTTTTTATATTTCTCACTCAAATGGTTTATGACAGTGATGAAATGCACACGACATTAAAAAAACAACAATAAGATGATGTTGAATTCTGTTTCATTCTGAGAAAAGTACAGGCTTACTTAACTTAGAAATGCTAACTTGAACTAATCAAATCCAAACCTGTCCAACAACAAAAGTAGTTTCTCATGATAAAACTAGTACTGATGACAGGTAAATGCTAAACCTGAAGTGAGCAGACTATATATTATATAGAGAACCTATAGACCCAAAACATTGACTATTATTTTCGGGACTATAAGTTGCCTTTAAATATAGTTAATTAAGCCGGTGTGTTTTCCTGGCTTGGAACATGTATGATTGTCATTATTATTATTATGTTATTTATATAGCACCAACAAATTTAGCAGCGCTTTACAATGGGTGGACGAACAAACATGTAGTCGTAACCAGACAACTTGGATACACAGGAACAGAGGGGTTGAGGGCCCTGCTCAATGAGCTTACATGCTAGCGGGAGTGGGGTAAAGTGACACAAAAGGTAAGGATAGTATTAGACTAATGACAGTTGCAAGAGCGGAATCAGTCGGGAGCTATTAACAATTTAATTGATACGCTTTTATGAAGAAGTGGGCTTTTAGTGATTTTTTTTTAAGGAGTGGAGACTGGGTGAGCTTTTAACAGAGAAGTCTTGAAGGCGAGCATCAAAGGTGGGAGTACAGACAGAAGATAAACGTAAGTCTTCAGCAGAGCGTAAGGGCCTATACGGGACATACTTGTGTATTAGTGAGGATAGATAGGTGGGAGCAGTATTATGTAGAGATTTGAAAGCAAGAGCCAGAATTTTAAATTGAGCCCTATATCTTACAGGAGATATACAGGAGTCATCCTGGGAGCAGACATATAAGGTCTGAAATAGGCATTGAAAGCCATGTATCAGTGTTTGCAGATGACACAAAACTTTGTAAAGTAATAAAATGTGAGCAGGATATTGCTTTGCTGCAGAGGGATTTGGATAGATTGGGGGGACTGGGCACTAAAATGGCAGATTAAATTTAACGTAGAGAAATGCAAAGTTATGCACTTCGGGGTTAAGAATGCACAAGCAACTTACACACTAAATGGTAGTGAATTAGGGATAACCACACACGAGAAGGATTTGGGAATTGTTATAGACAACAAATTAGGCAGCAATATGCAATGTCAATCTGCAGTTGCTAAGGCCAGTAAGGTTTTGTCATGTATAAATAGGGGCATAAATTCTCGGGATGAAAATATAATTTTGACTCTTTATAAATCGCTGGTAAGACCACACCTTGAATATGCTGTTCTATTTTGGGCACCTGTTCTAAAGAAAGATATCATGGCACTAGAAAAAGTCCAGAGACGAGCTACAAAATTGATAAAAGGAATGGAGCATTTTAGTTATGAAGAAAAGCTAAAAAAAATTAAATCTGTTTAGTTTGGAAAAACGGCGCCTGAGAGGGGATATGATAACTTTATACAATTATATTCGGGGCCAGTACAAACCTTTATCTGGAAAACTTTTCATAAACAGGGTTGTACATAGGGCACGAGGTCACACATTTAGGCTGGAAGAAATGAGATTTCATCTAAGGCAAAGAAAAGGTTTTTTTTTTTTACAGTAAGAGCAATAAGGATATGGAATTCTCTGCCTGAAGAGGTGGTTTTGTCAGAGTCACTACAGATGTTTAAACTGCAATTGGATAAATACTAACAAAAACATAACATACAGGGATATCATTTCTAATTAGTTGGGTAATAGCTGCTTGATCCAAGGAGACATCTGACTGCTATTTTGGGGTCAAGAAGGAATTTTTTCCTAGTTTGTGGCAAAATTGGAAGCGCTTCAGACTAGGTTTTTTGCCTTCTTTTGGATCAACAGCAACAACATATGTGAAGAACGCTGAACTTGATGGACGCAAGTCTCTTTTCAGCTATGTAACTATGTAAGGTCCAATTATCCCACACATGCTAGGCCGTGACTACCCTCCAGGAGGGAACAATCTAAAACCTGGTGAAAAGCAATGCATTTGTCCCTATTTGTTGTATTTGTTGTCCACAGTACCAGAAGCATTTGCTAAACAATAATATCTGAAAATTATATATGTAGCCCACAAGCTGTGGTAACTGTGGAACATTTAGTTTGTGAGTTTCCAAACTGCCAGAGACCTTTCAGTTCTGATTGTAAACCTGCATAGGGGCCTGGAGAAAGAGGGCTCTGGACAAATAAAATAACTCTCTATATGTTGGGATACCATCAATATTAGTATGAATTCTCCCTGGATATTATTTTGACAAGGACTAGACTGGAGATTCCCGCAGAAAACGGACTTGCTAGTTTGTACGGATTTCTGTGTTTAGATTTGTCATTTTTGTTTACGAATTGTGTATATACTGTATCTTGTTTATATTTATAAATCACTTAAGTCTAATTGTTTGTTGTATATAAAGCATTACTAGTTATTTTTATTTTATTGAAATGTTGGTTAAGCTCTGTCTTGGCTTTAGTGGATTAACACTGGGTAAAAATCATCAGTCCTTTATGATACCAAAGAACACTTTAGAAATAAGGGCATTTATGTATACATTTGTCTTAAAATCTGGTTTGATGTTTATCTAAGATACAATAATCAACAAACACCCTTGTATAGACAGTTTGTTAACATTAGAATTGCTCACCATCTCTGTAAAATGATGTAAAATGATGTAAAATTATTTAATATTTTTTTTGTAAACTGCTTTTTTATTTATGCATATTCGATACAGACATCGTGTGAAAATGAGTGACATAGACATACGCATACAGTTGAGGATATGAATTGTCTATGATTTTTAAAAACCAGAACCATAAAAGCACATGTACTGTGTTCTTTTCTGCCATGTAGATACTTTTTCTTGTCTATCATAGCCTTTTCTAAGCAGTATCTAGCAAGATGAGATTTGCCTTTACAAATAAAACATTATTAATGTTTGCCTTTTTTGTGTGCAAATTTATTGCCTTGGCTTCTGTGACGAGCTAATGTGTTTACTACGATATGCTTCTCAGTGTTTTGTATTGCTTGTGTTTTACCACTTCCTGCCTTTTTAGTTCTCGTGACTGACTCTTCTTTAGCTTGTGCTGTAACATACTTTACAGAGAGATTCTCTCAGTGTTTGTAATGCATAAATTAATGAATTGCAGCTTTCTGGAACACTTTATAAAATCAGAATCACTCTGTCTTCTTTCCAGTAGATGTTTCTCTTTCCATTCTTTCCATTCAGATGTTTCTCTAGGTCTCTGTCATACAATTCTTCTAAGCCTTTCCTTAACTCCTTGGTTGTCTTAAGGTTTTGATGTAACATACATCACTGTTTCCCATATAAGTGTAGACCTCAGCTCTTACTTTTCTTTTTTTCAAACAATGGATACATTCTGCATCAACTGCTGGTGGGGACTCTTCCACTGTGTCCCGTAGATCCACTCTAACAAGCTCGTTCTGCATTCTGAACCTCCATACCAGGTTATGTGTAGATGTGAGAACAGTAACAGCTCCCCCTTACCATTCCCAGCTTCAGTGTATGGCATTTCAGAATGTTTGTAAACAATAGGCACCAAGATACTTGCGGGTGGCAGAACGCAAGCGGCTTCAACTGACATTCTCCTCACAATTGACAGTCAGATCTGCGGGAGGCTCACAGCAGGGCTTTATGTGTATAAATTCCATCCTGTGTGAACCAACTTTAATGTGACTGTAGAGCACCCCACCCCCCAGCCTCACACTCCCCCCAAAAAACAGAGAGCCAAGGAGGCCACTAACTCTTCTTAGACTTATACAGGCAGTCGGTGTTGCAGAAGGAACGACACTGTGATACACTCCTATCACTGCCAGCCATTCCCCCTATACCCAGCAACTGTGAATTCACTTATCACTGTGTCACGTATTCATCCGCTTATAGAAATGTGGTTAATGACATTTACTGTCCACACAGGAAAAGTTGTGCCGAGCAGCAACCTAATCCACAGAAGGGTTAATGCTGAGCAGCAATTATGCAAATGAAACCTTGTAACTGACTTTGGGGTCAGAACTAAAGGAGGGGTATTTAGGCCCAGTTCTCATCCTGCTCAGTGCCCTGTCGTGGTTTCCCTTGTGGTTGTCTGAGAGCGCGTTCCTGTTATTAGTTTTCTACCTGTTTTTTGACTGACTTTGTTTATTGACTTCTCTATATTCTGGTATCCTGACTCCTCGCTGCGTCCCTTTCTGTGTTCCCTGACCTCGGCTAGTATTTTTACTATTCTATGTACGTTAAATCCGGCCATTATAAGGACTGGTAATACATTACTTATTTGTCATCTGTGCTATACAGTTCTACGTGCTGGATCAAACAGTAATCCTGACATTACGACATGGCCATAGATCCTGTAGAACTGTGTCAGCACATAGAAAATAGAGGAGAATGATCACCGCATGGATCAATTCGCTCAGGCTTTCAGTACGCTTCTCGCTAGAACGGAGCATCTGCAGCGTCTCCTCCTATAGCACCTCTACCCTGTGTACCTCCACCCACTGTTAATAGGACTCCTAGCATCTCCTTATCACCATCCCTACAGTTTGATGGCAATATCCAGGAATGCAGGGGTTTTCTTAATCAGATGGAGTACCATTTTGAGACCTCACCAGGGTCGTTCCCCACGGACAGAGCAAAAATTGGTTATCTAATGAATCAATTAAAGGGCAAGGCCCTTGCCTGGGCTAATCCATTGTGGGAGAGTAATCGGAGCATAGCTCATAATTACCAGGAATTCCTTGCCGAATTCAAGCTCACGTTTGTGCCATTGAGTAGAGAGGATGACGCCTCCACTGCCCTAATGCACATCAGACAAGGTAACCGGTCTATCTTGGATTATGCTATTGAATTCCATACCTTCGCTTCCGAGGTAGACTGGACTAACAATGGGTTAATCTCAGCATTCAAAACGGGTCTCTGAGACTATACTAGATGAGATAGCTGCTAAAGAATTACCTAAGAGTCTTAACAAATTTATTACGTTTGTCATGCATATTGATAATAGGTTAAGACTCAGAGAAGTCACCAGAAGCAAGACCAGACGTACGGCTATGTCCCTAGCACCTCAATTCTCTAAACCTGTTTTGTCGGCTCCTGACCTGCATGCGGGCCGTAAGATCCGCGCTTTTCACGCTAAATTTCCTCAAGCCTGGTCCTGTCCGCCCGGTGGGCGTTCTTCAGATGGGGGTAATGTCACGTATTCATCCGCTTATAGAAATGTGGTTAATGACATTTACTGTCAACACAGGAAAAGTTGTGCCGAGCAGCAACCTAATCCACAGAAGGGTTAATGCTGAGCAGCAATTATGCAAATGAAACCTGGTAACTGACTTTGGGGTCAAAGGCCGGTTACAGCCTATCAGAACTAAAGGAGGGGTATTTAGGCCCGGTTCTCATCCTGCTCAGTGCCCTGTCGTGGTTTCCCTTGTGGTTGTCCGAGAGCGCGTTCCTGTTATTAGTTTTCTACTTGGTTTTTGCCTTTGACTTTGGCTTTGTTTATTGACTTCTCTATATTCTGGTATCCTGACTCCTGGCTTTCCTCATCGCTGCGTCCCTTTCTGTGTTCCCTGACCTCGGCTAGTATTTTGACTATTCTATGTATGTTAAATCCGGCCATTCTAAGGACCGGTAATACGTTACTTATTTGTCATCCGTGCTATACAGTTCTGCGTGCTGGATCAAACAGTAATCCTGACACACTACAAGCCATCCCCCATACCAGGACACAGCTGGCAATCCACTTTCTACATACTGCCATGCCACCTTCCTCACCCCCAATACAGACACTATTATAACCCGTATCACTGTCAGCCATCCTCACGTCCCCTATACCAGCACACAGTTGGCTCCCAACTCTTCACATATGGACAGTCCTGGCTGAGTGTGGGCTGAGCATGCACTCTCTCTTCCTGCTACCAGACATTCAGAGTGTGAGTGATCTCCTGACACCCCACCCTGCCCTACATACATCTCACATAGACCCCCAGCAATGGACCCCCAGCAGAGGAGACCTGCCAGACACGCTTCACATTCTTCGTATGACAACTCTCCACATACCGACAGTCCTGGCGGAGCACTCACTCTCCCCGATAGCAGACACTTAGAGTGTAAGTGATCTCCTGACACCCAACCCTTCCCTACATACAGCTAACAGACACCCAGCAATGGACCCGCGACAGGAGACCCACCAGCCACGCTCCTCCAGAGACACCGCCTACAGTTTCATTGGAGAACACTTTGGCTTTTGACACCTGGAAGATTGTTGTGACGTCATGATGAAATCCCCTTTTGTGGCATTTTTGTAACTGCTACTCTTGGCCCATAACCCAATGTGGAAGATTAGCAGAGTTATATAAACACAGAAACAGTATGTAGAAGTCAGGGCATGGTACTTATATAACAATCTTAAAGACAAAATGGCTGCAAGCGAGAGAGAGAAAGTGAAGAACGACAATATACTCCCTCTCCAGCAGCACAGAGACCATAGAGTACACAGAAAGTCCTCCAACACGTACAGATCGGGCACCATCAGCAATTGCTAACAATAACCACTACAGAGACTTGCAGTAGTTATGTTGGAGTGTTCCTTTAATTAATACATTACAATACTACATGTATACTGAGCCTAATATTTGCATATGTCTAGGTTTGCAATATGCTTCAAACTAACAGGCAAAATTTGACTCATTAGGACCATACATATCTAGTTATTATTTCCATCATTGCTTGTCTTATTTTTTATTTATTTTTTATGAATTATTTCAATACATATTGCTGAGGGTGTCTTGCTGTTTATTCATTCAATGAGAAAATTATGTGCCCTTAAAACACCCAGTGTGTAAAAGTTTCTGCCTCTATTGTGACTGCATTGTTTAAACACATAAAAAAAAAATATATATAAATTCTAGACCCTTTATATTTTTTTGAAGCGTATAACTGTATTTTTTCAGACTTGTACATTTCTGGAGAAGTCATCATATCTTTAATGTGGTGTGGATATCTGGTTCTAACATACCGGTAGTTTTACTATTGTGGATCTGATCCCAATTATCTGTATTTATTCATTTAAATTTGCTTATATTAAATAGTTATGCCAGTCATGTCCTGTTGATTTCTCTATATGCTACTTAAACCTGAATGTTAATTGTGGACTTGATCACAATCTATGAATAGCTAATGACTGGCATGTTAACAGCTGCATTACCAAAGCTGTAGTGATCACAGTCACCAAAATTTTTCTATAATAATTTTCTCAGTATTGGTTTGGTGAAAAGCGAACCTTTCCGTTTCATCAATCCGTCAATTCAAATGATCAAAATTATTATGAAGACTATTTATCGTATTAATGGAACCATTGTTGTCTTATCAATTTGTCAGCAAAAAGGACTTGATACATCACTGAAAACATTTTTAAACTAATTAATCAATATGTTACTAATTAGCAGATATGTGTATGCATGAGCACAGCGAACACTACAAACAACTCCCCAACAAACACTAACAATACATGTGAAATAAAATTGCACCATGTCATGTAGAAATGTTTTTCATGAGCAAATAATGGCAGATATGTTGGGCGACATATGATGTATCTATCTATTTTAATACATTCAACACCCAATTTTATTCCTTGGTCAGTATGGTCCACAGCTTTACACAAGCTCCCAGAAAAAAGCATATATGGTTTTCTCGTCTTTGTCTAATAGATTTGTCAATGTTCATTGGATCACCCTTGTTTTATGTTAAATATTTAGTGTATGACAAATTATGAGTTTGAAAGTTGATCCTCAGATCCATTACACATGCGAATCTCTCAGTTTTGATCTTCTTGCATTTTTGTTGTAATAATGTGCATACTCTTTGCATTAATTTATGTGGTCAATGTGACTTCATGCTTGAGGCTTCCACCGCTGCAATATACCGCTCATCGCACTTTTATAGTAAATGCTGATCTAATCACGCCTCTGGGTCTTTACTGAAACTATGACCTTCCAACAAATATCATCCTAGGCTTCTTTTATCTATCCTTTGACATTCTCATGGTGTATGCTCAATGCAAAAAAAAAAAAAATACAATCTAAAAAAATAAAATAAAAAAAATGAATGGAATACAAGCAAATTGTATATAGATAGTAATTTTATTTGTACTAAGTTGTTCATAGTCTAGACTAGAGAGACTTTTATGGTATTCAGCACATATACACTTCAACTTCAAGGCTATTAGTTAATAAAGCATATCATTTCCAGATAAAAAAATTCCTATTTTTTTCCCATGCCCATGACACTTAGTTGGCAAGCATCATCCATATGAAATGCCTTGAAATATGTGGACATATCATGTTTTTGAGAACGATTAAATGTATTATACAGGAATTTACTTTAAGTTGTCTGTTTTCTTGCCAACATATTGCAGTCCATATAAACGTAGACGAAAAAGAAAGTATATCACTCCTGAATGATATCATTACTGATAAATGGATGGCCCGGGACCGTCCCCCCCCCTCCATATTATTATTTATTAACCAAGAACAGATAATGTACCAGACATGTACAATGGAAATAGTTCTACATGCTTGGATTCTGATCAAGCAATCTTCTCTTAATCTTGATCTTTTTTTCTTGATTATAAACAGTTGTGTTTGGTCATTATTGGTCAGACCATAATGCAGTTACGTTAGAGCTAAAACAAAATCTAATTGAAGGAAAAAACTAATTGCAGCATGAACAACTGCATTTTAAATGATAATAAAGAGGTCATTAATTAAAAATAGGAACGCAAATTACAAGGAGAAATCCAACACAACTTTCGGATTTATATAGATTGCTATATGAAACTAGCAGAAAGAATAAGGAATCTCCCACAATCATTCATGACCCAGACACAGAGGATATAAAAAAAAAACAGATAAATAATATTCTAAGAGAGAAAACTTTTAAAAATCGTGAATATATGAGAACTAATTGGTACTACAGGGGTAATAGAGTGGACAAAATGCTAACTAATAAAGTGAAAGGGAAAACAAATTTAAAATATATAAATAAAATAATAACAGAACAAGGTCCCCAAATATGCCCCTCCAAAATAGGAAAGGCATTCAATACCTATTATCAAAAAACAGATTTAAACAAGGATACAATTGAACCAACTAAATCCAATGAGATGAAATATATTACAAAAGAACAGCTTAAAGAATAAAATACACCGTTTACAGGAAGAGAAATATCCTTAGCTATAGAACTATTAAAAAAAAGACAAAGCCCCTGGCCTAGATGGGTTTCCAAATATATTTTATAGGAAATTTAAGAATAATGGAAGAATTGACGAACACATTTAATGAGATGGTTAAACAAAAAACTATGCCAGAAGAGCTATATGCAAACATCATTCCCATCTTAAAACCTGAAAAAACCCTGGACTTAATAACAATCTATAGACCAATTTCTCTGACAAATTCGGATTACAAAAATATATGCATCAATATTAGCCAATAGACTACAAAATATATTTACAAATATGATCCACTTAGACCAGACAGGTTTTATTAAAGGAAGATCTTCTGTAAATAACATTAAAAAAAATAAAAATATTGATAATTTTGGATAATGTAGACAGATCAGGAGTCCCATTCTTGGCCCTATCATTAGATGCCAAAAAAGCATTTGATAGGGTCAGGTGGGACTACCTGAAGTCAATATGTAAGCAACGGGGTCTAAATGGCTGGATCTAGGATGGAATATGGGCATTATACACAGGTCCTAAAGCAAGAACGATGTAGGGGGGATAGCCTCAGACTGGTTCAGGGTGACCAATGGTACTAGGCAGGGGTGTCCACTGTCCACTTTACTATATGTATTGTCCATTGAGTCTCAAGCAGATGATATTAGAAATAATCTAAAAATTAAAGGATTTGTAAGCAATAAGAAAGAATAAAAGTTTTTACTCTTCGCGAATGATGTTCTCTGGAAAACCTGTTAGCATCATTAAAATAATTAATGAATAGTATATCCGAATATAGTAAACAATCTAACTATAATTTAAACATTGATAAGACACTGATTTTAGAATCAGCTTTCCTAAAGAAATGGGTTTTAAGGCACTTCTTAAATGATTGACTAGTCAATCTAGTAGAGTTGGTGTTCCTTATTATATGCCATAGTTTTTTTTTTTTTTAAGTTTTTGGCTTTGTGAAATTAATTGGTCTCCTGGTTCCCTGTCTTCCAAAGTAGGCTAAAGGGGCATTCGACTCTTCTACTGCATTGTTGTGTTAATATGAGGTAAACTATATATATTGTGATACAATGTATATCTATCTGTGATTCTGCTATTCTACACCAATACATATTTAGGTCTGCATTCAGAAATGTGTCTGCAATCTCTTTGTATCTAGTATTCTGGTGATATATTTCTGGTATTGTTTGTGATTTGATGATGGTTTTCAATGTATAGCATTTTTTTCCTAATACATCCTCCATTTATTTTTGGTTTTCTTTTCATTCTCAAGTGTTTCATTAGATGTATTGTTGCTTTAAGCATGACAACATTTATGGTTCCATTATTTTGTTATTACTTTCTCACACCTCTTTATGAGGGTTGTCTGAAACTTTTTTTTTATTTTTTTGCCACTTCGCATGTTATGCAAGATAAGGTACATTTTGTGGACAGTTCATGAGAATCATACATTGCCTTACAGGCATAGTTATCAACTTGTGTTCAGCAACATGCGGAGTGATTTTTTGGTTATTAACAGGTTAAGTAACAGGTTACAACATTTAGTTAAGCTCCAGTGGGCGCATTAGAAAGTATGCCTATAAGCGGTGTACCTCAATGTGGCGTGAGTGCACCATGGGGAGGCCCCCTCTAGTGTTCTGAATAGGTGGGTGCAGTAGTATACTTGTGGAGGATGAAAAGGGGGGGGGGGGTTTAAGCAAGTTGGAGCCCGTGCCGGCTGCATTTGCGGGCATCACCGTGTGTACGTTTGCACTAGGCTGTAGGTGTACCTAGATTTAGAAAAGGAGTGTTCCCCATCTGGGTCTGGTATTGCTGTTGTATAAGCCATAGCGGTAAGGGAGTTCATCCCTGTCCAGATTGTCGAGGTGTGTGGGGGTGCGTGCTTGTATGAGGTCAGTGCCAACTAGTTGCCAGAGTATCTACCCCCTCAACGTATGGAGTGTAGTCGTGTTGAGAGCTATATATGTGAGTGGAGGCATGGTCTGATTAATATATAGTGTGAGCCAGTTAACGCCAAAGGTTATATACAGCTAGCTAAGTGTGGCAGGGAGGTCTGTAGGTTAGTGACGAAAACGTGGGCCTACTTATAGTGGTTGTGGGCTCGTCAGCCCCTGTCTCTAGTAACTTTACTGTGTTCGTATTATACCTTACATCCCCACTCATTGGGTGTTCGCTGGAGGTAATGCAAGAGTGGATAAACATAATCAACCTAATCAATATAATAAACCTATAAAACAGTTGTAGCAGGGAGGGAGGAGAAAGCAGCTATAACATTTTCCAGTTCCCTGAAGCCCTGGTAGCCCTAGGCCAGTCTCTGGGTGGTAAGAGAGTCTTAAATAAGGGAATAGCAGACTTTTGAGCCCGTTCCTTCCCTTCAGGTCCCTGTTCCAGTGGAGGATGTGGGTTTCGTGGTTCGCGGCGTAAATTCTCTGATCTTAGACAAGTCCACCTGTGACAGGCTCCCGCCCGCAGTTGCTGTTGGCGGCGTTATTCCCAGTGTCCGCAGTTGGTCCTCTAGTTCCCTGTCGGTACTTGCTCGTAGAGTTGTGTCTCCGGCAGAAATTAGCACTGTGCGGTTCGGGCCCCATCTGTACGATACCTCCTTGGCTCGGAGCAGTTGGAGTAGTGGTTGCAGGGACCGGCGCCATAGGAGAGTGCCCCTTGACATGTCCAGAAACAAGTATAGTGAGGCGCCCTCAAAGATAATGGGGGTTTTACCCCTCACTGCGTCTTGTATTAGAGCTTTTTCCCGTATGGAGCCAAAACGGAGGATGAGGTCCGAGGTCGCTGTCGGCGGTGCATTGGGTGGCTTGGTTAGACGGAACATGCCGTCGAGTCTCACGGCCCTGGCCTGTTTCGGCTGTAGGAGGGCTGCAAAAAGCCGCCTGAGGAGATGTGGTAAGTCCTGTAATCCCACTGTCTCGGGCACTCCCCTTAGCTTTAAATTATATCTGCGCCGTTGGTCTTCCATGGCGTCTAACCTGGTGTCAATTTTGTGTTGGTATTGGGTCAGGTTAGCCAGGCCTCTCTCCACCTCCGTGAGCCGGCCATCTTGGGTGCTCTGGGTGGCCTCAAGTTGGACCATTTTGGTAGTCGCACTTTCAATGGCCTTCTTGAAGGGGGCCAGGTCTCCCGCTATGTTCTCTCGTAGTTCTGCCAACATTGCTTTGAGTTGGGTCGCCGTAATGGGGTCCCGGTCCGCCGCCAATGGGGTCCGTCCTTTTTTAGTGGTGGGTAAGGCATTCGCCATCGGGGCCTCAGCTAAGTCCTCCGAAGAGTAAGAGGAGCCCTCGTCTGTGAGCGCCATGTTGTCCCATGCGGCCCTCTGGGAATTACGGAAGAGATCGCCGATATCCCGGCTCATCGGGCTTTTGTCAGGCTTGGACTTTATTTTTTTGGCCCATGTTCTTACTCCCAGCCAGGGGACCGTTTCAGTGAGGGTAGGTGACTGCGTTCTCCCCTATTTTAGCCGTTTTTAGGTGTTCTCGTGCGGAGCTCAGCAAGCATGCGACCGTCCTGGCTAACGGTTAGGCTCCGCCGTCTGAAACTTTTAAAGTTGGAATGAATGTTAAGTTTTATATTTTCCAAGATGTATTATTTGGATGTTTTTACCTGAACCCTATCTTACACCATAATGATTCAGTCTCCCTAACTCTACCCTCTTCATTTGGTTTCATTATTAAATGTGTTGTTGTTGTTGTTAACAGCTAGTAATGTTGCTCCACTCTGATTTATTACAGTAGTAATACAATGGAATCTATGTATCCCCTGTTATTATAGAGGAGTGAAATGTTAACATTAAACATATAGATCACTTGTAACTTAGGGCTATACACTATAGGTCTGTAGACATTCCGTTCTCTTCAATGAAAGGTAAAGGTCATAAAGTCACAGAGAAATATAGAATGACTTGGATATTTGTGGTAGGCAGAGAAGGTCAAAATAGAATATTTAGATAAATTCTCTAGAGAATATGTTGTACAGGCCCAGGTGGTGTCACTGTTTAGCTGCTTATAATTTTACATTTTAGTCAGAATAGTTGTATTCTTGACTATAAAACTCACAAATTAGGTAATGGTATTAAACTTCGATCTGGAATGACCAATGACATGCTAAATCTACACGCAGTTTACCAGAAGCTCTCTGAGGTGACTCCATTTCCCTTTTAGCTACTCCTGAGGTTCCTGATTGCACCTGGTTTCTCACTAGTGATAGTTGGAAATAACATATGACTCCTTATGGGACTTTTGAAACTATTCTGAGAAATGTATGACAAGGAGAAATATGCACTCGACGTCTTGTTTCTTTTTTTTTGTTTTCCATTGCAATTCCTCACCTGCAGGCTACACTATATCAGAGCTGATCGTGTCTTATTGTTTAAACCTGCCTCACAAAGACACTAGCTGCTTTTGCACAGTTTTAGTGTAATACATATGTTGCAAGGCTGTATTCCCTGTTTCATTGCTCAGATGATTGATCTCTGACCATTTTGACTATTCTTTTTTTCATCTCGGTATGGCTTGAACCTCTGTCTGTATTTTCAGCCATGGTTTCTTATTGTTTGGTTTGTTTTAAATTATCCTTCACCCCCAAGCACTGTATTTCATCTACTATACACAGATATTTCCTAACCTTCAGCCCATTCCATGTTTTCGTCACTGTTGGTGAATTAGGTGTTTGTGTAAGTTCATCAACGTTTCTTGACAACATTTAGCTGGAGTCAGGATCTGGGACACATGAGTAAAAAGAGTGGGAAATTCTGTCCTTATGTGAGTATTTGATGTGTGACAGATAGATAGTACTTTGATAGTTTGCACAGGTGTTACATTACACAGTAATTAGAAAAAAAAATGTAAAACTCTACAAGAATTGTGATTGGTTGTGACTAAACCTAACAATGTTATTGTATGACTAAAGGCCAGATCCATGTCTGGAGGAAAGCCTACTAAAATATAATAGACTTCCAGAGAATACAAAAAAAAGAAAGTGATACGTGAAACTACAAGTACAGAAAGTGCTACTGGCAGCTTGCATTCTACAGTAGGGATCTTAAGGAGGTCCCGTTCCAACTGCTTCTCTAGCAAACCTGCTTCTGTTTAAGGCAATATACCTATTTATGCTGCAAAACAAATTGCAAAAAAATGGCAACATTTGCCTAAAGTCAACCTATTATAGAACGCTTAGGTGAATTTACCTCCACCATAATAATAATAAAAAAAATGTAAATATCTTCTTTATTTATGAATAATTTCAAATTGAAAAACCAGTGTGGACCAGATCAAATCCCAGCAACGTTGCTGAAGCTCAGTGCGCCAGCAATTGCTAAACCTGTCACTACCCTAATCAATTAATCCATGCTGTCAGGATACATACCCACACTTTGGAAGATTGCAAAAGCAGCACCTATCCATAAAAGTGGTGACAATACTTTGGTATCTAACCGATATTATTGCTCCCAGTATTGTCAAAAATCTTGGAAAAATGCATCCACACGCAACTATGTGAATGTTATCAACAATCAAATTATCTGACCCCTGATCAATCAGGCTTTCGTCGAAATCACACAACTTCGACTGCTCCTAAGAGTTTGCAAAGACATCCAAATTGGCATGGAAAAAGATTTAACTGAAGCTATTTTCCTTGATTTTGACAAGGCCATTGACACAGTAGACCATGGCGAACTTAAAAACTCAGGCATTGGTGATCGCCCACTAACCTAGTTTCGATCATATATTTCAGACTGATTGCAATATGCGGCCATTTCTGATAGCACCTCCCTTTTCCAGTCACCTGTGGTGTTCCCCAAGGTTCCATACTCGGCCCCCTGCTATTCACATTATTTATAAATGATCTGCCTAACGTCTGCAAATCCTCAACTGAACACATGTATGCAGACAACACTGTAATCTACACTAGTAAACCCAATCTACCGCAGCTTAAGGTTGTGCTCCAAAACCAAACTCTTCCTAAACACTGACAAAACCATTACAATGATCTTTGGAACTGTACCTAAATTACGTAAACTACAAAATCAACAACTATGTATCAGAACAAATTCAAATAGCACACTGACAGCAGTCTTTTTTTAATATCTAGGTATGTTGCTAGACCCCAATCTATCCTTTGGCCTTCACATTGAAAAAAATTCTTCAAAACTTTACCCAAAACTAGGTGCCCTTTACAGAAACAAATCCCGCCTAAGCCCTACAGTAAGGAAACAGTGCAACAAATGCTAATGCCGGTCATTGATTATGGGGATGTCATTTATGCACCTGCATTGCAAACCCACCTTAATCAACTTAATACGTTATATAATTCATTATGCCGCTTTGTACTAGTAGTGTACTATACACTATACTGTACAAAGCTTAGTCATATCAATTCCACAATGCCAATGGATTAATTTGGCACCCTGTTGAATTGCAAAATCGTCTAGTGCAGGGGTAAGCAACCTTCAGCACTCTAAATGTCTTGGACTACAGATCCCATAATGCTATTACATTCATAATGCTGGCAAATCATGTATTCCATTTCATCTGGAGTGCCAACGATTGACATCCATATGTATATTGTGAATATCAAACTGGTTAGTCTTCAAAGTTTGAAAATACAGCTCCAAATAAGAAATAACCTTATGGACTAAGCACTCCATCACAATGTTCCTTTTTACCTTAGATCGTCAAAAGCCACATATATCATGATGAAGCAATTCAACAAGGCTAGAAGAGGACCCTCTGCTTCCCTTTACAATTAGTAATTTTTATTGTGCCAACATATTCCACGAGGCCTTAAAAATGATAGAAAATACATATTTTGCGGTGAAGAAGGACCTGCTAAGTCAAACTTACAATCTATGAAAATTAGCAGGAACTGTATATATCATTAGGTGCCTTGACCAACAACTCTTACTGATGAGGTTTTTTGATTGGCATTTAAATCTGGTTTCCCGGTTCTAAGACACTGACATTACCACTGCTTTAACCAGCCATAGCAGGGTATGTAGCTCTTCAACAGACTGCCACTAGTTATCAGAACAACTGAAGCCATTTCATCAGAAAGCTGAAGATTGGCACTTTTGATGTGGTATTTTCACATCACCATTGTAGCTCCTAGAGCAGGGGTTCTCAACCCAGTCCTCAGGACCCCTTACCAGGTTTTTTTTTTTCTAAACACCTTAGACACACCCAGGTAATCCCTAAACCCTGGACTGGTAGGGGGTCATTGAGAACCCCTGTCCTAGAGTGTTTTTTTTTCTTTACTAACACAAAAAACTGTCATGCTCTGTTTATGCACTCTATAACTTGTTGTTCTTTAAAATGGGTCCCGTGTCATTTTAGTAGAACCCACTGATTAGCGCAGGCACATTATAGTCATCAGGCTTCAAGTTACAATAAGCTAGTTAATGTCTTTCGCTAGGGCAACACAATGCACTTTATATCTGGAAATAGCCTAATTAAGGTGTTTTGCAACATTTATTTTAAAGTGAATTATATTACATTTAAATAATGGGTTGTTTAGCTGATTTTCCAAATGAAGAATGGGTCGCCAAGCTAATGCTCTAGTTAATGAGGGTTTCTGATAAAAAATACTTACTAAATAGATTGATTGATAAATAGATAGCCAGATAGATAGAGCCTCTAAGTTTTAGTTAATTTGTCTCAATCCCCAGAAACTCAGTTGCCTTGTTACATAGCTAAAGGGAAATTCCAAGCACCATAAACACAGCAACATGTTATGGCACCCACCCAATGCAAGTAGTATAACTGGTTGCTAGCAGTCTAACAACTTACCTGTGGTCAAACTGAATGCCTGTTATGTCATCCATTTAGAGCTGGAAGTTCTGTGCTCTGATCTAGACTGTAGCACAGGGCTTAGCTGTAGCACATGGGCTGAGAGTGCTCTGGTGATGCTCTAAGCCCAGGAGATGGCCTTGTATATGTTATTCAATTTGAAGTCATGGCGTTTCTCAGTTTCGAGAGTTCCCTTGATGGTGCAACTTGACAGAGAAAATTCTCCAATGTCACTCTTAGGAGAGTTAAAGAAAACCTCCTAAAATCTTATATCCTCCTGCACTCATGTAAACAAAACAACAACCTTTCGATTTAATGCTTAATTAAAATATCCTTGCTCTGGGTGGTCCTTCCCATCATCCTCAGTCACACAAAATAATGGACACTATAGAAGATAATAAAAGGAAACAATAACAAATTCCTTAACTGAAAAGTCATAATATTAAAACACATCAGCAATGCTTACAAGACGAAGGGGGCATCTCTCTGGCTTTTTAGCCCGTATAGTACTTTCTGAACAGCTTCAACATAATTGTTTTGGCTTGTGGACCGTCAGAGTGCCACAGTGAATACTCTCTTTCCTGGTTTAACACACTCTAAAATTAAACAATTAAAATTTAATAATGCTTTGTAACCCTTCCCTTGTTTTTGGTCTGTATCTCCCATCGTATTTAGCCAGCAGTAGTTGATTGGCGCAGTTTTCCAAGAACAGCTTGTGCGCTAAAGGTCATGCTCGCTGGGTGTATATATTTTGAGCTCAGTCCCAGTATGAATGTCCTTTGTGTTTGTATAGTAAAACATTTTTTGGCCTTCTCAAGTAGATGCAAGTTTGAGTTTACATAACGTATTTACAATCTCAGCTTTCACTTTGAATTGAAACGCTAATATAGTTTCTCTAATTCAAATGGTTAAATTAAGTACAGACAGATGGTCTTGGAATTCAAAAGTGAAATAAACGATCATGATTAAAAACACATTTTTCCTTTTTTTTGTTGAAACAACTAAGACATTTCTTTTTAAGGGAAGCTACAGATGCAAAAACATTATTAAATAATATGGCAAGGAACAGCCCATTAGAACATGTGTGAAAGGTAACATGACTTCTACAAATGCCAACTCATTTCAGTCATTGTAGACAGATGTAAAAAGGATAAAGAATATAAGGAAACAATTTTTTTCCAGTACTATAATTATTAGACCCCCCACAACAATAAAATAAATAAAAGCAACATACTATCAATGCTGATACGTGGATTAGATAGAAAAGTGGATTCCATCTCAACTGCTTTACTTGTGACACACAAAAACACTTCGGTGTATAAAATTAAACATGTGTTATTTCTTATCCTAATGGATACCCGTATGCGGTTTATAAAGTTCCAGGAGTGAACGTTCCCAATTATTTCTAGTTCATAATAATATCCTTCAGTCACTTTTAATTTATTTCTCAATATGATATGGTTTTACACATGGTTCAATAAAGTGCAAATTAATAAAGCCACTCAATATATCTTATACACATTGTAAAATGTAAAACCGGGGCGTGGTCTGACGCTGAACTGAGATGGCCGCCTAATTCTGAAGCTCCGTCCCTGACCGCCCGAAATTAGCTACATACCCGAGTTTATGGCTTCCATGGGTCGCACGAGACGCACCCAGATGACGCCCTCAACCCCTAGAACCCAGGGGGAGACTCTCACGGAATCAATCAGGGGGTATCTACAAACACCGGCGGTCCTGGCGGCCCGCCTCGAGGCCTCCAACATGGCGCCGGCTTCCCCGGGTTCCTCCATATCGGAAGCTGAATCCACGCCGGAACTTGAGGTGAGGCCTTCGCCTCCGACCCCAGACTGGTACGCGCTCTTTGCCTCCCTGCCCAAGAAAGAAGATCTGCAGAACATGGTAGAGGAGGTGAAGAGCGCGCTGCAGACAGAAATTGCAACGGTCCGCGCTACAATAACAACACTGGAAGAGAGAGTCAGCACCCTGGAGGAAAGAGATTCCCGCGCAGCAGGCTCAAACTCACCAGCCTCCCAGCAGCAAGCAGCACTGATCACTGATATGCGGTTACACCTGGAGGACCTAGACAATAGGAGCAGACGGCATAACATACGGGTGAGGGGCATACGGGAACTCCCAGACCAGGACAATCCACAGGCAATCCTCACCCGCCTTTTTAATATGCTCCTGGGCCGCCCACCAGACGCCAGAATAGCTATGGACAGAGCCCACCATGCAGTACGCCCGCCACCCGACGCCCCGCCAAGAGACATTATCTGCCGCATTCAAGATTATCAAATTAAAGCCGACATCATGCTGAGGGCGCGAGCGGAGCGGGTTTGGCGCTTCGACGACCAGATGGTGGAGCTCTACAACGATCTTTCACACCTTACGCTGCAATCACGGAGAGCTCTACGCCCGGTCACACAAGTACTGCAACAAGAGAGGATCAGGTATCGGTGGCTGTTCCCCTTCGCTCTCCTGGCCCGACGGGGGAATGCTGAAGCGGTCATCCACACACCGGAAGACGTCCCGACCTTCACGGAGACATTGGGGCTCCCACGGATCCGAATCCTCAACTAGATGACCTGTCCCCTCAATGAGAGGAACATGGGGCAACCGGCTGGGAGAATATACCCGATGGAGGGAGAGGCAGGGATGGACGTGTCCTCTCACCCCCAGGCTGGTCCAGAGGAATAGGAGGGGATGCGGTGAGATGCCCTAGCGTGAGAGTGGACTGAGACCTGTGAACTGAGACCTGGTAACGTAACCCGGCATACAAATGCAGGGTTTACTGATACGAGACTGTGAGCTTTTCCTGCACTTTTATATACAAGATTTTCTTTTAATTTTCACATTACTTTACTCTTCCTATCTCTGTCTCTGCATCAAATTCTCCCTTCTGCTCCCCCCCCCTTTTTTTTTTTAATGTTTCACAAAACCCCATTATTACTCATGAATCAACTCCATTCCCTTTTTAGACAACAGTGCCTGGGGCCTAGCTCATTAACATAGAAAACATTGAAAACTCCTCACTTTATTTCTGTCAAAATAGAATAATCAAAATGTATTAGGAGTGACCCAGCGGCAATCATAAATGATTAGTGTCGATATCAAAGTCAAATTCACGATTGGGTAATTTTAATGGAGGTACTTATCTTTAGGGGATACTTAAAGATTAAGGTTTGCTATAATTAGAATAGGAATCTCTCCACTTTAGTCTCTTTACTCTTGGAGGGGAGTGGGGGGAGCGGGGGAGGGATACCTACAGGCTGCTTGAAGCCTTGGGGGGGAGGGCATTATGGGGGACTACGGTCTTGGACTGCAGAGCATACAGCAGAAGAAGAGTAGCTGCCCAGGAAGATGTGGGGGTGGAGAGGGAGGAGTAGGGGGGGAGGCATCCTTCGGTCACCGCGGGTCCTCATGGAGGGTACACAGAAGGGAGGGACCCACGACCCAGGCCCGAATACCATGCTCAGGAAGGGAGGGGAGGGGACGCTGGCATTGGAGGGAAGGGGGAGGGATAAAAGAGGGGTTGGCAGGGAAGGTGGAGTGCTCCAGCGAGGAGGGGTGACTGCCGGCCTTACGGGCCCCCGTGATCCTGCTGGCCCTCCCCACCCAGGGGCAACGACCCCAGGATCTCCCACTCAAGATCACCAAGATTCCCTAGACCTAGACCCACAGCTAATTCCACAGAGCCAAGCTCTGATACAGCTAGCTTATAGGCCTACAAACGATGGAGAGTATGAGGGTCTCTGGAAGAGCCCATCACAGGTTCACAGCACTTGAGGACACCCCATGCGGGGGCATCCTGAGGAGGCGGGGAAGGACGCTACAGTATGCACACATGATCGCACACTTGGGAGACTGCGAGTACATTACACAACGGACTAGGACCAAAGGGAGGCTATATTGGTGGGGGTTCTATGGGAAAAGGACGTTGGAATCTAGGGGGACTGACGATAAAGGAATAACACGCACACTTGTTGACCTGCAAAAGCAGCATTCCATACACGCAAACTGGGTGGCCCGAAAGGGAATATCTGTACCACTACTCACCTGGAAGACCAGACAGGCCCCCTATCATAGGTAAACAGCAAACCACTATCTGGGGGACCTGAAGCCACCGACCTAGGGCAATAGGGATGGACGGATCTAGTGGACATCTTAGGGACACAGACGACCCCCCGCGGGCGCACTGCCGAGAAACTGAGACTCGAGGAGTGGGGAGCTGATACGAAAACCTCACTGTTGAGTCTCGAGGCACATTGCCCAGATCTTTCCCGCTTGCAGCGGAGCAACTGACATCACACGCCGACTATCCGGCTTGCTGAGCTGTAGTCGACCATACTTACGTGCCCCCCTTCGGGCTGGTCTCGCCCACGCCCCCTGTGTTGTAGACTCTGCCCTCCTGTTCTATCCCCTCTCGTGAACCTCCCTGGGGGTGTCGGAGCTGCCGTGCTGTTCCTGGGGCCCTACTCTGGGGTTCTGCTTTACGGGGGGGCCTGATGCCGGGGGGGAGAGCACCTCTTCTCCAGGGACAGGGGAGGAACGGGAGGGGGCTAGTGGTGTACACTCTGAACGTGAGGGGTCTCAACTCCCCACAGAAAAGAGCCAGGTCACTAGGGGAACTCAGGGCGCTGAAGGTCGCTGTGGCATTCTTTCAGGAGACCCACTTTTGCTCAAATCAATCACCAAGATTTTCCGACAGGCATTTTCAAATGGGATTCTTTGCGAATAACCCCGACGCAAAAACAAAGGGGGTGGCGATCCTTTTCGCGAAGGACGTGCCCTTCCAAAAGGTGGCGGAACACAGGGATCCGCAGGGGAGGTACCTCTTCCTGAAGGGCGTAATTCATCATGCGCAGTACACTTTTGCCAAAGTATACCTCCCGAACAAAGGGCAGAAAGCCTTTCTGAAAGCCACCCTCGAGGCCCTCGAACAATTTGGGGCAGGTACGGTCGTGCTGGGAGGGGATTTTAACATACCCGTGCATCCCGATATGTACACATCCACGGGCAGGACAACGCTACCAGACCACGTGATACAGGGCACCAAGGCCCTGCTGCGGGACAATATGCTAATAGACTGCTGGAGAGCAGTAAACTACGATATCAAAGATTTTACCTTTTACTCAACTGCGCACAAGTCCTATTCCAGATTGGACTATCTATTTCTACAACATCGACACTTAGACGACCTTCAGTCGGCATATATCGCGCCGATGACGTGGTCGGACCATGCGCCGGTCATTATGACCCTTAAACACCCATGCCCGTCCAAAAAGCAGTGGACCTGGAGACTGAATGAGGCAATGTAACGGGCGTACATTGCAGCGGCTTTGGAACGATTTTTCCTAGAAAATGACACCCCGGAGACCGGCCCGTCAGTGGTGTGGGAATCTTATAAGTGCACGGTTCGAGGGCTTCTGATCACGCACGGAGCGCGACAAAAAACGACGCACCCTAGAAATCTCCGAGCTGACGGCCCAATTAGCGGACCTGGAGACACAGCATAAAGGCAACCTAGACGGGGAAGTATACAAACGCCTGACGGCGGTCAGGGCACGACTGCAGTCTTATCTTACATCCAAGATACAATTCCAATTCAGGCTAGTCCGGAAAGCCTTCTATGAACATGGCAACAAGTGCGGTGAATTACTGGCTAGGGCCTTGAGGGCCAGGAGGCAGAAATGTTTTGTTCAACAAATAAAATATGACGGGGAACGCCACACAACCCCCCAGAAAATAGCGGAAGCTTTCAAAGCATATTATGCCTCCCTCTACAACTTGCCATCCACGACGGGGGACCTGGAAGCAGATAAGAGGACACTGCTGCACGAGAAACAGGACTACGTGGCCCGCCACCTCACCTCCCGGCTGGGAGAGGAAGAGAGAGATGCCCTGGATGAACCCATTACCCTGGAGGAACTGCTTCAAGCAGTGAAGCTAGCAAAGACGGGGAAGAGCCCAGGACCGGATGGGTTCACCGCACACTATTATAAAACCTTCTGGGCAGACTAGATGGGCCGAATGGTTCTTATCTGCCGTCACATTCTATATTTCTATGTTTAAAGACCTGGCACCATATCTGGTGAAGGTCTTCAGAGAGGGGGGCACACTGGACCCCAATATGCTCCTGGCCCACGTGGTAGTGCTCCCGAAAGAGGGGAAGGACCCGCAGGAATGCGCTAGCTACAGACCGATCTCCCTGTTGAACGCCGATCTGAAACTCTTTACAAAGATATTGCCACTCCGCATCCAACCCCTCCTACCGAAGCTCATAAAACCGGACCAAGTAGGATTCAAAGGGAGGGAAGCACGGGACAATACGGTCAAGGTGATCAACTTGATACATGCGGCCCAGAAACGGTCGCTCCCAGCCCTGTGAATCTCAACAGATGCGGAGAAGGCGTTTGACAGGGTAGATTGGTCGTTCCTGATGCTGGTGCTGGTGCTCCGACAGGTGGGACTCGGGCCTCACATGATGGCATGGGTGCAGGCACTATACAGCAAACCGGCAGCCCGAGTAGGCGTGAACAAGATCCTGTCCCAACCATTTAACATATATAACGGGACCAGGCAGGGGTGCCCCCTATCGCCCCTGCTCTTTGTTATCAGTCTTGAGCCATTTCTCAACGCGATAAGGGGAAATGAGGGCGTGAGGGGGATTGAGGGCTTCTGGGGTAACTAAGATTTCTGCATATGCGAATGATCTTCTGTTCTCCGTTACGGACCCACATACATCTCTGAAAACGATCATGCAGGAATTCGAAGTGTACCACCGTATGTCCAACCTAAAAATAAATTATGGGAAATCCGAAATTCTCAATGTCGGCTGCAACCCACGGACGGTGCGAGAGCTCCGAGAGGAGTTCCCCCTTCACTGGTGCAAAGAGGCACTGGGGTACCTGGGGATCTGGATATCGGCTAGATTGCCTGACCTATACCGGCTCAACGTCACCCCACTTCTAAGTCGAATTCAGAAGAACCTCCAACAGTGGACGCTCCCACACATAACATGGGTGGGGAGAATCAATGTCCTGAAGATGAACGCCTTGCCCAGATTCCTGTATCTTCTCCAAACAATACCGATTGATATCCCCAAAGAGTACTTTCACCAGGTGCGCAAATCATTCGCTCAATATGTGTGGAACGGAAAACAGGCCAGATTGCGGTACGAGATCCTCACACAACCAAAACACAGGGGCGGTCTGGGACTACCGGATCTGAGCAAATACCGCCAGGCGGTACATTTGCAAAGGATCCTAGAGTGGACTCAGGCACCTCAGGAGAAAGTGTGGATCCAGCTGGAGGGCAGTTTCATCAAGGCACCACTGACAGCGGTGCCCTGGATCCTGAAAGGTAAGGAGGGAGCACTACCACACGACCACCCGACTATCGCCGCGACACTGAAAGTGTGGAGAACAGCGACTTGGAAGACATCAGCTGGCACCGCAGGTGTCGCCACTGTACCCTATTGCGGGAAACCCTCAATTTGAACCGGCAGACTCTCCGCAATTCCTGACATCGCTGGGGCTACCGAGGCACTGCAGACTGAAACATGTAAGCAGGGAAGGGGAGTGGTGCCTCTCACGGATCTACAGGCACAGAATGCCGCGAGCTTCATGACACAATTCAGATATCACCAACTGGTGCGGCATGTCAAATCCATACCTAGGGTGGACACAGCAATCAGGCAACTAACCACATATGAAAAGCTCTGCGACCAGGACAACCCCCCCGGCACACTGTATCTCGACCCTATATCAGATGCTCCTTACCAACAGTGGGGGAAACCACACACCATACTTTACGAAGTACTGGGAAAGGGATCTGGGTCACACCTTGACAGAAGATCAATGGAGGGAGGTTTTTCTGAACACCCACAAAGCCTCGATCAGCACCAAACACATGCTCTTGCTGATTCAGTCTCTCTAACACTGTTAGTATGTTCCCTTTCTTCTACACTCACTACATACACATTTTACTGTCCCAAACTGTATAACAAGAGCTTCTGTCTGCTATTAAGAAGGTTAGGAGAGGAGTGGACCAGCGAGTGCTAGGGGACAGTCCTTAGAAAGCGTAGAGCTAGCGCATCATTAGACACATTTATGCCAAGCTTAGGGTGCTGTCTGCACAGTATACCCTTGGTTGGTCATCCTGCATGATTGGCAGGCAGCCTGACGTGTATTCATGCCAGGCTGACCACCTAATTCTTCGTGCAGACACGCACCCTTTTTGGTCATGCTTGTCCTTTTGGGCAGTTCAGAACAATGGGACAAACATCACACCCTTATACCACACCCACCGACATTCTGCTTCATGGGCCATTGCTGTTAGGGAGTATGGATTTACTTGAAACCTGTAATCGAGAGATTAGCATAGGGTTTGTGTTTTCTTATAGCTATAGCCTGTGAGTTTCCCAGCACCATCTCCACCAGATACATGACACTTGGGAGGTATGACAGTTTTAGTGTTTTCTGTCAATAAGATTCTGTTATTAACCCCATCATAATTGTCAGCACCAGGCTCATAATCTGGCCCTGGTGCCATGGCGTCCTGCAAAAAAAGGGTCATTAGGAGGTATGCAGAGTGAGGCAGGTGTGCTCAAATAGAGCATGCCTGCCACTTCAGTTAGCTCAAGGGAGCTAACAGAGACAGGAGGCAAATCTCCCTGGCTGTTTAAATGACAGCCGGGGGGAGTGGGGGAAGAGTCCATTAATTAATTATAAAATTGCAAATTCCTCAAATAAATTTTCACTTTTATAAATTGCCTTTGAAATGGGCTGAAGTGTTTCATGGGTGTGGAGTGGTCCTTTAAGCATGTACATGTTTGTGCATCTATGCATGCATACTTTTTTTTTATTATTATTATTATTATTATTATTGATATTTTATATAGCGCCATCAAATTCTGCAGCGCTTTACAATGGGTGGACGAACAGACATGTAGTTGTAACCAGACAAGTTGGACACACAGGATCAGAGGGGTTGAGGTTCCCTACTCAATGAGCTTACATGCTAGAGGGAGTGGGGTAAAATGACACAAAAAGGTAAGGATAGTATTAGACTAGTGACAGTTGCAGAAGAGGAATCAGTCAGGACTCAGGAGCTATTAACAGTTTAATTGATACGCTTTTATGAAGAAGTGGGTTTTTAACAATTTTGTGGAGACTGGGTGAGCATCTAATGGAAGAGGGAAGCGAGTTCCACAGGAATGGTGCAGCCCTCGAGAAATCTTGAAGGTGAGCATCAGAGGTGGGAATACGGACAGAAGATAGACGTAAGTCTTCAGCAGATCATAAGGGCCTAGACGGGACATACTTGTGTATAAGGAAGGATAGATAGGAGGGAGCAGCATTATGTAGAGATTTGAAAGCAAGAACCAGAATTTTAAATTGAGCTCTATATTTTATAGGAAGCCAATGTAGGGACTGACAGAAGGGTGAGGCATGTTTTTGAGATGGAAATGACAGGATTTTGCGATAGACTGAACATGAGGCTTGAAGGAGAGGTCGGAGTGAAAGAGAACACCTAGGCAGTGAGCCTGCATGGTGGAGCTGATGGTAGCACCGTTGACTTGGAGGGAGACAGACACAGGAGTAACAGCACTTGAGGGAGGAAAGACCAGAATTTCAGTTTTGGTCAAGTTTAGTTTAAGGAAGTGGGCAGCCATCCAGTTAGAAAAAGCAGAGAGGCAGTCAGATACACTAGTCAAGAGGGACAGGGAGAGATCAGGAGAGGACAGGTAGATTTGCGTGTCATCTGCATAGAAATGATATTAGAAGCCAAAGGAGCAAATGAGTTTACCAAAGGAGAACAGTAGGGGACCAAGGACTGAACCTTGGTAGGACACCAACAGAGAGAAGTTGGGGAGAAGAAGCAGAGCCAGAGAAAGAAACACTGAAAGAGTGCTGGGAGAGCACCAGGAGAGAGCAATATCTTGTAGACCGATATTGCGGAGGATGAGAAGAAGCTGTTGATGATAAACAGTGTCAAAAGCTGCAGACAGGTCAAGGAGAATTAGGATTAGCGAGTAGTGTATAATTGTATAAGTATGTGTGCCCTGGCATTTCTTAATATTTATATTTCTGTGTGTGCACAATAATTGCAGTTATTGTGATGTTGTACCTGAGGTAGTGCACATCCATACGCAGGTTTTACCTCTGCCCAGATGATAATACACTAAAACCAGATGGGAGTAAGTGTTTCTAACATTTGACAAAACTTTGAACAGGGAAAATCCAGCAGTATATCCAAAGGCACTTTTTTTGCATTTATATTCTTCGATAATTGGTCAGAACATAGAAAATACATTAAAAGGTGAAATATAAAAATATGCCTTTTAACAAAGTTCATGTGCTTATTTGGTTACACAAAACTAAAATATGATATTCAAAAATAAAAAACAGCCAAATGGGAAAAAATCCAGAAGCAATTTTCAATGAAAATCAATGTAATATTTTACTTTTATACAATCTGCTTTAAAGTTACGATTGTAAAAGATGTATCTCAGCTTGCAAGAACAATACATGTCCCTGTCTGTGCGATTGATGCTTGGCACTCAAAGCCATGTTCTGCACCAATCATTAGAAATACAAAGAGAGTCTTTGGACTTGATTCTGTTTTACAACTCTGGTAAGTCCGTCGTGAATATCAACTTATTGTCTTAAATTGGCATGTGGACCAGGAAGCCTTTCACTGACATGGCATTCTAGTGCATTTTTGTCAGTTCGAAACAAAAAACTACAAGGATAGTACTCTGACACCATAAGCAATTAAATAAATTCAAGTGGTGGTGGTGCCTTGAGGGTAATTTTTATTGAAGTAGATGTGAAGAGATCACTGCCTATCAGCCCTCATCAACCTGTGCATGGAGTACTGCAAATTATCATCCTGCATCTTTCAGGGTTGAGATATATAGCACGGTGCAATCAGGAATAAGTCATGAGTAAATTCCTCTTTCCTCTTTCTGATATGTTTGTGCAGGGACCCTAAAGAAATCTAACTACGTCACAGTGAAGTCATAATGTATTGGTCTCTTGGCTTCATTGTGGCTTACTTTAATATCATGCACTTCTTGATTGCAATTCTATCTTAACATTGTACTAGCCAAAATACTTGCAAAAGTATGAGCAAAATGTTATGTGAATGTAATTGTTTTTCTGAATTGTCATTGCGCTTTAGTGGTAAAGACAATACCTAAGGATGGGCCTTGCTGTCGCTACGCCGCACCCCCTCACTCGACTGATGCCAAACCTCCATGAGTCGTCCATCTCCATTAGCCAAATCATGATCCACCATGTTCCGGCACTTGGCCGATGCCAAATGTGCATTACTTATGCCCAAAAAGACACAGTATAACCCAAACATACGTGGGCAAAACACCTTACTACAGTTATTGAAATCGCACCTCAATTGTTCCTCAACCAATCACTGCATACTTAAGCCTATTTAAATCTGTCTCTAACATCACGCCTTGCCCTATTGTGGTATTAGTAGCCTGAGTGTGTGTTATAATATTCAGTGTGTTTTCTGGTTTTGACTACTCTTATTTCTGGAATTCCAGACCTAGGCTTTGTGTACTTGCTTGCCATACCTTCTCCTATCATTGACCTTAGTCTGTTTCTAGTAATCCTTATTTTCTATCCAGAGTATATTTAATAATCCTTACATTAAGGTCTGGCAATACATGCTGTATCTATTTGAGTATATGTTGCCTTTTGCTTGCGTGTTGGGGTAGTACCTTAACAGAAGTCTACACAGAGCTACACAAGGCATCCTGCCATACCTTTTATGCTAAGAATTGGTAATGATCTGTAAATGGGGGTACGTTTGCTGCTACCTTGTCCATACCTAGAGGTGGAGATTTGAAGATGATGGCCAGAAAGAATTGAAGGATAATTGCAGCTACTAGTAGGATGTAAAAGGTAGGTGGAGACACCTGAGTTAGATGTAAAGCAACTGGAGAAGGATGGTATAAAGTGGTCTGAGTAGGGAGGAAGGGAGAGATAGTGATTAGTGAAGTTACTCGTTTTTTTCCGGTTTTTTTATGATTAGTTGGATGAAAGGCCTTGGGAACAGAAATGAAGAAGAGAACATAGTTATGTGGAAATATTTAATGGTAGGGTAAGGATTTGACTAAGGAAGGGACGTGGTAAAGCAAACATTTGTTATATACAATTGAAAAGTTTGCCAATCAAATAATATAGCCCAGAATATTAATAACTACATTTTGAGTAAATACTGGTGAAATGAATTCATTGGAAAAAAAAATAGGAAAAAAACAAACAAACTGCGTGTACAGTGTAATGACTTTAACATAGTTATATTAAAATTAATAATGCAACAAATGGTAGAATACATGAAGCAATGTATCTTTCAAACTTCATTAAATACTGAAAATGTTATGGGTGAGGTGAACATGAAGTTTATATACAGATATATGTTTGCTTAGATAGTTTGGCTTTGGTTAATGGAATTCCTCTGTAAGTTTACTGGGTAAAGTGAGAATTAATTTTTTTCTCTTTTTCTGATGAATGATCTAAACCGAAAACTACTTTAAAACACATTGATTCCATATAGCTCAGCCCTTATCTATAAAAATATTGTCTCACTTTGTCTCTTATAAATATCTTTCATCTTGTCTCTTAATTTCTTCTCACCTCTCTTACTAGTGCTTTTATTATGATACCGCTGGTCCTTGACTGAGAGGTCACATTGTCCTGATATAGCCATATGGCTGAAAAGGTTTGTGCATATCAAGTGAAAGATGAATGACTAAGTGACAGGAATCTGGGTAGCTAAAAGCTTAGTATTGAAATGTAGTTGGGATAAGCACTCCAAATGTGATTGTTTGGTGCAGCCTCCTGGGCCCAAATTCTAGGCTCTTAGAGCACACTAAGAGGTAAATGATGAGTCAGTGACTCCAAATAATGTGGTGTTTAAACCATCATTAAGTAAATAGATCTGCCTGGGTCCACTTACGTATTTGAATATTTTTATTAAATATATTTTTCTAATAACAATGTAAACATGTACACTAAGATAAGATACAATAGTAATATTAATTAATACAGAAATATATAAAATAATAATAAAACAGGGGATAAACGCTATAAGTACAATCATCCAGTGGGAACCGAGTAATAACTCATCAGTTTATATACATTATATTACATTATATTATATACAACATATTAGCAATCATCTGGTCAGGAACGAACTACGAAATAAGATAATAATTGATTCTGATGTTTTCTTCCCATAATGGCTACTCTTGTTTCAAAATGTACGTTTTTGGCGTTGGTAAGCAGAAAAGCTAGTTCGCAACGTCTATTTTCAAATATGTATTGTATGACCTCAGTTATGTGTGTTGATTTAATAGCTTTCCAGAGTCAGGTGATAATTGTCATAGCAGAAATTAGAATATGGCCTAGAGTAAGGTCAGTGTGATTATCTTGTCCCACTCCTGGTCCGTGAGGGTAAACCCGACCCTGTCTCCCATCTAGCTGTATATCCCAGAGGCAGATTATTCCCTCCCATTAGCAACATAGTGTACAGTGCTGAGATCCCACTGTGGATGTGCTTCCTGGTGGAGCACAAAGACTCGAAGTGCGTGGGTGTTCTGCGGAACTGCGCCCTGCTTTTGTTGGACACGTAATAGGTACGAATTTGATGGTAATGGAACCTATCTAGACCAGTTGGCTGTCTGTCGGGTATCAGTTCCGCCATAGTTTTCAGCTGGGAGCCTGTGCTCCACAGGCTCATGTAAACCCAGTTGGGGGCCTGCAAGGGCGCAAGGTCTGAGGCCCTGAGACCCCCCCGCGCTAAGTCCGGGTTTGTCCGGGTCAGTGGTCCAAGGCTTGTTAATTGTTGCGAGTGTTACAGGGAACACAAGACTCTCAGGGTGCCATCTATCAGAGGACTGTCTGTGCGCAGCGTGCCACTAAGCCATAGTTGGGCTGGGATCTTCCCGCATGATTGGTGAATTTCCATTTCTACCTATAGTATTGGTGTTGGGCGTGCATGTACATCTACCAGCCTGTGAAGATGGGTGGCTTGGTAATAGGTGTGAACAGATGGGAGGCCAACTCCTCCCATTTGTTTTGGCAAGGTCAATAGTGTTTTCCGGATTCTGGCTGATCGCTTATTCCAGATGTACTGTCTGATGGCAGAGGAGAGAGAGTTGTAAAAATCCCTGGGAAGTAGTATAAGGACGGTGTGAAAGAGGTACAATAAACGGGGCAGCACATTCATCTTGACCGCGTTAATGCGGCCAAACCATGAGATGTATAAGACTGTCCAGCGTCGTAAATCAGATTGCAGGGTGTCTAGAATGGGAAGAAAATTGAGTTGATACTGCGTGAGGTCATTGGGGAGTCAAATTCCGAGGTATTGGAGTCTGGTGTCACACCATTTAAATGGGAAATGGGCCTGGAGGTGTTCCACAGTGGAACGAGGAAGCATGACAGCCATTGCTTTGGATTTGTTCAAATTCAATTTGAGATTGGAGACCAGGATGTAGGAACGGAAGAGGGACATCAGGTTGGGCAACGATGCCCTTGGGTTTTTTAAGAAGAAGAGCATGTCATCTGCTTATGCCACGACTCGATGCTCCCGGTTGCCCGTCTCGTCTAACCGCCTCCAGAAATGGCTCAAGCGAAAGGGCAAACAGGAGGGTGCCATTAATTATAGTGAATGTGTGGACAGCACTCCGTTTACCTGTATATGGGCCGTGGGGGTTGTTTACAGTGAGAACACCCAGGATCTAAGTTGTGGGTTTATGCACATGTGCTGTAGGGTTGCCAGGAGATAGTGCCAGTCCACCCAGTCAAACGCCTTTTCAGCATCCATGGATAGGAGGAGGGTCCCTCCCCCTGAGGAACGGGTGGCATGGATTACATTAAGGGCATGAATGCACCATTTATTCTCTCCTTAGTCCTATATTAGAGTAATACGTTCCCTGATTTTCATCTATTTGAGTGACCTGCAGCCTTGCACTCATATTTCCCCTACCACTGCAGTGCACAGAGAACACATGGGTCTCAGCTAACTCCATCCCATGTTTGAGTCATGTTTATTTCTAGAGGATGGGTTACCATACATCATATCTCCTTAACAGCTGGCTAAAATAGCAAGACTTCTCCGTGGAGAACATCTGTTTCATGAATACTTTCTATACAGTTTATATAGCAGAAATACTTAAGCTAAAGTTATGCAGTTTGCTGTATTATATACTGTGTTTTTTATTTTATTGTCAATGTGTTGTAACAATTAAATTTCCATGTTGTTCAGCATGAAATCACAATAAATAACTAGAGGGTACTGTGTTCTGTGGCTGTGATCGAACACATTCCTGAATCTGTTTGTAACCGTGTTTGCGAACATTTTTGAGCTGAGTACCCAAACTGCAAATCAAAACAATTAGTTTATCTCAAAGTGTCAATATATTCCTCTCCCACACGCAAGAGAGCTTTCCTGAGGGAATCATGCCACAATTAGTTGTCCATCATTGAGCTGGATCACAGCTTCAGAAACTTCAACAGTGGCTAGCAGGTACACAGAGGTAACAGTGAATTTGTGAAGTTTTGGCTCAGGTGCCTGCATAGATGGCTTTGCATGCCCATTGTGGCACATCTGAGATATGTTTGACATCTCTGGTTGCTAATAATCTATTCCAGAGCAAATGCATTTGTGAAAGTGCTTATTACACATTTTATGAACTTCTGTGGCCCACGTACTGTACTTATTATGGATACATATACAACAAAAGAGGGGGAACGAGGATCAGGAGTAAGTGATCCTATCTAGTAGAACGTTTCCACTGAAAGGTGTCTAGTATCTAGTAGATAGTACACTTCACTTACTCCTGATCCTCGTTCCCCCTCTTTTGTTGTATATTTATCCTTTTGGGGTTAACCCCATTTCAGGAGTGTTGTATCAACCACCTTTAAGTTCTTTAATTGATTATTTATTATGGATACACACACATTCAGTGTACACTTTCTCATCAAAAAAGCATAAGCATTCTAATAACACGCTTCTGAGCCCATTTCTATGTGAGAATTAACACCAGATCTGAATCTGCTCAAGAACTCTCAAAAATTAGGGGGTTTGCATCCAATGTCTATTTGCACCATAACCACTACAGTAAGCTGCACTGCATCCTTACCTTAAAGTCTAAACACCTTAACTCAACAGTTAGTGGTTAATAGTTAACCCATAATGCCACCAGAGAATAAACTGTTTTTGATTGATTTGACGTTTAGCTGTGCTGCCTTCCAATGATAATTGTATATTTTTTTTATCAAAAGGAACTTGTCAGAGAAAGCATTACATAATTGTAATTATTTTAATGAATATCATTATTTTAATTAATTATTTAATTCTATGAAATTGAAGAATATATTCTTTGAACAAGTTATACTCAATTATGGATAAAATAAGTGCATTGCGCTGAGACACTATTTAAAATAAAAAAGTATGATGGGCCAATTTGAAAGATGTAATTTAATGTTATTCGGTGATCATCAGTTCTCTTAATGTCAACACTAAAAATGCTTTTAAAAACACTTTAATATGTTTAAGACACCTGGCAACTTATAACACATTAGTGCTTGCATTTAAATAGATTTTACTGCAGGCATGATAATGACATTCTGAAATCATTATCCTCACTTAAAATCTAAAGTAGAAAAGTTGAAAGGTAGGCATCAAAGAAAACAGTCTGGCTGATAACCATCTGCTAATGGATCGTAGATAGACTAAGCAAGTAGCAATAGATTATTCTTTTATGTGATTAAAACAAAATCCTTGTTGGACATCAAAGGAAATCTACTTAAATCTAACTGTTAAAGCCTCCTACTGAGTCAGTAAGCAAGCATCTTTTAGGATACACTTTTGATGACAGAGAACAAAGGTAAAATCATTTGCAAACCTCTTTTCTAATAATATGGGCAAGTGTCTTGTGCAATAGATTTTAGATATTTTTAAAATTATTATGGAATGCTGTTAGTACAGTGTGGGGATAGAAATGTAAACAGTAGTTCACACCTGTGGCGGAACTACCAAGGTCACAACCATCGCTATTGCAACTGGGCCTTGGAGTTCTGCCTGTCCAGGAGGCTACTAGGCTGGTAAACGCATTACTGTTTTTTAGTATTAGATAAATAAAGAAAGATGGCCAAACCAATCTAGGAGGACAGAACAGGGGGTAACCCTAATGGTATGAATAAGAGATAAAAGAAGAAAAAGATCTTTATTAAATAAACATAACACGAAAAAGAAAACTTAACCCATATATAAAGGTAGGGGGAAGGGAGATAAGACAAACTTAAGTAAAAAAGATATATTGAACCTAAACTAGGTAAATCGATAGGATGCTGCTGCCTACAGAGTGCCTCAGTGGCAGTACAATCCACCTAAAGAGTTGTATTAGCTCCTTGCTAATGCCACAAAGTGTCTAAAAGTGAGTAACTACTTATGAGCAATAAACAGTGATTGCTACATAAGAAAGAAACAAGTAATGATTGGCAACGGTATAGAGCAATCCTGCATAAAGAGTGCCTCAGTGGCAGCAACAATACCGATGCCACAAAGTATCAAGAAGTAAGTCTCTTACTGAGAGCAATAACCAATAATATGCTACATCGAAGAGACAGGTAGTAGTTGGCAACGGTATTATAAAGAGAAAGGGGAATGCAGTAATCCGACTAAAGACGTCAGATTAGAGCCCAGGTTCCCTCAGGACACGGATTCTCAATGCTAATATAGAATCTAGCTAATCCTAATCGTCATGATTCCTTCCATGAAAATGAAACGGTCGTCAAACTATATATACAATCCCACTCGTACTATACACCAAATCCTGAAATGTCCACGTGAACAGTGTGTACGTGCCAAACTAAATACAATACAAGAAGCTACACAATAAATTTACCATAGCCCATAAGTGAAGTAGATAGCATCCGCATAAAAGAGCTGGAAATAGGACTGAGATGGAGAAAGAATGGTGCCTTCATGGGTACCAGGTATAGTAAAGCAACGAGAGAGGAGGAAGGAAGAGGATATAACTCTAATTGTAGTGTAGTGATGGTCAGCATGTCCTGAACATTATGATAGTAATGTGAAATATACCCTGATTGGTATAAAGGTTCCCATTCAAATGTATGGAGTACCCTGATCGGTATTGTAGATTACCGCTCAACTCAGGTGGCTATCTATCATCAATAATCGCTAGAAAACCCCCAGGTTGCTATATGGTAATGCAGGCAGAGTACGTGATAGTAATCGACCGGAAGATAGGAGGAGTGATGCCTGAGGAACAAAGGTAACCTAAGGAAAACGGGCAAGTGTCTAACCCGAAATCGGGTAGGTGTCTAACCCGACACGCGTTTCGCCTGTGTTAAAAGGCTCATCAGGGGAAAAAGACTTCCCAGATCGGTCAAGTTTAAATAGCCCGCTCGTGGGCCTCATTGGTTCCCAAAAGGGTGAAGGGGAGGGGCCAATTTACGATAGCCGAAAAGGCTCAAACGAGTGTTCCAATGCTAATTAGTAGTATGTAAATGGATGTATCCTGTGCCATTAGAAGTATGGTATGTAATGTGAAAATCCATTCTGCTTAAGAATCAGGTAATAGAGAGCAAAGATTGTTATCCTGAAAGCGATTACATGATAATGAATAGATAAACCTAATAATAGGTGACAAATGAAAATAGCAATTAGTAATAAACCGCATTATGGCTCATGTAAAGCCTGGAAAGTATAAAGGAATTGATGCCTTAGTGGATTTCGAGGTAATGATAATACATGAACTTAATGGAAAGTTCTACTTAGACTGTGAATAATGTAATAATATCTCAGTAATATTAGAGATACACAGGGATCATGAACCAAATTAATCCGGGATTTTACTGGCATGTTGGAGATCATTTTTACCGTAGAGATATAGTATCTGAAGGGTTTAGTCATCAGACTTGCCTACAAGCTGTAGTGGAGTCAAGAGATCCCGTAGTGACAGGATCTTAATGTATGAATGGTGTGTAGTTAAATTCCTCATTTAAACCAAGAGGAAATAATGTCTTAAAGGAGAAAATCCATTGGGACTCTTTACGTAACAGAGCCTTGTTGAAATCACCCTTTCTAGGTTTGAGAAGTAGTTTTTCAATAGCTTGGAATTGTAAATTATCAGGTTTACCCTCATGAAAGTTTTGAATGTGTCTAGCCACCGGAGTTGGTGTGACCACGTTGTTGATGGACGTCACATGCTGTAGGATTCTGCGTCTAAATTGTTGAAACGTTTTTCCAATGTACTGGATACCACAGCTACAGGTAATTGACGTTCTATAAGGAATGTCAAATCTTAAGGTCTCGCTTTAAGGAACTTGGCTACCCGAATCGAGTATTGTAAAGGGCTTTCCATCGTGTGTGTACAGTGGACAGAAAATCCACCCTTCTTTCCACCACGTTGAGTCAAGAACAGAAGGCCCCACGCTGTATTGTCAACTATGACCAGGGGTGGGAACCTATGTCCAAGATTCTTAAAACCAACTGGCCAATACTCCTCCATAACCCTGTACTTTCTAAAATGTTACCAGAACATCCTCCATTAACAGCACGCAGACCGTGTAACCTTCAAAACCGACTTGACCGGAGCCATCTAGAATCCCCTCTGCCAGCTATGAACTGGCTAACAGAGACAAAAGGAACCTACAGATGCGGACACTGTAAGGCCTGTCAGTATATTCTACCTTCCAAGTCCACTACATCTACACAAACTCATATCACTGTAGAGACAAATGCTCTAGTAAACTGCAGTACAACAAGAATGATTTTATCATTACAGTTGAGTATTCCCCTAGGTGGGGATTATACTACTCACGCCTGATACATTGAGCAGTACGCCAGCTCAATTAAATATGAGTACACACTTTAAAAATTACACTCCTATTATATATTTTTATACAGTGAGCACTATTAGTTGTCTCCTCTTTTTACGCTTCTGCATATTTACATCTCATCACGTCAGCCAGTCATCTCATCAGCCAGTTGTGGCTGTCATTAAACGTATTCCAGCTTGTACTCCCAGAACTATGTGTCATCTGGTTACTGGGAGGGGAAAGGGCTAATCACTGTTCCAGCTTGTTTCAACATGTTCCAGCGTGGAGGATTCAACAGGGATAGTCATTGAGCTCCTAGGACTGAGTGTCGTCTAGTGCCTTGGGGTATCTACAGGGAGTTAACTTGGGTGAATTAGGCGCTCGCTATATATAGTAGAGTGATATGGCAGCAGTAACCAGTGCAAGGAACCCAAACCTTGTGATGGATAAATGTGAACAGAAGGAAGGAAGGAAACCGCGCCTTAAATAAAAAGATATATAAAAGTATATATATATATATATATATATATATACATATATATATATATATATATATATATACGTACACAAAAATTCTGGTTTATAGTCTTCTTTACACAGTAGACCTCAAAGAAAGCATAAAACATAAAGAACAATAATAGTGTAGTATATTTAAATATAGTGGGTGGATAAATAATTGTAGATATTCCACACTCACATGGCCCAGAGCTAACTCAGAGCTCAGCTGTTATCACGCCTGGACTGAACAATCCCCGTCTAAGGATGTATGGGTGTCTTCACAGTCTCGGATGGGCGATATATGTAAGATAAAAGAACTCCAAATAGTGCAATATGTATTAATAAAATATGTGAATAAATAATAAAATATCGTACTCACATTTGCTAGAGCAGAACTTGCTCTAGTCTTAATGGTACAGTCCCCACCAAGGAACAAGTTGGTAACCAGGAGTAAAAAATAAAATAAAAAATCCAAAATATAATAAGTAAGGATAATTTATTTAACAATAGTTAAAAGAGATTAAAAATATAAATATATAGTCTCTAGAAATCCACTTAACGCGTTTCACCTGTAGAAGGCTTCCTCAGAAGTGTGATTCATCAGACCAGGCAACCTCCTGCGATTGCTCCATGACTCTTCATTACTACTGAAGGTGCTTACAACAGAGGACAGGTGTCATCCCAGCCCTTGCACACAATCACATTCAACCAGTCTCGCATACACACAACCACACTCAGCCAATCCCTGCACAATCACACAGAGCCACCACATACATCCCACTCAGGTTTGTTCCTTAATAAGGAGCAAGTAGGGGCAACAAAGGGGTAGTTATTTGAATGTTGCACCAGGGTCCAATGGTTCCCAGGTATGCCGCTGGTTCACACAGACTTCAACATGCACTGTTTTCAGGAACTTGCGTTGAAGCCCTTTATAGCAGACTAAGAATGTAATAGACACGACTCTATACCAAGCAGTAGCAATAGTTTCTATTCATATTGCATGTTACCCATATTGTACTTTTTATGCAGTGCATAACATTTTAGCATTGCTCTATAGCAAAACATTTACAATATGAGGACATAACAAATAAAACAGTTTAATGCAAATCAATTAAAAAATAAGCTATACAAAGCACAGAAATTCCTAACTCACCTGCACGAGTAAGCTTCCAATCCCCCGTGCCTCCAAAGAGACAGCTTATTACAGATGACCGTTCATTGCAGATGTCAGTTAAATTTATTTTACTAATTCAATTTACTCTACCAGAACCCAAATTCCCTATCCCACCAGTCATATTAAAAAAAATATCCCACTAACAATTATACCCACTGAAAATATAATAATCTAGTCATTACATGACTGTTAAAAATGAAGTGCTTGTCATTTATATGCTCTTGACATTTTTGCAGAATGTTCATTGTATTTCGATTGGTTGGAAAACTCAACAGTTTACTACTAAGCAAACCTTTGAGGCTTACTTACTGTAATCATTAAACACTCTTCCATTGGCCCTCCATTTTCCATCTCATAGTCCCTAGATCATTTATTTAAATAGCAGGAAAATAGTTTAAAAAAATATCTAACAATATTTAGATTTTTTTGTGGCTTCAAATAGGCACTTATACTGTGTTACACATGCTGTAAGAGGTAAGTTCTTTTCATAAGTCAGACTGAGTCATTCTTGTCAATAGCACAATTTATTTCTGACTTCTGAGGTTTATGGCAATTACTAAATCAACTTCATTGTGTCTGAACAGTTTAAATGTCGTGCTTTTTATAATAATGTTAAGAGATGTTTACATAATGGAACTACAGGCATTCAAGTCAAAGTGGAAATCTCAGCTTTCTGTCTGGAATATCTGGCTTAGATTAACTTGTGTTTATTTACCAGTGTTAGGAAAAAATATATAAAGAAAAAGTTAAGTGTTCCACGTTAAAGAAATACATACACAGAAGAACAACAAGTTTATGTTGAACAATTAACAAGAAACGTGTTTTACATTTAAACAATGCCATATCAAGATTTTATTTCTAGAGATTAAATAATATTTATTTTTAGAATACTAAAAAGCCTTTTTTTCTTGGGAGAATTTTATTAATGTGTTTTCTTTGAAACAATCTACACAGTTGTGTGGGAAATATAAATCAACATAGAATTAATTTAAACATAGACCTAACTTGTATTAACCGATGTAGCAAAGGCCTTCCACCTGTACAAACACTAATTTGTCAGGTTTTGTTCGACATCCACAGCTTTTCTTTAATTACTTACCATCCATAACTATTACACACTGCTGTTCATGCAATCCCCAATTCTCTTGTGTTTGAATTGCCAAAGAAATTTGATATACAAGTATGCAACACAAATCTAATAGAATCTACAGAGAAGGCAAAGGCAAGTGAAGTATTATGGGCAGAACTATTTTCACATAGACAAAAAAGCTCTATACTGTATGTGTGTCAGGGATCTTACCTGGAGTGGGAGTCCAACATTCAGAGTTAAAGCAGCACCCTTTGCAATACGACACAAGCCAAGGGGACTCAATGCAGAAATCCCCAAGGCTGTGAAACAGTGCACTGGGGCTGATAATAACCATTGCTTCCAGGAACGCAGTACAGGCAAGGGCAAATCCAAAGAGAGTAGTCAAGGTCAATATCAGTAGTCAGGACAGGCGGCAATCAGGCAAAAACAGTATACGAGCAGAAGAACAAAACCAAGAATCATATGAATGGCAGTGAAATAGGAACAACAATCTAACCACGAGCTACCATCAAGGCAGGGTTTATATAGGCTGGTAATTGCCACTATCAGGAAACCAGGAACAGGTGTGCAAATGTCCAGGACTAGAGATACAGACAGCAGGATAAAACCAGTAACTCAAAATAACAGGAGATGCGTGGAGCCAAGGATAAGGTCACTGACTGGGAGACACAGGTTCCATCCCAGCCCAAATACACACTATTGTGTATGGAATGAATGTTGACCCTGACAATGTGGCATTTACATACCTCCCAATATTTGAAACAGACAAAGAAGGCCAGATGTTCAGAAAAACGTTAGGTAATGTACTTATGATAATTTATGTAACTAAAATGTAATTGAGACCAGGAACAATGTATCTGATTAAAACATATTGATTTCTAAACGCTCATTACTGTGAGTGTTATTTCTGTTATACACTCAGACACAACAATAAAATGAAAGTCATAGAAAAGAAGATTACTTTCTACATTAGGATAGAGAAGAGTGACAAAGCAATTTTGGGCCAAAATACGGACTGTCCCTCCTGAATAGGGACACTTGGAAGGCATATAACCACATACAGAACCATTTTACACTCCGAGCTTGCAGGTTGGGAAACGTCATTCCAAAACATATAGGATTCAATTTAATAAACTTGTTAAAAAATGTAATTCAATAATGTTAAATAAACTTTCCAAATTATGTATCTACATAAATTACATTACATTAATGATAACCTCTCTAGATAAATAATTATATATTATTGTAAAGTCTTTCCAATATTGTCGAATAATTTGGAAAAGCATATTAAATTGAGGCCATAATCTCTACCTGCCTTCAAATTTATATTTGCCTTTTTGCTCATTCAGATTTCTTTAGGAGAACTGCATGATAAAGAATTGTTTAGTTAAGATGCATTGCTATTTTCCTCTTCTATTATTTTTTTTTAATTTTGGCTCCTCTATTGTAGCTTTATAGATTGATCAGATCACTTTCTCCCATATTAACTGAAAAGTATCTACATATTTTTAAATTTTTGTAATTTTCAAGAAATATGCAAAAGTGCATGAAAAGAATTATAGTGAAGAAGAGAATTATAGTGAAGAAGGTTTAAGTGCATAAAATGAGGATCCATATAAAAAAAAACAGAAATACATGATGATTTAGATATAAAAACAAGTAGGACATACGTAAGACATGACAAGGAAAATGACATAGTGCAAGCACATTTATAGAAATTATAGAGCTGAACCTTGCGTCTGGTTAAATAGGCATATTAGTAGATAATTCAATGTGGATTTAAATAAACTGACTTTTTTTTGTGTGAGGGGCGCAGTGCTATGGAGGCCATAGGTAGGGAAGTTTACTATGTCTACCAAGAGAACCGAACTAAACTGGTTCATGGATTGCAGGATACAACTTACCAGGAAAGGTTAAAGGATCTTAACATGTATAGCTTGGAGGAAAGACAAGACAGGGGGGATATGATAGAAACATTTAAATACATAAAGGGAATCAACACAGTAAAGGAGGAGACTATATTTAAAAGAAGAAAAACTACCACAACAAGAGGACATCGTCTTAAATTAGAGGGACAAAGGTTTAAAAATAATATCAGGAAGTATTACTTTACTGAGAGGGTAGTGGATGCATGGAATAGCCTTCCAGCTGAAGTGGTAGAGGTTAACACAGTAAAGGAGTTTAAGCATGTGTGGGATAGGCATAAGGCTATCCTAACTATAAGATAAGGCCAGGTACTAATGAAAGTATTTAGAAAATTGGGCAGACTAGATGGGCCGAATGGTTCTTATCTGCCATCACATTCTATGTTTCTATGTTTCTATGATGAAGAGGATCAGTAAGTGTGAGGGAACAAAGGATTCATAATATGAAAAAAGGGATCTTTGGTCTAGAGATACCATGAGCTAAGAGTGGCTATATACAAATTAGAACCTAAGTATAAATAAGTCATAAGTCAATTGGTAGCAAGGTATTGGGTGAAAAGTAGCTCAACAGTATACATTAACAATTACTGACGATCATGGCAATATTCCCTAAAGCTAGAAAAATCCTGGCTTAATTTTCAAAAATAGCCAAGCCAAGCTGAAACTAAATATCTATTTTTTTTATATACCTCTTCATTGCAGGTCTCATAAATAAAATGTATCTAAATGTGGAATCTTAAAGTAAATACGTTATTTGAAGACTGCTGCTTATATGTAACTTATTATACTAATGTTCCGTTACTAAAGAATTTGTAATTATCGTATACAATACTCTATCTTAATCATGACAAATAATGTCATGCTTGAAGATTGCAATTTATCCAATATTTAAGGTATTCATGTATTTAAGATATAAGTTATCTAATCACTGAATATCCGTAACTTATGAGATATAGTGTCCGACGGCATTAATAGATAATGGGAAAAAAATGATTAAAGTATACACCGATCTTAATCTTATTCTTAATTGTATTATTACATGTGTGGATCAATATGGACTTTGATTACGAAATCCCTATGGACATCCTTATGAAAGATTGGAGTATTAAATTATCCAACTACACATTTTGAATAATGTGTGGGAATACTTATATTTTGACATCCTGCTAAAGAACCTTATAGGATACGAATGGAGCCGAAAGAATCAAGAATAGAAAACCCTCCCGGCTCCCCCTTGGTAGCGATGTGAGAGGGAGGCATAGACCGCACACGTCGTACCTGCGGGTGGTACCGCCGTGTGACGGCACATGTGCACTGGCTCTCAGCCCGCTATTTCTACGGTATTTAAATGCGAACAGGGAATCAAAGGACATTAAATTGATTTACCCGGTTGAAGAAGCCACGCTATTAGTGGCGAAACGCGTCCCGGATTCAGCACATTGATGCTTTTTTTCTATTTGTTATTTTATATTGTGTTAATAAATGTTTAACTTTATTCATGGATCCTGGTTCCCAGCATTTCATCTAACACAGAAGGGAGTGCAGTCCCAAATCTGCACAACGCTTAGGAATTGAGTCATTATTATATGACTCCAGACTTGTAAGTAGCCACTTGGGATTTTTTACTTCATACTAGAATTGTTATCAACAATACTGCACAATTGTTTGTGCCTCTATCTTCCTCACAGAACAAGATCCGCATCAGCAATAGGGGTGGGTCGCCTATACGGACCCAGAAACGATTCTAACCAGAGCTGGGTCCACAGCTCTCCATTTGTGAGTGTATGTACATTAGAATTCAAACAGACTACCCTGTTATGTGTGATCTATACTATGTCTAATTATTTTTTATTGACATCTATGCATATTTGATATAAAAGGGAAAATCTTCCTCCAAACAAAATCAAAAGGTCATTAATTATTTTTATTGATTATCAAAGCGCTACATTCTTTTCTTGTTTTGTATTTTGTATTGGTGTTATTGTAAGGAATCACTTGAATGTATAGCAGCTAATTAGAATTGTATGTAGATACATTGAAATTTAAAACGAACAAGCGCTGGTCCTTATCTATACTTTTTTTGCCCTAGAACTGTATAGTCTGAAGGAATACATGGCCCAACAAATATGGCTCCTGAAGTAAACACAAGGCTATTACAGAGAGGCAGCAGCTCACTATTTTCTGCACCTACTGTGCACTTGCCACTTTGTGTAAGTCCATCTCTGTCTTTAGATCATCATGCGGATCACCACATTTATTTGAAGCAGTTGGAGCATTATCTTCTACCACTGCAAGAATTAGCTCACACAGTGATATTATAATTAACACCACCACCTTTCTTCCCATTACCATTAGTCAACTGAGTGCTAGTGTAGAGGTTAGTGTTGTGTTAGCCTTCACTGCCATGATGTAAATCCACCTGCATATTAATCAGCTGCAAGGCAAGGTTGAGGTTAAAATATTGCACTGAAGCATTCCAGAACGGCGAATTGCAAACTGTAAATTGTGCTGTGAGGAAGTGAGTAGTGGGAGAGTGAATGGTCCACTTACCAGGGCCATCATGAACACCCCAAATCTGTATTTCTGAGGGAAGAAGCAGAAAGAGAAACTACTAGGACAGGAGCCAAGTCCTCTGGTGCTGTATCTGATTTTAGGCAACCAACTACCACCATCAGTACGTCCTCCACAATTACTACCCTTCGGCAGAGCAGGGGTGATGTTGAGCTTAATTCCACAATGCAAAAGGGACAGGTAGAATCCCTAGAGGCACCGTACATAGCTTTAAAATGTAATGGTTTAGCACAATTACTGGACACAGTAGGTTCTCTGGCAAATAAAGCAGTCAGGAACAAGGCTGCTTAATGTATAGCAATGGAAATAAATATGTGGCTATGATTTGTAAGCTCGGCAAAATTAAATAAGAAAGGGCTACTCAGACAAATGAGTTTCATCTTTCTTTTTCAGCTCTTAGCTTTAGGATATTCGGTTGGCTGTATTCAACTTCTGTGTGCTTTTTGCACACTTCAAGCCATGTTTTATTTCATTCACCCACAGCCTTATATCCTCTTACCACCTCATTGCCCCATTTGTATCTATTATTTCCCCTCCCTTCAATATTATTTCTGTATAACCACCATGCAAAGGTTCACAGGTTCAATCATGGCCAACCCACACATTTGAGGTTACAAAATTAAGCATTGTGATGGATAGTAGCCTGAGCTCTCTACTCTTGATGTGGTCAATATCTGACCCTCCACTTTTGTGCATTCAACCCTCTTGTGTTGAAAATAACTACATTAAATGGATGTTTAGCTATATAACCATGGATTTATCAATAACAGATTTATTTTATTCCTTACTGAAATAAACAATGGACAGAACTAGCCTAGTTCCAATAGGCAGGACACAAGCTATATCTGAAACAGACCTACAAAATTAAAAACATGTAGAAATTATTCTTGACTAACATTATATCTGACAAGCCTCTGTGGACAAAATCATTTATTGAACCAATGTGTAGTCTTGAACATGGAACACTGATAAAGTTGAATAACCAACATTTCTATCGGTTTCCAAAATGTTGCTGTCACTGGCTCTTTAGCTACTATTGTTCAAATGTCCAAATCTCCAATAGTATGCTATACTATTCAATTCAACACTTTCCTGGAAAACTCTTAAATAATTCAGTAGAGCAACATTGTTCAGTTTCACAATGAAATATAGACATGGTTTTGGAATGTAGTTTTAATGTCTGCCAAGTACATAGCTCAAAATACCCACAAGAATATATCTTTATCAAGGGAGTGCATAGAGTTTTCTAAATAAAACCACTCCTGCGATGATGCACAAAATGATGTGTACCTCGTTATGAAGTTCACTAGATACAAATAAAAGTACTTTTCTAGTTATAATGGTCCTGAATCCGGTTACTGAATCCGGTACCACAGCAGGTCAGCAGACCAAACTAGCTGTGTTCTTTTAAGATGGAGACTGCCTATAACATAAGATGTTTTTTAAGTGGGAAAATAATGCTGTTCCATTTAGTAAATCAGCTGTAACTCTGGGTGAAATACAATAAATCCACAGTGCTATTCAGTGCAAGCAGTAAATCCACGTTTTAAAGTTCATGCTCAACTATGTCAGCAGCCATCTTGCAAGATGGGAGACATCTTTAAGTTAAAAAAGTTAATTAAAGGCCATGTAGACCGGATTATGATTTCAAAAACTATCTGTCTGTGTAGCCTTGATCACAATCCTGCCCTTGCTTATTTGTTTGATAACAGATTCTGAACTTCGGCATGAACTTCGGCATGCAAAAACATGAACTTCGGCATGCAAAAACATAACATATAGGGATATAATTTCTAATTAGTGGGGTAATAGCTGCTTCATCCAAGGAGACATCTGACTGCTATTTTGGGGTCAAGAAGGAATTTTTTCCTAGTTTGTTGCAAAATTTGAAGCGCTTCAGACTGGGTTTTTTGCCTTCTTTTGGATCAACAGCAAAAGCATATGTGAGGAAGGCTGAACTTGATGGACGCACGTCTCTTTTCATCTATGTAACTATGTAACTATGTAATATGTAACTATGTAACTATGTTTGTTTGCAACATGCTCATGATCTAAAAATGTATTTTTAGACATTTTCTGACAGACATGCCACCTAAAATTAATAAAGCTAGTATCAACTTAAAATCAGGCTTACATGTTGCGGTCATCATCAATCACGTTCTCAATAATTTTTTTTCACATATGCCGAATTGATAACACAACATGCGCAGTTGCAAGAATAATAGCATTGGCATCTAAGTTATACAATAATAGTGGTAAATTATTCCACATTGTACAGTGGAAGAACAAAAATGTAATCAAGATCTTTGGCTTAACAGCCATGAATACAGTACGCCCTACATTCATATCTGTAACCCCTAATGTGCTGTGAGTGGTGATGTGGAGTAGAATTGTTTGATGGCAGCAGTATTGGGGTTCGTAACTCATCGGTTAGTGAGACTTCTACCACTGTCGGTGTTTTGTGGTTTGTAGGATGCCAAGCACCTTGTTTACTATCAACTGCCCTTTTTCAGTCAGCTTGTGACTTATCTGAATTATATTTGGATGTTTTCGTTTATCTTAACTACGTGTAGGTTAACCATGAAAAATGGGGGGGCTGGGAAGGAGCGGAAGGTTTGCTTAAAACCCTTGAGTTGTACTGTAAATTCTAAGGAATGGAATATAGCAAACAATGCCTCATAGTTCTCCCTAGTTTGATAACCAGATTAGTGCACACATATTGATGGGTACCCTCCCTTCACCCTCAGTCTCACCCCCCCTTCACCCTCAGCCTCACCCCCTTCACCCTCAGCCTCACCCCCCTTCACCCTCAGCCTCACCCCCCTTCACCCTCAGCCTCACTCACACTTCACCCTCAGCCTCAACCCCCTTCACCCTCCCAATCACTACCCTCACCACCCACCACCCTCAGCCTCACCATCCCCATCACCCTCCACCACCCTCAGCCTCACCTCCCACCACCCTTAGCCTCACCACCCCCCACCACCATCAGTCTCACCCACACCACCCTCAGCCTCATTACCCCACACCACCCTCAGCCTCAGCCTCACCCCCCACCACCCTCAGCATCACCCCCCACCACCCTCACCATCACCCCCACCCCCTCAGCCTCATCCCCACCCCCCTCAGCTTCACCCCTCACCACCTTCAGCATCACCACCCCCTCACCACCCTCAGCATCACCCCCATCACCACCCTCAGCATCACCACCCCCACCAGCCTCAGCTTCACCCCCCCACCACCCTCAACCTCACCATCCCCCACCACCCTCAGCATCAAACCCCTCACCACCCTCAGCATCACCACCCCCACCATCCTCAGGTTCATCCCCCCACCACCCTCAGCCTCACCACCCCCCACCACCCTCAGCATCACCCCCTCAGCATCAACCCTCACCACCCTCAGCATCACCACCCACCACCACCCTCAGCATCACCACCCACCACCACCCTCAGCTTCACCCCCCCACCACCCTCAGCCTCACCACCCCCACCACCCTCAGCATCACCACCCCCACCACCCTCAGCATCACCCCCCCCCACCACCCTCAGCATCACCCCCCTCACCAGCCTCAGCCTCACCTCCCCCACCACCCTCAGCATCACCCCCCTCACTACCCTTAGCATCACCCCCATCACCCTCAGCATAACCCCCACCACCCTCAGCATAACCCTCCGTCACCACCCTCAGCCTCACCCCACTCACCATCACCCCCTCCTTCTCACATTACCCCCTCACTCTCACATTACCCCCTCTCACTCTCACATTACCATCATCACCCTCCCTCTCACATTACCATCACCCCCCGCTCCCTCTCACCATCACCCCCCGCTCCCTCTCACCATTACTCCCCCGCTCCCTCTCACCATTACCCCCCGCTCCCTCTCACCTTCAACCCCCCGCTCCCTCTTACCATCACCCCCCGCTCCCTCTCACCATCACCCCCTCTCCCTCTCACCATCACACCCCCTCTCCCTCTCACCATCACCCCCCTCTCCCTATCACCATCAGCCCCCCTCTCCCTCTCACCATCAGCCCCCCTCTCCCTCTCACCATCACCCCCCTCTCCCTCTCACCATCACCCCCACACCATCACTCCCTCTCACCATCACCCCCACACCATCACCCCCCTCTCTCATCACCTGCCTCTCACCATCACCCCCCTCATCCCATACACACAACACACTTCAAGCAGCTCCCCATACACATAGGGTCTCAGACAAAAACGCAAACATGCTCACAGAGACATACATTCACACACACAACCCTCCGTCACCACCCTCAGCCTCACCCCACTCACCATCACCCCCTCCTTCTCACATTACCCCCCCTCACTCTCACATTACCCCCCTCTCACTCTCACATTACCCTCACTCTCACATTACCCCCCTCTCACTCTCACATTACCCCCTCTCACTCTCACATTACCCCCCTCTCACTCTCACATTACCATCACCCCCCTCCCTCTCACATTACCATCACCCCCCGCTCCCTCTCACCATCACCCCCCCGCTCCCTCTCACCATTACCCCCCGCTCCCTCTCACCATCACCCTCCCACTCCCTCTCACCATCAACCCCCCGCTCCCTCTCACCATCACCCCCCGCTCCCTCTCACCATCACACCCCCTCTCCCTCTCACCATCACACCCCCTCTCCCTCTCACCATCACACCCCCTCTCCCTCTCACCATCACCCCCCTCTCCCTCTCACCATCACCCCCCTCTCCCTCTCACCATCACCCCCCTCTCCCTCTCACCATCACCCCCACACCATCACTCCCTCTCACCATCACCCCCACACCATCACCCCCCTCTCACCATCACCCGCCTCTCACCATCACCCCCCTCCCCCCATACACACAACACACTTCAAGCAGCTCCCCATACACATAGGGTCTCAGACAAAAACGCAAACATGCTCACAGAGACATACATTCACACACACAAGGATACTCTCTGTCAGACACACTGTCAGGCACATACACAAGTAGACAGTGCATCAATGTGTATATGTGACACTTTTTTGTTAGTGGGGCCTCATAAAGTCTAGAGCCGCCTCTGATCTGACTTGTTAGTGTGGAAGAAGTCAGAGATTGCTTCCAAAATTTCTGTTTTCGTGGTGTCTTTGTCACGCAAGGCTTCATTCAGCATCCACTTTCCCCTGCCTCTCACCGGGTATAATGATCTAAACGTTGTAATTAATGGGGCATGATAAGATCAAGTACGTAGGCCTATAGAGACGCCTTTTACATTTGGGAGAGTACTTTTGTCCTCCAAGCACATATCTATCCTGGAATAGATTGTATTAGAGTAAAACCTATAGTCTCTCTTTGCAGGACAAAGGCTCAGCCAAGAGTCATAAAGATCATAAGTGTTGATTAAATGGGATAAAGATTGGCTCTGTGATAGTGAAATCCTGGTAGGACGCTTATCATCTTCCCTTTTCATGCTCAACATGGGAGCTAAAGTGCACATATGATAGTGTGGCCATATTTCATTATCTTCATTTTTTTCATTGCCTTACGTAAAAAGGGTATTTGAGCGCCATTAGGTGCACAGAGTGAGGCAATAGTGACTTTGTATCCATTGAGGGTTCCTGTTAACATTAAAATTCTCCCTGACTCATCTTTAAATTGGTTGAGCATTTGGAATACCCAATCAGAGCGGAAAAATATGCATACACCTTTTGATTTGTGTGGTGCTTGCACGTGGAATGCTTGGGTAAATTTTTGGTCGAAAAAGGATAGTTTTGCTTGCACGGAAGTGAGTTTCCTGGAAGCAGATTATTGCTGTTTTGGATTTAGCCATCTTGTCTTGTCTTCATTTATAGGGGCAATTAAGCTTCACATTGAGAGATAGGCATTTAAACTGGTAAATGTATGTTGATTTGGAAGACCTGTGCACCACCGGATTGATTAAGGAAATACAGTATGTGGGCATAATGTAAATATTCACCATGTTCACTTCTGTACTGGAGCATATCGGGGAGAGTTGGGGGAGAACTAAGAACCATGGGACAGGGGAAAAGACAACTATCATGGAGGACAAATTGTCAGCACATGAATGGTAAAACTTATATACAGTCTTCTTGCTCTTAAAGCAAGAGCGGTGACCGAGATGGGGGCGACAAGAATCCTCACTCCTAGGGTCAGTCAAGGGGGTCGTGGGGGTAACTGCCACCTGGAATTGCACTGTATTCTTTGTACCACTTGTAAGGCCAGTAACACCTGACACCTTGAAAATTATTAGGAAATTCTATAGGTAAAAGTTATACCTGTCCTCTATGGTTTCTTTTTACGTATATATGAATTGATACCAACTGGTCTTAACTTAAAGTGCAGTAGCCCTGAGCAACGTTTGCCTAGCATGCAACCGTCATCAATGGCTGCCGTATGAATTGTCAGTAATACGTTGTCCAGTGGCAACATGGAGTAGGCGTGAGAGGCAACCTATAACCAGATTGATCCCTCGCATCCTGGTGATATGCTTCCTGCTTCTACAGAAGTAGAAGTTGTGGCAGTGGTGTAGCAAGGGGGGGATGGGGAGGGGGCCATCAGCCCCAGGCGGCACTTTTGTGGGGGTGGCAAGGTCCCTACTTCCAGCTTATGAGGGAGACCTGGCTGCGATCCTGCTCTGCTTGCCAGGTCTCCTCCATGTGGTGCAGAGAGAGAGGGAGGGAAAGAGGCGGATCAGGAGGATTGGAAGTAAGGTCACATCCAGTGCTCTCTTGTCCTGTGGAGTAACGATGAAGAGCAGCCTTGCAGATACATCAGGCAAGTTCTTCCCTGCACAGATCCCCTCTCCCCCTCCCTCACCTGCACAGATCCGCCCTCCCTCCCCTGCACAGATTCCCCTGCCTCCCTGACAGCCCCCATCCCTGTACAGATCCCCTTCCCCCCCTTCCTGACAGCCCTCTACTTGCACTGATCCCTTTCCCTCTGCCTCCCCTGCACAGATCTCCTCTCCCCCTCCCTCCCCTGCACATACCCCCTGCCTCCCTGACACCCCCCTCCCTATACTGATTCCCTTTCCCCCTCCCTCCCCTGCACAAATTCCCTCTCCACTGCACAGATGCCCCTGCCTCCCTGACAGCCCACCACCCTGTACAGATCCCCTCTCCCCTGCCTCTCTGACAGCTCCCCTCCCTGCACAGATCCACTCTCCCCCCTCCTTACCCTGCACACAACCCCTCTCCCCCCACCCTCCCCTGCACAGACCCCCCTCCTCTGCACAGATCCCCCTTCATCCCTGACTGAAAGGAAAGGAAGTTGCCTAATAATTATGCACACCTGATATAGGGTGTTGATGTCATTAGACCACACCCCTTCTCATTACAGAGATGCACATCACCTAATATACTTAATTGGTAGTAGGCTTTCAAGCCTATACAGCTTGGAGTAAGACAACATGCATAAAGAGGATGATGTGGTCAAAATACTAATTTGCCTAATAATTCTGCACTCCCTGTATACTGAAGTGCTTCAGTAACAATAATTATTTAAATGTACACTCTGCCCAAATGGGCAAACCCACCCCCATAAAATTACTGTTTAGCAGATATGCCCCCAATAAATTATATGCATGAATTTTTCATGCATGTATTTATTGGGTGTATATCTTCAAAAAGCTTGAAAAGGTTATAAACTGTGTTGGGTCGTTGAGTACTTAAAAGGGGTATGTCTGGTGCAGCCACGGACGTACGCTTCTGCACCGGACATGACATGGGTTGAAATAGGGGCGGCAAGCTTAGGGGCAGCCCCGGGGGGCAAAAGCTCTAGCTACACCACTGAACTGTGGCTATCACCATTCATTGGCTGAGAGCATCAGTTGACCACTCTTGATAAATGCACATAATTAACATTAGCAACTTGAGTCCTTGACTGGCTGATAACGATACCAGAGACAGAGTTAAACATCCAACAGCAGAGGGGTTAAACTCTGTATATGCAGTGTTGCATAGAGAAACATACAGACTCTTCGAGTAACCCTTTAATATAGCCTAGTGCTTATTTTCACCCTAATAAGCAAAATAAACCAATTTCATAAAGTATCTAATTATTTTCTAAACTACGTTTTAAGACATAATCTAACAACTATTTTTCTCTCACTTAAACAGTCCTAAAATGACACTGCAGAATGTTGGTGAAGAATTAGATAATTTTGTCTAGCAGATTGAATGCCCTGTCATCTTTGCCATTTATAAGATGCAGTTGAGCTTCTGTTGGCTGATAGAATCACTTGCATGTATGTGTCAAAACTGGCACGTGTTATTATACTTTCTAGTGGTAATAATATATTGGTCTTAAATTTAATTCACCCATTTAAACAGATTTCTGTTTCACTGGAACAGAAACATAGAAACATAGAATGTGACGGCAGATAAGAACCATTAGTCCTTGGCTTTATCTTATAGCTAGGATAGCCTATGCCTATCCTACAGATGCTTAAACTCCCTCACTGTGTTAACCTCTACCACTTCAGCTGGAAGGCTATTCCATGCATACACTACCCTATCAGTAAAGTGATACTTCCGGATATTATTTTTAAACCTTTGCCCCTCTAATTTAAGACTTTGTCCTCTTGTTGTGGTAGTTTTTCTTCTTTTAAATATAGTCTCCTCTTTTACTGTGTTGATTCCCTTTATGTATTTAAATGTTTCTAACGTATCCCCCTGTCTCGTCTTTCCTCCAAGCTATACATGTTAAGTACCTTTAACCTTTCCTGGTAAGTTTTATCCTGCAATCCATGAACCAGTTTAGTTGCCCTTCTCTGAACTCTCTCTAAAGTATCAATATCCTTCTGGAGATACTGTCTCCAGTACTGCGTACAATACTCCAAGTGAGGTCTCACCAGTGTTCTGTACAATGGCATGAGCACTTCCCTCTTTCTACTGCTAATACCTCTACTACACAACCAAGCATTCTGCTAGCATTTCCTGCTGCTCTCTTACATTGCCAGCCTACCTTTAAGTAGAGATGTCGCGAACATAAATTTTTTCGTTTGCGAACGGCGAACGCGAATTTCCGCAAATGTTCGGGAACGGGCGAATCGCCATAGACTTCAATAGCCAGGCGAATTTTAAAACCCACAGGGACTCTTTCTGGCCACAATAGTGATGGAAAAGTTGTTTCAAGGGGACTAACACCTGGAATGTGACATGCCGGATGGGGATCCATGGCAAAACTCCCATGGAAAATTACATAGTTGATGCAGAGTCTGGTTTTAATCCATAAAGGGCATAAATCACCTAACATTCCTAAATTGTTTGGAATAACGTGCTTTAAAATATCAGGTATGATGTTGTATCGATCAGGTAGTGTAAGGGTTACGCCCGCTTCACAGTGACAGACCAAAGTCCCCGTTTAACGCACCGCAAACAACCGCAAACAGTCCATTTGCACAACCGCAAACTCTCCATTTGCACAAGGTTGGATACCAAGCTAGCCATTTCCCGTTCCTTGTCCTCACTGATGTCATTGAAGGTCTCTTCCTCCACCCAGCCACGTACAACACCACGGGTACCAGATAGGTGACAACGAGCACCCTGGGATGCCTGTTGTGGTTGGTCTTCCTCCTCCTCCTCAAAGCCACATTCCTCCTCTGACTCCTCTTCCTCACAATCCTCTTCCAGCGTTGCCGCAGGTCCAGCAAGCGATGCAGATAAGGCTGTTTCTGGTGGTGATGGTGACCACAACTCTTCCTCTTCCTCTTCATGCTCATCTACAGCCTGATCCAGAACTCTTCGCAGGGCACGCTCCAGGAAGAAAACAAATGGTATGATGTCACTGATGGTGCTTTCGGTGCGACTGACTAGGTTTGTCACCTCCACAAAAGGACGCATGAGCCTACAGGCATTGCGCATGAGCGTCCAGTAACGTGGCAAAAAAAATCCCAGCTCCGCAGAGGCTGTCCTAGCACCCCGGTCATACAAATAGTCGTTAACAGCTTTTTCTTGTTGGAGCAGGCGGTCGAACATTAGGAATGTTGAATTCCAACGTGTCGGGCTGTCGCAAATCAAGCGCCTCACTGGCATGTTGTTCACCGCTGGATATCTGAAAAGTGTGCCATGGCCGTGTAGGAACGTCTGAAATGTCCACACACCTTCCTGGCCTGCTTCAGGATGTCCTGTAAGCCTGGGTACCTATGCACAAAGCGTTGTACGATCAGATTACACACATGTGCCATGCACGGCACATGTGTCAAATTGCCCAAATTCAATGCCGCCAACAAATTTCTTCCGTTGTCACAAACCACTTTGCCGATCTCCAGTTGGTGCGGAGTCAGCCACTGATCCACCTGTGCGTTCAGGGAGGACAGGAGTGCTGGTCCGGTGTGACTCTCTGCTTTCAGGCAAGTCAACCCCAAGACGGCGTGACACTGCCGTATCCGGGATGTGGAATAGTACCTGGGGAGCTGGGGGGGGTGCCGTTGATGTGGAGCAAGACGCAGCAGCAGAAGAGGACTCAGCCGAGGAGGTTATGGAAGAGGATGGAGTAGGAGGAGTAGAGGAGGTGGCAGCAGGCCTGCCTGCAAGTTGTGGCGGTGTCACCAACTCATCTGCAGAGCCACGCATTCCATGCTTGGCAGCCGTCAGCAGGTTTACCCAATGCGCAGTGTAGGTGATATACATGCCCTGACCATGCTTTGCAGACCGGGTATAAGTGGTCAGATGGACCCTTGCCTCAACACTGTGTGTCAGACATGCCATTACTTCCTTTTGCACGAGTACAGGTTGGGGATTGCCTTTTGTGCAAAGAAATTTTGTCCGGGTACCTTCCACTGCGGTGTCCCAATACATTTTTGGAACGCCTCAGACTCCACCAGCTTGTATGGTAAAAGCTGGCGGGCTAAGAGTTCAGACAAGCCAGCTGTCAGATGCCGGGCAAGGGGGTGACTTTGTGACATTGGCTTCTTACGCTCAGACATGTCCTTGACAGACACCTGACTGTGGGCAGATGAGCAGGAACTGCTCAAGGCGAGAGACGGAGTGGCGGATGGTTGAGAGGGGGCAAGGAGGACAGCAGTGGCTGACGTGGCTGAAGATGCAGGACCAGGAGGAGGATAGCGGCTTTGAGTTTGTGTGCTGCTTGTACTCATGTGTTGATCCCATAGGTGTTTGTGATGTGCGATCATGTGCCTTCGCAAAGCAGTTGTACCTAGGTGGGTGTTGGACTTCCCACGACTCAGTTTCTTTTGGCACAGGTTGCAAATGGCATCGCTGTTGTCAGACGCAGACACACCATACTGCTGAGCTCTGCAATGACGGCATTCTGGCGTGCTGTCTGGCTGACCCCGGGTGCCGATGCATGCTGTCTGACTGTGCCACTAGCTCCTTGCGACGACCTCCCCCTGCTTCCAACTTGTCTCCTCCTCCTCTCTGTCTCCCCATCTGAACTTTCCCCCTGTTCTTCTTCTCATCTTCTTCTAGCGGGCACCCACGTGACATCCATGGACGCATCGTCATCATCAACCGCTTCACTTGTATATGACAACTCAGCAAAGGAAGCAGCAGCGGGTACAACATCATCATCATCACACCGTACGTCCATGTGTGTAATGCTGCCTGACTGAGACATATCCCTGTTATCTACATTCTCTGGCCATAACGGTTGCGCATCACTCATTTCTTCCAACTGATGTGTAAATAACTCCTCTGACAGATCAAGTGAAGCGGCTGTGGTGCTAGTGTTGGTGGTGGCGGCAGGCAGGCGAGTGGTAACTTGAGAGGTGCCCGAAGCTAAGCTGGAGGAGGTTGGTGCGTCAAGGTTCCGAGCGGAAGCTGTAGAAGATTTGGTGTCCTGTGTTAGCCAGTCAACTATGTCCTCAGAACTTTTCGAGTTCAGGGTACGTGGTCTCTGAATACTGGGCATTATTCTAGGTCCAAAGGGAATCACAGCACCACGACCACGATGGTCCCTGCGGGGTGGCCTGCCTCTGCCTGTCATTTTTTTTTCGATTAGTTCTACGATGTGTGCAAGCTACTGTGACAACAGATATGAGTGGCTATGCACTGGCAGAAGTTGGCAGAGTAGACCCTGTAGGCCTGACACAAACGCTTGCAGACAACTAACTGCTATTCAATCTATTACAGTCAAAATTGTATTTTTGTTTTAAAATGTACACTACTGTTACACCAGATATGAGTTACACTGGTGTGACACTGTGCCCTGGCAGGCCCTGAAACGCACACGTGTGAAGGAAACTGACTGCTATTATTTCACAGTCAAATTTCTAGTTTTTTTTTAATGTACACTACTGTTACACCAGATATGAGTTGCACTGGTGTGACACTGTGCCCTGGCAGGCCCTGAAACGCACACGCGTGAAGGAAACTGACTGCTATTATTTCACAGTCAAAAAAGTGTTGTTTTTTTTAAATGTACACTACTGTTACACCAGATATGAGTTGCACTGGTGTGACACTGTGCCCTGGCAGGCCCTGAAACGCACACGTGTGAAGGAAACTGACTGCTATTATATTACAGTCAAAAAAGTTTTTTCTTTTTTTTAAATGCAAGCTATTGTGACACCAGATATGAGTGGTGGCACTGGGCAAGTGGGCACAGTATACGCTGTGAGCCTGACACACACGCTGGCAGGCAGGCAACTGCAATTAGATTACACAGAAAAAAAAAAAGCAGACTGATGTTCTAGCCCTAAAAAGGGCTTTTTGGGGTGCTGTCCTTACAGCAGAGATCAGATGAGTCCTTCAAGACTGTAGTGGACACTGAATACACTAGCCTAGTGTCAGGATCGGGACAGGGATCCAACACGCAGAGTACAAACAGGTACAGGGTACGTATACCGGACCTTAGAATGGCCGGACTAACGTAAGAGTAGTAAAGAATGGTCTAGAGACAAGCCGAGGTCGAGGGAACGAGAGAGCAGGTAAACGAGAGACAAGCCGAGTCAAAGGGTAATAGAGGTAAACGAGGTAGAACAGACAAGCCGGGTCAAAACCAAAGAAACTAACAGCATACAAGAGCACTGAGTGACTAGACAAGCTAGAACCACGACAGGGCAATGAACAAACGTATAAAGGCCTCTTTTATACCCTGATCTAAACAGGTAATCACGCCCCCAACGAATCCTCATTCGTGCTTGGGGCTTGATTGACAGATCGGGTTGGGTTGTCGTCATGACGTCGGCTACTGAACGCCGCGTCATAAAAGGAAGTGGATCCCTCGCGGCCGGCGTGTAAACGACCGAGGGAACCGCGAGGAACGAGTGATTCAACCCTTTTGCAAGGAAGAACGTCCAAGTGTCTCACCTCCACAGAGGTAGAGACGGCAGGTACCCTGACACCTAGCTATCGATTTCCCTATTAAATCAGCAGCAGCTACACTGTCCCTCCTCTCACTAAGAATGCAGCTTCCGGGGGGCGGGGCCTAGCTGTCATGGAGGAAATACTCACTTTGTGTGAGCTCCCTCAATATCTCACTTTAAGCAGCTATCAACAAGCGAATTTCACCCCAGAAGGGGATGACCCAGCAATGTTGCTCCTACCTGACCGACCCGACATGCTTAATAGCGGTCAGCAACTCGACAGAGTCTTACTTACCTCCACGTGGCAAGTGTGGCCTGGTGCTCACCGGGCGGGAGAGGCGGACGATCTCCCGATCCTGGGATGCCCAGGAGCAGCTACTTCCCGGCAGGAGCTCTGTTACCCCCCCTCAGACCGGTGGGGGTTATCCCTGTCCACCGCTGAGAGGCTGTCTGGAGCTAATGGACGCACAGAGCACAGCCGCCCAGGCTGACATACTCATCTGCGACTCTCCCAATATGGCGGCAGCCGCATTTCATCCTGGTACCAACAAAGCATGGCAGGATATTGAGTCTAAGCTGGACAGACTCTTTAATCAATTTTGGAAGCAAATAACAAGCAAGAAGCCCCAACAAGCTCCACCACAGCCCCAACAAGCTCCACCACAGCTAAGCGAAGCAGTTCCCATTAAAATCCACCAACGCAAAAGGCTTCGAAGACAGGACCGGAGGCTCAAACAGAAATGCAGAGCCTGCCCCATGTCAAGCACTCACCTCCACCTTAAGCCACCACAATCCCGCACCGGACGTGAAGCACCACCGGGACAGATCCGACCACCCGACAAAACAAGCTTCCACCACCTCAAGCCGTTAACCCGGCACTCAGCCAGAGACTTGCCTTTGTTGTTCCAGGTATCAGGGACTCCCAGGATCTGCACCTGGTGCCCAGAAGGGATCGGATGAGCACAAGCAGTAAACAGCAGCCTGCCAAGCATGTCCCACTATAGCCGATCCTCCACACCATGCCTTTGATCACATGAACTGCTCTCTGCACATTAACTAATCGTAAAGTAGCAAGCGTTTAAACATGTCATTATTTCACCTCCTAAAGAGTTTATTGTCGTAGTTCCTTACATGCCTTTACCTTAACCGTTCATGTATTATGTTATTCACTAGTCTCATCTCATGGGGCGACTCACACTTGATTTATAACTAGTGGTGGAGCTGCTGATATAAATACACAGTTGATAACGTGCAAGCTACACCCTAAACATGACAGCCATCTTTCACAACAATGTACTGCTATATACTCATATCCTCAGTGCAACTAGCCATGATATACGCACGTTCAGCCTAGCATGCTCAACTATAACACACTTCTGTCTAAAAAATAAATAAAAAAATTTAAAAAAAAGAATGCAGCTTCCGAATGAATCTAAAATGGATGCTGTCCAGGAGGTGTGAGGGTCTGGGAGGGAGGGTCTGCTGCTGATTGGCTGGAATGTGTCTGCTGACTGTGAGGTACAGGGTCAAAGTTTACTCAATGATGATGAATAGGGGGCAGACCGAACATTGCATATGTTCGCCATCTGTGGCGAACGCAATCAAGCTATGTTCGCCAGGAACTATTCGCCAGCGAACTATCCGGGACATCTCTACCTTTAAGTCATCTGAAATAATTATTCCCAAATCCCTTTCCTCAGATGTTGAGGTTAGTGGGGTTTCAAATATTCTATACTCTGCCCTTGGGTTTGCTCTGACCATTTTTCTAAATTACCTAAATCACTTGCCATTTGGTTTATCCCTCCTGAAACATTAACGCTATTGTAAAATTTAGTATCATCGGCAAAAAGACATAGCTTACCATCAAGACCTTATGCAATATCACTAATAAAAATATTAAAGAGAATGGTTCCAATATTGCTTCAAATATACTCCATTGACTACAACTCTCTGCTGCCTGTCATTCAGCCACTGCCTAACCCATTCAACAATACAGGAATCCAAACTTAAGGATTGCAGTTTATTGATGAGCCTTCTATGTAGACCAGTGTCAAAAGCCTTACTGAAATCTAGGTAAGCAATGTCTACTGCACCACCCTGATCTATTATTTTAGTTACCCAATCAAAAAAATCAATAGGATTAGTTTGGCAAGTTCTCCCTGAAGTAAACCCATGTTGTCTCTGATCTTGAAATCCATGTGTTTTTAGATGTTCAACAATCCTATCCTTTAACATGGCTTCCATTACTTTCCCCACTACTGAAGTAAGGCTTACTGGCCTATAGTTGCCCGACTACTCCCTATTACCTTTCTTGTGAATGGGCACAACATGCGCTAATTTCCAGTCTTCTGGGTCTACTCCTGTTAACAATGATTCCGTAAATGGTTTTGCTAGTATACCACTAAGTTCTTTTAATAACTTTGGGTGTATCCCATCAGGTCCCTTTGACTTATTTGTCTTTACTTTTGACAGTTGAAATAGAACCTCTTCCTATGTAAACTCACATGTAATTATAATTATAAAGTAATGAGACTCCTGGTAAACAGGATCTATAGTGTGTCCACAGAATCTTAGATAGGGGATAACCCTTGATTACGAAATTAATGTAGGAACTGAGGGTGGACCCAAGCCCAAAAAGAGCTCAGGGGCACCAAGGAAGATTCTATGAGTTTACTCTTGTATGGACGAATAATAAAAACACCTTTATTGTAGGGTATAAATTCCCTCGGGGACAACAAGTATGTGACTGTCCCTCTTGTTTGCTCCCTGCAATATACGGCGCCTTTAAGACATTAATAAATTGCGCTATAGAAAACTCACATGTAACATGACTCATTTGTCCTTTTTCCTAACTGAGTCCCCTTTCCTTCATTTTCATCTGTAAATACTGAACAAAAATATTCATTGAGGCAGTCATCAGACCTTTATCCTCTTCTACATACCTTCCTTCTTTTGTTTTTAATCTAACTAATCCTTGTTTTACTTTCCTTTTCTCATTTATGTATCTAAAAAAATGTTTTGTCCCCTTTTTTACTGACTGTGCTATTTTCTCTTCTGTGTGTGATTTGGAAGCTCTTATAACTTGCTTAGCCTCTTTCTGCCCAATCTTATAGATCTATCTATCTTCCTAACACTGTTGTTTTATATATAATTACTAAATGCTAACTTTTTGTTTTTTACTATTTTGGCCACATCTGCGGAGTACCACAGTAGTTTCTTGAATTTTTTGCTTTTACTGACAAACCTAATGCAATTTTCTGTTGCTTTCAGTAGTGCAACTTTTAAATAATCCCATTTCTCCTGGACTCCATTTAAACTGCTCCAGTCTGATAAGGACTCCTTTACACATATTCTAATTTTAGAAAAGTCTGTTTTTCTAAAACCTAAAACTTTTGTTTTTGTGTGGTGTGACTCAGTCACTTTTCATTAATTAAACCACACTGACGGGTGTTCACTAGATCCTAAACTTTCACCTACATTAATAACTGATACTAAATCTCCATTTGTTAACACAAAGTCTAGTATGGCCTCCTTACGAGTTGGCTCCTCGGCAACTTGTTTTAGAGATAATCCCAGTAGGGACCAAATATATTTAACTAATAAATACATACATATATGGTTATTACACATTCTAGTGGCTTGAATATATGGGTCTTACATTTACTTCACCTATTGAAACTGATTTCTATTTTAATAGAATAATAATTTCAAAATTAAATACATACATATTTGGTTATTAAATAAAGTAAGTTCACACAATGCACATTGCCCTACATTGTTTGCAACCTGAACCCAAATTATATACTGGAAAATACTGGGAGATTTTTTAGAAAGTGGCACTGGATAAAGTAATGGTGCAGATGCTACATTTTGAAGACCTCTGTATATTCTTTAGCTGCCTCAATTTATTTATACTGGGTATTGGAGCAATAGACTGACCCCACTCTAAACAAAAATGTATACTTCACGACACAGTGGACAGAGGAGAGATTATTGGCAAGTCTGTGGAAGCCAATATTTTCAAGTTAGCTTTCAAGGATCATTTCTTAACAGTCATAGGTTTATGATTTCAACTGACATTTTTAAAAAGGATTAAATCATTAACTCTTTTTTTTTCACTTAAGTGTCCATTAACAAAGAACAGGGACTGCATCAAGCTATTATCTTAAACTAACTTGTAAGGATTTTTATTTTTATTTTCAAATGACTTTCCCTAAATTCTAAAATGGAATGAAAATTTTGAACTTGGTGGACAGAATCCTTTGTGAGTCCTGTTTTGGGCATAGGACCATGTGCACGGTCGGTCAAAACTATGACTTGCATGGAAATCCCGAAACTCTGAACCGATCTGGGTGTTTTTTGGATATGTTGGACCCCAGATCGGGGATATCAGGTGATGTGACTTTTGTGGGGTTTCCATGTGTTTTGGGGGTACTTTAGGGATATTGTCAAATGTATGTTTTCTGTGCCTAGAGATAAATGAGTTTAGTACAGTTCCTGACTCAATTATCTCTCAAGCACAGGGGAGGGATTATCCTATTTTGTGTGGGAGTGTCCTGGACCTGTGAGTCAATGTCATTACAGTGTGTACTTTGTCATAATCCCCTCTCAGGTCCAGTGTGGAATGCCCCTAGAATATGTCATGGAAAACCCCTTGCACGGGGACTTGCATATGAGGCCAGTTGTGTCTACCAACAAATCAGTTCCTCTTCACCCTCAACACAGAGCCTCGTCTCATGTGTGGAGGGGACAGCTATATTCACTCTGGGGATTGCTATAATCACTATACTCCCTTGGATTACAATACTTGATCTTGTAAGAGCAGCCTGCTTTACTCTCTGGGCTAGGAGAGGTCTAATCACTGGAAGCTGGTTCCTGGTCTTGGGTTCAGGGTGGGTGGAGGACAGCGAGACCTCAGCCAAGCTGAGGTGGCTAAGGGTCTACAGTGCTGATGGTGTCTGGTGGAGTGCTTGGAGTACTTGATGAGCACTAGGAAGCTGCGACTGGCAGAGGCACCTGGTCGGGGTGCCAGGCAGTCCATCACAGTTATACACAATACTATACATACGTAGTTTACTCATTTCTGCTACTTTGAAGAAAGCCATTTAAACATTTATACTGGGCTCTTAGGCTCATTTACATTGCATGTTTGACCAGAGTCAAGAAAAATGCATTTCTGATTCACAGATCGATCAACACTATAAAAACTGCTCAATCTCAAAAGGTGTTTATAGGCAAGTAGGATTACTTTATATCCATATCAAAATTATCTGATAAGTTTAACAGAAATTCCTATAATTCAGTTTACTTAGTTATACAGATGTTATCTATTTGAGGTATTGCCCTAAGGCTTTGAACTGACAACCTAAATAGGATTTGAGCAAGGTATCAAGCTAAAAAGCCAAAGAATCATATTTATACAACAGATATTATTCCACTTTTCTAAGGATTTGTTCACATCTTATGGAACAAAGTAAAATGACAAGCTTATATATTCATATCACTAAGTACAACAGTTAAAGAAACACTCCAAACACATGACGTATGTAACTTTTTTCTGCTTTTGTTAGCTCCACTTAGCTAAAGGAAATTACAACAGGATTATGCTATAACACACCGGTACTCAATGAGTACTTAATAGTTCTCAATGAGCTCTGTAGGAAGTATGAATGCAAAGACTGCAAAGGCTTTTCAATAAAAAGCATCTGATTGGTCAGTTCACTGGCAGAGACTAGAAGTGTGTGCCAGGAAAGAGGGAATTGCTAATTTCTATAATTTCTTCATAAGATATATATATATATATATATATATATATATATATATATATGATCCAAATGAAATAGGCTGCTCTCCGGACTTAAAACTTCCAATTTTTATTAAAGTTGATTAAAAATTACGACCAACGTTTCGGTCCCCGTTCGGGACCTTCTTCAGGGTCAAAATTCAGCAGGACAATTGATTGTCCTGCTGAATTTTGACCCTGAAGAAGGTCCCGAACGGGGACCGAAACGTTGGTCGTAATTTTTAATCAACTTTAATAAAAATTGGAAGTTTTAAGTCCGGAGAGCAGCCTATTTCATTTGGATCATTTATCATTTTGGAGCTTTGGTCTGGCGCCCGGCATTGGCTTATGGTACACGTGAGTGCTGGGGATTTCAAATAATTTATATATATATATATATATAATTCAATAAATGCTAGCACTCACACGACCTTGAGAATGTGATTTATTGTATCCAACTCCAGATATGACACACACACAACAAATGTACAGTAACATAATATAATTCAGAATTCGGGTTCTGAAGAATTTCGAGACAGTAGACTGTTCAGACTTGAGATGGGGTATTCCAGTTGTAGCCACGGGGTATATCTCAGTACGGACTTGATTTAATATTTTTGGATAAGCCTTTTAAAATGATTTAATCTGTTTGTGCAATCTTTTATAATAATTTATGTTATTATGAAAAAAAAAAAAAATTTGTAATATTTTGATACTTTTTGATACATTGATATATTTTATTATAGATGTTAAAAAAAAAATAATTTAAAAAGTTTGCCCAAAAATATTCCAGAAGAAGAAGTGGAAAAGATTACAGCATTTAAATCATGGTCTCCTTTTTTTTTTTTTTTATATTACCTAGATGTAATGCTGCCTTGGTTCATGACATGATAATGAAGTAAAATATTTATACATGCTTACTGTGATTTTCCTTTCCTTGCTGCCTTCAGCATACATCTATTAGATCTTGGTCCTGAGGCTGAGTAATGAACTTTTGATATGTTATGTTTCCTTGGTAACATTGTACGTATACATTTATAACACATGTGTACCTTTTTTGCTATGTGTTGCAACATGTTACTATATTTATAACTGACAACTGTTTGCACATGTTGGCATGGTATGTTTATTTCTTCTTCAGCAATTGATCAAATCAAATTAAATTTTTAAATGAGTCTCTAAATGTTCCAGTGGGTCTTTAAATTGACCTATTATTCGTAGTACTCCACAACATCTGGAGAGCCGAAGGTTGCCTATCCCTGGTCTAGACAATGTATCCATATTTTATTGTCTATGAAAACTGTAACAGTGAGACATTAGACTGATTCCTCTTCAAATTTTGTGGACATGTTTTAGTTCATCTCTACCAATCACATTTGGGAAAATATGTCTTACACTGTTTGTTGATTTGGACAGATTTCAAAATGACCTACTTAAATTACCGTAACCTTTCACACCTCAGTTGTTCCTTGCCCTTTTTTTATAAGCATTTGTCTTGCCATCTTATATTTTTCATTTTAATTGATTGGTTTACTGTTTTATTAGTTTTTTTTTTTAAATTTATTTAAGAGTGTTTAACCTTTACAATCAAATTTGCTAAATTTTTCTAAAAATAAAAAAATACCGAAAATAAAATCCTTGTCCCTTTTTACTGAATTGCTGTGAGGAGTACGCAAATTTAAGCCACGTTGGTGCTTTTTAAATACTACTTTATCTTAAAATTTTTCCTAGGTTTTGCAAGTCACTATTTAGTGAGCGCATTCCTGGCTGAGACAATTAAATAGATTTTGCCCTTGGAAGACCAAAGTGCTATACATAATTAGTGAAATGTGCTGTTAGTGCAATAATGTAAATGAAATAAAAAAATATATATATTTTAATTAACAATAACACAAGAAAGATGTTTGTGTTAGTTAATTATTCATGAAATTCGTAAGTTATTTTTCTGTACCAAAAACATGGATTAAATGGCTTTCCCTTTGCAGTAAACCAGAACTATGGACGTCAGCCGTGTGGAAAAAGTAAAATGAATTGCATTACCTCATAATATATCAACAGCGCCAGTTAAATTTGGCTGCAAGCCATAATCATGACTTTCATGCAGGCAAGTGGATACAGAGTACAAATGTCAGGTCAGTTTAGCTGAAAAATTTCTTTAACCCCTTTTGTTGAAAGTTGTGTAGCACATGTCCATCCATTGTGCTGAAATCGCTAACGGTCCAACTGGAATAAATGAGGAATGGAGGTCAATGGATGGGATTCATAGAACAGCATATAATTCAAATAAACTGAGGTGCTTTATGTGTGTCCTCTTTTTTAATTTGACACATTTTATTAGAAATGTGTACTTTTATAAATGAACCTTGTTACACCCCCCTGGTTGTCAATTACATAACTGGTCCTGTTACTTCCTGATTTGGTAAGCTCAGCGGAGCTAAACTCAAGAGGCAGTAATTGCTCATAGCACCTGCCTTGCAAAGACTTCTCATTGAGCTGCATTGGGAAGTCTCTTATTGGACAGCTACAGAAGGACTGTGGTGGGGAAGAAGGGGAGGGTTTGCAAAGACTGCAGATGAGAGATCTAAAGCTTTTGTAAGCTTCTTTAGATATAGCTCAAATGAAAAAATGCATAATTAACATGAATGCTTTCAGAGGGGGCATCTATAAAACAGGGATTTTGTATTATTTTGTTTGTATTTGAGCAGTGGAGTATTCATGCAAATATTTTTTCCAGCTTGCAAAAGATAACAAGGAGTTAAAAATGAAAAATGAATCTTTGGAATACAACAGATGAAATTTAATATTTTTTTTTTCTTACCATGCATTTAGCTGTTCTGTACCACTTAAAGGGACACTATAGTAACCTGAACAACTTTAGCTTAATGAAGCAGTTTTGGTGTATAGAACACGCCCCTGTAGCCTAACTGCTCAATCCTCTGCCATTTAGGAGTTAAATCCCTTTGTTTATGAACCCTAGTCACACCTCCCTGCATGTGACTTGCACAGCCTTCCATAAACACTTCCTGTAAAGAGAGCCCTATTTAGGCTCTCTTTATTGCAAGTTCTGTTTAATTAATATTTTCTTATGTTAATAGCTTGCTAGACCCTGCAGGAGCCTCCTGTATGTGATTAAAGTTCAATTTAGAGATTGAGATACAATTATTTAAGGTAAATTACATCTGTTTGAAAGTGAAACCAGTTTTTTTTTCATGCAGGCTCTGTCTGCATAAACAGAAACAAAGGGATTTAACTCCTAAATGACAGTGAATTGAGCAGTGAAATTGCAGGGGAATGATCTATACACTAAAACTGCTTTATTTAGCTAAAGTAATTTAGGTGACTATAGTGTTCCTTTAAGTCTCCACTCATCATTTTTAAATGGAAAAAGGTATGCAATCTGTCCTCCCACAAATTACTCCATAATAACTTTTAATCTCCCTCGTCGTTCACTTATGAAAACAAACATTATGTATGCAATTCTTTTATCTGCTTTAGTTTATGGTTTGAAACTGTTGAATAATGTATTTTAATTTTCTAAAAATCATATGATTATTTCAAATGTAGCACAGGAGCAAACTAATGCGGCTGATTATTTTTGCATTTACACACAAGTTGAGAGATATATATTATGCATTGTGCTTAGTTTTTGTTTTGTACGCAACCCTGTCAAAATATAGGATTTTTTTTTCATTTGTGTCTGAATATCTGAGTTATGTACCAAATCCAGCCTCAGGAGCTGCATTAATGGTGTCCAGATCTAAGAGGACCAGATGAGTGTAACAAGATACATTAGGGGAACATGTAATTTAATTATCAACTGGAAGTTATAGAATTGCAAGAACGTTTAAATGTATTTACTTTAAATATGCCCGCATTAAAAATGTGAGTTTAAAACACTGAACATTATAGTAATGTATAATGTATTATAGTAATGCGTTGACAATGAGTACTGCATAATCACAGTGCTATCTACAATTGATAAAGTAATAGAGGTCCAGGCACTCCTTGGTTCAAGACAGGCACTTTATTTGGAAGCACAACAGCAACCTTTTCGACCCCAAAGGTCTCGGTCAAGGAGTGCCTGGACCTCTATTACATAGAAACATAGAAACATAGAATGTGATGGCAGATAAGAACCATTTGGTCCATCTAGTCTGCACAATTTTCTAAATACTTTCATTAGTCCTCCTTTACTGTGTTAACCTCTACCACTTCAGCTGGAATTCTATCCCATGCATCCACTACCCTCTCAATAAAGTAATACTTCCTGATATTATTTTTAAACCTTTGCCCCTCTAATTTAAGACTATGTCCTCAATTATTACTTTATCAATTTTTGGAATTCTGGTGTTTGATTCCGGCTCAGCTAAGCACCCTGGCTCAGATTTATGGGAGTGAGTAATGGGAGTAGCAATCTAAAGAGTCTTTAGTCTTTAGTGCACGTACAATGCACATAGCGAACCTTTATTCTTAACCCTAGTTTTGCCTTAAACCTTATTAACTCATAACACCAGCAGAGCTATTAACAGTGTTAATTTTGTCGACTAACGATCTTAGTCAAATTTTAGTCTACTAAAATTTCTGAGATTTAGTTGACTAAGACTAGACTAAAACTAAAACAATTCAGATGACTAAAATATGACTATAGATGAGGTCCAAAATAGTGGTGTAACGAGACCAATCTCGCCACTGTGCATTGGAGGAGCCTGGATGCCCGCCTGCTGCCTTTAGACTATGGCCCCATGTTGAAACGCTTGATTTTCCCCTGCAAAGACACAAAAGCCGGGTCATTTGGTACTTGCCCTATTTGAACAGTGATACCCAAGATAGCTATGCCATGGAGCCCATTCGTATAACGAAAGATTATGTGAAAGACTTTGGCTCCATGGCAATTGAACTGTATGTATGTGATCTGAGCGCCATTCAGTAATAATGTGCACTCAGATCTAAGCTATTTAGGGATATATTGAATGTACCTGTTTAATGCAAAAGCTGCACAGTTATATATTTGTATGTATTTTATTGTCTTTTGCTACCATGTGTTCAATGGAGTTTTGCCTCTGTCCTTGGAGATAATTGGATTACTTCCCAATTATCTCCAGGATAGAGGACTCTGTAGTACTGATTTGGGCTGGAAAAGCCATGCTTCAGTGGTCACAAAGGACGTTAGACCTAACTTTTGAACCACTGGAACAATTTGATTTTTGAGTATATTTATATTTGAAGGACACTGATTTCAAATATGTAACTTTTATTAATATTGCATGCATACTTTTAAAGTTATTAGAATTGTGTAAAAACTGTTTATTTTCTGCCTGTGCTAATTACTTTATTGTATGTGTTGTAATGTTTTTATTGGTTGTTCTGAAAAACCCTGTGGGCGGTCCTGTGTGTGTTAAACCTGCATAAAAGAAGGCTCTTTGGTGCCAAGTAAAAGAGTTCTACTTCACCCTCAATCTGAGTCCTGTCTCTTATTGGGGGAACCTGCTACAAGGGATTGCTATGCTCTGCATATTCCCTTGCTATAATCACTCCTAAGCTCTTTTCAGAGCTTGTTCCTGCTTCACTCTGAAGGAAGAGAGGTTCGGCCTGTGGTGGTTGTGGTGTCGGCTAGAGTGCTTGGAGTCCTCAAGAAGCACTAGGAGCATCCTTCAACAGAGGTACCCAGTCGGGGTGCCAGGTGATCTGTTACAAGTGGCTCCGCACTGACCAGTTAGGTGGGCACAGGGCACAAAGTGCATACTGTACATTAAATGATTGTGCCAGAACTTCTGTGTGACATCTCTACTTATTCCCATAAATCAGGAGGTCAATGGTTCTTACGCGATGCAGCATGTCCAATGCTACTCACTCCCTCATTCTCTTCTCTTTCTAGACGTAATAAGGAAGATAAAGAATATAGAAAAGGGTGCGCCTTTGAGGAATGAATTCATAAGTAAAATAAAAAAAAAAATATATATATATATATGTATATAAAAATAAATATATATTTATATATTTATTTATTTTACTTATAAATTTATTCCTCAAAGGCACACCCGTTTCTATATTCTCTATCTTCCTTATTACATCTATTTTGGGGGGACTAGTGGGGACCCCCCTTCCTATAGGTGTACTGCCTATACTCTTTTACAAATATAACTCCTGTGGCGTGTAAGCGCTGATCTTTATTTGATTTTTCTTTTCTTTCTTGGATAGTCACAGAGATGGGTAATGTGACTAATGTCCTTCTGAATGGCAAACGTCAAAACTGTAGATGCTTATGAGAGCACAGGCAAATGGCGACCATATCAGAGCCTCCCTGACAATGCATGCAGTGCCCTATTATGGTTTTTGACACTATAGTGCATTCCTTGTTCTTGCACCTAATTAGTTCTGACCTGGTTGGCTTATTGACTCTATTAATCATCGTCACTTGACTTGACAATGTGTCTGGCTGACTTAGAATCCCATTACCCTTGACCCAGCTAGATTTGCCATTCTGTATACCTCTGGGGTCTTAGTTATTCCTAATGTTATTCTCATGTTGTTTCCTTTCCAGGCCTTTAGCATTACGTCTGACCATACCAAAGCTTAGCAGCAGGCCTTGTCTCCCTTCTCATTACCTTTCTTGTAGGATTTCTTAAAATTATAAACATATGGAGGCAATGCCCAACTAAAAATCAATTAATCCATGTGTTAGGTTTAATCACCTATGTTTGTGTCTGGTATTGCCAAGCCAGAAAAAGTGTTTAAGGTTTGTGCACTAAAACATAATGAGAAAGCTTGTAAAGCACTCTAAATGTAGCCTTGGAATATAGATAGGCTAAGGTGACATCCCATTGAGTTATTTACTAAACTCTAAATGGCAGACAATTAAAATCTGAAAGGCAAAAAATTAGGTTAAGATGAATAGGACTAGAGTTGAGTTTATATTGTCTATGTTAGCCTCAATATTGCCATTGGATTTTAGTTAGCTACCATTTGGAGTTTAGTAAACATTCAAAATGGAAATTTACTAACATGTAAAGTGATCAAACATAGTACAGAATGATTTTTACACTACTAATAGCTTGAATCTGTATGTGATATGTTGTGTGTATATATATATATATATATATATATATTGTATCAAAAGAGATAAAGTGAATGAATTCCTCTATATTTTTGTATTAATAACCATTACAAATTTTGTTACGTAACAAACATTTAACAGCAACAAAATAATTCAAAAACACTCAAATATCTGAATAGGTAACAACTAAACTGAATATTGTATAAAGAGTAGAAAAGTCTGCAATGAATTTGGAAAATATGTGCTTATGAAAAAGACCTATTCTTTTTTTTTTTTTCCCGATGTCTCCAAGGCATCACGGATAAAACTGTGTGCCTCTTAAATGACCTCTGTGGCAGATCATTCCTGCGCGGGTTGTCTTGTCTCTGTGTTCATCTCCCCATAGAAACACATTTGTGTGTATTTGTAAGTGCTTAAAGAAAGTGCTGAACTGTGGAAAACTGTCAAATACCTGAGTTTTCAGAGACAGCTGTCTTGGATGAAAAAACAAAATAATAACCAGGCTTGGAGTTCCGAAATGTTTATGTAATCTCAGGAAACATGTAAATGCCTCTATAATCTTAAAGTTAAGTCCCTGTTAAGGGTGAGATGCTTTTTTTTTTTTTTTCTTTTTTTTTTTAAATATTAATGATGTAATCAAGAAAGGGAAAAAAAGTTCTTGCAGACAGAAACTTGCATTGTCAACCATCTCAAACTTTTAACACCTGAAGCAAGAGGGCCCTGGAGAGGGTAAGTACTGCTACAGCAAGATAGTTCAAACCGTGATTTGTCATAAGTGCGATGATTATGGCTTACAGCTCATGAAAACCTCAAATCCACAATCTCAGTAAATTAGAATATTGTGAAAAGGTGCAATATTCTAGGTTCACAGTGTCCCACTCTAATCAGCTAAGTAAGCCATAACACCTGCAAAGGGTTTCTGAGCCTTTAAATCATCTCTCAGTCTGATTCTGTAGGAATCACAATCATAGAGAAGACTGCTGTCCTGACAGTTGTGCTGAAAACCATCATTGACACCCTCCATAAGGAGGCAAAGCCTCAAAAGGTAATTGCGAAGGAAGTTGGATGTTTCCAAAGTGCTGTATCAAAGCACATTAATAGAAAGTTATGTGGAAGGGAAAAGTGTGGAAGAAAAAGGTGCACAAGCAGCAGGGATGACCGCAGCCTGGAGAGGATTGTCAGGAAAAGGCTATTCAAAAGTGTTTGGGACTTTCACAAGGAGTGGACTGAGGCTGGAGTCAGTGCATCAAGAGCCACCACACACAGACGGATCCTGGACATGGGCTTCAGATGTCGTATTCCTCTTGTCAAGCCACTCCTGAACAACAAACAACGTCAGAAGCGTCTTACCTGGGCTAAAGAAAAACAGACCTGGTTTGTTGCTCAGTGGTCCAAAGTCCTCTTTTCTGATGAGAGCAACTTTTGCATCTCATTTGGAAACCAAGGACCCAGAGTCTGGAGGAAGAGGCACACACTGCAAGATGGTTGAAGTCGAGTGTGAAATTTCCACAGTCTGTGTTGATTTAGGGAGCCATGTCATCTGCTGGTATTGGTCCACTGTGCTTCATTAAGTCCAGGGTCAACGCAGCCTTCTACCAGGAAATTTTGGAGCACTTCATGCTTCCTTCCGCAGACAAGCTTTATGGGGATGCTAACTTAATTTTACATCAGGACTTGGCACCTGCCCACACTGCCAAAAGCACCAAAGCACCAAAGCCTGGTTCAATGACCGTGGCATTACTGTGTTTGATTGGCCAGCAAACTAGCCTGACCTGAACCCCATGGAGAATCTATGGGGCATTGCCAAGAGAAAGATGAGAGACATGAGACCGAACAATGCAGAAGAGCGGAAGGCCACTATTAAAGCATCCTGGTCTTCCAAAACACCGCAGCAGTGCCACAGGCTGATAGCTTCCATGCCACGCCACATTGAGGCAGTAATTGCTGCAAAAGGGGCCCAAACCAAGTACTGAGTCCATATGCATGCTTATACTTTTCAGAGGTCCTATATTGTTCTATGTACACTCCTTGTTTTATTGATGTAATATTCTAATTTACTGAGATTGTGGATTTGGGGTTTTCATGAGCTGTAAGCCATAATCATCGCACTTATGACAAATCACGGCTTGAACTATCTTGCTTTGCATATAATGCGTCTATCTCATATATTAGTTTCCCCTTTTACGTTGCATTACTGAAGTAAATGAACTTTTGCACGATATTCTAATTTTTCGAGTATCACTTGTACTAGGTCGCTTTGTAACATCACAGAGTGGATAATGTTGATAGTTCTTAGAATATCATCTGGTGCTTCTTGACCAGCCCCTAATGGACCAGGTGTACAAGCATTGAGCTTATATTTTCCACCAACGGTGACATGGACACAGGAAATAAATCTGTCAAAATTGAAAGTTTGAATATATAGCTGTGCAAAAATGCTATATATTGGAATTTTAAAGATAAATTAAAAATTAACCACACAGCAAAGGCTCTAAAGCATAAAATAATGTTATACTTTTAAAAATAAATTACTTAGAATATATACTAAATCACACAGAAAAGACAGACTTTTGGATAGCATCACATAGTTGAGATGCAAAGCTAAGCAAATGTATATGATCACTCAACACAGTACTTAATGTTGTCTTATAAGAAAAGTGTAAATTGAGAACAAGGCATGACATGTACAGAAATATATTTATAGCTGCTAAAAATGTACTATGCTACGAAGAGATAGATCCAAGTATGTAACTTGAAAAAAACATGAATAATATATAAGTTCATTAACCCCTTAAGGACACATGACATGTGTGACATGTCATGATTCCCTTTTATTCCAGAAGTTTGGTCCTTAAGGGGTTAAAGGACCACTATAGTGCCAGGAAAACATACTCGTTTTCCTGTCACTATAGTGCCCTGAGGGTGCCCCCACCCTCAGGGACCCCCTCCCGCCCGGCTCTGGGGAGAGTAAAGGGTTAAATCTTACCTTTATTCCAGCGCCGGGCGGGGAGCTCTCCTCCTCCTCTCCGCCTCCGATCCTCCCTTTTGGCTGAATGCGCATGCGCGGCAAGAGCTGCTCGTGCATTCAGCCGGTCGCATAGGAAAGCATTTACAATGCTTTCCTATGGACGCTTGCGTGCTCTCACTGTGATTTTCACAGTGAGAATCACGCAAGCGCCTCTAGCGGCTGTCAGTGAGACAGCCACTAGAGGATTTAGAGGCTGGCTTAACCCTTATATAAACATAGCAGTTTCTCTGAAACTGCTATGTTTATATAAAAAAGGGTTCAACCTAGAGTGGTCCTTTAAGATTCCAGAAATAGCATAAAAATATGGTTTTCTGCTTACTTTGTTCATGGCCTGCTAACAAGACTAGAATTTATATATTTTGGGTAGTGTTAACCTTTTCTGCATCATGAGATGTCTGCACTTGGGATGGGCACATTCTTATGAATAAAAGTAAAATCAAGGAGAAACTTTAACTTTGTTCAACCTTTTTTGAGATCCTTCCAAAAAAATAAAAAAATACATTAAATAAATATATAGGGAGATATGATAACATTATACAAATATATCCTGGGGTCAAGAGGGATTTTTTTCCCTACTTTTTGCAAAATTGGAAGTGCTTGAAACTGGTTTTTTTTTGCCTTCTTTTGGATCAACAGCAAAATACAAATGTGAGGAAGGCTGAACTTGATGGACACGTCTTTTTTCAGCCTATGTAACTATATGTAACTACCTTTCCCTGGACACCTAAAAATACATAATAAACCATTAGAAAGGCCCTTCCATGACATGGGTCATTCAGACTCTGTTAATTCTCCCTTGCAACTGAAAGAATTCCCTCTTTAAATCCATTTGGCCATCTGTCACACAACTTGTTCATAAACCTCTGAAATACTAGAAAATCAGAAACCTTTGCCCATTCATAGTTCAATGCCATTACTGAACACATTTGATCTTCTTCTTACCAACTCTTAGTTGCCCAAGTAATCTAATAGTTTTATTTCCTAGGGAAACCTCCACCTCTCTGAATCCACGTAATTTGGCTTCACTACTTCCTTCCAGAATTGCCTTTTCCCCATCACCTGCATAATGGACTCTATTTTCCTTTTCTGCTAATATTAATATAGTCCCACTAGCCTCTTATGAAATTAAACCACTTGCTTGTAAAATCCCTCATCCTGTGACTCTCGGCAGTGCAAGGTTAAATAGGGCCCTGGAATGAGGCACCTGTAAGAAGGATGGGAAGTTATATACCTTTACTAACCCAAATTATGTACTCACCGAGCCAATACAGACAGCATTCCCAGCTGGCCGAGACGCACTCTTACTATACCAGGCGCAAGCATGTCGAATGGTCCACAGGGAAGGGGGTTAGTGGAGCTTGTGCTCCATGCTATTGTCCAGGCAACCGCTGAATTACATAGCAGCCCAAAGACACAATCGTGTTCAGCCGAATGGACTAAACACCCAATCATCCTCAGCCATCCTGATGCTCGGGCTACAGCTGTCAAACAAAAGCACATAATTATATAACCACAGTGTCGTTATCCAAATCATACACAATTAGCTTTAAAATGATTAGATCTGCAATAAGAACAACTACTTTGGCAGTGGGGTGTAAATAAGTTAATCTACTTTTGATGATGCCAAAAAATTATTATTTAGACATAGTTCACTCAGAGTGTAGAAAAAAATGTTGGAGCTTCCTCAGGGACTTAGTAATATATTGAGTAAAATCACAAGTTTACAGAATGCACAATATTACCCGCCTAAATTACCTCCACCCAACATACACATTATATGCCTATACTATCTGACAGTTGATTGCTGGCTCTGTGGGTGTTTCTCCAATTCAATAGTTGATTTGCTGCTGTGAGATCTTTAATCAGCTGTTTTCAGTTAGTTCTTTCCCGTGTTGCGGTTCGGGGTTCGTAACGTGTTCCCTTACACATATGTATGCATGCGTTCCAGCAGCGTAGGAGTCGTATGCGTTCCATTACAAATTCATTATGTTCTCACTGTCCACACGTAACTGTCATGCGCTCACAAATGTTTTCATTTTTAAAAAAGAGAAAAGTTGTCAACAATTCATATCTATCATACACTCGTTTTTTTTTCCATATATCATTTTTATTAGAGAATGTTATCAATGCATATAATATCAAAACTGTAACATTTTCATATAACAGAGTAAACAATTGCTATACGACAATTTACAACTATTTTTCCTAAATTGACATCAAAGCTTTGCTTAAACGTATTATGCTTCATTAAAACATAAGAATACCATAGAAAGATAACATAGAGGGAGGGGAATACAGAAAGGAAAAAGGGGGGGGGGGGGGTAGGTTCACATTGATATTGCTTATGCAACAGTTCTTGTGACACATACCCTGGCCTTAGAACCCTAGAGCCTGGCCGGACATTCAAGTCACACAAAAGTGGTGCCCTATAATCTATTTATTCCTATCAGTTTCCTCATTGTTAGCGTTGCTGTCCTGTGCCTTTCCAATATTTGTGGTCCAGCATTCCCAATCTCTCACATACCTACTTACACAACCCTGTGTTCTGCTAACCATTCTCTCGTAAATACTTATCGTATTCAACCTCTGTATGAGAGGATCTAACAAGGGAATCGTCGTGCTCTTCCATTGGAACGCCAAGTTTATGTTTGCTACCGTGAGAATGATGAGCAATACTTTGTGGTTGGGGTGGTGTATCAGCCCGGGGATCATATGCAGAAGGTAGCTGGTTGGCTTCTTTGGTATTCTATAGAGTGTGGTATCAGAGATAAATTTCCCCACCCGGTCCCAGTACTCTCCCAGAGCCGGACAATCCCAAAATGTGTGTAGTATAGTGCCTATCTGTGTTTTGCCTCTCCAGCATAGCTCTGATGCCTCCTTATAAATTTGCGATAACTTGTATGGCACCAGGTACCATCTCATGGTGATTTTACAGAAGGCTTCCCAGAGTGATAAACTCCTTGAGGCTCGTTTAGTAATTGACATAGCTTTGTGCCAATATGACAGATGTATCTCATACCCCAACTCCTTCTCCCATTGGATCATATAGGGCATTTTGTCTTTTGCAGGCCCCTGGAGAAGAGCATTGTAACATAGAGAGAGAGGTTTCAAGTGTTTGGCTGAAAGCATTGAGGGTACATTCACTACCGCTTCGGGAAGTACATCATGTGTTGTGTCTAACCTGGAAAACATTAAGTTTTTTACTCTCATGTACAAAAATAGGTCTCTCGGTGGTAGCGAGTATTGTTTTTGGAGCACTGGGAATGGTTTAATTTTATCCCCCTCTAATAGATCATTCACCTTTTGAATACCTTTTGTGACCCACGATTTAATTGTTAGGTCTGGGGAGATGCTCATCAGCACCTCAATTGGTGCAGAATGGAATAGGGTGTTGGGTTTAATAATGGTTGAACTCCAGGATCTCCAAGCTTGTACTAGAAATTTGGAATTGTGTAGCATATGGGCACACTTGACCGGGGGCATCATGTTGGACCATAGGGAGCTAGCAATGTTGTGTGGACGTATGCCTGCATTCTCTAAGGACCGCCAAAGAATTCCAACAGAAAACCACTATCCATTGCTACACAAGATAGAAACCTCACTGGTAAGATGGGCTGAATTAGAAGTTTCTTGGTTGGGTCGCATAAATTATCTAAAAATGATGATCCTACCTCTCATCCTTTACCTATTTCGTATGTTGCCAATATCACTGTGTCACGACTAGTAATGTGGTCCAGCACGCAGAAACTATGTAAACATATACATAGGTAAGAAAAGGAAAATAACAGGATAGAGCGTAAACCGGACCTTAGAATGGCCGGACTAATACGCTAGAGACAGAGAATGGTCAAAGGGAAAGCCGAGGTCAAGGAAGCCAGAAAATACTCAATACCGATAAAACAAGCCAAGTCAGGGAAACCAGAGATCAGAATAACCAGGGAAACGCCAAGGATCAGGATACCAGGAAATCAGAATCACGGAAATAGCACTCTCAGGAAATCAGGAAACTGAAACCACGACATGGCAAAGAAATGGGAAAAGCTAGGGGTTTAAATACCCCTCTCTAGGCTATGATTGGTCAGAGGGCGACCTCTGACCCCAAAACGTGCGTGTGCGTTGACGTCGTGACGTCACGCACACGTTGGTATAATTTTCGGGGGCGGAGCTACTCTTAGGCGCGACCACGTGGTCGGCGCCATGTTTGATTCGGGCGTGATGCCCGGAAGAACGGAAGGAGCGGTTCCCGGCTCGCCGACGAGCAGGTAAGCTCGTGTTGTCGGCGTGGCCGTGCCGGTCGGGCACGGCCGTGCCGGTCGGGCACGGCCATGAGGCTCGGCGGGACGGTGACCGCAACACACTGCCTACCAAACTTATTAATCAATTTCAATCTACCATTAATGCACATGCGTGAAAGTGAAAGCCACCTCAAGTGGCATATCATAATTTAGGGCTCCCTTATATTAAGGGACGGCTGGGATTACCAGACATCAGGGCCTATTATTGGGCCACGGCGCTAGCTCAAGGAATACGCATATTGCGACTCTCACATACGGACCCCCGTCCACTTTGGCTGTCTCTATCATACACTCATAAGTATATGTATTTGATATAACAAATAATTAACAAAAAAAATTCCTATTATCGATATCATTTATATAAATTAAATCATTTATATAAATGATATTGATAATAGGAATATGTTTTTGTTAATTATTAACAAATATTAGAGCTCAAAGTCAAAGAAGGAGTAGGAGAAAATACTATTTGTCTGACATATGGGCAGGTAGGTCAATATTAAACTAGCTTCTTTAATTAAAAGTATGATGAAAAAAAGGACTTAAAAAAGTAAAAAGGAATAACCTAAAGTACTTAAGCATCTTCCTTTGTGTACAAAGTAAGCTTTCATAGATGGTACCATCTTTCCCCGAAAATAAGACATCCCACGAAAATATGCCCTTGCTTATTTTCGGGGGATGCTCGCAATATAAGCCCTACCCCAAAAATAAGCCCTTGTCGCTAGTTGCTAGTCGCTAGTTCGCTGATCTATGTTCAGGGAATTTTCCCCGAACATAGATTCATGGGATTCCATTTGTGAGTAAGCTAATCTATGTTTGGTGAAGTTTCTCCGAACATAGATTTGTGGGATTCCATGCCCTAGTGAACTGGTCTATGTTCGGGGGAATTCCCCCGAATGTAGACCGGCTTTCTAGCACATGCTTGTTATTGTTTTCCCCCGAAATAAGACACCCCCCAGAAATAAGAATTTGTGCGTTTTTGTGGAAAAAAATTATATAAGACCTGGTCTTATTTTCAGGGAAAGACGGTATTACATTGGCATACATAGAAATTTTACTCAATATGCATTCAATTATTGTAAAAATACCAATAGTGTATATTTTTCATTAAGGCCCTTAGACCAGGCAATGTCCAACATTCTAATCCAGAATGCTCATGTTGAAGAAGTTTCTTCCTATCACCACCTCTACGCAAGAGTGGAATATGGACAATGGCCATGAATTAAAGTGAGGGTAAAGGATGTCATTGTGCCAAAAATATTTAGCCACTGGGAGCTCTAGGTCTCTAGGAGAGGTGTTTTTAAATAAAAATTATTACATTTTGTGAGCTTTGAAATTGCTGTTTAGATAATGAGTGTGTGTGCTGGATCTTGTATGTTCTATGAATTGGCCCTAGCAGCATGCTTATAATGTATGCAAGTCCAGAAGAGTGCATCCTCCTTGGTTTTATATATATATATATATATATATATATATATAATTCAGGGCCCTATTTAACCTTGACCTCCAGTAAGTCCCGAAATAAAGCATCTTCCAAGTAAATGGATTAAAGGGACACTCCAGGCACCCAGACCACTTCTGCTCATTGGAGTGGTCTGGGTGCCAACTCCCACTACCCTTAACCCTGCAACTGTAATTATTGCAGTTTTTAATAAACTGCAATATTTACATTGCAGGGTTAACTCCACCTCTAGTGGCTGTCTATTAGACAGCCACTAGAGGTCACTTCCTTGTTTCTAGCACAGGTTTCCTGTGCTAGAGCGTCGCTGGACGTCCTCACGCTGTGTGAGGACCTCCAGCGTCGCTCAAAACCCCATAGGAAAGCATTGAAATGATTTTTCAATGCTTTCCTATGGGGAGACGTAATGCGCATGCGCAGCATTTCCGCGCATGCGCATTAGGTCTCCTCGGCCGGTGAGCGAGATTAGTCTCGCCCACCGGCCGACGTAATCACTAGGAGGAGCGTCGCGGAGGCGGAGACAGCGGCGAGGGACATCGCCGCTGTCCCAGGTAAGTGACTGAAGGGGTTTTTACCCCTTCAGTAACCGGGGATTGGTGGGTGGGAGGGAGAGGGACCCTCCAGTGCCAGAAAAACGGATCGTTTTTCTGGCACTGGAGTTTCCCTTTAATTTCATAAGAGCAGGCATTGGGTTGCTAGGATAGGACCTGCCAAGGATAGGGTACATTGACGTGGTGGCAAACTTATGCAATATATGATCATTTACTGTAACTAATCCCCCATTATTTTTGCCTAGGTGAGGTGTTTTTTTAAATAAAACTATTACATTCTGTGAGACTTGAAATTGCTGTTTAGTGAATGAGTGAGTACGCTATATATATATGTGTGTGTGTGTGTGTGTGTATTTATATATATATATATATATATATATATTTATAGTGTGTGTATTTATATATATTATATAAAAATAAAACGTCCTGCACTCCTACTTGCAGCTGCTTCTACCCGTTGCTTGATAGCACAAGTTTGTAGATAGTCAAAGGAAAAATGTATCAGCACTCAGGGATCAGGGATTTTCAAAGTTAAAAACTTCCTTTATTGAATAGTGTCCAATCGACGTTTAAGTTCAAAACATGAACTTTCCTCAGGACAAACACAAATACAATAATCAACCACCACCTACATATAGGACCCCCAATCAGTTACTCACCGTATGTTCACATTTCCCAACCTAGTTACCTATAACCTAGTTATATTAATAGTATATTTCTTAAAAATATTTATTTGATGCATTAACTTTTTATATTTACACAGTTATTCATTGTATCATATCTTTTAGTCTGACTATAGTATTTTTTTTATATTTTGGATCTTTATATATACACATCAGCTAGAGATCATGGTTTAAAAGGCAATCATGACGGAAAATGTCAGTCACGTGTCCTTAAGGGGTTAAAGGCACTCTCTTGCACTTTCAATCACACTGTTTACACTTGTTAAGATTCTATAGCTATTTTATAATACAGACTGAACACTTAGGCACTTTAAAATGTCTATAAGGATTTTATCCTTTATCACATTTTATATAGAAGCACTTTTATCAACACATATTGATTTTAAGGCGGTTGTGATACACTTTAAATATTATATAGCGTTGAAGTTTTAATGCTGCATTTTTTTAGTTGAACCTTGTTGCACTATACTTGAATGTCTGAGCAATCGGCTCGTTGCTCTGTTGTGTGGGACTGGCACCCGCCTGGTTCTTAGGGAGATGAATGCCACGATGGGGTAAAAGCCAACACGCATACAGGATCACCTGTTTGCGTCCTGGTTACTGAGGCAATGCGAGATATATTGTTGGGTGTAGACGCACTATCAGGCATGCCTGTTAATCAGAAGATGATTATCTGCAGATGATTCACACATTTCCGGCACTGAGGGACGCCAGCCCCATACACAGAAGGTCGGTGAGTAACTGACTAGGGGTCCTATATGTCGGTGGTGGTTGGCAATTGTATTTTTATTTGTCCTGAGGAAAGTTCATGTTTTGAACTAAAATCTCGATTTAACACTTTTTAATAAAGGACGTTTTTAACTTTGGAAATCCCTGGAGTGCTGACACCTTTCTTTTTTGACTATATAAATATATATATATATATATATATATATATATATTTATATATATATATATATATATATCTATAGGCTCTTCATCCATAAGTTTGTAAGAGGCAAGGAGGAGAATAGCAATGTTTAAGAGCCAGACAGGTACTGAAGTTCCAGCTCATTATCTAGAACAAGATCCACGCCCTCAACACATATGTCCTAATAGTCATCAGCTACCCAGTTGGAATAATAATCTGGCCAAGAGAAAAGCCGGACACCATGGATATCAAGATCACAACCATCTGCACAGAATATGGACTGGACCTGACTAAGTTGCGATGGGAGTTGTACAAAGGTAGTTGACAATGACTTTGTTAAGATCCTGTGTGTCTTCCAGGTACAGAGAGAAAAACAAGTAATGGCCAGCCAACCCAACACCATGGTGCCAGGCAAGAAACAAAAAAACTGTGGGAGTTGTCCTATCGGAGTCCAGTCCAGTTGTGACATCTCGATCTGTGTCCAGAAGAGCACAGTTCTAGGAACAGCTAAGATACTTCTTAGAACCGCCAAACATACATATACACTGATCAGCCACAACATTAAAACCACGTGCCTTATATTGTGTAGGTCCCCCTCATGCTTATAAAATAGCTCTGATGCACTCCACAAGGCATAGACTCTACAATACATCTGAATGTGTAATGTGGTATCTGGCACCAATACATTAGCAGCAAATCTTTTAAATCATGGGTAAGATTTGTTCTTCCAGTACATTCCAGATGCTCAATCAGGCTAATATCTGGGGAATTTGGAGGCCAAGGCAACACCTTCAACATGTTCCTCAAACCATTTCAGAACAGTTTGTGCAGTGTGGCAGGGTGCACTATTATGCTGAAAGAGGCCACTGCCATCAGGGAACACAATTGCCATGAAGAAGTTTACCTGGTCTGCAACAATCTCAAGGTAGATTGTACATGTCAAAGTATCCTCCATGTGAATGCCAGGACCCAAGGTTTCCCATCAAAATATTTCCCAGCGCATAACACTGCCTCTGCCGGCCTGCCTTCTTCCCATAGGGCATCCTGCTGCCATATTTTTCCCAGGTAAATGAAGCACACGCACATGACCACGCACCTGATTTAAAAGAAAACATGATTCATCAAACCAGGCAACTTTCTTTCATTGTTTCATGGTCTAGTTCTGACTCTCACGTCCCCATTGAAGGTACTCTAGGCAGTGGACAGGAGTCATCATGGGCACTCTAACCAGTCTGCATCACAGTAAATCCATACATAGTAAACTTTAATGCACTATGTGTTCTGACATCTTTATATCATGGTCAGCATTACGTTTTTCAGCAATTTAAGCTGCAGAGGCTCTTCTGTGGATTCGGACCAGGCGGGCTATCCTTCACTCCTCATGTCTATCAATGAGATTTTTGCGTAAATGACCCTGATGCCAGTTCACTGATTGTATTTCCATCCCTCAGTTTTGGTAGATACTAACCACTACATCCTGAGAATACCCCACAAGACTTGCCATTTTGGAGCTGCTCTTACCCAATCATCTAGCCATCACTATTTCACCCTTGTCAAAGTCACTCAGATTTTGCTTGCCCATTTTTCTTGCTTCCAACACATGAATTTCAAGAACTGACTCTTCACCTGTTGCCTCATATATCCCACCCCATTAAAATAAATGAATCAATGTTATTCACTTCACCTGTCAGTGGTTTTACAGTTGTGTCTGATCAGTATATACATATATACTTATGCACACATGCTTCCTGACCATAACCTGCACCTCTATCAAATAACATAGGACAAGTGAATGCCCAATCCTTGAACGAGATGGAAGCCCAATGCCCTGCACCAAAATGCCTCACCCATCCATATTTAGGCTAATCCATATTTAATTCTATGAATTCATATGTTATAACAATAACTCTTCATTAATGTCAGTTCTTCCCAGTTTAAAAGAAATACATTGTTAAATTAAGAAATCCACCTGCACCACCTGCAGCCCCTGCCCCCACTAATTTTATTAAGATTTGAAATATAAACATTTAGTAATTACAGACTAGCACAGTAGCAATCAGCCCTCATATTTTAACTACTGAAACAGACACATAAATAATTGTAAAAATGGTGTATAAAAGTAATCGACCACCTAAAAAAAATCCATATACAAAAATAACTAATATTCACTAGTTTATGACATCTGTTTATGTATGTAACTCTATATCTTGGGATATTTATCCTAGAAGACTCAGTGTACTCAACAGGTCCTTTATTACACTAATCTAGTGTTTGACAATATTAAGCAGTTTTAAGTTTTTGTTTGGAATAATTGTCACACAGAGATACACACTGCTTTCAATTAAGATTTATATTCAGACACATTTGTAGCAAATTGTACATTATTCAGATGTAGATTCCTTGAGACATTTAGTTTTTTTTTTTTTTTGCTAGAATTAAGTTCTTCAACCCAGTGATGTCATAAGCACTGGCATTAGACCAAAATACATTTAAATGTGAACTGCCTGATAAAATCATTGGGGTTTGTTTTGGCCATCTAAACCTCCAAACTTTTATAAATCTGATTTCAATGTATTTAGGGTCTTATGACAACTAGTTTGTTTCCATAACTGCATTGTGATGGAGTAATATATGTTAATATAAAACCTAAATTAGTGGTCTAGAAAGTATTCCAGTTTGTTTCCAGGAAGGGTCCTACCAGATGTTGGAAGACAATGCAAGTTTTTTTTTTCCCTTAAAGAGGCACAATCACTTTTGAGTTTTTCATAAAGTCAGACTACTAATGAAAAACTTGTGAAGTCTGTGTCTGAATTTACTTGAAATCCCAATGCATTTTGAATATTAAAAAAAAATAATAATGTAAAAACGATTTTCTCCTCATTCTCAGGTCCTCTACTATAGGCCTGGGAGTCTGAGAGTTTTGTGTAGTATCTTAGATGTTCCTAGAACTGCACTCTTCTGCACAGCAATCTCTGATGTCCAACCCTGGAATCTATTAAAGCCACTCTCCCAACTTGGGAGTCACAGCCATGAGTCACAACTAGGACTACTGCTGTCTTCACTTTCCACATCCTTTCTAGCTCTTCTCTCATTACTTGGTATTTGTCCATCTTCTCATGATCCTTCTTCCTGATGTTAAAGTCACTGGGTAATGCCACATCCACCATCACTGCAGCTGTCCTTTGTCTACCACCACAATGTCAGGTTGCTTGACTGTGTGGATCTGGAAGTCCCACAGAACCTTAGACCTGTCATTCTCAACTACCCTTGTTGATATCTCCCATCTGAACATAGGCAGGTCCAGCCCATATTCTAAACAGATGTTTTGATATACAATTCCAGCAACTTAGTTATGTATTTCAGTGCATGCTGTTCCTGCAAACATCTTGTTGCTGGATTGTCTCATATATATATTTACCATACCAGAGTGGAAGCAGACATGTCACCTTTGGTATTCTTTGCAAAAAAGTTATCTGTGTTTCCATTCTGGTACATTATTAGGGAAGGTAGAGTTACAGACATTTATTTATGTACTGTCTCATTAGGGAATAATTTGTGCCTAGAAAGTTGATACTGATTTGCTGCTTTATGGTGTCCTGTGGGAGCGGTTTTGCTCTGGTTGGAAGCTTTTATTTTTTTTACCATTGTTCAGATATGCAATCTAGTAAATATCATTGTGGCTTACCTTTGCTACAACGGAAGAAAAGAAAATGACCATCTCTAGTAAATTGACAAGTTTTGAAACTATTAACATTTCTGGCAAATATTAACTAAGGAGGACACAGCAAATAGTAAATTAAAGAAGCTAGGTGATCAACAATCCAGTCAATCACCCTTGCTCCCTTACTTATAGCATAGGGAATGTAATGAAAAAAACAATTGGGCAATTGTTTTCAAATACAAAGAGTTATGATGACTTTGGCTTCTAAACAAGAAGGAAGCTGGGGATCAAAATAATTGAACAGGAGTCTCAATGACTCATGGTAATGAGGTGAAACCAATTTTTTTTTTTACCAGTTTGGGCAATTTAAAGGGGTACTGTAACATATCACCTGGCACCCCGGCTGGGTAGCTCCATTGAAGGATGCTCCTAGCGCTTCCTGAGGACTCCAAGCACTCCAGCAGACACCTCCAGGCACTGGACGCTACTCAGTCCAGGGAACTCTGGAACCGAATTGGGAATTAGCTCTAGTCCTTACAAGGACTTTCCCTGGTGAATCTCCTGTAAGCTGAAACAGCAGACACATGAGCAAATCTTCCCTCCAATAACAGGACAACACACACTTCTGGAGTGTAAGCAGGATCAGACAGAGCTGTGGTGTTATTGCTTCTTTTATACAGGTTTTTACACAATGTTACCACCCACATGGTTTTGTGGCACAGTCAATCAAATACATTATAATACAGTTTAACACTCCCAGTTAGGACACACACACCCTCCCCTCTGCCTGTGATATAATTACTGTACACAATGGTTAACTTAATTATCACATGCAGTTTCATACAATATTCATAACTCCTAAACTATACATGCAATCTCGTTTTCTAAATCAGCATACTACAAATACAAACATATTCAAAAATCAGACAATTCCCTCCAGTGGTTTAAAAGTTAGGTGGAAGTCCTTTTTGACCAACCACAAGCATGGCTTTCCTGCCCAAAACAGTTCCATAGATTTGGGCTGTGCAGTTGGTCAATTTGCTCCTCTATCCAGGAGATAATTGGCTTAAGTAACTGTAGTAAACTCAATTATCTCCAGGTACAGAAAATATCACTAAGTCACAACTGCAACAAAACACATTAAAATACATAACTAATATTCTATAGAACTGACCCCCCACATTTGACCTATCCCCAGATAGCTTGGATCTGAGCGCTCACTATAGCTGAACAGTGCTCAGATGCCATGAACACAGTCAAATTGCCATGGGATTAAAGTTTAGCAAGGGCTGATGAGAGACCGAGGAGGGACAAAGCAGCCAGTTCCAACTTGTCTGGCAGTGTCCCTGGGACAACGCCCTGCTGGAGAACAATGGGACAGTAAACAGGGGAGGGGAAGAGGCACACCTTCCCATGGATTCAAAGGGGCAGGAAAAGTGTCCCAAAATCCAATTTTAAATGGCAATACTTCCCAGGGACCATAGTCATATGGCAGAGGCTGGCAAACAGGCCCCTCCAAAAATGAGTGGCGAGGTCCCTTTCGCCACGTGTACTTTAAGTAAAAAAAAGTCTCCCTTTAAATACTATATAGGAAGGGCTTTATATAAACTGAAGGTCTTTGTGTTGGCAAGGAACTGCCCCATTCAACTTCACATTGATATTGTGAGATTAACATTATCACTTTTGTCCAATCTAGGCACCATTGATTGGCTGAGAACACTTCACGCCATCTGAGCACTCTTAACCAATCAATAACATTCTGAATTATCAATGCGAAAAAGGAGCGTCCCAGGTCACTGAGAAGAGTTCCGGTTTATATTAAATTGTTTATAAATGGTTCAGTATTAAACCAAAGAGTTCTGCCAAGAAATTATATGTAGTGGTTATGCTGCTTAAAGTAGTTACTTCATCAATCTTGTATAGATCTTTTGGGAACTTACTTTGGTATGAAAAACTCAAAGTTAGAAAATAGAAAGAGACATTTAAAGGAACACTATAGGGTCAGGAACACAAACATTTATTCCTGACCCTATAGTAGAAACCCACCATTTAGGTGGCTTGCGCCCCCTCCTTAGAGCCCTCAGAATGGGTTAAAACTTACTTTATTTTCAGCTCTCCACGGGTACGCTGGTGCAGGCACGGCCCCCTTGGTGACATCATCAAAATTGCTGATTTTTAGCAAATCCAATGCTTTCCCATGTGGAAAGCATTGGATAGGCTAACATTGGCAAGCAGGTGGGGGCAATCAGCACCTCCTCATAGAGATGCATTGAATCAATCTATGAGGAAAATTCAGAGTCTCCATGCAAAGCGTGGGGACGCTAAACGGCAGGGCTGCTTACTGTGCAGCCCTGAGCCAGGAAGCCCCTCAATGGCCATCTAAGGAGTGGCCACTTGGAGGTGTCCCTAGGGGCAATGTAAACACTGCCTTTTCTATGAAAAGGCAGTGTTTACATGTAAATGCCTGAAGGGAACTATTATACTCACCAGAACAACTACATTAAGCTGTAGTTGTTCTGGTGATTATAATGTCCCTTTAATTATTTAATTAAAACCACAATTAACTGCTGCTCACTTTAGTGTCTCAAAGTACGACTCATACCAAAACATATGCATCACAATCAAATTTGTAGAAACATATAGAACACATTGTATCCTGATATCCTTACACAATTTAGTCCAAGAGACAAGTATAGCAAAACATGTGAACAAATACATTATTAGAATTTTGGATTTAGTATCTGTTTTTCCTCTTTTCAAAGCATTTTCCCAAGTAAAAATATGTTTCAGATCTCCCACCCCTTTGGAGGTTTATTGTGAATATTGTCAAATTTACCTATTTCCTTATAAATATATATAAATATATTTTTATTCATTCTGTAGAATGAAAACACAAACTCTTTATTCTCCAAAGTAATAAGAAATTAAAAAGAGTATCCGAAGAAATGTTTGCTCAACTTACATTCATACACTGCTGGATAATGCTGCATATTTCACAATTTAAAATGACTCGAAAAGTAATAAACATATGTCTTTTGTTCACAATTTCATGGAATGAGAAATGTGTTTTCAATTTAGTTCTGAAAATAATAGAGAGTGAAAAATGAGGACATAATACCACTAAGTTCCTAAGAATTGATGTAAGTTATGCTTCTGTTCAATTAGGACCTTCTGTCTCCGAGGTCACATTTTATGGTGAAAAACTGTGAAAGATCTTTTTTTGGTAAAATTGATTATTTTGTTGAGCGCACATTATTAATCTGAAGTGTCCTCAGAGAAAACACACGTTGTTTCAGCCGTCTGTGAAAAATACAACTCTAGATAACATTAATTAATAAATTTAGCTACAGTGATAAGGTTTGGCCCGATTATGTCATTACCACTTATTGACACTAATGATCTAACGGGATTTAACAAGGTTGTCATCAGAAATATTAAAGCCCAGTACTAGTTTAAAATGATATTCTTTTTTTGCTTCTAGTTGAACATCAGAACCCTACACTGGCCCATTCTCCTGTTTTTATCACCTACCCCCATTTTAGCTACTCCTTACCCATGTTGGTACAGCACCTACTAATTTCACAACATGTCTTGCTAATTGAAGCAACCTTTTTTCTTCACATCCACCTTTGAAATAAGAAAACCAGCAAAAATTAAAACCATACATATAAATTATTAATTAGCAAGATTAAAACCGTGTATAACACCCCACGTTCTTTTCCGTTTACCATCATATGAAAATAGGAAGACCTTTAAAAATGCTCTGTATCTACAAGCAAGTGCCTGATTGCAAGATAATCTCATATATCTCTAAATGAGATCCCGACTTAGCTAAACCTGTTACCAGCAAACCAGTAATGCTGGTAAACCTCAGTGCATCAGTAATGGTCTAACACAGACATAGGAAACCTTCGGCACTACAGATAATGTTGACAACATCTCCCCTGATGCTCTGCATTATGGCTGTAAAATCATTATAGGAGATATAGTCCACCCCTCGTCTACCCAATGGCATCCTTATGCAACACTTGGACACTATTGTCCTGTCATATTAATATTGTAAAGTGCTACGGAATCTGTGGGCGCTATATAAATGGCAATAATAATAATAATAATATAATATATCTTGGAAAATGGCTAGATTCACACCAACTCACAAATGACTAACTAAAACCTTGAAAGATTATTAAGGCTGACCTATATTTATATTTTCTTTATTACCATGGAAAATTTGCACTTCTCAGTTTTAAAAAGTATATTATATTTAATAAATGGTATTTAATAAATGGTATTTTTTTTTAAATGATGTGTGCTGATTTTTTTTTTTTTTTTTTACTTTTTATCTGGCTGAGCAGTGGTGCTGCCCCAGAAAGCACGTCTAGCAGGCAGCTGAGGAGTGGCTGTAGTAGTATCCCTAGGTTGTAATGTAAAAACTGCCTTTTCTCTGAAAAAATACAGTGTTTATTGCAGAAAGCCTGAAGGGAATGATTATACTCACCAGAACAAGTACAATAAGCTGTACATGTTCTAGTGACTACAGTGTGCCTTTAAGTTTTTAATTTATCAGACAGGACCTAATGTGTATGTATTGTATGTATTGCATATCACAATATGAGGCAGATTTACAGCAGAATTTCTGTGAGGTGAGAAAAAGTTTTTTTTTTTTGTTTTTTTTTTTTACAAACAACCTGTTTCTAAATCTTGAAAAACAGTCACATGGCTCTTCAGTCACACACACACACACACACACACATTTTGTTTCAGTGAAACAATCTTCAATTAAACCTCAATACATTACCAAACTGTGATTTGGCCCCATTTAACTCTGATATATTTGTTTGAATTCAGATAAACTATGACCTCTCATTAGTACTTCATAATAATAACAGGTCTTCTAGCTGTCCTGATTTTTGTGGGACTGTTAGCATCTTGTCTCACTGCCCTGATTTTGTACACTGGTGTCCTACATCTGGGCACATCAGGGAATCATCCCAGGGAGCATAAAGCTCTGTGCATTGTTGTCTATGTTGGGGCCAGCCGGGGGCTGTCTGTCAGAATGGTATGCTTGGTGCCAGACTGACTTGTCCATTCAATGTTGAGAACCTTTCTCTTCACTGGTGATGCCCAGGAGGGCTGGTCCACCTCCCATCCAGATTCCACACTTTCCAATGTTTCTTTATATGTGATAAACTCTAATCTAAACTCTATTCTAAAATGTATTTATCTGTTTATTAAAATCTAATCTAAACTCTACCCTAGACTGAATAATTAAAAAAAAAAAAATCTAATTTAGTTCTCTTAAAAAATTATAGTGATTAATTATAGCTTGGTTTATATATAGAGGGATTTGTAATTATGCATTGAAATAAAAATCAGTAGAGAACCCTGGCAATGGGCTTTAATCTAATACTTATAGCACAATTTATGTGGAAAAAGACTAATAAGCTTACAATGTAAAGGGACAGTATGCATTGAAACAAAGTGGTAAAATAGGAGAAAATATTGTTTAAAACTAAGAATATAAAAGGTATGATAAAACAATCTATTTAACATGCGGGCACTTGATGAGTTGCAGAACTTGTTAATGGTATATTAACATAGATTTACAATTCTAACCTATAATTTAATGTGGAGCACGGGGTGGCTGGTGGTAGGGACTGGATGGAGAGTAATATTGCTCAGCAAGAATTAGTGTTTGCAATCTCCAGGCACCATAGCTACTTCAATGAGATCGAGTGGTTATGTTACTTAGTGTCCATTTAAGGAGTTCACTGAACAACATTTGGCTGTGTCATTTGACCAATTCTTATATCCATTCTAAGTGGAGAGATCATTCTATCAAAAAGAGTAAACCAGTGATAACAAGTTGAATATACTGAATGTAAATACAAGAATAAAATAAATAACGTACAACAGCCTAACAATGTTTTCAATACTAATGTACATTGATCTTATGGTGCAATAAAATCTGCACTCTGTACACATGTGTGAGTAAGTCTATATCTCTGTAGAGGTATTTTATTAAGGATAAGTAGAATAAGTTAAAACAGATTTAGGAGAGAGGTGTAAGTATCAATTTATATGATTAATTATGTTTCTAAGTCTGTTCTTACATTATATTTACTTTGGAACAGTAACTTTCAGTAGCTGCTATTTTAATGTTTCCTTCCACAATATCTTATCAAAATCATCTACTGTAATAACATTTCTCTTTCATTTTCAAGCTGAAGAATTACAGACTGACTGACTTAAATAATGTTCATGTTTGGCTTTGTTCTCCTTGGGGAAGTAAAGCACATTTCATAGCCAATTGTCTAGAAGTTCCCCCATTGTTTTTGTCTTTTGGAACAAAGGTTAATATGTAAAAAAAAAAAAAATCACAAAAAATAAAATGTATAGACAAAAAGGATACAAAATGATAAGACAAATAGTTGAAAAAAATTTGCTGAAAGGATAAGATTAATAAAATATACATATAATAAAGTTTGTGCAATCAGTATGATATAAAAAGGCTTTAGGTTATGTCTGTTATGGCACAAGATGAGCTAAAACCAGCTTGAGTACTGAGTGGAACCCACCCAAAGGCAATATTATTGATTTTGTCTGTTCCCAGGTTTATCTTGCACTCTGTTTTGGCTTGTTTTAAAATGTAAGTGTCTAGAGTCTTCCAAAGATAAAAAGGTAACGTGGATCCCTTGATGACTGTACCTAGGTACATGTCAAAGGCAACGTCTACCAAGGTCAAAACAATCATCTGGGGTAGCTGTATTTCTTGTGTTGTGGGAGTTAGCCAGCATTCAAGATCACTTTTGGCTGGGATCAACCTAATATGCAATCATTGCTGTCTGCGCCTAGTTTTCTTTTGTACTTTGTTTGATTTAAATGAAAAATAGACTTGGAGATTCTTTCAGAAAAAATCAGGCTGATAGGATGACCAGAAGAATTACTGATTTCCAAACAGCCACATGCCAGAATCTTGGTTGAATTGCAAAACTAACAGTGGCACTGAAGCTAATCAAATCTGTCTCATTGTCTGACTGCTAATATGGGTGTAGCTAGGAAGAACTTTTTTCTCCTCTTTTTTACTGAATAACACACTCATCCCAAAGTAAATAATTTCTTTGTACAAAACAAAAACAAGAACAAAAAACAAAACAAAAAAAACTTTTTAACAACTATAAATTGGTAGTTAAGTGGCAGAAGGGGGGAGGGGGGCTGAGAGCTGATTAGGACTGTTGCATGGTGCTGGAGCTCCACCAAGAAATTATCTTCCGCAGGGTAAAACCCGATAGAATTTCTGGCAATAATTGTGCATGCACTACTGGGGAGTACCCTGCAGCTTCTATGTAACAAAGTTACTGGTAGCTGGAGAAACCAGCCTTGTTCAGACCTTCAGTCACACTTAAGGAGGGAGAGTCAGCTGATCCTCAGCCTTGAATTGAGGACTGCCTGCTTAGGGCCCTTCCCCTCCTTAGCACAGGCGGGGTATATCCCAGTCCCCAATGGTTTACTATAGGTGAAACGTTGAAATGCAGCCCACAGCTGAATTGGAGGGTGGTGACCTGGTTCACAAGATGGCTACCCTGATGGCCCTACAGCCAGAGATACTCTCCTGTGGTCTTCTTTACTGCTGGACTCACTACTCCGAAATATTTACTGCATCTGTGCGACCTTTTGGGCTAAGCTAAGCGAACAGGGACTTACCTCTATGCGTGCAGGCCAAATCGCGCTCTCTGGATCCATAAATCTGGTAAGCACCACCTGAGTGTGCCTCCCCCATGTGTTCATGGACAGGTGCCATGGAAGAGACATCACAAAAGGTGCCTGTGCCAGCAGTCCTCATCTCGCATCATTAAGCCAGCTGCTTGCTGCTGCACATCCCGATACCTGGCACTCACACTCTCACAGCACTGCTCAAAACCCACACACTGCAGATGCAGGCCCTTCCTACGAATCGTGTCATCCAGTGGAAGAGGCTACTACACTACATGCATGCAAGGAGGGACCCTATCCAGGCTGATGGTGACTGCAGAGGAAGGGACACCCCTTCGATGGGCATCAGCTGATCAGTTTACATACGTAGCCTGCAGTGTGGCCGGTTCAATCCTGACCCTATTTTGCATGTGCCTGCAGTTGTGACTATTTAGTCCCATTGGTTCTTATATAAGTGCCATGCATTTCTCTACAGTTCTAAGCTATATCTAGTGATTTATGTGTTCTTCCACTCATGATTTTACTACCTTACAAAAAAAATAAAAATGTGCAGGTCACTCATCATGTTTATGCTGATATGTTGATCCGTTAATCAGCAATGTCATCACTACCAATATGTTGTCTTTGTCATGCAGAAAAAAAATAAAGCGGTAAGAAGTTTGTGTGAGTGCCAATGTGTCACTAGCTAGGCAAAAATCTTCAAGTCAAGTATTTACTATGGCCTGAAATATATCACTAGGTGAACATTTTGTAACATTAAATGTTCAGCATGGGGTTGGTAATGTTTTTGTTATGTATTAGGACTTTTTTTTAATGAACTGTTCTTTCCAAGATTACACAAATGTAGATCATCTTTATTGAGATATTAGTATAAGTTAGAAGAGACTCAACCAATTTTTTCTGAGCACAGCTCATCTCTTTGTCATAAAGTGTTTGACTCGCCATCGAGTGCTCCAAGCCAATTAAGCATTCAAGGTGGGAAAGACCTTTACAGACTTTGAATGAGGAGTCAGAACATATTGATTGGGTTGGTTTGGAAGCCAACCAATCACGAAGCTTTGATGGACAAGTCTCACCTCTCAGCTAGTTAGGTGTATATTTAAATTTTATTTTATATATATATATTTTATTTTACATTCTTGGTCCAGGTGACTTGGCATCTCCTGGGTAAAACTAGTCTATTTCATTTTGCATAAAGGGACTGGTAGAAAGGGGATACCTTGGGCCTTTTTATTTTGTATAAAGGGTTTAGGAGAACAACATCTTCCATATTCATGTATAAACATTTTGACTTAATGTACTTTGCAAAACAACATTTAGTCCATAGCCACACTCGCCCTCATTTTACTCCAGGAATGATTACCAGGCATTTGCCTGACAGAAGCCACTGGTAACACATTTATTATCTGCAAGTGTGCTGAAAATGATAGCTCACCCCTCCTTTAACAAATTAAAGTAAGTTTCAATGGGTACTAGCATTCTTACAGGTAGGGAGGGGAGAAGGACTCTATGGACACTACCATTTCACTGTTAGCACTACATTAACATTTCCGAAATTGATAAACTTTGCAATGATAATTTTTAAATACCTGTATGTTAGAAATATGACTTCACAGCATTTACTGTATGTAGGCATTGTGTTCAAATGCACACATTGCACGTCTAGTAATGCCTCCAGAGTTCTTACAAATATCCATAAGCAGACTATTTGACAATATTTGTTTGTCTACTTTGTCATACTTACAATATGTAAGAAACATTGCAGTTTTGCTTTTATATTACCAGACTATCTGTGAAATATCGCAAGATAAAGGACACAGTATATTGTCTAAAACTTTTCCACACTAATTTCTATACACGATGAATGAATACATGAAAATAAAAATTGTGTAAATGTAAAATTGTGTAAAATGTAATTTTCATTTTTAAAAAGCAAAATGTACACAAATTACAGTTTTATTATGTGTTTATGTGCTAGCTATGCACCCCTTGTATCAAATAAATGTAATTCTAATATTTATTAAAACACAAAGTGCTTAGTGTGTCCCTTTAAACAAAGCACACAAAAATACAAAGAGGAGAGGTTAAAATGTGGCAGCAATATGTAAACTTTTTTATGTGGTTAAATAGCTAAATCTAGTATAAGTTGTTTCTGGCTTTTTTTTCTTATTTGGACCATGTCTGAATGCTGGGTTGAGCCCACCATCTGTATTCCTCTAAAAATGTCTTGTGAGTCAAGTGCTAGTCCAGCACTAAAACAGTTAAGAAAGAGCACTGTATAGCAAACACACCATCCAACTTGCACTGAGTATATTTTGTTTTTGTCCCAACTGTAGGGTTGAGTAGTTGTTATAAATAATAGCTTTTTTCACCATTGTTTCTTTTTCTATTTGCCTTATGAAAACATTAATAAATGGCAGAACTAATTCTGTTAAAAGTGCTACATTTGTGTTTGTCATTGTATATACCAAAAATATAATACATTTAATGAAGAGGGCTCTCTCCCAATAGATTGACGGAACATCTGATTTAGATGTGGTTTCACGTTGTGTAGTGTTTTGTGTTGTGTATTCATTTCATGTGTGATGTAACCATACTTCAAATATATTAAAAATATTAGCAGTTGTTACCTTAAAACAAAAAAAAGTATATATTTAATTAATTTATTGGCAAGTCATTTATATTTATTTAGTTCAATTTCAACGTATCTAATAAACTTGACGACTTATCTGGCAGCACATTTAGATTTTATGTACATTTGGCAATGGAGACTGTTTTTCAAACAATCCAAAGTTGAGCTCATTGACCCCCAGGACTCAATCCTAAGCCAGAGCATGTTTTTCAGTTATTAAAGTAGATAAATAAATTAATAAACTAGTAAAAAAGTGAAACATGTAAAATTAAATTTCCTACTTGATGTATTGACAAAGTATTTGTGAGAGAATATTTTTATGCGTAAACATATAAATATACATATATAAAATTAATTCATGAGTGGGTTGCTTCTGAGCACTCAATGGGCTCTAATCTTGGTAAGAGCGCACCATATGTCCTGGTCTGCCCTGCATTTGTGGGAGTCACATTGCCAAAATGAGAGTTGCTGCCATTTTAACATAGCCCCCCAACATGGGAGTTATGGCATCTGAGGCAAGCAAGTGGGTGGGACAGTAGAAGGTGGTCCTGCACAAAACGGATGCATGTCAGTCATTCCTGCTGGTCTGCAAAGCATCCGTATATTTACCTAATCTACCAATTTACCAGAAAATGTTAAATCTTCCAAATAATTACATTATATATCTTTAATTATTATCTATCATAAATATACTAGATACAATCATATCTAGATTTGTGCTCAGTGAGAAAAATTGGGTCATACAAATTGATATTTCCAGAAAAAAGTTTTGTTTCAAACGATTCAGGATTCATCAATGTTGCGTTTTGGTTTGTGTGGATTTCATCAATGGGATTGTTACAGGAAAAACAATTAGGACTAACCATTGAGACAGACATTGGGCAATCAATGTACAGCAGAATATAAATAGTATGTGTATATTTTATGGAACACGTATAGGTGCATTTCCATGCCATTTGACTTACAGATCTAGTGACAAGAAGAACTTTCTATCCAATCGCCACATTATGACCTCCATATTAGAATAAGGGAAGTATACAACCTCTCTTATGGAGTAGATAAGGGCATATCCACTAAACAGGAACAGTCAGCGGCTGCTCACTGTTTTAAAACTTTTTACTGATAAGCTACTGCTGAACAGTCACTAACAAAGGTCCCATCCAATAGTAATGAGGTCTCCGTGTGCCCCCACCCCTTGACCTCAGATGGGGGCTTCAAATTAAGTAATAGGTGTGGACAGTGGGTGATGACTATTAAGTAAAAACAAGGTGAAACATCCTAGTGTCCCCTCCTGACCTCACCCTTGTGTGTCCATACTAGCCCCCAGACAAAAAGAGGAAGGTGGGAAAAATTTAGGGGGGGCTAATGTCCCCCTAAGCTCTCACTCATTAGTGGCAGATGATGGACTATTATTTTAATAACATGGGGGTCTAATATTCTCCAACCCCCACCCATGGATAGTGTGTGGGGGATATTTAATAATCAATGTAGTTGTAATGATATTGATGTTACAAAGTTTTGGAGTCCAGTAGACAGATCAGCAATGTTTTCTGCCAGAGGTAGCCACTCGTTAGATTTGAGGGATTCCCTGCTCTGGTGTGCTTGTCTATGTTCAGGGAAATTTACTTGAACATAGAGAAACGCAGCAGATCAGGGAATCCCTCTAATCCCCATGATGGCTCGCACTTACCCCTATGCTAGAGAGCTGTTTATAAGTGTGAGCTGTCGTAAAACAGATAGGTTGTACAATGAGGACCACTTGTAATGGCAACTACTACAAATTTTGGAAATTAGTTAAAACTTTAGGCTAAAAGGAAGGCAAGTGAGACTTTATTGGATTAATTCTTTTTTTCATAGCACCCGAACCAGGACCTGAGAGAGAAGGGTTATAGAGGGTATATATAGTGGGTATAAAATGTATTAAAGGACCACTATAGTGCCAGGAAAACAAACTCGTTTTCCTGGCACTATAGTGTTAATAGGTCCCCTCCACCCTCAGGGCCCCCCTCCTGCCGGGCTCAAGAGGGGTTACTTACCTTTCTCCAGCGCTCCCTCGGCAAGAGCATTCAATCAGTCCATACACGTAACTATAGATATTACATTAAAATGTTATGTTTTAAAATGCTAACTAATTTATAACAAGGCCAAAATAGCTGAGCTGAGTTTCTTATTATTTTCCAGATTGCCTATTTTAACCTATATTTTGCAGATCTCTATATATGTATAGTGAGTAGACCCCCTTAATTTAATTGAATCTAATCCAATCCATTTCAGATCTTAATGCACCATTTTCAATTTCTTTTATGTTTTAAAAAAGGCATTTTAAAATGGACTGTCAGGAATTTACAAATACTATCACCACCAGCTCCCTTGGGTCCTTTTAAGTTTAAGCCAATACAAATGTTAAACACACTCATAAGATAAAATCAATTTAGTGCAAAAAAAAAATCACAGAGAGAGGTATATTTCCCACAAGTTCCAAAGTCATACCTATTCGTTATTGATTATTATGATGCTAATTCCGTAAAATTATGTTGAAGAATAAAAGAATGTTCACAGAATGACCTCATAGTGAATAGACTGGTAAATAAATAACTCACGGGTAGAACAAATGAGTGTAAATGTTAATAGCATGACATAAATTTCTCCTGAATTATCATTCAAAGCTTCTGTTTTGCAATTGAGAAGATTTACTTAATGTTTCAAAACCTGAACAGACTTGAACATATAGCATAAAAGGTCTTTGAAAACTACTATGCGGAGCCTGTTCCTGTCAATTTAGATGCACTGCCTAAAGCCGAGCTCCAGGTACTATAGAAAAATAAAAATGTAAAGTTCCATAACAAGGACACATTCTTAATGTAAAAGCCTCTCCCTCCTTCCACATTTATTTCGCTTTTTTTGCGACATTTTTTGATCTGTTTGGGCATGTCTGTCTTGTATACCATATGTTTGGGATGTGCAGAATTTAACTTTTCCATTTCACAAGATCACGATAGTTCAAACTATGCTTCCATATCAACAGAATTATTTTAGAATGATATGCACCACAGTAATTGTGTATATTACAATTGCACAGAGAGTAAGCCACTATCCTCCATTAATGTTGTTGAGATCTCTTACACTAGATAATTACTAACTAGGTCCAACTCAACCAAAATAAAAATAAAAAAATGGGTCATAATAGTTCTGCACATCAAGTAGAACATGCCAATGTAGTGGATATTCCTCATACAATAATAAAAAACAAAACTTACATCTCCTATTTCATCCACCAAACATGCCACACTTAGGCCTCAATTTAATATTGTTGGATAAGCTTTTCAAATTAGCTAGTATTTTTGAATGCACTTTTAAAATGATTTAATATTATGAAAAATATTAAAATGTTGCAATATTGATATTTTTTCCATATTGGTAGATATTTTTATGTGATAAATTTTGAAAATAATTTTAAAATATAACCAAAAGCATTAAATTATTTGAAAATTCTTATCCAACAATATTAAATCAAGGCATTAGACAAAAAGGCATTCATTTTGTCCACTGTTAATAAGAATATATACAGCTTATTGTATTGTGTTTAGCACTGTCAGTGGATTTTCAACTTACTATGTGTCAACAAAACACTCTTCTGAAAGAGACATAGCTAGGGCACTCACTTGACTCCATGATGCTGTCCTCATAAACCAGACAATACATATTTTATATACTATATAAATTCATTCTGCCACATGGCATATATATCATCATATATATCATCACCATCATTAATGTCACTTACTACTCCCAAGCTAAAAGTGAGGGAGAGCAGGGAAAGGGGTATTGAGTGAGAAATTCAATTTGGAAATTCGACAATTCGAACTTCGGACATTCGTAAGCATTCGGATGTCCGAATTTCATGAAATTCGTCCGAATGTACATTCCGAATGAAAACAAATTACACATGTCTAATTTTTATAAATATTTTAGGATGGTGTCTTTAATGCTATCTAGAGGATCAGCGGCAGATGCCATTTTTTCTAATTTAATAAAAAAAGGCACCTAAATGGCAAAAATCCCTTTCGGTATGTTACCAATCCCTAATATCCTCAATATACTCAGAGAAACTTTCTTTTAAATCAAGATGGGAAAAGGAGTTAGGCTATTCAATTCCTAATGAAGAATGTACGTCTCTGTTAAGATTCACTGCAAAATCTCAAGATTTACAAACTGTCATGCCAAGGGTGCATAATTAATTGTTGCACAATAAAATATTGCCATTTAATGTAATTTTTTTAGTGCATATATGAATTGGGCACTTGGTTGCAAGGTCAGATGACAGAAGGGGTAATGTAAATGGTATAGGAATGTGAAGGCGGGCAGATTGTTTGCAACATGGATGGATCTTTTAATTACTCAAAGGTTCTGCAGGGTGTGAGATTCTACACTGGAGATGCCTAGATATCTAGTTCCAAGCTCTGCAGGGTGTGAGATTTTACACTTGAGATGCCTGAATGTCTAGCTTCGATGTAAACTAGCTGCCTTCAGCCATATGGCCTCTGCCTCTTAATTGATGAGTTAATGTCTTTGATATGTTAATGCTCATTAGCCTTGTGTTCAAGTAGCATACCCAAAAGAAACATTAATATGTACCCACAGAATAATAATTAAGCCTCATTTTTAGTATATTTAGAATGGGACAAGCACCATCTTCTAAACAAGCCCAAATATGATTGGGATGTTCGCTATATTGGGTCACAAGTAAGAAGTGATACATATCTATGGAATGGAGAAATGGTAACAAATGAATAGATGCAATTATTATTTCTGTGGCAAGTACAAAAGAGGAGATAAAATAAAAGTTTCTATTTGAATTGATGTGGGTCTGGAACACTTATTGTCTCTATATATACGCCTTAACTCCACCTCTAGGCCAGGCTTGGTAATCCACAGAGTATATATCCAATTATACTGATATGTATATTGGACTTGCTTGGGGGCTAGAATCTAATTCTAAGTGAGTCACCACCTTTCTTACTAGAGACCCCCTGGGCAGAAGTTTTACTTTGAAAACCTGAGAAAGTGATTAGGACTTCTGTTATTTTATCCCTTTTGTTTTTATCTGTTGTTGGTATAACTCATTGGATTGCCATCTATATTTTTGTATGCACTGTGACTATTTTTTGCTTAAAAAAATATTCCTTTATTAAGTTCTGCCTTTGTCTGGTTAAGAATCACGTTACCTTAAGAGACTAATTAATTACTGTTTTGCAATTGCTAAGCTGTATTTGGTGGGTTTTTCTTATTCAGTTACCTGGTGGACCAAGGCACCCCATTTATAAATTGTCTTGGTGGTGGCAGTGTTAAAATAGTAATATTTATATTATTTATGCTTAACTGTGGGTGGTGTTTTATCATTATTTGCATGCAGACAAATAGTGAACTTTAACCCATTCACCACCACAACTACATCATGCACAGTCTTGGAGTAGGGTGCATTCGTGACACAAACCATATAGAACTATCATAAAAACTGCTTACTAGATGGTACTTAACCCCGGTCCGATTACAGCATATGTACCCAAGTGTCTCTAATCGCTGTTGGCGAGAACGTGGGGAGATTGGCTTACTATTACATAGCCAAAAAAATCTTGGGGGTGGAAAATGTATATGATCTTATTGAATCTAATTTTCAGGTCTGCATTCCCTTCTCTTTAGAGGTAGCATTATTAAATAATTATCCAATAACAATTACCTTGCAAATTAAAAGATTGATATCATTCTTCTTTATGACTATTAAGACTTTTATTGCCAAAAACTGGAAGAGCATTGAAGTTCTTTCAATGCAAGGTTTATTAAAAATACTTTATAATATATGTCAAATGGAATATATGTCAAATAGTGCATCTGGAAGTAAGATGGATTTGGCTTATAATAACTATAATCAGTTAAAGCAGAAAGACCCAGGTCTTGATCTCTAATCTTAATCTCTAATCTCTAATATCTAATATTGATTTCTAATCTTAATCTTAATTGAAATATACATAAATTGATTTATCTTATTTATTTATTATTATTTTTCCCCCTCTGTGTTATTTTACTGTATTATTATGATGTATTGTTATATACTCTAATAAAATATTTGAAACAGAAGATATTAATACTGTTTTGTGGAAAGGTCACATAACAGAAGAAGAAACATCTAAATTCGTTATTACTGTTAGCCATATGGCATAATGAAGACGAGTAAAGAACAAGATTGTATTTTTTTATTTTTTCAAATTTCATCTTTAACCAGATTCATCACTCAATAAAATGAGACTCCAACAGGGTTTGTATACGGAAAGCTGCCAAGCATCCAGTATACAATTAGTAAGCCTCTTCCCACATGACTCAATCCTAGTCCCTTGTAAAATAGCACATCATTTATCATTTTAGTTTTTTTATATTTATTTAGAACCTTTGAGGAAAATAATAAGCCTTTGCGTCTTAGAAATATTCTTCCTTGTCCTAAACCAATGTTTTTTCAACACATATGTTGAGAAATGATGTGCAGTTCCAAGAAGGGGAACAATTCAGGAAGCTTATATTTTAAACTATGTTGATTCACTAAAGCCTGACAGTGTTACAATTGCCAGTTATTGAAAGATTCCAGCCATAGGGTGAGTGTTCCATATGAAATCATAGAAACCGTAATACCATGTACTATTCACTAAATGACATTGTGCACTCACAGTCTCTAAAAATTCCTTTTAGTGATAAATCTTTTGAGACCAAGCATGAGGTCTCAAAAGGAGAACTCTGCCAGTAAAATTTATCGTTTTAGACTCCAGCCTGTATTTAGAGATAGACAACTGACACAACCTATAGATTTAACAAGTAAATGCCAAGTCTTGTGGACCCGAGGGGTAAACCAGTGTAAAGTTATCCCATAAAATGGGTTAAGAGGTGAGATTACCATTTCTTTGCCCCAAATGGTTAATTACACGCTTCCCAACAGCTTAAACAATCCTGGCAGGTGAGTAGTAGTAGAAAATATTCGTAATTTTATTCTCTTTAAAAGGTGGAACAACACCATAAAGATAAAATATAAAAGTGCAGCAATAGGTCCAACGCGTTTCGTTCAACACAGGAACTTCATCAGGGACCGCACAGTAAAAGAAATCACCAGCAATATTGCAGATTGTAAAAAAATACATTAAATATATTTTTTTACAATCTGCAATATTGCTGGTGATTTCTTTTACTGTGCGGTCCCTGATGAAGTTCCTGTGTTGAACGAAACGCGTTGGACCTATTGCTGCACTTTTATATTTTATCTTTATGGTGTTGTTCCACCTTTTAAAGAGAATAAAATTACGAATATTTTCTACTACTACTCACCTGGAGTCCTGTGTCCCATTGGCTGCTCGACATTTGCAAAGGATACCAGTATCCCCCCATATCTTCTGGGGTGGCATCTTGAATGCTCTTTTATCTCCACTATCTCGTGAGTGCATCCATTTAAGCGCAATATTCACTGTATATACTGTATCACACTATTGTTTTTTTTCTTTGTATGTTCCCTCCATAGACTGTACAGCCGTATCCCATTTCTGCTTGTGGTTCTATACATATATAACGATCGTTTTTGGGTGGATAACGATCTTGGGAGGCTACAGATTGATTGGAAGTTAAGTAATTTATACGATATTTAACACTTTACAACGGTGTTGTTTTGTTTTGTTGACAGAAGTTAAGCTCACAGGTTGTAACTTTAGGCATGCCCCTTATATATGTTGGAAATTAACATATATGGATACACATCTATAACACTTTTGCTAGTTCTTATCATATCTAAGCATTTAGCTGCAATGTGTTTATAATCCGTTTGGACAAGGATTTTATTAGGCATATCGATAACCTTGTAATTCCCACCAAAAATCTGATTGTTGCTTAAAAACCCTTTGAATCTAAGATATTCCAGAAGACCATATTGATTTCGCAGTTTATGTAAAGATTTAACAGTGGTTCCCTCAAATAAATTCTGGATTCTCATAATCCCTTTGTTTTACCAAGATTTTACATCTATATTTTCAAATAATCCATTTAATATCCTCAATGGTTAGTGATGTCGCGAACGTAAAATTTTCGGTTCGCGAACGCCGAACGCGAACTTCCACAAATGTTTGCAAACGGGCGAACCGGGCGAACCGCCATAGACTTCAATGGGCAGGCAAATTTTAAAACCCACAGGGACTCTTTCTGGCCACAATAGTGATGGAAAAGTTGTTTCAAGGGGACTAACACCTGGACTGTGGCATGCCGGAGGGGGATCCATGGCAAAACTCCCATGGAAAATTACATAGTTGATGCAGAGTCTGGTTTTAATCCATAAATGGCACAAATCACCTAACATTCCTAAATTGTTTGGAATAACGTGCTTTAAAACATCAGGTATGATGTTGTATCGATCAGGTAGTGTAAGGGTTACGCCCGCTTCACAGTGACAGAACAAACTCCCCGTTTAACGCACCGCAAACAAACTCAAACAGTCCATTTGCACAACCGCAAACTCACCATTTGCACAAGGTTGCCATGTCCCGTTCCTTGTCCTCACTGATGTCATTGAAGGACTCTTCCTCCATCCAGACACGTACAACACCAAGGGTCCCCGAAGGGTGACAACAAGCCCCTTGGGACGCCTGCTGTGGGCAAATTTGGGGCACTGCACATGTAATCTAATGTGCCACCAGATAGGAGTGGTGTGTTAAGTAGTCCCCCTCATCAGGCCTTTTTTAGTCGAATGTATCGCCCACTGTCAGTCCCTTCGGGATCCATCCCTCATTCATCTTAATAAAGGTGAGGTAATCTAGACTTTTTTGACCTAGGCGACTTCTCTTCTCAGTGACAATACCTCCTTCTGCACTGAAGGTCCTTTCTGACAGGACACTTGAAGCGGGGCAGGCCAGAAGTTCTATCGCAAATTGGGATAGCTCAGGCCACAGATCAAGCCTGCACACCCAGTAGTCAAGGGGTTCATCGCTCCTCAGAGTGTCGATATCTGCAGTTAAGGCGAGGTAGTCTGTTACCTGTCGGTCGAGTCGTTCTCTGAGGGTGGACCCCGAAGGGCTGTGGCGATGCGTAGGACTTAAAAAGCTCTGCATGTCCTCCATCAACAAAATGTCTGTAAAGCATCTTGTCCTTGCCGGCGTGGTCGTGGGAGGAGGAGGATTACTTTCACCTCTTCCCCTGTGAGATTCCCGTTGTGCTGTGACATCACCCTTATACGCTGTGTAAAGCATACTTTTCAATTGATTTTGGAACTGCTGCATCCTTTCCGACTTGCGGTAATTCGGTAACATTTCAGGCACTTTCTGCTTATACCGGGGGTCTAGTAGCGCCGAAACCCAGTACAGGTCGTTCTCCTTAAGCCTTTTTATACAAGGGTCCCTCAACAGGCACGACAGCATGAAAGACCCCACTTGCACAAGGTTGGATGCCGAGCTACTCATGTCCCGTTCCTCGTCCTCAGTGATCTCACTGAAGGTGTTCTTGCCCCCAGCCACGTACAACACCACGGGTACCAGATAGGTGACAACGAGCACCCTGGGATGCCTGTTGTGGTTGGTCTTCCTCCTCCTCCTCAAAGCCACATTCCTCCTCTGACTCCTCTTCCTCACAATCCTCTTCCAGCGTTGCCGCAGGTCCAGCAAGCGATGCTGATAAGGCTGTTTCTGGTGGTGATGGTGACCACAACTCTTCCTCTTCCTCTTCACGCTCATCTACGGCCTGATCCAGCACTCTTCGCAGGGCGCGCTCCAGGAAGAAAACAAATGGTATGATGTTACTGATGGTGCCTTCGGTTCGACTGACTAGGTTTGTCACCTCCTCAAAATGACGCATGAGCCTACAGGCATTGCGCATGAGCGTCCAGTAACGTGGCAAAAAAAATTCCCAGCTTCGCAGAGGCTGTCCTAGCACCCCGGTCATACAAATGCTCGTTAATTTCTTTTTCTTGTTGGAGCAGGCGGTCGAACATTAGGAGTGTTGAATTCTAACGTGTCGGGCTGTCGCAAATCAAGCGCCTCACTGGCATATTGTTCCGCCACTGGATATCTGAAAAGTGCGCCATGGCCGAATAGGAACACCTGAAATGGCCACACACCTTCCTGGCCTGCTTCAGGACGTCCTGTAAGCCTGGGTACTTAAGCACAAAGCGTTGTACGATCAGATTACACACATGTGCCATGCATGGCACATGTGTCAAATTGCCCAAATTCAATGCCGCCAACAAATTTCTTCCGTTGTCGCAAACCACTTTGCCGATCTCCAGTTGGTGCGGAGTCAGCCACTGATCCACCTGTGCGTTCAGGGCGGACAGGAGTGCTTGTCCGGTGTGACTCTCTGCTTTCAGGCAAGTCAACCCCAAGACGGCGTGACACTGCCGTATCTGGGATGTGGAATAGTACCTGGGGAGCTGGGGGGGTGCCGTTGATGTGGAGCAAGACGCAGCAGCAGAAGAGGACTCAGCCGAGGAGGTTATGGAAGAGGATGGAGTAGGAGGAGTAGAGGAGGTGGCAGCAGGCCTGCCTGCAAGTCGTGGCGGTGTCACCAACTCAACTACAGAGCCACGCATTCCATGCTTGGCAGCCGTCAGCAGGTTTACCCAATGCGCAGTGTAGGTGATATACCTGCCCTGACCATGCTATGCAGACCAGGTATCAGTGGTCAGATGGACCCTTGCCCCAACACTGTGTGCCAGACATGCCATTACTTCCTTTTGTGCAAAGAAATTTCGGCCAGGTACCTTCCACTGCGGTGTCCCAATAGCTACAAATTTTTTGAACGCCTCAGACTCCATCAGCTTGTATGGTAAAAGTTGGCGGGCTAAGAGTTCAGACAAGCAGACTGTCAGTCAGACGCCGGGCAAGGGGGTGACTTTGTGACATTGGCTTCTTACGCTCAAACATGTCCTTGACAGACACCTGACTGTGGGAAGATGAGCAGGAAATGCTCAAGGTGAGAGACGGAGTGGCAGATGGTTGAGAGGGGGCAAGGAGGACAGCAGTGGTTGACGTGGCTGAAGATGCTGGACCAGGAGGAGGATGGCGGCTTAGAATAGGCGTGCTGCTTGTACTCATGTGTTGATCCCATAGGCGTTTGTGATGTGAGATCATGTGCCTACGGAAAGCAGTTGTACCTAGGTGGGTGTTGGACCTCCCATGACTCAGTTTCCTTTGGCACAGGTTGCAAATGGCATCGCTGTTGTCAGAGGCAGACACACAAAAAAAATTCCACACTGCTGAGCTCTGCAATGACGGCATTCTGGTGGTGGCAACAGCATGCGTTGATTGGCGTGCTGTCTGACCCCGGGTGCCGATGCATGCTGTCTGACTGTGCCACTAGCTCCTTGCGACGACCTCCCCCTGCTTCCAACTCGTCTCCTCCTCCTCTCTGTCTCCCCATCTGAACTTTCCCCCTGTTGTTCTTCTCTTCTAGCGGGCACCCACGTGACATCCATGGACGCATCGTCATCATCAACCGCTTCACTTGTATCTGACAACTCAGCAAAGGAAGCAGCAGCGGGTACAACATCATCATCATCATACCGTACGTCCATGTTTGTAATGCTGCCTGACTGAGACATATCCCTGTTATCTACATCCTCTGGCAATAATGCTTGCGCATCACTCATTTCTACCAACTGATGTGTAAATAACTCCTCTGACATACTGTAACGAGAATATACCCCTACACGCAGGATCCAGCTAAACAGAAGGCAGAACAGAGGAGAGATACGTCTACCGGACCTTAGAACGGCCGGACTCGACGTATATAGGAGAAGTACAGAGTCAGGAACAATCCGAGGTCAAGGGCACAAAGAGACAGCGTAAACGAGGACAAGCCGGGGTCTGGTACACAGGAAACAGCAAGCCGGCAAACAGAACAGACAAGGATAAAGCGAAAACGAAGTCAGAATACAAAGCCAAGGTCAAGTACGGAGGAACACAACTGAACACAAGAAGCGCTAAAGGTACCTGTAGCAGAAACCACGATAGGGCAAGGAACTAAGGGAAAAGGGTAAGTATAAATAGGTTCATAACTAATGTGATTGGCTCCTGTCACTTCCACACCCCCAAAAGGTAAGTGTATGGGGTGTGTGGGATGACAGGGGCCAATGGGAGCCTTTTGGCAATTTAGGCTCCCACTGTCTCTTTAAGAGCGCGCCCGAGACTCGCGGCGCGCTCTTAGATTCAGGCGGGACATGTGACCGCATCTCGCGGTCACTGCCCGCCTTCCTGCCTGAAGCGTCGGATGAGCCGCGCGCGGCTCGTGCAGCCGCAGGACCGCGCGCGGCTTGAAGAGAGGACCGCGGCCGGCCCCTGGGAAAGGTGAGTAATGCTACAGTACCCCTCTAGCGAAGATAAGGGCCAGTTCCTTGGATGTGGGCAACTTGCGAAGAGACACAAAGTGAGCCATTTTGGAAAACCGGTCAACTATCATCAGGATGACTGTGTTACCATTCGAAGGGGGTAATTCAACAATAAAATCCATAGATAGGTTGGACCAAGGTCTCTCGGGAACGGGTAACGGATGCAACAGCCCACAAGGAACTCTACGAGAGGATTTCATACAGGCACAAGTAGTACAAGCACTTATATAGTCAGTGACATCCTTTCGTAAGGAATCCCACCAAAAATACAGAGAAACAGCTGACACTGTTTTGGAAATACCAGGATGTCCAGCCGTCTTAGTATCGTGATATAGTGACAGAATATCCCGTCTCTCGGGAATGTCAACGAACAAATTATCATTAGGCCTCTCGCTAGGTGCCATGCTTTGTTTCGCTTGTATGGCCTGCAATAGGGATGAGGAAATAGATAATACAGTAGTTGCTATTATCCTGTCTGGGGGAATGACAGGAGTAACATCAATCTCCTGTTTGTCAATAGTTTCAAACTGTCTGGACAGAGCGTCCGCTTTAGTGTTCCGATCACCTGGCCTATAGGTGATTATATAATTGAAATGGGACAAGAACAGTGACCACCTAGCCTGCCTGGAAGACAATCTTTTAGCTTCGCTAAGGTAGGACAGGTTCTTATGATCCGTAAATATGAGGATGGGATCCTTAGTGCCTTCTAACAAATGTCTCCATTCTTTGAGTGCTAAAATGATAGCAAGGAGTTCGCGATTACCCACATCATAATTCTTCTCTGCTTTGGACATTTGTTTAGAAAAGAAGCCACAAGGATGCAATGGCTTTTCAGGAGACTCTCTTTGAGATAAAACAGCACCTACCCCGATATCTGAAGCATCAACTTCAAGTAAATAGGGCAATGAGGGGACAGGATGCTGTAAAATAGGTGCAGAGGCGAACATAGTCTTAAGGAAGTCAAAAGCTTGAAGTGCCTCGGTAGACCAGACACGAGTATTGCCATCCTTTTTTGTCATACGAGTAATAGGTGCTACAATAGACGAAAAACCTTTGATAAAACGTCTATAATAATTAGAGAAACCCAGAAAACGCTGGATGGCTTTTAGACCTTGCGGCAGAGGCCATTCTATGACAGCAGCGAGCTTCCGGGGATCCATACGAAAACCCTTAGCGGAAATCAAATACCCCAAAAACTGGACTTCGGATTGGTCGAATAGACATTTTTCTAATTTACAATAAAGACCATTAGCAAGAAGGGTCTTCAGAACGGTCGTAACATGTCTGTGATGAGTGTGTAAGTCTGTAGAATATATTAAAATGTCGTCTAAGTACACAATAACGAATGAGTGAATAAAGTCTCTCAAGACATCATTAATAAACTCTTGGAATACTGCTGGGGCATTGCAAAGCCCAAATGGCATGACGGTATACTCATAATGACCTGACCTAGTGTTAAAGGCTGTCTTCCATTTGTGGTCCTTTTTTATACGTATCAAATTGTATGCTCCTCTAAGATCTAATTTGGTGAATACCGTAGCATGTTTGAGCCTCTCAAACAATTCTGTTATTAATGGTATAGGGTAAGCATTTTTGATGGTGATTTTATTAAGACCTCTATAATCAATGCAAGGTCTTAAATCACCTTCTTTCTTCGATACAAAGAAGAAACCCGCTCCAGCCGGAGAAGAGGATCTCCTAATAAATCCCTTATCTAATGATTCTTTAATATATTCCTCCATGACACGGTTTTCTTGAACCGATAAGGGGTACACCCTGCCCTTTGGAGGTATAGTGCCAGGCAACAAGTCAATAGCACAATCGTAGGGTCTGTGAGGCGGTAATTTGTCAGCCTCTCTTTTATCAAAGACAGTCTTCAAAGATAAATACTGAGAGGGTATAGCCGTAGACAAAGGAGGAGTGGTAGGAACATTAATAGAATTCACAGGCGTAACTTCAATAGTACATGATTCATGGCAGGCCTCACTCCATGATTTTATCTGTCCTGTCTCCCAGTCAAAAATGGGATTGTGGGCACGTAACCATGGATACCCTAACACTAACTGTGAAGAGGGAGAGGTGATGACCTGGAACCGAATGGTTTCATAGTGTAAAACCCCTGTGTACATGTGTAACGGTGCAGTCTCATGAGTAACAACTGGAGATATCAATGGTCTACCATCTATGGACTCAACGGCCAAGGGTATCTCCTTCTCCCTGATGGGAATGTTGTTCTTTACAAAACCAGAGTCTATAAAATTCACGTCTGCCCCAGAGTCAACCAAGGCTTATATATTTTCAACTATACAACTCTCTCCCATATGTAACGAAACAGGGAGAAGCAGTCGGTTAGGAGGCAATGTAGGAGACTTAGAAATCACACCCAAGGCCAGTCCCCTATAAGGTCTTAGGTGCGAGAGTTTTCCGGGAGCAAAGGAAATTCCTTTACCATATGGTCTTTCCTACCACAATATAGGCAGAGTCCCTCCCTTCTCCTATGTAATTTTTCATTATCAGAGAGTTTGGCAACCCCTAATTGCATAGGTTCCTCTTCGGATACTTTAACACTCTCCGGTGTATTAACTCTGGGGTGAATAGGTGTAACAAAACGTCTATTTCTGTTCTTGGTATAGAGCCTGTCACGAATCCTATTATCTATATCAATGAGGTAGTCAATAAGGTCCTCTAAAGCAACAGGAAGCTCCTTAGCTGCTACCTCATCCAATATAGAGTCTGATAAGCCTTCCATGAAGGCAGTAGTTAACCCATTGTTGGTCCAATCTACCTGTGAGGCAAGAGTACGAAACTGTATAGCGTAATCAGCCACAGACCTAGAACCCTGTTTAACCCTCATTAATGCTCTTGCGGCATTTTTAGACCTTTTCATAGTGTCAAAAGTTCTGCGAAATGCTGTAAGAAAACTGTGAAAGTCATGCACCATAGGTCCATTAGCTTCCCAAATAGGATTTGCCCATTCAAGTGCTTTGTCGGTAAGTTGGTGCATAAAGAACCCAACCTTAGACCTCTCTGTGGGAAATGAACGTGGACACATCTCAAAGTGAAACTCTATTTGGTTAATGAACCCTCTGCATGTCTTAGAATCCCCTCCATATCTAGGAGGAGGTGTTAAATGGGCCGTAGCATTAGGCACAGTCGATACTTCAGGAAGAAGGGGTGCAGGAGGGTTAGGTGTGGTTGCTGGAATGGTTCTAGCTAAGAGCGTCTGAAGAGCCTGGGCTATCTGATCCATTCGGTGATCCTGCTCTACAAATCTAGCCTCATGAGACGCCATCTGTTGAGCTAAATCTGCGGGGTCCATGGCCCTATCGTAATGTAGCGAGAATTTACCCCTACACGCAGGATCCAGCTAAACAGAAGGCAGAACAGAGGAGAGATACGTCTACCGGACCTTAGAATGGCCGGACTCGACGTATATAGGAGAAGTACAGACTCGCGGCGCGCTCTTAGATTCAGGCGGGACATGTGACCGCATCTCGCGGTCACTGCCCGCCTTCCTGCCTGAAGCGTAGGATGAGCCACGCGCAGCTCGTGCAGCCGCAGGACCGCGCGCGGCTTGAAGAGAGGACCGTGGACGGCCCCTGGGAAAGGTGAGTAACGCTACACATACCAAGTGAAGCGGCTGTGGTGCTAGTGTTGGTGGAGGCGGCAGACGGCGAGTGGTAACTTGAGAGGTGCCCGAAGCTAAGCTGGAGGAGGATTGTGCGTCAAGGTTCCGAGCGGAAGCTTTAGAAGATTGGGTGTCCTGTGTTAGCCAGTCAACTATGTCCTCAGAACTTTTCGAGTTCAGGGTACGTGGCCTCTGAACACTGGGCATTATTCTAGGGACAAAGGGAATCACAGCACCACGACCACGACGGCCCCTGCGGGGTGGCCTGCCTCTGCCTGTCATTTTTTTTTCGATTAGTGGTACTATGCGTGCAAGCTACTGTGACAACAGATATGAGTGGCACTGTGCACTGGCAGAAGTTGGCAGAGTAGACGCTGTAGGCCTGACACACACGCTTGCAGACAACTAACTGCTATTTAATCTATTACAGTCAAAATATTTTTTTTTTTTTAAATGTACACTACTGTTACACCAGATATGAGTTGCACTGGTGTGACACTGTGCCCCGGCAGGCCCTGAAACGCACATGTGTGAAGGAAACTGACTGCTATTATTTCACAGTCAAATTTCTAGTTTTTTTTTTTTTAAATGTACACTACTGTTACACCAGATATGAGTTGCACTGGTGTGACACTGTGCCCTGGCAGGCCCTGAATCGCACACATGTGAAGGAAACTGACTGCTGTTATATTACAGTCAAAAAAGTGTTTTTTTTTTTTTTTTAAATGCAAGCTACTGTGGCACCAGTGAGTGAGTGGTGGCACTGGGCAGGCCCTGAAACACACACGTGTGAAGGAATCTGACTGCTATTATATAACAGTCAAAAAAGTTTTGTTTTTTTAAATGCAACCTATTGTGACACCAGTGAGTGAGTGGTGGCACTGGGCAGGCCCTGAAACGCACACGTGTGAAGGAAACTGACTGCTATTATATTACAGTCAAAAAAGTTTTGTTTTTTTAAATGCAAGCTATTGTGACACCAGTGATTGAGTGGTGGCACTGGGCAAGTGGGCACAGTATACGCTGTGAGCCTGACACACACGTTGGCAGGCAGGCAGGCAGGCAACTGCAATTAGATTACACAGGAAAAAAAAAAAGCAGACTGATGTTCTATCCCTAAATATGGCTTTTTGGGGTGCTGTCCTTACAGCAGAGATCAGATGAGTCCTTCAGGACTGTAGTGGACACTGAATACACTAGCCTAGCTATCAATTTCCCTATTAAATAAGCAGCAGCACACTGTCCCTCCTCTCACTAAGAATGCAGCTTCAGAATGAATCTAAAATGGATGCTGTCCAGGAGGTGGGAGGGTCTGGGAGGGAGGGTCTGCTGCTGATTGGGTGGAATGTGTCTGCTGACTGTGAGGTACAGGGTCAAAGTTTCCTCAATGATGACGAATAGGGGGCGGGCCGAACATCGCATATGTTCACCGTCAGTGGCGAACGCGAACAAGCTATGTTCGCCAGGAACTATTCGCCAGCGAACCGTTCGGGACATCACTATCAATGGTAAATAGTGTATAATTTTACCTTTTAACATACTTTTGTTTCTAAATTTAAACCAATTTGGCAAAATATGATAAAGTGGTAAACTCCAGTCACTTTTAGTAACATTTTCCTGGGATATTTCTGGTTTCCAGAATTGAGTCAACATATCTTGATTTCTTAAATCTTTTATCTCTAATCTATACTAGCTTTCAGAGGTTGCTATACTAATTTGTGAAGCAACAGCATGAGCTAACAAAGCAGCATATGCATAATCTTGAATAATTTGTATCCCTAACCCTCCTGTATGTTTAATTTTACATAATAACTGTAAATTTATTATTTTTCAGCCTATATGAACCCAGATAATGCAGTCTGCATATCATATTCAGCCATGTTTTTGGAACTTTGAATGGAATCATTCTAAGTATATAAGAGAATCTAGGTAACAAATAGGTCTTAACGTGTCAGGTCCCCACTTCTCGGCTTACCTACCTCCTACTCCGTGTCTTCCTCTCCCTCCACGGAGACGCTGCAATGGAATGCGACTCCCCTTGCAGCGCAGCTGGCCCAACCACCCAGTCCCACCGCTTCCCTTATTCAGACACTGCCACCTCCCGAGCATAGCTGCACCGAATCGGGAACTTCGGCAGAATCCTATGGCCGTGCGTGGCGAAGCAAGGTCTCTTAAAGAGACAGGAGGCGGAAACCAGAGAAGGGGGTGTGAATGAAGGAGGAACTACAATAAGTGGACATGCCCCATCTACCTATTTAAACTCCACTAACCCTTGACTCTTTGCTCAGTTATACTGTGTTCCCATTGTGTTAAAGACCTTCAGTGCCTATCCTGTTTGATTCCTGATATTTTATTCCTGCTTGACTTCTGACTATGATAAGGTGCCGCCTGTTCTGACCTTTGGCTTTCCGGTCCATTCTTTGTTTTGACCCTTTCATACTGCGTTCCTGATAGAGTTACAGCCTTTCCTGCATATTGGGGTTCATCTCCTAAATGGTGTCCTGACATACTGGTGTTTATTTTTCCCCACCAAGATATTTCTAACATTTTCCATTTCTTAAATAATCTTTTCATATTTTTTGTACAAATACTATTTGTTACATTTAATTTATAACTAGATAGATACTTTATTCACTTATGGATTTCATGATCTCGTCTATCTAAATTACATGGTTCTTCCACCGTTAAAAGGATGTCTTCAGCATATCATTTTATTATTTGTGTATCCATCTTATCCTATAATATTATGGTTGGCTCTAATCTCCCTTGCCAAAGGATTCAACAAGAGTACATACAACAAGGATGACAGAGGACAACCCTGTTGGGTACTGTTTGGTATATAAAACTAACATGATCTTATACCGAAGCCTACAACTTTACCCATCTGCTTGATATATAAGGCCATTATCGCCTCGTAGAATCTGCTATTCAAACCAATTGCTCTCAGTGCCTTTGTCATTTATCCCCAACTGACCCTGTTAAATGCTTTATGCATTTTGTTAACTGTTTTTTTTTACTATGTATAGCTGCAAACAGCCAAGAAGTATCGTAGGTGCAGTTATAAACTCACACTTACACTTGTTATTTAATTGACACGTGTGTTATTTTTATAGCTTGCACTACACTAATAAAACAGATCTACTGGTTGAGTATAGTTATGCTCAAAAGGTAGCCTGTGATGCATGATAAGTTTCACTGCCAGCACGCCAGCATCTAAACAGAGAGACATCAGTTATTCCATACTATTCCATTCTAGCCAGTAGAAGAAATGTTTAATAGAGTAAGCACAGTCTTACTCTTATGCTTAGAAAGCATGAACAACAGCTTAGGAGGTCTAATCTGCTCTCCCTATCAATTATTTCTTTAACACAAAGGTTTATGCTGAGGAACTGCTTGACAGATGGGAAATATATATACGGTATATTTAAATTGTCTTCTTTTACTCTCCCAATCTACACATCTTCGAGCTTTATGTATAGTAGAATTAAATGCTCTATAAAAAGAGCCTAGGTCGTGTGTACCATTATAGGTATACTTTAACGACAATACTGAAAATGTGTCCCATACCTCTATGAAAATAATAGGCAGTGTGGTGTTTGGAAACAGAAGTAGTTATGACCATTGAGATCCTGTGGTGGCTATTGTTTAGGATGAGCAGACAATCTCACACATGGCAAATAGTGTCTGCACAGTAGTTTGTGAACTGCGCGTATCTGATAAAAAAAAATGTCCGAGGGGTGGGGTTAGGACATTTATTTGTTCACTTGCCTTAAACACAGCATTGAAATACTCATTCCAATATTGTTTACACTTTACAAGCTAGTGAAACCTGTCTGGAGAGACACTTTACCCAGCACACCTATGTTTACATTCCTCATCTTAGAACTGCTGAAATTACTCAAATAAATTATTACCTCTTCCCAAAAAAGCTGCAATCTCTCGCCAAGGGCTGTAAGCAGCAGCGGTTTGTTAATTTCCATTAAATGTCTGAGCATGGATATATATTTATCATGTTTCTAATCAATTTTCATGACAAAAATGTTGTCTTAGTAGCTTTTTACAAGGGACCAGTGGCATTTTCCCTGCAACAAGTTAAAACAATCTTCCAGTGCAGAAATGCACTGTACTTAAAGGCATCATATCATATAGCAGGGGTAGGCAACCTTTTAGCAGCACTGTGCCGAAATAGGATTGTGATGTCCCATAGCGTGCCGGTCTTATTTTTTTTCTTTAATTGAGGTGTGTATGTTGCCGTATTCTGCTTGTGTTACTTATACGGTAGTTGCTTTGTATCGTTGTATTTGTGCGTATAGAGCTATTATATTGTTTATGTTCATGAGTAGTTTGTGGTATTGTGGGGCTTAGTGATGTACCAACTGTCCGCCGGCGAACAGTTCCCGGCGAACTTAGCGTGTTCGCGTTCGCCGCGGCGGGCGGACACATGCGCAGTTCGATCCGCCCCCTATTCGTCATCATTGGGCAAACTTTGACCCTGTGCCTCTCGGTCAGCAGACACATTCCAGCCAATCAGCAGCACTCCCTCCCTTCCACACCCTCCAACCTCCCTCCCAGCATCCATTTTCGATTCATTCTGAAGCTGCATGCTTAGTGAGAGGAGGGAAAGTTTAGCTGCTGCTGATTAGATAGGGAAATTGATAGCTAGGCTAGGGTATTCAGTGTCCACTACAATCCTGAAGGACTCATCTGATCTCTGCTGTAAGGACAGCACCCCAAAAAGCCCTTTTTAGGGCTAGAACATCAGGCTGCTTTTTTTTTTTTTTTTTCCTGTGTAATGTAATTGCAGGTGCCTGCCTTCCAGCTTCTGTGTGAGGTTCACATTGGATACTGTGCTCACTTGCCCAGTGCCACCACTCATATCTGTTTTTACAATAGGTTAAGCTTTAGATTTAAAAGAAATATTTTTTTTTCACTGTAATAGAAGAGCAGTTGCCTGCCAGCTTCTGTGTCAGGTTGGATGCCTTGCCCATTTGCACAGTCAGTGCCACCACTCATATCTGTTTTTACAATAGGTTAAGCTTTAGATTTAAAAGAAATAATTTGTTTTCACTGTAATAGAAGAGCAGTTGCCTGCCTGCCAGCTTCTGTGTGAGGTTCACATTGGATACTGTGCCCACTTGCCCAGTGCCACCACTCATATCTGTTTTTACAATATCTTAAGCTTTAGATTTAAAAGAAATAATTTTTTTTCACTGTAATAGAAGAGCAGTTAGTTGTCTGCAAGCGTCTGGGTGTCAGGCCTACTTCAGTGTGTGCTCTGCAGACCTGTGCCAGCGTGCTTTGACAGTTGCCAATCATATCTGGTGTCTCTTTAGCGTGCTTTTACAAAGAAAAAAGGTTTCCAGTGTAAGCTAATAGCAGCCAGTCAGTGTCCTTCAAGCGGCTCTGTCAGACCTTCCTTCAGCGTGTGCCCTGCACAACCCTGCCAGCGTACTATGACAGTTGCCACTAATATCTGGTGTCTCTATAGCGTGCTTTTACAAAGAAAAAAGGTTTCCAGTGTAAGCTAATAACAGCCAGTCAGTGTCCTTCAAGCGGCTCTGTCAGGCCTTCCTTCAGCGTGTGCCCTGCACAACACTGCCAGCGTGCTTTGACAGTTGCCAATCATATCTGGTGTCTCTTTAGCGTGCTTTTACAAAGAAAAAAGGTTTCCAGTGTAAGCTAATAGCAGCCAGTCAGTGTCCTTCAAGCGGCTCTGTCAGGCCTTCCTTCAGCGTGTGCCCTGCACAACCCTGCCAGCGTACTTTGACAGTTGCCACTCATATCTGGTGTCTCTATAGCGTGCTTTTAAAGCCAAAATTTTGTTTCCACTGTAATAGAAGAGCAGTTGCCTGCCTGCCAGCTTCTGTGTGAGGTTCACAGTTGATACTGTGCCCTCTTGCCCAGTGCCACCACTCATATCTGTTTTTACAATAGCTTAAGTTTTAGATTTAAAATAAATATTTTTTTTTCACTGTAATAGAAGAGCAGTTAGTTGTCTGCAAGCGTCTGGGTGTCAGGCCTCCTTCAGCGTGTGCTCTGCAGACCTGTGCCAGCGTGCTTTGACAGTTGCCAATCATATCTGGTGTCTCTTTAGCGTGCTTTTACAAAGAAAAAAGGTTTCCAGTGTAAGCTAATAGCGGCCAGTCAGTGTCCTTCAAGCGGCTCTGTCAGGCCTTCCTTCAGCGTGTGCCCTGCACAACACTGCCAGCGTGCTTTGACAGTTGCCAATCATATCTGGTGTCTCTTTAGCGTGCTTTTACAAAGAAAAAAGGTTTCCAGTGTAAGCTAATAGCAGCCAGTCAGTGTCCTTCAAGCGGCTCTGTCAGGCCTTCCTTTAGCGTGTGCCCTGCACAACCCTGCCAGCGTACTTTGACAGTTGCCAATCATATCTGGTGTCTCTATAGCGTGCTTTTAAAACCAAAATTTGTTTTTCACTGTTATAGATTGAATAGCAGTTACTTGTCTTCAAGCGGGTGTGTCAGGCCTACAGTGTGTGCTCTGCAGAACTGTTCAAGTGCACATTGCCAATCATATCTGGTGTCTCTATAGCGTTCTTTTACAAAGAAAAAAGTTTTCTAGTGTAAGCTAATAGCAGCCAGTCAGTGTCCTTCAAGCGGCTCTGTCAGTCCTTCCTTCAGCGTGTGCTCTCCAGAACTGTTCCAGTGCACATTGCCAATCATATCTGGTGTCTCTATAGCGTACTTTTAAAACCAAAATTTGTTTTTCACTGTTATAGATTGAATAGCAGTTACTTGTCTTCAAGCGGGTGTGTCAGGCCTACAGTGTGTGCTCTGCAGAACTGTTACAGTTCACATTGCCAATCATATCTGGTCTCACAGTAGCTTGCACACATAGTACCACTAATCCCCAAAAAAATGACAGGCAGAGGCAGGCCACCCCGCAGGGGCCATCGTGGTCGTGGTGCTGTGATTCCCTTTTGCCCTAGAATAATGCCCAGTTTTCAGAAGCCACGTACCCTGAACTTGAAAAGTTCTGAGGACATAGTTGACTGGCTAACACAGGACACCCAATCTTGTACAGCCTCCGCTCGGAACCTTGACGCACCATCCTCCTCCAGCTTAGCTTCAGGCACCTCTCAAGATACCACTCACCCGCCTGCCGCCACCACCAAAACTAGCACCACAGCCGCTTTACTTGGTATGTCAGAGGAGTTATTCACACACCCGTTTGAAGAAATGAGTGATGCGCAACCATTATTGCTAGAGGATGTAGATAACAGGGATATGTCTCAGGCAGGCAGCATTAAACACATGGAGGTACGGTGTGATGATGATGATGTTGTACCCGCTGCTGCTTCCTTTTCTGAGTTGTCAGATACAAGCGAAGCGGTTGATGATGACGATGCGTCCATGGATGTCACGTGGGTGCCCGCTCGGCAAGAAGAAGAACAGGGCGAAAGTTCAGATGGGGAGACAGAGAGGAGGAGGAGACGAGTTGGAAGCAGGGGCGGTCGTCGCAAGGAGCTAGTGGCACAGTCAGACAGCATGCATCGGCACCCTTGGTCAGCCCGACAGCACGCCAATCAACGCATGCTGTGTCCACCACCAGAATGCAGTCATTGCAGAGCTCAGCAGTGTGGCATTTTTTTTTGTGTGTCTGCCTCTGACAACAGCGATGCCATTTGCAACCTGTGCCAAAGGAAACTAAGTCGTGGGAGGTCCAACACCCACCTAGGTACAACTGCTTTGCGTAGGCACATGATCTCACATCACAAACGCCTATGGGATCAACAGATGAGTACAAGCAGCACGCCTACTCTAAGCCGCCATCCTCCTCCTGGTCCAGCATCTTCAGCCACGTCAACCACTGCTGTCCTTCTTGCCCCCTCTCAACCATCCACCACTCCGTCTCCCGCCTTGAGCAGTTCCCGCTCATCTGCCCACAGTCATGTGTCTGTCAAGGACATGTTTGAGCGTAAGAAGCCAATGTCACCAAGTCACCCCCTTGCCAAGCGTCTGACAGCTGGCTTGTCCGAACTATTAGCCCGCCAGCTTTTACAATACAATCTGGTTGAGTCTGAGGCGTTCAAAAAATGTGTAGCTATTGGGACACCGCAGTGGAAGGTACCCGTCCGGAATTTCTTTTCACAAAAGGCAATCCCCAACTTGTACTCAATTGTGCAAAAGGAAGTAATGGCATGTCTGGCACACAGTGTTGGGGCAAGGGTCCATCTGACCACTGATACCTGGTCTGCAAAGCATAGTCAGGGCAGGTATATCACCTACAGTGCGCATTGGGTAAACCTGCTGACGGCTGACAAGCAAGGAATGCGTGGCATTGCAGAGGAGTTGGTGACACCGCCACGAATTGCAGGCAGTCCTGCTGCCACCTCCTCTACTCCTCCTACTCCATCCTCTTCCATAACCTCCTCGGCTGAGTCCTCTTGTGCTGCTGCATCTTGCTCCACATCAACGGCACCCCCCCAGCTCCCCAGGTACTATTCCACATCCCGGATACGGCAGTGTCACGCCGTCTTGGGTTTGACTTGCTTGAAAGCAGAGAGTCACACCGGACAAGCACTCCTGTCCGCCCTGAACGCACAGGTGGAAAAGTGTCTGACTCCGCAGCAACTGGATATCGGCAAAGTGGTGTGTGACAACGGAAAAAATTTGATAGCGGCATTGAAGTTGGGCAAGTTGACACATGTGCCGTGCATGGCACATGTGTGTAATCTGATCGTACAACGCTTTGTGCATAAGTACACAGGCTTACAGGACGTCCTGAAGCAGGCCAGGAAGGTGTGTGGCCATTTCAGGCGTTCCTACACGGCCATGGCTCACTTTGCCGATATCCAGCGGCGAAACAACATGCCAGTGAGGCGCTTGATTTGCGACAGCCCTACATGTTGGAATTCAACACTCCTAATGTTCGACCGCCTGCTCCAACAAGAAAAAGCTGTTAATTAATATTTGTATGACCGGGGTGCTAGGACAGCCTCTGGGGAGCTGGGAATTTTTTTGCCACGTTACTGGACGCTCATGCGCAATGCCTGTAGGCTCATGCGTCCTTTTGAGGAGGTGACAAACCTAGTCAGTCGCAACGAAGGCACCATCAGCGACATCATACCATTTGTTTTCTTCCTGGAGCGTGCCCTGCGAAGAGTGCTGGATCAGGCTGTAGATGAGCGTGAAGAGGAAGAGGAAGAGTTGTGGTCACCATCACCACCAGAAACAGCCTTATCAACATCGCTTGTTGGACCTGCGGCAACGCTGGAAGAGGATTGTGAGGAAGAGGAGTCAGAGGAGGATTGTAGCTTTGAGGAGGAGGAGGAGCAAGACCAAAGACAACAGGCATCCCAGGGTGCTCGTTGTCACCTATCTGGTACCCGTGGTGTTGTACGTGGCTGGGGGGAAAAAACATACCTTCAATGACATCAGTGAGGAGGAAGAACGGGAAATTAGTAGCTCGGCATCCAAATGGGGTCTTTCATGCTGTCCTGCCTGTTGAGGGACCCTTGTATAAAAAGGCTGAAGGAGAACGACCTGTACTGGGTGTCCACGCTACTAGACCCCCGGTATAAGCAGAAAGTGGCGGAAATGTTACCGAATTACAACAAGTCGGAAAGGATGCAGCATTTGCAAAATAAATTAAAAAGTATGCTTTACACAGCGTATAAGGGTGATGTCACAGCACAACGGGAATCTAACAGGGGGAGAGGTGGAAGTCATCCTCCTCCTCCTCCCACGACCACGCCGGCAAGGACAGGACGCTTTAAAGACGTGTTGTTGATGGAGGACATGCGGAACTTTTTAAGTCCTATGCATCGCCACAGCCCTTCGGGATCCACCCTCAGAGAGCGACTCGACCGACAGGTAGCAGACTACCTCGCCTTAACTGCAGATATCGACACTCTGAGGAGCGATGAACCCCTTGACTACTGGGTGTGCAGGCTTGACCTGTGGCCTGAGCTATCCCAATTTGCGATAGAACTTCTGGCCTGCCCCGCTTCAAGTGTCCTGTCAGAAAGGACCTTCAGTGCAGCAGGAGGTATTGTCACTGAGAAGAGAAGTCGCCTAGGTCAAAAAAGTCTAGATTACCTCACCTTTATTAAGATGAATGAGGGATGGATCCCGAAGGGACTGACACTGGGCGATACATTCGATTAAAAAAGGCCTGATGAGATGAGCTGCCTTGGGCTAAAAATGGTCCACACGCTGCTGTATTTTAGCTCTGAATGACGTTTGACTTGCGTGACTTATCCGCCACCAACTAGGGTTCAAGCCGCCATGTTTTAGGGCACTTTCTGCCTGTGAAACAAACATCAATTTTTCTGGCCGCTGCTACAGCAGCGGCTGCAACAATACCAAATTTTTCAGGCATGTGTACATGCCTAATTTTTAGGCCCACTGGTGCAGCACTGTGGCTTCAAAAACCAAACCAAAAAAAATTCCTCCAAGATGGCACCAATATACCAGTGGTCTAAGCATCTTCCCACATTGGCCTAAAAAGGGGAGGTGATTCAACAATTAAAAATCTCTGCCATTTACACGTCCACTGATAGGAGACGCGGAAGGTATTAAACTGATATGAACAATACTAAACTCACCACTCCTATCACCAGTCCCTATTCTGCTCTGTGTCAGTGTGTATCAGGGATTTGACTATCTTTATTCAGATTGAAAAATTACAATTCCAGGAAAAATTTAACAAACATTTACAAGAACATGTTATGCACATCATAGAAACAACGTGAACCTCTTTAAAGCCACAAACTTAAGACAAAAAATACGTACACACAATGTGTAAGGGTTTGAAAGAATATTCTGAATCCTTACATGTTTACTTTATCGTTTGTTTGATTTTTGTGAACCATATAGAAACTACAAGCAGCGTGAAAACTATAAAAACTCAAGTGGCCATGCTGATCAAATTAAATAGTATGCTTTACACAGCGTATAAGGGTGATGTCACAGCACAACGGGAATCTAACAGGGGAAGAGGTGAAAGTCATCCTCCCCCTCCCACGACCCCGCCATATCTGCCAAGTGACCCTATGTAGGGGTAACAGTCTCTATTCTGCTCTGTGTCAGTGTGTATCATGGTCTCTGAGGACGGGGAACAGTCTCTATTCTGCTCTGTGTCAGTGTGTATCAGGGGCTTTGAGGACAGGTGTCAATGTTAGGTGATTTCTGCCCTTTATGGATTAAAAGCAGACTCTGCATCAACTGTGTAATTTTCCATGGGAGTTTTGCCATGGATCCCCCTCCGGCATGCCACAGTCCAGGTGTTAGTCCCCTTGAAACAACTTTTCCATCACTTTTGTGGCCAGAAAGAGTCCCTGTTGGTTTTAAAATTCGCCTGCCCATTGAAGTCAAAAAAATTTCAGGTTCGCGACAACACTAGTGGGGCTGTTTGGGGTATTGCATGTGAGAGGCTGCATGTGGAGAGGCCACATGTATGTGGATTGTCAGTGGTGTTAAGTTTGTGAAGATTGTGTGTTGTTTGTTTGCGGGCTGTTCGTATTATTTGTATGAGTTGAGGGTTATTCTGCAGCTCTGTGTAGATCTAGCACTGTGGGTGGGTTCCAGTGGGGACCAGGCTGGCCAGGTACATGTCACGGACAGGAGCTGCAACAGCAATTGCGGGCTGCTCTACTCTAGTGTGGATTCCCATTACCAAGTGCTGGAACAAAGTGATCTAAGATCACTTCCTCTATGTGCTGCAATGCATACATTGAGGATTTCCCTTCACCACATTTTTGTATTAGCAGATATCTGAAGTTTACCTGGGACTCTTGATAGGCCAGAGTCTGTTTGGCTCTAGCAGCCTTGAGTGCCGTGCAAAGACACCTCGAGTGCCGTGCATTGCACATGTGCCGTAGGTTGCCTACCCCTGTCATATATATACATACATAACATTAATGTAGAATTATTCATGAAGGTGTCTGTAGCCTCAATTTAAGGAGTAAGTAAGTTGTGAGTTTGAGATGTTTTAGAGTGCCTGAGGCTGAGAACCCTGAACATAGGGATATCAGCTATCATGAGTCTTCAGGCCCCGAAGACGTAACATGACTAGGAGTGAAAGTCCCCTCATAAAGCAGTCACTCAAGTGACTGGAAGAGGTAAATCTAAAGATTGTTGATTGTACACTGGTAGATAAACAGGATTGATGTTTCGCAGTCATATTGAATATTCCTGGCGTTTACATTTAGAGGGTATATGCTAAAGCGAAGAGCATGGCCTTTGCAGGTTAATGTGAAAAGTAACCATATACTTGACAACCAGAGATATCTTCTTCATGGAGAAAATTAATAACAGACAATCAACATTCTAACATCTAGTGGAAAGTCAGGTATCTACTAAGAATAAAACATTGATGGTGCCATACCCAGTGAGCAAGATTGTTTTTTGTAGAAATATTATGAATAAATGCGATGAGTGTAATGGATGCATGAAGTAATTGCTTATTGGTGGCGGGATGACTGATTACAGCGCTGGAAGGGTTAATTTGGAAGTCCTTATTGCTAGATGAATGTGCCATTTATTCTTAAGCCAACCATCCAGCTGTGTCACACTGTCCACGTGTGAAGCCTTACATCTACAGGTGGGGAGTTTTATACATCTCCAGACCTGTTGGCTGTCCACCTTTTGGTTGCTCTGCTTAGTAGACGTTGGGTCCTTTCGATATGCAAATTGAGAATTAGAAATCAGAGTCCATCCAAAAAACATTAATAATAACCCAGAGAGCAATAATTGTACCTTCTGCTATCTATATTTGGAATGCTGAGGGTATGTACGTCAAAAGAAGCGCAAACATGAAGAACACATCTGAATTCATTTGGGGGAATTGAGAAAGTCAGTATTCTAAGTTGCAAATGGGCCTTGTGAGGTGTTTCTAGAATGGAGGATTTATGACAACTCCACATATACTTACATTGTTACATAGTTAAACGGGCTGAAAAAAGACTTGCCTTCCTCAAATCTGTTTCTGCAGTTGATCCAAAAGAAGTAAAAAAAAAAAAAAAAAACAGTTTGAAGTGCTTTCCATTTTTGCAACAAATTAGGAAAACAATTAATTCTCAACCTCAGCATGACAGTCAGATTTCTTCTTGGATCAAACACCTAGTATCCCACATTTTAAATGTTATATCCCGAATATTATGCTTTTGCAAGAATTCACCCATTAACTGTTTAAAATCTGTACAGCCTCTGATAATACCACATCTTCAGGCAGAGAATTCAACATCCTTATTGTTCTTACTGTAAAGAACCACTTCCTTTGCCTTAGACAAAATCTAATTTCTTCCAGTCTAAATGGGTGGCCTCATATCCTGTGCAGACCCCCCAATCATCCTGATTTCGGCAGGACAGTACTGATTTTAAGGTCCTGTTCAATTATCATGATTTATCCCACACACAGGGACACCAGGGAACTATCCTTTAGATGAAGGAACATTGCACATGCAAAAATAATGTTTACAATTTTACGAGGCTACTTAAAATCATGTTAAGCCCACAACTACTTCACAGTAACTAATTTTATCATGGGAGACAAAGAACTACTTAAATAGTGCCATTGCTAAATGAATATAATTTTAACTAAAGTGCATTCAGTTAATCCACTGTACGTGCATTGTTAATATATATCACTAAGAAATGTGAGCAAAAACTATTCAAAAAACAAAGTTGTGATGGACCACCTGGCACCTCGACTGGGTACCTCCGTCAATCGCTGCTTCCTAGTAATCCTTGAGTACCATAAGCACCGGACACCATAATCACCGTAAACACCACAAACTATCGCAGCTTGGTAGGGGTCTCACTGTCCTCCACCCACCCTGGACCCAAGACTAGGATCGAGCTTCCAGTGGGTAGACCTCTCCAAGTCCAGAGAGCAAAGCAGGCTTCTCTTACAAGAGCAATCGTTGTAAGCCAAGGGAGTATAGTGATTATAGCAATCCCCAGAGTGAATATAGCTCTCCAATCACCCAAACATGAGCCTAGACTTCACAAATTGCCTTATATGCAGGTCCCTATGCAAGGGGCACTCCCCCTGGATCTGAGAGTAGACTACAGTAAAAACATACACACAATTACATTGGCTCTCAGGTCCAGGACTGTATTAAACTCTCAAGGCAGAGAAAACATACATTTTTACAAAACCCCAAAATTACCTTTAAACACACAAAATCCCCACAATACATCCCCTGAGAGCCCCAATCTGGGTGACCAAAATATCCAAAAATCACCCAGATCCGTTCAGGGATTCAGGAATTTCCTGGAATGATAATATGACCGAACGCACGCTCCCATGCCCAAAACAGTTCCAGAGAATCAGGGCTTGTGGTTGGTTTAGTTCAGTAGTTTAAAAACTGAACAAACCACCGAACATAGTCAATGATCTTACCCTGGAGCTTGTTCACCTTGTTCGTGGGAACGTTTACACCGAACAGTGCCTTTCTAAGTTGTGTAGTAATGAACACAGGTGATCCTGGAAGTCCAGCGGTGTTCAGAAGTTTCAGTCCGAAAACAGTTTGTTGAACTTGATGACCAAACACCAAACACGCCACCTGGTGGTCGTACATGCGAACAGCGACCACCCAGACGAACACTTCGAACACTGTGGTGGAAAGTGTTGCAAACTATCAATTAGGCTTGACAAGTTCCCAAGTGGTCTCTGGTTCATGCGGCTGTTTGAGAAACCGAACCATATAATCCCAACTGCATGAACAGAGCTCTTTTTAAAGTATTTTTAGCCAAGTCTATTTGAGGGGGCCACAGTCCTGAGGCAGGAGGCTGGCAAACAGGCCCCTCCAAGAACCCGTGACGAGGTTCAGTTCCTCACAAAATACCCTCAGGTATTTTGAGGGTTTGTAAAAATGTAGGTTTTCTGTGCCTGGAGATGAAGTCTAGGCTCGGGTTTGGGGGATTAGAGAGCTATTTTCACTCTGGGGATTGCTATAATCACTATACTCCCACTATATAATAGCTCCTCTGGGTGGAGGACAGCAAGACCCCAACCAAGCTTCGGCGATTTGTGGGGTTTATGGTGATTATGGTGTCTGGCTTATGGCACTCAAGGATTACTAGGAAGCAGCAAATGATTGAGGTACCTGGTCGGGTGCCAGGCTGTCACAAAAGTGCTCTAACTAAATAATAAAAGTGACCATGCTTTTAAGTGTTATTGTCAATGCATATAATAAGTCGGCTCTACATCATATATATATTGTTATAGTGTCATCGCTATCCAAAATCTCCTCAAATTTATACTTTCTTGTGGTTACCTTCAAAGCGGCATCTGAAGAAGAGGGGCGGTGTGCTTTACCGAAAAGGAATCTGGTCTGGACTCAAAACATACACACAGTGAATGTATGAGTTACCAACAGCCTCTATATTCAGATTCAGATCTAGCCCCTAGTATAAAAAAAAGGGAATTGGAGGCACACCCGAACAAGCATTTCTCAGCAGTGATGCTGCTGTACTGAAGCCTAGTATAGTAATCAGCACTAAGGGTAAATGACATCTGCTTCATGAATTCTGTGTCCAAGTAATACCTTAACATTGTGGTCAAGCATTGTCTTTCAAGCAATATAGTCTGTGCAATTAAGTAGTCAAGCAAACTACATTTATTCATTACTTATTTTTAACCTTTTGGAAATATTAAATAAAGGAACCTGTGGGTTCTATTTGGAATCAAGCAACATGTTTGAGGCACATGGTCAAATGTAATATATTGAAATGTGTCAATATATTTATGTTTGTATTTTATCAGTTTAATAAACTTGCGAAACTCCTTTTAGTGTAATAATCTAACTGTTGTACTACATGAATTTTTATCTCAAATTATGTCTAGATTACAATTAATTAGCTTATTTGAGTTGAGCTCCCATAAACATAAGATACCTTAGAAAAAAAGGTTACCTTATTTTTTTTCTAAAATGTGTTTGTTGTTGGTATGCTATTGTGATTAACAAAATGTTGTGTCCTACAAGGTCATATTGTTTGACTTTTTTATTGTACTGAAAGCATGTGACAAAACAGGCTTAATAGGAAAGATAAAACGTATACTTTCTGTGGTAAAGTATGATAGGCTATACTAAAGAAGGCAGACAGCAGTAAATACAAAATAATATATTTGGATCTGGAACAGGGAGTTCTTTGAATCTGGAACAGAGAACTCTTGGCACCAAAACTGGAACATCCTTGGAACATTATGCAAAACAAATGTTTTCATCTATTCTTGAGACATTTGTATAAGATATATAACAAAAATTGTAAAAAATTTCTTGTTTCTGTAAACATCATTGTGAAGAAATGACTATATTGTTCGGTATTTTTTGCATAGTTCTTGCTTTTCTGTGTATTTTCATTCGGCAGATGGGACTGCCGAACAGAGACCACCCCTGGCTCACTTAACTTCAAAGCCGGCATCACTTTCACCCTCTATGTGTGCGGTCAGCGTTCGTACTGTCGAACGCCACGTGGCAGAGAAAACCGCGGCCATCTTTTTTTCGTCAAACAAAGGCAGCGGGACTTGGTCGTCGAGTGTCTGGAACTAAAATCGGACACTCGACTTCCCAAACACCGGTCTCAATCATACGAACGCTGGAACTAGTGATACCGATTAGCTAGGAGAGCGCTATTCGGTACAAATATGCACACGAATGAGGGGAACAATCGCTGCTAGGAGCCAGGGGAATTCATTCGGTACTTTTGTTCGTTTTTTCCCTTTTTCTAAAGTGACCGGCAAAACCTCACGAATCTCTGGAACTATTTTGGGCAGCCCACCCACAGTGAACCGGTCACAAAGGACTTCCATAGTTTTTGCGAACCCCTGAACCGATCTGGGTGAAATTTGGATATGTTGGTCACCCAGATCGGGGCTATCAGGGGACATAAGATTTGTGGGGATACCCCAGGTATAAAGAGGTGTTCCAGAAATGGGGAAAAACAGTGTATTTTCAGCCTGGAGATAATTAGGTTGTTACTATATCAGACCTGATTATCTCCAGGACTAGGGGAGGGAACTGCCTGTTTGTATTGGGTGTGTTTTATAATTTTACTGTTCAGGATTGGATAAATGTTACTCCTCCCTGTGGGATGTCCCCTTGCATGGGGACCTGCATAAAAAGCCATGTATGTGAATAAAAGTTAGTTCTGCTTGTATCCTGAACCTGGACTCTGACTGTTATTTGGAATTCGTATGCTGTAACAAGGGAATTATCTTATGCAGCTGTTATATTCCGTATGGATTTCGTTTCCTGTAACTACCGAACCGAACTCTCACTACCTTAGGCTCTGACTTTTCGGGAGGAAACTACCGAACTCGGTTTGGCTAAACTTGGTTTCCTTACAACTGGTGGCAAGCGGAGGGATTCGAATCCCGAATGGACATTGCAAACCAAGCAAGGGAATGAATGGCTCAGCAGTACCAGCTACTTAAAAGAACCACACTAAAGGATTTACTGGAAGCTCGAGGCAGAGTGGCAAGTAACAAGACAAAAGCCACGTTAATTGCAGAATTAATACAGAGCGATAATACCAGCAATACAGAAATGGATCAAGAGGAAGAAAACGTGATGCAAAAGGACATCCGATGGATGCTCAGTCTGTTGGGACCCAGCCCAACTACAGAGGCGGTTCTACAGGTCATGGCACAAGCCAGACAAGCGCAAAAAGAGCGAGAGGACCGGGACAGACCGTCACAGGGAGATTTACTGCACTCCCCGGGAAGTACTGGGGAAATACCAAAGAAGGTAAATTATGCAGCCTTTAAATCTTTTAATGACAATGAGATGGAAATTGACAGTTACTTGCAAGACTTTGAACGCCAATGTGCACTGGAGGGATTAGACTCCACGAAATGGGCTGCAGTCATTAGCAGTAAATTGTCAGGTAGAGCAGCCGAGGCGCTGCGAGCAGTACCTGAGGGGGACATACATAATTATGAAAAAATAAAAGACATTTTGTTGGCCAGATATGCTGTAACTCCGGAGGCATACCGGAAAAAGTTTAGAGATCTGAGGAAGACTGGGAGAGATTCCCATACGGAATGGGCGTTTCGGCTACAACGGGCGGCCCGCAATTGGATGAAGGGCTGCCAAGCAACCACTCTGGAGGATGCTTTGCAACTGATGTTACTGGAGCAATTTTTTAATCACTCTGCAGAGGACATAAAAGACTGGGTTAAAGATAGAAAACCAAAAACTGTGGAGGAAGCCGCCAGGCTAGCGGATGAGTACCAGGATAACAGGAGGAAGGAGCAAGGGGTGAGCAGACCACCTTTTAAGCCTCACTGCACGGCTCCAACAACCCCTACTCCTCCTAGACCCTCCATGAGTAACCCCTCACCAAACCCAGCAAACACACCTCGACCCCCTGCAGTGTGCCATTATTGCAAGCAACCAGGACATTATAAGAATCAGTGCCCTCGCTTAAACCGGGGAAGCTGGGAAAGGCAACCCCCACAACAACCCAGGGCAGCTGATCATTGTGTGCAGCAAGAAAGCACAACCGGTGTCCCTAACCAAGAAGAACAGTGGAGTGTGTTACACGAGGTCAACCCAGTGCAAGCTGGGGGTGACAACCGGGACCACCACCGCCAATGGATTACCGTAGATGGCGTGGGGGCCCGGGCTCTGAGAGACTCTGGGGCTACTTTGACTGTGGTGCAACCTCACACGATCAGAGCGCAAGCTCGCACCGGACGCACAGTCGCTGTGAGGGTGGCTGGGGGCGCTATCCACAAACTGCCCACCGCCAATATCCTTGTTGATTGGGGTTCTGGGTCCAAACAGCTGGAGGTTGGGATTATGCAAGAACTACCCGCCGAGGTTTTGTTGGGAAATGATGTGGGATGCTTGACCTCCCAACTAGCCCGAGACCCCCCTGCCGAGGCATACCCGGTTACCACCCGAGCTCAAGCCAGACTGGAAGCTCCGCTGCACTCTGAGGAAAACCAGGTAAGAGTCGAAATACCCCCCTTACCCGATCCTCCCTGTCCCTTCTGGGATACCCCCCAGGGGTTTGAACAAGAGCAGCGTACCGACCCCACATTAGAGGGTTATAGGAAGGCAGCGGCCGTTACCCCAGGGAACAACCCGCACGAAAAGTTTGAGTGGTATAAGGGATTGCTGTATAGAGTGACCGAGGGGGTGGGACAGGGGGCCACCCAGGTCATCAAAAGACAGTTAATTGTACCCCGTAAATTCCGGGCTGAGTTGTTAAAACTCAGTCATGACATTCCCCTAGCAGGACATTTAGGGGTTAAAAAGACAAGGGACAGGTTAACCCAAACATTCTTCTGGCCCAGGGTCACCCAGGACCTCAAGTATTATTGCAGGACGTGCGACGTCTGCCAAAGGATAGGAAAAAGGGGAGACCTTCGGAAGGCCAAACTTCACCCATTGCCCATTATAGAACAGCCCTTTCACCGAGTAGCGGTAGATTTAATAGGACCCCTCAGCCGACCCAGCCAGTCGGGCAAAAAGTTCATACTAACCGTGGTCGACTACGCCACTAGATACCCGGAGGCAGTCGCCCTCCCCAATATAGAGGCAGAGACCGTGGCAGAGGCCCTTATTCAAATATTCACCCGAGTAGGTTTCCCACAGGAGATCCTTTCCGATCGGGGAACTCAGTTCACGGCTACCCTGACACAACAATTGTGGCAGAGCTGTGGAGTGAAACCCCTGTTCAGCGCCCCGTATCATCCCCAGACTAACGGGCTCTGTGAACGTTTCAATGGCACTCTAAAACAGATGCTAAAAACCTTTACGGAGTCCCACAAGAATTGGGAAAAGTTCCTTCCCCACCTTCTGTTTGCCTACCGTGAGGTGCCCCAGGCCTCCACTGGGTTTTCCCCCTTCGAACTCCTGTACGGGAGAAAAGTTCGGGGCCCACTGGAGCTCGTACGGGAACACTGGGAGGGCAATACAGATGAGGGGGGAGTCCCTATCGTCCAGTATGTCCTGGAGTTCCAGGACCGTCTGCGGGCGCTCACCGCATCGGTTCGGGAGAACCTGCAGACGGCCCAGGAGGACCAGAGGAAATGGTACGATAGGGGAGCCCAAGATAGAGTGCTGGACTTAGGGCAGAAGGTATTGGCTTTGAGACCAGTTAAAAAGGATAAGCTGCAAGCAGCCTGGCAGGGACCATTCAAGGTAGTAGAACGGGTTAGCGAGACTACCTACATCGTGAGCAAATGCTCAGATGAAAGGCTGACCAAAGCCTTCCATGTGAATATGCTCAAACCATATTTTGAGAGAACAGAAGATGTGGGCGCCGTGTGTGCCCCCGCCACGGAAGATAGTGAGGGACTACCCCTCCCAGATTTACTAGACACCGCTCCCTGTACTATTGACCAATTAAGCTTGGGTCAAAATTTAAACCCCCTAGAGAAGGGTGAGGCCACGCAACTGCTGCAGAGATACCGAGAGATGTTTTCAGCCACCCCCGGCTATACCTCCGCTGCGGTACACCGCGTGGAAACCCAGGGAGAGACGCCACTGCGGCAACAACCATATCGGATCCCGGAAGCAGTGCGTGAGAGTATGCTCACCGAGTTAAGGGATATGTTACGGTTAGGGGTAATAGAACCCTCGCCAAGTCCTTGGGCCTCCCCGGTAGTACTAGTACCGAAGCGCGACGGCACCACGCGCTTCTGTGTAGACTATCGGAGGCTTAACGATCGTACCATAACAGACGCCTACCCCATGCCCAGAATAGATGAGCTCTTAGACCGTATGGCGGGGGGGAACTACTTGACTACCCTGGACCTGTGCAAAGGTTATTGGCAGATCCCCTTGGAGCCTGCGGCCATCCCCAAGTCGGCATTCGTCACCCCTTTCGGGCTATACCAATTCAAGGTTATGCCCTTTGGGATGAAGAATGCCCCGGCTACATTTCAGAGGATGGCCGATAGGCTCCTGGAGGGGTTTCAGGACTTCGCATGCGCGTATCTAGATGATATTGCCGTCTACAGCCGCATATGGGGAGACCATCTGGGTCATGTGTCCAGGGTACTCAAACGAATTCACCTCGCAGGGCTCACGTTAAAACCCGACAAATGTCACGTAGGACTGGCCGAGGTACAGTATCTCGGCCACCGGGTGGGCTCCGGTAGACAGCGTCCAGAACCAGCTAAGGTAGAGGCCATAGCGAACTGGCCCCAACCTCGGACCAAAACCCAGGTACTAGCCTTCTTAGGGACGGCCGGTTATTATAGAAAGTTTGTCCCAGAGTACAGCGCCCTGGCCAAACCCCTCACCGACCTTACCAAAAAGGCCCTTCCCAAACAGGCTTCCTGGACCCCAGAGTGCACGGACGCTTTCCAGAAGCTTAAAGCGGCATTGAGTGAGGCTCCTGTGTTGGCAGCACCCGACTACACTAAACAATTTCTTGTACACACAGATGCCTCCATGTTCGGACTGGGAGCCGTGCTAAGCCAAGTGGGAACAGACGGCATGGAACACCCGGTGGCATACCTCAGCCGTAAACTGTTACCCCGAGGAGTCAGCTATGCCATCGTAGAAAAAGAATGCTTGGCTCTCGTGTGGGCACTCAAGAAGCTACAGCCCTATTTGTATGGGCGGGCATTTACCCTTATGACTGACCACAACCCCCTGGTATGGCTTAACCGGGTAGCTGGAGACAATCCCAGGCTATTACGGTGGAGCCTAGCTCTTCAACCTTATAATTTTACTATGCAGTACCGGCCCGGCAAACAAAATGGTAATGCGGATGGCCTGTCACGCCAGACCGAACTGGACTCCTAAACCTCTACTTTTCTCGGACATCCCCAAGCCAACCCGACAGGGTCTAGGCGGGTATGCCGACTTATGGACTTATAGGGGAGCAGTGTGAAGAAATGACTATATTGTTCGGTATTTTTTGCATAGTTCTTGCTTTTCTGTGTATTTTCATTCGGCAGATGGGACTGCCAAACAGAGACCACCCCTGGCTCACTTAACTTCAAAGCCGGCATCACTTTCACCCTCTATGTGTGCGGTCAGCGTTCGTACTGTCGAACGCCACGTGGCAGAGAAAACCGCGGCCATCTTTTTTTCGTCAAACAAAGGCAGCGGGACTTGGTCGTCGAGTGTCTGGAACTAAAATCGGACACTCGACTTCCCAAACACCGGTCTCAATCATACGAACGCTGGAACTAGTGATACTGATTAGCTAGGAGAGCGCTATTCGGTACAAATATGCACACGAATGAGGGGAACAATCGCTGCTAGGAGCCAGGGGAATTCATTCGGTACTTTTGTTCGTTTTTTCCCTTTTTCTAAAGTGACCGGCAAAACCTCACGAATCTCTGGAACTATTTTGGGCAGCCCACCCACAGTGAACCGGTCACAAAGGACTTCCATAGTTTTTGCGAACCCCTGAACCGATCTGGGTGAAATTTGGATATGTTGGTCACCCAGATCGGGGCTATCAGGGGACATAAGATTTGTGGGGATACCCCAGGTATAAAGAGGTGTTCCAGAAATGGGGAAAAACAGTGTATTTTCAGCCTGGAGATAATTAGGTTGTTACTATATCAGACCTGATTATCTCCAGGACTAGGGGAGGGAACTGCCTGTTTGTATTGGGTGTGTTTTATAATTTTACTGTTCAGGATTGGATAAATGTTACTCCTCCCTGTGGGATGTCCCCTTGCATGGGGACCTGCATAAAAAGCCATGTATGTGAATAAAAGTTAGTTCTGCTTGTATCCTGAACCTGGACTCTGACTGTTATTTGGAATTCGTATGCTGTAACAAGGGAATTATCTTATGCAGCTGTTATATTCCGTATGGATTTCGTTTCCTGTAACTACCGAACCGAACTCTCACTACCTTAGACTCTGACTTTTCGGGAGGAAACTACCGAACTCGGTTTGGCTAAACTTGGTTTCCTTACAATCATTTTTTTTTTTATTAATTACTTGCTGTTCTATATCTCCATTGTAAAACTGTAAAGTGCTGCAGAGCATATTTTATAATGCATAACTATTATTATAATAAAAAAATAAAAATATCTGGAACAAAAGTAATTCAAGAACAGAGAGGCCAGCAATGAGGAAGACCAAAAACAATGCCTAATGATATTGCTACTTATGGAACAAAGGGGCTGGGTTATGGAGTAATCTAGCAAGGTTATTGAAAATGACTTTAAGTAGGATTGTTCCCGTTTCTATGTACAGCATATCAATGCAGTAATTGTTGTGGGATGAGCAAATATGGCTCATACTGTTGGCCGTATAGACAGAGACAGGCTGTTTGAAAAACTAAACAGGATGTGGCAATAGCTACATGCCTCTTTCTTTATGTCTCTCAGGGAATACAAAAATACAAGGAGAAATTCTATTCATGCATATTATCAGCATTAGCATCTAAGAGTGGGCAAAAGTTCAATTTTGTTTATGTAGAGTAAAGCAACATAATCCCCTTTTCATCAGTTTGTCCATAATGCAACAGTTAAACTCTTCTATACATTTATATTCCCATGCTTCTCTTTCCTATTGTGTTCAATTATTACCATCTCATGTAACAACTGTTTATTCATCTCAAGTGTAAATCTGTGCAAATTCATCATTTCTTTTCAGCAGTGTTATTTTGCAGTTCTTTGTCCGGTCTTTTGAAATACATGGTAAATAAACAATCTTAATCTCGGTAGCTTTGTGTTTTAATGGTGTGTGTGTATATATCTTCATTGTGCTTTTGCAGGCATGGAATGTACAGGAATTTTAAGGTTTGGGTCGGCAACTCTGCAAAATGCCCTTATATTGGGATGTCTAGGTTCTACTGCTCTCGTGCACAAGCTCAAAAAGATTCTAGTACTGTAATAAAAGTAATTAAACCCGTTTAAACTTCATGTCATGTCTTTTTCAGAACAACTGAGGTAAACTGGCAGCTAATTCCATATGACAGTACAAATACATAATGAATCTATAATGGTGGTACACTAATATGAGTACCACGATCACCAAACTAATGATGGTAATTTACGGATGCTGATGGTGATACTGATAACTTTGGCATTCAGTATCTCATCACTAACTGATATTTTTGCTCAAGCTATAGTGAATCACACATGAGGAATTAGAAAATAGAGGGAATTGCACTCTATTGTTTGCTAATTACTGACACCTGTCAAATAATATCACCATTCCATTACTTTTCTACAGGCCCTGTTACCAGGATGGGATAGGAACCTAAACACATAGACCCCGAACACAACAAAAGATAGACTGCAGTGTACCAGACCTTTGAGTGGCCGGGTTAACGGTGGACAGAGTCAAAGTAATAGCTGAGGTCAAAAATAGGAGAAAACTGGATACATGGTAAACTAGCCAAGGTCAGAGGAATACAGAGGTCATGAGAACAATAAACAATCCAAGAGTCAGATACCAGATAATCAGAATACACACGAGCATGCTATTGGGCTAACTACAACCAAAATATGGTAACAATGAGGGGGAGATGTGAGTACAAAAAGACAGGGCTTGTTGCCTATTAGATAATGTCATATCCAGATGGCTCATGGGTGGTAAAAAAAAATCAATGAGACCTATTCAGGATGTTGTCAGATCGCATTTGGTCCGCTGAATGCATAGTTCAAAACTGAATTTTGGGAGAGCATGAAATAAATTCGGTTAGAGCACGTGCAGCGACCGAGAAAACATAAGACTCCAGCAACCATGACAGATATACTCTATATTAGTAAAGCAATCACAGTTCTTCCAAAGAAGAATGATCGATAATAGAACCATCCAATATCAAAACAAATTGAACACCTAAAACAAACCACTTGACAAACCACTGCAAAATGTTTTAAAAAAAAATATATATATCATATTTACTCTTGGAATTAGCTTATACAGGTTAATACAGTCACATTAATAAAAGAAAGAGTAAAAGGAAAAATTGTTCTGCTTTAAATATACAGGGTAGGTCATGCAGAACCTTCATTTCTCATATGATCACTTCTGAGACTCGCAGTTCTCCAATTTTCTAGCAGTAGATTGACATGAAACATGAGTTGATAAATGCAGCCAAACAAAGGATTAGTGTTTCTAAATTGTATCAGACTGCATATGAGATTTATAATGTGCAGTGGTAGAAAAAGGACAATAACAAAACAAAAGTGAGGGCTGAGAGTGGGATTTCCACCAACACCTCCTCAGCTTACAAACCTTTCCTCCACAATTTACAAACATCTTGCCTTGTCCACTCAACTACCCTCAAAAGATGACAGGTGGTGTGATAAAACTTAAAATCAGGTAGGGCCAAGCCCCCTTCAGTTTTTGGTCAAGTGAGCTGACAGAATCTTTGGTTAGGTCTCATCCCCTGCCAGACATACTTCCAGACATACCCCAACAGAGCTGCCCATAGAGAAGTGAAAAATGCTCTCTTTATTATTATTAGGTATTGTCTGGAAGAGATACAAGAGGCAGAAAAGGAGACCACTCTCTGAAACAATGGGGAGAAAAAGTTAGAAAACAAATCTGATAATTTAGTCATAAGCCAAATTCCCAAACCTCTAATTTTCACATCAACCCATTAAAAGTCCTGGCGGAGTGGGAGGGTGTGCCTACTTAGCAAGTCAATATTTAAGATCGTGGATTTTTTATAGTTAATCTTTTAATGTAATAGCCTACCATATTCCACAAATGCGACAAGGAGTGAAAATTTAACAAATCATCAGCAGAAGCTGCCATTTTATGATGTATGTCTCTCATCTGTATTCAAGTTATGATAAGGTTCTGTCAGACAGAGTTAAAGAGCGGTTCAAGTGCAAGGATGAAGAGCATCGGTGATAGGGGATGGCTTTGGCGGGTACTGTTTTGAATCAAAAAGCATTCTGTAAGTGCGTCGTTCACAGAAAGCTCCAATGGACCCTGTCAAAGGCCTTCTCAATGATAGTAAATTGTAGGACCCCCATGCAATCACATTACTGTTCGAATGGTGTTATAGTGGGCTTCACAGTTTAGCAAAACTCCCACCTGATCTAAATGTATCAGGGATTGGATAAAGGGCTGTAGTCACGTGGCCAGAACTTTAGCAAAAAGCTTCAAGTCACAATTAAGCAGAGCAATTGGTCTGTAATTTGCACACTGCTCAACTTCTTTGCCCTCCCTATGAGTAATGGTGATGTGTGTAGCCAATGTTTGGGTAGGGATTCGGTGACCCTTCCATATTGCATTATATGTACTAACAAATTGACGGTATAGTAAAGTCTGCTAGATACTTGTAGTAGTGGAGGGGCAAGCCATCCGGGCCTGAGCTTTTGCCGGGCTTTATCATTGTAACTGCCTCATCTTTCTGATATAAAGGGCAATCTAGGAGTTTCATGGTCTCTCTAGACAGGACCTGTTTTACATTTAAGATTAAGTAGTTCTGTATATCTTAGATGAGGTGCGTTTGCGCCTCCGCTGTCTTGTCCAAACAGAACCTACCAATGACAGTTAGGCTCTCTGCAGGGAGATGGCAAATCCTGTTTGTCTTGTCTCATATTTTCTTTATGTATACCATTTGTTTCTTTTTTTTATTAAGCATACGAGCTAGCAGTTAGCCCTTTTGTTTTCATTTTGTGTAAAAGACCAATTGTATTTTGCAATTAGAAGGGTGGAGAGATCCCATCTGTGCTGCAGGAGCTTGGACGGATGAAAAGAGTGTGGGAGACAATTTTTTGAGTCTATGTCTTGGATATTTGTTGATAATATTATATTATATATTGATAATAAAGTTGAAATTCACCTCCATTTGCTGTTCAGTTCAGAGTCCTTCTTTAAGGAAAAATCCCCTTATGACACTTTTATGTGCTTCCTAGACAGAAAAAGGGGACGCCGGGTTAGAGGTATTTTCCTTGAAAAAATCAGCAAGAGTCTCCATAGCCTATGCTACAATATGCAGCTGGGATAGAAGATACTCATTGAGTCTCCAGTTGGAAATGGTTGGTTTATGCTTCTATTTAACATATTTATAAATGATCTTGAAATGGGCATTGAAAGCCATGTATCAGTGTTTGCAGATGACATAAAACTTTGTAAAGTAATAAAATGTGAGCAGGATATTGCCTTGCTGCAGAGGGCTTTGGATAGATTGGGGGACTGGGCACTAAAATGGCAGATGAAATCTAACATAGAGAAATGCAAAGTTATGCACTTCTGGGTTAAGAATGCACAAGCAACTTGCACCCTAAATGGTAGTGAACTAGGGATAACCACACACAAGAAGGATTTGGGAATTGTTATAGACAACAAATTAGGCAGCAATATGCAATGTCAATCTGCCGATGCTAAGGCCAGTAAGGTTTTGTCATGTATAAATAGGGGCATAAATTCTCGAGATGAAAATATAATTTTGCCTCTTTATAAATCTCTGGTTAGACCACACCTTGTATATGCTGTGCAATATTGGGCACCTGTTCTAAAGAAAGATATCATGGCACTAGAAAAAGTACAGAGACGAGCTACAAAATTGATAAAAGGAATGGAGCATTTTAGTTACAAAGAAAGGTTAAAACAATTAAATCTCTTTAGTTTGGAAAAACGGCGCCTGAGAGGGGATATGATAACATTATACAAATATATTCGGGGCCAGGACAAACCATTATCTGGAAATCTATTCATAAACAGGGCTATACATTGGACACGATGTCACACATTTAGGCTAGAAGAAAGGAGATTTCATCTAAGGCAAAGAAAAGGGTTTTTTTTTTTACAGTAAGAGCAATAAGGATATGGAATTCTTTGCCTGAAGAGGTGGTTTTGTCAGAGTCTATACAGATGTTTAAACTGCAATTGGAGAAATACTTGCAAAAACATAACATACAGGGATATAATTTCTAATTAGTGGGGTAATAGCTGCTTGATCCAAGGAGACATTTGACTGCTATTTTGTGGTCAAGAAGGAATTTTTTCCTAGTTTGTTGCGAAATTGGAAGCGCTTCAGACTGGGTTTTTTTGCCTTCTTTTGGATCAACAGCAAAAACATGCAAGTCTCTTTTCAGCTATGTAACTATGTAACTATATGCATGAGGCTCTTGTAATGGTGACCATGTAGTGATCTCCTTTCTTGGATATGAGGCTGGAGTGCCCAAATGAGTGAAAATTTCCCCCAATACCAGCAAACCCTCTTCACAATGATTTAGCCCATAGAGTGTTTTATTCAGTAATCTGTGTTGCACCCTGTTAGTTGCATAGCTATTTGTGGATATGTAGCTTGTGTCTAGGTTTGTGTGTTAAATGAAGATAAAGGGACCCCACCTGATCTGTCAGAACTGAGCTTTCTATAAATAGTACAATTTTATGAATAAGGATGACCATACTTCTTGATTTATTAGACTCATTATCTCCATAATACCACATCGGGTATATAAGGTTTGCCCGGAAGTGTGTCTCCTGCACAAAGACCACAGATGCCCCTGTCTGACTGCCGTGATGTTGGGTGGAATAGGTCAGAGACCTTGGAGAGAGTGGTGAGAAGAAGAAAAAATGCAGAGCATCCCAATTGCTGTTCCTATGAGAGAGTATGAGTGTGAGATGAGTCCATGGCATACAGAGCTGAACAGTTGATTTGCCTAAATTTGGGAGAATAGCAATTCAGCCAAAATTGAATGCCCAAGTTTAGTAGATTTTTTTAAATCTAGAAAAATCTGTGGAGACCAACCATGTTTTTTTTTGTAAGAAAGCTATATAATTTGTGTGAGAAATCTGTGGAAAGTGCATAAAAGAAATCATGGTTTCACTTTTGATGAATATACTGTGACACAAAAACTGACAGACTTAAAAAAAACTATTTTGTCAGCCTCTCAAATTATGGAGCATTGTATTGAATCTTATTTTTTTTATATACATTGTTATTAGCTATGTGTATTTTATTCAACAAGTTTGTTTGGATAATTACCCACGATGCAGCAATTGGAGCAATCAGCTGCTACATGGTTACAATATGCAACAGTTTATACTGTTGCCAGACAGTATTAAGCTGATTGCATTTGAAAAAGCTCAGGGGGACGGAACGAAACGCGTCATGCAAAGCCGACACAAGACTGCGAGATTACAAGAATGGAGGCAAAAGCAGAGTAGAAATTTCATATTGCTGGACTTGACTTGAGAACTTAATCAAGCTATTTCCTTGTACGTTGACTCCAAGTCTTATACCTGCTTCTTGTTTTTACTTATTTTATCTTTACTCAAGAAAATAAAGTTTTACACAATAAGATATAAGACACTCAACAACCAAGTACCAATGCCTGCGTTCAGGAGACAAGATGGCCGCCGTTTTCCAGTGCACTTGTTATTCGGTTTCACGAATGGCGGCCGCCCAGGGAGAGACCTTAACTTTGTGGTTATTTTGAACATAATGAGCCAGGGGTTGTCTGCTTTTGGTAGATCAAACTACCAAATAAATATCAAATAACAGGTGAGAGGGGAATCACAGGGATTTCCGGGTATTTTGTCACATACATACAAGTATAATTTTTGATTATTTATTTGTTGCGCACCAGTTTTTTTTTTTTTACATTTTGAAGAAATAAGAATTCTAGAAAAAAGTACTCCACAAAGATAGAAAAGTAATATTCATTACCCAATTAACAAAAAGCAAGTTCCAAAGGTAGTTCTGACAGAAGAGGGTACACCATGGAATCTCAAAGATTTTTTCATAAATTTGAGATAGAATGTTCTCTAGATATCTGGGTATGAAGCAAGCAATATTCCATCATAGATGCTCCAGCACAAACGTCCCAACCTGGGAACAAAAATAAATTATCACATGAAACCTTTTAGGCCACTTACAAAGTTTTGTAATGTGAAGAGCATGTAACAAACTTAAGGCAGCAAGAGAAAAGAATGCTTCAATAGATACATTGAGCATTGACAAAAACAAAAAAATTAAAAAAAAAAAATGTGAAAGACTTGCCAGTGATGTTTACAGTATTTTTTTTTAGAATAGCAGTCTTTGCTGTATGATGATAAGTGAGCCGGTGATGAGGTTATTTTATCTTTACTGGCAGGAGGCACTGCAAATCTTGTTAAATGCTTTCCATTAGGCTTTTGCTGATTGTTACATAATATCATTCTCTATTCCCCCTTATTACAGAGTTCAGAGTTAAAAGAATTGTGATAATGCATAAATTACTACATTCACTAGCTAATATTTCAACTATGACTCATTCATACTTGAATACAAACTTTGAGTGACCACAATGATATATTGAAAATCACCCACTAATTGGATAATTATAAGTTTGATAGGCATGATGAGTAATAGTTCTTTTTAGTTTACCAAGATGTTTATTTTACTTCTACGTATTTGTTGATTGCAAAATAAATAATATCTTTTTTTTTATTCCTTGAAATTGTCGTTTATTTAATTGTGTTAAAGGAACACTCTATGCATCATAACAACTTAATCTTAATGAAGATTTTATGGTGCTTGGAGCTCCTGGATCTTCTTTTCCTTAAAGTGTTTAACCCTTTTTGGTTTAACCACATAGTGGTCACACTCTCCCAGCCTTTGACTGGGTGCTGGTGGTAGATCGTGATTACTTATCTTTCTTGCGCTTTTTTTCACAATGTCAGCTTTGGGTTACCAACCATCTGGCAGCCACAGACTCTAGCCCTCATAACAACAATTGAAATGATGGTGGAGTGACCAATTAACTAGGCACTTTTTCTTGTATAAAATGTCTATTGCTTTTAATATTATGTATGTTGCATTACCAACAAAAATAATACTTATTTTTTATAAAGGGGCATTTTGATTTTTTTTTTGGTGTAGCAAGGATACAGTCCGCCATCCACCGTATTCCAGCGTCTATTCTTTTGTTTGCTTGTTTTTTTCTGGATCATATAAACTGAAGAAGAGACCAGTGGGAATAAGTTACTCTTACAGCTGGACACTTTGGACCTAAAAGCTGTTTAATTCCTTTTTTCTTCATGACATTATACTGCACGACAACACATATATATATATATTTTTTTAATTCTTTATTTTTTTGTTGTGCAGGTGATTACAAATTATTGTCATACGCCACAACAGCGGTCATTTTCATAAAGTTTCAGATGAGTTATACAGTGACATAAGGAACTTGCACAAAATTTTTGTTTTTGTTCAACATGTTAAACTAGACGATTTGTGTATATGTTAGCCATCTAATTGACAGAGGATTATTTCTGAGTGTTGCTTCCATACGATTGAAAGTTGTATGATACTCTATAGCTAATCTGTTTGGCTCTATGCATTCTAAGCGTAGTAGATTAGGTGCTTTATCTCAAATATTAAGAGCATGCAATATTAAGAATACAATAAGCGATTAGCTACACGTAAGTACTAACAGGAGTGTCTTAGAGTCTCTTCCTCCCTCTGCCCTGACCAAACTACATTGCCCTGTGGCCTAAGAAAGCATACAGATTAAGGCAAACAACTTAATTGCAGGATGGGATGATCATTTCAGGAACGCAGGTGATTGTCCCCAGGCGCTGGCATCAGCTTGGCGGCATGGCGGGAGCTGGTGGGTATATGTGCTTCCGACCAGTTCTGCCGCTTGATTGAGGGTTCTCCCGTCTGGATTGAGGGAGCACGGTCGACTTCTAGGGTCTGTGTAGTCTGCTTGGTGTGTGGTATGTGGCGTCGTACCGCAGTGCAGGTCCCCTCTCGGGGGGTCCGTCGGCTGGCTCACCGGTGAACAAGTCGCTTTGGTATGTGCCTGATGGATTGAGTAGCTGCCGCTCCCAGGTGAGGTAGGTAGAGCTGGGTAGGTGGTGTTGCATTCCATGCTCCTCCAGTGGTCTCGGCATGTGGGGTCTGGTTGAGCGGAGAGTGCTTTCCGATGCTTGCAGATTGGAGCTTGGCGGCCATCTTGGGCCCGACATGCGGTCTGCAGTACGGGCGGGAGACTCAGGAAGCTGGCTCGGTAGTTTGGGTCTCAAAGATGTAGAGCGGGATCACCCCCCCGGTCCATAGGGGGGGGAACGGGACCGGTATCCCCGCGGGTCTGACTCCAAGCCCCGAGCAGTAAGCGGCAGGGAAGCGGCCGTCCGTCCCGCTCGCCTCTGGAGTAGGCCTCAGGATAGTCGGGTAGGATTCTTCTTCCAGGGGACTGTAGCCTGTAGGGCCAGCCTCGCCCTGGACCCCAGGGCTCTCTGCCCGTCGAGGGTCACTGTTGCCGGCAAGTTTGTGCCAAAATTTGCTTAAATTTGCCTGTTTCTAAGGCTAGGCTGCAGGAGCCGGTCTAACATGCGACCAGCCGGCTCGGCGGTCCGGCCCCGCCCCCGACAACACATATTTTATAATTGGCCTCCTGGATATTTTTAGTAATCAGTCATAATAATGTAGAAAATTATATTTAACATTAGCACTAAGGTGTTAAACAAAAGCATGGAGGTCTGAAAAAAATTATCAGTGTTGTGACTGTGGATATTTAGAAGCAGAAACCCCAGGTGTGGGACTTTAAAGTCCTGTATGATTAAATGTACACAATCCCTTATCCCCAGACCCTTGCAAAGCTTGAAGCTGACGGGGGAGGGGTACCAAATGTGCAGTTATACCCCAGCTGGGGAGCCTAGAGGCACTTCCAATTTTCCTGCTAATCTTTGAAGTTTCTGGTTATTACTGTGGTGCAGTTATAGCATTTAGAATCTGTGCTTCAGCTAGACAGACAGGGATATGGCATTTTCAGGGATGGATTTACCTTCTCTACTGCCCTAAGGCCAGGGCCGGTGCAAGGAATGATGCCGCCCTAGGCAAAGGTCCCCCTCATGAGATAGTTCTACAAGTTTATTAACTAAACCCCAAAAGGAGACATTCCACTCATTTCTTTTAACAATTTAGTAGATATACCCTCAAAGAAAATATGTTTTTTCCTGAAAGCCATCCAATCAGAAGCTTCTTACTGAGAACTTCCAAGAGCATTAACTTCATTAATCTAAAGTGTGATTTTCTAGCCAGTTGATGTGAGGATGGGAGCTAAGAGACATCAAGTAATTGGATACTTCCGAGGCATAGGTCAGACTAACAGTTGGGTTGGTAGACCATGGTTCTACAGTGTTCTTTTAGAAAGCTGAACATAGCAAGTTCAAATCCACCCAGATAGGAATACACTCCACATTTTTTTTTAACATTCCAGATATCTGTAATATATTATTTTGCATCTATATAATTTTATGTTGTCATCCACATTTCCAGCCTGATCAAAGAAAATCATGCTATTAGGTGAGCAGGTGAGATTTGTTTGTCTAAGCAAAACCACATGTGTAAGGGGCTACACCAAATGGTCAGTGCTGCAGCTAGATGGAAGCATTATATCTACATGTCAAGACATATGTAGCACACATTTTCTCGGTATACTTGTAGATGTCTTGTTACCTGTTTTAATCTAATTCTACAGTATATTGATAAAGCTTCAGGGCTAGTTTTCCCTAGGGATGGATGATCAGAGGTACGAAATTCTAACCAACATGAGCAAATCTCCAAAACTATTTGGATTTGACACACAGTGACTTATTCTATTATCTGACACATTCCCGAAGTCTTGAAAAATATGTAAAAAAAAAAAAGCAGCAGACTCCCTCTGATATATTAAAACCAACAGTTATTACAGACTTGCCTCTCTTATTCTGTTTTTTTTTTTATATTATATGGGGTTTATTGTTCCATAGAACATGTTTGATAAATCCCATTGGAACTGATGAAAACTGGAACTGCTGATGTTAATGATTTAAATGAATACCAGTCGAAGCTGCATATAATTTGCTGAGGATTCCACTGAAAAGAAAACTGTGTAGGGTCTATCTGAGGAGCTAGAATAATAGAATAAGGGCTGTGAAATCTGTTCAGTATCCAAAATCCAAAGAACAGAACATATGGTGCTGACCTCTGATGTGGAAATGTGATCAATGGATGAAAGAGCTGTTTTTTATTAACAGACTATCCGCACTGACGTCTCGAAGTGCAAAGTGTTCCCTCTAAATGACCTATACAACGGCATTAGCATGAGAGTAAATTCGTGTTTAGCATTAAAAAAAATCATCAAAATGTCATATTTTTATAAATTAGACACAACAACCAGAGATGACTAATGTGATTAAAGTATCTTTAATAAACACACTATGTATAATTTTTCTCTCAGAGAACAAATCATGTGTTATGCTAAGAGTCGACATTAGGTTCGATTCAAGTCGATCATATTTGTTTCTTTGCCATTTTACTTTAATACAACAGTCAAGTAATAAAGATCTTGATGAAAGATTCTAAAACTTAAATCTGCCTTTGGTAGACATCTGAAAAAAGACCCTGTCTACATAATCATGTTAAGATCCTCTTTAAGCACCATCACCACTACAAATGCTCAATGGCCACTGCACCAATCTAAAATAACAACTCTTAAAGCAAGTTTCAAATTTCCTGTAGAGATTAATTTAACTCCAAATTCAAAAAATTGCACTTAAAAGTGAATCAAGTATGCTTTAATGTCTACTCCTACTCTTGTTCACTAAATCAGACCTTCATTAAAAAGAAAAATCTTCAAGGTCATAACAAATACACCAGGTAACTGATATAAATCACCCCTGAAATAACTATTTAAAGTTAAGTGAAAACACATTTGGAGTTTATTCAATAAATAGTTCAATTGAAAACCAAATGTAAAAATGTAAGCACCAATAGCTATACTAATAAAGAAGAAATATATATACTAGTAAGGAGAAAACCTTATGACTTTCCTGTTTTTAACCAGTAATCAACCGCATGCTGACAAGTTGCATTAACAACGAAACAGCTGTCCATGAGTGGTTCACTGGTTTTGCATCTTTTCCTATATTGTGTTTCAAACTGTTGTATACAGCAAACACAGATTAAAAGGAATCCATGTTTAAAATGGAATGAGGCAAAAATGTGATTCTTTGTTAAACTAAATTGCACATGCCCACCCAGAATCCTTTGCGGTTGTAACATCGCTGCAGTTATGGGATTTCTGTGGGAAAAGCAAGTCTTATGGCTTGACTGGTGTGCAGATTTTTGTTTAACATTGTATTAATTATCCACTGTTTTTTATCTAATAGATATACTAGTACATTTAACCCCTTAAGGACCAAACTTCTGGAATAAAAGTGGATCATGACATGTCACACATGTCATGTGTCCTTAAGGGGTTAAATAACCATAGGTAAATCGTCATGGGAGCAGATCAGCTCATTGCCTTTGTTAAAAGGCCTTAGTAGCATGCAAGAATCACGCATGTTAGAATTTACTTACTATACTGCACTTTAATGTACTTCTAGAGTCCTGTAAATGTTTCTCGCGTGTGTTCTGTAAACACAAAGAATCCTGTGTTTTTATGTGGTAACTAGGATTCTCAGTATATCATGTGAGCATAAATATTAGGGATGTGTATGGGCAAAAAATTCGGTTCAGTTTGGTTTTGAAATTTGGGTAAGTAAAAAAAAATTGTCTGCTTCGGCAATTCGGACCAATGGCATTCGGTTCGGCACTTTGAAACTGCCGAACTTCAGCGCTTCTGAACTTCGACACTTCGGACATTCGTAAGCATCCAAATGTCCAAATGGCATGAAATTTATACGAATGTACATTCGGAACAAAACAAATTGCATATGTCTACTTTATATATCCTATATAATAATTGGCTAAGGACGTTTGTCCACTGCAGTCATGCGCAGTAGAGACTGTGCGAGACTTCATGGGACAAAAATCCCATACCAGGCACGGAGGGAGCAAGGTACTTACTGCGCTCTTGAAGCACAGCTCCGCATGTCCTTCAGGGTCTGCTGGCAGCCGCGATGTGACGCGTACAGGATATGATGTCATTACACAAAAGGAATTAGCTTATTGGTCAAGATTCCTGTCATCATTCACATAGTTTTCTCTCCCTCTCTCTTGTTTTGCCACTTTTCAGAAATCCCTTCAGCACTTTGGCGCTTCGGCACTTCCGAACTACAGAATTTAGTCACTTCGGAACTTCAGCGCTTTGGGACTTTGGCACTTCGGACATTCCTAAGCATCCGAATGTCCGAATGGCATGAAATTCATACGAATGCACATTGGGAAGGAAATTAATCGCACATGTCTAATAAATATTGAAAAATTTGAATCACAAATGGAACTTGAACAATATCTTATAAATATATGTTATGTCAAAATACATAGCTGAATATATAGCACAAAAAGATGGAACATTAAAATACTTGCATTTTTTTTTTAAATTATAGTTCTAACCTCTTGCATACCTATCAACATTTCAGAATGACAAAGAGAGACTCTTTCATTATCAGGTGGGTGGGGGTGGTTAGTGAGAGTGGGCAGGAATGTTCTGAGAAATTTTATGTGACTTACTATTAATCATTTTTGCAACTAAAATCTAATTCAGAACATGAACAATGTATCCTAATTTAGACTGACTGATTCTAAACACATTTATTGTAGATTAAAGACACATCACTGTGAGTATTATTGCTGTGAAGCTCTGTTATACACTCAGACACATTAACATTATGAGGCTCCTGGAAAAAAAAGGTCTTTAGGATAGAAAAGGTGGACAAAGCAATATGCGTACAAAATAGGGACTGTCCATACTAAACGGTATGATGCAGTTTTTATAGTTTGGTGTATGTATTCAGCAGGTTTCTCTGTGTGTGTATTAGGCATTTTGTGAGCATGTATGTATAATGCAATTTTCTCTGTGTGTGTATTAGGATGTGTGTGTGTGTGTGTGTGTGTGTATGTATAGGGCAGTTTTTTATAGTGTGTGTGTGTGTATTAGGCAGTTTGCTAAGAGAGATGAATATTTCACACACAACATATTTCAACTTGCTGAAGTGCTTTATCTGTTTGGAGTTTGGACACTTGGAAGGTATGTTCTTGACCCTACCAATAGGTATGGCCTCTTGCTTACTCTGCATGTTGCCTTTGCCTACTGATTCCTTGATTGTTCTATTGTACATGTTATTTAGTTGTCTCCCACTTTAACCCATCTGTGCAGTTATGATAGGCCAAACCTAACACAGTTGTATTAATAATACCATTTCAACTGTAAGGGTTATTTACTAAAAGGAGAATTCAAAGTGGATTTCAAATGTAAAAGAAAACGAACGTGTTAGGAATACAAATCTGTATTCCTAAGTCTTTGACGTTACTGTCCCTAATAAAATATACATAAAATATCAACCCATTAGTCATAAAATAATTAAAGTAGATTTTTTACTTACCTTTTTCCAATGCCCATGCTCCCGGGTGCTGATTACCTCTCTGCCTCCGGTAATGTCATGGAGGAGGCATGGCTTCCTCTACGATGGACGAATCCAGTGCTCCTTAGAAAGGAGCATTAAAAATCTAATTTGCATGTGAGGTGAATGCCTTGCGTGCACCCAAGCATCCCCACAGGAAAGCTTTGAACTACGGTTTTCCTATGCTATACTCGGTCAGTGTCATGGAAGTTCCCAGTTTTATTCGATTTGCACCAATTATGAATATAAATACATTGACCTGTGAATTTCATCCCCACCATAAAATGAATCATTCTGAAGTTCACAAGGCAGTTTTTAACGTGTTTATTTGTTGATGTTAGGATAGGATGTGATCTAACATGCAGAATAAGTCACACCTCTTAGAGGTGGCCAGGCTTAACAGAGAAATAGCAATGTCAAGGATCAAGCCATTGTCAATGATTGCAGAGGTACACTGAATCAATAAAATAGCCAGGGTCAGGGTTACAGAAAACAGAATAGTCAGGACAAGCCAAGATCAGTAAACCAGGAATCAAATATGAATAAACGTGCTCTCGGATCACCACGAGGGAAACCATGACAGGGCAAAGGACAGGTTGTGTTGTAATTGGCCTGTGCCATTTCTAAACAGATTGTTATTTAGTTGAGTGTTCCCTGTAGTTGGGGTTTATTGGTTTGCGGTGTTATATCAGTGCTCACACACCTTTAAAAAGGTATGATTTTATTCACTCAATATTCTATGATTAAGTGTGGGTTTATCAAAAAACCACGTGAGGTTGTGGGGGTCTTGTCACTTTTAAGTGCTGTTTCCTGGTTTATTATTTTTATATTTTCTAAATAAAGTGATTTGAATATTTATTTTTCAGGACCTCATGGTTTTACTCCTTCGCTAGACACTAGAGGAGTCCTCTTGTTGCAGCTTGTACTAATTACTGTTGACCACAGTCTGTATATTGTACAGAGTGATTTAATCTTAGCTTAGATGCCTTTCCAAATATTGAGTGCAAATGTATGTGCTTAATAATATATTTTGACACAGAACATCCCTTCGTCATCAATATGGCACATGGTTCAAGAGAGCAGCATCTAAATTGACAAATGAATGTAACAAGGCAGATGCATATACATTTGTTGTCTTGTATGGAAGTATGGATGTCATGTCGATCTGACAGTATCTCATTTTACTTATGAAGTTTTTTCTTCTGTAACATATGCAGTTATTATTTTAGAGACCATTCACTAATAAGCTCCAACAACAATAATGATGACAACTTCTTAAGCCCTCTACAATCCAACTTCAATTAAGAATATTGTCACATCCTGTCCTGTTCTGCGGAGTTGTCTGGCCTTGGCTTCTGGTATCCAGTACTCTTTTTACAATTCTTGTTTAGTTTTTCTTGTTTTTTTCTGGTTTTCTATTCCATGTCTGATTTCCTTTATGCTGGATTTTCTGGGTTCATTCATATATTCCGTTCCTGGAATTCCCAGTCTCCTAGATTCCTTTAAATGTTTGTTTTATGTTGCCACACCCTTTCCTTTTCCATTTATCCTTTTGTTTCAGTTGGTTCCTGCAGGCAGTTGCTGCAAGTCCTCTGCCCCTTTGTTGCAGGTAAGTGCTGTATGTGTTTTATTATTGTTTATTTAGTCATGCATATCTAGGAAGTATAGGAACCCACCACAATTGGAGTATTTTGACACAGTGGTGGGCTGCATACATCTTGGCCATTTATGTATGTCTAAATCTCCAATGTTTATTGCACATATTAGTACATAGTTATGTCTCCTCTTGTTTTGCCTTGCAGCTCTGGTCTTGTTTTTTTTGTCTTGTCTTCCCAGTTCATGTACAGTCCTGTCCTGCCCTGTTCATGTTTCCCTCATGTCTTGTGTACATGTTCTGGGTTCTGCTTTCTGTCCTGCTCCGGTTCTGGGTTCTTCTAGTCTTGTCTTGTTTTCTTGTTAGGTGCGTGGGAGGTCTACATATCATCAAGCTTCTAGCTATTGGGATCCGCAGTAGCTGCATCAGGGCCCTGGTGTGTGGCCGCACAAACGCTAATGTTTAACACCAGGGGGGCGTGTGGTTACTCTGCACCAGGCCCTGATAATCCACTTCCACGCTGGAGACTCCCATCGTCATCAGGCACTCAGTGGTCCCGGTCTCCGTACCGCCACCCGTGACAAATATGGCATGAGAACAGTACCAATGAAAGCATGGGATTAAACATCAGCTCTGCCAGATCAAGGCAAGACTGATGCATTAAATTATTTCAACATGCCTGGCCATTATTAGTAGTTATGTAAAGGAGGTTGTCGGCCTTAGAGCTCTAGAAGATTTTCCTTGTTCAACCTCTCCAAAACTGTAATTTTGGTTGACATAATTATACCAGCCACTATGATAATTTGTAAGACCATGTTGGGTCACTATCTCATGTAATGTTGAACATCTACACCAATCGACATGTACACCTCAAGAGAGCAAGAGATCTATACATTCATCTATGAAAACTATTGAAAACCCGCACTGTAATGGAGCATAGAAGAGCAATAAAAATATATGAGGCATGCCTGCAACATACATTATGAAATCATTTATTATATGCCAATGGGCCCATACAGTAGAGGCAGCTTAAGTAGGTAGTTTCACACTGACATCTGCACACACATAAATTCACACATATTGACAAATACAAACGCTCAACAACTTCACATTCTGTTACCAACATATAATCACATCGACCTGAACTAGGATAACTACAGTTGAACACACTTTGACAAGTACACATTTTCTTTCATACTCAACACTTTTTCACAGTTTCTCTCACATACTTCTCTTCTAATACATCTTATTTTGCCAGCCCTCATTTCCTCCCAAGCCCCTTTTCCTTTTCTGCCACCACCCTTCTCTTGTATGGCCCCTACTTTATTTTTCAGACTCTACCTATCCTTGTCATATCCCTCTTTACTTATAAGACCCCTGCTATGCTAATGCAATTGTAACGGAGCTCCGTGTACTCCGACCGAGTACCCTCCGTTGATGGATGCTCCTAGCGCTCTCAGAGGACTCCAAGCACTGCAGACGACACCACAACCACCGCAGGCTCCACAACCGCCGTAGCTTAACTGGAGCCGCGCCGTCTTCCTTCCACCCTGGATCGGCTTCTGTCCTCCAGGACCGTGTGGGGAAGACCTCTCCTCCAGGAGAGCGTATCCGGAACAAGCTCTTACAAGAGCTAAGTGATTAAGAGCTCAGGGGAATATGCAGCGCATAGCAATCCCCAGTGTGATATAGCAGTTCCCTCCAATAACGAGACAAGGCTACGTATTGAGGGTCAGAAGAGGTCTGAGGACTGGAACACCCAGCCTGCTTTTTATTAGGATCAGGTACATACAGGACACTCCCAGGGGGAGGATGAAATTGACCAATCACATGCATGGTAACACCCCCACGTCTCCTCCCCTCAGATAAGCACATAACCCAATTAAAACATACATTATTTTACCCAGTTTCTGGATGTACCCCAAAAACAGGGGGTACAGCTTTAAATCTGGTATCCCCAAATAGCCCTTGTTCAGGGGAACAGTCTGTCCAAAAATCAGCCCATTCGGATGGATGGTTCGGGAGATACAGGGCTCCAAAGTTTTGACCGACCGCACAGACCAACTAGCCGAAAATAGTTCCATGAGTTTTGGCCTTGCGGTCGGTCTCCGTTCGCACGGTAAAATAGACGAAATTCTTGCCATCCATTCGCCTCTTTGTGGTCGCTAGAATCCCCATACTAAGTTAAGTATAACTACCGAACGGCCGGTCGTTCGGTAGTTTCCGTGCGAAGTTCTGGATGTCTGGAGGTCTTAGCGGTATTCGCCTGTTTGCGCTGCCGATTTCAGTTCCATGCGTTCACAGGCAAACACCGCTGTTCGCACGCAAGATGGTCGCGAACACGTGGAAAAGTCCCGAAATGGCGGCCACCTATTCAGAGCACAAAGAATTCGCATGAAATCATGCGAACGGCTGTATTCTCCAGTAATGTGATTCTTATGCAATATATTCGCCTAAATCTCCTGGCTGTTAGGTTATTTTAGTAATCCAAACCTACAGCATAGATAAAGGGAAAAAGACAGTCTAATACAAGTCCATATGCCTGAATACAGGGTTTTACAGTGCAATATAGTCCAGGACCATAGTCGCAGGGGAGGAGGCAGGCAAGCAGGCCTCTCCAGGACAAAGTGGCGAAGGGCACTTCGTCACACATCTCCCCTTTGGGGGGAAGACTAACCAGGCACCTGACCTTCTGTCGGTCAGTGCCTCCGTTAGTCGATCCACCAACCCACAATAAACAAATGCCAGAGTAGCCCACCCACAACAAACAGGTACAAGGGTGACCCACCCACAAGACACAATTACTGCACCTGGGTATTTTGCTGTGGTAATGAGGCCACATGCCGAGGGTACTTGAAGGGCAGAGGCCAACTGCACTCTGCCCAGATGCCAGCTCTTCTGCTGGGGTAGCCTGCAGGACATCAGGCTCTGGACCAGGGACAAAGGTAGGGCAGAGGCCGACTGCACTCTGCCCAGCTGCCAGCTCTTCTGCTGGGGTACTGAGACCATAATCCGGCTCAGTAGTTAAGGGAACCTGGACGTCAGGAGGGGTTAGCATCGCCTCCGTTAACCCTGGTGCCACGCTAGGAGTTAGCTGGGGAGGGGAATTTGTACTTACCCCCTCCTCTGGGTGTCCCGGTGAGGGTAGTTGGGGATCTGGAAAGGCTGTCCAGCATCCCTGTAGGTCAGGCACAGAGACCACGGTCCCATCTGCGCCGTCTGGAGGATTGGTGTCTCCCCTTGTTGGGGAAAGCTGCCGCTGGGGAGAGGGGGGGCTGTGCTCCTTTCCTGGAAACACAGGCTGCCGCTGGAGAGGGAGACCGCCTGTCTCCACTCCCTTACCATGGTCCTGTTGCTGTAGAGAGGGACCAACTGTCTCTGCTCTCTGTAGGACACACGGCTGCTGGGGGGGAAGGACGGCACCTTCGGCCCCCTGGGGTACACACTGCCGCTGGAGAGGGAGACCGCCTGTCTCCACTCCCTTACCATGGTCCTGTTGCTGTAGAGAGGGACCAACTGTCTCTGCTCTCTGTAGGACACACTGCTGCTGGGGGGGAAGGACGGCACCTTCGGCCCCCTGTAACTCACGCTGTTGTTGGGGCGCAGGGACGGAATACTTTGCCCTCACTGCCCGATATTCTGCTTCCATCTGCAGATACTCCGCCAGTTCTCTCCTCACTATCGGTACAACTTCCTCTGTTAGGAGGGGCCCGTAGATAGCCAACCGCCGCTTCAGCATAGCGTCAAACTGTACGTGACTATACCAATAGTCCAGTTTTGCTTGGTGTTCCCAGGATGCTGTTCCTCGCACTAGGGAAGCCATCCTGTTGTAGCCAGGGGCGCTGCCCAATGGCTAGCGTTGCCCTCAATTGTAACTCCAAACGTTACCCGTGTCTCTGAGCTGCTTCTCCTCGCACTAGGACGCCATCCCACCGCTGCCACCACTGTAACGGAGCTCCGTGTACTCCGACCGAGTACCCTCCGTTGATGGATGCTCCTAGCGCTCTCAGAGGACTCCAAGCACTGCAGACGACACCACAACCACCGCAGGCTCCACAACCGCCGTAGCTTAACTGGAGCCGCGCCGTCTTCCTTCCACCCTGGATCGGCTTCTGTCCTCCAGGACCGTGTGGGGAAGACCTCTCCTCCAGGAGAGCGTATCCGGAACAAGCTCTTACAAGAGCTAAGTGATTAAGAGCTCAGGGGAATATGCAGCGCATAGCAATCCCCAGTGTGATATAGCAGTTCCCTCCAATAACGAGACAAGGCTACGTATTGAGGGTCAGAAGAGGTCTGAGGACTGGAACACCCAGCCTGCTTTTTATTAGGATCAGGTACATACAGGACACTCCCAGGGGGAGGATGAAATTGACCAATCACATGCATGGTAACACCCCCACGTCTCCTCCCCTCAGATAAGCACATAACCCAATTAAAACATACATTATTTTACCCAGTTTCTGGATGTACCCCAAAAACAGGGGGTACAGCTTTAAATCTGGTATCCCCAAATAGCCCTTGTTCAGGGGAACAGTCTGTCCAAAAATCAGCCCATTCGGATGGATGGTTCGGGAGATACAGGGCTCCAAAGTTTTGACCGACCGCACAGACCAACTAGCCGAAAATAGTTCCATGAGTTTTGGCCTTGCGGTCGGTCTCCGTTCGCACGGTAAAATAGACGAAATTCTTGCCATCCATTCGCCTCTTTGTGGTCGCTAGAATCCCCATACTAAGTTAAGTATAACTACCGAACGGCCGGTCGTTCGGTAGTTTCCGTGCGAAGTTCTGGATGTCTGGAGGTCTTAGCGGTATTCGCCTGTTTGCGCTGCCGATTTCAGTTCCATGCGTTCACAGGCAAACACCGCTGTTCGCACGCAAGATGGTCGCGAACACGTGGAAAAGTCCCGAAATGGCGGCCACCTATTCAGAGCACAAAGAATTCGCATGAAATCATGCGAACGGCTGTATTCTCCAGTAATGTGATTCTTATGCAATATATTCGCCTAAATCTCCTGGCTGTTAGGTTATTTTAGTAATCCAAACCTACAGCATAGATAAAGGGAAAAAGACAGTCTAATACAAGTCCATATGCCTGAATACAGGGTTTTACAGTGCAATATAGTCCAGGACCATAGTCGCAGGGGAGGAGGCAGGCAAGCAGGCCTCTCCAGGACAAAGTGGCGAAGGGCACTTCGTCACAGCAATTTCCTTCAAACAACCTATTAACTAGCTTTCCTTCCAACGGTTCTTCTCTTCCCTTTTCGATCTCCCGTAAATTCCAATAAATTCTGGGAGGTACACAAAACTTTACCACACAGCAAAGAAGCCTGGCAGTTCAAATTCCTCCATCTTTATCCTATAATATCACATATTAATGATGGAAGGAGAGAAAAACATATGGCGCTATCTATATGCTAGCAGCAGCCATAATTAGACAACACTTTAATTCCTACAATGATCTCTTCCACTGAAAATATTTGGATATATAGGATTGGCTGACAGTGTAAATGGTTTCCTAGTTTAGACAGAGCTCACTGTTGGGAGGTACAAAGCTTGGTGCAAATGTAGAACCGTCAAAACTAAGTACCTTTTTCATTTTTTTTTTTTTTAATTCTTTATTTTTGTTGTGCAGGTGAATACAAAGACATAGTCATGCGCCACAACAGCGTACAATGATATAGAAAACATAGATATATAAAGCAGTGGCTCCGAATACTTGCACATTTTTTTAAAAGATAAATTGGTTATATAGGCGCGTTTAGCTAATTAGGCAGGTTCCATTTTGACATAGGAAGTAGGAGATAATAAACAGATTTGCTCTGCCCCATAATCAGGACCGAGACATAGCTATATATGTCGTTTTGACACTCGTAGGGCATAGATAAAAAACAATCCGCATTTTGTATAACATAAGGAGTACACAGTGGTTTCGTTAGATAACATTGTAAATGCTTATTACTCGTTGGCTTAATATGACTGCAGTAATGGGTCATTGTGGGGTCTCAGTGTTAAAAACAGCGTGCGTATGGCGGTTCCAACGTCTATAACTTGAGTTAAACCTTAATTAACCGGTACTGCCGTGCAGTGTGTGGGTGGTTGGATTAAGTTTGTGCGTCTATGCATGGTTGCGTAGTACCGCCGTGTATTAGAGGTTTGGGTATAGTAGTCTGAGTGAGTAACAGGACTGGCTGAGCAGACACGGGGTACAGCGGGTCTGTGAAGTGTAGCATGCGTCTGTAAGGTAGACCAATGATTAGTTGGGAAAACTATTGGACTAGTATAACAGACCCCCCACGTTGTCCTCCTTCAGTAGATCTACAATTTGTGTTGGTTTGGTGTGGTGAACAGTATGAGAGGTCTGGAAAAGGGTAATATACAGTGAGACATCAGTGGAGAGCGCCATGCCTATGAGCTAACAATATAATAAACTTAGATAACAGAAAACAACGGATTGCTGAGGCCTTATTGGGAGCAATCACACAATTGGGTGTTTCAACCTAGTCAGGGTAGCCGTCGTGGTGAGCGTTACTGGTGTTTAATCGCCAGTGTAATGTCACCAGTGGTGTACTAGGATGGCGAGCTGTATCTATATCTGGTAATGATCATTACACACGGTTAAGGCAGGGTTGAGCTCAAGAGGTATGCTAGACTATTGTCGGGTGGGGGAGGGGGAGCAACGCGGTCGAGAGGCCTTTTTGCTAAAGAAATGTAACCAACTAGCATTTAATTTAAGTAGCTTAATAGCCGTATCTTGGCTGTATAACAGGTAAGTATATTAAACAGTTGGATTGTTAAATCCGGCACAACACGGTTCAGTGTCCGACATATAACAGGCAAGCACAGTTCCACTCAGCGCAGCCTTGGGTCCGCACGGGGTTAAGTGTGACTCTTAAATTATGCATTTAACGAAAAAGAAAAACGAAAACAGAACAATACATATCAGGGTATAGTAGGCAGGATAGCGTCCCTTTGGATATGAGGCGGCGGCTTTTCAGCTGGTCATCAGCGGGGTGAGGCCAGGGCGGTCTCAAGTCGTAGCTGTGATCCCAGAAGTTGAGGCTGGTACTCTGGGTATGAAGACACGGGTGGCTGCGGGGTCCCAGCTATGCGGGTTCAGGCCTGTCTGTGTTGCCTGGTTTAGTGAGTCCGGAGGGAGTCCCAGAGCCTGCAGGCATTTTGCCGCGTCCTGCTGGTCACGGACAGTGATGGTGGTGTCTTCCCTTGGAATTAATAGCGTGCGAGCCTGGCCCCAGCGGTAGCTGGTGTTCTTCATGCGCAGGAGGGAGGTGAGCGGACGGAGTGTTCGTCTCCAGGCAAGTGTACCCCCAGAAAGGTCTGCAAAGAATCCGAGTGCCATTCCTTCGAAGTTGTAAGGTGTGTGTCCCCTGATAGCGGCCAGCAGCGCTGCCTTGTCTTTGTGGCACTGGATTTGTATCACTAGGTCACCCGGAGCTGAGGGAGGTGCTTTGGCCGATTTAGGGATTCTAAATATCCCGTCTAGTGGCACTGACTTCGCCTGTTTTGGGGTCAGGATGGCTGTGAGGAGGCGCCTGGCAAAGTGGAGAAGTTCTTCTGCCGGTATGTTGTCCGACACCCCTCGAATTTTTAGATTCTTCTGTCTCCGTTTATCTTCCAGGGCATCAAATTTGCTTTCTTGTGCCCTGGTCAGTTGTCTGAGTTCCTCCACCTCCTGTCTCAGCTCCGTCAGCTGCCTGCCTTGCTCTCTCGAGGTGTTTTCCACAGCGCCAATGCGTCCTGTCAGGCCTCGCAGGTCCTCTCTTAACAAGGCCACATCCGCCGATATTTTCATTTGGAGGTTTGTGATCAGTTCTCTGATTGCGGGTAGCGTTGCCGGGGTTGTGTCGGGCGCAGGGCAAGCAGGTGCTGTGCGGATCGCCGGTGGTGCTTTCTGCGGTGTGCAGTCGGTTTCCTCCTCCTCCGATGCTCCGTCGGTGAAATCGGAGCAACCGCCATGGAGGGACGCCATTTTAGCCTCGTGTGTGCTGTAGGCCTGGCGCCAGAGGTCTCCAATGTCCATACCCTGTCTGGGTCTGTCAGGCTTTGGTTTTTTTGCTTTCCTGCCCATTGGGTGGCAATTGGGGTCTCCCTGGTCGTTTCTGGGGTGTGGGTCCACCCTATTATTTGAGTTTTGTCGTCGGTATAGCCGGAGCTCGGAGGCCATGCGACTGTCTCCTTCGCTTGTCAGGCCACGCCCCCCCGTACCTTTTTCATTTTTAACTAACCGTTACACATATATTAATGTATCTATAATTGTATTAAAATATAGTCCACTAACACACTTGAGTTTCATTTTAATATATAAAGTACATTTTAAGATTTGAAACCATAATTTCTCATGAAAAAAAATGCTATGTCAAGTAATTTAAGAGACATCATCGGTATGCATGACAGTACAGTAGATCAGGATTCGTTTCAGTAGTGGGCCTCAAATCCCATACTCTAAACAGTTATTAATTTGTTTATATCCTTTATGGGTTGATGATTAACCAACTTATGTTGCTACCATAATGTAAAAGTGTCTGTAATACTATGATGCTCGGTAGAGACTATGTTACTGTTAGCAATCCAAGCTCGGCTCCAAACCCAATTACTTCAGCTGTAGTAAATTCAGCATGATACAAATTATATATTGCCCAGTGGTTGCAGCATTTTGTCAAATGTTTTCCCTGCTGTAATTTATCTCTGTGACAATATAGCTTCTGTAGAATTTGATAAAATTCCCAGAACCGATCTACTGGAAGAACAATTTGCTACGTTATAAACATGAAAAGAAAAGCATGTATGTACCAACCAGACAGCAACATCTGCCTCCCGTTTCCTACATGTGATAATCTGATGTTATTTTCTATCACTGTTTGTCTCTCCCACAATAATACAGCATGGAATTATTGTGTTTAAAGAAATGTATGAGAAAATTACATTACATTACAGAAGCACAGCTGGAACTTGAAAAAACATGTCGAAAACTGAAACCATGAAGGGATCAACCCAGTGTAGCATTTATTGAAGAAAGAATAAATATACTAAATACATATTTGTTGTTGCATCGCATGTAGATACAAATGATCTTTAATGCATATATCCAAGCAAGAATAGACCTGTAGAAAAGTGTATATATATATATATATATATATATATATAATTTATTTTTTTCTATGTTTTTTTTTAAATTTGTATTTTATTGGTTTTACAGCAAGTAAACAGTAACCATACACAGTTGCATGTAGTTAAGACAGTAAACGTAAGGGAAGTGCACGTCGCAGCTTGCTTCCAGATCATATGTTTGCATGTTTACAGGGCCTAACACATCAATTAGGGATTAATTCAAGTACTTTAAAATCATTATATGTCATATACCCGCAAGTGGTGTATAGTATTCATGTATGGTTCCGTGTAGAGCATAAACTGAAAGGAAACGATAAAATAATGGAAAAGAAACATAGGAGAGGAAAAAGAACAAAGTCCAATTCGCTAAATGGTATACATCACAAGACTTCTTATCTTATAAGTTTCCAGAGGTTAATAGTTATACCCAGTATGTAGGCTCATGTGGCTCGTTGGTTCGTCAACTGGGTCCAATTACACCAAGTTTCTCGAAACTTGAGGGCTTGGGAGGGGGAGCCCAGAGACATTTTTTCGTAAATGTAATATTGTTGTAACTTATCTCTTAATTGTGTCAGAGATGGGCATATTGTACTTTTGCAATTTGTCGCTATGAGATCTCTGGCTTCTAGGGAGGTTAATGCTATAATTAGTGATGTCGCGAACATAAAATTTTGCGTTCGCGAATGGCGAACGCGAACTTCCGCAAATGTTCGCGAACGGGCGAACCACCATAGACTTCAATAGGCAGGCGAATTTCAAAACCCACAGGGACTGTTTCTGGCCACAATAGTGATGGAAAAGTTTTCTCAAGGGGACTAACACCTGGACTGTGGCATGCCGGATGGGGATCCATGGCAAAACTCCCATGGAAAATTACACAGTCGATGCAGAGTCTGGTTTTAATCCATAAAGGGCATACATCACCTAACATTCCTAAATTGTTTGGAATAACGTGCTTTAAAACATCAGGTATGATGTTGTATCGATCAGGTAGTGTAAGGGTTACGCCCACTTCACAGTGACAGACCAAACTCCCCGTTTAACACACCACAAACCACCGCAAACAGTCCATTTGCACAACCGCAAACTCCCCATTTGCACAAGGTTCGATACCAAGCTAGCCATGTCCCGTTCCTTGTCCTCACTGATGTCATTGAAGGTCTCTTCCTCCACCCAGCCACATACAACACCAAGGGTGTTTTAAAAAAAAAAAAAAATGTACACTACTGTTACACCAGATTTGAGTTGCACTGGTGTGACACTGTGCCCTGGCAGGCCCTGAAATGCACACGTGTGAAGGAAACTGACTGCTATTATTTCACAGTCAAATTTCTAGTTTTTTTTTTAATGTACACTACTGTTACACCAGATATGAGTTGCACTGGTGTGACACTGTGCCCTGGCAGGCCCTGAAACGCACACGTGTGAAGGAAACTGACTGCTATTATATTACAGTCAAAAAAGTTTTTGTTTTTTTAAATGCAAGCTATTGTGACACCATATATGAGTGGTGGCACTGGGACCACCTTAAAAATATTGGATATCGCTAAAAATCATGATCACTATATACTTTCTCTACAAACCTCTAAAATGAACCAAACTACTCATCCATCTGCTATACCACTTTATCCCACCTAGAACTAGTGCCCAGTTAAAATACTTGACTCTTACTTAACCACACTCAGTCATGCCACACACATTTCACCACTACTCTCACTGAATCCCTCTGACTACGGCTAAATTCATCTTCTACATCAGAACACTACTCCTAAGATTGGGTTGTATCCATGTCTCGGGTCTTTCATTTAGAATAGGGGCAGCTTCGGTTTCCTTCAACACTGACACTCCAGTGCATATTATTAAAAGATTGGGCAGATGGAAATCCTCAGCCTACAACCGATATATTCCTCATCCCGAGAAATAAATGAGGAAAGCTTTTAAAAGTTTGGCTTTGTAAATTTGATGCATAAGTGTGTTTTTCTTTAATACCTCTTCACCCTCTTTGCATGAACCCGATTTACATATATTACTAATATGTTTCTGAACATATATATTATATTATTCACTCACTCACTCACTCTCTGGGCCGGCCTAAGACATCATGCTGCCTAGGTCCAACGATAAATGACTATGGGGGATAATGTATAAACACAGGTTACTGGCTATGGGAGGATAATGTATAATAAACACAGGCTACTGGCTATGGGAGGATAATGTATAATAAACACATGTTACTGGCTATGGGGAGGATAATGTATAATAAACACAGGTTACTGACTATGGGAGGATAATGTATAATAAACACAGGTTACTGACTATGGGAGGATAATGTATAATAAACACAGGTTACTGGCTATGGGGAGGATAATGTATAATAAACACAGGTTACTGACTATGGGAGGATAATGTATAATAAACACAGGTTACTGGCTATGGGAGGATAATGTATAATAAACACATGTTACTGGCTATGGGGAGGATAAGGTATAATAAACAAAGGTTACTGACTATGGGAGGATAATGTATAATAAACACAGGTTACTGACTATGGGAGGATAATGTATAATAAACACAGGTTACTGGCTATGGGGAGGATAATGTATAATAAACACAGGTTACTGACTATGGGAGGATAATGTATAATAAACACAGGTTACTGGCTATGGGAGGATAATGTATAATAAACACAGGCTACTGGCTATGGGAGGATAATGTATAATAAACACAGGTTACTGACTATGGGAGGATAATGTATAATAAACACAGGTTACTGGCTATGGGGAGGATAATGTAAAATAAACACAGGTTACTGACTATGGGAGGATAATGTATAATAAACACAGGTTACTGGCTATGGGGGATAATGTATAATAAACACAGGTTACTGGCTATGTGGGGATAATGTATAATAAACACAGGTTACTGGTTGTGGGAGTATAATGTATAATAAACACAGGTTACTGGCTATGGGGGAGATAATGTATAATAAGCACATGTTACTGGCTATGGGGGGATAAGGTATAATAAACCCAGGTTACTGGCTATGGGAGGATAATGTTTAATAAACACAGGTTACTGGCTATGGGGGGATAATGTATAATAAACACAGGTTACTGGCTATGTGGGGGATAATGTATAATAAACACAGGTTACTGGCTATGGGAGGATAATGTATAATAAGCACAGGTTACTGGCTATGGGAGGATAATGTATAATAAACACAGGTTACTGGCTATGGGGGGATAATGTATAATAAACACAGATTACTGTCTATGGGGGGGGGTACTGTATAATAAACACAGGTTACTGGCTATGGGAGGATAATGTATAATAAACACAGGTTACTGGCTATGGGAGGATAATGTATAATAAACACAGGTTACTGGCTATGGGGAGGATAATGTATAATAAACACAGGTTACTGATTATGGGAGGATAATGTATAATAAACACAGGTTACTGGCTATGGGGGATAATGTATAATAAACACAGGTTACTGGCTCTGGGGGATAATGTATAATAAACACAGGTTACTGATTATGGGAGGATAATGTATAATAAACACAGGTTACTGGCTATGGGGGGATAATGTATAATAAACACAGATTACTGTCTATGGGGGGGGTACTGTATAATAAACACAGGTTACTGGCTATGGGAGGATAATGTATAATAAACACAGGTTACTGGCTATGGGAGGATAATGTATAATAAACACAGGTTACTGGCTATGGGGAGGATAATGTATAATAAACACAGGTTACTGATTATGGGAGGATAATGTATAATAAACACAGGTTACTGGCTATGGGGGATAATGTATAATAAACACAGGTTACTGGCTCTGGGGGATAATGTATAATAAGCACAGGTTACTGGCTATGGGGGGATAATGTATAATAAACACAGGTTACTGGTTGTGAGGGTATAATGTATAATAAACACAGGTTACTGGTTGTGGGGGGATAATGTATAATAAACACAGGTTACTGGCTATGGGGGAGATAATGTATAATAAGCACAGGTTACTGGCTATGGGGGGATAAGGTATAATAAACACAGGTTACTGGCTATGGGAGGATAATGTATTATAAACACAGGTTACTGGCTATGGGGGGATAATGTATAATAAACACAGGTTACTGGCTATGGGGGGGATAATGTATAATAAACACAGGTTACTGGCTATGGGAGGATAATGTATAATAAACACAGGTTACTGGCTATGGGGGGTAATGTATAATAAACACAGGTTACTGGCTATGGGGAGGATAATGTATAATAAACACAGGTTACTGGCTATGGGGGGATAATGTATAATAAACACAGGTTACTGGCTATGGGAGGGATACTGTATAATAAACACAGGTTACTGGCTATGGGGGGATAATGTATAATAAACACAGGTCACTGGCTATGGAGGGATAATGTATAATAAACACAGGTTACTGGCTATGGGGGATAATGTTTAATAAACACAGGTTACTGGCTATGGAGGATAATGTATAATAAACACAGGTTACTGGCTATGGGGGGGATAATGTATAATAAACACAGGTTACTGGCTATGGGAGTATAATGTATAATAAACACAGGTTACTGGCTATGGGGGGATAATGTATAATAAACACAGGTTACTGGCTATGGAGGGATAATGTATAATAAACACAGGTCACTGGCTATGGGGGATAATGTTTAATAAACACAGGTTACTGGCTATGGAGGATAATGTATAATAAACACAAACACAAAAAAAATAAAAAAAATTAATTCAGCTTCAGAATTAATCTAAATTGTATGCTGTCTAGGAGGTGGGAGGGTTTGGGAGGGAGGGTCTGCTGCTGATTGGCTGGAATGTGTCTGTTGACTGTGAGGTACATGGTCAAAATTTGCTCAATGATGACGAATAGCGGGCGGACCGAACATCGCATATGTTCGCCGTCTGTGGCGAACGCGAACACACTATGTTCGCCAGGAACTATTCGCCAGCGAACCGTTCGGGACATCACTAGCTAAAATTTGTTGATGAGTTGATTTAACCCTGGTTTCGGGTAGCAATAATATGCAGTTGGAAATGGATGGGGAGAAAGCTTAGAGCCCCAATTGTATCAGAAGTGTTCGTACGTCCTCCCACAGAGGTGTGATGCCAGTGCAGGACCACCAAATGTGCATCATCGTGCCCTCCTCCACCTCACATCTCCAGCACAAAGGAGATACTGTCGGATAAATCTTATGTAGCTTAGTTGGGGTAAGGTACCAACGGTAAAGTAGTTTTTTGTGGGCTTCTATGTGTAAATAGCATTTTGTCCATTTAGACAGGTCATTCAAGGCACCCAACCAGACCTCACCTGAGAGATCCGTGCCCAAGTCCCTCTCCCATTGTCATTTGCACAGCGGTGGTACCTCCGGCTGCATCGCTAGCCATGTTCTATAGCAAATGGAGAGGGCCTTAGGTTTGTTCGGAGTGTCCCTACATATAAGCATGATCAAAGAGGGCATTAGCGGGTTATTCGTGCTGATAGGAGTTGGCGGGGGTAGAGCGTGGGAGGTCAGTATACTCCTGACTTAAGTATTTGAAATTGTCCTGAACCGGTGAGTTCCATTTTCGTTGTAATTCTGTAAATGTCGTTACTTTGTGACGGTCCTCCAGTAGGTGTTCAAGTCTGTTTATGCCCACGTGTGTCCAGTTTAAAAGAGACAGTGATTGGGTTATGGTCTTTAGTACTGTCAGGGGGACCTTGGGATGTAGTTTGTGCTTGTAGCCTATTTGTGCCATAAAGGTATCCCACATCATTATAGTAAGCCTAGTGGTTGGAAGAAGTGGTTTGTGTGTGTATCGGAGGTGTTTTGGAGTCCATAGATAGTCTGTTATGGAATTGTCTTGAAACTGGTCTCTTTCCATATCCACCCATTGTGTGTGGCCTCGGGGTGAGTGTGCTGCTATACTTGTTGCCAGGGCGGCAGCTTTGAAGTAGAGGTGAATGTTGGGAAGGCCCACCCCTCCCCTATCAGGTGTGTTTTGTAGTAGTTTAAGTGGGATTCTCGCTTTTTTGCCCCCCCAAACGAAAGAGTCACAGGAGGATTGTAGTGCCTTAAAAAGTGCGGAGGATATCGGGAGAGGGAGCATGCGAAACACATAGAGGAGTTTTGGAAGGGTCATCATTTTGAACGTGTTAATCTTACCTAGCCACGAAAGATGGGTTGTTTTCCAACCTGCTAGTTCTTTCGTGCACATCTGTAATAGGGGTGTGTAGTTATGCTTTATGGCGCCTGCCATTGTAGGTGATATTTTAACCCCTAGATATGTTAAGGTGCTATTTCTCCAATCGAATTGGTGAGAGGCTTTTAAGCCATCTAATATGTCCTTAGGTATTCCAATAGGTAGCGCCTGTGTTTTGTCATAGTTCAATTTGTAATGAGAGATGTCTCCGAATTGTTTCAGCAGATCAAGAATATGGGGTAATGCTTGTCTTGGGTCTGAAAGGGATATTATGATATCATCTGCAAAAAGGGCAAGTCGGTATTCTTTTCCCTTTATGGTTACACCTTGTATACGTTCGTGATCTCTAATTTTTTGGGCCAATGGTTCCAGGGAGAGGATATACAGCAGGGGGAAGAGTGGGCAGCCCTGCCTAGTCCCGTTAGTGATGGAAAACTTAGAGGATAGGAAGCCACCCCATGATACTTTGGCAGCTGGGGTAGTGTACAGTGCCATGATCTGGGTTATGATGGGTTGTGGAAAACCAAATTTGTGTAGAACTTTTGCATATAAACCCAGCTGTCAAAGGCTCTCTCTGCGTCGAGCGCTAAGAAAAGGCCATTGGTTCTCTCCAGCTCAGCTAAGAGATTCAACACCTTCCTGGAATTGTCTGATCCCTGCCTGCCCTTAATAAAGCCAGTTTGGTCATTGTGTATGAGTTTGGGCAGAAATTGGGCCAGTCTGTTACTGAGAAGTGTAGCGTATATTTTTGCGTCGCAATTGAGTAGGGAAATGGGCCTAAAGTTTTTACACTCCATTGGTGGCTTCCCAGGTTTTGGCAATGTCGAGATGTGGGCTAACAGCAATTCATCTGGTAGTGTTCCTTTTTGTGTGCTGTGGTTGAAAAGGTTTAGTAAATGGGGGGCTAAAGTTGTCTGGTATGTGCGGTAATAGGAATTAGGTAGTCCATCCGGCCCAGGCGCCAGGAGGGAGTCAATTATGGAAGAAATTTCCTCAAGGCTAAAAGGGGTGAGGAGAGATTTTGCATCCTCTTCGCTTAGAGAGGGGAGTGTGAGGTTAGATAGAAACCTATTTATTTCTGTGATGGAAGGAGTGGGTACTTGTGGGTCTGTATTGAGGTTGTACAGTTTACTGTAGTAAGTGGCAAATGTGTTCGCTATGTGTTGTGGGTCCAGTATTTTTCCCCCTTTGGCATCCAGGAGGTGTGATATTTTAGTGGCTTTGGAACGTGTCCTGAGCTGGGAAGCCAATTTGGCTCCTGCCCTATTGCCCGAAACAAAGAAGCCATGTTTCATACGTCATAGCATTAGCGTCAACTTGGTTAATTCAAGGTCACGCAGTTGGCCTTGCAGTCGTAGGATAGTGGCATGGTGGGAGGGGGTTGGGGTTAGTTTGTTTGAATGTGTGGCCTCAGCGAGTTCCTTCAGTATGTTAGTGTAATTCTCGAGGCGTTTCTTTTTGGCATAACTAGCGTGTTTAATGAAGCAGCCCCTAATTACTGCCTTGTGTGCTAACCAGATTTGGTCAGGGGTGGAATTTTGTTCCGTATTGTCTTGGAAGTAATGCTGTAGGTCTTGTTTAACCTGTTCCATCACACTTGGGTCATTTAATAGCCAGTCATTTAAACGCCAGCTGCCTCGGCCTTTAGTCGGAATTGCTCTATCAGGGACATAGTAATGGGGGCATGGTCAGACCAACTGATGAGCCCGATGTGAGTTTTCTCTATTTTGGGGAGCATCGCTGAGGGAACCAAAAACCGACCTATTCTGGAATAGCAATTATGCGCTGCAGAGTGGCATGTAAAATCTCTTTCGCTAGGGTATTGTATTCGCCATGGATCTACATAGTTATGTACCGTGAGAATATGTCGGATGCGAGTGATTAACTTCCGTCTGGCTTTGATGGTCTGGTTCTGCAAGGGTTTCTGGTGTGAGGAATCTAGATAGTTATCTAATAGAAAATGGGTATCCCCGCCCACTACTACCTCTCCAAAGGCATGTTTCGTACACAACATCAAAACCAATTCCATGAACTCAATTTGTCTCTCGTTAGGACTATACACATTGATAAACGTATATGGGTGATTTAGTAGATATTGGTGCGGTGTAAGTGACAAGGACCTACACCTATAAGTGGAGCGCTCAAACACAGATAAATCTTACCAAAACTTAGTCTCATTCAATGGTAAAATATGGGGTACATGTCAAAGTAAAATACAGAAAATACAATATAGTGTAGATGGTACTGAAAAATGGCTTCACAGTGATTATAATGATATCGTGCTCAATCTTACACTCACATTTCAAGGAACCTGTATATAGAGAACACTGGCTCCGTATAAAGGCTTGTGTGCTGTTATGGTAGCACCACCCTCCTACTTCGGCTTGAAGAATTTCTCGGGAACACGAAAAAGAAGGGAAGAAAGCAGACCAATGTGTAGACTTATGGTGATAAATGACACAGATATGTGTTCAATAAATGGGGTGCTCACCTGGTCCTGAGCCTACGAATCCCGGCTCTAGGTGTGTAGGTTTTGTGCCAATTTGAATGGGGATGGCACTTCCCCTGTGAGGATTCCTTGGAGGCTCCAAAAAGGACTTGGATGAGGTTTTGAATGAAAATGGTGAATTTATTAGTTTAAAATAAACATAAAAACAAAGATGATAAAGTCCTCAAATAAAAGTCCTTTAAAAATGGCTAATACGCGTTTCACTCTCAAATAGAGCTTCTTCAGTCAGCTGTAATGTTAGTCCTCTGAATCCTCCATTTTAAATGCCATCTGGGTCTTCCCTTTTAATGAGTTAAGTTCATTCTGTCCAATCAGATTCAATTTCACATAATGTGTGTGTGTGTGTGTACCTTTAATAGGTTAATGATGTTGACGCCTTTATTTGTCCATGTCTGGTATTCCATGTTTGTTTTTCTTTATGCTGGGTTTTCTGGGTTCATTCCTTTATTCTGTTCCTGGAATTCCCAGTCTCCTGGATTCCTTTAAATGTTTGTTTTTAGTTGCCACACCCGTTCCTTTGCCATTTATCCTTTTTGTTTCAGTGTTCCCTGCTAGCAGTGGTCTCGTTCCTCTGCTCCTTTCCTTGCAGGTAAGTACTGTGTGTATTTTATTGTTGTACTTTCAGTCATGCATAGCTAGGCAGTTAGGACCCACCGTAATTGGAGTACTTTGGCGCAGTGGTGGGCTGCATCCATCTTGGCCATGTATGTATGTCTAAATCTCCAATGTTTATTACAAACATAGTACTTAGTTACTTCCCCTTTTGTTTTGCCTTGGATCTCTTGTCTTGTTTTATTTTGCCTTGTATTCCCAGTTCATGTACAGTCCTGTTCTGTCCATGTCTTGTTCATGTTTCCCTTGTGTATTGTGTACATGTTCTGGGTTCTGCTTTCTGTCTTGCTCTGGTTTTGGGTTCTTCTAGCCTTGTCTTGTTATCTTGTTTGGTGCCTATTCTAGTCTTGCCTTGTTTCTAGTACTGGATACATATCTGCATAATATCAAGCTCCTGGAATCCGCAGAAGCTGCATCATAGTCCTGATATGTGGCAGCACAAACCCTGGTGCTCAACACCAGGGCGTGTGTGGTTACCCTGCAACAGACCATGATTGTTCATTTCCACAATGTGACTCCTACCATCGTCAGGCATACAGGGGTACCGGTCTCCGGACCGCCACCCATGACACTGTTTAGCTATATATTTTTTTTGCCTCACAATTTTTTTTTTTATAAATGCACCTTTCTTGCTAAAACTCACTCTCATATATTTCTTTGACTGTTTTTTTAATTTTGTTTTGTACTTTGACAAATAAAAATATAAAAAAAAAAATTATAAACCAGCATTAGTCACGCAGCGGTTTCCAGTTTTTAAAATGAAAGAATGAAAATAAAATAATTTACATTCCTTGACTTATGGTTACACGGGATTTCTGGTTGCATGTGATTCATTTCTATATTGCACTCATATTTAAACTTGCAGTATTTGCGAATACATTTTTGGCTTAGTACATTGGCTTTTGAATAAAACCTTGCATTACGTACTGCTAGTAGCATTACTGTAATGCTACTAAATCAGTTTCAGGCTGTGCGAATGGCAGTTCTATGGCAAAACTCAGACACAGTATATGATTCCCTCCTCTGGGTTACTGGGACGATGATCTATTACCTAATGCATGACCTAATCATAATAAAAGTATGTAGAATGTGTTTTCACTTTGGTAAAGTGTCAATAGCTCATGATACATTGCAGCTAATTTTTATTAACGTGCAGCTATATAAATATCAAGAGACACATTATAGCAACTTCACTAAAATAATAAATTTTAAAATGCAAATTTATTTTCTGTAGAGTGGTTTATTTCTACCTAAGGGAGAAAAAATAAAAATAATTAGAAGGTTAATCCAAGGATGTTTTGAAGTGGTTATGGTGAAGGGCCATGCATTTGGAATGTTTCAGTATGAATTGCTGCACATACTGAGATATTGCGGCTGGCTACCGAAGGTGTGGTGTAACTTCCCAGCATTGAATGCCAGCTAATGTTAATTATTTGCATATTTTATGGATGTGATCATTCATTGGCTGAAAGTGCTTGACTGACGTTCTTATCCAATGAAAGAATGGCAATATGGACATTCTGCTTCTGTAGTGGTTATGATGCTTGGATTAACACTTTAATTAAACTAGTCTATGAATGACCTTTCATCCAAGCCTATGAATCCTCTTTAGGCTAATAGAAGTGGACTGAATGGTCATTATATAGCTAAATGTTAATACTGGTGTTTCTTCTTTAAACACTGACTCGTGGTAATGTGAGAATCAGACTGTAACATGTAGACCAGGGTTTCCCAATTAGTGTTCCGTGGAACCCTAGGGTTCTGTGAGAACAAAATTGGGTATCTGCAGCGATTTGCCCGTCAGGTGGCCCAAGTATTTAGGGCCACCCGATGAGTATCACTAAACAGGGGTCTGGTCAAGCGCCGCAGGTGCCTAAGACCCGACCAGGCCCCTGTTGCATGGGATTCTGGGAAGAAGTGACACCTGGAGGCAGAAGGAGCAGAGGAGGCTAAGAAGCACACCAGGCTCAGCCAGCGGCACTGAAAATACTCCTGCAGAAAAAAACGTAAGTGAACAGCAAATTTAAACATTAGTATGTGTGTGTGTATCTGTGTGTGTACCGGTGTCAGTGTTTGTGTGTCTCCCAATGTGTGTATCTGTGTGCCAGTGTGTGTATCTGTGTGTCAGATACTCAGATACATACACACACACTCACAGATACACCTTGATACACAGACAAACACCGGCACATACAAAAAAAAAGGTTTATGCACAATTTTAAAAATATTTTTTTATTGTTTTTTACCGGGGGGTGGGGGGGGGGGGGGGTGGGGGGGGGGGTGGAGGGGGAGGACTCCATGATGATGATACACTATGTCAAAGGGTTCCACTGGAAAAATTAATTGAGAACCCCTGATAGTGACTAAAATAATAGTCCATTTTTTTCAGATATATATTTTCCCTATAGTTTCCCTATATTTTTTCCCTATATGGCCATGTATCTTATCAACAACCGTAAGCAGAAGGGTGTATCACATCTGTATTCATCTTTTTTATCACACCTACTCTGTGTGATATATCTTTATATTTCTACACCAATATATTCTGTACTTTTTATTATATAATGTTTATGAAAAGAATGAATAAAGAAATGAAAAACCTAAATTGTGCAAGATGTATTTTATATTGTATCACGCACCTCGCAGAAAGAAACCATCTATGCATTCAATTGTTCATATTCCCTATGTTTATATACTAAATATGCATTCCATGTTTCAAACTAATGTTACGTCTATTTAAAAAAAAAAAAAAAAAAAAAATATATATATATATATATATATATATATATATATATTCCGCACTACAATATAATTGAAATGACTAAAAAGACTTATTGGATCAACTCTTCATTTTTCACTTACTTCTCCTCTCTACATTAGTTTTTTCTATCCTAAATTTAAAGTCATGTTCCTATGTTAGCATTCAAAAAACTAAACAGATATCCAGAATATTGCCCCATGGCCCTTTTGGTTTTTTTTATGTAATAAATTCTCAATCTTTTCATTCCATCCTTCCATCCTACTCTTTCTTCTACTATTTTTATACTACTTTACTTCGTCTTGAACTTTTACTGTGTCATGACCTTCCCTCACTCTTTATTCCAGACATTAAGCACAACTTCAAGGCTACAGAATGTGTCATACAGTACTGCATATTGTTGTTATTCTGGTTCAAAAAGAGAGAGAAAGAGAGAAGAAGAGAGATAAATAAATGGCCCTGCAAATATAAATTGTCGATTTAACATTGTTGGATAAGCTTTTCAAATGATTTCATATTTTTGGGTAAGCTTATAAAATATTTTTTTCTAAATATTAAAATATCAAAATCTATATCATATATAAATAAGCAAATTATTACAAAATTCAAATAGCTATATTCTATCAAGGCCTTAGTGAGCAAAGTTTCTCCACATTTAACCTTGGATATGAAAAATTACTTATTTTTTTTACCAATAGTTTTAAAATATTTTGTATTTATTAAACTCAAAAGGGAACCACATATGAAGATATAAAAAGTCCTGTTGCTATTAGTTTCTGTGATTTAATACTCCAACCAGAAGGATTAATTTATTCCTGAATTAAAATTCAATGCTGCTAGCACTTCTAACAGTAGCTGTATTAGTAGACAAATCTAGTATGACAACACATCGTTTAATGTAGTTTGTCATTATGGTAATGTGCATGCATACAACCCGCAAAGACACACAAAGACCAATGTGCATTCATGCAACACACATACAACACACAAAGACAAATATCAGAATAATGGAGGAACATCACACATTTCAGAAGAAATTGAAGACATGGCCCTATTATCAGTTTTCTTTGCAAACCCCTGTTTTCCTTAAAGTCTGTTACCTTTCCTGTCTTTGTCTATTGTTTAACATTACACTTTCAAAGTACATAAAGTAAATGTATGTGCTAAGTGCATGAATATTAGTAATACATATGTACATATATTTTTCACTCGTGCTAGAAGCATATTGCCCAACGCGTGCCTGGTTTCAACTTGTCTAATACACTATTTATTTTCTGTTATACATTTTTTTATAGTTTATACATAGAACTAAAAGTATGTTTTTAGATCTGTGTACTAAATATCTACAGTAAATTAATTTACAGCAGCTAGTTAAAATGTAATTGAAAAAAGGGAAAAATAAAGCACTCAAGGCAACAGAATATACAGTATTTGTTGTCTGTAGAATAATGTAATGTTTTGTAAAGTATTACAGTTCTAGAGTTTGTTCTAGAATACCCTATTTTACAATGTAAGCTCTTTTTTGTATGATTCTTCTCAATCTTTTCTTACAATTAGTAACGTTAATAAAGTGTCAATATTATAAATGTTCTAGAAGTGGAAAAGTATCCACGGAAACCAGTGGAATGTCTATAGTTACATAGTAATCTAGGTTGAAGAATGGCCCAAATCCATCAAGTTGAACTTTTCACACATTTTTTTTATGGTATAAATCCAAAAGAAAGTCAAAATAAAATTTAAAGTGATTACCAATTGTGTCACAAGAGTAAAGATTGCACCTTGACTCAGTAATGGCAATCATATTTCTACATGTATCAATAAACTGTCGGAAAGTAAAAATTCTTTTTTGTATCATATTCTTGTTAATGGACAGGTTACCAGTGAGCTATTTATACTGGCCCTGAATATATTTGTATAGAGCTATGACATTTTTCTTTTATCTAAAGAAAACATATGCAGTTGTGTAGCCTTTCTTCATAATAAAATCTTCCATTCTCTTATTAATATTTCAGCTTTTTCTAGTTATATAATATCTTTCTTTAAAACTGGATTCACTGCATATTCATGGCAGGGTCTTTTTACTATTGATTTATAAAGACAAAATTACATTTTCTTTTTCATAAACTAATACCCTTTCTACGCATAACAACACTGGCCTTTGCAGCTGCAGACTGACATTGCACATGGTTGCTTAGTCTGTTTATAATTGTTCCTAAGCCCTTCTCATTTAATATTAATTTTAATGCAACCCAATTTTACGTTGCCTGTAGGTTCCTTATTCCAAAGGTAAAAAGTACAACAGTTCAAAAATTGATTTGACTTCTTACAACAGAGGGGTGTCAGGGCACTCATGCCACCATAAGCGTAGCGGCGAGCTGTAGTGGTTATGGTGCTTGGAGTAATTCTTTAAGGACAACATATATATTCTCTGTTCAAAAAAAGGACAGATACATACATATACATATCATGTATGGCTCAGACACATGAGCCAGTCTGACATGCCCCTGCAATAGATGGACACGGAGGAATTTTGCTGCTAAGATCTTCCCCAGCTTTCCTGATATTGATCATTTAGATATCCACTAGTGCTGACCAAGCAGTCTATTCTGCACTAGTGGTGATAGCAGCAGGAAGTGAGGTGCCGCGTTCCGTTTACTTGTGGCAAAGCTGGCAGGAAGACATATCACATGGCTTACCATCAGCGCTTGTGAAGAAGAATATACAAAGGAGGAGAGCAGTCAGCAGCAACAGCCACGACTTGCAGGCAGGCCTACTGCCACCTCCTCTACTCCTCCTACTCCATCCTCTTCCATAACCTCCTCGGCTGAGTCCTCTTCTGCTGCTGCATCTTGCTCCACATCAACGGCACCCCCCCAGCTCCCCAGGTACTATTCCACATCCCGGATACAGCAGTGTCACGCTGTCTTGGGTTTGACTTGCTTGAAAGCAGAGAGCCACACCGGACAAGCACTCCTGTCCACCCTGAACGCACAGGTGGAAAAGTGACTGACTCCGCAGAAACTGGATATCGGCAAATTGGTTTGTGACAACGGAACAAATTTGTTGGCGGCATTGAAGTTGGGCTAGTTGACACATGTGCCGTGCATGCAGGGCCGGTGCAAGGATTTTTGGGTACATAGGCGAAAATGCATTTTTCCGCCCCCCCCCTCTAAAATTAACATCTTCACCTATGTGCCTCCTAACCAGCCCCTCCCTCTTCCCTGTTCCTTAGTGCTCCTCTCCCCCCCTCTTTTCCCTGTCCCTTGGTGTTTCTCTCCCCTCTCTGTCCCTTGGTGCACCCCATCCTCTTAGCGGTCACACTCCCCTTCCTGGTGTGCCTCCTACCTGTCTTGTAGCGTTGCGGAGCAGATCCTCTACAGGAGCTTCAGTTTTCTGTACCTGGCTGGACTGACAGAAAGTGCTCTCTCAGTGAGCACTTCCTGTCAGTCTGGCCGGGTACAGGAAACAGAAGCTCCTGTACTGCGCTCCGCTCCGCCACGCTACACTCAGTGGTGTATACACACTAACAGCCATACACACTCAATGACAAACACACAGACGTCACTGACAGACACAGACTCACTGATCTGACACACACTCATTCATTGAAAATCACAAACATACTCTCACTGATTTGACAGACACTCACAAACACACACTGATAGACACACTCACACTGACAAAACACACTCATACACTGACAGACACACACATTCATACAATCATTCACAGACACACACACACTCACTCACAAATGCATAAACACACACACACTTACAGACACACACTCACAGACAAACACATACACAGACACAAACACTCACAAACACATACACAGACACACACTCACAGACAAACACTCACACATACACTTTCAGACACACACAAATTATTAATAATATCCACCCAGCCTCCCTACCTGGAGAACTGGCGTGGATCTGTCCCTGGGGTCCAGTGGGGCTTCAGTGCGGCGGGCGGCAGTGTTCTAATGAGAGGCAGCGAGGGAGCTCTAACCTAACCTCTGCTCCCTCGCGGGCTGTCTACTGATGCCGGGAGCCAGAATATGACGTCATATTCCGGCTCCCGTAGAATCAGCAAACGGCGCGCGAGGGAGCAGAGCAGACAGGTTAGAGCTCCCTCGCCGCCTCTCATTAGAACACTGCCATGGCGCACTTTGCAGATATCCAGCGGCGAAACAACATGCCAGTGAGGTGCTTGATTTGCGACAGCCCGACACGTTGGAATTCAACACTCCTAATGTTTGACCGCCTGCTCCAAAAAGAAAAAGCCGTTAATGAATATTTGTATGACCGGGGTGCTAGGACAGCCTCTGGGGAGCTGGGATTTTTTTTGCCACGTTACTGGACGCTCATGCGCAATGCCTGTAGGCTCATGCGTCCTTTTGAGGAGGTGACAAACCTAGTCAGTCGCATCGAAGGCACCATCAGCGACATCATACCATTTGTTTTCTTCCTGGAGCGTGCCCTGCGAAGAGTGCTGGATCAGGCCATAGATGAGCGTGAAGAGGAAGAGGAAGAGTTGTGGTCACCATCACCACCAGAAACAGCCTTATCAGCATCGCTTGCTGGACCTGTGGCAATGCTGGAAGAGGATTGTGAGGAAGAGGAGTCAGAGGAGGAATGTGGCTTTGAGGAGGAGGAGGAAGACCAACCACAACAGGCATCCCAGGGTGCTTGTTGTTACCTATCTGGTACCCGTGGTGTTGTACGTGGCTGGGGGAAGAACATACCTTCATTGAGATCACTGAGGAGGAGGAACGGGAAATGAGTAGCTCGGCATCCAACCTTGTGCAAATGGGGTCTTTCATGCTGTCGTGCCTGTTGAGGGACCCTCGTATAAAAAGGCTGAAGGAGAACGACCTGTACTGGGTGTCCACGCTGTTAGACCCCCGGTATAAGCAGAAAGTGGCTGAAATGTTACCAAATTACAACAAGTCGGAAAGGATGCAGCATTTGCAAAATAAATTAAAAAGTATGCTTTACACAGCGTATAAGGGTGATGTCACAGCACAACGGGAATCTAACAGGGGAAGAGGTGAAAGTCATCATCCTCCTCCTACGACCACGCTGGCAAGGACAGGACACTTTAAAGACGTGTTGTTGATGGAGGACATGCATCGCCACAGCCCTTCGGGATCCACCCTCAGAGAACGACTCGACCGACAGGTAGCAGACTACCTCGCCTTAACTGCAGATATCGACACTCTGAGGAGCGATGAACCCCTTGACTACTGGGTGTGCAGGCTTGACCTGTGGCCTGAGCTATCCCAATTTGTGATAGAACTTCTGGCCTTCCCCGCTTCAAGTGTCCTGTCAGAAAGGACCTTCAGTGCAGCAGGAGGTATTGTTACTGAGAAGAGAAGTCGCCTAGGTCAAAAGTCTAGATTACCTCACCTTTATTAAGATGAATGAGGGATGGATCCTGAAGGGACTGACAGAGGGCGATACATTCGACTAAAAAAGGCCTGATGAGATTAGCTGCCTTGGCCTAAAATGGTCCACACGCTGCTGTATTTTAGCTCTGAATGCCGGTTGACTTGCGTGACTTATCCTCCACCAACTAGGGTTCAAGCCGCCATGTTTTAGGGCACTTTCTGCCTGGGAAACAAACATCAATTTTTCTGCCCGCTGCTACAGCAGCGGCTGCAACAATACCTAATTTTTCAGGCATGTGTACGTGCCTAATTTTTCGGGCCTCTGGTGCTGCACTGTGGCTTCAAAAACCAAGCCAAAAAAAAGGCACATAACAGGGATTAAACTGATAGGAATAGTACTACTTAACACACCACTCCTATCTGGTGGCACATTAGATTGCACGCGCAGTGCCCCAAATTTGAAGTAGGAGGACCGACCAAGCATCTTTTTCCATCTCCCGGTTCCTAAAATCGATGCCATATACACGTCCCCTGATAGGACGCCAGCTATTCCTAGCCAGCATCTGTGATGGGAAATCAGACAGTCATCTAAACGTTTAGATTGAGCTTTAGCTTAGAACACCCTTGAAGGTGTTTAAGGAGATTAGGGCTAGTTTAGAGGATTCTTCTTAGACCTCTCTGAGTCTTTATAGCCCTTCTACCTATCCAGCATTTCTGGAAACTAGCTAAGAGAAAGGGTGGCTGTGTGTCTGTGATACATTTAACTTTATATCACCTTATTGACACTTTATCACTCCGGTCTCCATACTCTCTGCCTATACCCATCTATTTAGAGGGAATTTCCTTGCCCCTGCCAATATTATATAATAGGTAATATTATTACCATTTTTACACAATTAGCCACTATAGGGGAATGAGTATAGTATCCCTTTGTTATTTATAAATGATACAATAAAGACTTTTGTCCATTGCTCAATTTACTTTAACAAAGGGTACTAACCACGGTATTAGGAAGCATTACTCTGCTTTCCCTTTCTCCCTCTATTATACACCTATGCTCACTAGGATTTGTAGGCATCACTTTATTATAGTTGTCTAACCTTTTCCTATGCCAGTTTTAGATCTCCTTCTTGGGAGATTTTTTCTTTTTTCAGTTTATTAGCATACTTTCAGGGACCCTTGGTGTTGTACGTGGCTGGGTGGAGGAAGAGACCTTCAATGACATCAGTGAGGACAAGGAACGGACATGGCTAGCTTGGTATCCAACCTTGTGCAAATGGGGAGTTTGCGGTTGTGCAAATGGACTGTTTGCGGTTGTTTGCGGTGCGTTAAACGGGGAGTTTGGTCTGTCACTGTGAAGCGGGCGTAACCCTTACACTACCTGATCGATACAACATCATACAGTAGTTCCCCCCTCATTATGTTTATGGCCCCCACCCACTGCTCACGGATGGGGCGGGAGGACAGTAGCCCCCCCCCCCCTTATCCTTATTTACTGAATATTCCCTTGTATAACAATGTTTGGCATTTAGTGAATATTCCCTATTCTGCTCTGTGTCAGTGTGTATCAGGGTCTCTGAGGACAGGTGTCAATCCATATCTGCCAAGTGACCCTATGTAGGGGGAACAGTCCCTATTCTGCTCTGTGTCAGTGTGTATCAGGGTCTCTGAGGACAGGTGTCAATCCATATCTGCCAAGTGACCCTATGTAGGGGGAACAGTCCCTATTCTGCTCTGTGTCAGTGTGTATCAGGGATCCTTAGGATAGGTGTCAATCCATATCTGCCAAGTGACCCTATGTAGAGGGAACAGTCCCTATTCTGCTCTGTGTCAGTGTGTATCAGGGATCCTTAGGATAGGTGTCAATCCATATCTGCCAAGTGACCCTATGTAGGGGGAACAGTCCCTAATATGCTCTGTGTCAGTGTGTATCAGGTTCTCTGAGGACAGGTGTCAATCCATATGTCAAGGTGTCAATATGTCATATGTCAGGTGTCAATCCATATCCATTGTGATTTAGAAATGTTAGGTGATTTATGCCCTTTATGGATTAAAACCAGACTCTGCATCAACTGTGTAATTTTCCATGGGAGTTTTGCCATGGATCTCCCTCCGGCATGCCACAGTCCAGGTGTTAGTCCCCTTGAAACAAATTTTCCATCACTATTGTGGCCAGAAAGAGTCCCTGTGGGTTTTAAAATTCGCCTGCACATTGAATGGTTCACCGGTTCGCGAACGTTTGCAGAAGTTCGCGTTCGCCGTTCGCGAACCGAAAATTTTGTGTTCGCGACATCACTAGTCCACATGCAAACACACAAACAGCTTCACAATCTGACCCCAAAACATAACACCACTGCCAGGTCACTTGCAAACACCCATACCTCCTCAAGCAACCATCCCCAGAAGTCTTCCCACACATACTCATGACACCACACACACAATATGACATACTGCCCACGTAATACATAGTACACATAATGCTATGAACTGCCCATACAGATACACCGTAACACATACATTCTGCTTACACTTACAAACAACACCATAAAGCAGAACCGGAATGCGTTAATTAAAAATTACAAATACAATGGGATTGTAGGACATCAAAGTCTTTATTTGACACAATTCTGCTAAAAGGTTGCCTGACCCGTTCTCTTATTACTAGTATACTTCTATGTATATTTTACTAATGTTATTGTCTGTAGAGGGTGTGGTTGCATCAAATAGCTGCAAATTCATTATTTCAATACACCTAAATGAACTCAGCATTGCAATATTGCATAATGCGAATATTTTTAAGCAGAATAATGCTGTAAGGGGATTTGAGATTTTTCTGAGGAATTTATAGCACATGTACACGTTTTAAAAACAATGTGAAGTAATATTACTTTTATATGAGACATATCCCCATTAGGAACATTTTCACTGATATTGGAACTATATATTTGTTGCATAGTCTTTAGCCAGGTTTTTAAATTGTTTGAATTTAATCATTCCCAAGGCATTCTAGAAGCAGGACATTGTCTTTCCAAAAGCCTAATCCCATAGTTCTTTAAATAAATTCTAAACTAGTATCCAAGGCTATTGTTATGGATACATTATTGTGCTCGATGCAAGTTTAAATGTATTGTTAGCAGACAGGAGTAAGTTACGTGGCCAGTTTGAAAATGTACTCACTGAAAATTGATCATTTCGTTTAACGTGGTTCGACTTGCATTCCATCAAGCCCCTTGCAGCCAGACAGTCCTTATTTATCACAATTCCCTCCCAGCTGGTTACTGCAGCTGTAGAACATTACTTACAGTAAAACAGCTGCAGACATTTTCACCTATATACTAACACACACAATATGTAAGGGCACACAATGTATACAATGGCCAAATGCACAGAGTGTGTTTGGTAATAAAACCAATAAATACATTTAAACAACATTGACACGAGTAGATGGCATTGTGTGTATTGTTGAGTCAAGGTCATATTAAGAACAGGTGGGGACCTGGGCCAGTTCTGTCACATGTAGGAATGGAAACGTTTACAATAAAATATACATATAATATAAGTTATATTGTAATTTATAAATGTCTGGTTTTTTTTGTTGTTAATTCAAAAAGCCTGGACTGACTCCATGCTAGTAAAACCAGGCTACAGCCTACCTTTAGTCTTGACAGCAGTGTGCAGCGCAACAAGACTCAGGGGCCACACAGACTTGCACAAAAGGCCCCTCGGAAACTAGGGAATTCTAATTAAAAGAACACTCCGAGCACCATAACCACTACAGTGCAAATTATTTGTTATTGTGCCAGGAGCTCCTGCTGATCCCCACTGTAAGTAGTCAAACCACTTCCCTCCTCCACTTTCAAGAAACTTAGTCTGTGCTAAGCTCGGCAGCTTAGCTAATTGGCACAGCAATCAAATGATGCCCTGTATTGCTGCACTTAGTTTAGGAGCTTCTGACTCTCCATTAGATGCAGAGCAATAGTCTAAACCGGTTTATACTTATGTATAAAGGAATTGAATAACACAGTGTTAGACAAGGGACCTGCGGTTTACTGGCTCTAACATATATTTACAAAGAAGACTGGACATGTCCTAATCCTGTCTGAGGGGGGCTTATAGAATTGCAAAAATTTTTCACTAAAATGAGAACTCAAAGTAATTTTTAAGTTTAAGATCAAAATGGCAGAACTGGAAAAAGTAAGCTGTACTTTCAGTTTAATTACTCTGGCCTTAAATTTGAATTTCACTCTGAATTCTTACTTTAGTGAATAAATAAAGAATAATAAATAAATATTTCATAAATAAAACATTGTTGCAGCTCAAGCCTTTAATTCCTGATCATTTTTTTAAAAAAAAATGTAGCTGGTTCCCTATGCATATTTGATGGTTCTATTAACCCCCAACATGTTTGTCTGGCTCAACTTCTGCTCATATGAGCAGAACAGAATTTGCCCAAACTCTTTTTCTTTTCTTTTTTTTCAGGATTTTTTTTTTTTATTATGATATCCTGCGAACAAGTCTTGGCTCGTTTTCCATTGTGCTTAGTATTCACCTAGAGGCCTTATATTTAGTTATAAAGCATAGGTAACTATTTTGACCTGTGTCCTGTTTACTCGTATATTTTGCCTTGTCATGCATTACTATACTTCTGATCTGAGTTTTTGGCTTAAATAATTCTGCTAAAATGTTCACCAAACATTTCTCACTTAGACACTGGGGAAAGGGGCTATTGTGGAATTATTAATATTTTTTGTATTCTGCATTCACTAGTATTTTTAAAGGGGCTTTTCCTTCAGTCCCCAAATAGGAAAATAGTATTTTCTGCTTTTTACGAAATTATTCAAAGAAAGGACTATGCCTATACACTATTTATTGTCTTTATTTAAGATGGAAATATGGGGAGACAGAAGAGACAGGTTAATTAAAATATCAACTCCAGCAGCAGCAATTTATCAATGGAGAATCTGTGGATCCAATTTTACTTTAATGAACTAACAGGTGTGCTCAGGTGTAGCCTTCTAGACATGTACAAACATTTGTTCTTAGTGATTTGTATAGATAAAATGACCGGTAATTGTCGAATTTATCAATTTAAAATGTTGGTTCATTCATAAGCGATCCAAATTGGCAAATGGAAATCCTTTTAATCTATATCTGAGAAAGAAATATGATACGCTTGATTTGGCTCATTTACAAATTAACCAAATTTCGGAATCAATTATTTTGACAATTACCAGGCTTTTTATTCACATGAATCACTCAAAAACATTTTAGTACATGTCTATATTCTGCTGCAAAGCCAAACTGCAAGCCTATGAATGAGTAGATCATTGAGTAGATCCACCCCACAACTCTGATTGCCTACATGTCTATTCTTAGTGAGGAAAGTGGACTTTTTTTTGTCTCTGGACAATTGAAAATGACTTATGTTTCCTCCTTTCTAGAACATGATATGTTAGCATGACTATGTATAAAGAAAAGAAAACATCAGTTTGATTTTATAAAAGCATTTTATTGAACTTACTAATACATGCTAAAAGTAATAAATTAAGAAAATATGCTTTTGCTTTTACCTGTACAATAACAACACTATTTTGCAATTTTATTCCAAGACTTTTAGCAGAAAAAAAGTGTAATTTTTTTTTTTGTCGTCTATCCATGGATTTTACAAAAATATATTTTCTATGTTAATAATAAAGTGAACATATACCTTTATTATACACTATTCAGACAATATTCAGTCAACCTTCATGATCAGAGGTATACAGTCATATGTGCATGATGCATGTGCAATCATCTCTAGATGTGGTGAATTGTATTACATGTGTATGCATGCATGATTTTGTTGTGCAATTGACATATATGCCAATTTCAGATCAACATATTTTTCACACGTGACTAGCACACTTGTATAGAAAAAGTAAGGGTTACTGACAGGAGAGGGAAAATTAATATGTGCACATATTGTAAGCCAAAATGCAGTTTTGAATTAAACTGTTTGGTATGAAACATATACATATGAAATATGTCAATGACTGAGGTCAAATGTGCAGCTATAATCAGCATATTTGGGGAAGTGAAAAGAAATGAACAATCTTCAATTCACATGACATTCATTACATATAGTATTATCTGGGTTAAAGAAATTGATTGAAATTTGTTTCCAACTGATTGAGCCTAAAATCAACACAGGTTATACATGAGTTGAGACAAATTTAAAGTTGGGATATATTAAAGGAGTACATACTTATAAAACTGTTGCCCAAAAATCAATAATTCAAGCCAGATAATCATAATATTTATTTTATAAAATGTAATATTCTGCTCGATAAATTAGTCTGAGTAAACATTAATCAATCACTGAACTTATAAAACATTTCTCCCCAAAAATGATCTCACCTCAGTTCTCACTGGGCCAACTCAAAGCGCATTGAAATAAAGAACAGTTAATACATGTCTGATATTGAGATGATACAAGCTGATTTCTAGAAAGCACATCATTTCTGTATTAGTTTATTGAATCATTTTGTCAATTACATTTTAAGATATCACTGGACAAAATGGTCTGTTTCCCAAAGTTAGAATATTTACACCGATACTACAATAGAAATTAATATCAGGGGTTTAATATATAATTTATTCCACTGCTTTTCCATCTTTCTAAACCAAAATCTATATTTTTAGGGTATGCTTTTTTTATAGTAAGTCTATTCCAGAGCTTGGGCTTAATAAATGAAATTAAAATTGGCAGCTTTCCATTATTCTAAAACCTAATATGTAGCTCTCAGACCCCTTCAACACCCTGCCGCTTGTGAAATACTGCATATCCAAATAGCCTATAAATCAGTTTTATTATTCTCCCTAGCTTGGCATATTTTCCAGTGATTGTTTAAATTAACTTATATCTGATTTAGTCAGCAAAAAATGTTTCCACTTTAGTTACCCTGGGGTGTTGTGTTATATAAGTTTGCTTAGAATTGTACTACTTATTTTGTTCTCTTCAAAATAATTAACCTAGCTCAATGCAGAAAGACTAGGAAAGCATCCCACATTCTAGAAATGTACATGTGTAAATAAAAATGTGATATGCATAGTTGGAATGATGAAAATTTGATATGAATGGAAGTTATCAAACATGTAATAGATACCAGACTTGTAAATTAAATTCTGGATGCATTGATATTTTGAGCAATTGGCGTTTTGTAACTCCAAATTGCAACATGGGCAACGGATGGGTCATTTTGTTTGAGTCATCGCACTTATGTCATGCAATTTTTGTTTATCCAAATCTTAATTTCATGAAACAATTGCATTGAAAATTCATACAAACCAACATGCCGCATGGACAAAATGTAATCCAACCAAACCAATTAATTTTACTTGATGAGCTAATCCAGATAAACCAGCACTTTTAGCACCACTGAAAGCATGTGCACTTCGTGTCTTGATGTGTTTTGATGTTGTGGCCCTCAGAGGTATGGGTATCTGGTGCCATTGTGCCTTAGAGCATTATTTGGAAGGAGTTAAGTAATTGTGGTTTGCAATAACAGTAATTAATTTGTTTTAAATGTTTCCTATATATTTTGGGTAATTGCACAGTGGTGTTAACTTGATAAAGACCTTTATGAGTAGGAACGTTGCTGCTGTATTTGTTACACTGATCTTCATTAAACCTGTCATTCACTGCTCTTGTGTGCCTAGATCAATTTTTGGTTTGCTACTCATATATTGGGTTTTGCCAGTCCAATATCTGAATCAGCAAACTGGATTAGTATTGAAGAATTTTGCGTTTGCCTCTCATTTTCCAAGCAATATTAGGAAATCGGAGCATATGCCCAGGGTGTTCCCAACTCAGTGTTAATATTCGGTAATAACATTACTGTATCTTTGTATACACTACTCTCTGTAAAGTGGTTGCATTATTTACATCAGAACATGGTCAACATTTTTGAAATTCTTTCAGAAACTGTGAAATCCCCAAAATTTCAGCTTGCAAACACTACATATAACAGTTTGAAAGTAAACTGGATACCAATCGCTAGACATGTGCAATTTGTTTCGGTCCGAATAGGAATTCGGATGAATTTCGGACAATTCGGACATTCGGGTACTTCTGAATGTCCGAATTGCTGAAGTGCCGAATTGCCGAAGTGCCGAATTGTTGATGTCCCGAAGTTCCGAAATTGGCGAAGTTCCGAAGAGCCGAAGTTCCGAAGAGCCGAAGTTCCGAAGTTGCCGAAGTTCCGAAGTGTCGAAGTGTCGAAGTGCCGAAGTGCCGAAGCACAATATTGCCTAAGTACTAATATACTTACCCAGTGAAAGAAGAAGAATGTTACATTGTATACAATGTTAAATAAAAAGTATACAAACATAGCCAGGATTCACCTGTAAGCATTTGGAACACTTACAACAATCAAGTAACATACATTCATATAAAATTTAAGTTACTTGGCCAGTCAGTTTAATGACAGGAATGAATAAGTAGATAACTCCCTAATTCCCACGGTATTAGGGAGCTATCTAATAAAAGGCTGAAAGACCTAAATTGGTCTTTCAGCCAAATTTACTAATACTAAGTAAAGATTACTTAGTATTAGTAAATTATGCCCCTACTCGCTAGAGCGCGAGTAGGGGCATGTTCCCATTCCACTGGTGCTTTGGTAAAATTAAGTATCTTGGAATCTGGGTATCCAAAATTAAGTATCTTGGAATCTGGGTATCCACAGATCCTTTACACCCCTGCTGAACACGCTATTGGCAGATATGAACAGGTGGGCATACCCACACGTGACGTGGCATGGGCGGATAGCAGTAATCAAAATGAATATTCTGCCAAGGGCCCTTTATCTCCTTCAAACCATCCCGCTGATGCTGCCGGGATCTTTCTTCTCCACAATAAAAACGGTGATCATCCGCTACGTGTGGCGATGGGAAAGGTCAAGGCTACGCCATAAACTGTTATGTCTACCTAGATATAGGGGGGGATTGGCGCTACCAGACTTTAAAAAGTACTATCAAGCCACTGTTCTGCAACGAATCCTTGATTGGCACGCAGGCAACACACACAAACAATGTGTGGCACTAGACAGAGGAGGCGTGGACAATTGTCTGAAGTCATCGGTGAGGTTGGGGGGACAAGTGGGGTTAAAACAGAGGGACAAAAGGGAATAGGGGGGGCGGGGGCTAAGCTACCATGATCCTTCCTATTTTTTGTTAGGTATTGACTAATACCAATATGTTTGACATTACCGGGAGACAGACAATTAAAGACGATATATTTTGGTTGCAAAAATGCGCTTATACAATTACACTACGACATTTGGTGGGAAACATGGGAGCTCTTTCAGCTGCATCCTCCTATATAGCATTTCTCCGACAACACGGAAACCTTTTTATAATTCATTCTGAAACGTAATACATATACACACGTAACATCCCTAGACATCGACTGCATATCAGGCCATTGACTACAATAAGGCACAATTTCGGGCAGAGGACTGTTACGTAGCAAATATCTGGGTACTTGCCTAATATGCGTTATTTTTTTAGATGCCTAAGTCTATTGCATTCTATGTTTACTCTTTTATTGTACTTTCCACAAAATTTACACAAATAAAGATTCGGAAAAAAAGAAAAGTTCCCCTCCCCCCAAAAGAGTTGGAGTAACCCTTTAATTCATAACGGTAAACATGTTCTTTATACCATAAATGTGCAGCTAATTCACATTATCTATGGCTAAAAGCAGTGAAATACATTTAGACAAAGAACTTTTGTTGTCTCTGCTGGGGTTCTGTTTGACCCACACATATTTTCATTTTTAGAGACATGCAATCTATAAATCACGGGCACTCTTGGATGCCAGGGTCACCCACACCAATGTGAATATCTTTATGGGTTTTTGGGAAACTAATTTTATCTGCAACCCTTGAGCTGTTAGTCTATCGTTCTGTACAAAAAATGATTGATAATTATATTATCAAATGCAGATGGATATATAATCCCCTCATTCGGTTTACAGAAACAGTAACAGAAAATATGTAGAGCTTAAATTCAGATATAACTGTTTATTTCCTGAGACAGTAAGAGCTGTCTAGGTATAGGTTTCTGACCATAATAATTTATGTAAGGGTTCCATTGTAATTACTAGTGATGTCACGAACATAAAATGTTCCGTTCGCGAACGGCGAACGCAAACTTCCGCAAATGTTCGCAAATGGGCGAACCGGGCGAACCGCCATAGACTTCAATAGGCAGGCGAATTTTAAAACACACAAGGACTCTTTCTGGCCACAATAGTGATGGAAAAGTTGTTTCAAGGGGACTAACACCTGGACTGTGGCATGCCGGAGGGGGATCCATGGCAAAACTCCCATGGAAAATTACATAGTTGATGCAGAGTCTGGTTTTAATCCATAAAGGGCATAAATCACCTAACATTCCTAAATTGTTTGGAATAACGTACTTTAAAACATCAGGTATGATGTTGTATCGATCAGGTAGTGTAAGGGTTACGCCCGCTTCACAGTGACAGACCAAACTCCCCCTTTAACGCACCGCAAACAACCGCAAACAGTCCATTTGCACAACCGCAATCTCCCCATTTGCACAAGGTTGTGCTCCACCCCGGCCCCCACCCCTGCGCGGCGGGTGGGGGCCCTAAGTTACAATAAGGGGGGGGACCTACTGTCCCCCCCGGCCCCCACCCCTGAGAGGCGGGTGGGGGGCCCTAAATGAACCCCCCCATCAAAGGTGACTATGGGTCCCCAAGCCCCTAGTCACCCACCCCCCCACGCAAATAAAAAAGCCCCTACCGACCCCCCTCACCCTAAAAAATAGTGAGGGGGGAATAAAATTACTACCCTGTAAAGTAAAATTCAACTTACCATTCAACGTCTTCTTTTTTCTAAAATCTTCATTTTTCAGCCCCAAAAAATGCCAAATAAAAAGCCATCATACCCGTCGAACTTAAAAATAAAATAAAAAACCCGAGCGCAAAAAATGAATCCATCTTCACCCATGGAGGGCTCCGTGCAGACTGTGCTCTGCAGGGCGGGGGAAGGCCACAGGGACGTCACCTACCCACACAAAGATGGCGGCGCCCTGAATATAGATCGGGGCAGAAAATACAGATTAATAAATAGGTCATCTGGGGGGCTTAGGGGCATTTGGGGGTGACTAAGGGGTCAATTGGATGTAGTGGAGGCGGGAGGGGGGTTAAAAAACAAAACGGGATTTGGCATGACTTTGCCGCTTTAAATTCAAAGATGTTCTTAAATTATCTAAATGTAGATATATATACTCACGCACTGCTTAATATAACGTATTCACTATGACATAAGCTTAAGCCTGTTTAAATTCAAATATGTTTTTAAATTGTCTAAGCCTGTCTAAACACTACCAAGTTGTTTAATTTGACTGACAAACCTCATAATAATTTAACATATAAAATGTGCACGTATTAACATATACCCTATGGTTACAATTGTTACTTGAAAAGCATGAAGAATGGCGTTGGGGTACCACATGCTCATTTGTTATACCTCCATGCACTACAAAAATAAAGAATTAAAATATAAATAAATAAATGATAAAAAAAATATGTATGCAGCTTCCGAATGAATCTAAAATGGATGCTGTCCAGGAGGTGGGAGGGTCTGGGAGGGAGGGTCTGCTGCTGATTGGCTGGAATGTGTCTGCTGACTGTGAGGTACAGGGTCAAAGTTTACTCAATGATGATGAATAGGGGCGGACCGAACATCGCATATGTTCGCCATCCAAGGCGAACACGCTATGTTCGCCAGGAACTATTCGCCAGCGAACCGTTCGGGACATCTCTAGTAATTACATTCACTTATAACATGGCAGAAGCAGTTAAAGGGACACTCGTAAGCAATGCTTTAGGCCTCTTGTACAAATTGTAGTGCAAGGGGCTTCCATGTCCTCTTTATTCTGGTTTACCTTCACAATTCTGCAGAAGTTGACATCAACACCCTTTTACATTGATGTGACGTGTGCTTATCTGCTGTGTTAATATATTGCATTTACAACACAGTAATGGTCTCTCATTACTTTTCATAGGTTGTTTCAGCATTTTTATGAAACAGTCCATCATGTGGTTACACTTAGATGTAACGTTTATTGTAATGGCATGAATTAAGTTATTAGTTAAGATAATGGATGCTCCCCATTAGCTTTTGCACTGGCTCAATTTATCTATATATCTTCACAAATACAATTTTACAACATTACAGGAGGCTTTGTATTTTGCATAATCTCTCTTTACTAGCTCCACAGCAGCAAAGAAACACATAGAAAAAAAGAACCAATCACAAAAGGATGTACATAAGGTGTAATGACCTAATCACTTCCTTCTTCTTTGCTGCTCCATCAAGCAGACAGGGCAGAGTATTACTCTTCTCCATTAATTTGTATTTCTATTGCCTATTTGGGGCTGTTTTGGGATTGTATTTCTATAGGCTTTGCTATTTGTTTTGCTGTACTTCTATGCTATGGGCATCTGTGGGTCTTTCTATATTATAATTTTTACTTTTACCTCATTCAGGGTGCTTGGCTCTCTTCCCTCTCTTCTCCAAGGGTCTCTAGGAGCTTTTAGGCTTAATCCGTACCCTCCTGCTGGTTCTGCCTGCTCCTGGGCGGTTGTTCCACTTCCCTCTGGTTCTTCAGTAAATCCTGGAACGACCCCATCCGTTCCCCGCCTGCCGCGCCGCACTCTCGACTTGGGCGCCAGCCGGACTTGCGGCCACTTGCGATGGAGCCACGGTGGCCATGTTTAATTTTGCGTCTCGCGAGATTGAGGGTGGCCATCTTGCTTCACCCACACACCATGATCGAGCCACAGTGGCCATCTTTAGTCTCGCGTCTCATGAGATTGAAGATGGCCATCTTGCTACACCCATGCACTGCGATTTTGGCGCTCAGGAGTAGCTTATGCTTGTGCTGCCAGCTTAGCCTTAGCTGCTCTCACAGCTTAGACTGTTCTGACACAGACGTTGGGTCCTAAGGTCCCAAGTTTGGGTACAGGTAAATATTCTATTGTACTATAATTATATGTTTATGTGGTATTACTTCAGTTATATTAGAGGTTTAAAGGGATATCACCCTTAACCTCAGATTAGCTTGTAGAGCACAGATTAGTGCTCTCTATCAGGATGGTGACATGCACACTGTAGAGTTCATATCCTGTACTGCTGTACACCTGGGGCTAGCCCCTGGGTAGGTCGTTACTACTTTGTCCTACTGAATGGGGTCAGGCTATTGCAGCTACTGAACAGAATTCCCAGGACATACAGCTTAAAGAGATATACCCTCTGGTTCTCCAGTAATACGGCTTAAAGAGATATAACCATGACCTTTAAACATCTGTTTGAACACAGATTGGTGCACTCTATACGGCCGTGACCCACACTTGAAGGGTTTATACCCCATGCACCTATTCGCTACTTTATACTGCTGAATGAAGACAGTCCATGTCAGCCTCTGTTAGCTACTGGACACAATTTTCAGCACTTCCGGCTTAACAGAATATCTCCAATGACAGTGAATTATTAAGGGAAGAGCTGATGGAGGCTCTCTATCAGGCTGATGGCCAGCACTTAAGCGTTCATACCCTGTGCACCCGGGGTGAGGCCCCTACTAGATGCACACTGCACTGCTGAATGGACACATGCTGTTACATACTCTGTTATGTTATGTTAGCTGGACAGAATTTTCAGCACGTCCTGCTTAAAGGAATATCTCCCTCGAAAGCAAATTTAATTGATGGAAAACTGATTGATGCTCTCTATCAGAGTTGTGGCCAGCACTTAAGGGTTCATACACTGTGCAACCGGGGTGAGGCCCCTACTATATGTGCGCTGCACTATACTGCTGAGGGAAGGCATACTGTGGCAGCCTCTGTTAACCGCTGGATGGGATTTTCAACCGTTCCTGCTTAACGGAATATCTCCCTTAATAGTGAGTTATGGCTGGAGAACTGACATACTGTGGCAGCATCTGTTAACTGCTGGACAGGATTTCAACACTGCCTGCTTCAAGGCATATCTCCCTTTACAGTGAACTAATTGTGGGAGAACTGATTGATGCTCTCTATCAGGGCTGTGGCCGACACTTGAAGAATTCATACCCTGTGCTCCTAGGGTGAGGCCCTACTATATGTGTGCTGCACTGTGCTGCTTAGTGGAGGCATGCTGTTGCAACCTCTATTTACTAGGTGAGCCCCAGTATATTTTATTTGGCCTCTGTTCAGAGTACAACCCTGCAGGTTTTTTGTGAGCACTATGACAGGCTGATCTGTTTGCTTTGCATCCTGAGACTGCCTACTGGTTTGTGCCTTCTACAGGGGTATCCCATATCACAATAAACCTACCTGCCTATTTCTTTCCGGGGGATCCCCAGGTAACTAAGGTAACTTGCATGCTACTGACGAGAAGACACAGAAGCTACCCTGGACGCTACTGGTCATGGCTGTGTAACCTTCACATCCTTCACCCATGTTTGAGAGACTGGTCCCCTCTCAAACACCTGGCTATTTTATGCACCTGTGGCTTTGCAACCTCTATATAAAGATGTCCATAACGCTTGTGGTCGGACGACCCATGCCTTTCCCTCCCGGACAGAGTGGCACAGACAAACTGTGTTTGACCAGCGGATAATGTCCTTCATGGTTTTGGGTGAGTGCGACTCCGCAAGGGAGTCAGGAGAGGTCTCAGAGACACCCAAGACTACTGCTGGACTCTATTGACCCTATCATGGGTAAAATACCGGAAAACGCCAACACCGTCCGAGAATGGGCTCACGATATTCGTGAATGGGCTCAGAGATGTTTCTGTTTCATCAGAAACCCAAGTGTTCGCCTCTCCTATGTGAAGCGGAAAGCAGCACTCCTCCGTATTGATGGATGGTTGGCGGATCTGGGCGCCAAATCATTGGGACCCCAGGCACAAGGCACACTTTTTCCTGAGGGAACTTATTCCACACGTTTATGGTCCCGCTGCCCTCATCAAGATCCAAACCTCCAGTAGGTAACCTTCCTAAGGGGTGTTCGGGACTTCGGGACCCGCCGACAGCGGGGCTTTGTCGCCAACCACTTCAGGACATCTGACCCTGGTACCCCGCTATCGCTAACTCTATTCTCCGTAAGGAAGCAGAGTCAACCTCCGGTGCTCCAGATGATCGGACAGAGAACACAGAACGAGCAGATGTGCTAGATACCATTTTCCTCAGGTAAGCGCCTCTAGGGTACCATCGACTGTACTTTCTCCTACGCCCACAGGAGATTCCATCTCATCTAGGCAGAAGGCATTAAAACCTAACAAGGAACCTTATCGCGTAGACGATTGGTCTTGTGAAACTGGATATGAAGACACATCATGGTGATCTTTTTCCATCCCTCTTAATGACTTTATCTATGTCTACTGTGACACGATCAACCTCAGCTCTTCACCTGACCCCTCAGCTCGGATCCTTGGGGGCTTCATAAAACTACCAAAACCAGTTATCAATTACGTATAGGGAAGACGTGTCATTATCTTCTTGGACAATCTCCTGCGGGTCGATTCATGGAACTACAGACTGCGTCAACACACTTGTGATTCTCCTACAGGGAGGTGGGGGCTGGTCACATGCTTTCCCTATACATTTTTAAGCACTGCACTCTTGCTTCCTGATCCTAGTTCCTGATCCTGCTTCCTGATTCTTGTTACTGTTTCTTGTTCCTTATTTTTATTCCTGGTTTCTGATTTTTGCCCTGGTTCCTGAGCCTTGTTCCTGATTCCTGGTTCCTGATCCAATGTTTGACCTGTTGCATCTTGCTCAAAATTAGTGGATTTTTCTGGTTTCTGTCTTTTGAGTTGACTTTACTCCTTTGCTGCCAGCCCTGACCATTGGACCACTTGACACCGCTTCCTGTCTGCTCCTTTCTGGCTTCATTTTTCTTTTTCTGTAAATAAAGGACATATGCCCTCATAGATCTCCCAGGTTCCCATATCATTCTCAAGCACCTGGGAAGGGTTTTGCAAGTGGTTGCTCTCCAAGCAAACCAACACCCTGGGATCAAATTATCCCTTTTAGCAAGTTAAAGAGGAAAAATGGGAACTTTAAAATAAATACTCCAAGCACCATAACAAATACAGCTCAGTGTAGGCCATTAGTTCACCTGTTCAACCTTTTGATAAGATAATCCTTTATCCTTTTTGAGTTTTCCCAAAACTACTGGATGTGAGCCCTGACAGTTTTGAAGAAGAACGGAAGTAATTTGGGGTTGTTTATCATACTTCAAGCTACAGTATATCCTTTCATACCTGTGAAGGAACATCTTAACACTTTACTTACCATACTATACAATAATATTCTAGATAATTTTACTCTTCTAACATGGATCAACAGTTTGGGAATATTTTTGTACTGTTTCAGCTTGGAAATGTTCATGTTTCCATGAACTGCATGATCGAGTTGCCAGAAAGAAGCATTTACTACGCTAATACCACAAAAAAGCCCGGTTACAACATGCCTCACAGTGTCTGGCACACTGTAATTTGGAGTGACAAGACCAAAATAGAGCGTTCTGGTCCCAACCATAAGCGCAATGTTTAAAGAGGTTTCAACAAGGCCTGCAGTGAAAAAGAAAACCATCTCAACTGTGAAGCATGGTGGTGGCTCCCTGATGTTTTGGGGAGGCCGGGGGTGTGGGAGCTCTAAAGGCAAGATTTAAAAATTGATGGCAAGATGAATGCAGAATGCTATCAGAAAATACTGGCAGACAATTTGCGTTCTTCTACACGAAGGCTGTGCATGGGACGCTCTTGGCCTTTCAAGTTGACCCACCAGTGCTAAAGGGGGCAATACACAGTATGAAGAACTACGGGTATGCAGGCTTTTGAAAAAGGGTAATTTCATTTTTTTCTTTGTTGCCATGTTTTGTTTTATGAATGTGCCAATCTTTCATAACCTACAGTTGAATATGAATCCCATAAGAAATAAAAGAAATGTGTTTTGCCTGTTCACTCATGTTTTCTTTAAAAATTGTACATATGTTACCAATTCTCCAAGGGTATACAAACTTTTTAAAAAATAAATAAAATAAAATTCATTATTTTTGTTGTGCATGAGTGTCACGTATCCATCCGCTTATAAAAATGTGGTTAATGGCATTTACTGTCCACACAGGAAAAGTTGTGCCGAGCAGCAACCAAATCCACAGAAGGGTTAATGCTTTGCAGCAATTATGCAAATGGCACCTTGTAACTGCCTTTGGGGTCAAAGGCCAGTTACAGCCTATCAGATCTAGAGGAGGGGTATTTAGGCCCAGTTCTCATCCTGCTCAGTGCCCTGTCTTGGTTTCCCTTGTGGTTGTCCGAGAGAGCGTTATTGATTCTGATTATTCTGGTTATTTGAGTTTGGCATTGTTTTTGACTTCCCTGTTTTCTGGCATCCCTGACTCCTGGCTTTTCCTTATCGCTGTGTCTCTTTCTGTATCCCTTGACCTCAGCTATTCCTGACTATTCTTTGGTACGTTAGTCCAGCCATTCTAAGGTCCGGTATACGTTACCTATCAGTCCTCTTTGTTACACAATTCTACGTGCTGGATCATTCTGTAATCCTGACAATGAGGTTACAAGTAAGCTTACCATGCCACAACAGCAGAAGAAGATAACAAGTATGAGTAAACATGAACATGGCATTTGCAATATCTGCACATTCTAAGTTAATAATAATGTAATTAAAGTAAGCTCTAGAACCAAGGCTGATCATTATAGGAGTTAACGAGAGAGATAGAGAAACATAACAAGCTACAGCCTTAGGTTGTAAGCTCAGTTAGAGAAAAAAAAATGTCCACTGGAACTGGGAGTCTTGTCAAGAGAGCACGCTAATCTTTATATGTGTAACAAAAATTATATAAGACAACATGTCGAAAGGAAATAAAACACATTTGAGTGGGCACTAGAAACATAAGACAATATAATTGCATGAGTTTTTATTATCCGATTCCCAATATTGTGAGGCCACTGGAGACTGTAGGCAAGTATTGGAATAAAACAAGGAGAAAGAGTAAGCACTAAATAACAATAGGGGCAGCAACCCTATAAGGGAATCCCTCAAAGACCCCTAAGAAATCAAAAGAAAAAAATATAGGAGATAAGGGCTGCGCCAGAGAGACTTTATATCAAACAGTAATAAAAGATAGTCCAATAAATAGTCTTATCTAAAATGCTCTTATTGGGATCACAGAGTCTATAAGGTGCTTGGTCAAGAACAATGTCCTTGCTGTCCTCATCCGTGTGGATCCACTGCAAGAGATAAAACAAATAGAGATCTAAAATAGTGCAATATGTCCAGTAATAAACCAAAATAAATATAAAAAGCTGGTATAAAACTCACATGTAAGCTAGCTCTAGTGTGAAAGGCGTACAGCGGTATAATCCCTCTTATGGGATATGGGGTAAACTTCCTCTGTCAAAGGTATGTTCAACACTCAAATAAAAAAGAGACAACCAACAGTGCTCACTGTGTAAAATGATGATCAATAAATTGTATAAAAAAGTACTCACAAGAGAGGAGCAGGCCAACTGCTCCTTGATGATAACATTGGTGGTATGATCCCCACCTAGGATTACTTGGAGTCCAGGCTGAGGTATAAGCATCTATGGACCACAAACTCAGTAACTCCCAGTAACTCCCTGAGCTAGAGTTTTTCCCATGAGTGGGGGCACAGGAGGCCATGATGGTTGGTTGCCGCTGGCGGCATGCGGACATATGCTGTTGTGGGTGATGCGTCTGGGTCAAGACCTTTGAGGCCTTCAGACCAGGTGGGCTAATGAGAAGGAGACTAGATGAGTATACGGATGCTGCACCCGGCGGGGGCCCTCTCACTCCCTGCCATCTGGTATGAAAACTTTTGAGCACAACTGTAATATAATGGAAGCACGGTTGGCATACACCACTAGTTGGATATAGAAATGTTTAATCAACTCGCTAACGTGTATGGGATTTTTTGTAATGAATTATAACCTATCTGTTTTGGAATGCATCATTGTAGTGATCATTCTTGACTTCCAGTCCACCATATTATTTTTTCCTAAGTGCTGCAATGCAGAGCTTACCAAACGTAATGCAAGTATTGCAGCACAGTGGAATAAATGCTAAGCTACACATTCAGTTATGAGAATTATTAAGCGTAAACTCTCAAAAACATACATTAATCCAGTGGCGTACTAAGGGGGGGCGGTGAGGGGGCGGTCCGCCCCGGGTGCCATCAGGCAGAGGGGTGCCACCAGGGATGGCCAGGCTTGGAGTTCAGTGAGCTGTGTGGCTGCACCGGGCGCCATAGCAGCAGGGGCGCCGGGCAGCCGACACAGCTCACATGCAGGGGCTGGCAGCAGGAGCAGGAGCTGGAAACCTGCACAGAGATTTGGGGGCGGAGCCAGGTCGGCCGTGGGGGCGGGGCTAAATGCAGCCTCATACTGCTGCACACAGAGAGAGGAAGCAGGAAGGAGTCCCTGCTTCCCCAACTACAGCACAGGAGGGACTGGATCCACTCCTCCTCCAGCCCAAGCTTACAGTAAGTGAGAGAGTGTGTGCTGTGTGTAACTGTTATTGTGACTGTCTTTGACTGTGTGTGATTGTCTGTGTGACTCTGTGTGTGTGATACTCTGCCTGTGATTGTCTGTGTGACTGTGTGTGTGATTGTCTGCCTGTGATTGTCTGCCTGACTCTGTGTGTGTGATACTCTGCCTGTGATTGTCTGTGTGACTGTGTGTGTGATTGTCTGCCTGTGATTGTCTGTGTGACTGTGTGTGTGTGTGTGATTGTGTGTATGTGTGTGAGACTGCCTGCCTGTGTGTGTGTCTCTGTGTGTGTGTGTGAATGTCTGCCTGTGATTGTGGGTGTGTGTGTGAGTGACTGTCTCTGACTGTGTGTGTGTGTTTGTGACTGTCTGACTGATTGTGTGTGTGTGTGTGTGTGACTGTCTGCCTCTGATTGTGTGTGTGTGACTGTGATTGTGTTGTGTATGTGTGACTGTCTGTGACTGTGTGTGTGTGACTGCCTGTGATTGTCTGTGTGACTCTGTGTGTGACTGTCTGCCTGTGATTGTGGGTGTGTGTGTGTGTGTGTGTGTGTGAGAGAGTGACTGTCTGTGACTGTGTGTGTGTGACTGTCTGCCTGTGATTGTGTGTGTGTGTGTGTGACTGTCTGTGACTGTGTTGTGTGACTGTCTGCCTGTGATTGTGTGTGTGACTGTCTGTGAATCTGTGTGTGTATGTGTGACTGTCTGCCTGTGTGATTGCCTGCGTGTTTGACTGTCTGCCTGTAACTGTATGTGAGTGACTATGTGAGTGTGTGTGGGACTGTGTGCATCTGACTGTGTCTGACGGTCTTCGCCCTGCAGTGAGCCGGAAGCCAGGATATGATGTCATCGCGGCCTCGGCGTCATTACAGGGCGTGCGATGGACCTGTGCAGAAAGAGCACAGAGATCCCATCAACAACCCCTGACCACCAGGGACTGAGGATACACTCCAGCCCTTCTAGAGCAAGGTAGGGAGGCTGGGTGGACCTCTTATTTATTAAATGTGTGTATGTATGTAATGTTTGTGTGTGTATGTGATTGTGTGTCTGTGATTGTATGTGTGTGGGTTAGTGATTGTGTTTGTGTATATCTGTGATTATGTGTGTATTGTGTGTATCTCTGCGTATGTGTTTAGTAGATAGCTCCCTTATTTCCTGTCCTTAAATATTGCAATCCCACATAAGGATAACAAATAAGATTTAGGATTTATCTACTAAACAACTGAAAATAAGAAAAGGGTGTTTTTTTGTTAATCCTTTAGCTGTTTAGTAGATCATTCCCTGAATTGCTGCCCTTATGTGAGATATCCATATTTAAAGATGCCAAATGAGGATGCTGTTTAGGGGGGGGGGGGGCAAGGGGGTTGCCAAAAAAAGGACCTGCCCCGGGTGGCAAATGCTCTAGGTACACCCCTGCATTAATCTAATATGCAAACTTGATTACAAGTTTTTTTTTTTTTTTTATTAATCTTGTTTTTTTTTGTTGTGCACAAGGAACATAAGCACCTACAATGCCACAACAGCAGGTTTAGGTATATTAATAAACAAATAAAAACATAGGTATGGCAAGGGTAACAAAAGCACAGTTTTTTTTTTTTTTAAAGATACAGTTGTGGTTTCATTGAGTGTGCCAGTCATGTCTAGATGCAGATTAAGTCAGAGGGTGTGCCATAGCTGTGCTGAGAAATAGAAATGTAGAGTGTGGTATAATTATGTCAAGGAGTCCTACAAGGGAGGCTTGTGTAATATGTTTGGTATAAGGTACACGGTAGACAGTAATAGTTCAGCTATCTAATAGGTCCCTTGCCAGAAATGAGGGGTACAACATAGGGTTTAGATACTAAGTAGGTTATATTAGTCCTCACCAGGGAGTCACCATGCACCTGATGCTACGTGTGTAATTAAATATGCCATTTGGTGTCAGGTGACGGTGGGGGGATGAACAGTATAAATAAGGCCAGATAAGCCCCTGACTGAGAGTGCTGTATACCAAGAAATAGGACGGTATGTCCAGGGTACATGAGGGTGTACTGAGTAAATGTTAACTAGGTCAATGGGACTCATACGATCATCAGAGATTAGAAAATATAACATAAGGAAACAGAAAATAAATCATATGTAAACAATAAAGACATTTTAAACAGAGCAGAGCTTTATTATCTTTAAGCTTCTTCTGGGGGGTTGCAGTCTTGGCAGTCCTTGGTACTTCAGAAAACCCTCTCTAAGTTATAGCCCCTCAAGTTTCCTCTCGTGTAGATGGTAATCGCCTGGATACCGATGGAGTGAACTTGACCACTGTAGAAGGGTTCAATCGGGAGAGGTTGGTCCCCTCTGCTCGTTTAGGTGAGATCAGGCCCGCTGTACATAGGTGTGAGTCCAGTTCCGAGTAACTCCAAGCTTGGTATGTAGTTCCCTGATTTGTGAATGAAATCAGATTCCGGGTTCCCTTATCTGTATTGGATGCTCTTATTGCGGAGCAGTTGTAAGAGTGGTTGCAGGGTCAACCGCCACCCTATGGTGCATCTGGTCAGATCTGGAAAGAAGGATATTGTGGCACCCTCCAATAATAGGGGGGTCTTCCTCATACAGCCACCAGCAGGAGAGCCTTGTCGTGAAGAGACCGAAGACAGATTATTAGGTCTGAATATGCTGCAGCTGGCACTGTCATTGGTTTCGGCAGTTGGAACATGCCGTCCAGTTGTTAGGAGATTGGCAAACAGGCATCTGATGAAATGCGGTAAGTCTGACTGGTGGTGTTTAAGTGTGTACTCCAAAGATGTTATCCTGGAGTCGTGGGCGCTAGATGAGCCCTGTAGCGTAACCCTGGAGGTGACTCCTATTGCATCCTTAATGTAGGCCATGTCGACCGCAATGTTGGCTCTGAGTTCCCGCAGTGTTTTTTTTTTTTTTTAATAGGGAGGCTGTGATCGGTTCCTCAGTAATGGAGTGTGGAGGTTTGGGTGTAGGTGGTGGGTCAAAGGATGCCCCTTCTCCTGGGTCTATGGAGAAATCCTCAGAGGAATATGAGTAACCGTCCTCTCCCATAACCATCTTGTCCCATGCGGACTTTTGCGAGAGCCGCAGAAGTTCTCCGATTTTGCACCTGGAAGGGTCTTTGTCTGCTTTAGTTTTTTTGTGTTTTTGACCCATGGTTGTCTCCTGTACTGGGTGAGGGTATTCATATCCGTCTAGCATTCCAATTTCTGCCACAAAATCTTGATTTTCTCAGGAGAGTGCCTCTGCTCTTCTGCTAGCTCTGCGCTCTTGATTACAAGTTTAAATTATAATCCACCAACGTTATTTGTGAGTGTAAGTGTTTCCACTCTATTATACTTGCAGATTTATTTTTGTTCTGTGTTTTTTTATAAAAAAAAGAGAAATTACTCAGCTTAACATATTTTTTTTAAAATCTATTTTTATCAGATTTTCTTTTGATGGATGTTTTTATTACCTGTGGTTAAAGTGTCATAACTTTATCTTCATCATTTTTTGATGTGTTTGGTGTTTTACTTATTTATTTTATTACATAGTTATTATATTTCAATTTCCCCAGAAATAAAATCTGTTCATTATACCTAACTGATGGAACTTGTAATTCCAATATTAACCAATGCAATTTCAGAGCACTAGAATTCACAAACAAAGCAGGTTTTGGGGCGTGACTTCAGCTCTGACTTGAGCTCTGACTAAGTGTTGAGCTCTGTGCCACATAGTCTCTTCCAGTGTATCTTCTCTAGTTTTTATTATCTTCATAGGGAGCAATAATGCCAAGACCCTCCTCCGACCCTGATAGGGTAGCCAGTCCAACTCACAGACTGGTTCCATGGCTGACTTTGTGCAAATACTGGCAGTACCTACACAGAAGGAGCATGGCTCCAAAATGGCGTCTTTGTCTAAGTCCGCAGCTGCCTCCAACTCAAGAGCTATTACTTTGGCAGACATTCGGTCCGACCCCAAATTAATGGCGACAACTATGGCTGGGAAACAAGACCTCCAAGCATTATTGACCACCTTACATGACACTATTAAAACCGATATAACGTTGCTCAAAGCGGAGGTCTCTACTGTGGAGGTCCAATAGTCCAATACTGTGATAGTTTTTACACTAATAATATTTTAGAATATTCAGGACAAGCCAAGTCAATAATGCCAGATAATAATTAAGAATTATAATAATAATAATAATAATAACGGGACACAAGAGACTAAAACAGAGCTGTAATGACTGGTAAGACTGAAGTATTTCTGTGATTAAGATATATGACGCCATTAGCATCATTACCACAACACCAGAACATAACTGGACATTGAAAATGATGTAACTTCATGTTACGTTCATCATGACATAAGCGCATGGAAGCTGAATTATAAATAGATGTGAAAATGCAGCATCAAGTGTTGGGATTATCAGCCCGAGGCCTGACTGTGGGATGTCAGCGGAAGAGTATGAGAGAGCAAGTGCCTTTACACTGAGACTGCAAGGGCATGATCTATACACCAAAACCACTTTATTAAGCTAAGTTGTAATGATGCTTACCGTATCCCTTTAAGAAGACAGAGTTTGCAAGTAAAATCAAATCTACGACATGATAGTAGACATTTAGTGTAATGAACCAACCTGTTCTATGTTAAATTTGGTATACATTGTATATTAATATTGTTCTTGTATTTTATTGTACCATATTGTATCAATGCAATGTTTTGTGGACCCAGTACATACTTGAAAACGAGAGAAATCTCAATATATCTTTCCTGGTAAAATATTTTATAAATAAATAAATCAGTTATTTTATCAAAATTTTGCAATTCAGACTTTGGTACAATCTGAAATATAGCAAACAACCACAACAGTTTATTCTGTGGTATAAAGTTTTATATTTAAATATCTACATTTTCTCTTTTATACAATGCCCTCTATTAACAAAAAAAATTGTTTTATTAAAAAAAGATATGAAAATGACAATTTATTTTTCATGTACAGTAATATGTTTGTATTATTATTCACTCTTCTGAGTCATCATGTGAATTTTTTGTAATGTAAACATTATTAATATCTGCTTCAGAATCTTGATGAAATCTTGTCCTGCTCTGTGCTAGATTCTTATCAAACATTTCCAAATTCTTTCTCACAGAGTCAGGCTTCATTAATCTAAAATACTAATGCTTTCATTTTAATCAGTGATTTTTTTTGCCTCTGGCAAAACACGTATTCTGTAATGTTTTTGTTTTATTAGCGTAAGAATGTGTAAGTGGAAATTAATTACAGCTGACAAGTGGCTCTAAAATAAGCTCAGACCTGTCAAGACAGGTGAAAGAGAGCGTGATTAATGTAACTATATGAAGCTACTCATTTGTAATTATAGATACAACGTAATAGGAAGGGATTCCCAAGAAAACTAGGTAAGAGGAGAAAAAAATTACGATGGGGGTGTAACACAAGAAAACTCAATGCTTCTGTCTTCCAGAATACCTTCAGAAAACACTGTAGTGACGCCAAATATGACATAAGTCCCCACAATGCAAACACACAAAAAAAAAATACTTTTCTGCATCACCTACATTTCTCAACTTGGGCTTTGAGGTGTCCTTCTTGGGCATAGAATCTCAAAAAATTATGTCTCCACAACTATCCCAGAGTTTCCAGCTTGGCATGCAATTGAGCACAGAGAGGCTTCGTGTTTTAGATTTCATACAGCATGTTTTGAAGATACACTTGCCCAAACAATGATGCCTACGGTTTAAACTACAGGCCATGCCTGATTTCTGATCACTGACCCTTTTGATCATAGCCCAAGCTTTGCTTTAAAAAGAAAAAAAAAGAAAATAAAAGCTGTGTTTAAAACAGTGTTAATTTCTTTGTCATTATTTTTCCTCACTGCCTGTTGGTGCAGGGCTGGTAAGAGGTGTGTGGCTGAATGATCAAGTGGGTAGCATTGGTGGGTTGTACAGGATGGTAGGATGTGAGATGGATGAGCAAGTTGGCAGTATGGTTAACAGGTATGTATGAGTGTGAGGCTGGGCAAGCCCGCTGAACAGGCAGGCGAGAGTGTAACAGTGAAAGAAGGAAGGTGGCATCGGTTACCATGAGAACATGCATAAATTCATGCATTTTGTAAAGTGTTATTTAATTGTAGCATTCTAAGTTCCAGGTACAGTAGAGCATTAGAAAGAGAAAATTACTTAGACCATCTGGATGAAATACCCAGGTGTCTGAAGTAAGTACTGGAATGAGAAAATTGTGATCTTCCAAATTATTTAATGATATAAATGTAAAAAGTCATATAGCAAGCATTACCAAATTGGTGGTCAAATGCCCGAATTGGGTAGAAAATCTAGCCAAACATCATCTCTAACATATAAGCAGTAATGTCAGGTATCAAGAGTCTGACAAATTATTTTTGTCCCATTATGTTACATTTCTATAAAAGTAATGTCTGAACAAAACACAGTAAGATATACTGTGAGTCTTAAGTATTACCTTTAGATCTCATTACGGTTATCTAACCCTCTGATATGGAGATGATTGCAGGTTTGTCTTGTGAATTATCTGTTAGACTATTTTAATCTCTTTTGGCTTCATTTTGATATTTCCACATATGTCATTTGTGGCCTCCAGAGCAGTCTTAATCAAGAATACTCCCAACCTAAGGACCAGTGATCCTAGTCAATACTTTACTTAGCTATTTTATCTAAGTCTATTTACAGTCTGTAACTATCAGAATTGACCTACCATGATTAAAGTCTATTATCTGTAGCTATTTTTGTGACTAATCTATGAATCTATTTGCTTAGGTTTTTTTGCTTAGTTGTGATAACATTTATTTTTTTTATAATTCTTAATTTTTTTGTGCATTGTTAATAGTACAAGCGTATAGAAACATGACATCAAGATTATGATCAAGAGTAAAAAGGGTTAATATTTGTCGAAAGTGCTGCACTTTTATATATATATATATAAGTGCAGCAGTGTAACTATGGCTCCGGGCTGTGATGGGTGCCAGTGCCCTTCGTCCATGGATCCTCCTGCATCAAGTGACTGGATTGTGCACCCGCAGGTCTTTCAGAGTACAGGCTTTCACGCGAGTATATGGACTGCGGCTTGAAGAGAACTCCAATAGAGAAAAAGGCAACCGGTACTGCTTCCAAGGTTGTCTGCGTCACAGGAGGGGTAAGTGAGGGTTGCCGCTTGGCGAGACGGTCCAAAAGGCCTGACAGATTGCCTCAAATGTTTAATTGAAAGCTTCTCTTCAATCTTGGCCTGTCAAGTTCTGCTGGTTATTCTTGCAGTTTCACTGTGGCGGGATATTAGGTGAACCGAGTGGCTTGCAGAATTCCTCCATCAAATATTTTTGGAACAGGTTTTAGAGAACCCAGTGGAGACCGGGATAACCCCCACCTGTCCAAAGGCAGGCGGGAACAGCAACAGATTTTGTCGAGGGACCGGTGTGTAGCAGGTGAGTAGGAGAGAAGGGCAGCCACCGTCTGCCTCGCTCTCAGCCCAAGTAGGCCGCAAGTAAGGAAGCCTTGAATTGCCCACAAATGAGCCAAAATTCCCAGTCCCGAGAGCAGGAACAACACCAGCAGTTGGTTGGGCCTCTAGCCTTTAGATTTCTGGCACATGAGAATTGAAAAATGCCCTGTTATCTGTGATAAAAGGCTACTGCCCTCAGGAGCTGATCTAACATGCGTTCAGTCATCATGGCAGTTCGACTCTGCCCCCCCCCCCCCCCCCCATTTTTTTTTTTTAATGAAAGATTAGGCATCTAGATTTCTCACAGTTTACTGCAGGAACATGGCCTCTCTTCAAAACCAAAACCAAACAAACCATGCCAGAAACATATATTTGTTCACTAAAAAGTTACAGTAATTATTGAACAAAAAGTTTTGTTTTTGTTTTTTAAACCTGCTATAAATGTCAACATATTAGAGAGTTGCCTCTAAACTGTCCTCTTTTCTGCCTTTATAACCCTGTTTATGTATTGTTTTAAGGCAGCAAAGATGGAAAATGTTCTACAGCTGGAGTTATTCACTAAATATTGCACATTTCTCACACTCTAAGACCAGCCCTACCTCTATGCCATGGCCACCCTTACAATTTGTGGTGACCTAGGCAAGACTATTTTGTGTTGCCACCTCTCCTCACTCACACAAAATTGGAGGCATTCAAGTAGACACATACTAGCATCTATGTGGTACCCTAAAACTCATAGATTCACACACATACAGATAGGTTATAATTATATTTTCAATACCTTACAAAGTGAGGGAGATGAGAGGTACTCTGCGTCGTCCTTGGTGATTTGTGTTGGCTGAGCAGGAAAGTGCACAGGGAAGTACAGTTGTCTCTTCTGCTCCACCTTGGCTTTATGCACGTCAGACAGGCAATGGATGTGGGATATGACCTCATGCCACCCGCTACTTGTCTCAGTGTTGCTATTTTGTGAGCGGAGTTGCAAACAGTAGCTATGCACACTACACAGCCTGCATTTCTGTCTCTTGTTGCCACGCCGCCAGTGGTTAACTCTTCATGGACTTAATTCCGAGAGCTGCTTGATTGCAGCTCTCATGTCTGCAGTTCCTCAGGAAGCACAGGCCCTGAGCTGGTTCCCCACTCAAAGGGCATTCCTGACTCATGCGCTAGTGCTAATATTCACCCAGCAGAAACATATTTATCATTCAATCTGCCATTAGACATTCTAGGAGAGTAAACATGATTTGCAAATTGAAAAATATGTTTTTTGTTTGCCAAGATGGAGCCTCTAGTAGTAGTCAAAACAAAACAAAATTATGTTTGTAATTAATTTTGTCATATTTTATCATATTTTTCAGTATAAACAACAACCACTTTGAAACAATAAAATGATTGCATCATTTTATTGTTTAACTAATTGTGTTTTTAATTTATTTTGTAGGAACAAACTAAATGGTTTTGTTTCTTTTCAGATCACATGGTTTTCTGTTTTTCCACAAAGAATTTGCTTTCCCAAGCACAGTACGAGTTCCAATATTTTGAGGTTTCTTCAAATTACACAGGATGAAAAAAAAACCCAATAATAATGATTGCCTTGGAACTTGGAGAGATATGATAGAACTTTAATTTCAGATGCTAGTTAGTAATTAGGTCAGTTACTCGATATATTTAAAAACCTGTAAAAAAAAATAATTCCCTCAAAATATGAATAAATGACTTTATTCTAAAAATCACTATTTTCATTTTAAAATGAATTATTTTAAAATACTCCTTGCCAGTGGTTAGAACTAATGTGGAGAGGGCCCTGGTGCAAGACATTTTTGGGCCCCCTTTAGTGGAAGGGTGGCCAAAATGTAAATCCTTATCTGTCGTACAACACTCACCATGCTGTGTCAGCTGGGAATCTACTATTTGCCTATCCTTGCAGGGTTGTATTTGTGAGCAGTGTTTGTGCCTTAGAATTGTATAATGTTTTTTTGTATTGAGTGTGTGTGTGTTCCTGTAGGTATTTATTTGTTTGTACCATTTACAGTGGTGTTCCTCTATGTAAAGTAATGTTTGCGTTAAAAATGCAGGAGTGTGTTTTTATGTAGTGTTTGTGTTTGATTGCAAGGCTGTGTTTGCATGTAGGGCTGTCGTTTGCTTGCTGGGATTTATGCACACATACATACATGCATTCTAACACACACTGACACATGTACACACTCAGATACACACTGACAAATACACACTCAAATACATATACACACTGACACACATATACACTCTGTGACACATATACACAATGTAACGGATCACCTGGCACCCCAACTGGGTACCTCTGTTGAAGGATGCTCCTAGCGCTTCCTGAGGGCTCCAAGCACTCCAGCCAACACCATAACCACTGTAGACTCCTCCAGAGACCAAGACAGGAACAAGCGCTTACAAGAGCTTAGTAGTGATATAGCAAGGGAGTATGACTAGCATAGCAATCCCTTGTAGCAGATTCCCCCAGTAACGAGACGACACTTCGTTTTGAGGTCAAGCAGAACTGCCTGTACTGGCACATACAGCCTCTTTTATTCCCAATCCACAAACTTAGTACTGCCCACAGGGTTTTACAGAGCAACCAACAACACACGTACATTACAGAAAACACTCCCAGCAATTACACACAAAATCCTCCCCTCTGCCTGTGATCTAATTATGGTACACAATAGGTTAACATAATTATCACAAGCAGGAAAAATACAGTTTTTATATATGTACTATAACTTATACATCCAATCTTCATAAAAGAAAAAAAAATACATATTAATCAGCGTACTTGAAATATAAACCTACTCAAAAATCAGACAAATCCATCCAGTAGATAAAAAGTTAGCTGGGAGTCCTTTATGACCGACCGCAAGCGCACACACTGACACACACACACACATTGAGAAACACATAGATGCACCCACTGACATACACACACTGACATACAGATATACACACTGCCAGATACACCCACACTGACACACACATAGATACAGACACTGACAAATATACACACTGACAAACACATAAATAAGTACACACATATTACTGTTTATATTTTAGTCACCCTCCTGTTTACATACCTTTTATGTTCAGGAGAGTGGCTTCCCTGGGTGCTCTGGTTTCTACATATGACCTCCACTGCCGTCCCGGTATGCCACTAACCAAGGAGATAATGGAAGATGAGATAATGAGTTAGGGACAGAAAAAGAGAGACTATCAGGTGGACAGTAGAATTATAATTTTGAAGGAAATCATTGGGTATATATTAACTGTGGATTGAATACAGAGTGGAATGTCCGTTGCAAATAGAAGAATGGGTGACAGAGGAGTGAGAAAATTAACTGAGGTTCTCTGAAATGGTTAACTCATTATCAACTAGAAGGAGGGAACAATGATAGGGAACAAGAGGAAGGGGAGAAAAGCAACAGAAATTGGGTTATGACTAGAAGAGAGCAACAGAGAAGATAGCAATAAGCTCTATTTACCTGCCATTTTATTGACAAGTAAAATGCTAGTATACTGTATTTACATGTAACTCGTTGTAACTGACTTATCAACATTTCTAGAGCTTATTTTTTGTATGGATGGTACTTTAGTCAATTAGGACTTTACTGCATGAGTAACAAGCTCTGGATGATTCTTCCAATTTGGACTTTGAGAAATGCTTCATTAGAACAGATGCATTTTGTTTCTGTAGAGATTCTGCAGACACTACCATCACATCACTCTTCTTGGAATCACTGGCAAGAACATTGGTGTTGCATCCAGCTGCTCTTACCTGCTAGTATTTTGATTAGGCGCATCCCTCTTCTGTTTTAGCTCTTTTGTCAGAAACCATCCTAGAGAACGCTTTGATCTTAAACTGTTCTTAATATTTGCTGTTAAATAGTTTGACATTATATCTCTGGATTTCCTTTTTTTTGGAAGTCATTAATTGAAAACAGATTAATTGATTCAAGATATTCTTATTTTGCTCGTTATGTGTTTTAAATCTGTGAATGCTCATTACATCAAACATATTTTCACAGTGAGATTATTCATGTGGCCATGGAATATTATCCATTTTGTTTCATCACTTCAAGCAAAAATGTATTTTTTTTTTAGTTATTTCCCCAGTTTGTGTGGTTGCATGATATGCTGTAAGGTTTATGTTTTTATAACCAGTCAGCTAGGGTTGGAATTCATTGTTTTTTTTATTTTATTTGCTAGTGTGTCATGGACAATAGAGAACAGGTACAGTACCTGGATAAAGTAATTGACATTGTCACTGTTACATTTACCACCAGTCTGGTTCAATGCATCTTATGCGTTCTTCAAAATAGGCCATAGATAATGTGACAACTTTTATTGTCCATGAGGACATTACACACTATACATTCCACTTTAAACACCTGCCTATTTCACTTAAAGGACCACTATAGGCACCCAGACCACTTCAGCTCAATGAAGTGGTCTGGGTGCTAGGTCCCTCTAGTTTTAACCCTGCAGCTGTAAACTGAAGGTTAATCCAGCCTCTAGTGGCTGTCTCACTGACAGCCACTAGAGGACGCGTCTGCGATTCTTACTGTGAAAATCACAGTGAGAAGACGCTGACATCCATAAAAAAGCATTGAGTAATGCGTTCCTATGGGCAGTTTGAATCTGTGTGCAGCCTCTTTCACAAGAGGTGAAGAAGGCACTGCTCAAAGGAGCTTACAGTCTATGAATTACATCCAAAGGTATACTTGCAGACAGTGGCGTCGCTAGGGGGGGGCCAGAGGGGGCCATGGCCCCCCCTACATCATGATGTGCCCCCCCTTGTGCCCCCCCAAATGCCAGCAACCTGCTGGCCATGGGTTTAAATTATATTCCCTCGGGCTGTAACAGCCTGTTACAGCCCGAGGGAATGCAGGAGAGAGGAGCTGGAACTGTGCAGGGGGCTGTCTGGGGCTGGAGGGAGCACTGACAGGCTCCCCGGCACAGGCCCCGCCCCCAAACGAAGCCCCGCCTCCCGCACACAAGCCCAGCCCCCGCCGTTATGCAGCATCCCATGCTGCTGCTGCAAAGCATGGAAGATGGCTGCCTGACCCCCAGCAACAGGCTCCAGGGACAGGTAGGGGTGTGTGTGTGTGTGTCTCTGTGTGTGTCTGTCTGTCTGTCTGCCTGCTAGTGAGGAAGTTTGTGTGTCTGTATGTATGGACTCAGCCTCCCTACCACCCTCCCCACCACCCTCAGCCAGCCTCACCACCCTCCCTACCACCCTCAGCCTCCTCACCCTCCCTACCACCATCAGCCCCACCACCCTCCCCACCACCCTCAGCCTCCCCACCACCCTCAGCCTCACTACCCCCACCACCCTCAGCACCCCACAACCCTCAGCATCAGCACCCTACACCACCCTCAGCCTCAGCACCCCCCACCGCCCTCAGCCTCCCCACCCTCCCCAATAACCTCAGCCTCACCACCCTCCCCACCACCCTCAGCCTCACCCCCTCACCACCCTCAGCCTCAGCACCCCCCACCACCCTCAGCCTCAGCACCCCCACCACCCTCAGCCTCAGCACCCCCCACCACCCTAAGCCTCAGCATCCTCAGCCTCACCACCCTCAGCCTCACCACCCCACCACCCTCAGCATTACCCTCCCTCACCACCCTCAGCATCACCACCTCACCATCCTCAGCATAACCCCCCTCACCATCCTCAGCATCACCCCCCCAACCCAACCCAACCTCCCGCAGCATCACCCCCTCACCATCCTCAGCATCACCCCCCACCCCCCTCAGCCTCACTCCTCACCACCCTCAGCCTCACCCTCTACCCCCTCAGCCTCACCCCCCTCAGCCTCAACCCCTCAGCCTCACCCCCCTCACCATCAACCCCCTCCTTCTCACATCACCCCCTCCTTCTCACATCACCCCCCTCCTTCTCACATCACATCACCCCCCCTCCACTCTCACATCACCCCCCCTCCACTCTCTCATCACCCCCTCCTTCTCACATCACCCCCCCCTTCTCACATCACCCCCTCCTTCTCACATCACCCCCTTCCTTCTCACATCACCCCCCTTCCTTCTCACATCACCCCCGCTCACTCTCACCATCACCCCACTATCCCTCTCACCATCTCCCCCTTTCCCTCTCACCATCACCCCCTCACACCATCACCCGCCATACACACAACACACTTCAGTCTCAGACAAAAACGCAAACATGCTCACAGAGCATACATTCTCACACACAAGGATACTCTCTGTCAGACACACTCTCAGGCACATACACAGGTAAACTGTGCATCAATGTATATATGTGACACTTTTTTGTTAGTGGGGCCTCATGTTTGAGTTACGCCTAAGGCCTCATAAATTCTAGAGCCGCCTCTGCTCAGCAGTCTGTGTGTGTATGGACTCAGCAGTGTGTGTGTGTGTGTGTATGGACTCATCAGTCTGTGTGTGTATGGACTCAGCAGTCTGTATGTGTGTATGGACTCAGCAATCTGTATGTGTGTATGGACTCAGCAGTCTGTGTGTGTGTGTGTCTGTATCTAGGACTCAGCAGTCTGTGTGTGTATGGACTCAGCACTCTGTGTGTGTGTGTGTGTATGGACTCAGCAGTCTGTGTGTCTGTCTGTGTGTATATGGACTCAGCAGTCTGTGTGTCTGTCTGTGTGTGTATGGACTCAGCAGTCTGTGTGTATGGACTCAGCAGTCTGTATGTCTGTGTGTGTGTGTGTGTGTATGGACTCAGCTGTGTGTGTGTTGGATTCAGCAGTCTGTGTGTAAGTGTAAAAATCAGCCTGTGTGCATTCAGCAACGACTGTGTGCATTCAGCAACGTCTCTGTGTGTGTGTATTTAGAAGTTTCTCGGTGTTCGTATTTGTGTACTGTGTGTATGTACTCAGCAGTCTATCAATAATTACTATTTTTATTCCTGTGAGTTGTTGTGTAGGAAGGGCCCAAGTGCACTGCTTTGTCCGGGGGCCCTTAACACTGTTAAGATGGTACTGCTTGTGTGTGTCAGTGAGCTTCTATTTATTGAGCATGTGTGTGTCCCTGAACTTCTTTGTAGTGAGCCTTGTGTTTATACAAGTGAGTTTGTCTGTAGTAAGCCTGTGTGCGAGTCAGAGAGTTTTTTGTCTGTCAGTGAGCCTATTTGCGCATGTCAGTGAGCTTGTGTGCTCACTGTACTATACATATATATATATATATATATATATATATATATATATATATATATATATATATATATTGACCTGTAGGAATGGCATACATTTTTTTTCCAGGGCTGCTTTCCAGTTTGGCTCTGCCAGCGAGTGCGCTTTACCGCTGAATCATTTGTGTGAGCTGCCGCACACTTTAGCCCTGTTACACGCATCTGGGAGCTGCTGTTGACAGGTACTTGTAGTCTAGAGATTGGGGCATGGGGTATATGCTCAGCTATCTGTATAATACTATAGTGCTGTTCTCTGTATAATACAGGTCTGTGTCTGTATAATATCCTGGGACAATCATTGTTCCCTGTATAGTGCTGCTCTCTGTCTTGGGATATTATACACAAACAGATCTGTATTTACAGAGAGCAGCACTATACAGGGAGCACTGACTGTCCCAGGATATTATACACACAGCCATGTATTATACAGAGAGCAGCACTATACAGGGAGCACTGACTGTCCCAGGATATTATACACACAGCCATGTTTTATACAGAGAGCAACACTATACAGGGTGCACTGACTGTCCCTGGATATTATACACACAGCCATGTTTTATACAGAGAGCAACACTATACAGGGAGCACTGACTGTCCCAGGATATTATACACACAGCCATGTATTATACAGAGAGCAGCACTGTACAGGGAGCGCTGAATGTCCCAATTTCTCAAATGTTGGCAACTATGGCACTATATCAAGGGAAATGTTTTTTTTTTTTTTTAATAATCCCTGATGGAAAATAATGAATCCTCCACCAGGGATTATAAAAAACAAAAACAAAAAAAAAACACATTGTGTCGGGGGCGGGGCTTAACATGTGGCAGGGGCGGGGTCAAACTGCAGCGAGGGCGGGGTTAAATGTGCCCCCCTACTTTTGTCCCTGGCCCACCATGTGCCCCCCCTAAAAATGAATCCTAGAGACGCCACTGCTTGCAGATTCTGTGCCTACCACATTCGGTGGAAAGTAGCAGGGGGTGAACAACTTTTATTGATACCAGGATTTATTAATGTTGTTGTCTCTTCAATGTGGATCTTTATTTTGCTCTGATGCATTGGTATGGCAAGCTACCTTCCATGGTTATGAAGTTAATGATACAACACTTAAATGCAACAAGATGAAAAATATAATGGAATTTCAGCAGAGGACTTCTTTACCAAGATTACATCACCATGGCACAGGGATACCACCATCCATTCATCCTATGCCTGAGTAACAGTCTAAATTCCCGTATTATATAGTTATATTATTGCTTGTTCCTTTTCAGTTTAACAAGAATTCTCTGCTATAAAAAATAGCAAAACGTTTGGACACATTCTAGTCATTTCTTAACATACAAGACAGAGAAGAGCAAGGTCAATGTTAAATTGACCATTAAACTTTTGACCTTGCATATGATACCGATTGGAATCTTGATACATTAATAGCAGCTTTCCCCTGAGGTCTGTCAGAAAATAAAAAGAAAAACATGGAATGAGCAAATAAAAAAGTTAAATAAAGTGTAATAACATAGTAAAAAGATCAAAGCAAAGCTAACCTGCTGTTAAATCCATGATAATTCCGAACATTTATTCATAATTTTGAGAACTATTAATATTTGTAAATTTATACCTGTCCGCATAATACTTTCCTCTGACTTTAAGAAATCCAATTTATACTTGCGTTACATGAAATATAAACTATGAATGTTTTATTTTAGAAGGTTCTATACCATGGTACATTCTTACTTCACACGTATACAGGTCTGCCACCTGAAATTTTGTGGCCCTTTACAAAGCTCAAGGCCTTGGCCCCCAGCACTCACCTTCGAGTCTGTCCACAAGGATAAGTAAAGTCGATGCAGTGTGTGTGTTTATAGTAGATGTAATGCGTACCTATATAGTGGATGCAGAGTATTGCTGTGTGTGTAGTGGATGCAGAGTTGCGTGTTTGTGTATAGTGGATGCAAAGTGTGTGTATAGTGGATGCAGAGAGAATGTGTGAGTAAAGTGGACGCATAGTGGAGGCAGTGTGCATAGTGGATGCAGTGTGTGTGTAGTGGATGCAGTATGTGTAAAGTGGATGCAGCGTGTGTGTGTGTAACATGGATGTAGTGTGTGTTTTGGATGTATTGTATGTGTTTGTGTAGTGAGTGCAGTGTCTGTATTTGTGTAGTGGGTGCAGTGCCTGTGTACTGGATGCAGTGTCTGTGTTTGTGTAGTGACTGCAGTGTGTGTAGTGGATGTAGTGTCTGTTATGATTTTGAGCTTATTGGAGAGGACATTTCTTGTGTTTTTGGGTCAATAGTGGTGTACGTCTTGGAGTTCTGGCATTAAATCCTTCTGTGTACACTTAGTACACGCCTTACTGTGCTCACTAAAACCTCAGTATCTGTTACCACCAAGTCTTGCTGCAGGTCTTTTGCTGTCACTCTAGGGTTTTCATAACCTGCCTTCTCAGAAATCTTGTTGCAGCCATTTGTAGTTTCCTTTTTCTGCCCTTTCCAGGTAGTGTAACCATTGTTCCTTCAACTTTGAACTTGTGAACTATGCTTCCAATGGTGTCTCTAGGAACATTCTGTGCCTTTTTGTATCCTGTATCCTATCCTGTTGTTTGTGAAGGGCGATGATCTCTTCTCTTAACTTTGTGGACCATTCTTGTGACTTAGTCATATTTCTAACATGAAGTCAAACCCCTAGCTAGTTTAGGTATTTCAAGTGTTCCAGCTCAAGCACACCTGGTGCAACTAATGAAAGTCTTTGATTAGTTGCATCAGGTGTGCTTGGGACAGCACTTGTTTGGAATATTTGTGCTGTTGTGAGGGATTCTATTCAGAGAGTTGAACAATTCTGAGACTGGAGAAGTCATTATAAGTTGCATATTCAGTTGAATTTGGGGAAACCACTTGAAGCATTCGTTGTGTTGAACTATTTCCATTGCTTTTGTTTAATTTGTCCATTGCAAACAGCTGCAAGTCTGTAAATCTTGACAATAAACCTGATTTTTAAAGAGGTTGAATAATTTTGATTACAACTGTATATAATCCAGTGTAAAGATATAAACTAATGTGAAATTGCTCATTAATAAAACTTATTAAAAAATGATATGGTTGCAAACTAATTTTCAATTATGAACCAAAATAGCTGCAGTATAAACCTATGTAATTATTTCAGTTTGTTTCAGCCTATACAGAATATACAGAATAATGAAAAAAGCAGTGTGAACATATTAAGAGGTGACTGTTTTTTTTTTTTATTTTTTTATTAACTCGTTAGGTACACAAGTGTTTAAAAGCAAAGCATAATAGGTGTAATACTTGTCACTCATCCATGTAGGTAAACTGGCAGCCAGTCAATGTTGGGGAAACTGCCCAGCAGTATAGGAATAGGAAGTCTACAGAATCTCAGTCTTAACAGGAATAAAGCGACTGGTGTGTAGAGCTAAGCAGCCCCTTGGTTCCCCTTTTCACCAGCTATATTTTACAAGCAGCGGAATATAATGCTTGCTTCAGTATTTACAGCTTCTTACAGTATTTGTGTTCCACTGTATGACCACAAAGCTGGAATGCAACAGTTTGTCTCCAGTGTCCTAAATTTTCTTAGTCCATGTTAATGAGATCTCAGAAACATTCCACTTATGTAAGCTGAATTTTACAAGATTTTTGTCATTTTATTTTATGTCACACTCTTGACTTTTAGCAAGCTGTTTTATCCAGTTTGTCTGCAAATATAGGGCAGACACTCCTCATAAACCTGGTTACTGTAAATTAAATAAAGGAAAATGCAACTGATATACTGAAAAATCAGTCAGGTTCAATAAAATGAACAACTAATAGGTAAAGAAAGGTTATAATTTGTTGCTTTTTGAGGGGTGCTTAAACGCTGTCCATACAAACATATCTTGAAATTCACTTGCATTTCCTTTACTTTATTTTCAGTCTGTGGCATTAAAACTATACATCCAGGGGGCGTGGCTGACAGCGATATCGGGCAGACGTCTATTAGCAGGGCTCTGCTCAGGCCCAGAAACAAACTTGGAAAAAAAAGCCACAATTACATCGGCGATACAGATTGAGACACAGACACCCTCAAGCAGAGACAATGGGGCGACAAAATAAGAAGACTCATGGCCCAGCTGTTTCCCTTTCAGCCAGATATACGGATCTCTTTTGAGCGTCCAGTGATCCCACAGAGCACAAAAATGGCGCCTGAGGCCCACTGTGCACACGCGGTATCTGAAATCTGACTAGACGAGGAAGAATCCTTAGCCTCTCCTCGATTGGAAGCTCCATCCTGCTCATCAAAGTCTGAGGAGGACGAGACAGCTTCCACTAAGGGGGACATAAATAGACATCTGCCAGAATTGATGAAGTTTGTGTGGAAACCAAATTAACAAAAAATGCCAAATGGAATTTCAAAGTATGTTTGCAGAGACAGCTTCTAAGTGCCAGTAAAGCTACAATTAAGTTTGGATATGGCTCTTAAAGTGTCCCTTTAAACCTATATATATATATTTATATCACTTTATGAGATTGCCTGCAGAGTTTTCACACATTATCTTTTCACAGTTGGAGTGAGAGAATCTTGAAAGCATCATTTTTGGTATTTTTAAGGTAACAGTTAGTTATGCTGTGATTTTCTTTTTCTCATTCTTACCCTTCATTATTAAAATAATAAAAGTTTGTTCCATTAGCCTACATCTTACTTCTATTCTGCACAATGTAAAAGGTTTCCTTTTTTTTTTTTTTTTTTGCTGTATATGACTTTGAAGCTTAGATTTGTAGGAGATATAGTTCAGCTGTGTCTCTGTGTAAGAAAGCTGACAATTAAACCACAAATCCCAAATTACCTGCTTTGCCCATAAAGCGAATATATTATATTCGCTTTATATATTATTCCTACTATATATATATATTCCTACTATATATTTTAATCCTCTATCTATATTATTCCTTACATTAGCACAAAATGTATTTGAAATGTGATGCAAATTTAGTACATTCAAAATAATTTGGAGCCCATGAAGGTAGACGTCATGAGATTAATACTCAGACAAAATAACATGATGTTTCACATGAATAAAATTGTACTGGGGTCCTTATAACATCTAACCCTTCTCATACCTTACTTTGGAAAAGCCCTTGCCCCTCTTTTAATTAATTGTGTTCTGTGCTAGGAGAGCAATGAAGATGGACTAGGTGGTCCCTAAATGTCCCAAAAACTAAGAACAATCATAATATTCTCAATGCATTGGTCCTCAGTTGAGCTCTCCAGCCAACATACTATAACCAGTAAACTACCAAGACAATTGCCAACCAAACGGTTCTAATTAAAATCATACTTGGGGAAAAGAAGATCTGAAGAAAAAAATATGGGATATTTTTATGTGCAGAAACATCCAATCATCCATATATTCAGAGATGACATTCACTGAGTCATGTTCAAACTTACAGTGCTGGAGGCAACAAGTGCATGTTGTTCTATGTTAGCTAGTAACAACCATTTGTTTACTTTATAGCAATTACTCATAAATTAAATTGTAAAAATTGTCTTGAGACAGCCACAACTTCATCATTTTGTTCCAATTGAGGAGAGGATGCCATTTTTCTTTTTTTTTTGCATTAGTGAACAATCCATAAAATAGATTGTCTGGTTTCATTGCAAGTCCTGCATTCATTATATATTTTAGCTGAATCCTCATGCATCTCCCAGACAGACACCCAGTCTTTCTGAACTGTATGTATTGCACCCAATAGGTGATATTAAGTATATCTGACCAGACAGCTTTTAAACATTAGTGAAGTGTGGGGGAAAGCACATACCGTATAACTTGATCACATTAACACACACAAATGCTGATAACAGAACTAACAAAGGCAATATTTTTTTTAGCAGAGTTGATGAGGGATTACACGCTTTCAGTAGAGTGCAAGAATCCAGTGCATTCTCTATTAAAGTTTCCTCTTTAACACTCTCTGTGTAAGCTTTATCTTTCCTTGTTTTGGTCCCTAGAGATTAACAATGATTTTGCAAGCCAAGTGTAAGGAAAACGTTAAGTTTCTTAACAGATTTTGCAATAGGATTTTGGGATTTCCCTCTACTCTGCTGGAAAATATATTGTTTTCAAATGTTTTCCTTTTTGTTGTATGCCAGGAAACTCCAGGGCTTGATTTTTTAGAAAAGACAAAATAGAATTGGTGCCAATTTTCCACAGCATGAGTTAAGAGGAAGGTTTATATACCTGAATGTATTTCATTTTCCCTTTACTTTATATGCTGATCAAAATGTTAGTTTTGGGTTGTATTCAGTTATCTAGAAATAAGATTATATGATGTGTTCTGATAGATGAAAACACCAGTTGGTTAAAATGCATTATTTATGGTTTGAAAAAGAAATGCTTTTTTTTTTATTAAAAAACAAAAGATGGTAAAGTTGCATTTGGTTATACTTTAAAATCACATGTTCTATGAATGAGTAATTTAGCTTGAACTTGTTTTGCAAATATTATTTGCAGAAACATCTTTTGTTTTTACCAAATTGACTACTGACAAAGACATGCACATTTAGATTAAATATATATGAAATGTATATGGGAGATACCACAATGGGTAGTTGAGAAGGACAGGGCTCAGGCAGACAAGCAAGTATTGGCCAACCAACCTGACGTTGTGGTGGTAGACAAGAAACAAAAGACTGCAGTCGTGGTGGATTAAGCAATAGCCAGTGATTAAAACATCAGGAAGAAAGAGCACTAGAAAAATACCAAGGATTGAAAGAGGAGCTAGAAATGATGTGGGAAGTGAAGGCATTAGTAGTGCCAGTTGTAAAAGGAGCACTTGGGGCTCTGACTACCAGGTTGGGTGAGTGGCTTCAACAGATTCCAGGTGGTACATCTGAGATCGCTGTCCAGAAGAGTGCAGTTCTAGGAACAGCTAAGATACTGTACAGAACCCTCAAACTCCCAGGCCTCTGGTCAAGGACCCAATAATGAGCACTAAATATATCACCCAGGAGAAGTGAGAATATCAATTTTACATATATATTTTGTATTTAGAATTGCCTGCATAGAACTTCAGTCATTTATGCTTCTACATATACATTACATTTCATAAAAGACAAATGCTGATTTCTGTTTCTATTTATGAAGTTTTAATAGTATAATATGTGAATAATAAATATACATACTGAATTATGCTCAATATTTTTTTGTAAAGGCATCAAAAGATTATAAATAAAAAATAAGAACAAAGCCAAAAACCAAATAAGCATTTGTTAAAACATTCTATTATGAATATCTATTATCATAATACATTAAAAGACACAATTTATAATAACACAAGATAATATTTTTAAGGTACAATATAAACACTTTATGCAAATATAGTTATTTAATAAAATAAAATTAGATTAGATTGAAACAGACTTCCTTGATTTTACCATTTCTTCTCGATTTCAGCATGAAAATGTGAACGGTTTCCTTTGGAAGTAGCTTACACTGACACAGTCCAACACCAACATGTACTACACTGCCCGGACAAATATAGGTATTGTAGCATGTCTGTTTCTGAATGGAAAGTGAAAATTAGGAGAGAAAAGTAGATGAAGAACAGAGACTATGTAAATATAACTGCTGAATATGAAAAAAAATATCAATCCTGACCAACTAGTTTCCGTTTCAGCTGTCAGACCAAAACGTACATGTTGCAGGCTTGCAAAAATCACTAGATGGCAAGAGTTTACATTTTAAAATGGCATGGATTTTACGTGTCTCAAACAGCAGCACTGGAACATTGAATATTGGAAAATTGACATCGCAACTGGTGCAGAATTAACAGCATTGTATATATTTTTAATATTTGGTGAGAAGCTTCATAATATGATTGAATGTCAGAAAGACTTTATCTTCATCTTTTTTACATCACCACAGTGTTATAGTCAGGTTGGGTTTTTATACGGCCAAATATGGATGAGGAAATGGTAAAGAAGTGTGAAATAGGATGAATGTTTACTGAACAGGGTGATCTGGAAGATATAGACAAGTTATGAGAATAGCCATGTCCTGCGACCATGAACCATGGTTTATTAATAGATATGTGTAATATATGAATGGAATGATTTACCTTTAGAGGTGCTATGGCTGATTACAGCACTGGAAATGTTAACTTGGCTGTCATGCTATTGAAATGTACCATTTCTCCGGACACATGACAAGGTTAGCAAATTAGGATTCTTCCTTAAACTGAACATCATGTTGTGTCACACTGGCCTAGTGTGAAACCTTACATTTACATGAGGAGTGTTTTATATATTTCCATACCTGCTGGTCACACACCTTTTTGACTGCTCTGTTTGGCAAACCTTAAGACTTTTTGATATGCCAGGAGCAAGGCACTCTGCAAAGAGTAATAAAGCATTAAAGGAACACTATAGGACTATAGCGTCAGGAACACAAACATGTATTCCTAACCCTATAGCGTTAAAACCACCATCTAGCCCCCCTGGGCCCCTCATGCCTCCCTAAGTAAAGCAAAATATTACTTGTATTCAAGCCTGAAGCTATAGCTCGGCATGATGTTTGCCTCAGAAAAACAAGCTGTCTGCTGACATCATCAGAAGTGGTGGCCTGATCCAATCACAGTGCTTCTCCATAGGATTGGCTGAGACTGTAAAGGAGGCAGATCAGGGGCAGAGCCAGCACAATTCAAACACAGCCATGGCCAATCAGCATCTCCTCATAGATATAAATTGAATCAATGAATCTCTATGAGGAAAGTTCAGTGTCTGCATGCAGAGGGAGGAGACACTGAATGTTTGGATGCATTTTAGGCACCCATGACCCAAGAAGGATCTCTAACAGTCATCTAAGGAGTGGCCAGTGAAAAAAATGTTTACTGATTGCAACACTATAATTTGTATTGGAATTAGTTTTAATAAATACACATAGCTTTCAATGCCAATGAAGCATAAAGCCATATGAGAGCCTTTAGAAACTGTTGGATCTTTAAATATGTGAAAATGTTGAGATAGATATATTCACAAGAGACATTTTTTTCCTTGCAGACCTAAAAAAACTTTAGACTTTTTCAGACTGTAAGAGTGTTTGAACAGGGTCCTCATCAACCTATTGTTCCTACAACATTTTGTAACTGTCTCGTATTGCTAAATTTCCCCCTTTATAATATCGTAAAAATGCTGCAGAATAAGGTGATTCTATATAAATGCCAATAATATTAATAGTAATAATTACATTATTTTAATATTATCTGACCAGTAGGTGAATCTGAAGAATTTCTGGCCTACACCAAGACTATAGACTTATTTTCCATAACCCTGTATGCATTTCGTGTGTTGAGCTATAAAGATATTACATTATTTTTCTGGATATATCATCAACACAATGGCGTCATGATAAATACATTTGCATACTTTACAGCTGTATTGTGTGACAATACATGAGCCAGAGACAAAGTCCAATAATTCATGACTCCAAAAAATTCTATCAGAATAACAAAATATATCAGGAAAGATATTATGACCGAAAGAACGCTGGTACTCGATTCCCCATTCGTATGGTTTCTCCCGAAATGCTAGGTATTCAGTGATTATAGCTTGCAGTTCGGGCACTGATTCCTACGTTCCCAGGAATCAAAGTACAGCATACAAGTAAATTCAGCGGTTCAGCAATCCCTTCCCCAAACATCAGTCGAGACTAGATGAAGGGTACAACTCTCACAATCTTTATTGGTACACAGCTTTTATGCACAGTCCCCCACAGTCGGTCTACACTCTTTCAATACACTTTCCTTTGTCCCAGGCAGGATGGGGTATGGGATACAGATAACCATCTCCCGCTCTGGGAGATACCAACAGGACAACCATTTCATACATTAAAACATATAACATACAGGGGGGAAACGTACAATACACAGGGGAAAACACACAAACAGAGTCTTTTCACATGCTTTTTACAGGGCCCATATGTAGGCATGGCACTCAGTGACGGCGTTTCGTCTAAATAAACTTAAGTGAAAGTTGGAAGAACAAAGCCACTGGGGAGACATGAACCATTCACATACATTTATGAATTTAATACAGTTCAGGTGGGAAGCATTTTTTTTTTTTTTTACAAAATGTTCTTGTATAGTCGTGAAACTGGTCAGAGAAAAACAGGGACTATTTGCACAAATATTACTTTACTGTGATATTAAGAAAAACTGTGTATACAGAAGTTTGTAATTTCTAGGGACTGGTTTTCACCAGAAGCTGGAAGTTCCTGCCAAGCACCAATAGTTCTGCAACCATTACAACAACATTCTATGTACAGAGCAGACAGAGTAGAGACATCTTGTCTTCAACTTGTCATTCAGACAATGTTATGGTAAAAATCTACCATGTATTGCCTGGCACAGTTAGTCTCTGGTGTAACTGAGATAAAGCATTAGTGCAGGGAAAATTGACTTTTCCAAGATAGAAAAATGACTACACCTCCATTTTGATTGTATTGCTAGATATGCCTTAAGATATCCTGATCATGTATTACATTTTCATTAAGCAAATCGAAGTCAAGATAGTCAAAACAGTAACTTAAGACAGTATAGATTCATGGCCTTAGATTTACATATTATCATATTAAAATACGACCATCGTAGAATGGTTACGATAGTGTGTGAATGCTCATTGCTAATATACGAGTCTACACCTGGAGAGAACATAGCAGAACTCAAATAATCGATCAGTACTTTCTCTAAATTTCATGGAAAAAATGTAGATGAAAAAGTCAATGTGTCAGTCCTGTGTATAACTGTCAGGGAGATCCATTTTAGTCAATCTCTTGTAATTGTGTTGCAGGTGCCCCTTTTTAGCCCAAGTGTCTAAAAAGGAGGCACCTGCAACACTAATTGAGGTATGGATGGATATCAGTACTCTGCACAAAATGAAAGATCTATTCAATTAACATTCTCACTCTAGTGAGCATGTTGAGCCTTCTGCTATGATACATTGTCGTTTTTTTTTTTTTGCTTGTTATTTGTCTTTATTGCTACATATGTGAATTGGAATATTGTATACAGCTTGTATATGTTTTATGTATTTTATTTTCGATACTCTTTTGATATTATTTGATTACATCATACATCTATAGCGCTTCATTCACTTGTCTTTTCGCACTATTTACCAAGACGAAGCTGAAGGACTTTTTCTTCATGAAGCAGCAATAGTTTACTTTTTTATACTTTGCGCCTCGTTGTTATGCTCTAAGAGTCTATGTGGTTTATATTCAGGCAATATTTATATTTATTTAGGTATTATTATTTTTTTCCATCTCTCTCTCTGGCAGTGAGATCACTGACTCAGAGTTTTCCAATATTTGGGCATGAGTAGTATGTGTATTTGCCAGCTGCTTAGATATAGCAGATCTTATTTTAAGTTATAGTAGATGATGGTATGTGACAGCATCTGGCCTCTGACCAGTTTCACAGTCAGTGCTCCCCCACATCTGCAAAACTCTTAACATTGGGAGGTATGGAATTGTGAAAGGCATGGTGGCCTTCAGGGGCATCACCAATGAAACAACTTGCATCACTAGTAATGCCTAGAATAAACAGGCCCGCCGCAAAGTCAACCAAGGGGTCAATTGTGTCAAGCTAACAGGCAGCAAAGGCGCCTAATGATACACTCATATTGTGCTGATGGAGGACAGCTTCCTAGATGTGGGACACAAGAGAAGTTAATCCAGACAATAGTACAGGACCCTAAAATAGGGTCTGTCAAGCCAATTGCAGGAGGTTGGGAGGTCTGCATCTGTTCACTTTTTATGTAGATGAATTAACAAATTACATTACTCAATATTTGCAATTAAGTATGTGTTATATTATACTGTGTCGTTAGCTCACGTCAGTAAATGTCCCAATATTTTTCACAAAAAGTTTTGAAGCAACTTTGTTTTAGGTTTCGAAAAGTACATCCATGCAGAAATGTCTGCATTAACGTCTGGTTTCATTAAACAGTTAAAGTTTCAGACTTTGTTTATAACAATGTTAACAAAGTACAGCTGTGTTCTTTATATGTCATTTTTTATATATATATGTGATGGAAACTGAGCAGCTATAATGTGCATGTGATGGTTAGTTTCCTGGGCATTTCATGGAAATTGCTGGAACATTTGGATGTTACCCTATATGACATATATATTACCTTTGTTTCACAATGTGCAGTTTCCATTCATTAACCTGAAAATATTCTTTGGAATAATTGGATTAAAAAAACATTTATGACTATCTTTTCCAAAGAAAATATCTGCAATCTCTTGGGCAATGATACTGCTAAAAAAAAATTCACATCAACTAAACTCCTTATGTAATATCTATGTAAATAACCTTGTACTCAATACTATTTACTAAAAAGTACATTACTGAAGTTTAACCCTGTAGGCACCACATATTACACATCATCACAATTTTGTCCTTAAGGATTTATTTATGCTGGTCCGCTGGTATTAATTGAATGGATCATTCTACTTTGTATTCCAGTACTCTTAAAGAACAGATTGTTATAGTAGCATAGATGATCATTCGTTGTAAATGGGGGTGACATTTATCTCATTCTAGTCTGTTTCATAGAAGCAGTGTGGATTGTAAAAATGATATCCTGAATTCAGTGTACTCTACATAATGTTAAGATAATTCTACAACTTGGCTGATCCCTCAGTAGCATACTTACTATTTTCAAGTTGCTCAGATAAGTAACACGTATTGAGCATCCCAAAAAATATGAGCTGCAGTGACATGAACATTTACTTGAGCAGAATGGCTTCAAATGGGTTGTTGGTGCTACTGTGGGGAGGGATGTTATCTCAATTTTTTTACCCTGAAGAAGTTTGTCTACATGAACGAAACGTGTTGGGATTATCTTGCTGCATTTTTTATCATTGTTGTTTTGGCTGTACACCACGACAAGTGGATCTTCGACACATAACAGAGTCATAAGTGAACCATAGGGAAATGGTGATAAGCCTAATTTTATATGGTTCTTGAAGTGCTTTAATGATTGATTATTTTTTATTCATTATGAAAGGTGAATTTTTTATTTCAAGGTCCTGAGCCATGTGTTTTTGCTCTCTCTTATGTAAGTATCCAACTGTGATGTGAGAATCAAGTGGTGGAGAAGGATTAGTGTAGAGAGTATATAACCTTTGATAGGAGACATGCTTTTGTTTACTTTTTCTGTGTGTCCATGAGGGTGGCTTGCTTATAGTGCTGGTCATGCTGCTGGGAGTGAAGGCTCTGGAGCAGCTCAATCTTTACGCTCCTCTCCACTCATGATGCCTCTGCCTGTGCAGCCGCCACCTCCCTCCCACATGGTCTCTCAGCATGAAAGTGGCTGTCACTTCCTCCCAGACAGCCGATAATACAGGTGCCCGGACGCTGTCTTAAAGGGCCGCCGCACCTGAACAGACTCCTTTTCAGCAGATGATAGGTTGTGGCCCATGCATCGTTTTAAGTGCTCTACCACTAATGTTTGTGTGAGCTGAACCGAATTTGGCGGTTTAAGCCTTAGTTCCATTATATCACCATCATAATTATATTATGAAGCGATTTCATATTTAGTGCTGCAATCCCTATGATTCTGGAGAGGGTAATGGTAATTTACATGGGGATTTCATATTCTCTTTAAATATTTTCTAGTTTGATTAGTTCTATTGTGGTTTCACACCAATCACAGCAATACTGTCTGGATTAGTGTGTCTCCTTTAACCAGTGGGTGCCCACCCACTCCCTCAGGTGGGACTATTTGCTCTATTATGAATTCACTATATAAATATGGTTTTTATTAAGGGTTGGGCTATCGTCCCTTGAAAAAGGCATTTTGTCTGAAATGTTAGGAGGTACTGTTGTCTTTTGGTATCAAGATCCTCTCTTATAACATGCAGCATTGTGTGTGCATTGCTTCTTGTATTCTTGTATGTAATTAAGTTTTCTTGTTATTTTTTTTTTGCATTTGTATTTTTCACTATCTACACTGTACCCTTTAGGCAGGTCCAGTCCATATACTGTGCAGATGTTTTGGTACACAATCCCAGCAACTCAATAAGGCCTCTCAATATATGCTGCCCTGCTAACATCTTGCACCTGGCTGGCTGTGCTGGATTGTCTCAGAGGCCTCTTTGTTCAGTCTGCACCTTGGATCCTGTCTGGTGTGGTAGACCCTTGCTTCTATTGATCTAGTGCTGATTGTCATGCTTTTTACAGCCATTCCAAGTATTTTGTAATGTAAGCCACATCCATTATCTGCTAAAGGTACATCTAATGGAGAGGATTGCCCTTTATCCTCTGTCTTTGTTTTCTCAGAAAGCAGCCCATCTTTGGGAGTTATCTTTGTGATTTACCTGTGTATTCTCAGTGTTTCAATCAGGCTATGGCCTTCACACTCACAAGGCCCCAACATCATTCCTTCCAGCTCGTGTACAGTGTCTGGATGCTGGATTTTGTGTGGAATACTTTTTTTTTTTTTTTTAGTGAGCAGTTCTCGGTCTTGATGTCCATGGTGTCCTGCTCATCACTTGGCCATGCTATTTTCCCAGCTGGGTATCTAATGAGTTGTAGGTGCATGTGTTGATGACATTTTCCTTCTATTAAGCTGTGACTTAAGGGCCTGACTGACTTTTTAGAGGTACTTGGATGTTGCTGTCCTCCTTGCCTCTTCCTCGTGCTTACCATGTGTTTTTGGTATCCTCAGGTGCTTGTAGCTGTTCTATACTTCTCCTATTGACACTTTATTTCAGTCCTGATCCTCTTTTTGTTCTCACCTTTTTTGCTCTCTTTTTGCTATCACCCTCCCACATTTACCTAGTCCAAAAAACATCCCAGTGTCCATGCCAAATATCCTAGTTAAGTTGATTAGTGAATTGACGTTCCACTTACTCTTGATACACAGCTTGACGTTGTCTATTCAGAAAACATGGCTGATGGTAGCTCCACTCTTGGACCCATATCCGTACCCACGCTTCATGATCATCTGGCTGAGGGTGTTTAGTCCAATTTTTTTGATGATTCTTGTAGTCTTGTTGACCTTGATCAATGTGTGTGTCATTGAGTATATTGTGTGTGTGCATTATGCTATGATATATTAATAATAAGATGCATTGATTTCTTTTGTTGGACTAAAATAAGAAATTTTTAATTTCCTAACTTCTTTTGTCCAAAAGCAATAATGATCAATATAAGAAGATTTAAGATTTAGAACTTAAGACATGTGATAATACTGATTAAAGAGAAGGGGACACGGAACATCCAGCACATTACAACAGAGAGAGTTGGTACTTAACAACCAATATTAAAGACATATTGATTCCCTCTGAGTGTCACTTACTTTTGACACCTACAATTATAAATGACCTATACTTATGGGATAATGAGGGCAGATAAAAGAAAATCCTCCCTTCCGTTCCCTTCCCTTCCATAAATTAGTTAACATATTTAACCTTCACTCCTATTATCTTACTAATAAATTAATACATTTGAGTGTTGGAGCTTGTTAAAATACAATAATCATCCAAAAATGATGTGGTGGCAGTTGTATAGAAGATAACATGTCATATCTACATTGTGCTAGACAAATTGCTAAATAACTATATTTTAAATATTCTGTAAAATGTAACATTAACAATTCTACATCCGTGCTTTCAGCTATAGATATAAAATATACTTGTTAGTAACTAAACTATGTATGCATCCATTTACTTTTCATATAGTTCACAGTTCAATCCTAGAATTCTATGCAACAATTCTACAAGGTCTATCTTTCCATTTGTTTTTTTTTGTTTGTTTTTTATATATTTTTATTCGAGAATTTTTTCTTTACATATACAACAATATACTGGTCTCATATTTTGTTTAGCAGACAAATACAGAATCACATAGCATTCCATTAAATTATATATCATCGAGATTTGTCTTGTGTTCAATTATAGCTCAGTATATATCACATACGAACATAGTCTACAATCACAAAAAAGAAATAAAAACACAAAAAAGGAACAAAAACACAAACAGTAAAAGCCCCACACCAAATCTAGAGCACATGATCAATTAATTTCAGTACTCGCTTATGTGTATTATATTGTCACTTATCTATATTCATCGCTTTCCATATACCAACTGCTAAATTTCGAATAGTGGTATAATCAAGAAGGACTATTGGAGGAGCAAAATAATATCTTATATTTATACAGCCAATCACCATAGCATTGTTTTTTCTTCGAATTCTCATTGTTGATCATCTCGTGTTCCATAGATATTTGGAACAGGACCTGATCAATCAATAACCGTTTGTTGTATGGCTTAGATGATTTCCATTGTCTCGCTATAATAATTTTAACAGCGACTAAACAATGAATAGCAAAACAAATGTCTTTTTTTGAATCAAATGACAAGTTTAGATGTAAAAGAGCAGAAGCGGCATTCTCCATAATTCTATTAGTTGTCACAGTTGTAAAAATATTAAAGGCCCAAGACCATAGATATTTGACAGCTGGGCAGGCCCACCAAATATGTATGTAAGTACCTGGATGAGTACCACATCTCCAGCAAGTTGGATCGGAATTATGGAACATTCTCGCCAATCTTGCCGGAGTATAGTACCATCTATAGAGGACTTTAAAGTGGCATTCAGACAGGTTCAAACAGTGAATATATTTGTTCACCAGGCTCAAAGAGCCATTCCAATCATCCAGAGAAATTTGCAGTTCTAGTTCTTGTTCCCACGTCTTAATCAAGCTGTGGGGAGACTCCTTAAGAGCTTCCAACATTGATGCTGCAGCAGACATAATCTTATTAATAGATTGGAAATTAAATATAACTTCTAACTTTTTAGCAAAAATGGAAGATGATTTAATCACGTTTTTGTGGATAAAGTTTTTTATGCGGAGATAAGTAAAAATTTCTCTGCGCGGAATATGCAGAGTGTCAATAATATTCTGGAAGGGTAGGATATTGTCTCCCTGCATAATTTCTGCAATTCTTATTTTATCCGCGCAGACCCAATTCTTTAACGAAAAGTCTTGTATAAGTAGTTGGAATATATCCAAGGGACATGTCTTAGGTATCATATTTATTAGGCCTAATTTTTTTTTTAATTAGTATCCACTCTTCTAATATTTGGGATAGTATCGCTGAATTATTTATAGGCGAATTTATTAAATTTTTACTTGTAACTGTCCACATCAAATATTGTAATTTGTCTACATAGGCCACTTTGGCCTCCATAATATACCATGGTTCCAAGACCTGTTTAGGGTCCTGAAGGAAATATAAATGCCTAATAATGCTAGCGTGATAACTGTAAAGAATACTAGGGAAATGTAGGCCTCCATTTGTCAATTTTTTGGTTAAGATCTTTTGGGCAATTCTTGGTTTTTTGTTATTCCAGATAAAATTGTTGAAGTATGTTTGGATCATCGCCAACCAAGGTCTGGAAACCCCAAGCGGAATCATGGAAAACAGATATAGCCATTTAGGCAAAATATATGAGTTAATGATGTTTATTTTTCCTTGCCAGGAGTTTTCTAAATTTCTCCATTTTCTAAGTTTGAGGTTCATATTTCTCATAAGAATCGAGATATTCCGCTCCATTATTTCTGACACTTTAGATGTTATAACTAATCCCAAATAGTTTATTTGTGAATCGGTCCATATAAATTTATAGCTTAGGGCTAAACTATTTACTATCTCATTATTCAAGTTCATAAACATTGCCGTAGATTTATTTATATTTAGCTTGAAATTTGAGATAGCAGAGTATCTGTCGATCTCAAACATTAAAAATTTTAAAGACGACTCAGGGGCTGACAACGTAAGTAACGCGTCATCCGCATAAAGAGATATTTTAGCATTCAACGAATTGGTTTGTACACCTTTTATTAATGCATTGTTCCTAATGTTAATAGCCAATGGCTCAATAGACAAGATATACAACAGAGGAGAAAGAGGGCATCCCTGTCGCGTACCATTTTTGAGTGCAAACCACCCTGCTGTGATGTTCGGACCCACAGTTCTGGCGGAAGGAGAAGAGTAGAGAGCCATAATGGCATTGTGTATCCAGCCCGTGAGTCCAAAAGCCTTAAGGGCTTCACTAAGATAGCCCCACCCGACCCTGTCAAATGCTTTCTCGGCATCTAATGACAGGGTCAGGAGGGGAAGCTCATTTCTATTGGCCCAATCTATAATGTCGATTATTCTCCTGATATTGTTGGACGCTAACCTGCCTGGGACAAATCCAATTTGATCAGGGTGAATCAGTGACGAAATAATTTTCTTAATTCTATCGGCAATTATTGCCGCGTATAGCTTCATGTCTGTGTTGATTAACGCTATGGGTCTATAATTACCGGGATCAGAGGTTAATTTATTTGGTTTCAGTATTGGAATAATATTCGCCTGCAACAATTCAGATGGAAAAGATTTATTTAGGGCTATTTGATTGAACATTTCTGTTAAAGGATTACTTAATAGAGGCTGCATCTGTCTATAATACATATTCGTAAAGCCATCTGGTCCCGGAGTTTTGTTAATAGGAAGTCTATTTATTTGCAATTTGACTTCATCCACCGAAATATTTAAAATTATTAGGTCTTGCGATGTAACTTTAGGAATCTGGGTACAGGCTAGATAATTTTGAATATCATTTAAATTAGGAGACAGTTTGAGATTATACAGATCCTCATAAAATTGATTAAATCTCCCCAATTGCAGAAGGTGTCGAATAGATCTTTTGTCCGTCTGTCAATTGTTCGACTCTATTTTTGGCGTAATGATTTTGCAGTCTTTTTGTCAAGTTTTTATTTGCCCTGTTTCCCGTATAATAATTGTTTAATTTTAGTTTGTGAATATTTAATTTGATTTTTTGCTCAACCTTCAAATTGATCTGTTTTTTTAACCCCTTAAGGACCAAACTTCTGGAATAAAAGGGAATCATGACATGCCACACATGTCGTGTGTCCTTAAGGGGTTAAAGTGTTTAGCTTGGTTTTTAATTCTATAGATGGCTTCTGTTTATTAAGTTTAGATATATTATAAAACTCAATGTATAAATCGGTCAGGGTCTTACCATTGAGAACCCTCATTTTATGGGCTAATTTAATTAAGTAACCACGCATAACGGCTTTGTGTGTACACCAATTATTTGCCGGTGTTGTATCAGAGGAACTATTTTCTAGCCAAAAATTATTTAATAATTGAATTAATTCCTTTTTATTCTTTGCATCATTAAGAAGAGCATCGTTTAGTCTCCATGTAGTACGGGCCATAGGGGGTTTATTTCCAAGATCCATTAATATGAGGCTATGGTCTGACCATAGACTCTCTCTGATTTCAATTGAGTTGCACAAAGATATCGAATTTGCGTCAAGGAGACAGAAATCAATGCGTGCATACGTTCCATGCACACATGATTGATGAGAGTAATCTTTATCAGTGGGATGTAATAGTCTCCATATATCATGGATATTATATTGTTTAGAAATATTGTAAAGCCTTTTAGCCTGTTTAATAGTTCTTTTATCACAAAATTTAGAAATATGCGTCTTATCCATTTTAGGATCCCATACACAATTAAAATCCCCCGCTATAATTAAATGTCCCTTGGATACTTTATCGACTCGGTCCATTATGGTCGCAAATTTAGTCATAGGATCCACATTCGGAAGATAGACATTAACAAGAGTGTAGGTCACTTTATCAATAATGCAAACAATAATTATGGATCTAGCTTCTGGATCCAATTCAATATATTTAATTTCCAACTCTATATTACAATTAAACACAACTGCAACTCCTCTTTTTTGTTATCTCTTAGTGAGGCGTGGACAATATTAGAGTATTTATGCCCTCCCCATCTCTGTTTGATATCTTTGAGCCAATGAGTTTCTTGTAAGAATGCCACCTGGACATTATGCTCATTAAGAGTATTATATAGTCTTCTCCTTTTTTTATTAGTATTCATGCCCTGAACATTCAGCGATAAAAACCTAAGCATCTGGAGTTATCGAAAATTGCACATATATTATACTATTCGAAGCCCCGATGTCTGGAGGCAAAAAAGCTTTAGTATCATTAGATAAAATGTCTTTATCAAGGGTATCGTATGCTCTAAAAAAAAAGGACAAAAAAAGAACACCCATAGAATAACACAACAACAAACATATTGCGCCTAATCTCGCCGAATGAATTCGTAGTAGATTCAGCGTCAATACACAACATAAAACAGACTTAAAAAGAACGTAGTTCTTTTTTCTCTTTATTAACCCGTAGATTTCTGATTGCGATAGAAATCAACGGAAACAGTGTAGTAGCACTACACCAAGAGGGGCAACCCATCGAGAGGCAAGGGGAAGGGAAAAAGGAAAGAAAAAAAAAAAAAAAAGGAAAAGGGCAGCCTCGTAGGATCATGCTATTTCTAATAGATAGAGAATAAAACAATAACCTCGTCTAGTAACGAATAGACAAGATTCCGATTATTTCAATTAATTTCAAATGAGATAAATGCAGTACGTATCAGCCTTTATTTTATACCGCTATACATCCGGGTGGCAGAGTATACGGACTATATTAAAACATATCCGAAGATTACCATGTCATCTACACATTTGTTGGGAACAAATTCACTGTAACATCATTTATTACACTGCTTAGACTTTTACAAGTGAACTTTTATATTTTGTAGACTTGAAAAAATAAAAATACCAATTCTTGAGATGATTTTGGCTTTTACACACTAATTATAATTATAAAATCTGCTATATCAGCAATACATGGAAAAAAAGGAAAGTGTGGGGAGTGAAATATGAGGTTTATTTAACCTTAATTTAATGTTTCAAAATATTTTATACAAAAGACCTGACCACAATTTTTAAGAATTTTTTCCTTTTCGCAGCAACATTCTATCCAATAACGTAATGTTCTTTACTTATCCTTGTTTGACTTTTGTACAAGAACACCTCATTGTTACTTCCGTGTATTACATGTTATTTTTTAGATTCAATCAGTTGTATGTCTGGATATATGAGACATCCTGTGAGTAATATCCTATGAGTCCCCTTACTGTACAATCCTCATTGTTTTTGGAAGGATCTAGCATAACCATTTTTCAGTAAACATCAGTCTAACATTGTCTTGTAGACTCTCTTCTAAGATTTCTTCTAAAATCTGTGTTTTAGCTTCCTTTTAACATTTTCATTTGTTAGTCAAAATATAAAATTAGCATTCAAAACATGCGTAGAACAAGGTCTTTAGATAAAATAAAAGTGACATGAAATGAAAAATAAAAGTTTCAAGATCACATCATCTTAATAAAGTAGTCTGGGTGAAGTGGTTCTGTAGGTTTAACAGTTTTTGCGGAAATGACAGTGTTAATCCTTCAAGGATTAAAAATGCCTCTAGTAGCTTTCATTATGACAGCCACTAGAGGCACTTCTGTTGCAATGACTGAGTCACATGAATCATTGGTTGCACAGTTAGGTCAACAAGCATTGGATGCACTCCAGGTCCAGGGGTTCTACCAGCAATGAGCAAGTGACGCCTCCTTGATGACATCACGGAAGGAGGAAAGGCAAATAGTGCCAAGGGAGGCAGCGCTTGAAAATTGTGAATAAAATCTTTATTTTCTTAATTTTTATTGCACTTGAGGGGGAGGGAGACTCTTATCTAATAATGACCAAAAAACAAACACGAGTCTTGCGCATCCAGTATAGATCCAGTATAGGTGGATATGCTAATGCTATTGAGTAAGGACTGCTGCTCGAAACGTTTGCTGTTTTAACTTTGTCCTCAAATACATTGTGGTAGCACCTGGGTGTGCACACCTATACTAGATGCGCAGGACTTGTGTTTGTGTTTTGGTTGTATGTACACTGTTGGGACTTCAGTGTGGAGTATCTGCAGCACAGGTCTAACTGGTTCTTTGTTTATATTTTGAATTTTGTAGGCATATTTTGCTCTACCTCACCCTATATATACTTATCTAATTATGGGTAGGGGCACTAACTATATACTGTTTTGTTGTCCTAATGCTAATGCTTTCCTAAGTGTTTCTTTAAAATTTAGGAAAAAATCCAATCCATAATAAAAAAAAAAGGTAACTTTAATGTTCTTTCCTTTTGTTTAAATTCTCATAAACCAACTCATCAGTTTTCAACACCAGGATGAAGCTTGGCCAATGAGGAACTTCCCATTTTGGGATCTGGAGTCTGAACTGCTGCACTTCTAGGGTTAGTGTGTGGGGAAAAGGGGCTTACTGTATTTCGCAAAAAAAATATAAAAAATTGTGTTTCCAAAAATTTGACTATGTCAAAAGCAATATAAAATATAAAAGTATTCATATATAAAAATAAATTCCTGTTTCAGAATTCCTTTTAAACAGGGTTTATGTTTTCCATCTTATATATTTCTGAGCTGCTTCTCCTGTCAATTAGGGTTGTCGGCAGGGGTTGTTGATATTGTCCTTTGCAGAAAAAAATAGATTCCAATAGTTGCCCGTGCTTACCAAAAACATTTAATCTAAAGCTTAGTCCATAAAAATATTGTCCATAAAAATATTCAGAAAAATGATTTGGCTGAACCAGCAAGGGACATCAAATTTGGCTGAACTGCCGATCGACCTAAATTTAATCAAATTGTAATACAGAAACTGAACGCCCAAATCAACAATCCATTTTTTTTAAAGAAACAGCAGCTATTCTAAATATGTATTATGTGCTTTCCTTGCATAGATATAGTCAGTGTTTTGAGCGAAGTGTGAGGTTTTGATTTTATTTAGTTAATTCTAGACCATAGCTGTAATTTGTTTTGAGCTTTTCCACCAATTTTTCATCCATTTGGATGAAAACTCTTTGTGTACATGTGTAAATCCCTAATACACAAAGCACAATAATATTTTTCTCCTTCCTTACTTCCCTTTCCAATTTTTTGACAGTATAATTTGCAACAGATTAAATGATGTAAGATTGTTATGCAACGGGTTAAAGGAAGACTGCACTGAGTGCCCAAATAACTATATTCACAACTTGGTAATGTCTGTTTTTGTTCTCTTGGCCAATGTGCTAAAATGAAGTATGGACAATAGCATTTGTTTTAGCAGTCCTAAAGATGATTTTAATTTTGTTTTCCTTTTAGAATATGCCAAATGATAGGCTTCTCTTCCACCAGATCAGGGCACACAGAGCTCATAGTTCAGTTTCCAGCATGAAACAGGAAGGAGTAAAGTCTCAATCTCAGTCTCGAACAAATTCCACTAACCTGGGACCATGTGGTTTTTGGCAGTACAAAACAAGTACATCTTAAAACCTCCCGACATCTCAAAAGTATTATTCTGTTATAAAGCAAATTAGCAAATGTATCTTTTAAAGTAACACTACGGTGTATAAAAATGCTTTTTATATAGTTACTGTGCATGAAATCCATATAAATGCATATAATATTGTATAGCATAGTATATTGATGTTGTAAAAACATATATCCTTCTGGGAACCGAGGAAAAAATTGTCTTCCAATATGCCATCCATTTTTGATGAAAAGGAAGAGGAAGTTCCCAGCATCCCAGCCTATCACATGACAAATCGTGGAAAGCCCAGGATGTCCTCTTTACAATACAGCAGGGATTGATAGAGTAGTTCAAAATAATAAAATTAGATAGTTACATAGCTGAAAAGAGACTTGTGTCCATCAAGTTCAGCCTTCCTCACATATGTTTTTGCTGTTGATCCAAAGAAGGCAAAAAACTCAATCTGTAGTGCTTCCAATTTTGCAACAAACTAGGGAAAAATTCCTTCTTGACCCAAAAATAGCAGTCAGATGTCTCCTTGGATCAAGCAGCTATTACCCCACTAATTTGAAATTATATCCCTGTATGTTATGTTTTTGCAAGTATTTATCCAATTTCTCTTTAAACATCTGTATGGACTCTGATAAAACCACCTCTTCAGGCAGAGAATTCCATATCCTTATTACTCTTACTGTAAAATAACCTTTTCTTTGCCTTAGATGAAATCTCCTTTCTTCCAGTCTAAATGTGTGATCTCGTGTCCTATGTATAGCCCTGTTTATGAATAGATTTCCAGATAATGTGAACGAAATGTCCAGTACAGTGGACACAGGTTAAGGGACTGTGTCTCAGGAGAATATACTAGTGTCTTTTGCGTTGCTTATATGGGCATATTTTACTTTACTTTAGCTTATGTTACACTACCCTTTTCGTCTTGCCTGCTAATTTCTTTTGGTACTTGACATTGAAGTGGATCTGACACCGTTTGGGGTCTTTGTATAATTTGCAAAGACCCCTGGTGGTTGCATTGCTGCTGGGGGTCCAGTGGCTGAGTGAGTTTTACTTATCTGAACCTGTTCCTCATAGGCCAGGTCCACCGTCCTATTCCATCTGCTCCTCTATAGCTCCTGGCGCTTCAGATACCAGAGCTCACATCAGTGCTGTACTCTTGCACACTTATAGTTTGCACTACTAAACAATTCTAGTTCTGATACTTCCAATTTCCATCTAAGTGTTAAGCCCAGCCACTCTAAGATATGGTGATATGATTGTCTACCACAACTACTTTGCCTTTGGTAGTTTTATGACCATATCTTGCTGAGGATCTCCTCTAGTATACTGACAAGGGTATATTTAAACATTGTGTGAGTGTGTGTGAATTCAGTCATGCATTTGCACAGAATATCACAGATTGTGGAAGTTTAAGGATCTTTTTTGTTGAGTATAAGCGTGTTTCCCTGCTCCATCTCTCCGCCATGTTTGTCTCTATCTGCTTCTCTGTCTACCCTTTCCACCCCTCCAATGTCTTACTTAAGCCAATCTAAGAGCAAACCTCATAAGGAATGGAATTTTGCCCTGCAAGCTATTCAGACTTTTTTTTTATATATATAAAACATTGGTATAGCTATGGTATAGTTATATGTAACAGTATCACCATATCTGAGTACTGTGCACCCATCCTTCTTAAAATAATGCTAATAATCATAATAATATGTATTATTATTAGCATGTATGTAGCACAGACTCTGCAGAGTATTACACTATTAATAACTGGAATTTCAGACTAAAGGAGACAAACCATTATACATTTTGACAAGAACAATGGATTCATGAGAACCCAGCTCAAATGAGCTTACAATGTAGAAGATCATAAATAGGGTCTGATAGATTCATTACAGAAAACGTGTTTTCAATGAAAATATATTTTTTTACACTCTTTTCACAGCCAAATTGAAACCAGTGACATATTGATGTAAGCGAAACATTTTGTCTCATTCTTCTATAATATTTTCATATTAGTGGATAAGACACTAACCCACCATATGGTCTAACGGTAATCGTCCAAAAAAAGTGGTCTTGAATTTATTAAATCTATTTTTCATTTCACATTTTATACTTGCAAACATATTTTATTGGTGAATTATTTATAAGCAACCTAATTAATAACATTGGCATATCTGCAAAAATTCGACTAGGCAATTTATGTGATGGCTAGTTTTTACAGATACTGAAGGTCGCAAATGGTCTTTTGAGCAGATAAATATTAATATCTGCTAAATTAATCTATATTGTAAGATATGCTGCATCCTTTTATCACAAATGAAAACTAATTCATTACATTCTTCAAGTGCTAGAAAATAAATAAATGTTTTGATTTGCTTTGCATTATCATTGACATATCAAAAGTCAAGCTTGTGCAATGGTCTAAAATACTGTACGTCTAAATGGTCTAAAATACTGTTATTGTGACAATACAGCCCTAAAGGTGTACTAGTTCAGACATGCTATTGTCCTTGGGTTTCTTAGCTTTGATAATGTATCCACTGGCATTGCAGGATACATTATCAAAGCGGTACGGAATCTGTTGGCGCTATATAAATGACAATAATAATAATAATAATAATAATAATACTGCAGAACTGACTACGTATACTACAGGGGATTCTACCACTAAGGGCCACTGGCAATTACTGAACTAGTAACACACTATAGTGGGTGATAAGTGACTGTAGGAATAATTACTCAAAGAAAAAAAAAACAAGCTTCTTCTTGCTGCAAGCAGGAGCAACTAACTTTATTTTCAGTAACCAGGGTTTTTAAACACTCAGCCTACATTATACAACTATATTATTTGTTACAATTCCATTCCCCCTTTGTGAATGTCCACCATAACAACAAAGAGCTATCTAGAATAGCCAGACAGATATCTCATCATGACAGTCTTTATCACAATCTCTTTTTGTTCCAGCTGGAAGCGAGAGGCTCTGTCTCTTGTGCCATGTGACACATCAGAGTCTCGTTCGGCACCATGCGGCTGCACCCATTCGGTGGGCTTACAGAGTGCCCAATCAACACCATGTGGCTGCACCTGATCGTTGCGGTCACACAGCAGGAGGGAGAGGTTACTCACCTAATCGACAGTGCCTTTCCCTCCAAGTGTCTGGCATTGCAACCGGGTCTAGCGTTACGGAGGACACCGGCGACTGCAATCCCGTGCTACTTAATAGATTATAGGTCCCATTTTGACCAATAAGTAGAGTTTTGTGGTTATTTAAACCCAGACCTTCTAGTGTTCTGTGCCCTGTCATGGTTTTCCCTACTTTGGTTATCCAAGAGCGTGTTTGGTATATTGTTATTCTGGTTTTTGATCTTGGCTTGTTCTGACTATCCATATTTCTGGTATCCCTGACCCTTTGGTTTTGTCTTGTCGTTTATGCTCCTGTCTGTGTCCCTGACCTCGGCTTCTTTTTCACTATTCTTTTTACATTAACTCCAACCATTCTAAGGCCCGGTAAATGTTTAGCACTTTTAGTCTATTCTACTTTTTGACTTAATTCTGCATGTTGGACCATAGCCCCATTCTGACATTGGTGATTTGAGAACCAATTTCCAAACTGTGAGAAAATGTACCAAAGTTGCTATATAGTTTCCTGGTCATCTATAAATCAGTCAGTAGATAAGGGAAAATCCTAATGTGTCAGTCATCTATTTTGTGTAAATTAAAAACTGGGTATACAGTTTGCCCTATAGTTAACTCCTACTCAGGTCTTAAACAGGTTCATGACTATTCCAAGTGAATTCTTACACTCTGTCAGCTCTAAATATTTATTTGTGCTTTTTATGGTTCTAACATACTGCATCCTACCTCAGGGGTAGGTACACTCCAGATGTTGTGGATTCCATCTCCCCTGATGCATAGCCAGTATTATGGCTGTAAGAGTATTTTGGAACATGTCGTCCATAACATCTGGAGTGCCAAAGATTGTCTACCCATATACCCACCTAGAAGATAAACTGCAAACGTAGAGCAAAATAAATTGCAAAGAGAGATAACGTAGCTTCAAATTTGACACACGATAATTGGTATTGCATTTTAAGCTATCACAAAATAATACTTCATCAGCTTTAGTTTGAATTATTTGGGGGTACATTTAGTCAGGTAGGCATAATAATATTCATCAAGTTACTGAATATTAGACTTGTGCACATCAGAAAAAACAGGAGGAGCAGTAAAAATAAATAATATAGTCATATAAATCTAATTATATATATTTTGTACTGCTCCTCCTGTTTTTACTCTATTCCTCACTTCATCTGTGATCAATTAATTAATTTTTATTTTTTTCCCATCAATCATCTCTTTCTTTTGTCGCTGCTGGCAGAAATTTTAATTATGACCCCTCCCCCCCCCCAAAAAAAAAAAAAAAGCATTTTACATTTATGTTAGTCCAGAATTGGGGTCTATTTTTGAATGGAATTCAGGAATTTTGCAGAACACCCAATAGGCCCAATTCTTCCTAATTGCAGTTTAGTCCAAAATGAAACTCTAGTCTACTGAATACACGGAAAATGTATGTAGGTTGAAGGATTACTGCAAATGTCATGTTAGGTCCTGCAAAATGTAAGTATTGATAAGCATTACATTGGATTTAAAAATATAATTAAATAAGTCAACTTGGCTGTACTTCTTGTTTACAGATGTTATTGGTTTTGTGGTTGGATTATTTAAAAGAATGCAGCGTGATGTTTATCTCTGATAGCCTCAAATGACCCACACATTATCTGATCATTTATTTCTGTTTTATAAGCATAAAAGAGGAAAATGTATTCATACTTACCGTAATCTTCTTTTCCTGGCTATTATTCATGGCAGCATATACACAAGGCTTAGCTCCTCCCAATCCAGCCGATGGGACAGGAATAAAACAAAACCTTTAAAAGGAGTATCCCTGCATAGGTTCCTCAGTCAGTAACAAGCTCCTACAGAAGATGCAAAACCAACACGGTGGGTAGTATATTCTGCCATGAATAATAGCCAGGAAAAGAAAATATAGAAACATAGAAACATAGAATGTGACGGCAGATAAGAACCATTCGGCCCATCTAGTCTGCCCAATTTTTTAAATACTTTTAATTAGTCCCTGGCCTTATCTTAAGTCTAGGATAGCCTCATGCCTATCCCACGCATGCTTCAACTCCTTTACTGTGTTAACCTCTACCACTTCAGCTGGAAGGCTATTCCATGCATCCATTACCCTCTCAGTAAAGTAATACTTCTTGATATTATTTTTAAACCTTGCCCCTCTAATTTAAGACTATGTCCTCTTGATGTGGTAGTTTTTCCTCTTTTAAATATGGTCTCCTCCTTTGCTGTGTTGATTCCCTTTATGTATTTAAATGTTTCTATCATATCCCCCCTGTCTCGTCTTTCCTCCAAGCTATACATGTTAAGATCCTTTAACCTTTCCTGGTAAGTTTTATCCTGCAATCCATGAACCAGCTTAGTAGCCCTTCTCTGAACTCTTTCTAGAGTATCGATATCCTTCTGAAGATTCGGTCTCCAGTACTGCGTACAATACTCCAAGTGAGGTCTCACCAGTGTTCTGTACAATGGCATGAGCACTTCTCTCTTTCTACTGCTACTACCTCTCCCTATACAAGCAATCATTCTGCTACCATTTCCTGCTGCTCTATTACATTGTCTGCCTACATTTAAGTGATCAGAAATAATCACCCCTAAATCCCTTTCCTCAGATGTTGAGGTTAGTAGAGTATCACATATCCTATACTCTGCCCTTGTTTTTTTACGTCCAAGATGCATTATCTTGCACTTATCCACATTGAATGTTAGTTGTCACAACTCTGACCATTTTTCTAGTTTACCTAAATCATTTGCCATTTGGGTTATGCCTCCCGGAACATCAGCCCTATTACATATCGTAGTATCATCAGCAAAAATACATACCTTACCATCAAGACCTTCTGCAATATCACTAATAAAAATATTAAAGAGAATGGGTCCAAGTACAGATCCCTGAGGTACCCCATGGTAAGTATGAATACATCTTTTTACATTTCTGTTGTGGTTCTGTTTAGCTGTAATTTTCCTCTTACTCATTTACTGTACCCACACATATTACATACTGTTTTTCTCGCCATTAAATTATCTTTCTAATGATACCATTATTTTCATCATATCATATAATTTACTATAACACAAATTATAAAATCTGCTGAAATTTTTTAAAAAAACATACTTTTTCTAACCTTTTCTTACCCCCAAAATCTGTTAAGCATCTACAACCGCCAAAAAACACCCATGCTAAATAGTTTCTAAATTTTTTCCTGAGTTTAGAAATATCCAGTGTTAAAATGTTCTTAGTTTTTTTTGGAAAGTTATAGGGCAATAAGTACAAGTAGCACTTTGCTATTTCCAAACCATTTTTTTTTTTTCAAAATTAACACAAGTTACATTGCAACACTGATATCTGTCAGAAATCCCTGAATAACCCATTCACATGTATATATATAAGACAACCTAAGGTATTAAACTTGGGGTATTTTGACTCTCTTCATGCAACGATTTTACCACCAATCTATGCCGAATTAAAAAAAATAATAATAATAATAATTTATAGTTTTTTTTAACACACATAGCAATTTAAGAATACATGTATGGAGAACTGTAAGGGTTACTGCCAAAGTACACCCCACTATGTGTTCAGCAACATCTCCTGAGTACAGTGATACCCCCCATGTATAGGTGTGTTGGGTTCTCTGGGGCCTAAATTACCTTATTTGGAGGGTGCGTGTTCTAGTTTTCCAGTTAGGAATTTTCACAGCTGGTCATCTTGCACCCATGGGTGCAATCTTGCACCCATGTCCTATTTCAGACATTTTTGAAGCAAGCCAATGTAATTTACCCCCATCAAACCATATATTTTTGAAAAGTAGACACCCTAGGGTATTTCCATGAACTCATTCTACCAGCAGTCTGGTATGTATATATATCTCAAAGAAAAATTATTATGAAATCATATATATATATATATATATATATATATATGTGTGTGTGTATTATATGTATAGAATATATTATAAAATGCTTTAATTATTTTATAATATATTATACATATATAATACAGACACTCCTCACTCGTCGTAGAACGAATCGGTCAGAAAGTGACGAATTAAAGGATTCCCTGCTCTGGAGCGTTCGTCTATGTTCGGGGAAACTTCCAGAACGCACCAGAGCAGGAAATCCCTCTGATCTATGTTAGGCCCAGCAAGCCATGTGCGGCAACCTGGGAATGTGCAGCAACCCGGGAATGTCTCGGGTGCTCGGCAGTGTTGGGGGGCAGTCCACGATGCCTCGATATCGAGGCATCGTGTAATACCCATAGAGCAGCTGGAAGCGATCACAATCACACATAAATTAAGCACATAGATTTTTGCACTTTAAATATTACACTCACTGAATTGTGTGGGTTTTGTATATAAAATAATTTTTTGTCTTATTTAATTTTTTATCTATATGGAGTGTTTTTGGGGCTAAGTACAACTATATTTGTACAATTGTTAACTGTTTTAGATAAGTAATCACTGTTTAGCGCCTACGTCACTTAAAGAATTGTATTCACTATTATTTTTAATAATATTTTTTTAATCAATTGAAATACATGTAAATAATTTAAAATTAAAATGACATTTTAGGGACAATAATATCATCTAATTGAAGTGGTTATGCTGCCTGAAATCCCCTGGTTCCCATAGTAAGAAACATTTTGATAATTTTTACACTTATGGAGAGCTCCTGGGTCCTGTGGCTCTTCTTTTCACTGTAAGGTTTAGCTAATGCAGAGATTACATTCAGATTAATCATAAATATTCCAGCACTGATAGGCTGAGAGTGTTAGCTAAAATCAGACTGCATGAAGCCAGGGACTTTTATTCAGGTTACCCATTGTGAAAACAGTGGAGTGCCACCAAGATCTCAATCCGATTAAGCATCTGTGGGATGTGCTGGAACAACAAATCCAATCCATGGAAGACCCACCTTGCAACTTGCAAGACTTAAAGGATCTGATGCTAATGTCTTTATTTCAGATTCCACAGGATACTTTGAGAGGTCTTGTGGAGTCCATGCCTTGACGCATCTGAGATGTTTTGGCAGCATGAGGGGAACCTAGGCATCAGTGTATAATTGTAATAAGATGTAGGATGAAATATTTTTAATGTACTTAAACAAGATAGTTGAAATAAGACAGTTTTGCCAGCCATTTTTGCCCAGCACTAACCTCTTTGTTCATGCTCACAAGTGTGCAATCAAATGCTTCTCATAGTGGATCATTGTGAAAGCAGTGAGCATATTTGACTATAAAACAAAAATGAAAAATAGAAAAAAAATGAAATCATTTTAAATAATGAAATTCTGAATTGTTTACATATTACATAGTTACATACAAACACAAATGTGAACCTTGCTTTCAAACAGTAATAAAAGTTTCAATGGGTCACATCATTCCTACAGTTAGGGAGTGGGGAGGAGTGAATAGGCTCTATCATTTTACTGTTAACATTTCACTAACAGTCTAGAGAATTAAAAATATTGCTATAGCAATTTTAAATATCTTTATTTTAGAAATATATGATTTAACTGTATTTACTGTATGTGGGCATTGTGCTCAAATGCGGACATTCTTTTATTATTTTTTTATTGAGTTGCACTAACATTAATGCCTGCAAATACCTGTAAGCAAGATATTTGACTACTTTTATTTACCTATTTTTTGTCACATCTGCTGTACGTGGGGAAAATATCATATTTACTTTTATACTAGCATTTTATACCCTCTTTGGAATATTTCAATATAATGGACTGTCTAAAGCTTTGCAGTTCACAAATGTTTTTTTTTATAACGGATGAACAAATGAATGAAAAACATATATTTTTTCATTAATATAATTCAAATTTGTAAATTTATCTGCAAAGCAATCTACATAAAAAACTACTATGTTGTGATATGTTTATATGCTAGCTATGTATCCCTTGCTGCAAATAAATGTTATACTTATAGTTTTCATTTAAAAATTGCTCAATGATTAAGGCTAGTGATGTTGATTAATGTTAATAATGCTATTAAATTAATTTTAGTTACATGTTCACTGATATAGGCTATTTTGATTGTGTGTATTCGAAAAAGTATCTGTTATTTTATATAACGTAACCATTCTATTGTAAAATATGTCACTGCCTATTGTCAAATTTTGTGTTCAGTAATAAATTATTAGTAACAAATATATATCGTTCTATTTAGAATGTGTAGTAGATAATTTAAATTGTATTTTTTTTTACAGTTAAATTAGAAATGTATAGAAACAAATGTAGCAGAGAATGCTGTTGTTACTTTTGATGGGTCATGGGGTGGGGTGTGATGCGATAATATCTATAGGAAGTGTGGGAGTAAGTCTGTTTAGTGTGGTAGCATAGTACCATTGCAGTGATAAATACGTACCATTTTAGTGATTAAAACTTAAGAATGTAATACTATATCTTATTTACATTGTTATTCGTCTATCACGTTTTATGTATCATGTACACAAAAGATTAGTAAGCCTCAGGCAGTTTGATCAGCTGCACGGACACTTGTTTCCTATAGTTTCATGCAACATAAACATTAATAAACTTAATATCCATATCCTGTTTTTACAAGCCATTTGTTTTTGCAGATGTAATTCTGTTTACATTAAATGCAAATGAATTGTTATAAAAGGTTTACAGTATAACGTAATCTTATTTCGGAAGCCTTGTTTATTATTTATTTTTCATATCTTTCATTGGTACAGAGTGGTAGATTTATGATATGCAAATTATTTCATTTACATAATGGCACAGGATGAACAAAAAAAACAACTTTAAAACCGAGGGGGGACTGACCGAAGGGCAAGCTATTTGAGCTGTTATCCAATCTCAGTATTCTCTTGTACCCTTTTTTTGGTAATTATTGAATGCATGTGAGCAGAAGCATTGAAATAGCGTAATATTCATAAAGGACACTGTAAAAATGTTGTGATAAAATCATACTAGAATAGAGGGGAACACAAGGTCATAAAGAGTGGTCACAAAAAACATTTTGATTTAAAAAAAAACCATAACAAATATTTAAAATGTCACAATATCATCCTTCACATGACTTTATTGCTGAAAGTAACAAGAATTAACAGTTAAACAAGATAAAGTTAAACTATCATTGTCGACCTTTGTTGTATGTTTATTCGATGTGAACTCAATCAAATTCTATGCAGGTTCAATATGAAATTGATGGGCAGATAGTAGTCAAGGGATTATATACAATTGCAGATGTATCCACAGTGACTCTTAAGCAATGACGCAAATATAAAATTTAAAAACCAGCTGAAACACATATTTGTAGACTTACTCAAAACAAATATTTAAACAAGGTGATTGTGTTCAAGTGAATGCCAAGAAGAAAATAAAATGTAAGCAAGTTTTACTTAAGGTTTTAAAAGAAGGCACACTTCCACAATATTAAACCAAATGGATGACAGTTATATTTGGAACAAAAAATACTTCTATAAAACTGTAATGCAGTTTGTCTATTGCTTTTGGTTCCAAATCTCTATCTAACCACTCAGATTTGTATGTTCCCAGAAGTGCACAGTGGGCACAATTGAGTACATTTGGCATCTGATGCGCTTTGTGAACAATTTACGGATTTTCAGAAATGGTCTTTGTGTTCATGAGAAAGCATGTCACCACCAAGCTGAAATTGCTTCATCAGTAACAGTACCGGACAAGATGCAGAGGATGAGGGGCCCTCTTACTCTCAGTTTTGTTGCAAATATCTGCATTAAGGAAAGCCCGTACACAAATACAAACATATGTGAATGGAGAACAACAGACTTTCTCTCCTGTACAAGAAATATTAATGGGGGTGTCTTAAAAAAAGTTTTCCCCCTGCCCTCCCACCAACACCTAATGTATAACAAATGTAGAGAGGGCCCTAGTGCAAAAACTGTTTTTTGTCCCTCCTCAATTGCAAGAGTGCAATATTGATCTCCATCTGTTTTACAACTCGAATGATGGTGTGCCAGCTGGGGATCTATCATTTGCCCATGCTTGCCAGGTAGTATTTGTGAGCAGTGTTTGTGTAGCGTATATGTGTGCTTATAGGGGTATATTTGTAGGTACTGTTGCCATTGGAATGCAGTGGTGTACATATGTGTAGTTTTTGCATTGAAATGCAGTGGTGTGTTTGTATGTAGTCTTGGCTTTTAAATGTAGGTGTGATTTTGATGAAGGGGTACTTGTATATAATTTTAGTGTTTCAATACAGGGGTGTGTTTGTATGTAATTTTTGCATTTGATTTTTTTTTTTTGTAATTCTTTTTTATTGACAGTTTTGTGAAGGGTAGGGGTACAGAAGGCAAGAGGGAGGGGGGAGATAGGGGGGTTTCACAAGTAATTCAACTGTTCCACATGTCAAGATATTCGTTTAACATATTTATCTCAAGTAATAATTACTATCAATGCCGATAACGTATCGATGTCAATCGTAGCATAATCGTGACAAATCATAAGTAACATTTTGTGGTATAATGCAGGTTCATTCACACATACATATGTTCATGTCCAGGGGGTCTCTCCCATAGATATATATTTATTGTCCCTGTGTGATTCGGGGTACAAGTTTCTGTGTGTGTGTTGGGGTCAGAAATAACTGAATACGCAACTCTTTGTGGCTCCATTTTTCCATGTAACTCTTCTTTATGGTAATGGTAAGAGTATAGTTACCATTCTCATGTGTGTAGTACATACGTAAGTTCTTGTGTGAAAGTGTATCAGCGTCAATCGCCGTTACCTCAAATGGGTCGTGTTAGGTGTAACCCATTTGGGTTTCAGTCTAATAAATTGCGCGTGTGTAGACTCCACTTAGTGGCGAGACCTCTGGTACCAGGGGTGATTACCTCACTCTGGATTACTGCGTTACATGTATTCTTAGGGGTATGGTTTGAGGTTAGTCCACCTGTGCCAGTTGTAATGTGCTATTGTGATTTGTTTTTGTGTGTTGACTGACAACATTTCATACTTAAGATATTGTCTAATTTTTTGTTACAGCATTGAAGGTGATGGGCATTCGTGTTTTTTCCAATGAGTAGCGATCAGGTTACGAGCTGCTAGTATCGATATCAATATCATGTGTTTGTCTTGGGGGAGGATTGGTGTGGGGAGCAGGAGGAAGAGGCCTAGCTCAGGTGTCAGTGGTAGATGTGGGATCCCCAGTAGGGGCCATAGGTCATGAATTTCCGCCCATAGTGGTGCTATCATCTGGTATCCCCACCAAATGTGAGCAATAGTTCCCTTGTGCTGCCCACACCTCCAGCACCCACCTGGAGTGAGGGGGTATATTCTATGGAGTTTGTCGGGAGTATAATACCAATGATATACAATCTTTTTATGGGCTTCAATATGTGAGTAGCATGTGGTTACACCCCTGAGGGCCGTGAGCGTTTCTTGCCACTTTTTTTCAGAGAAGTCTAGAGGGCACTCTTTTTCCCATTGTTTTCTATAGGTGAATTCTTATGGAACGGTCTGGTTTCCCAGTACTGCATATCCCAGAGATAAAGTTTTATTTTTTGTTGGTGCAGAATGACATCTATCATAGAGTTTGGCAGTTTCCAACTCTATATTTTGTGGCCCTGATGTAGGTTGTGCTACTTTGTCTATTATTATGCTTTTTAGTTGGAGATACGGAAAGATAAAGGAGGGGGGGGAGATTAAACATGGATTGCAACTTTGGAAAGGGTAGAATCTTCCCTGGTTTAGTTTATAATAGGACACTTTGCTATAGTCCTCTAGGGTGTTGATGAGGTGTGGTAAGGAACACTCAGGTTGAGACATGGTAATGAGGATATCGTCTGCAAACATTGACAATTTATATTCTGAGGACCCTATAGTAATCCCTGTTCTATCTGGTAGGGCTCTGATTTTGCATGCAAGTGGTTCTAAGGTGAGAACAAACAATGATGGGGACAATGGGCATCCTTGATAGGTGCCATTGGTAATAGAGAATGGGGTCGAGATAAATCCTGCATTGGAGACTCTAGCAGTCGGATTTGAGTATAATGCCATGATTCCCCTAAGGTATGTTGTGGGGAAGCCAAATTTGGTAAGGACTTGTTCCATGTATTCCCAATTTAGTCTATCAAAGGCCTTCTCAGCGTCCAGTGCCAAAAGAAGGCCCTCTTTATCATGTGTTTCCATGTGCGCCAGTATATCTAACACTTTTCTCATGTTATCCGATCCTTGCCTGTTCAGGACAAATCCTGATTGGTCGTTGTGGACAATGCGGTTGAGAATGCTCTTCAATCTATCTGCTAAAATATTTGCGTATATCTTTGCGTCACAGTTTAATAGAGAGATGGGTCTGAAGTTCTGCATATTGTGGGCGGTTTGCCTGGTTTGGGTAAGGTCGAAATATGGGCATGTAGCATGTCTGTGGGCATCGTCCCCTCCGTGAAGTACTGATTGAGGAGGAGTGTAAGGTGAGGGGTTATTATATCAGAAAATGTTTGGTAATAGAGGTTGGTGAAGCCATCTGGTCCTGGGGATTTATGTGGGGGTAGTTTGGCTATTGTGTGTGTTAGTTCCTCTTTTGTTATCGGCTGCGATATAGAATCTTTTTCTTCTTGTGTCAAGGTAGGGAGAGTTACCGTGTTAAGGAATTGTGTGATATGGTCTTTGGATGGTGTAGGTGTCGAGGGGTCGTCTTTGAGGTTATACAGGGTGCCATAATACTTCGCGAATTCGTCCACTATGTTTTGTGGGTGCATAAGTTTATTTTTATTGGGGGATAGGATATAGGCAACCCTCGAGTTGGTAAGGCGGGTTTTTATTTAGATGCGAGGAGGGATCCCGCTTTGTTGCCTTAAGTAAAAAATTTATGTTTGTATCGTTGTAAAATATAATTAGTTTTATCGGTTTCTAATTCACGTAGTTTTGTTTGTAGGGTTCGTAGTTGTTCTTGATGGTTCAGTGTCGGATTTAGTTTGTTAGTATGTGTGTGAGTCACTATCTGTTGAATTAACGTGGTATAAGTGTGGAGTCGCTGGCGTTTTGCGTAGCTAGCATGTTTTATGAGCACTCCTCGGAGGACGGCCTTATGGGCTTGCCATATCACGTCTATGGGGGTGGATTCAGTGGTGTTGTTTTGAAAGTAAGATGTGAGTTCTGTCTTAATGTTTTCCAGGATTACAGGGTCTCGTAGTAGGAATTTGTTCAACCTCCATGACCCCGTCCCCTTATTAGGATATTGGGCAGTTAATGTAATAGATATTGGGACGTGACCAGACCACGTTATGAGGCCTATGTGGGTAGATTGGATCTTAGGTATCATGGAGGAGTGTAATAAAAATCTATCAATTCGCGAATACGAATTGTGGGTTTGTGAGTGAAAGGTAAAGTCCCTTTCAGTGCGGTGTAACACTCTCCAAGCATCTAGAAATCCAGTATTGTGCATGTGTTGTTGGATAGTTTTGGTTATAGTTAAGCGTTTCTTAGTCGTCGTTCGGGAGACGTTTGAGTTGGAGGTAGTGTCAAGGTTGCTATCTAACAGGAAATTTGTATCTCCTCCTATCACCAAGTTACTGAATTTATGAGAGTTGGCCATGGTAAGTATTTTATTTAGATACGTCGATTGATTCTCGTGTGGGCCATAGATATTGAGAAACGTGTATGGTTCATTGTTGACTAGGCTTTGGATTATGAGGAAACGTCCTTCTACATCCCCAATTTTTTTTATGTAGGGAGAAGGGGACATCTTTACTAAACAGGATTGATACCCCTCTTTTCTTCTTGGAATACCCAGTGTGGTAGCCTATGGGGAAATGTTTGGACGTGAATTTAGGCATTCTAGAGTTCAGGAAGTGGGTTTCTTGAAAGAATGCCACTGTGGCTTTCATTTGTTTAGCTTCGTTGAGTGCTAGTCTGCGCTTATGCGGAGAGTTCAGGCCTTTCGCGTTAAGCGATATTATGGTTAGAGCCATGGATTGTCGTTTTTAGGTTGCAGTATGGTTTTACTCGTTTTAATTAGTGGTGGGGATATCTTATCGGGTCTCTTTGTGGGAGGTGGCCGACTCTGGTGGGATCCTTTTAGGGAATGTATCACCCGATATGTCACACCTTTAAGGGATAAAGTCCTACGTTTTTGTATTGTAGGGCCATTGTTCTTAGCATATACGCTTTCATTGGGTTTATTCCCTGCCCAACGGTTGTCGTGAGGCATATGATTTGAAATTACCTTGTGAAGCAGGAAGGTGTGGGGGTGGGGTGGAGGGTGCCAGGGAGGGAAAAATAAACTCAACCAAAAAATAACTATGTACAGGTCGATTGTCAGACAGCTAATGTCCGACCACAATCGATGAATTTGAGGCTCCATGGAGCCAGAGATGGGGGAGGGTGATATTCTTGGTATTGAACTGCCCACCAGGTGTTAGGTGGGGTCAATATTCGGGCTTGGTACCAGGTGCGAATTGGTATGTTTGGTGAGTTACCTATATGCATATCAGAGGGGAGTTTATCTGCTTTATACATGGGTAACAGTAATCTGTGTATGCACATTTTGGTTTGCTAGGCATTCAATGGCCATATAACTTAAGAAAAGAAAAAACAATAAAGACAATAGATATACATTATCAGAACATGCTCACATATCCTGTGGTTATGTAGTGTGGAGTAGATGTTTAGGGCGAGCAGCCGTCCCATGTCAGTCCGTATGTTTGTGCATAGGCATTGTGGACCAGTTCTTGGTGATTCTAGTAGGAGATTTCTTAGAACCTCCCGCGTGTACTGTTGCACCTTCTAAATTGACTTGTAGGTTCCATTCATTCATCAGCCTGGTACCATCAGCCACATTGTAGATGTGATGCTCTGCTCCGTTCTTCCGGACGATGATACGGGTAGGGTATCCCCACTTGTATAAGATGGCGGCATTCCGTAAAGCTTGCGTTATTGGGGCCAGTTCTTTGCGTTTCTTCAAGGTCGCTGCAGATAGATCTACAAATAATTTTACTCCTTGAAATTCGGAGGGCATGTTGTCTGGGTCCCTTGCAGCACGCATAATAGCTTCTTTGGAGGTGAAGTAATGAACTCGTGTGAGTACATCTCTGGGTGTAGCAGCATCCAGAAATTTAGGTTTCGTTGGCGGTGTATGCAATCCAGGCGCAGATCGTTATCTGTGAGGCTTGGACATAAGGCTTTGAAAAGGCCTGTTGCATAATCTTGTAATTCTGAGGACTTAATTTCTTTAGCAATACCTCTTAATCTGATGTTTTTTCGCCTGTCTCGATCTTCATGATCTTCTACTTTGGCGGTTAAGAGAGTGAGGCATGATTCTAGTGATTCAAATACCTCTGTCAGGTTGTTATGGGACTCTATGATTTCTTCGGCCTTGTCCTCAAGTGCAGAGGTGCGTTCACCTATTGCTTTAATATCAGCTCGCACATCCCGTGCTAATTTGGCAAATTTAGCCTGAAGGGTTTGTTGTAGGCTTTGCAGCATTCTTTGCATAGCATCTTCTGATGCTGGGACAGCATTCCCTGTCGAAATGGAGGTGTTATCGCTGCAGTCAGATCTGGCCGCGGGCGAGATAGGGCCTTCGGCACCATCTTGAGCGCGGTTTCGCGGCGGCGTTAAGGAGGACATTTGTAAAGCCGGTTCCTTCAATTTTGTTTTTTCGGGGCTCGCTGAGACATGGTAGGTTTTGGCACCTTCCGGTGTATTATTATCCCTGTTTGGGCACTTAATGCTCGTTTATTTGCGGCGTTTCGTCTCACCCTCGACGGAGCTGACGGCTCACACGTCCGCGTCCATGAGTAGCCAGGCCACGCCCCCTGCATTTGATTTTTGATTGCAGGGATGTGTTTGGATGTAATGTTGGCTTTTTAATGCAGATGTACATTTGTGTGTAGTATTGGTGTTTGATTGAAGGGGTGTGTTTGTATATCATTTTGAAGTTTTAATGCAGGATGTGTTTGCATGTGATGTAATGTGTTTCTGTTAGATTGCAGGAATGGCAGATATTTTTGTGGATTTCAACAGAATTTAGGCCTCAATATTGCCCCAAATTGCACAAAAGTAGTTTTTCCAAATTGTGTGCTGCACTATTAACAAATAACTCAGTATGTTTTATATTATTATATATATAATAATAAATATTATAGTATATTATTTTCCACATTGAAAAATGTATTAAAGTAATTTTAATCCATTTTCAAAATAAGTATGATGTAATTGTTGACATGAAAGGTCCTGGAATATAAACGCACAAAATGCAGGTTTATAGTTGATCTAGAACAGTGGTAGTCAACCTTTACCACTCCTATAATTGTTTTAGAGAAATCATGCTTGCAAAGAATCGTGGGAGATGTAGTCCACAACATCTAGAATTTCTAAAGTTACACTTGGCTCTCTTAAAAAGCTCTCTATGATATATCTATTTCCTGTTACTGTCTTTAGAGGAGGAGTTTACTGAGGGTTAATGTTTAGTAATAGTGTAATATAGCATACAGATAAGTGTTTAGGTAGCGTGTATTGTACAGTAGGGTTTAATGTTTAGTGATAGACTAGTATAAAGTAGTGTGGGAGGTGATGTTTAGTGATAACGGTAATAGTAGTTCCTTTTAATGATAATATAGTGTAGTGAAGGGGTTAATATTTAGTGACAATGTAGTGAAGGTATTAATGTTTAATGATAGTGTGATGTAATGCAGGGGTTAATGTTTAGTTTAGTGTTCTAGGGTAGTTTAGGGACTAAGGGGAGGACTTTTATTGTAAGGACGGCACAGTAACTTTGCTGCCTTCTTACACGCAGTAAGAAGTCACCTATTTTATACTTTAATAGGAACTAGAGTAGAGGAATTCATGCCTCTGAGAATGAATTTCTGTATGCAATATGCAGATTTAATAACACGTTTAAAACAAAGATACCTACACTGGCTCTCTTAACCCAAGTAATGTGAAAAGGGTAAACCTTCAAGGAAGCAAACCTTGGCAACATTCTGTACAGAGCTCAGCAAAAATATATATATTTTTTTAGGTTGTTAAAATAATGCAGATTTTAATGACTAAAGAATGGTTGGCTCATATTTAATATTCTGCCAGAAGGATAAAAATCTGTTCCACACCACTTCAAGGATCACTTTAAAGAATCCATTAAAAACATCTCAAAATAGTCACAGGAGGTTAAATCACAGAAAAAAAGCAACACTTACCCTACCCATAACTCGAATTTAGAGAAATAACAGTGGCAGTCACAAATACCAATATAGGGCATAAAATGGCAAGGGTCATCACATATATTTGAAAATATGGGATATCTTAATGTATTCCTCTTGTTAAAACACTTCTCTAAGAGATTACATTTCTAAATGTTTTCCCTGCTGCTACTCAGTTAATAAGAAATATGTTTCTTAAATCATAATTTCCGTGTGTATTAGTTAAATAATTATAAATCAAAATCATGTCTGAATTAACCCCTTAAGGACCAAACTTCTGGAATAAAAGGGAATCATGACGTGTCACACACGTCATGTGTCCTTAAGGGGTTAAACATATTAATTCTCACTTAAAATGACAATACCTTTACAAGAACAATATACATATCATACACTGGATTTAGACAAATGTGTCAATATTAAACCAACGACTTCAGAATTAAACAATTAAATGATTAGTCGAAATATTTAGATGCACACAAAACTCCAATTTGTCTGTCTACAGACTATGAAGTAATGTTGACTGTCAAAGTAATTTCAAGGACTTTTGAGGAGTCAAGACTCAAACCATTTTCGTGGAAGATGACAAATAACTTTAATCACATATTAACTTTGACCATCTTTGATAGTACTCTTCATGCTCATTGTTTGCAAAGACATCAAGTACAAATGTCCCTAAGGCCCATTTATAATCAAGAAGTACCTGTTCTCATTCCTCTCCAATCACCCATGTGCTTTCCATACTTATTTCTAAATCTGAGTGATCGGTGATTCAGGTTAAAGTGTTCAACCTCAAAAATAAGTTCCAAGAAATGCCATAAATGCTCACCCTTTCTTTAAAAAGTATGGTAGCCATATGCCACAGAAACATTTCAATTATTACTGTGTTTTCTTTCTTCTGTTTATACTTTTTATTGGTGTTTGTTTCAGCTGTAAATTCACTAAACTCTTCAATAAAAGTGACACAAATCAGGTATTTTTGAGCCTTATTGACATTTCAGCTGGTAGTGTAAACCGGTCCAAGGCATCTTAGCAATTTATGATCTTCCAGGGTTGATGTATCTCTTGTGCAGAGAGGACTGGCTAACTTTTCAGCCCTGGACTTTCTTTATAGATGGAATAGGTCTGATATGCAAATGGCATAGGTTCTCATTGTAATGGCACGAAAGAGCAAAAACAATTTTTAGACCTGAGCTGGGATTTACCGAAGGGCAAGCTATTGGGTTGCCCATTCTCAGAGTTCTCATATTCTCTGTTTTTGTTGCTCTGCAATCGCATAGTCTCTCCTTAAGTTAAAAGGGAAATGCAGACGTGGACCCCGTGTTCACTGTGCATAGAGGGGTATCAGCTACACCCTTCTGACAAGGCCCAAAGAAGGCCAGAAACGATTGTGCGGGGTTGTTGTATCTCTAATACAGAGAGAACTTTTGGTTCTGGACTGCCCTTAAGAGTAGGATCAGTCTGATATGCAAATGGAACAAGTGAGCAAAAAAATGTTTTAGACTTGTGTGGGGAATAACTAAATGACAAGCTAGTGAGTTTCTCATATCCTCTGTTTGTCTTAACAATTTAACTGACTTTAGAGTTGACTACACTAATGAATTACTGCTCAGCACTCCACAGCAACGAGGTAAAGTTTTGACACATACGTGTAGCTTATCAAGCTTATTGACAAAGATATCAATGGATGTTGAAACATTGCCTATCTTGTGTGATGGTGGCTAGTGATGTACCGAACTGTCCGCCGGCGAACAGTTCCCGGCGAACCTAGCGTGTTCGCGTTCGCCGCCGCGGGCGAACACATGGGCGGTTCGATCCGCCCCCTATTCGTCATCATTGGGCAAACTTTTACCCTGTGCCTCTCGGTCAGCAGACACATTCCAGCCAATCAGCAGCACTCCCTCCCTTCCACACCCTCCAACCTCCCTCCCAGCATCCATTTTCGATTCATTCTGAAGCTGCATGCTTAGTGAGAGGAGGGAAAGTTTAGCTGCTGCTGATTAGATAGGGAAATTGATAGCTAGGCTAGGGTATTCAGTGTCCACTACAATCCTGAAGGACTCATCTGATCTCTGCTGTAAGGACAGCACCCCAAAAAGCCCTTTTTAGGGCTATAACATCGGGCTGCTTTTTTTTTCCTGTGTAATGTAATTGCAGGTGCCTGCCTGCCAGCTTCTGTGTGAGGTTCACATTGGATACTGTGCCTACTTGCCCAGTGCCACCACTCATATCTGTTTTAACAATTGGTTAAGCTTTAGATTTAAAATAAATAATTAGTTTTCACTGTAATAGAAGAGCAGTTGCCTGCCTGCCAGCTTCTGTGTCAGGTTGGATGCCTTGCCCATTTGCACAGTCAGTGCCACCACTCATATCTGTTTTAACAATTGGTTAAGCTTTAGATTTAAAATAAATATTTTTTTTTTCACTGTAATAGAAGAGCAGTTGCCTGCCTGCCAGCTTCTGTGTCAGGTTGGATGCCTTGCCCATTTGCACAGTCAGTGCCACCACTCATATCTGTTTTAACAATAGCTTAAGCTTTAGATTTTAAAGAAATCATTTTTTTTCACTGTAATAGAAGAGCAGTTGCCTGCCTGCCAGCTTCTGTGTCAGGTTGGATGCCTTGCCCATTTGCACAGTCAGTGCCACCACTCATATCTGTTTTAACAATAGCTTAAGCTTTAGATTTTAAATAAATCATTTTTTTCACTGTAATAGAAGAGCAGTTGCCTGCCTGCCAGCTTCTGTGTCAGGTTGGATGCCTTGCCCATTTGCACAGTCAGTGCCACCACTCATATCTGTTTTAACAATAGCTTAAGCTTTAGATTTTAAAGAAATAATTTTTTTTCACTGTAATAGAAGAGCAGTTGCCTGATTGCCAGCTTCTGTGTCAGGTTGGATGCCTTGCCCATTTGAACAGTCAGTGCCACCACTCATATCTGTTTTAACAATAGCTTAAGCTTTAGATTTTAAAGAAATCATTTTTTTTCACTGTAATAGAAGATCAGTTAGTTGTCTGCAAGCGTCTGGGTGTCAGGCCTACTTCAGCGTGTGCTCTGCAGACCTGTGCCAGCGTGCTTTGACAGTTGCCAATCATATCTGGTGTCTCTTTAGCACGCTTTTACAAAGAAAAAAGGTTTCCAATGTAAGCTAATAGCAGCCAGTCAGTGTCCTTCAAGCGGCTCTGTCAGGCCTTCCTTCAGCGTGTGCCCTGCACAACCCTGCCAGCGTACTTTGACAATTGCCACTCATATCTGGTGTCTCTATAGCGTGCTTTTACAAAGAAAAAAGGTTTCCAGTGTAAGCTAATAGCAGCCAGTCAGTGTCCTTCAAGCGGCTCTGTCAGGCCTTCCTTCAGCGTGTGCCCTGTACAACCCTGCCAGCGTACTTTGACAATTGCCACTCATATCTGGTGTCTCTATAGCGTGCTTTTTCAAAGAAAAAAGGTTTCCAGTGTAAGCTAATAGCAGCCAGTCAGTGTCCTTCAAGCGGCTCTGTCAGGCCTTCCTTCAGCGTGTGCCCTGCACAACCCTGCCAGCGTACTTTGACAGTTGCCACTCATATCTGGTGTCTCTATAGCGTGCTTTTACAACCAAAATTTTGTTTCCACTGTAATAGAAGAGCAGTTGCCTGCCTGCCAGCTTCTGTGTGAGGTTCACAGTGGATACTGTGCCCTCTTGCCCAGTGCCACCACTCATATCTGTTTTTACAATAGCTTAAGCTTTAGATTTAAAAGAAATAATTTTTTTTTACTGTAATAGAAGAGCAGTTAGTTGTCTGCAAGCGTCTGGGTGTCAGGCCTACTTCAGCGTGTGCTCTGTAGACCTGTTCCAGCGTGCTTTGACAGTTGCCAATCATATTTGGTGTCTCTTTAGCGTGCTTTTACAAAGAAAAAAGGTTTCTAGTGTAAGCTAATAGCAGCCAGTCAGTGTCCTTCAAGCGGCTCTGTCAGTCCTTCCTTCAGCGTGTGCTCTCCAGAACTGTTCCAGTGCACATTGCCAATCATATCTGGTGTCTCTATAGCGTGCTTTTAAAACCAAAATTTTTTTTTCACTGTTATAGATTGAATAGCAGTTACTTGTCTTCAAGCGGGTGTGTCAGGCCTACAGTGTGTGCTCTGCAGAACTGTTCCAGTGCACATTGCCAATCATATCTGGTGTCTCTATAGCGTGCTTTTAAAACCAAAATTTTTTTTTCACTGTTATAGATTGAATAGCAGTTACTTGTCTTCAAGCGGGTGTGTCAGGCCTACAGTGTGTGCTCTGCAGAACTGTTCCAGTGCACATTGCCAATCATATCTGGTGTCTCTATAGCGTGCTTTTAAAACCAATTTTTTTTTTCACTGTTATAGATTGAATAGCAGTTACTTGTCTTCAAGCGGGTGTCTCAGGCCTACAGTGTGTGCTCTGCAGAACTGTTCCAGTGCACATTGCCAATCATATCTGGTGTCTCTATAGCGTGCTTTTAAAACCAAAATTTTTTTTTCACTGTTATAGATTGAATAGCAGTTACTTGTCTTCAAGCGGGTGTCTCAGGCCTACAGTGTGTGCTCTGCAGAACTGTTCCAGTGCACATTGCCAATCATATCTGGTGTCTCTATAGCGTGCTTTTAAAACCAAAATTTGTTTTTCACTGTTATAGATTGAATAGCAGTTACTTGTCTTCAAGCGGGTGTCTCAGGCCTACAGTGTGTGCTCTGCAGAACTCTTACAGTTCACATTGCCAATCATATCTGGTCTCACAGTAGCTTGCACTTATAGTACCACTAATCCCCAAAAAAATGACAGGCAGAGGCAGGCCACCCCGCAGGGGCCGTCGTGGTCGTGGTGCTGTGATTCCCTTTTGCCCTAGAATAATGCCCAGTTTTCAGAAGCCACGTACCCTGAACTTGAAAAGTTCTGAGGACATAGTTGACTGGCTAACACAGGACACCCAATCTTGTACAGCCTCCGCTCGGAACCTTGACGCACCATCCTCCTCCAGCTTAGCTTCAGGCACCTCTCAAGATACCACTCACCCGCCTGCCGCCACCACCAAAACTAGCACCACAGCCGCTTTACTTGGACCACAACAGCACTTTATTGAACTTTATTGTTTATTTTTTATTTCATGTAATTTTATTATTTTTATGGTTTTTTATCCGGCTTTCGTTTTTTCATCATACTTTGGGAAGAAAGATGTCGACACTGTGACTCCCTAAGTGACTGATATGCTGGATTTCAACCGATTTTGTGTGAGTGCAATCTAATAAAACCACTTAACTTTATATTTAATTGGTGCACTATGGTTTGTGTGTCTCTCCTTTTTTAATAAGGTCCAAAAGAAGTTTGCAGTTATCCGTCAAGCCTGAGAGATTACTTATACGCCCATATTTCGTTCTTATCTTGTGAGTGCAATCTTATCAAGCGCATTTATGGTGTTTTAATTTTACTACACTATATTTTTCTATATTCCTTCCTGTAGATTGTATTTTGTATATTTGTATTAAGAAGATTGAAGGTTCTTCTTACAATCTAAACATTTGGTAATTTTATTTTATATATTTTTTACCTACTGGGGAGCACGTGTGTCGTGTGTATACATATATTTCTGTTTATCAATTTTTTCCTTCATATATACACAGACACATTTCCCAATATGACACAAAAGAGAGGTATTTTATCTAATTTACACCAAACCAGAGAAGCGAGATTTAATTCCCTATTTTCCACTAATAGAGAATTGGAGCCACAAGTGAATAATAATGACGTTTATTTCCAAAAATTAGAAAAACTGGCCATTAAAGAAACTAAAAAATGGTGGGAAATATCTTTCCTTGAAACTTATATCAAAGAAAATCTGATTCCCAGAGGCTTACGCCTAAAGAAAATGCCAGCTAATGGCCTGGAGCTTTCAAAATATGCAAGTAAATGGGATCTAGCACTAGAGAAATGCTCCACTATTTTAATGGAAATCATAATTGAATTTGAAAAAGATAATATAAAAGAATTAACTAGTGAAATAGATAAATTAGATACTGAATTTTGTGTCGATAAAAATAGTGAAGTTTTTAAAAAGAAAGAAAATTTGGTTTTGGAGAAAATAAATAAAATTGACGAAAAAATAGCTGAAACGAAAAATAAAAAATATCAAAGAGATAGAAGAGATAGAGAAATCAATTTTCACTCCATCACCAAAATTTCAAGTAAAATCCAAACTAGAACGACGAGAAATTTTAACAATTACCGAAGACCCTCTACTAATTTTTCGCCTGTTAAAAAACCCCCTAGAGGAGATTTCCCTAAAAAAACTAAATCATCACCACCTATAAACATCCACAAAGGGAGACCTTTTGACCATGCACAAGGGAAAAATAAAGAGCCATATAGGTCAAGAGAATATACTTCAAACCCAAAAAAAGATCAAGGTCATCCAGGTTACTCTAGAGATTTTTTAGAACAGGGTCCAAACCACAAAAAGAAGAAAGATATCACTCAATTTTTCTCCCCGAAACTACCAAGAATAGATCTAACCAACCGTTTTGCCCCATTGGGCGATTGGAACATTCCGGGGAAAAGGAGAAGATTGAGTGGAGAGGAAACAGAGGAAGATTAAAAGAATACGCATTAAGTAGAGGCATTTTTATTATAGGAGATGCCAATATTAATTTGGAAGAAATTAAAATACTTGAAAGAGGACTTAAATTTGCACCAAATACCTCAGCCAATCCTTTTAACCTTTTTATTGATGTGAATAAATTTATACGGAAACTTTCCCTAAAAAGATTTTTTGCCAAAAATGAGAAACCACAATTAGACCCTAACGGCCAAGGATTAGAACGCACTATTTTTAAACCTAAGTCTACCTTTTACCCTAATGACAAAGGGAGTCAAATAGAGGCTTTTTCTAAAATGGTGATAAAAGATCTAGAGAAAATGAATCCAAAAATAAAAAATTTCAATTTAACCAAAGAAGAAAATGATATTTTACAAGGCCTAAAAAAGAGAGAAGATATAATAATTAAGAACGCAGATAAGGGTGGAGGCACGGTAGTTATGTCAACTCAATATTATTTAACTGAATCCTACCGTTTATTGGGAGATAAGGACACATATATGAGACTAAAAACAAATCCTAACAAAGAATTTAACCAAGAGTTAAAAGAATTACTACTAGGTTATAAAATTGATAATGTCATAGATGATAAACTTTTTTCCTTTATACATCTAAATTTCCCTAGAATTCCCACTTTTTATTTTCTCCCTAAAGTGCACAAGTCTACCTCACACCCTCCTGGACGTCCCATTATTAGTGGTATTGATTCCTTGACGTCCAGACTGTCAGAATATATAGATTTTTCTCTCCAAAAATATGCCCAAAGTGCGAAATCATATTTGAAAGACACCAAAAACCTCATTCAAATTTTGGAACATGTCGAATGGAAAGAAAATTATCTGTGGGCCACTCTGGATGTGACTTCGTTATACACAATCATCGATCACAACAGAGGATTAGAGGCCGTAAAACGAGCACTGGATTCAGACACTGATTTATCCCCTCTTTTAAAAAGTTTTATTCTAGATGGTATTAAATTTATCTTGACACATAATTTTTTTGGTTTTAATGGGAATTTTTATCTACAGACTAAAGGTACAGCGATGGGTACCAAATTTGCGCCAAGTTACGCTAATATTTTTATGGATTGTTGGGAAACTTCCAATATTTGGAACAACAACCCATTTGGCGCGAATTTGGTACTATGGCGGAGGTATATTGATGACATTTTAATTATATGGAAAGGGCCACCTATTTTATTGCAAGAGTTTTTTAACCATATTAATATCAATAGCCTATCATTAATTTTTACTCCTCACATAGATTCCCTGAGCATTAACTTTTTAGACCTTACCCTATACATAGAAGATTCGACTATTAAAACAAAAACCTTTTTCAAACCCACAGACTCAAATTCTTTTATAAACACTAAAAGTGCACATCACCCAAATTGGCTCAGAGGAGTCCCAAGGAGCCAATTCACTAGAATCAAAAGAAACTGTACAGAAGAGAGGTGTTTTTTAAATCAATCCAAATTATTAAAAAAGAAATTTATGGAAAAAGGATATTCCTCTAAATTTTTGGACGAAGAAATATTGAGATGCAAAAATACAGTCAGAAATGATCTTTTAATAGATAAAGTTAAAAATAAGGATTCTAATAATGATTTTACTTTGCCATTTGTCACTCAATATAATGCCCAAGCTTTTAAAATTAAAAAGATTTTACAGAGACATTGGCCTCTCCTTTTAGAAGACGATCTCTTAAAGAAACAAATTCCACCAATACCCAAAATAATTTTTAAAAAAGGGAAAAATTTCAAAAATACACTAGCACCTAGCACTTTTAGAACCAAAGAAATTAATAAAATAACCTCTAAAGGCTTTTACAAATGCGGGAGATGTAAAGGGTGTAAATTTCTCCCCCAAAAAACATTATCATTTAATAGTCACATAACAGGAGAATCTTTTCAAATAAAAGGACATATTGATTGTAATACCACAAATGTAATTTACCTTTTAACATGTGGATGTGGTATGCAATATGTAGGAAGAACAAGCAGGGCCCTGAAGGTTAGATTCATGGAACATTGTAACAATATTAAGAAAAAATTGATCACCCACTCAGTACCGGTCCACTGTAACAATTGTCCTGATTTTAAATTAGAAACTTTTTTATGCACGGGTTTGGAAAAGGTGACTTTGGATGACAGGGGAGGAGATTTAATTAAGAAATTAAGGCAAAGGGAAGGCTATTGGATTTTTAACTTAAAGACCCTCAGCCCGAAAGGATTGAATGTCGATTTTGACATGATATGCTTTTTATGAATACCTATTTATTTATTTATTTATTTAAATGTACATTAATAGATACAAATACCCCCTTATGTCATCCAATTTTGTCCCCTTTTCTACCATGTACCATCTATGAATTACATATATGTATTTTACTGTTAATTATTTATAATGGATTCTTAATATACGTTTGGAATATTAATAAGACGAATCTGCACTTTATTTTTGTGATTGATCTGTTTTAATGAGTTTTATATTTGAAAAACTATTGTCTATTAAGAACTTACTGTCTCTTTTCTTATTTCACTTTATTTCTTTGTTCCGTTAAAAATTTTTTGGACACTTCCTGGTTTCTCGATCGTGGAACGCATTTATGCGTTCCACGCAATACCGGAAATGCTTGTATACATAACGGACATGAGAAAGAGGCTTGAAACCCACGAATGGAACGCAAACGACATGACGCAACGTGATTGGAGGTGATTGGCCACCCAGAAAGCGGGAACTACAAAATTTGGTTTAAAAGACGGACGAAGAACACTGCAACTATAGACCTTCATTTTTTGCCCCTGAGGAAGTTCGGTTTCGGACGAAACGCGTAGGGCGGAGGGACCACAACAGCACTTTATTGAACTTTATTGTTTATTTTTTATTTCATGTAATTTTATTGTTTTTATGGTTTTTTATCCGGCTTTCGTTTTTTCATCATACTTTGGGAAGAAAGATGTCGACACTGTGACTCCCTAAGTGACTGATATGCTGGATTTCAACCGATTTTGTGTGAGTGCAATCTAATAAAACCACTTAACTTTATATTTAATTGGTGCACTATGGTTTGTGTGTCTCTCCTTTTTTAATAAGGTCCAAAAGAAGTTTGCAGTTATCCGTCAAGCCTGAGAGATTACTTATACGCCCATATTTCGTTCTTATCTTGTGAGTGCAATCTTATCAAGCGCATTTATGGTGTTTTAATTTTACTACACTATATTTTTCTATATTCCTTCCTGTAGATTGTATTTTGTATATTTGTATTAAGAAGATTGAAGGTTCTTCTTACAATCTAAACATTTGGTAATTTTATTTTATATATTTTTTACCTACTGGGGAGCACGTGTGTCGTGTGTATACATATATTTCCGCTTTACTTGGTATGTCAGAGGAGTTATTCACACACCCGTTTGAAGAAATGAGTGATGCGCAACCATTATTGCTAGAGGATGTAGATAACAGGGATATGTATCAGGCAGGCAGCATTAAACACATGGAGGTACGGTGTGATGATGATGATGTTGTACCCGCTGCTGCTTCCTTTTCTGAGTTGTCAGATACAAGCGAAGCGGTTGATGATGACGATGCGTCCATGGATGTCACGTGGGTGCCCGCTCGGCAAGAAGAAGAACAGGGCGAAAGTTCAGATGGGGAGACAGAGAGGAGGAGGAGACGAGTTGGAAGCAGGGGGGGGTCGTCGCAAGGAGCTAGTGGCACAGTCAGACAGCATGCATTGGCACCCGGGGTCAGCCCGACAGCACGCCAATCAACGCATGCTGTGTCCACCACCAGAATGCCGTCATTGCAGAGCTCAGCAGTGTGGCATTTTTTCTGTGTGTCTGCCTCGGACAACAGCGATGCCATTTGCAACCTGTGCCAAAGGAAACTGAGTCGTGGGAGGTCCAACACCCACCTAGGTACAACTGCTTTGCGTAGGCACATGATCTCACATCACAAACGCCTATGGGATCAACACATGAGTACAAGCAGCACGCCTACTCTAAGCCGCCATCCTCCTCCTGGTCTAGCATCTTCAGCCACGTCAACCACTGCTGTCCTTCTTGCCCCCTCTCAACCATCCGCCACTCCGTCTCCCGCCTTGAGCAGTTCCCGCTTATCTGCCCACAGTCATGTGTCTGTCCAGGACATGTTTGAGCGTAAGAAGCCAATGTCACCAAGTCACCCCCTTGCCCAGCGTCTGACAGCTGGCTTGTCCGAACTATTAGCCCGCCAGCTTTTACCATACAATCTGGTTGAGTCTGAGGCGTTCAAAAAAATTGTAGCTATTGGGACACCGCAGTGGAAGGTACCCGGACGGAATTTCTTTTCACAAAAGGCAATCCCCAACTTGTACTCGATTGTGCAAAAGGAAGTCATGGCATGTCTGGCACACAGTGTTGGGGCAAGGGTCCATCTGACCACTGATACCTGGTCTGCAAAGCATGGTCAGGGCAGGTATATCACCTACACTGCGCATTGGGTAAACCTGCTGACGGCTGACAAGCAAGGAATGCGTGGCATTGCATAGGAGTTGGTGACACCGCCACGAATTGCAGGCAGTCCTGCTGCCACCTCCTCTACTCCTCCTACTCCATCCTCTTCCATAACCTCCTTGGCTGAGTCCTCTTGTGCTGCTGCGTCTTGCTCAACATCAACGGCACCCTCCCAGCTCCCCAGGTACTATTCCACATCCCGGATACGGCAGTGTCACGCCGTCTTGGGTTTGACTTGATTGAAAGCAGAGAGTCACACCGGACAAGCACTCCTGTCCGCCCTGAACGCACAGGTGGAAAAGTGGCTGACTCCGCAGCAACTGGATATCGGCAAAGTGGTGTGTGACAACGGAAAGAATTTGATAGCGGCATTGAAGTTGGGCAAGTTGACACATGTGCCGTGCATGGCACATGTGTGTAATCTGATCGTACAACACTTTGTGCATAAGTACACAGGCTTACAGGACGTCCTGAAGCAGGCCAGGAAGGTGTGTGGCCATTTCAGGCGTTCCTACATGGCCATGGCTCACTTTGCCGATATCCAGCGGCGAAACAATATGCCAGTGAGGCGCTTGATTTGCGACAGCCCTACACGTTGGAATTCCACACTCCTAATGTTCGACCGCCTGCTCCAACAAGAAAAAGCTGTTAATGAATATTTGTATGACCGGGGTGCTAGGACAGCCTCTGGGGAGCTGGGAATTTTTTTGCCACGTTACTGGACACTCATGCGCAATGCCTGTAGGCTCATGCGTCCTTTTGAGGAGGTGACAAACCTAGTCAGTCGCAACGAAGGCACCATCAGCGACATCATACCATTTGTTTTCTTCCTGGAGCGTGCCCTGCGAAGAGTGCTGGATCAGGCTGTAGATGAGCGTGAAGAGGAAGAGGAAGAGTTGTGGTCACCATCACCACCAGAAACAGCCTTATCAGCATCGCTTGCTGGACCTGCGGCAACGCTGGAAGAGGATTGTGAGGAAGAGGAGTCAGAGGAGGAATGTAGCTTTGAGGAGGAGGAGGAGGAGGAGCAAGACCAAACACAACAGGCATCCCAGGGTGCTCGTTGTCACCTATCTGGTACCCGTGGTGTTGTACGTGGCTGGGGGGAAGAACATACCTTCAATGACATCAGTGAGGAGGAGGAACGGGAAATGAGTAGCTCGGCATCCAACCTTGTGCAAATGGGGTCTTTCATGCTGTCCTGCCTGTTGAGGGACCCTCGTATAAAAAGGCGGAAGGAGAACGACCTGTACTGGGTGTCCACGCTACTAGACCCCCGGTATAAGCAGAAAGTGGCGGAAATGTTACCGAATTACAACAAGTCAGAAAGGATGCAGCATTTGCAAAATAAATTAAAAAGTATGCTTTACACAGCATATAAGGGTGATGTCACAGCACAACGGGAATCTAACAGGGGGAGAGGTGGAAGTCATCCTCCTCCTCCTCCCATGACCATGCCGGCAAGGACAGGACGCTTTAAAGACGTGTTGTTGATGGAGGACATGTGGACCTTTTTAAGTCCTATGCATCGCCACAGCCCTTCGGGATCCACCCTCAGAGAGCGACTCGAGCGACAGGTAGCAGACTACCTCGCCTTAACTGCAGATATCGACACTCTGAGGAGCGATGAACCCCTTGACTACTGGGTGTGCAGGCTTGACCTGTGGCCTGAGCTATCCCAATTTGCGATAGAACTTCTGGCCTGCCCCGCTTCAAGTGTCCTGTCAGAAAGGACCTTCAGTGCAGCAGGAGGTGTTGTCACTGAGAAGAGAAGTCGCCTAGGTCAAAAAAGTCTAAATTACCTCACCTTTATTAAGATGAATGAGGGATGGATCCCGAATGGACTGACACTGGGCGATACATTCGATTAAAAAAGGCCTGATGAGATGAGCTGCCTTGCGCTAAAAATGGTCCACACGCTGCTGTATTTTAGCTCTGAATGACGTTTGACTTGCGTGACTTATCCGCCACCAACTAGGGTTCAAGCCGCCATGTTTTAGGGCACTTTCTGCCTGTGAAACAAACATCAATTTTTCTGGCCGCTGCTACAGCAGCGGCTGCAACAATACCAAATTTTTCAGGCATGTGTACATGCCTAATTTTTAGGCCCACTGGTGCAGCACTGTGGCTTCAAAAACCAAACCAAAAAAAAATCCTCCAAGATGGCACCAATATACCAGTGGTCTAAGCATCTTCCCACCTTGGCCTAAAAAGGGGAGGTGATTCAACAATTAAAAATCTCTGCCATTTACACGTCCACTGATAGGAGACGCGGAAGGTATTAAACTGATATGAACAATACTAAACTCACCACTCCTATCTGGTGGCACATTAGCTTGCCCGCGCAGTGCCACAAATTTCAAGTAAGAGGACCGACCAAGCATCTTCTTCCATCTCCCTGTTACATAAATCAATGCCATATCCATAGAACTTGTAGAGAATATCCAGGATAGTTTTACAGGGCCAAATCATGTCGCCTGTTGAAAGAGGTGACCTTGCTCGGGTCCCAGGTGTGCGGTTCCTAAAATGGCTGCCATATACATGTCCTCTGATAGGAGACGCGGAAGGTATTAAACAGATATGAACAATACTAAACTCACCACTCCTATCTGGTGGCACATTAGCTTGCCCGCGCAGTGCCACAAATTTCAAGTAAGAGGACCGACCAAGCATCTTCTTCCATCTCCATGTTACATAAATCAATGCCATATCCATAGAACTTGTAGAGAATATCCAGGATAGTTTTACAGGGCCAAATCATGTCGCCTGTTGAAAGAGGTGACCTTGCTCGGGTCCCAGGTGTGCGGTTCCTAAAATGGCTGCCATATACACGTCCACTGATAGGAGACGCGGAAGGTATTAAACTGATATGAACAATACTCCACTCCTATCTGTAGGTCCGTCCCATTGTGATTTATGCCCCCCACCCACCGCGCAGGGATGGGGAGGACAGTAGCTCCCCCCAGTGTGTATCATGGGCTTTGAGGACAGGTGTCAATCCATACCTGCCAAGTGACCCTATGTAGGGGGAACAGTCCCTATTCTGCTCTGTGTCAGTGTGTATCATGGTCTCTGTGGACGGGGAACAGTCTCTATTCTGCTCTGTGTCAGTGTGTATCATGGTCTCTGTGGACGGTGAACAGTCTCTATTCTGCTCTGTGTCAGTGTGTATCATGGTCTCTGTGGACAGGGAACAGTCTCTATTCTGCTCTGTGTCAGTGTGTATCAGGGGCTTTGAGGACAGGTGTCAATCCATACCTGCCAAGTGACCCTATGTAGGGGTAACAGTCCCTATTCTGCTCTGTGTCAGTGTGTATCATGGTCTCTGTGGACGGGGAACAGTCTCTATTCTGCTCTGTGTCAGTGTGTTTCATGGTCTCTGTGGACGGGGAACAGTCTCTATTCTGCTCTGTGTCAGTGTGTATCATGGACTCTGTGGACAGGGAACAGTCTCTATTCTGCTCTGTGTCAGTGTGTATCAGGGGCTTTGAGGACAGGTGTCAATCCATACATGCCAAGTGACCCTATGTAGGGAGAACAGTCCCTATTCTGCTCTGTGTCAGTGTGTACCATGTTCTCTGTGGACGGGGAACAGTCTCTAGTCTGCTCTGTGTCAGTGTGTATCATGGTCTCTGTGGACAGGGAACAGTCTCTATTCTGCTCTGTGTCAGTGTGTATCAGGGGCTTTGAGGACAGGTGTAAATCCATACCTGCCAAGTGACCCTATGTAGGGGGGACAGTCTCTATTCTGCTCTGTGTCAGTGTGTATCATGGTCTCTGTGGACGGGGAACAGTCTCTATTCTGCTCTGTGTCAGTGTGTATCATGGTCTCTTTGAGGACAGGTGTCAATCCATATCTGCCAAGTGACCCTATGTTGGGGGAACAGTCTCTATTCTGCTCTGTGTCAGTGTGTATCAGGGGTTTTGAGGACAGGTGTCAATCCATATCTGCCAAGTGACCCTATGTAGGGGGAACAGTCTCTATTCCGCTCTGTGTCAGTGTGTATCAGGGATTTGACTATCTTTATTCAGATTCAAAAATTACAATTCCAGGAAAAATGTAACAAACATTTACAAGAACATGTTATGCACATCATAGAAACAACGTGAACCTCTTTAAAGCCACAAACTTAAGACAAAAAGTATGTACACACAATGTGTAAGGGTTTGAAAGAATATTCTGAATCCTTACATGTTTACTTTATCGTTTGTTTGATTTTTGTGAACCATATATAAACTACAAGCAGCGTGAAAACTATAAAAACTCAAGTGGCCATGCTGATCAAATTAAATAGTATGCTTTACACAGCGTATAAGGGTGATGTCACAGCACAACGGGAATCTAACAGGGGAAGAGGTGAAAGTCATCCTCCCCCTCCCACGACCCCGCCATATCTGCCAAGTGACCCTATGTAGGGGTAACAGTCTCTATTCTGCTCTGTGTCAGTGTGTAACATGGTCTCTGAGGACGGGGAACAGTCTCTATTCTGCTCTGTGTCAGTGTGTATCAGGGGCTTTGAGGACAGGTGTCAATGTTAGGTGATTTCTGCCCTTTATGGATTAAAAGCAGACTCTGCATCAACTGTGTAATTTTCCATGGGAGTTTTGCCATGGATCCCCCTCCGGCATGCCACAGTCCAGGTGTTAGTCCCCTTGAAACAACTTTTCCATCACTTTTGTGGCCAGAAAGAGTCCCTGTTGGTTTTAAAATTCGCCTGCCCATTGAAGTCAGTGGCGGTTCGCGCGGTTCGCCGATTCGCGAACATTTGAGGAAGTTCGCGTTCGCCGTTCGCGAACCGAAAATTTCGGGTTCGCGACAACACTAATGGTGGCATTAACCTCAATTGCTACTATGGAGTGCTAAAGAATATTTATTAAATGCAAAAATATGTTTGAGAATAGAGACTCAGCAAGCTAGTATCTACCTCTAAATTAGATTGATTCAGAAGCCTACAACAATTCCCGTGTTCTTTACAACTGTCAAGGCAATACACGGGTGGTGCAACTTTACCTTTTTCTTTTCTTGATCAATTCATGCTTTAATATAAATTACAAAGATTAATTTAACGTATTATAAGGTATGTGGTGAATTTATTTCCATAAAGGTGTGGATTATCTAACTTATTTTACTATATTAATTGTGTGAGATTCTTTCTCTGCTGTGAAACTACGATTATATTTGACCAGCATTTTGTCAATTGTTTTTCTAATAAATTAAAAGCCTCAAGGGAATGTTATGCTGAAGACCACACAGTTGGTCTCACAATTATTTATGTGCAGACAGACTTTTTTGTAAACCCAATGGAGATGTGTGAATAACAGGACTGTAGACAGTGAATACATTTCTCATTTACAAACCACATTTCTATCTTAATTCTTAAAATTATCACATGGAAACTATTTGAGTAATGCTGTCCTGCAAACAGGTGCATATTTAGGCAAAGAAAACATATTTGGTGAGAAGTTATATCAACTGTACCAAATCAAGTAAATGATCAAATTAAGGAAAGGGATGCATGTAAAATAATCATTTCCTGCAGTACTTCTGACCTTGTAGAGAACACGAAATAATTAAAATGAAGACTGATTTTAATTTCTGAAATTAGTTGTTATAATTATTATTCTGGCTTTAGACTCTAACATTAGACTTTGTTCCATTACTTATGTAAAATACATTACATTATTTAATATTGGAGTGTGACTGACTGAGCAACAGAGGAGACGGGTTTTTGAGGAACTCTGCCCCAGAGTCCAAGAAAAAGATAATTTAAACTACTAAAAAGCTCCATCAAACCTCGCAAATCATTGCCCTCATATAGTAAACAATATGGGGTGCAAAAATAAAAAACCTCGCTGCCCAGAGGTTACTAAATTGCCAGATATTCGGATCTCATTTGATAGGCCTACCCCACGGTTCCCCCCTAAGATGGCGCCTGAACCGCTCAGCAACAAGGAGGCCTCAGGGAAATCTCATGATGAAGAGGTAACCCCTAAATCACCTTCAGCGGGGACCTCCTCTTATGAGCCAGAGTCCAACGAGGATTGCTCACAGGCAACAAAGATGACATAAAAAACCTCCTCCTTGATATGCGGCGGGTGTGGAAAGAGGACCTCGCAGATACGTGCACGGAGTTGGGGAATCTCAAACAGAGGATCATCAAGGTAGAAATCAAGAAAGGGACCAGAGAACAGAGGCTTCAGTCTACCCAGGATCACATGCGAGACCTCACTGAACAGGTCCAGAGACTTACCTGATTGATGACTGCATTGGAGTCCAGACACAGACAGAGGAACATCTGCCTTCGAGGTGTTCCAGAGCGGATCGGAGGAGAAGAAGTGCTAGCCTTTACCCAGCACCTCCTAGCATCAATGGGCATCAGAGAAAGCACAGACCCAGGAGTGATAGTATCTGCATTTCAGGTTCACAAAGCAGCTGCTGCACCGATGGACGCACCGAGAGACGTGATTGCAGTGACCAAGGATATATCAGTTCGGTCTGCCGTCATGTCCAGATCCAGGTAGCTAGGGAGTGTACAATTGAAGCCTGTACCATACCATAGCCATATACGGAGATCTCCCATTTACGGTACTGGCAGTGAAGAGACAACTGGCACCGGTGTCCAAAAGGCTGAAATATGCAGCAATCAGGTACAGATGGGGGGCAGACGGCTCCCTTTTAGTCCCACAGGGGGAGAGCATGCTCACCCTATTCACTCCACAGAACAAAGAGACCTTTTCCAGGGCCTGAAGGTGCCTGCACCCATCCCAGGAACACTCCAGAAGACCGACACCAGTGCAGTGCGCCAACTCAAAGCTCACCCTCCTCGATCAAAGCTCCAACTCTGAACTACCACCGGACCTTAATCAAACATGATACAGTGATGGTGTCTCCCTGATGCTGTTGCATCTCATTGGAATGCATGGAGGGCTATACAAGTCGCATCCCTGTATCCAGTATGCTATCTAAGTTGTTACCTGTCTATGTTTTATTATTGCTTTAACTTTCAGAGGTGTCTTATGTTTTAGCCCTGCCCTATCCTGGCTGAGACAAGTTAGCAATGATAATCTTCACCTGTTTTAACCACTAGAATGACTGGCATTATATGTTAGGTTATTTTATGCTATGTTTGTTATCCATAGTTACCAGATATTGGCTGCACATGCCACCTCGAAACTGAGTATAAAGATGCTATACTCGTTTGCTCATACTGTGAACCAAGTGTATTTTGAATGTGAAAACATCAATAAAATACAAATTATAAAACAAAAATATTCAATATTCCTGGTTAAAACCATAACATTTAAAATTATTATTATTATTATTATTGCCATTTATATAGCGCCCACATATTCCATCGCGCTTTACAATATTATAAGTCTAGTTGTGAATTTTATAGCAGGAGGGTAAATTATATAGTATTAAATTGTTTCTATGTTTCTATGGTTTAATTAAATTGGCATTTTTTCTTGTTTTCAAACATGTCCTAGAAATAGAAGTAACTGTAAGGGTTAAAGTCTACAAAAGATTAACTCCTTAAGGACACATGACATGTGTGACATGTCGTGATTCACTTTTATTCCAGAAGTTTGGTCCTTAAGAGGTTAAACAAAGTCGACCAGGAAAAACTATTTACCAAATCCAAGAGCTATAACAGGAAATGTAAAAAAATTATTAACAGACAACTAAATGAACACCCAAAAGACAAAATATTAGAGTGAATAAATTACATCAAAAATTATCAAATTAATTCTAATATAGCAATGTTAATAAACTAACTAAAGATTATCAATATATGCCCAGTAAGGAAAAAAGAAATTTAATTCATACAATATTAAATACATTTTCATTGTTCCAAATGAATTTTGCCAAATCAGAGGTAGCTCTTCACTTAACTCACTTAGTCCTCCTTCAATTATAGCAAGATATGCAGTGCCTATGTTCATGGGCGTTCACAGGATTTTTCCCAGGGGCGGGGGGGGGGGCATAATTGTAATGACATCCATGCTCGGCACCTTTTTGCAGGGCCAAACTGGGGATACAAAGAAGCCCTAGTAAAAATAAAGTATGCCAGCCCACATGTCATTGTGCCATGTTGTGTGTGTGTGTGTATATATATATATATATATATATATATATATATATATATTGCTGGTATGTTTCTTTTTCTAATTCACAATATTGGTTCTGTCAGTGTAAAATAAAAGTAATTATACAGTTAGCATACTCACATGCAGACACAGACAATTTCACTGACACAAGTTTATTGATACACAGGCTCACAGACAAACAATCTCATTGATACACAAAAGCTCATTGACATAACAGCACAAGCTCACTGATACACACAAATAGGCTCACTGACAGACAATCTCACTGACACACACAGACAAGCTTACTGGTACGTACACACAAACTTAGTACAAACTTTGACACTCATGCAAGGTTACTACAGACAAACTCATTGGTATACAACACAAACTTACTACAGACAAGCTTGCTGTCACAGACACACACATGATTACTACAGACAAGCTCACAGACACACACATGGTCACTACAGACCAGTTTACTGTCACACACATGTTCCTTACAGACAAGGTCACTGACAGACACACACAAGCTCACTGACACACACACACACACACATTCTCACTACAGACACACATACACATGTTTACTACAGACAAGCTCACTGACACACATGCTCACTACAAGCAAAGTTCACTAAAGAAAATCTCACTGATACACATATGGTCACTACAAACTCACTGGCACACACACATGCTCACTACAGAAAAGCTCGCTGACACACATGCTCACTACAGAAAAATTCACTGACACACACTCATGCTTACTACAGAAAAGTTCACCGACAAAAAAGCTTACTAACACATATACACATGTTCACTGACACACACATGCTTACTGCAGAAAAGCTAGCTGACACACACATGCTTGCTTAAACATAACCTCACTGACACACACATGTTCCCTACAGAAAAGCTCACTGACACACCCACACATGCTCACTGCAGAAAAACTCACTGACACATGCATTACAGACAAACTCACCGAAACACACAAGCTACCTACAGACAAGCTCACTGACACACATGTTGATTGACATACATACACATGCTCACTACAGACAAGCTCACTGACATACACACAAGCTCACAACAGACAAGCTCACTGACACACATACACATGCTCACTACAGACAAGCTCACTGATGCACACACATGCTCACTACAAACTCACTGACACACACATGCTCTCTACAGAAAAGCTCACTGACACACATGCTCACTACAAACTCACTGACACACACACACACACGTTCACTACAGACAATATCATTGTCACACACATGCTCAATACAGACAAGTGCACTGACACACACAAATGCTCACTACAGTTTATCTCACCGACACACACAAGCTCACTTACAGACAAGCTCACTGTAACATATACACATGCTCACTATGGACACACTCACTGACACACACATGCTCACTACAGACAAGCTCACTAACACACATGCTCACTAGAGACAAGCTCGCTGACACACACATGCTCACTACAGACAAGCTGACACATGCTCACTACCAACTCACTAACTCACACACACAAGTTCACTACAGACAAGCTCACTGACACACACACATGCTCACTACAAGCTCATTGACACACACATGCTCACTACAGACAAGCTGACACATGCTCACTACAGACAAGCTCAGACACACACATGGTCACTACAAACTCACTGACACGCACACATGCTCACTTACAGACACACACTCACTGACACACACACACATACAAGCTCACTCACTAGCAGGCACACACACAATCACTGCCATGGCCTGAATCCTACCTGTTACAGAAGGCTGTGGGAGACTGGGAGGTGAAGTCCCTATGCTCTGTCCTCTTCCTTATGGCAAGGTCAGCAGCGTGAGTGTTGGGGTGGGGCTTGTGAATGGGTGTGGTTTGCATGCATGTGGGGGCAGAGCATTGAGGCACCAATTTGCTGGGGATTCAGAAGCCTGCAGACCCCTGCACCTCCCTTCAGCCTTTCAAGGGATAATTGGCTGTGTTTAGGGGGCATGTTGAAAAACCCGGGATTGGGGGGGCAAGAACCCTGCGGACGCTCATGTCCTATGGGTTCTAAACTTAACTTGCAATTTCCAGAAGGTGTTTTAGCATCTGTAAGCCACCCAGCAGCATACATAGTGTCAATACAAATTTATTTATGTATTCATTACTGGCATTTATTAAGTGCCAACATATTCAGCAGCACTGTACAGTTAGGAAAAATAAACACAATAAGAACACAATAACATATAATACAAGATAAAATACATCATCCCACATATAAAAAAATATATACACACACACAAAAGGACAACTTTTATTATATAAGCAACAACACACTAGTAAGCTTAAAATGGAACAACAATACACACATCAAATGACAGAGGCTACTAACCACACACATACATATTGACAAAAACTAACATAAATTCTCTAAGAGCTAGACACGTGATAAATTATAACCCCAATGTTCTGGCACCAGACAATGTGCCTTTCTCAAGGGACCACAAGAATAGTGGTTATAGTGCCAGGGATTTAAAATGTTTGCCAACTTACCTGGGTACACACCGCTACCTTCTCTACAGCCAGCAGCACCTTAACTGCAGAGTAGACTGTAGTGGTTATAGTGTTTGGAGTGTTCCTTTAAGATTATACAAAATTGGTTAAATAAAAGATATTATGGACTACATTTCCCATGATTATTTGCATGCATTATGGGAGATGTATATGTAGCGGTTACCCCGTGTAGCAGAGGGGTTTCAACCGCTGGAGGGTGTCCTTTTCCCCATCAGTGAGGAGGATTCTCAGCATCCAGTCGTGTTCCAAGTGAAGAAGCTCTTACAAGAGATAGTGTGAATAGCTGTATAGCGGTTACCCCCAATAAGAGACAGGAGACAGGTAATGCAACTGTTACATCCCACAGATTCCCTCCCCTCTGCTTGGGAGATAATTGAGTTTCTTACTGTATCTACTCAATTATCTCCAAGCTAAAACTTATACTTTTTTATGCATTTTTTATCACACAGGAATAAAACTTATATTTTTAAGAACAACACAACTTGGGGACAAACATATACATGGTTCAGTGGTTCCAGAGATATTGAAAAAGTCTCTTTGGACCGACCGCACGCCTGTTTGCATGCCCAAAACAGTTCCACAGATTCAGGCTGTGCGGTCGGTCTATTTCTGCCTTGAAAAATAACAAAGTCCCATCTAAAGGCGGCGTTCAAATAGTCGAACGCACTTCGACTTCTGTTGAAGTGTCGAAGTAAAACGAGGTTAAACTTCTGCGGTGGTCGTTAGTCGAGTGGCAGTCCATTTCACATGAAAAAGATGACAAAGTCCCATTCGAACGTGTGTTCGAATCTTCCAATGGGACTTAGTCTCCAGCCGCAGTGTGGAAGGGTAGGGGAAGGTACAGGTCAGCGGTGTTCGTTCAAATGTGTGGCTGATTTCCGTTACAGGGATTTGACGGCACACCGCTGACCGCGTTCGACTGCATTAAAATGGCCGCCGCCACGTGTTCGATTGTCTAATGGCGGCCACTTCGACTACTTCGGCACTTCAGCTGTATCCGAAGTGCCATATCAAACGTACCCATTCTTTGCACAACACAGTTAAAGGGCCAGAAAAAGTTTTTGTCCTTAGGTGCAGGGCAATGTGGATGATGGCAGGAAAACAAAAGGTAGAGGTTCCCAGGCAACATGGTAAGAGGCTGGTACAACATATATTGCAGATCCAATGCAAAACAGGGGGATCTGTTACAGTATAGTAAACAGAATAAAACTAAGGAACACTCAAACGGTACTAATAGGCTTTCTTGAGTCCCCCACCAGCGTGTGTTCCTAGGGAGGATACAATTTCTATCAAAATGTATCTAAATCAACTTTTAATAAGCCAATTTTCCTTGTGTGATCTGCCATTTTGTTGGAGCCTTATTTAGGTTAATACCATCTCCAAAATCAGTCCAAATAAAAGAAAAGCTACTTTATTGCTTACACATTTGTCCATATATATGGGCTAAATATATGTCATATATAGATTTCTTCTCTTTTTCTTTATAAGCCTATGAAATCATTGATCACAAACACATGACCATGATGCCATATTGGTGCCAGATTACAATTTCAAATTATCTGTTTGAAGAGGAACAAGCCAGGAGATCCTTAGACACTTTGAAAAAGCTTTTCGAGAAGGTGAAATGCGTTGTGCATTTTCTTAAAATGTATTTTATAATTTTTATGTAGTATTAAATAAAGTTGTTTTTTATCCTGCTCCTGGATCTTAATCCCTTTATCCTCATTATCCATGGTGGAGGTTGAATTCACTTATGCCATATGAATTGAGCAATACCACATTGCTCAGGAATATGTAAGTAGGATTCTTAGGATTCCTTTTCTACTACACAAATTTTTATTTACATAGAGCACTATTTCTTGTATCTTATCTTACATCATAACACCGAAAACATAAGCCCTGGTTGTACATTATCCGATAGTGGGAATTATACCACTTCATGCTATTTTATTGGATCCACATAGGGCTCTAAATCATGTGAATGAATATACTATATACAGTTACAAATAGTTATAGCTTAATTACATACTGCACTATATATTGCTTCTGTTTTTTGTCTTATATCCTTCGATATCCTTAGATCCGTACCCATTAAGAAGAGCACCCACATATCACAAGATGGGCAGCTTTCCATCCAAGCCTGAATCCCAGAGATGGACTGTAGCTCTGTTAAATGTAAGTAGTTTTCCTCCTTCATTCTACCCAAGTCTTTAGATAAATAAAACACCATGGAACTTTATTCTGCATTGAAGTAAAAAATTATGGGACACGTAGTCCACAACATCTGTCGTGCCAAAGGTTGACTACCCCTACCTTAAGGCATACTGTAATCTGGACATGGACTCCGTTTTCACTGTGCCTGGAAGGTATCAGCTACACATCTCTGATGAGGCCCAATGAAGGTCAAAATGTGGGGTTGATATATTTCTCATGCAGAGGTAGTCTGCCAGCATTTCAGATCTTCCTTTTGAAATGTTACATTAAATGCCTGTCCATCATTTATTTAAATATTATGACCTGGGGTTAAGGCTAACCCCAAGGCCTGGAGCACCACATTCATACTGCAATTATTTATTTGAGGAAATATATTAATATATTAAGGCGTGCAGTCCCTTCCACAGCAAATGTATGCAAGCATTTCAGATCTGGACTGCCCTTGTGAGTGGAATCAGTCTGATATGCAACAGGCTACATTTCTCTCTGTATTGACACACGTGCGCTAAAGCCTGTAATAGATCTAAGTGGGGACCCATTGATGGGTAAGCTACTTCAACTGTTGTCTGTTTTCAGTTCTTATAAACTTTTGTTAATTATATAACTGAACACCCTAGTTCCGCACCCAAACCTAGTAGGGGGTTAAAATATCCATGCGTTTAATTGAATAACTGGCCTGTTGTATAAAATTAGAATTCCATATTCTCTGCGTCACCCTATATGCTACATGACTTTAACTTTCTCATGTAGTCAATCTTATGATTTAGTGGACATACTATGTGCTGGAAGGCCTAATTGGAGGAAGGGGAGGAGTACATATAGTGGGGGGCATGGCTCCCCTACAGCAAGGTGCCATGCAAATTGAGGGGGTCTGTGGTTCCTTCCTTGGTATTATGAACAAAACATTATAATTGTGGTGTGTGCATATCTATGCTCTCTCAATGCATTGATGTTAATATAGTTATTATATGGCATGTTCTTCTATACAGAGGTCTAATTTTGTTGTCTTATCTGATACTTTCACTTCCATTATACTCAGATCCTGAAAAGCATACTTCATAATGTGCAATATCTGCTTAATTTAGCATTATTATTTTCACATTACTACTACTACTAGTGCAAAACATTAGTACCCAGGACTAGTGTTATATTACAAAAGTAAACAGAGAGTCCCCCTAAAAAAGGTATATGTATATGAGGTATATATATATGAGTTAAAACGGATCTCTCACTTTTAGGGGTCTTTGCATATTTCACAAAGACCACCAAAAGTGACAGATCCTGTGTGGGTCTTGTTGTCGTGGGGTGCAGGGAGTGTTTTACTTATCTCAAGCTGTCCCTAAAAGCGGCCACCACCATTGTTGTCTAGCAAGTCCCAGGATCCACATCAGTGTCGAGGTCTATGGAGGATGCCACGATAATTTGACGACTGCTATAAATTTAAAAAAAAATCAAAAAAGTGGAGTTTCGCCATTAGCTTTTGTCCAATAATAGCAGCTGTCATAGTATTGCAGGCTTGTCCCTATGTTGTCTTTTGGTCAATCTCTGGATTGCGTTGGATTTTCAATGAACCTTGGGGATACTCCTATACCCACATCCTGATTTGCAACAGGAAGGAGTTTGCCAACAAACCTTTAATGGTTCTTCAAATTTCTTCAACATTTCATATTACAATATAAAGAAGTATTTAGAGGATCCAATGATTCCTTTAGTATCAAGGGAACTGTCAAATGTAAAATTACAAACAAACCATGCAAACTGCTGCTATTGTAACTTTTTAGATTTTGGCTTGGCACAATTTCCAAAACTAAAATAATTATACATGAGATCACTTAACTAAAATAACACTCAACAGTGATATACATTTTTATATTTGTATATCATATTGCAATTGAAAAAAGTATGTAATGCCAAATGTGAGTTACCTTTTTCCCTTGGACAGCAAATTGAAAGTTGTGTAAGCACATGATGTTGCAAAAGGCCAATAATAAGAGTCTGGACAGCTTCAATTAGAATGAACAAATTGTAGTGCAAAGAAAAAAAAATGTATGACAGGAATGATATGTGGCAGTACCAGGAAACCCAGCGGACTTGTGATGATTTTAAAAACTTTCAATAACACTTGTATCAAAATGAAGTCTGTAAACTATTGTTTTTTACACATATGAATATAAAACCGGGTTATTTTTTTTTTCATTTTTTTTTTCTGTTATGTTTCATACAGAAAAAAAGATCTGATTCATGTTTTCCTGATAATTGCAGATGCACTTTCTAGAAAAAAATATTACCCAAGTATGTGGTTAGTTATTCCAGCAGTTCAATGTAAACGTGCATGTGTTGAAATAAATATGGACATTGCACTTTTCTCAATACCTCGTACTGACAATGTGTTAAAAAATATGAATCAGAAATGGATGCCCCTCTTTATACGTTTTTTACAGGCATATACTGTGCCTCCTCTGAATCTGACAAAACGATCATTCTTTTTTGCTTTTTTTTATAGTAAATTAAATGTTCTTTATTGCTTTTTATGATGTCATGCACTTTCATACAGTTTTTTACTGTTATGCCACTTGTAAATGTAAAGTTTAACCAAGCGTGGCCTCTCAGTCATTCGCTGCATAAAAAAGGCTGTCTATGAGATATGGTCTATTAACTAATAATGGCAGTATAAAAAACATAATTGCCTGTAAAATAAATGAACCCCCAAGGATAGAAAAAAATTATATAGGACAATACTGCCCAAATGTAACCTGGAGCTAGAAGTGCCCTACAGCCAAAGCAGATATAATAAAAACAAAAGGTAATTATGGGCACACTCGGAGAATGCATCTTGCAGGAATGGTGCTGCCGTAGTGACCAAAATGTATACATAATACAGATTAAGGAACAGGGCATTCAAAATACATTTCTAAATTCTATAAGGCTACTTTAAATCGTATATCTAAGCAAACAAACAGTGCTAGTGCTAAATAAGCTAGAGTGTATTTAAATGATCTGTTTGTAAAAGCATTGTGAATACATATGATGCAAAATTAATGTGTAACTGAATCCCCATATTTGTTTGTTGAGATGGGTAATTTTAAGAAGTCTTATAGAATTTCAAAATGTATTTTGAGTATGCTATTCCGTAATCTGTATTATATAGACAGATATAATGTCTGCATGTCAAAAGTGGACTGCACAATATCTAAATGTTCTAGAAGAAAGCCCTATTGTCTCATAGCACTATTAATGCCGCTGCAACTGTACAAAATACACAGAGGGCATCTTTAAATTCATGGGGTTTAGGAGGAGCATATCAGTTTTCAAATACATCTTTTGTGTTTTTCTATAAGTCACAGAATGCCATTCTAAACAAAAATATAAAGTTACCACTTAAAGCAGCTAACCATCCATGACATTGCAAAGATAAGTGTCAATATAATGGTGTTTTACTTTCTCCTATTCTCTCTCTCTCTCTCTCTCTCTCTCTCTCTCTCTCTCTCTCTCTCTCTCTGTTTCTTGATTTTTGCATCTTAGTGTAGCAATTTTAACAGCTTAAGGACCGCATACATACCCACCTCAGGATCACAATCTGGTTTTAAGGTTTTTAAGGTTATGGAAAACCCTGCTTATTTTGCATTTGAAGTCCTATAAAGTTCTGAGTTTAGTAAATGAGTAGGACATTCCATGTTCATATAGGATCTTTAAAGGCTGGTTTGTTATGAAATGTTTCTCTGTCCCTAAGGGATAAATGCATTATTCATATATGAAAATTTCAGCCTCATAATGCACCATTAATAACCGTAATAATTACATGAGTATAGAGAAATTGCATTGCTTATAAGCCATGTTACTGTTAAGTCAAATGTTTTATTTAAATAAGTGCCAGAAAATATCACACATGTTGTTGAAAAGGTTCCAAACCACAAGAAAAGTAGAAGCCAAGAAAGACAATTAACAATACTGTCAAAGGTAAAAAAGCTGTTAAAGAAAAATTCTGTTTCAAAATGTTACGGTAATTTTGTTCACTCCACTATTAACTAATTTCAATGACTTACTATATTTTTTATAGTGGTAATAAGGGATGCTTGATGCCTCTAAGGTACAAGAATGATTTTTCACAGAGCATCATGCAAAAAATTACCCTGATCTCTAGAAGAAATAATGCATCTTATATCAAGTTTATTTAATAAGAGAAAATAAACTTACACGCAAAGATGAGGATCCATTCATAAGAAATTACTTATCAAAAATAAATATAATACATTTCTATCAACAATATGATATCATGGGGTATATGTATGTGGAAGAGTAGGGGGACGAATTGAAGAACAAAACAAAGTCAAAGACAGTGTGAAAGGGAAGGGTTTGAGTGGACATGATCTCCAAATTGGAATTCTGGTGAATGAGGCAACATGACCATATCGTCTATGAAGTGTTTGTCTTAAGATTGGGGATGAAAAGTAAAAATTCTCCAAACACTAACACTAAAGTAATAATAATAATAATAATAATAATAATAATAATAAAATAATAAAAACACTGGTCAATGTCACAGTAAACAAAACACATATGAATGCAAGCTGCGTAGCTTATAAGAGGGAGCATGATTAAGTAAAGAATATCCAATAACTATATAACAAAAAGGTTGTGCTTTTTCATGTGTAAAATATTGGTTTCCAGACAACATTTATTTGCAGCTCATATCTATTTCCCTTGGATTTTAACAGATTTAACTGAGTGTCAAGCCCACTTCATTGTACATCAGAACGATTGTTGCACTCCCCTGTATATACATTTGTGCTCAAAAGTTTGCATACCATTTGAGAATTGGTAATATATGTATCATTTTTAAAGAAAACAAGAGTGAGCAGGCAAAGCACATTTAATTTATTTCTTATGGGATTCACAGTCAACTGTTTTTTATAACAGACTGGCACAATCATAAAACAAAACATGGAAACAAAGAAAAACATCAGAATGACCCCTGTTCAAAAGTCTGCATTCCCTTAGTTCTTAATACTGTATTGCCCGCTTTAGCATCAATGTCAGTGTGCAGTCTTTCATAATAGTTGTTTATGAGGCCCCTAATTCTTGCAGGTGATATAGCTGCCCATTCGTCTTGGCAAAATGCCTCCAGGTCATGCAAAGTCTTTGGTCATCTTGCATGAACTGCACGTTTGAGATCTCCTCAGAGTGGCTTGATGATATTTAGGTCAGGAGACTGTGATGGCCACTCCAGAACCTCCACCTTTTTCTGTAGCAACCACTGGAGGGTCAACTTGGCCTTGTGCTTAGGGTCATTGTCATACTGTAAAGTCCACGAGTGTCCCATACGCAGACTTCCTGCAGAATAATGCAAATTGTCTGCCAGTTTTTTCTGATAACATGCTGTATTCATCTTGCCATGCATTTTCACAATATTCCTAGTGACTTTAGAGCTCACAATCCCCTAAAACATCAGTGAACCACCACCATGCTTGACAGAGGAAATTGTGTTCTTTTCGCTATAGGCCTTGTTGACTCCTCTCCAAACATAGCACTTATGGTTGTGACCATAAAGCTCTATTTTGGCTTTGTCACTCCAAATTACAGTGTGCCAGAAGCTGTAGGTGTGTCATGGTGTTGTCGGGCATATTGTAACTGGGCTTTTTTGTGGCATTGGCGCAGTAAAGGCTTCTTTCTGGCAACTGGACCATGCAGCTCATTTTTGTTCAAGTATCGTCGTATTGTGCTCCTTGAAACAACCACACGGTCTTTTTCCAAAGCAGCCTGTATTTCTCCTGAGGTAACCTGTGGGTTTATCTTTGTATCACAAATAATTCTTCTGGAAGATGTGGCTGAAATCTTTATTGGTCTACATGACCTTGGCTTGGTATCAAGAGATCCTCACATTTTCTACTTCTTAAGTGATTGAACAGTACTGATTTTCAAGGCTTTGGATATCGTTTTATATCATTTTCCATCTTTATAAAGTTCAATGACCTTTTTACACAGGTCTTTTGACTGTTTTCTTCTGCTCCCCATGTTTCAGTATCTAGCCTGCTCAGTGGATTCACATGAGAGCTAACAAACTCATTGACTATTTATACACAGGCACTAATTGCAATTTAAAATGCCTCAGGTGTGGGTAATTAACCTTTAATTGCCATATTAACCTGTGTGTGTCACCTTGTGTGTCTGTAGCCAAACAATTATGTGATTACAAATGGCTTCATTTGATCACTATCCTTCAATAAAAGAAATTTTTGCATGATTCGTCATATTTTCAAAATCAATGTCAACATTTCTGCCAGGCTATGCAAACTTTTGAGCATGACTGTATGTATCTGTATATTTAATGGCTATATATACTTATACATTTTGGCAATTGCTGGGGCTGACTTTTAATCAACCATCCAGAACACCGTGCTATCACTTCACCAAGCAAGCAGTATCAGGTTATTTATTCTCCTGCACTTCCTTTACCTATCTTCTCTGGAGGACATTGGCTTATTTCCTCCAGCCTGCTTGGTAATGAGTTGGTAATGAGTTGGTATTTGCAATATATACATTTTTGTGTGCTGTGTTATATCACCATAATGTTGTAGTATTCCATTGAGAAGTAACCAGTTTCTCCCTTTTACACCTATAATTTTAATTGTATTATACATAACATTTGATTTATTTTATCTATAGCGCAACCCTATTATTATACAGTTATTAGGATTTGTGGTATAAACAAGCATAATTTTATACATGTTCATGTTTTTATATGTGACGCGTTAAATGAACAATATTAAACATTATTAAAGGGACACTCCACTGCCCAAATACAATTTTTTTTAAATCACAGTTTAGAAGATATATCCCAAATTACAGCATGCACGTTTTTAATTATGCATTTTGTCATTGGAGGTACACTTAAAAACAGATTGCAAAATCTGCAGTTCTCCTTTCTGCTGCCTTTGCAAACCCTCCCCTTCTAGCCCTGCCCAGACTTTCTGTGGCTGTCCAATCATAGACTTCCCAATGCAGGTCAATTAGAAGTCTTTGCAAGGCAGGTGCTCTGAGCAATTGCTGTCTCTTGAGATTAGTTCCACTGAGCTAACAAAACCAGATAACATTATATTTTGTCTGCTTGAAAGTCATGGGGAGTAACCAGGTTAATTAATAAAATTGTAAATTTCTATTAAAATCTGCACTTTTTGTAAAATGAAAAGGACACACTCTTCACACATAAAGCTTTTCAACAAGCTAAAGTGGTTTAGGGGTCTGGAATGTTCCTTCAATATACAAGCTGTCTGCGGTCTACCTAAGGGTAGAGAATACTAACCATGCATGCTATACATACATGTGCATGTGTGTATGATTTTGTTTTTGTGCTTGGATACACTTTGTTTTGATATTGCAGCTTCTCATAAATCATCAATACATTTGATTACTGATTTCAGAGAAAATATTTACCGTATTTTTCGCTCCATAAGACGCACCTCACCATAAGACGCACCTAGTTTTTAGAGGAAGAAACCCAGAAAAAAAATATTCTGAACAAACTGTCCCATAGTGTTTCTTACTATGGGACAGTTTGTACAGAATATTTTTTTCTCCCCTGTCCCATAGTGTCCCCCCTCCCATAGTCTTCTCCTCTCTCCCATAGTCTTCACTCACCCCCTTCCCATAGTCTTCATCCACCCCCTCCCCATAGACTTCATCCACCCCCTCCCCATAGACTTCATCCACCCCCTCCCCATAGACTTCATCTCCCCCCTCCCCATAGACTTCATCTCCCCCCTCCCCATAGACTTCATCTCCCCCCCTCCCCATAGACTTCATCTCCCCCCCTCCCTATAGACTTCATCTCCCCCCCTCCCCATAGACTTCATCTCCCCCCTCCTCATAGACTTCATCTCCCCCCTCCTCATAGACTTCATCTCCCCCCTCCTCATAGACTTCATCTCCCCCCCTCCTCATAGACTTCATCTCCCCCCCTCCCCATAGACTTCATCTCCCCCCCTCCCCATAGACTTCATCTCCCCCCCTCCCCATAGACTTCATCTCCCCCCTCCCCATAGTCTTCATCCACCCCCTCCCCATAGACTTCATCCCCCCCAAAGACTTCATCCCCCCTCCCCATAGACTTCATCCACCCCCTCCCCATAGACTTCATCCACCCCCTCCCCATAGACTTCATCCACCCCCTCCCCATAGACTTCATCCACCCCCTCCCCATAGACTTCATCTCCCCCCTCCCCATAGACTTCATCTCCCCCCTCCCCATAGACTTCATCTCCCCCCCTCCCCATAGACTTCATCTCCCCCCCTCCCTATAGACTTCATCTCCCCCCCTCCCCATAGACTTCATCTCCCCCCTCCTCATAGACTTCATCTCCCCCCTCCTCATAGACTTCATCTCCCCCCTCCTCATAGACTTCATCTCCCCCCCTCCTCATAGACTTCATCTCCCCCCCTCCCCATAGACTTCATCTCCCCCCCTCCCCATAGACTTCATCTCCCCCCCTCCCCATAGACTTCATCTCCCCCCTCCCCATAGTCTTCATCCACCCCCTCCCCATAGACTTCATCCCCCCCAAAGACTTCATCCCCCCTCCCCATAGACTTCATCCACCCCCTCCCCATAGACTTCATCCCCCCCTCCCCATAGACTTCATCCCCCCCTCCCCATAGACTTCATCCCCCTCCCCATATTCTTCTCTCCCATACTGTCCCCCTCCCCTTGTCCCATAATTACTTACCTGTCTTGCAGCGTTGGCCGGCAGCACAGGGCGCACCGCGGTAGTGGAACTTGAATTTCATGTTCCGGTTTCCGGCGGGACTGAAAGGAAGTGCGCACTCAGCTTGTGCACATTTCCTTTCAGTCCCGCCGGAAACCGGAACATGAAATTCAAGTTCCACTACCGCGGTGCGCCCTGTGCTGCCGGCCAACGCTGCAAGACAGGTAAGTAAAGCTTCATATTCGCTCCATAAGACGCACAGACATTTCCCCTCACTTTTGAGGGGAGAAAAAGTGCGTCTTATGGAGCGAAAAATACGGTATATATTTTTAATAGATAAATCTGAACACATCTGCACACTGTCCCAAATCATCAAAATTTCATAAAGGGTCACATATTTTGGTTATTCATGAGTGTCATAGAAAACTTAATATAGCACAATGCAGCTTGAATTTATTAACATTTAGGACTGTCCACGGCTTCCAAGTAAGATGTGAAAGTTGACTATAGACCCAACACACTTATAACATCTTTATGAACCATTACAAATCCACATTCCTCCAACTTTTGCAGAGATCCAGATGTCGAGTCTGGTAGTTATTATCATATTGAAAGTTGTCTTCTGTTTAAAAATGCAGAAACAGTAATTTATTCAAACAAGCATTTAAAGACCAATATTTTCGATGTCTTGAACTTTACTTCATCCTGTAAAAGGAATTAGGTTTTTCCAAAATTGTTGTACAATAGTCTTTTTACAAATTTAAATAAAAACATTTAATGAATTGCTTTTCATTATTTAAATAACATGCATGTAAACATATTGATTTGTGTACAAAAGGAAATGCTTACTTGTACTATGTATAAGTCTAATGGGACTAACAAAAGCTATATACACATGAAGAATCTTCTATAACTGTTGGTGACCCCAGAAATACGTTCCTAATGCACAGTAAATATTTTACTTCGAGAGAACAGTATGAAAATGTCCTGAACGTATGTTAGTTTGCTAAAAATGTATAAAATATAGTTTGCTAGAAAACCATTTAAAATTATTTGTTTTGCTTTTATTTTTTTTTATATTATATTGGATGTTAAGAAATGGGGATGTATGATGTACTGGGGCTAAAACTGTCTGAAAAGGACATGATGGGGCGTAAAAATAAAGTTGGACAGAACAAAATAAGAAAAAGGAAGGTGAGCTTGAGGAAGTAAAAAATAAAGGAAAAAAATCCAATATAGATATTAGAAAATTTGCGTAAATGATATGCTGATGGCTAAAAACAAAGTAATGAATGCCCTAAATAGGAGCAAACTTCCCTTCCAAATGTTGCACTGATTTGAAACCAGATGTCTTCACGTTGGTGTCTACTATGAGGAAAATTGAGGCATGCTGAATGTTTCATGCTAACAGTGTTTCTCAACTGAAGGACCAGAAGCCCTGGAGAACACAACTAATGCTACACTTCATTCATTTTTAAGTGTATCATTGTTCCCATTTTTGGCCTTATTCTTTTATCCAATCTCATTCTTGTCCCTCTCCTACTAGAATGCATATTAAACTAACATCCTTTCCATTGTCTAGGCATTTTATTCTGAATTTGTGTTTTCTGTTTTATTATTTTTTATTCAAGTAAGCTGCATACACTGTGTTATGATTATAAACGCATTACATTTACTTAAGCAGCCACTACCATCATAAGTTGTTTGTGATGTTTAATGGTTTAGTCTAAAGCTTGTTTCTAAACACCACCAAACAGCTGATATCATGCTAGAATCTACAAATATGTATAGTTTTATTGGCTGAGTCTCTCATTGTCAACTTGTTAGCCAAGTAAGCCTTTGATTCTATTGTCCATATGTTTCTTGCGATGGAAAGCACACCTTACTTATATTATAAGGGAGCACTTGGGGTTCCAATTTGTATGGGATGGCTTTTTTGCTCTTTCAACTTGGTTGGATAGTGAATCTTAATAGGTCCTGATTTAGAAGGATGATTTTAACTTTTTTAAGGATCTTTAGAATTGTTGAACACTCTCCTTTCTTGATATATGCCCATTAATGAGTCTTAGACCCATCCAACACTTAGTTTCAGGTTATTGTCAAAGTATATGGACAACTCTGGATATATATACAATTTAACAATGGCCTGATAATATACATCTCCCTGATGTTTCTGTTATTGTGCTGTAAAAGACCTTGCCTGATGGCATGAACCGACCCAATTGTAATACTTCAAAAGATGCATGGCCTCCCCTCTATGAATACGGCACAGCTAAACAACTAGTTAATTTTGTTCCTGAACATCTTATGACCAAATGAATAGACATAAGGCTTATTTTCTATTGTGGTCAGTAAAAAAGCAACCATGTCACAGTGTACCAACAGTCAGTATATGTGTAGCGGAGAGCTGATATCCCACAGCTATTCTCCACTGAAGATCCCAGGAAGGCTCAGGAACAAGGCAATAGTAAATCCACAGGCAGAGTTTCCAGCAGGCAAAATAACACAGCAAGATCCCCACAGCAATCCCAATAACTGGACGACACACAGTTTCAGGAACAGAACTGCTGGCTGGTACATCCAGCCTGCCTTTTATTACAACTGTACACAGACAGGCCACACCCAGGGGAGGCATAAAACAACCAATGGTATCTTGGGTGCAACCCACAGATTCCCTCCCCTTAGCCTGGGAGATAATCCACTTATTGTACAGTTTCAATCATAACTTTTACACAATATCCATAACTTCTATAATATTCATGCTACAAACATAAAACACAAGCACATTTTCCTGCCCAAAACAGTTCCATAGATTTGAACTGTGCGGTCGGTCAATTTCTGGCATAAAAACGTCTAAGTCCCGTTCGAAGTGTGGCCGGTACTTCGACGTTAGTCGAAGTGTCAAAGTGGAGTCGATGGTACGGGTCGGCGATGTTCGGAGTTAAAATGGCCGCCGCCACGTGGCCCTTTGTTCGATGCCGCGCACTTCAACGACTTCGACCGCTTCGACGATTACTTCGGCACTTCGACGGTATCCGAAGTGCCCATTTGAAGTAGCAACACTGCCCTGAGGTAATCCAAGGGCCAGGCACAGTATTTGTCTTTAGGGCCAAGGTAGGATAGATGAGGGCAATCAACAATACAGGAAGGACAGCCACAATAGGGTTCCGCTACACTGCTCCCCCTTGCCCACAAGCCGGCATACACAGTCTGATCCAACACGGATCGGCTTGGGGATGTCCGGGGCTCACGGATCATTTTTCTAGGTCAGTTTGTCTGGACAACCCGTCAGCATTTCCATTCTGCTTACCCGGTCGGTACTGGATATTAAGGTCAAAGGGCTGCAGCGCCAAACTACAGCGCAGCAGCCTGGCATTGTCCCCAGCCACCCGGTTCAGCCATACTAACGGGTTGTGATCCGTGAGCAAGGAAAAGGGCTGTCCATACAGATAGGGCTGCAGTTTCTTTAGGGCCCACACCACAGCCAGGCATTCTTTTTCGATGGCGGCGTAGCTTACTTCTCGAGGTAACAGCTTGCGACTGATGTAAGCCACGGGATGTTCTCCGCCATCGGCCCCGACTTGGCTCAGTACTGCTCCCAATCCAAACATAGAAGCGTCTGTGTGAACAAGAAATCGTTTAGTTGGATTGGGAGCTGCCAAGACAGGGGCATTTATCAGTGCATTTTTCAGGTGTTGGAATGCCTGCTCACACTCCGGGGTCCAGTTTAGTTGGCGGGGAAGGCTCTTACGGGTCAGGTCTGTTAGGGGTTTGGCCAGGGCGCTATAATTGGGGACAAACTTCCTGTAATACCCCGCTGTCCCTTGAAACGCTAAAACCTGGGTCTTAGTCCTAGGGGTGGGCCACTGGGCTACGGCCTCTACTTTGGCAGGTTCGGGCTTCTGTTTACCGCACCCCACTCTATGTCCCAGGTACTGCACCTCAGCCATTCCTACTACACTTAGCTGGCTTCAGGGTCAAACCAGCTTCCCTTATCCTGTCTAGTACAGCTCCTATGTGGGCCAAGTGTTCCTGCCACGTATTGCTAAAAATAGCAATATCGTCCAGGTAGGCACAGGTATAGTCCTGGAATCCATCCAGAAGTCGATCTACCATCCTCTGGAAGGTAGCTGGGGCGTTTTTCATCCCAAATGGCATGACCTTAAACTGATACAAGCCAAATGGGGTGACAAAGGCCGACTTCGGGATGGCGTCTGGGGCCAGGGGGATTTGCCAATATCCTTTACATAAGTCAATAGTGGTGAGGTATTGGCCCCTGGCCATTCTGTCTAGTAACTCGTCTATCCAGGGCATAGGATAGGCGTCTGACACGGTTTTCTCATTTAATCTCCTATAGTCCACGCAGAAGCGAGTCGTACCGTCTCGCTTCGGCACGAGGACTACCGGAGAGGCCCATGGGCTATCTGAGGGCTCTATCACCCCCAGTTGGAGCATCTCATCGATCTCCTTGCGCATGTTTTCCCTCACCGCTTCTGGGATGCGGTAGGGGGTCTGGCGCATGGGTAGTTGCCCTGGGGTCTCGACCCGGTGAGTTGCTAGAGGAGTGTATCCAGGTACATTTGAGAAAGTTTCTTGCTTCTCTCGCAACAGCTGCTGTACTTCGATATGCTCCTGTGGACTCAGCCGGTCTCCCAGTGCAACTTCTCCTAAATCCCCAGACAGTCTCCCATCTCCCAGCAGATCTGGAAGGGGAAGGCTGTCACACTCGTCGGAGTTGGGTGCACAGATCGCTGTCACCTCCTCTGAACGTTCCCGGTAGGGCTTTAGCATGTTCACATGGAGCATGCGTCGCCCTCCAGCTCCTGTGCAGGGGCCAATTATGTAAGTGGTGTCACATCTCTGTTCCACGACTTTATAAGGGCCTTGCCAGGCGGCCTGCAGCTTATCATGTCGGACAGGTTTTAAAATTAAAACTTTCTGTCCCATCTGGAAGCTACGGTCTCTGGCGCCCCGATCATACCATGTACGTTGATGCGTCTGGGCCGCCTGGAGGTTCTCTCCTACTGTCTTAGTTAGGGCCTCCAGTCGGTCCCGAAGTGCCAACACATATGGTATAATGGGGGTACCGTCTGCACTCCGGTCTCCCTCCCAATGTTCTCGGATGAGATCTAGGGGTCCTCTTACCCTCCTCCCAAATAATAACTCAAATGGGGAAAACCCCGTTGATTCCTGAGGCACCTCCCTGTAAGCAAAGAGGAGGTGTGGCAGGAATCGCTCCCAGTCCTTATGGGTCTCAGCAAAGGTTCGGAGCATTTGCTTTAAGGTGCCATTGAACCTTTCACAGAGCCCGTTGGTCTGGGGGTGGTATGGGGCGCTAATAATGGACTTAACATTGCACAGCCTCCAGAGTTGTTGGGTGACCTCTGCAGTAAACTGAGTACCCTGATCCGAGATGATCTCCCTAGGTAACCCTACCCGGGAGAAGATCTGCATCAGGGCCTCGGCCACTGTCTCAGCGTGGATATTTGTCAGGGCCACTGCCTCGGGATATCGGGTAGCGTAGTCTACCACCGTGAGGATGTACCTCTTGCCGGAAGGGCTAGGTTTCTGGAGGGGGCCTATGATATCCACCGCTATTCGGTGGAAGGGTTCCTCAATTATCGTAGCGGATGCAGTTTTGCTTTCCGCCGGTCTCCCCTCTTCCCCACCCTCTGGCACGTGTCACAGGTTTTACAATACTTCCGTACTTCCTGGCTAACTCCCGGCCAAAAGAAATTTTGCGTCAGTCGGTATCTGGTCCGACTAACCCCTAAATGCCGGATAGCGGAATGTCGTGTGCTATCCGCAGCAATTCGGCTCGGTACCTCTGTGGTACCACTAATTGTCTTAACACAATCGGGTCTGACCCATCTACTTGCTTGTCGTACTCCCGGTATAACAGCTGTCCCTCCCATACAAATCTTTCCCCCTCTGCCCCAGGGTGGTCAGAGGTGACTTTATCTCTATATACTTGCAAGGTAGGGTCAGTTATCACCTCTGCTGCAAATTCGTTAGGGGGGGGACCAGGGGACACAGTCTAGGGAAGGGGAAGGTTCTCTTACCTGGACCTACGGCAGTGTGTTGTAGTCCTGGGTGCGGGCCTGTTGTCTGGTGACCACTGGGTGTGCTTCCTCAGTGGTGGTGGGCTGGGGCTCAAAAGCAGATGTGAGCTTTCCCAAATCGTTTCCCAGTACCACCTCTGCGGGTAATTGGGGCATCAACCCCACCTCCACCCTCCCTGACCCCGCTCCCCAATGCAAATGGACGTTGGCAGTGTCCAGCCGGTAGACGGCTCCCCCAGCAACTCTGACTGCTATAGTCCGGTTAGTCTTAGCCTTGTCAGCGACCAAGTGGCTTTTGACCAGGGTTATAGTGGCACCAGAGTCTCGGAGCCCCTGTACTGCTTTTCCCTCCAGGTATACCGTCTGTCTGTGGTGCTGGCGATTATCGGCATGGGCTTGTAGTGGGTTAGCTTCGTGTAGTACCTCCCACTGTTCTATGGTGGTGACAGGAACCGCGGAGCCATAAGCAACTGGTGGCTCCCCCTGGTAGTGATGGGCAACGGCACTCGGGGGTGGTGGGGGCCCTGGTCGGATCCATGAGGATCGGTCTCGGAGTTGTGGGCACTCTCTTTTGTAATGCCCCCACTTCTGGCAGTGATGACAGGGCCCAGAGCTATGTTGGCGGAAACGTGGTTGCACAGCAGGTGGTGGTGGTGGTAGCTGTCGGGGTGGTACAGGGGGGTAGTTCGTTCCCCCAAAGGATTTTATCGTTACTTTTGGGGCTACCGGTTTCTGTGACCTGCGCGCATCTAGGTACTTATCCGCCTTCCTAGCCGCCTCTGTGAGGGATGCAGGGTTGCGGCCTCTTACCCACTCCTGTACATCAGTTGTTACCCCATCATAGAATTGTTCCATGAGCAACATTTGTATCACATCTTCCATGGATCGGGCCTTGCTGGCTTGCACCCATCCAAGGGCCGCCCGCTGCAACCTACAAGCCCACTTGGCATGTGAGTCTTTATCTGCCTTTTTCAACTCTCGAAACCGCCTTCGGTATGCCTCTGGTGTTATGGCATACCGGGCCAATATAATCTCCTTTACCCGGCTGTAGTTCCGGATCTCCTCATCTGGTACAGTTCTATAAGCTTCTGCTGCCCTCCCAGACAACCGCCCAGCCAAAATAGGTACCCAATCCTCAGTACTGATCTTATGTAAGGCACACAGTCTTTCAAAATCTTGGAGGAAAGCATCTATGTCTTCCTCCGCCTCCACATAGTTTTTAAACGCTTGGTAAGGAATTTTTGTCTTACCCTCTGTACTGTTGGTATTTGCTGTGTCCCGTACTGTGGATGGTTGTGGCCTTTGGCGCAACATAAATTCTTACACCTCGGTCATAGTCCTGGAAATAATGTCAAGCGTTGCATTTCCTCCATAAAAGGCCAGTCTACATTGCACTTGCCTTTGAAATTCCTCTTGTTCTAACCCATCCGATGTGTTATGCTGTTCAGGGATTGCCCTGCCCTCGGTTTGATATTCTGCCATGACTTCTGCAATGAGGGTTGCTTTCTTTTTGTTGCTTGCTGCAATCCCTCTTGCTTCCAGTAAGTCATTTAGCGTGGTTCTTTTAAGCTTCGCATAGTCACTCTCCATCTGTATTCCATTAATCCTTGTTCCCTTGTGAGTCTGGATCCCAGCGCTGCCAACCAATGTAGCAGAGAGCTGATATCCCACAGCTATTCTCCACTGAAGATCCCAGGAAGGCTCAGGAACAAGGCAATAGTAAATCCACAGGCAGAGTTTCCAGCAGGCAAAATAACACAGCAAGATCCCCACAGCAATCCCAATAACTGGACGACACACAGTTTCAGGAACAGAACTTGCTGGCTGGTACATCCAGCCTGCCTTTTATTACAACTGTACACAGACAGGCCACACCCAGGGGAGGCATAAAACAACCAATGGTATCTTGGGTGCAACCCACAGATTCCCTCCCCTTAGCCTGGGAGATAATCCACTTATTGTACAGTTTCAAACATAACTTTTACACAATATCCATAACTTCTATAATATTCGTGCTACAAACATAAAACATGCATTTTCATAATCAGCAGCCTTTAATTAGTAATCCTCTCAAAAATCGTCCCAATCCCTCCAGTAGATCAATAGTTAGTTGGAGGTCCCTTTATGACCGACCGCAAGCACATTTTCCTGCCCAAAACAGTTCCATAGATTTGAGCTGTGCGGTCGGTCAATTTCTGGCATAAAAACGTCTAAGTCCCGTTCCAAGTGTGGCCGGTACTTCGACGTTAGTTGAAGTGTCGAAGTGGAGTCGATGGTACGGGTCGGCGATGTTCGGAGTTAAAATGGCCGCCGCCACGTGGCCCTTTGTTCGATGCCGTGCACTTCGACGACTTTGACCGCTTCGACGATTACTTCGGCACTTCAACGGTATCCGAAGTGCCCATTTGAAGTAGCAACACTGCCCTGAGGTAATCCAAGGGCCAGGCACAGTATTTGTCTTTAGGGCCAAGGTAGGATAGATGAGGGCAATCAACAATACAGGAAGGACAGCCACAATAGGGTTCCGCTACAATATGTTTAAGGTTAAGATGCCCATAGTTGTTTTGCTTAAACCCAGCAACACCAACATTAGGTTATGGATGTGCTCCCAAGTATTTTTTTGTTTTTGTTGTTGTTTATATCATTCCTGAAGAGTATCTCCCCTAAAAGCGTCTTCTTCTAGTTTCTAAAGCTGTGGACTGTGTGGAACACACATCTAAATGTGATGGGAATGAAGTCTACTTAAATCTCTTTTGCATCAAGTGTTTCCTCTGGAAGAGGAGAGAGCCAGTGTGTCATAGACTTTACTTAAAAGAGTATGCTAGGAACCTGAACACTTGAGTAGCTAATAATTTGTAAGACAAATATATTAGCAATAGTCAAGCCTTAATAAATTATAGATCCCTTACTTTGTGGTTGAGAACTAAATTTGGCAAAATTTCATCCTAATACTAGGATGCTAGTGCCTGTTACCCCTGTTTGTTTTTCACATTTTCCCTTCATCTACTTTTCCTTTTTTGTTGAATGTTTATAAGAAAAAGGTATGAGATACAAAACATGAGTAGGTTAGCTGAAGAATGCAAGGATGAAGAAATATTAGATACAAAGACATGTTTAGGGGACTGAACTCTCTCCCAGACACACTGGACAATGAAAAGACACATTGAATTATCACATCTTGTTGTGATGTGACAAGAAGGAAATGAAGACTTGTTGGTAATAATGATAAAGATATGGTGAAGACCCAGGATGAAAGATGCCAAAGCAGAGAGATAAAGAAATATAAAATTAAGTAGGATGAAACACAATCCATGTTCAATGACTCTATGAAAGTAAGTTAAACACATACAAATAATTATTCCCGGGGTCTCAATCCGTGTTTTGTTGTGAAATTATTACTTTGCTGTGAGTTAATTACTGTTCTTTATGTAATATAATTTTATTACTAATTTAATAATAAACAAAACATCCATGACACCTTACATCTCAACGCAACTTTCAGTCATACAAAGTACACATGTAGAATATTATCATTAGCATACTCAAGGAGAAAACATAAAAAAACATCTAAAAACTGCAAAAGAAAAAAAAGAAAAAAAATAACCAAACAACAATACACATACAAAACACACAAAAAATGTCTGGAATTCAGTAACTGAAGGGTGTTAGAGGTAGTGGATAGGCTATAATTACTATTTTTTTCCCAAAATCAAAGTTATAACTCTTAAATCCTAGATCAAAAGCAGTCATATCATATTGAAACCATATAACTTACCTTTGAAAATAGAGAAATGAAATTGAAAGCTGTAATTTACGCATTCCATTTTAAGAATTGTCCAATGAAAGATTGTCATGGAAGGTTATCTTATTTTGTACTATGTAACACTTAAAGGAGATTGCATATTTGTAGTTTTGAAGTTCGGAAACAAAAATTGTAATGATGGTTTTGAAGAGCGAAACGATAATTAAAAGTGAAGATAAGATACATCCATTGAATTGACTCAACTACAAATACCAACAGGAGATAAGCAGACTTCCTTGCATTCTTTATGCAGTTTATATACACAGGAAATGGAAAGAGAATACATTTGAAGGTAAATGAAGAATGGCATAGAAATCAATGTTTATGAGAAAGACGTAAAAGAATTTTGGAATGAAAAATGAGCATATCTATGAGGTATGGGACTTAATAAAAATATACGCCCATGACTCCTCTCCTTAACCAGTTCTGTTTTTCATTAGTTGTTTCAGAAGTTGACATATTAGTCTTGTAAATGCATAAAGCATGCATTGCAGCAACTCAAGATAGGTTATAAATTTAATTTACTTCAATTCTTTCAGTGATTCTTTAATGTTGGAATGCCACATGGAAATTTCCTACTGACCTGCTAATGCAGATTATGTTGTTTTTTTCATGCCCAATATGTTTCTTACTAGCTTTAATGTCCCTGTTACATTTAATATTAATGTACTAAACTATATAAGGCCATAAAGACTATTGGTGCTCCCCAGTTGAAAACATTTGCTGCAATAGGACAGGTGATTCAGCACAGGTGTAGGGCAGGTATTCGAGCACATCATTCTTCTGAATTTCTAGATCGGTTAAACACAATATCGTATTATCTAGTTTCTTACTAGCTTTAATGTTTACTAAACTATACAAGGCCATAAAGACTATTGGTGCTCCACAGTTGAAAACATTTGCTGCAATAGGACAGGTGATTCAGCACAGGTGTAGGGCAGGTATTCGAGCACATCATTCTTCTGAATTTCTAGATCGGTTAAACACAATATCGTATTATCTAGTTTCTTACTAGCTTTAATGTTTACTAAACTATACAAGGCCATAAAGACTATTGGTGCTCCCCAGTTGAAAACATTTGCTGCAATAGGACAGGTGATTCAGCACAGGTGTTGGGTATTCGAGCACATCATTCTTCCGATTTTCTAGATCTGTTAAACACAAATATTGTATTATCTATGGTCAATATGTACATATTTATCTCTAACATGTTAAATAATCAAAAGGCATTTTGAAAAACGTTAACATTCTCATAAATTTTTATGTGACAAAATAGAATGCTAAACAAAGTCAATAATATTTGTCTATACCAGTGAGTTTTTTTATGTGCTTATTATTAATGCTATTATCAGAGTTCATTTATAAATCTAGATTGTAGTATATTACATTATATTATATTGCATGATCTAGCATTTACGATATTATATCCATATTAAAAATAAGCTATTGCGTCTTTCAGGGTTGCTTTATAATTTGGAAACTTGCCATAAGTATGGTATTTATAATTTTGTTTTAAATAATTTCCACTCCAATAAAAATATATAAATTGTAATAAACAAAATTAGATTGTTATAATTTATTGTATCAATAATGGTACAGTTATGACAGAGTGAAATCACATTAGATCAATATTAACTGAAAAAAAGTTTAAATTATTCCTTTGATGCCTAAGGCACATGTTTTGTTATCAAATCCAAACCCTATTTCTTTGATATATAATTAAATTTTCCTCTGTAATCTAATATAACGTTAAAAAAACTTTTGCAGTTCAGTTTAATTTATATTTTGATTTATGAAAAATGACATGTTTATATAAATTAATTTCCAAACTGTTCAAGCCAAATAAAAATAAAAAATCAGGAAAATTCCAAATAGTTTTTTTTAGAAGCAAGAATACTTATTGTGCTGTTTGTTTTTTGTTTGATATCATGTAAACTGTTTCTGGAACCCCACTTCAATTAAGGGCAAAATAACCCCTTAAACAAGTGACGTGTCCCAAAATTTATTTTTCAGTTTAAAGACATAATCTACCCTAAAAATGGTTGTTATTATTTTTTTTTTAAAACAGAATATTACATTTTATACTAATATAGATGTTAACAGTATGTTGATCCAATGGGATATGCCATTACGATTTTGGAATCAAGAAGAGATTTTTCCCTGTTTGCTGCACACTTGGGAATATATTTGAACTGTTTTTCTTTTGCTTTCTTTTTTTATCAATTGCGGAAACACATTTTTGGACAGTTGAACTTGATGAACGTGAGTATTTTTTAAAACAGAGATTAGATTAGTATGTAAAATAAATTGGGACAATCATTCTGATTAGAGTTACTCTGGAAAAAAAACTATAAAAAAATAAACAGAACAAAAAAAATGAAGACGTTGCTATAATTTATTATCTTTCAATAGTTTTGTATTCACTTTGTCTAAAATGTATCAATTTTTTTACTACATTATATTTTTTAATTTATGGTGTTTTTTCCCTAGAGAATTTGGAACAACAAATATGAAAATGAATCCTCTTGTACAATTTCACTTAAATTAGATCAAGGTTTTACCTGACATGGTCTGTGTCTGTTTTGAAATGTTTGTGCATGTTTTCTGCATAATGTTTGCTGCAGGCAGATTCTTCCCAAGAGAGTAGAAATAAAAGGTTTTTTTTTTAAACAGTCAGAAGGATAAATTAGTTATTGGAGAGAACAATTATTTCAAGATGTTATGTACAATTAATTTAAATTGTTACACACCGATTGTGTTTCTTCAATTTAACAATTTATCTCTAGTAAGCATTCTGTAACTTTTGAATCTGCATAATTCATTGAGTATTTGGTCTACTTTATATAGTTTTTGAAAGAAAATAAAAGGATTTTGGATTTTGCATTTGAATATGCGGAAGGAGTTGGGGGATTGCAAAGAGACACACCGAGGGGTTAGGGGGACAAAGTAACACACAGAGGGGCTGTGGGGGATGAAGAGACAAACAGTAGTGCTGGAAAAACAAAAGGACACACTGAGGGCTGGTGGGGGATAAAGAAACACACAGAGTGACTGGGGACAAAGAAACACAGAGGTGGGCTGGAGGGACAATGAGACACACAGAGATTAGGGGGACAAAAAGACACACAGGGGGGCTGGGGGACATAGTAGTTTAATGTTTTATGCTTTTATTTTTTTTTTTCTACAAACATTAATATCTGTTTTTAAAAATCAAAGCTGGTAATTTTATAGGGGGGTGTGGATACTTTAATAAATATATTTTAAATAACTATTTTTGCCTCATTAATATGCTTAATTCTTTTTAGTTCCAGCAATATTTTCATGCAATCAGCATGGGCAAGGTCTCCTACTACCACCAATGAGTTTCTGTGTAAAATGTTGTTGTTGTTTTTTTTTTCTATCAATTTGGCATGGTGCCAAAGTGATCATGGGCCTGGCAGAGCCATAGGAGGTTTATTATTGGACTATCTCACTTGTCAGAAATCCAAAAATAACTAAATATTGCTGATCGCAAATGGGGGCAATTTAGCTAACCAGTGCACGTGCAGCCACTAACTGCATAAAATACATTTCTTAACACAATATTTTGCTTATTTGTTCTTATACACCCCTTAAGGACCAAACTTCTGGAATAAAAGGGAATCATGACATGTCACACATGTCATGTGTCCTTAAGGGGTTAAAACAACAATAAAATTGTATACATCTGCAAAATATGTAGCCGGTATATCAATGCTAATAATAATAATAATAATAATAATAATAATAATAATAATTTTCTTTACATTATTGTCAACCTATTTCTATCAATTTTTTTAAGTAATTTGATTTACATCACCATAGTACTTCTCATGCTTCTCTCATATTTATCTTTTCTGCCCTAAACTCGTCAATGTTATCTTTAACTTTTTTTAATATCTTGCCCAATTCCAGCATGTTTTTATGGACGGTAAAAAAAAACATTTTTGTTTCTTTTGCCTTTCTTCTGTATCCTTCCTAAATTCTTCTCAGCTATCAATTGCTGTCTAACTTTCTACCCTTGATTTTGATGTCAGACCTGAAAACAATAAGATCTCTTTATATGTGAATGAGCACTATAAGCTGCTATGGATTTGGATACCCTTCACATTATGTATCAGTTATTGGATTCAAATAATTGTCAGGATAGAGATTAGATTAGCATTCATTATGTTCTGACTTGTGGGGGAGAGAAATGCAATCCTTTGCAGTGGTACTTATGTTCCATGTCACAGCATTCCTTTGGAAAATTATTACTTAAGGAATCTGAAAGCAATGTAACACTTTTGAACCAAAATCGTGGTTCCGCTGTTGCGGCTGTGATTAAAGCTCACACATTTTTATCAATTTACCTTCATTTTTATGTAGTATATTATCTTGTTCTTGAGAAACATCTTAGAACGTTTAAAATGTTTTCAAATACATATTCTATGTTACTATTTGAAATAATAATGATACCACGAAAATATGATTTTTTCATTTGTAGCTATTCTGACCACAGCATTTTTAATATTTCAACAATATATATTCTCATGAATGATTGATTACATTTTGATTTTGAAAAACTGTAACATTTCTGTAAACGAGGACATAAGTAATTTCATAGGCTGCTTTATTTTTATAGAGATATTGTTATAACTGAAAAAAATATTTGACAAATTTCATGGAGAAAAGAGTCCTGTGAAACCTTCAAAATACTTTTTTTTATAGAAAGTCACTTGTAAAAAGTGATTTTGTCTTGGCTTCATTCAGTAATTTTAAGTCACGTAATTCTTGCAATTCGCTACTAGTCAAGTATAGGAAACGTGCATTTTGTAAAAAAATAGCAAACATGAGCAAACATGAACTGACCTTGAGTACACTCTTAATATTTTATTGGTTGCTTAGCAACATTCCCTAACATTCAGCTCTACAAAATTTGTTAATGAGCAGCAACATCAAAAACTCTGATAGCAACAATTGCAATAAAAATAATTAAGAAGGGATGCATAATGGAAACGGGGGGATGAGTACAAAATTAAACAATAATGGATCTTCCAGACATGAAGGACTATGTAATGTTTAGGTTTTGAAACATACACAAAGTATTAACCCCTTAAGGACCAAACTTCTGGAATAAAAGGGAATCATGACATGTCACACATGTCATGTGTCCTTAAGGGGTTAAAGGGGCACTGTATACACTTTAACAATGTAATCTTATTAAACTTGTTTTAGTGCCATCAGTGCTTGCCTCCCTGCCCTACCCCCAAAAATCCAAAATTAAACTAATTAGAAGGCTTGACGTCACATGCACATGTGTATTGCTGTCATGAGCGCCATAGAGAATCATTGAGTACAATGAGGAGCATTGGAATGACCCATCATCCTGATTAGAAGGTTGAGGCAGCATTGAGGGAGATTCAATGCTGGAGAAAAGGTGAGTAATTTGTTTATTTTTTATTTATTTTGTGCTTTTTTAGAAGCAGTTGTGGTGGGTGGACCCAATTGACAAGGAGTAACAGGGAGGTAACGTTAGGAATAGAGATATGTATTCCTAATGCTAGAGTATTCCTTTAAATAAATAAATGTTCCTCTTTTAATGAGTCATTTAGTTTCCATCGCACCAACTGTTGTCACCTTCTCACCAAGCTGCTTGGCGATGGTCTTGTAGCCCATTCCAGCCTTGTGTAGGTCTACAATCTTGTCCCTGAGATCATTGGACAGCTCTTTGGTCTTGGCAATGGTGGAGAGTTTGGAATCTGATTGATTGCTTCTGTGGACAGATGTCTTTTATACAGGTCACGAGATGAGATTAGGAGCACTTCCTTTAAGAGAGTGCTCCTAATCTCAGCTTGTTACCTGTATAAAAGACACATGGGAGCCAGAAATCTTGCTGATTGATAGGGGATCAATTACTTATTTTACTCCTTGACAAGCAAATCAAAATATAACTTTTTTGACTTCCTTTTTTCTGGATTTTTGTTTGTTATTCTGTCTCTCACTGTTAATATACACCTACCATTAAAATTATAGACTAATAATTTATTTGTCAGTGGGCAAACATTCAAAATCAGCAGGGGATCAAATACTTTTTCCCTCACTGTACCTATATTGTATATAAACAGGAAAATATCTAAAAAACAACAATGAAATGGGCCAATAATTCAAAGGTCTAGAAATGATTAAATTCAAGTGTTATATAAACCAGCACAGTTAGAATTCCACCGTTAATCATGGCAAACACTGCAATTCATATACATCAAGAAAAAAACAATATGCTTAGTAATGTTCTTTAATTTGTTATAGAAAATTAATAAGCAGTGTATTGAAAGTGCAAATTGTGTGTGATTGACTTCACTCGCTCTGTTCTCACAAAGGACAATTGAACGTACTAATTCTCCTTCTAAGCATGGTATTTCAATTCTCGTCATGCCTTTCATGAGTTTACAGATGAAGTTGAGCGTTACATCTTACTGTAATCACTTTGATGTTTACACTTCCTCTTAATCGACCTCAAGAGCTTTGAGATATAACAGATTTTCTTTTCATGCTTTTCCTGTGGTTAGGAAGCACAATGGAAAGAATAGATAATATTATTCTGCACTTTATCAACCACTAATGAGTAATGAAAAGTATTTCAGTGAATATGAAAAATAAAACTCCCTAAATATATTAGCAAAATTAATCTATGGACTGATATGCCATATTTGAAACCATGATCACATTTACTCTTTAAAAAAACTTTTAAAATATCAGTAAAATATCAGCCCTAGTGAGAAGAAATTAACCCCATGCCAGGAGCCCTCCAGGCTTTCAGCAGCATGCAGCTTTTAGGCCAGTCTAGTAGTGTGAAACTTAAAAATTATGAGCCCTGCCTCTACTGTGCATGGCATAGACCTTAAGCAAAGGATAAAACAAGATATACTATGAATTTGTAAGTGTTTTTGATATGAATTGGACATGTCAAGAAAGATACAAAGGATTGCCTGTAGACCAAATTAGGAAACAAAACTTGTCCATGAAGAATGCATAGAGCATAAAGTGTGTCCCTATGGTTCAATGCGCAATGACAAGCTTCAACTTTCTACCGAAGTAAGATCGTCACAAGAATTGTTTGAAAGAAATTTCAAGAAATGGGTCTCAGATAGTAGTACGACCATCAAAAAATCACTAAGCACACTTGTTACATTCAGGCATTCCAGACCATAAGAGAATCTGGAACATTTCAATGAAGCTCTGTTCAACATCCTTTCATGTTGACTTTACCTCTAATATTTTTTTTATGTGGCTATTGTATGAAAAAGTTTGTGTTAGCTAATAGTATTGATTTATTGGTATTGTCGGCTGGATGTTCAGTATTCTAATTTAAAGTTTGTTTAAAATATATACATACATTTACAATAATGTTTGGTTACAACCCAAATGGATATTTAATGTGAGCAAAATCTACTAATGTATTGAACAAGAGTTTAAAGCTAGCATCCATTTTAATTTTGAGGACACCAAATTATTTGCTGGTGTAAATAAAATATACTTGCCTTTAAAAATATAAAAAAAAACTGGCTTTGAAAAAAAAACATCTGAAATAAATTCTAAAAGATTGGTCTATAAAAATTACAATATCATTGGAATAGTTTTATCTTTTCCCAAAGCATTCATGCTATTTTACAAAAGGACTAGAATCTCGAAGATAAAGAACAGTTATATAACAGTTACATTTGTATATATATTCAACTATTTAAGAAGCAGAAACCATAGTTTACTATATATGGATGTATTTCCATTTGAACATTTTTTGTTTTAGTTTATTTGTGAAAGTACAATGTTATGTAGCTGCAATTCTACTGTGTACCAATAACATAACATATATATTCTGGTAGCAAAAATACCATGCCTATAGCCCTGCATTTCGACTACCTCATGTATTCATCTACAGTAATCTACAGAGAATTGCTCGGAAAAAGAGAGAAAGTTCATACTTTAAATGAATCAGCTAGTTATGAAATCATGCTTTGTGTCTGGATCATGGAATAAAGCAGACAATATATTACATTATACTTCATAAAAAGGAAGTAGCCATACCCATTCTTGAAACTTGTCTTGCTTGGCAATTTGCCCATAGCGACTATACTAAACAAAGCAAAAAGTAATTTATGGGTAGTGAAGAATAAAAAACAGTAACATTAAACAAAAATTGAAGTATAAGAAAAATGAAATTTAACTCTGGAGTTATTTGAAAAATGTAGGGATAGATTGCAATAAAGGAAAAATAAAATAATATTTAGTCCTATTTTATCTGGAAATGTCCATTGGTAAGCAATACATCACACTGCTAAATTGCTTCCCAAATACACATACAGTTTTTAATTATTTTTTATAGTTAGCAAAATTGTGTGTTCTCTATTAAATAATAACAAATAGTATAACATGAGGAGGTAAATTCTTAATAGAGAATCTATGTCCCAATCAGCCTGCAGCAAAGTGGGCAGTGTGTGGTGGTGAAGATTCTGTAGAAGAGCAGTGTGTGAGGGGTGCAGTGTGTTTGAGGGGTGTGTTGTGTATGTAGGGACTCAGTGTGTGTGAGGGGTTTAGTGTCTGTAGGAGTGCAGTGTGTGTAAAGAATTCAGTGTGTTTGAGGGATATGTTGTGTGTATGGGTGCAGTGTGTGTTAGAAGTGCAGTCTGTGGGAGGTGTATAGTATGTGTGAGGGATATAGTCAGTGTGTGTAGGGGTATAGTGTGTTTAGAAGCATGGTCGTGCGCAGGAATTTTTGCAGGGCTGGACTGGGGATACAAAAAGCCCTGGAAACAATTGTTGAATGTAGTGTTTATGTGTGTGTGCATATATATATTATTGGTATGTTTCTTTTTCTAGTTCAAAATATTGGTTCTGTCAGTGTAAACATGTAACTATACAGTAAACATACTCACATGCAGACACAGACAATCTCACTGATACAAACCCACAATAAAACAGACAATCTCATTGATACACAAACTCATTGACATAAAAACACAAGATTACTGATACACACAAATAGGCTCACTGCCAGACAATCTCACTGACACACACAGACAAGGTTACTGGTACACACACACAAACTTGGTACAAACTATGACACTCACACAAGATTGCTACAGACAAACTCATTGGTATACAAACACAAACATACGCACACACATACGCTCACTAAAGAGAAGCTTACTGTCACACATATGCCCCTACAAACAAGCTCACTGACACACACGGTCACTACAAACTCACTGACACACACATATGCTCACTACAGAAAAGCTCACTGATACACATGATCACTACAGACAAACTCACTTACATACACACATGCTTACTACAGAAAATCTCACCGACACACACAAGTTCACTGACACATATACACATGCTGACTACAGAAACACTCACTGGCACACACATGCTTACTGCAGAAAAGCTAGCTTACACATTCATACATGCTCACTGCAGAAAATCTCACTGACACACACACAGGCTAATTGACACACATGCACATGTTCACCACAGACAAGCTCATTGACACAAACATGCTTCCTACAGACAAGTCTACAGACAAGCTCACTGACACACACACACAAGCTCACTGATACACATACTCACTACAGACAAGCTCACTGACACACACAAATGCTCACTACAGAAAAGCTCACTGACACACAAGCTCACTGACACATATACACATGCTCACTACAGACACGCTCACTGACATACACATGCTCACAGCAGAAAAGCTAGCTGACATACACAAGCTCGCTTACACATAAGTTCACTGACACACACACACAAGTTGGTTAACAGTGCTCCTTCGCAGGTATTTTAGTCAATTTACCATAAGAGGCAAGACGATAAAGCTGGGAAAACTTATTCTGCCCTTCATCACTCTGTATTGTCTAATTTTGTTTTAGAAACTTTCTATGAAACTTTAAGATAAGGCTTGCAGGTGACAGCACAACCCATGAGCTTTGTTATTTGATACTGCTCCATTTGCTTGTCAGTCTGTAATATCTAAGTTATATGCTTGGTTGGTACAAATGCCTCCTGTTATGGTTGATTTATTTGTCAAAGTCTGTGGTTTCTAAGCAGATGTGTCCATAACTTTGTGTCTGGCATTATATCATAGAATATGTCACGCCACTCGGAAATTATTTTTTACAGAAGAGCACGGCCATGTAAAATGTTACTGATGTGTAATGAACAAACATGAATTACTTAACATTTAACTATTACAGGGCACTGCACAGGCATATACTCAAAATTAAATTAAAAACAATAGAGGCCGTCTTAACCGTGTAATGTAAACATTGCAGTTCCTTTTTTGATTTTTTTTGTATGGGTCGCTCTGTTGGTCACTGAGTATGTATGGGCCACTTGTGTGTGTCAGTAAGTGGGTATGGATTACTGCTTGTTATGGAGTGTGTATGAGTCACTGTGTGTGTCAGGGTGTGTTAATTAGCTTAGGTAAGCATCAGTGTGTGTCTCTGCCAGTGTGTATTGATATGTGTATCTGAGATTTTGTATGTACTGGTCAGTGAAACTGCAGGTCAGTGAATCTAAATGTGTGTGTGTGCACATTTGCAGTCATACACAGCCATACAAATCACTCACATGTATCCACATCACACACTGACTGCCACATACACGATACACATAACCATCCCATACACAATCAAAACATTGAACATTTGTATATTTTCACACACCTCACTGTTTTGGCAATTTGACAATCTCCATGGATTCCCCAGGCACCTAATCTTCTCCTGCAGCTGATGTCTTCATAGAGCAGGGGCTGAAAGTGAAGGTGCTTGTGGGAACCAGTTAATTTGCTAAACGTATCTCAACCAGTAAGACAAATTACTCTAGGTGGACACCAGGACAGTCCTGGCACCATAACCATTATAGTGGGTTGTAGTGGATATGGTGTTTAGAATGTTCCTTTTTTTTTTTACTCCTACACATAAACAACTAAGAGATTAATTATCCTAAGGTTGATTAATGTTTGCAGCATACTTGAAAAATGTCAGGAATACATCACATAATTAAAGGGACAGTCCAAGCACCATAACATATTTATTTAAATTAAGTTATTTATCCAGGAGGCTTGATGGTGCACTTTTATCTTTTTTTTTTATCAAACCCTAAAGTTTGCCTCTAGCGCTGATCTCAAGGTCTCCCAAGCGGTGTCCAGCTTCTAATTCAGAGTTACTGGAAGTGGGGAGTGCTGCTAGACATGGGCGCTGCTGATTGGCTAGAGCGGTCAACTGAAACTCTAAGTCAGTCAGTTGCTCGACATTCATAAAAAAGGTACATACCATCAACCTATTGTTCCCTGTAGCACTTTGTAATGTCTTCTATAGTGTTAAATTCCCCACTTTATAGTATTGTAAAGCGCTGTGGAATAAGTTTGCTCTATATAAATGCTACCGCTACTTAAATAATAACTATTGATTTCTGGTATAACATTGACACTGCAGAAATTACCCTAGAGGGTAACTGGACATATTGAGAAATGTAACTTAACCTGTAATGCTAAGGTTAGACATCACTGACCCCCAGTGAGCAAAGGTCACAATTTTTCTCTTTCAACTCTTTCTACAGTTCTGATCAGGACAGGCTACAACACACAGCTGGGAAGCCCCAGGCATTGGCAATCACCCACGGATATAAGTAACACTATAAACCTACATTTTGAGAAAACCCAACCTTCCCTGTTATTATGATACTTTATGAAAAGCCCAAGACGTGCAATTATTTAGATTTTATAGTGATGCACAGTTATATAACAATTTTATTCAATCTCGTATCATCAACTTGAAGATTTTCATAAAAATTATTTTGGGGAGCTTCTTCACATTTGTTTTACTGTGTAACATTGCATATTATATATGTGTATGTTATGTTTCAGCACACATGTGTTTGCAATGTGTAATTTATTATGTGAAAAGGTTAAAAAGCATATAATTATTATTATTATTATTGCCATTTATATAGCGCCAACAGATTCCGTAGCGCTTTACAATATTTTGAGAGGGGGGTATGTAACAGTAAATAGGACAATTACAAGAAAACTTACAGGAACAATAGGTTGAAGAGGACCCTGCTCAAATGAGCTTACAGTCTATAGGAGGTGGGGTATTAGAAACATTAGGATAGGAAATATCAAGTAGGAGTGAAGCAGAATATGTGAGTATATTAAATTAACATGCCTGACAGGTGGCCATTTCACATTAAAGGGACTCTCCAGTGCCAGGAAAACAAACCCGTTTTCCTGGCACTCCAGGATCCTGCAGTGCCCTCCCTCCCACCCTCCATCCCATGTTGTTGAAAGGGGTGGGGGATTCCGGCGATGCTTGAGGTCCTCATGCATAGCGCGAGGATGTTGAGCGTCGTTTAAAACACTGTTTGTGTTTTAAGAAGCCAGAAGTCCCTCTAGTGGCTGTCTGATAGACAGCCACTAGAGGAGGATTTAACCCTGCAAGGTAATTATTGCAGTTTATAAAAAAGGGTGATGGGAGTTGGCACCCAGACCACTCCAATGGGTAGAAGTGGTCTGGGTGTCTGGAGTGTCCCTGTTACGGTTGCCTCCAGGCTGGCAGGAAGTTGGACAGTAGAAAAGGATGCTCCTAGCGCTCACCAAAGGACCATCAGCACCGTAGACACCATAACTACTGTGTAGCCACCATAAGTACTGCAGACTCCACGAACCACCGCTGCTGGGCTGGTATCTCGCCGTCTGCTCTGCGCCCTGGACCTACGACCAGGCTCCAGGTTCAAGTAGGTGAACCTCTTCCTTCTGTAGAGCGAAGCAGGATCAGGAACAAGAGCTCTTACAAGAGCTCAGTAGCTAAGGGAGTATGAAGAGCATAGCAATCCCTGTAGTGATTATAGCTGTCCCCTACAAACATGAGTCAAGGCTGCAAGTTAGAGGGTCAAGTCATTCTGTTTTATTGGCACCAAAAGAACCTTCTTTTATGCAGGATCCCCTTAGATAGGACCACCCACAGGGCGTTACAAAAGAACCAATCACACACGTACATTACAGAAAACACTCCCAGTTATTACACACAAAATCCTCCCCTCTACCTGTGATATAATTATGTTATACAAGGGATTAACATAATTATCACAGACAGTAAAAATACAGTTTTTACCCATACCCTGTAACTTTAAAACCATACATCCAATCTTCATATAAATTGCATATTTAGAATCAGCAGAACATTTAAATACACACATAACCAAAAATCATACAAATCCATGCAGTGGATCCTTTATGACTGACCGCAAGTACATTTTCCTGCCCAAAACAGTTCCATAGATTTGGGCTGTGCGGTCAGTCAATTTCCTGTAGAAAAATGTCTAAGTCCCCTTCAAATTCACGAACGGGTCCATTCGTGCAAATAGCATATTGGAACCGGGTGTTCGAATTGTTGAACGTACTTCGACTTTCACCGAAGCGTCGAAGTGAAGGCGACGGTAAGGGTCAGCGGTGTTCGTGTATTTGCATAGCCGATTTTAGTTCCATGGAATCTTTAGCATACACCACTGACCGCGTTCGACTAAATTAAAATGGCCGCAGCCACGTGTTCCTTTGTCGAATGGCGGCCACTTCGACGACTTCGACAACTTCGGCACTTCGACTGTATTCGAAGTGCCATATAAAAAGTACCAATCCTTCCCCACAGGATTTAAAGGGCCAGAATGAGTGACATACACTCTGGTATGGCCGAATACTGGTTTTAAAGGGCCCAATCTCCCAGGGCCATAGTCATGCGGGAGGAGGCTGGCAAACAGGCTTTTCCACAATCCATGGAAGCAGGGCAATTTCTAATTGAAAGGGCCAGTTACAAATAGCAGTTTGTAACAGTCCATTTAAGGATTGTGATGGATATGCTTTGGGAAATGAAAAGTTTTTTTCTAATGACTAGTTACCTAAATAAACTTAAATTAATTGTCAAAATACTTTCAAATACTTTCAAATTGAAATTACTGATCACTAACATTGGATACTCACTCAGGTATCTTCACTTTTTCTGGAATGATTGGTTTAAAGGGACACTTCATTTTTCTCTTTCACTCCATTTATTTACATGTGAAGAGTGTGTCCTCTTTTTTTATTTGACAAAATATGCTGATTTGTATAGAAAGCATAACTTTTATAAATTAAAGGAACACTATGGGGTCAGGAACAAAAACATGTATTCCTTATTAGTGATGTACCGGACGGTTCGCTGGCGAATAGTTCCCAGTGAACATAGCATGTTTGCGTTCGCCACGGTGGGCGAACACATGCGCGGTTCGATCCGCCCCCTATTTGTCATCATTGAGTAAACTTTGACCCTGTACCTCACAGTCAGCAGACACATTCCAGCCAATCAGCAGCACACCCTCCCTAGCAGACCCTCCCACCTCCAAGACAGCATCCATTTTAGGTTCATTTGGAAGCTGCATACATTTTTTTGTATTATTCTTTATTTTTGTAGTGCATGGAGGTATAACAAATGAGGATGTGGTAACTCAACGGCATTCCTCATGCTTTTCAAGTAACAATTGTAACAATAGGGTATATGTTAATACCTAGTCTGCGCGGAGCCCTCCATGGGTGAAGATGGATTAATTTTTTTTTTGCGCTTGGGTTTTTTATTTTATTTTTAAGTTCGACTGGCTTTTTTTAGAAAAAAGAAGACGTTGAATAGTAAGTGGAATTTTACTCTACAGGGTAGTCATTTTATTCCCCCCTCACTATTTTTTAGGGTGAGGGGGGTAGGTAGGGGCTTTTTTATTTGGGTGTGTGACTAGGGGCTTGGGGACCCCTAGTCACCTTAGTCACCTTATTGTTTTTTAGGGCCCCTACCCACCGAGCAGGGGTGGGGGCCGGGGGGGAGGACAGTAGGTCCCCCCTCTTATTGTAACTTAGGACCCCCACCCACCGCTCAGGGGTGGGGGCGGGGGGAAGGACAGTACGTCCCCCCATTATTCTTTTATAGGGCCCCCACCTGCAGCTCAGGAGCCATGTTACTCTGTATATAGAGGGAGCATGTTTACACTGTATATAGAGGGAGCCATGTTACTCTGTATATAGAGGGGAGCCATGTTACTCTGTATATAGAGAGGAGCTATGTTTACACTGTATATAGAGGGAGCCATGTTACTCTGTATATAGAGAGGAGCCATGTTTACACTGTATATAGAGGGGAGCCATGTTACTCTATATATAGAGGGAGCCATGTTATTCTGGGTGGCGAAGTGCCGCCCTGTGTCTTGTGTAGAGGGACCGGCCGCTAATAAGACTATCTACCCGATTTTCCCATCCAGCAGCAGCAGGGTCCTCTGTTCTCGCGATCCGCGAGAGCGTTGCCTTGGGTTGCCATAGCAACGCTCTCGCGGATCGCGAGAACGTTGCCATAGCAACGCTCTCGCGGATCGCGAGAACAGAGGACCCTGCTGCTGCTGGATGGGAAACTCGGGTAGATAGTCTTATTAACGAGCATGGAGAATACTGGGCCCCTCTAAACTGCCCAGTGATTCTGTGCCACCGGACCACCAGTCGAGGAGGACCGGAGGGACAGGTAAGGCTCAGCACTTATTCCACACAACATACACACTGCATCTGCATACACTCTACACACACTCTACACACACTGCATACACTGCATACACTCTACACACACTGCATACACTCTACACACACACTGCATACACTGCATACACTCTACACACACTGCATACACTCTACACACACTCTACATACACTGCATACACACTGCATACACACTGCATACACTCTACACACACTGCACACACTACACACACTGCATACACTCTACACACACTGCATACACACTGCACACACACTGAAAACACTCTACACACACTGCATACACTCTACACACACTGCATACACACTACACACACTGCATGCACTCTACACACACTGCATACACACTACACACACACTATACACACACTGCATACACTGCATACACTATACACACACTGCATGCACACTGCACTCACTGCATTCACTCTACACACACTGCACACACTCTACACTCACTGCATACACTCTACACACACTGCATACACACTACACACACTGCATACACTCTACACACACTCTACACACTCTACAGTCACTGCATACACTGCACACACTGCAAACGCTGCACACACACTGCATACACTGCACACACACTGCATACACACTACACACACTATACACACACTGCATACACTCTACACACACTGCATACACTCTACACACACACTATACACACTCTACAGACACTGCATACACTCTACACACACTGCATACACTATACACACTCGACACACACTGCATACACACTGCACACACTGCACTAACTATACACACACTGCATACACACTGCACACACTATACACACACTGCATACACCCCATACACACACTGCATACACACTATTCACACACTGCATACACACTATATACACACTATACACACTGCTTACACACTATACACACACTGCATACACACTATACAGACATTACATGCACACTATACACACACTGCACACACTATACACACACTGCACACACTATACACACTGCATACACACACTGTACACACTATACACACACTATACACACACACTATACACACACACTATACACACACACTATACACACAATACACACACACACTGTACACACTATACATACACTGTACACACTATGCACACATTGCATACACTATGCACACACTACACACAATGCATACACACTGCACACAATATACACACACTACACACACTGCATACACACTGCACACACTATACACACACTGCACACACTACATGCACTACACACACTGCATACACAAACACTATACACACACTGCATACACTATGCACACACTATACACACACACTATACACATACTGCATACACTATGCACACACTGCACACACACTGCATACACTATGCACACACTGCACACTCTATACACACACTGCACACACTATACACACACTGCATACACTTCATACACTATACACACACTGCATACACATACATTTAGAAAAAATTGCAGTTGTTTTTTACATTTCAAAGTTGGGGAGAGGGTGTCAAATAAAGGATCCGCCCCGGGTGCCAAATGCTCCAGGTATGCCCCTGTATAGAGGGGAGCCATGTTACTCTGTATATAGAGAGGAGCCATGTTTACACTGTATATAGAGGGAGCCATGTTACTCTGTATATAGAGAGGAGCCATGTTTACACTGTATATAGAGGGGAGCCATGTTACTCTGTATAGAGATGGAGCCATGTTATTCTGTATATAGAGGGAGTCATGTTTACACGGTATATAGAGGGAAGCCATGTTACTCTGTATATAGAGGGAGCCATGTTATTCTGTATATAGAGGGAGCCATGTTTACATGGTATATAGCGGGAAGCCATGTTACTCTGTATATAGAGAGGAGCCATGTTTACACTGTATATAGAGGGAGCCATGTTTACACGGTATATAGAGGGAAGCCATGTTACTCTGTATATAGAGGGGAGCCATGTTACTCTGTATATAGAGGGAGCCATGTTATTCTGTATATAGAGGGAGCCATGTTTACACAGTATATAGAGGGAAGCCATGTTACTCTGTATATAGAGAGGAGCCATGTTTACACTGTATATAGAGGGAGCCATGTTACTCTGTATATAGAGAGGAGCCATGTTTACACTGTATATAGAGGGAGCCATGTTACTCTGTATATAGAGAGGAGCCATGTTTACACTGTATATAGAGGGGTGTCATGTTACTCTGTATATAGAGGGAGCCATGTTACTCTGTATATAGAGGGAGCCATGATTACTCTGTATACAGAGGGAGCAATGTTACATCTGAGGTGGTTAACTATGATTGGCCCTGGCATGTTTGTTAGTCTGGCCTGCATGGTTGTCTGGCATGAATAAAAGTAGCATGTTTCAACTATATTAGTAGTTAGACTAGTTTGCACTAAAACATGTGCAAATGGGGAGTTTGCGGTTGTGCAAATGGACTGTTTGCGGTTGTTTGCGGTGCGTTAAACGGGGAGTTTGGTCTGTCACTGTGAAGCGGGCGTAACCCTGACACTACCTGATCGATACAACATCATACCTGATGTTTTAAAGCACGTTATTCCAAACAATTTAGGAATGTAAGGTGATTTATGCCCTTTATGGATTAAAACCAGACTCTGCATCAACTATGTAATTTTCCATGGGAGTTTTGCCATGGATCCCCCTCCGGCATGCCACAGTCCAGGTGTTAGTCCCCTTGAAACAACATTTCCATCACTATTGTGGCCAGAAAGAGTCCCTGTGGGTTTTAAAAATCGCCTGCCCATTGAAGTCTATGGCGGTTCGCCCGGTTCGCCCTTTCGCGAACATTTGCGGAAGTTCGCGTTCGCCGTTCGCGAACCGAAAATTTTATGTTCGTGACATCACTATTCCTGATCCTATAGTGGTAAAATCACTATCTTCCCCCTAAATATAGTAAAATCGTACATTCTGCTGGTGCTGGCTTTGCCTCTGATCTCGCTCATTGGCTGACATCATCAGAAGTGATGATCCCCCATGGGAAAGCTTTGGATTGGTTCAGATTGTCAATTCTAATGATCTCAGCTACTGAGGTAGTCCAGGGGTGGAGCCAAACACCTCATTGGCCAATCAGCATCTCCTCATAGAGATGCATTGAATAAATGCATCTCTATGAGGAATGTTCAGTGTCCCCATGTGTCTGAAAAGACAGTGTTTGCAGCAAAAATCCTGCAGGGACTGACTATACTCACCAGAACAACTACATTAAGCTGTAGTTGTCCTGTGACTATATTGTCCCTTTAACCTTATTCCACGCCCCAGCTGTCAATCAGATATTCGGTCCTGTTACTTCCTGGTTTAGCTTAGTGGAGCTAACCTCAAAATGCAGGCAATTGCTCAAAGAGCAGCATTTATAATTCTGTGATTGGACAGCTGCAGAAATACTGGGAGCAGGGCCGGCCTTAGGCATTTAGACGCCCTGTGCGAAAAATCTTCACAGCGCCCCCCCCCCCCCCGTCATCCATGTATGCTGTTATGTTTGTGTTGTCTGTGTATGTAATAGTACATGTGATGACTGTGTGTGATATGTATGCTATGTGTGATATTTGTAATGGGTATATTAACAGTGTGTGATATGCGTGTATTGGTTGTATGTGACACACACACACACACACAGAGTCAGACGGCCATACACACACAGGAAGACATCCACACACACACAAGCAGACAGTCATACACACACACACACAGGCAGACAGTCACACACACAGGCAGACAGTCACACACACACAGACACACACAGGCAGACAGTCAGTCATACACACAGACACACACAGACAGTAATACACACAGACACACACAGAGGCAGACAGTAATACACACAGACACACACACAGTCATACACACAGAGGCAGACAGTCATACACACACACACACACACACGCAGACAGTCATACACACAGACACACACAGGCAGACAGTCAGTCATACACACAGACACACACAGTAATACACACAGACACACACAGACAGTAATACACACAGACACACACACAGTCATACACACAGAGGCAGTCATACACACACACGCAGACAGATACACACACAGACACACACAGGCAGACAGTCATACACACAGACACACAGAGGCAGACAGTCATACACACAGAGGCAGTCATACACAGTCACACACACAGAGGCAGACAGTAATACACACAGACAAACACACAGATGCAGACAGTAATACACACAGACACACAGTGGCAGACAGTCATATACACACACACACACACGCAGACAGTCATACACACACACACACACAGACACACACAGGCAGATAGTCATACACACAGAGGCAGACAGTCATACACACAGACACACACACAGAGGCAGACAGTAATACACACAGACACAGTGGCAGACAGTCATATACACACACACACACAGTCATACACACACACACACACACACACACACAGGCAGGCAGACAGTCATACATACACACACACACACACACAGAGACACACACAGGCAGACAGTCATACACAGGCAGACAGTCATACACACACACACAGTAATACACACAGAGGCAGACAGTCACACACACACACACAGACAGTAATACACACAGAGGCAGACAGTCACACACACACACACAGACACACACAGGCAGACAGTCATACACACACACAGACAGTAATACACACAGAGGCAGACAGTCACACACACACACACAGGCAGACAGTCATACACACACACAGACAGTAATACACACAGGCAGAGAGTCACACTCACCTGACAATCACACAGTTACCTGTGGAGTTCATTGTTGAGGCAGTGCAGCTCCTGGTGACTGTTTGGTGGGGAAGCAGGGACTCCTTCCTGCTTCCCCTGCAGCCGTTTTCCAGCGCTTTTAGCTCCGCCCCCGCCGCACGGTAAGCTCCGCCCCCGCTGCAAATGTAAAAAAAAAAAATTTTTTTTTTTTTAAATCGGCTGTGCGGCCGCACGGCGCCCCCTGCTCCATGGCGCCCTGTGCGGCCGCACAGCTCGCACACCCCTAAGGCCGGCCCTGACTGGGAGGGGTTGGTTGGAGAGGACTTGCTATGACTTTACACAAGAGATGTGCAGCTTTTCCAAGTTGCTTTTATATATATAGCCCAATTAAAAAAATGCATCATTAAATGCATACATGTTTTCATTGAGGGTTTATTTACTAAACAATTATTTATTTATTATTTATTTTTAATCCAGTAGGTAATTCATATAGGCAAGATACTCTTAACCCCTTAAGGACGCAAGACGGTTCAGGACCGTCATCGGCATTTTTGCGTTGCCGACCGACGACGGTCCTGAACCGTCCTAAATTTAAAATGTACTTACCCGATCGCCGTCGTTCCCCCGGCGGCGATCGGCGTTGCTCCCGTTGTGGGGAGACTGCCTGCAGCCCAGACAGTCTCCCCATGGCGGATTAGGACCCCTGGGGCCATGTGATCGCCCAACAGGGCGACCACATGGTCACAATAGGTGTCCTAGTCTCTGCCTGCAGGGGGACTGTCTGTGCTGACAGGCAGTCTCCCTGCAACTGTAAAATCATAAAAAAATTTAAAGTGAAAGGTAATAAAAAAAAAATATTATTATATATGTGTATATATATATGATATATAGACATATATTATACCTATATAATATATGTCTATATATCATATATATAATGTCATGCTAAGTGTATTTTTATATTAATATGTACATATATTAATATAAAAATACACTTATAATTAATTTACACACATATATATATAATATATAATAACTATATATATATTGTATATATATATATTATTATAAAATACGAATAATAAATAATTTAAATTAAATTAAAAAAATTAAAAATAATAATAAAAATTAAAAAAAAATTATATATCTATACGAAATGTTATTCTAACTGTATTTTGATATTAATATATATATATTTATATCAAAATACACTTACAATGAAATTGTATATATATCTATGTATATATAAATAAATAAAAAGAATACGAACTATTCATATGTCCATATACAAAATGACATAAATAATTATATAAATATACACGTAGACTTCAAATATATAAATATGCATATATATTTAAATTCTACGTGCGTATTTATGTAATATTTTTACATAATTAAGTTATTTTATTGATTGCAATTTAAGGGACCTGCCTGCCAACCCAGGCCAAAAGTCTAGAGAATTTAATTTGCTAGCACTGTATTTTACCCTGTAACGTTCTACGACACCCTAAAACCTGTACATGGGGGGTACTGTTTTACTCGGGAGACTTTGCTGAACACAAATATTAGTGATTCAAAACAGTAGAACATATCACAGCGATGATATTATCAGTGAAAGTGACTTTTTTTGCATTTTTCACACATAAACAGCACGTTTACTGATGATATAATTGTTGTGATACATTTTCCAGTTTTGAAACACTAATATTTGTGTTCAGCAAAGTCTCCTGAGTATAACAGTACCCCCCCATGTACAGGTTTTATAGCGTTTTTGAAAGTTACAGGGTCAAATATATGGGTCAAATATTTTTACATTGAAAATGACCAGGTTGGTTACGTTGCCTTTGAGAGCGTATGGTAGCCCAGGAATGAGAATTACCTCCATGATGGCATACCATTTGCGAAAGAAGACAACCCAAGGTATTGCAAATGGGGTATGACCAGTCTTTTTTAGTAACCACTTGGTCACAAACACTGGCCAAAATTAGCGTTCAATTTAGTTTTTTACTTTTTTCACACACAAACAAATATGAACGCTAACTTTGGCCAGTGTTTGCGACTAAGTGGCTACTAAAAAAGTCTGGACATACCCCATATTGAATACCCTGGGTTGTCTACTTTAAAAAAAATATGTACATGTGGGGTGTTATTCAGCGATTTATGACAGATAATAGTGTTACAATGTCACTATTGATACATTTTAAAAATATATGTTTTGAAACCGCAATATCCTACTTGTACTTATAGCCCTATAACATGCAAAAAAAATAGCAACAAGCATGTAAACACTGGGTATTTTTAAACTCAGGACAAAATTTTGAATCTATTTAGCAGTTTTTTTTCATTCGCTTTTGTAGATGAATAAAAGATTTTTCACATAAAAGTCAAAAAACATGTATTTTTTTCAATTTTTCATCATATTTTTTCATTTTTTAAAAATTAAATTACATGAGATTATATAAATAATGGTATGTAAAGAAAGCCCCTTTTGTCCTGAAAAAAACAATATATAATTTGTATATGAACAGTAAATGAGAGAGCGGAAAATTACAGCTAAACACAAACACCACAAAAGTGTAAAAAGATGCCTGGTCGCAAATGTACAACATCGCAAAAAAAGTCCAGTCCTTAAGGGGTTAAAGAAACCAGTTAACACTCCTCACTTGTAAAAAAATTTTTATTATTTTTGATAATCTTTCCAAATCACCAAATTCTCTATTTATTCTTACATTTCCTCCTCTGATGTTTCTAGTAAAATATTCACGTTCCTATACAGAAAAACACCATTCTTTTTGTGCTCAAGTAACCTGTTTGTATTCTTCAGTTCCTATGATGGTTAGCCAATTTAATGAATATCAATTTAATATAATTTGCTTTACTACAGAAACAGGCTCAAACTAGACAGACTGATAACAGTAGGGAACTCTACGCCCTGGCTACAAGTTTGAAAATAACATTATTTTTAGACTATTCATATGAAATTTCAAGATATTATTAATTCTTTAATTAGAGCTACCTGGCAATATTTCTACAATGTCTTGGCATGGACCTCGACAGCTAAAAAAAAATCTAAAAAATTTTTATGCAAGAATCTTTTTCTTCTATAATCATCTATGAGCCTCCTGTTACAGTCATTGCATGAGTAAGTAACTCCCGTTTTATTTGGAGATAAAAATGTGAAATGAATCAGAATATTTTTTGAATATATTTTTGAATATATTTGAAATGATTATTATACTTTTAAAATGTTTAAATGCCAGAACATCCCGCAGCACTGTACCTGGGTACAATTGACACACATACAATGCATCTGAGACAATAAAAAAATTGACAAACAAATACAAGAGTGTTTGAGGGTCGTATTCCAATGGGAATTTACAATCTGAATGTCTGATATAATTTGCATATACTTATATACCAATTTTACAATACTATTTCAAGTCAACCGTCAAGGAGAAATACTTAATAGTCAACTAACATCAAGGGGCTTTAAAGTTATGTTATACAACTGTGTTTAAGGTCACTAGTTATGTTAGCAACTAACTAACTGTTGTAAAAATTAATAATAATAATAATAATAATAAAAAAGTAATAATAAAAAAAACAATAGCCCATTCTCTTTCCACTAATTGTATTATCTCCTTGGTAGTTTTACCGTATTCTGTCACTTCCCAGGTTTTACTATTCTATGTTTAAATATCATTATTTGTATCCCTCCATAACTGTGAATTTTTTTATATATATATATATATATATATATATATATATATATATGTATATATATATATATATATATATATATATATATATATATATATATATCAAATCTGAGCAAGCAAGGGGGAATGAACTGGATAAAGTTTTAAACTCACAGAGATGACGCTCGCTCTCAGTCTCGTTTAAACCATTACCACAGCATCAATAAGCACTTGCATTTTAAATTACAGAGCACAATTACTTTTACAATATATTTAAAAAATAGCGGGGGAAAAAAATCTGTTTTACTTTTAATAATTTTTACTAGTGGAGCTAAAGCAAGATAATTCTAATGAGTCACTTATTAGTTCTGATTGTTGAAATGCCTTATATGCCTTGCAGTTCAAGTAATTCTTTTGTTTTAAATTATAAAAAACATATTGCAAGGAGTGTGGTATGAATTCAAAGTTACATATTTTCTAAGACTTAAATTTAAAGAGCAGTCACAAAATCTAAAATGAATGCACAAAATATACACTCCCAGAGTATTTTAAACCATTTTTGAAACTTTTCTATGAAATGTTATCACCAGTGTTTGCCAAAACTGCTGGCTATATTTAACTTTTTCGAGAAGTTATAAGGAAAATTAGCAAATATGCATATTTCAGTTTTTATTTTATGTTCAACTTGTTTAAATTGATTTATGTGTACATGCCACTTGTGGGACTAAATACTAGTCTCAAGTTGCACTTTACCCCTTTTGTAGAATGTTATTTGCAATATATCCGCTATTTATGGGGTATTTTAAGTTGTTTCACTTGGCTGTTTCATCACAAGTTTATGCTGCATTTAGCAATATGTTTTATTTTTTTCACATGCATATTGAATGTTAATGGCAAACTTCACAGATGCTGTGTGTCCTACTACTTCAAAGAAACCAAGGCTGCATTCTGCTGCATCTTCTCAAAAGTACCCACAATGTATATATGTATATCTTTTTGTTTTTATTATTTATTATCTCTTTTTTAGAAAGAAATTCTTGTTTTTAACAATACAAAGCATATAAAATACATACATACATTGTGACAATAATAAGTACAATTATTACCAGATATCTAAAAGTCAATACTAAGACACAATCCTTTCATACCACATTCATACATGGTGGCCAGTCAATAGTCATATTTAATATAACCAATTTTTCAGTTGAAGGTTTAACTAGAATTCATATATACATCCGTACTGGAGATCTTAACATATCCCCTTTAGTTTTTTCTAATAAGATTATCATATACTAAATGGATTTTTTCTTTATTTATATTGAAGTGCACATCTTTCTCCATTTCAAATTGATATTGTAATTGAGATCTAAAGAGACAACATTGAGGGGACATAGTAGATTTCCAATTTCTTGCCAAGACAATTTTAGCTACCATCAAACAATGTGTAGTCACAATTCTACCCTTCAAATTTATATTCCCCCAGTTCAAATGCAAGAGAGATAACCAATTTAACATTACTCAAATAAAATATAGTGTTATACACTTCCTCCCAGTATTGAGTAATTAAAGGGCAGCTCAAGCAGATATGTACCATGGATCCTCCTTTTTGTCTGCACCTCCAACACAAATGACAGTTTTTAGATGAAATTTTAAATAGTCTTGTTGGGACCATATACCATCTTTGAAGTATCTTTATATGTGTCTCAAGGCTATTTAAGCAATGAATGATTTTCTTGATATTATACAAAGAATCACACCACTCTTTATATGCTATTGATATATTTAGTTCCTTCTCCCATTTTTTTCATTTCCGGTGATGACTCAAGATTAAATCTAGTTTTTAAGAGTTTCATAGTAGTTGAGCATATCTACTTAACATTTCTGCCACCGAAAATATTTTTAAACAGACCTTCATCATATTCGTTAATAGGTGATCTTTTAAAAAACCTCTTAATTCGTAAGTAGTTGAATATTCCCTGGCTTGGTACATTAAATTTACTCGCCAAATCATTATATGTAAGAATAATAGAACTGTTGCAAATATCATGTATACTTGTATCTTTTGAAAGTCTCCAATTAGAAAGAGCTACGTCTGGCATAATTTTCTCTAAAATCATTATATTAGTGCCCCCATACATTTTATCTGTAAGATGTAACTCTTTCCTGATTAATTGCCATTTGTTTATAGTTTGTTGTACCGTAATTGCTGAGCCATTCGGGAAGGTAAATCCTTGGTCATTGATATCTTGCCATAATAAATACTCTAGGTGTGTTTCCCCCACTAAATCTGCTTCCAATTTATACCAGCTTTGAGTCAGTTAGTTCTAATTTATGAATATGAGCCATCATATTAGCTAGATATACTTCTCTTATTATTATTATTATTACTGGCATTTATAAAGCGCCAACAAATTTCGCAGCGCTGTACAATTGGGAAAAAGACAAACACAATAAGAACAGACTGATACAACAGGTAGAGGACCCTGTCCGTGAGCTTACAATCTAAAGGTTAAACTGGAGAGATGAGACAAGAGGTAGCAGATGGATTTGTATGTGTTAGCAGAGAGTGTTAATAGTATAACTGCAGCAGCTGATAGCATGTGAAGGGAATGAGGAGGTGATTGGCTATGGTTCCAAACAGCTGGAAGAGCATGCTATATAGTTAGAAGAAACCAGGGTAGGCAGGAGGAGGGGAGGGTGGGTGGGTAGAGCCGATCAAAATTAAAAGGCCTTCTTGTAGGGATGTATGGTGACTTGGGGCTAAGGAAGAGAGCTAAAATAGTTACTTATTTGCTATAATTTGCTATAAACAAGTAAGTATTGGCAACCAAAATTCTATCAGCCAGATTATTAATAACTACATGTAACATCAAGTACAAAATATTACAGTAATAAACTATATGTAACAATGGTAGTATCATTATAGTAAAGTAATTATCTAGTAACAAAATGAAAGAAATCTGGTTGAATATCTTCTCCATCTCAGTTCCTACCTTACAGCTGCAGTGATTAAAAGGCCTTCTTGCAGGGATGTATGGTGACTTGGGGCTTACAGCTGCAGTGATCAAAATTAAAAGGCCTTCTTGCAGGGATGTATGGTGACTTGGGGCTTACAGCTGCAGTGATCAAACTTATTACCGGGTGGCCTACCCCGCCTTGATATCCTTTCTTCGCTAGAGTGTTAACGTTTATTCTAGGTTTTTTACCTCACCATATGAAATTAGAGACGCTTGTCTGTATAAATTGTAGCCAGCTATTATGCATTTTCAGTGGTATCAGTGGTATCATGCTAAAAAGTATATAGTTCAATTTTGGAATTATATAGGATTTGATAGTGTTTATCCTACCCCACTAGGAAATCTCAACCTTACGCCATTCATTTAATTTTCTATTCATAGTTCTTAATAATTTACCAAAGTTTAACTCCAATATATTTTTAGTGTTATTTGTTATCGTAATTCCCAAATAATGTTTGGTCCATCGAAAACAAACATTTTCTTTCAGTTTTTTCAGATCCTTTAATTTTATATTTTTATACATTACTGTAGTTTTTTCCATATTTAATGTATAATTAGAAACATTACTATATTCATTAAATTCAGTCATTACGCCTGTAATGACAAATGAGGATTAGTAATTGTAATAAGGATATCGCTAGCATAAAGACAAATTTTTAGATAGTCTTCCTTAATCTTCATGCCTTTAATAGCTAAATTATTTCTAATGCTAATTGCTCATGGTTCACTTGAGATAATGTATAGCAAGGGTGAAAGTGGACAACCTTTCCTAGTACCATTAGAAAGAAAAAGACAATCTGTACAGAAATCATCCTCTTGTACTCTGGCAGTTGGTTTTTTATATATAAAGCATTTATCGCTCCCAAAAACCAGCCGTTGAAACCAAAAACGCTATTAGGGACTTTTCTAAGTATCCCCATCCAACCCTGTCAAAGGACTTCTCGGCATCAACTGACAGGGTCAGGAGGGGGATACCAAAAAACATCTGCTCGGTCAATAATATCTATAATCCTACATATATTGTTTTTGAAAGGAGGAAAAATTACTGTACAGACATAGATACCCATTCCAAATCCTTTTTGTGTATTTCTATTTTGATCTATAAAATATATTAGGAAAGCCATCTGGACCAGGGGTTTTAAAGTTTTCCAGTCTATTTATTGCAATGAACACTTCTGTTGTCGTTATTTCCTTATTTAGAAGGTTTAATTCTTCTTGTGATATATTTGGTATTCTTAATTTATATAAATATCTATTATATAGACTAAATTATATAGACTTTTATAAAATTATTTGAATGCCTTACCAATTGCTTCTGGGGAGTGAATAGTGCTTCTGGGGAGTGAACTTAATACACGTTTACTAAAAAAAAAATTCTGACATATTTTTTTTTAAAGTTTTAATGTTAACATTTTATCTGCCTTATTGTTTTTAAAGTAATACTTAATTCTTAATTTGCGTAAATTCATTTCCATAATGATTTTTAGTGCTTGATTTATTTGTTCTAGAATTTGTATAATATTTGACTTTTCCACCGATGGATTTTCCTTAAAATCTGTATTCAAATTATAAAATGTTATTTGGCGATCAGAAATATTAGTGGATTTATTTTTGAATTCTTGACTAGCAATTTTTATCCAGTATCCTCTAACTACCGCCTTATATGTCCACCAAAGTATATCATCCTCGATACCTTCGGTAGTATTTTCTTTGAAAAAAGAGTTTAGATATCTTCCCTAATTGACTTAGAATAAATTAACTTTGGACTCAACTTCCAGGGCGGTTATATTTTCTTTCCTTTCGCCTCCCAATCAATAATTAAAATATCATGATCTGACCAGGTGTTTTGTTTTTTTTAGATACACGAGTAAGTTATTTTTATTAAACTTAAATCCCCCATACACATGTCAATTCTTGCTGAAGTACCATGAGCACTTGACTTGCGAGTAAATTCAAGTTCATTAGGATGCATAAGCCGCCAGCAATAATAAATGTAATTTTTCTTAATCAATATGTTTAAAAGATCAGCTTGTTTGGTTATTATTATTATTATGATATTTATATAGCGCAATCAAATTCCGCAGCGCTTTACAATGGGTGGACGAACAGACATGTAGTTGTAACCAGACAAGTTGCACACACAGGAACAGAGGTGTTGAGGGCCCTGCTCAGTGAGCTTACGTGCTAGAGTGAGTGGGGTAAAATGACACAAAAAGGTAAGGATAGTATTAGACTAGTGATAGTTGCAGAAGAGGAATCAGTCAGGAGCTATTAACAGTTTAATTGATACGCTTTTATGAAGAAGTTTTTAACGATTTTTTGAAGGAGTGGAGACTGGGTGAGCATCTAACGGAGGAGGGAAGTGAGTTCCACAGGAATGGTGCAGCCCTCGAGAAATCTTGAAGGCGAGCATCAGAGGTGGGAGTACGGACAGAAGCGTAAGTCTTCAGCAGATCGTAAGGGCCTAGATGGGACATACTTGTGTATAAGGGAGGATAAATAGGTGGGAGCAGCATTATGTAGCAATTTAAAAAGCAAGAATCAATAAATTGAGCTCTATATTATACAATTATGTCTATTATACAATTAAAGTCACCTGCAATCAGCAAGATACCTTTTACGTATAGGATTTACTATGTTTAATATTTTTGAGAAAAATTTGAAGGGGTGAATTGTTCGGTAGATAGACATTTACAAAGGTAAAAAGTTTATCATTTATTTGACATACCAAAATTATAAACCTCCCTTCTACATCAATATATCAAAAGGGAAATTTAAAATGTATTGAATTGGATATAATTAATGCTACTCCACATTTCTTTTTGTCCTTAAGGGAGGCACTGAAGACCAGAGGAAACTACCTATATTTCCAGTATCGTACATCCTCTGGTCTCAAGTGTGTCTCCTGGACAAAACCAGTAAGAGCCTTCTCTCTTATCAGCGTTTTATAAATAAAACCTCTTGTATATGGTGAATTTAAACCCTGTACGTTGACTGATATAAGTTTAACCATTAAACCCTAAATCCATAATCTAAACACATGACTAATTTGGCTGGCCGTCACACACACATTCATACCAAAGCAATAAAAACAAAAAAAAACTAGCTTACATCTGCGTGTAATGGGATTACCTAAAATTATGCACATTGACAGGGACATTATCTCACTAAAGCCCATGTCCATTAGGCACTACTCTGTGCCCAATATCTGAGCACCTATCATGTACTCAAAGGGAGGAGACTATCTAAGCCGTCAATAAATTATATAGTTAACAACTTAAGGAGAAAGAAAAAAGAGAGAGAAAGAGGGGAAAAAAATATTTAAAAGTCATCCTTCATACATTACGCTTAACATATATCATCAATATAATCTTCCTTATCTTTTGTGAATGTTAATTGTGAAAGTCTCTCCTTGATATTTATCTATCATTACTGTCTCGTGTATTGATGTGTTTATAAAGAAGAAGAGAACCCCCCAAATAAACCATCTATTAGTGATGAATCTAAACATTCAACTTCTTATAAGTGTACATTTGCTCAAATAACCATAAGTATAAATTTAATGTTAGTTTATTTATGAGTGAACTTACTATTCGATTTGTGTACCTATATATATTTCTAATAGTAACCCTCCATGTATTTACTAGTACATATTCTTGTATATATTATTTATTCCATTATTATGTGTGTGTGTGTGTGTGTGTGTGTGTGTTACTAGGTATTAATCATAATCTCAATACTATATCCAATTCAGTTAGATAACACATTCTTCCCTTTGTTCAATCATCCTCAGCGTTTACCTCCCCCTTTCCGCTCCAAGTCATATCTCCAATCCATAGTTTATAGAAAAGAGAGAGAAGAGGTGAGAAGAGAGAGACAAAGGGAGGATAATAAGAAATGTTTTTAAATCCATATGTCCTTTCATTCCGCCTTCCTTTCTCTCAATGTTTATTTTCTTTTCGTGCTGAATATCATCATATCGATTTTAGTCTTGTGTTTGCCTTTCTAGGTTTTTCTGCTATTTCATGTTTCGTTACTTTTTATTTCCTTTCCCTATCTCTCAGATCATCTCCCTCCAGCTCTTTTCTTCATTCTCAGATTCTTCATTCCTGTCTTCTTGATGGAGATCTTATATTTTTCATTTAGATTTATATAGGTCTTAGTTTTTCATCGATCCATATTTTCATTTTTTCATGATTGTCAAAGGTTGTCCATGTGTCTTTATATAATACTTTTAGGATGGTTGTCTAGCCCCAGCGGAATTTTAGATTATGTTGCTTCAATAATGAAAAGATTGGGGCAAATGCTTTTCTCTTTATTCTTGTTTGGTATGATAGATCTTGTATGACTAACACATCTTTGAATTTTTCTTCCATTGTTTTTGAAGATCTAGCAGCATAAAAAACAGAGTTTTTAAAGTTGTAAGAATGAAAGGCCACAATGACATCTCTTGGTAGATCTTTTGAATTTGATGGGCTAAAGATCCTATGACATCTTTCAAGTTTGCTTTCATTGGGTTCCTTTGATAATTGAAGTTTAGAAATAAATTCTACTAGAAATTCCGCTTCTCTGCCGCAACCCTTTCAGGTATATTTCTAAATCAGAGATTGGCTCTCCTTGATCTGTCTTCTAGATCTGCAATTTTGTCCTCTAATTGAGTAATTTTTGTTTTCATTTCATTGTGTGATTCTTTCATTGACTGGGATTGAAACTCTAATAGAGCTTCTTTCTCTTTTATCGATTGCATTCTTTGGGTGATATTAGTTAGATTCATTTTTATATCTAGGAACTTGCTGTTTATTTTTATTTTTTGTATCATCCACGGTATGTTCCAGACATTGTTTAAGATATTCAGGTGAGATCATATTGGTAACGGACTTATGCTCAGTATCATTAGAAGGATGTTGGAAGGACATCTCAACTAAGGAATTATCTTCTATTTCTTGTGAGGTTTGAGGTATAAAGAAAGTATATCATCTTTTTTCTTGTTTACTATTTTTTGTCAGCGTTTGTAGTTTCTTGCAATTTTTGGGTTGCCATAGGTAAAAAAAAAAAAAAAAAAAACTAGCAAAACTGACCAAGTTTAGTAGTCCATACAAAAATACACTGCCCTTCACTTTAATAATTGCTTTTGCCTTATCTCGAATAGCTTTACAGAATGAAATGGCTATTAAATCGTTGTCTTTATATGTTGTTGTTTGTTATTCATATAATTACCCATAAATCAAAGTAAAAAGTGCACAGAATAGAGGACAAAAATAAATTGACTTTCTTTTTTTTTTTTATTTATCTTAATTTTAAGTTTTCTCAGTACACCACTATCCTGTGGTTGGCAGAATTGTCGACAATAAAGGATTAGAAACCAGCAGGTTTCTAGTAGTTAATGACCCCTCTAGAGTTAAGTCAATAATCAGATTTTTACAGCAGTGTGTTGTCCACAAGCATTATCTTTATAGGAGACTTTGGGTTGCTCTTAAATTCTGCTTACTTTTAAGTAGAAAATCCACCACTGGTTTGTTCTTCCCATCAATTTTCCCTTTTTTCCCCTTTTTTCTGTTTCTTTTTCGGCGCCAAAGCACCTATGTACTCACTTCAGCCGTATAACCGCATAGCCTCATGCGGCCGGCGAGCTTCCAGCCACCAAACACAAATGCAGACACCCTCAACCTCTCCAGTCAGCACAAGTCAGAGCCTGCCAGGAGAGACACCACTGAGGATCCTCCAACATGCCACCCTGCACCAGAATGGTAAGCTTGTCGGACATCCACAGACCCGTCAGTACAGTTTTTCTTCGGCGTCCCCAACACACAACTCTCAGATCATGGTCGTTAGTTTCCTCCCTTACATATATATATATATATATATATATATATATATTTTTTTTTATTATTATTATTTTTATTTTTTTTATCCTTTATTTTCATAGTCCTATTGTGTTTTACACCCCACCTCCTATAGAATGTAAGCTTGTTTGACCAGGGTCATCTCCAACCTAACGTTCCTGTAAGTTTTTTGTAATTGTCCTATTTATAGTTAAATCCTCCCTCTCATGATATTGTAAAGCGCTACAGAATCTGTTGGCGCTATATCAATGGCAATAATAATAATAATAATAATGCATAGATTAACATACAAGCTTGTCATGCTACGAAAGCAGTAACAAGCATTTTTGATCATACATCTAGATATAGTGTCATAGCAAGTGAGAAAATTGCACAATTTGTATGGTTTAATGCACAGGCTAAACTAGCGGTCTAAACATAAGACCTGAGAGAGTATACGGTTAAATAAAAATAATACTAGCAATCATGAGTATCAAATATATGGTAGCTGGTCAACATCATTACAACAAGGGGATGAACAGGCTAGGCAAACTAGTAACACGACTGGTTATAGTGATGTAAGTAATCTTGCATTGGTTTGCGATGGTTATAAACTGTAGTAAACCGTAATTAAAGTAAAGTCCACTTTGTGGGCACTTGGTACTGAGCGCACCGTGAGAGCTGATTTAAAAGAGTAAGATTAAGTGTCCCTGCAGGAGAACAGGCATACATTACAGGGCACTCCTTCATCCTATGCCGCAGATGGGCCATCGGAGATTGGCAGGCTTCATGTCCAGCAGGGTAGCGTTGTTCTCCCTCAGGAAGGGCTGTGTGTTGGGCCATGCTCCCTGTATGTGGACTGCAGTAGGTGAGCTGCGCTGGGGATTTCCACCCTCCTGAGCCCAGGCCTTAAGGGGAGCCCATGCCGTAGGTCCAGGGACCTTTCATTTTCGTTTGACAGGGTCACAGGCCTGTAGGTGCTCCATGCATCAGGGAACCCTCCAGGTGTCTTGGCGGCTTGTTGGCTGTGCCTCCGGGTGGGCCCCCAGCTCAGTGCAGGAATCGTGGTCCGGCATACCCTCTTGATGAGTCAGCAACCCATGTGGGTTTCGGCTAGTGATACGGTGCCAGAACGCCTGGCATAGTCGCTCAAACCGGGCTTAAAACCTTCCCGCCAGGTCTGGATGTGAGCTTCTTCTTTGGTATGTGGAGGCTGAGGCTTGGTAGCCATCTTGTGCTCACCATGCGGTCCCCGGGTATGGGAGATTCTGTAGTTGCGTGGTGGTGGCTTTCCCCAGTGGAGACCAAGATATCTCCCACTGGTCCAGAGGGGGGGGGGGGGTGACGGTGCATCCGATTTGTCGCTTGTGATTGAGCGTCCCCAGTCAGGAGATCGGCCGCCTCCCCCAACCTGCAGGCCGTCTGTCTTGCTAGGCCTCACGGCCAGACGGTTGGTATCTGTGTTGGAATGGCTTGCTGCATACATAATCATGCCCCTGTTCTTTTTAGTGATAGGATGCTGCTCAGACCAAGTCATTTTTTGGCCATTATAGAGCAAGAAATGCTGATATTCAGCCCTGTTTTGCAGGAGTTGAGCTGAGACACGTCTGGCCATCTTGACTGACAGGCCCCGTCCCCTAATTTATTTATTTTTAAATAAATGGGCCTATTCCATAGTCATGGGCCTGGAGCTGCTAACAGTATTATGAAATTCACAGGTAAAATGCCATGCAGAACTTGAAAAATAACTAAATTTCTCACATCTTTTTAGATTTGATGTGAAACGAAAGCCCTACTTCTCCTGAACAAAATGATGTATAAAGAGTTTAATATAAGATGTAAATTATGGTTGAACAGACATATAGGTAAATTCCTATATTTTGTTTTGGCTCAGTATGTTACTTGCCCCTGTCCTTAAGGGGTTAAAGAACAACAAACATACATGTTTTGTACCAGTTCCCAGTCCATTAGCATAGAGACCTCCAAATTTTGTTTTAATGTAGACAGATAGTGGGACAAATAGAATATTACAGTTTCTCCTACTCCAATGTAATTTGTGCCCTGGCTGTGCCAGTATTGATCTGGATTGTGACGTGAATGTCAAAATCTTTAATATACATTTAAAAGAAAAGTGAGTATATATTGAATAATATGTTAACACAACGTATAGGTAATTTTCAATGTTTTGTTCTAAAGTATTATTTGATGTAATGGTTCACCTTTATTTTGAATTAAAATGTTATTTGTAACTTTTTTTTTTTTTTTTTATTAGTGCATGAAATCACATTCTGGCTTGCCCCACCACAATAGCGGTTGGAAACCGTTAAAGGAACACTATAGTCGGGGGGCGTGTCTGACTTCCGGTGAGAGCGGTCGCATGGCTTAGGAGCTCCGCCAACATCCCGACCTAAAAGCAACTTTATTCACAGCATTTGTCGATAAAACTTGATAAAACTCACCTGCCCTGCCGTAGTGAATGCACAGGCACACCATGCCCTCAACTAAACAACTAAAACTTTCTGAAACGGCCAGAACGAAAAGATCTGAACGACGCAAAGAAACCCAAGATGGCGACGATGCGCTTAACCTGTCGGATGGCCAGTCTGACTACGAAACGCACACTACCAAATACTCAGAGGGCCCGGTTACGGAGCGCGGCCTCCACAAAATGCTGCAGGAACTCCGGGCGACAATAACAGCCGACTTTCATCGCATAACTGGTGAACTGCACAAAGAAATCTCCAACTTAGGCGAAAGAACAAATAACCTGGAAAACAAAACGGATGAATTATGTGCGGCCCACAATGACATAGCGGACAAACTCCAGGTACTTTCGGAAGAAAACGCAATGCTGAAAACCAAAATGGCGGACATAGAAGACAGGTCTAGAAGACAAAATGTACGTTTTAGAGGCATACCGGATGATGTTTCCAGCGATGCTATGCCTGCTTACATTCTTTCCCTGTGCAAGTCTCTAGTCCCGAGCCTGCCCGATTCAGCATGGGCCTACGACCGAATGCATAGACTACCGCGCCCGGCTCGCTTGTCAACCGAAGTCCCAAAGGATGTTATTGTCAGGTTCCACTATTATGCGCATAAAGAAACGCTACTACTGGCGGCGAGGAAACTCTCAACTTTGCCAGAACCTCACCAACACGTCGCTCTGTACGCAGATCTATCGGCGGCCACGATGGCGAAGAGGAAGGAGTTCATCACGATCACTAAGACTTTACGAAACAACAACGTAATCTACAAATGGGGATATCCCACAAAACTGGTTATATGGCGACAAGGTCGGAACTATGTGGCGAATGATCCGAAGGAAGGTATGAAGCTGATTACATCCTGGGGTCTATGGACTGGATCGCCCAAAGGACCAGAACCCGCTGAGATTGCGCCACCTAAGAGGTTCCAGGCAGAGTGGCAAATGGCCAAATCTCCAGCCAAAGCCCCTTGAACGCTTTAACATATCTACCTACTTGCAGGTTATGTTATTCTGAGGTTTGCCTTAGCGTTGTTATTTTGCCGATATGTGCACTATATATATGTCTTTGCCCTAACTGTTCACTATGTTTGAAATAGGCCCACTTTCAGGTACGCCTCATGGGCCTTGCCCACGCCACGTGGTGCCCACTCAGCGTTATTTAACTCACGCTTCCAATCTTTCCTTTATTACCGCTAAGCTGGCCTGCATTTTAGTTACTTAGTGCGCAACCTCACTATTCCCGGGTGCACGTTGTCATACATTTCCAACTCGTATAATTTCTGAAAAATGTATCTCAATGCTATTTTGAGGATTTAACGAACCTCTGACAACTCGCCCACTAAACCCATACCACTTGTGTTTACGCAAGGCGGTACCCCAACATACCCCATGCACTCCCAGTTATGTTCATACCCAAATGTTGTTTAAGCCCCAATCAAGTGCTCTCTGAGAGCGGGTGTTGTGTATTGTGTATTGTGTATTATGTAAGTTATGGTTCTTCAGAACTCACATATGTGGTTATTGTTAGTATTATACTAATTTAAGGATACAATCCATAGGTCGGGAGGAGCCTCAAAGCCCCTCGTCGTGTCACTCCTGGGTACTACAGTTTTACCCTGAGAATGACTACGTTTGTTAACCTTACCAAGGGTTATGTATGTAAATACTTTCGTTACTGGTATATTTTCTCTTCTGTGTTTCCCCTCCCCCATCCCCCTTTTGTTCCCCACCTAGATGGTTCCCAGGAAAACCCATTGCAGGAAAGACGTACTACCTGCCGTCCCCCCGTGACCACTCGTTCTGTCTGCATGGCTTCAAAGTTTCAGAAAGACCCAAAACTCTCATGGCTCCAGGTACTCAGAGCTCGCACTACACCTTCCACCAGGATAGTTCGCCCCATAGCCTTATTGATCCTAACTCATTATGGCCCATAAATCAATGACAATCCTCTCCATAAATGCCAAAGGCCTCAATAGCCCTTATAAGAGAAAACAATTATTACAGGAAATGCATAACTCAAAGGCGGCTATTGTATGTGTACAGGAGACTCACTTTTCGAGCAAAAACCCTCCCCAACTTCGTTCCCCGAAGTACCATACAGCTTATTTTGCTCACTCGCGAACAAAATCTAAAGGAGTTGCAATATTATTCCACACGGACTGGGTGTTCACATTACACAAACAATATACTGACAAAGAAGGCAGGCTACTTATATTGGTAGGAGAATTAAATGGAATAACGGTGACAGTAACATCCCTTTACGCCCCCAATGAGGCCCAAATTTCGTTTCTAGGCAAGGCATTCAAAAAAATTTCATCCATCAAACAAGGTCACTTAATCGTGTGCGGCGACTGTAACTGCACCCTAGATCCCTCCCTGGACATCAAACGCACACACAACAAGTCTCCCATCAAATCCTCCGCACACAACAGCAAATTACTCTCTCAACTCATTCATACACACGACCTCTACGATACATGGAGAAATTTATATCCCAAAGCTCAGGATTACACATACTTTTCACCCGTCCACTTGACGTATACGCGCATTGATATGTGTTTTATTGACAAATCTACACTTCCCCACCTGTTAGATCACACCATCGGTCTTAGAACGTGGTCAGACCATGCTCCAATACTGATCACACTTGAGGTACCATACTGTCAGGATCGGGACAGGGATCCAACACGCAGAGTACAAAGAGTGGAAAGATACGTATACCGGGCCTTAGAATGGCCGGACTAACGTACCGAGAGTAATAGAGAATAGTCAGAGACAAGCCGAGGTCGAGGGAACGGGAAGACAGATAAGCGAGAGACAAGCCGGGTCAAGGGAGAACAGAGAAGCAGGGAAGTACAACAAGCCGAGTCAAAACCAAATAGAGCAAACTAGAATACCAGAGCACTGAGTGACTAGACAAGCTAGAACCACGACAGGGCAATGAGCTGAAGAGAGAAGTAAGCTTAAATACCCTGGCTCCGGATGGTAAGCACGCCTCTGACAAGTACCGATTGGATATCGGACACTTGAGTGACAGGTCGCTCGTGATAGCGTCATGACGTCACGTATTGAGCGTCCTGCTAGAAAAGGACGTGGATTCCTCGCGGCCGGTGTTTAAGTGGCTGGATGAACCGCGAGGAACGGAGGAAACAGCTCGCCTGGACGGATAAACCACCAAGTCTCTACCTCCCTTAGAGGTAGAGGCCTCAGGTACCCTGACACATACCCCCCAAGAGGGAGAGGGAAATGGCGCTTAAATGAGGCCATCCTTGACGACCCCAAGAATAGTCGACAGATTTCCACAACCCTCGATACTTACTTTTCCCTCAACTCTACTGAAGACACTTCAGTTGAAACTCAGTGGCTTGCACACAAGGCGGTTATCAGAGGGGAATTCATAAAAATAGGATCTATGGCCAAAAAACGCATCATTTCCAGAGACGCCACACTCCGTCAAAACCTCCTGACACTGGAAACCTCCAATAAAAAATCTCCTTCTAAATCTATCTCCAAACAAATTGCTAAACTGCAAGAGGAAATTCATAATCTCCAGGCCCAGGTGTACGCCAAACGCCTACTTAAAACCCGCCAATCATACTACGTTCAGGGTAATAAAGCAGGGAAACTCCTAGCCAATCAATTAAAAGTCAGATACTTGCAGACAAAAATCCCATATATCCTATCCAAAGACAACACCAGAATTTACAACCCTAACGGTATTGTGGAGGAATTGTCCCATTACTATGAAGATCTATATAACCTAGCCGCTAACGGGACCACGCACATACCGAACTCTACTGAGATATCACACTTTCTATCCCAAATCACGTTGCCACAAACAACAGAACATCAAAATGAACTACTAGACGCACCTTTCACTGAGGAAGAAGTAGCACAGGCGATACGTTCCCTACCCAAATATAAAGCCCCAGGACCTGATGGCCTCTCCAATTATTACTATATCAAATTGTCGTCATCCCTAACACCGCATATCACTAAACTATTTAATAAAATTAGATTGATAGGCAAATTTCCTGGCGAAATGTTAGAAGCTTACATCATCACCCTGCCTAAACCTAACAAATCACCAACAATCTGCAGCAATCTACGCCCTATCTCCCTACTTAACGCTGATGTTAAATTGTACGCTAAACTGATTGCCAATAGACTTAAACCCCTCTTACATAGCCTAATTTCGGAGGAACAAGCAGGATTTGTTCCCGGGCGACAAGTAGGCGACAATACTAGGTATTGTATGGATCTGATTGATTGGGCCAATAAGCATAAAGTACAGGGCGTCTTAATGGCGCTAGACGCAGAAAAGGCGTTCGATCGCCTGAACTGGGACTATATGACCGCAACACTGTCGACATTCGGCTTTTCACAAGCCTTTCAGACCAGTGTTCTGGCCCTTTACTCAGCACCATCTGCTAAAGTATTTAATTCTGGCTTCACATCTAGAAATTTCCGAATATCTAACGGAACAAGGCAGGGGTGTCCCCTGTCTCCGCTGATATTCATCCTATGCCTAGAGCCATTGATTAAAATAATAAAACAGGACAGGAATTTACCCGGCCTTGTTACTCCAACAGGAGAGAAAAAACTGGCTCTCTTTGCGGACGATATTGTGCTTTTCCTTGCCAAACCGACTGAATCTATTCCACGACTCATAAGTACTTTATCTACCTACGGCTCCATATCGTACTACAAAAACAATGTCGGTAAAACACAAATCCTCCCTATAGGCGTTAGCAAACAAGTGACACAGGATCTGACAGATAAATACCCCTTTGACTGGAAAACGAAGGCCCTTTCCTATCTAGGGATAAAACTAACTCACTCTAGATCACAGACAATGAAAGAAAACCATATAGCGGTCCTCACCAAAATCACTAAACAAATGGCAGGGTGGGAAAAACTGTATACTTCCTGGATAGGCAGGATCAACTCAGTAAAGATGATGATTCTCCCACACATACTCTATTTGTTCAGAACACTGCCCATAGCTTTGCCTGCTTCTCTTATCAAACGGTTCCAAGCAGCAATTAATGCCCACATTTGGAAACGAAAGCCACCGAGAGTGGCCTTTCGGTCGCTTTGGCGTCCACTCCGACAAGGCGGGCTCAGTGTGCCAAACATTGCACATTACTACAGAGCAACACTGTTGGCGCAAGGCCTAAACCTCCTATTGGGTACGACGACTCCGGTATGGGTGAATCTTGAATCCGCCTGCGGCAACTTAGTCTCCCTCCCAAATGCCTTGTGGGCCTCCATTTCCCCGTCCACTCCCTCCATGCTCCCAACAACCCGATTCTTATTAAATTCTTGGCAAAAGTGGAGCACATCACTGTGGTCCAAGGAGGAGTCACTGTATCTGGCACCTCTATCAGCCCTCTCCAGTATCTCACCTGATCTCCCAACTCACAGGTGGATGTCACTAGGTATATCCCATGTTCACAAATTATTTGATAGGAATGGGCTACACCCGTTTCCAACACTGCAGGCGAAATATAGCTTACCACCAAGAGATATATTTTTATATATCCGACTGAAAAACATACTTCACTCCAATTCGATCACACATATCAACCCATTGGCATTTGGCAGTCTAGGGAGGAAATGCTTCAATGCAACAATGTCTCGTCAATCTTGTAAGTTTCTCTCCCTATGTTACTCAATGCAACACGACATCAACAAGCTTGCAAAATTGCCCTACATGCTTAAATGGGAGGAAACTTTAGGTATAGCCCCCACTATAGATGAATGGGAATATGTTATTTCGTGTACTCAAAAGTCATCGCATTGTGCCACGCTTTGGGAAGCATACGCAAAAATGCTGATGAGGTGGTACCTGGTCCCGAGCAGACTTCACAAAATATATCCTGACTCCTCCCCATTGTGCTGGAGATGTAATAAGGCGGAAGGGTCCCTAGAACATATATTCTGGTACTGTGAAGACATACGTGATTTCTGGCGTGACATACAAAACGCCATTCACTCACTTTGCAAAATTAAGATCCCATTATCACCCAAAAGCTACCTGGTTCACATTATTGATGACCTGCAAATTTTGCCTGCAAGGGATGCGGTAATTAATATACTCTTAGCTGCCAAAATCAGCATAGCAACCCACTGGAAAAGTCCCACCTGCCCCACGGTAACAGAGGTTCTTCGTAGAACTGACACCACATACTACCACGAAAAAGAATGGGCAAAACAGGGAGGACTGGCCAAATTCCTAGTCAAATGGCAAGATTGGGAGACATTCAGAGAAACGGCCTTCTAAGAATTGTAATCGTACTGATATCTTACTGTTTGGGGTAGCATGCTGGTCACCACATCCACTCCCCTATCCTCCCCCCTTTTGCGTCCCATTGTACTCTTGTTCTTCACTCTACTCCCCTGGGGTACCTGCCTTAAGAGGTTAAAAGTGTTTTTGATTGTTATTGTGTACAACATTTGACAAACAGCCGCTTACACTCACGCATCTTGTAACACAATAAGTTGTTGCCTCCTTGTAAATGTCCACCGAAGAGTATCCGTGTAAGACACAGCAGATGTACCAAGTAGATACCTAACCGCGCTGTAGTATATTGTTGTATCTGTCGCTGTCCAAACTTTTACCTCAAGCATTGTAATACTATGTTTAAACCTCCTAATCCTGTACATTTTATCTTTTGTTATTGTATTGTACTGTATTATTTTCCCCCTGTCTGTAAGTCTGTTATTATTTGTAAAATCCAATAAACATATACATTGAAAAAAAAAAAAGGAACACTATAGTCACCTAAATTACTTTAGCTAAATAAAGCAGTTTTAGTGTATAGATCATTCCCCTGCAATTTCACTGCTCAATTCTCTGCCATTTAGGAGTTAAATCATTTTATTTCTGCAGCCCTAGCCACACCTCCCCTGGCTATGATTGACAGAGCCTGCATGAAAAAAAAAAAACAGGTTTTACTTTCAAACAGATGTAATTGACCTTGAATAATTGTATCTCAATCTCTAAATTGAACTTTAATCACATACAGGAGGCTCTTGCAGAGTCTAGCAAGCTATTAGCATAGCAGGGGATAAGAAAATCTGAATTAAACAGAACTTGCAATTAAGAAAGCCTAAATAGGGCTCTCTTTACAGGTGTTTATGGAAGGCTGTGCAAGTCACATGCAGGGAGGTGTGACTAGGGTTCAGAAACAAAGGGATTTAACTCCTAAATGGCAGAGGATTGAGCAGTGAGGCTGCAGGGGCATGTTCTATACACCAAAACTGCTTCATTAAGCTAAAATTGTTCAGGTGACTATAGTGTCCCTTTAAGTATCAATATAAAACATGGCATGGGAAATACTGTGCACAATTTTTAAAGGTAGAATGAGAATAAACCAGTTTATCTGACATTTTGGCTAGAAATTATCGAAGCATAGGAAAGGATACAAGCTTTTTTAAGTAGTATAGAGTAAAGTTCATGCTTAAGGCACATGTTAGGTAAATTAAGGATTAACGTTGCCATCTGAACCGGTGTAGGCATAGGGTAACACAGGTAGGGTCATTCCAACAGCAGTGACAAGGTACGTAGTATACACATTTGTGCAGCCTAGGACAATATAAAGTACAACGCATTTTTAGTAAGGCTAAATAAAAGAGTGGCACATGAAGGTTAGAAGATACCTCCGCATAGAAGCCTGACTACTAGCGTGTTACTGTCAGATGTCACAAGAGAAACATTGAACTTAGTATGATACTGAACCTGCTAGGCATATAAGAAATAATTAACTGTAAATCATCGCTGACTAGCGAACGGATAGTTATTACACTAACTTGGTGAGTAGAAAATGAGTCATTATCTTTATTTTTGCAAGTTTAGCTAAAACAGCTAGTTCTATAGGTTAGATAATGGGACTATACTGTAATTGTGACAATAACCCACTTCCTAAACTAACCCTGGCGTTTGTAGGTTTATGCACCACCAAACATTATGTGGGTGTTAGAATAGAGTAACGTAAAGTCCTGCAGAGATAACAAGTCAGAAACAGTCACAAATAGAGACAGTGGGAAGTGTGGGGTGCTTATCTTATCTGTGGTGACAAGTTTCCCGGTCAGCCAACTCCTGCTAGAGGTATGTTGCAGGCCCATTTAGAAGCCTTTGTAAACACAGCCTTGCAGCCATCTATATGTTGGGGTTAACTTTGGCGGTCTGTGTGAGAGACTTGCGGCCAGCTGTGGTTTGGGGTCAATTTTGGCTGAATTAAAATGTTATATAATGTAATTTTTTATTTTTTTTATCTGATACTTCAGGGACAAAATCTGAATGTAAATACAGCCAGTAGGTGTGTTATTTACTAAACAATGAGCAGTACTGAAGTGCAATCCATGTTGCTTACACTGGTCTACTCGTTTTAAAAGTTATTTTTAACTCACCATAACAAGCTGTTTAGTAAATACATCCCTAACAGTTCATTGTTCTTGCAAAATTCCAAGCCGTTGGTCTACAAAATCCTTGTCTACACTTTGTCTTAAAAAATGACATTTATATTTATTATACTCCTTATTCACTTCTTTACATTCCAACTATATATAATAAGCATGCTATGAACCTAAATAATAAATGACATACATTCTATGCTTTTGAAGTTAAAAGCCTGGGGAGCCTGATAGACCATCTTCAAGAATCTAGTGTTCTACTTCCTTACAGAAAAGTTTTGAGTGATAATGATTAGTTGAGCTAATCCCACAATAAAAGAGAAATGTTCTATTCTACTATGTAATGCCATTAAATAACACTTCATCAGAGTTAGAAGAAAACGTAGGGCTGTTTATTTATTGAGGAACAATGTAGTGTTTAACACATCAAGGTAATGATAAAGCAACCTGCAAAGCACATTTTAAAAAACATGTTTGCAGATATGTACAGCTCAGAGTGACAGAAAGTTGAGACAGTCATTGTTCCATTATGTGTTTAATACTCATTTTTTATACTAATCTTAAAGGGTTAAAACTTTGTTATTTCTATGAATGCAAAAACCATAACTAACAAAGCACATTTGCAGGAATTTTCATTTTGAGAAGCAGTTCACTTTCAGTAGATGGTATTCTACAAAAAGGTTCAAATTTCATCCCAGAAAGGAGAGGCCCTTAACCCGTTCATTACTAAGCAGTTTGCTAAAGAAAAAGTATTTTGGGTGTCTTGGGAAGTCATGTTTAAATGTATTTTTAATTTAAGTAGGTATAAATAGCACATTTCTTAATGGAAAGAAAAATTCACATTCACATTTACAAATGAATAATGAAGTGAAACATGAGTAAATAACATTTCTGAATAAGTAAAATACTTTTTACCATGTTGTCCTCACATTGCAGCCGTGTTGCAACTTTGAACATGCACACAAATACATGCACACACATACACAGACTGATACATTCACGCATACTTACACTTTGATGCATGCATACATATACACACTCTAAAACATGCACACACATACACACTGATACATGCATACACATACACATACACACGCAAACACTGATGCTCAATGACACATAGGCATGCACCCTGACTGATACAGATACAAAGTAACAATGTGTGTGGCATTGTCCGTGTGTTCTTGTCTGGCATTGTGTATTTGTGTATGTGCCTGAAAATGTATGTCTGGCAGGGAGTATCCTTGTAGATATGTGAGTTTAGTTCTGTGTGTCTGTGTATTTGTATCTGTGACTTTGTCTGGAATGTATATCTGTTTGTGTGTATGTGTATGTCTATGTGCCTGAGAGGATGTGCATCTCTGTGTCTGTGAGCATGTGTGTGGAGGATCTCCTTCGAGTGTGTTATATTGGTGTCTGCTTATGAACTTGATGTGTGTTGTGTTTATGGCAAGGTTGTGTTGTGTACATTAGGATGACTATGTGTGATTTTGGCAGGGTGACTGTGACAGAGGTGAGTGTAACAGATTGACTGTGTGGGATGAGTGAGGAGGGGTGAGTGGTGTGACACGGTGACTACGTGTAGAGTTGAGTGTGGCAAGGTGAATTGGCAGTAATTACGTATTGCAGGGTGAGTTGGGGGTAGACTGTATGGGGAGACATCTCTGTCACATTTTTTTTATTTTATTTTACCACTGTCCATTCTGTTTACCACTGTCTTCTGCTTACCTTTTGTGCATGAGGGGGTGAAACTACTTTTCCCAATGGGCTCCATGATGGTTTGGTGCAGGCAGGTATGTACCTATGGCTGGGATGCAGACCAGCTCTGAGAGCGAGCACTAAGACAGAGTGCAGGGGGGGGGGGTAGATTTCCACTCCAACACTTGCAGCTGCTGAGGGGTTTAGCAGAGCCAGAGCTGTAATGGTGGTGCTGGCTCGGCTGTCAGCACAGAAATTGCAAATGTAAATTAATTTGCAAAAACTAATTTAATTTTGAATTGTTAAAATAATTCCAGGACATGATAAGTGTAGTGAAAGGACTAATCATTCTTTTGTTTCTCTATTGAGTTTTTGGAACACTGATTTGTTTTAGGTACTAATATATTTACCTAACTAAATAAATCAGTAAATTATTTATTCAAAATATTCCATTAGCATTTAAAACAAGAAAATGAACTAATAATCGTCTTTCTAAAAGTAAATTAACAGATTCATTTAATACTAATTGTATTAACCGCTTCAGTGCCATCCGTATATAATATATATGTATATATATATATATATATATATATGCAAAATACACAATCCAGTGCACTCGCTTATTCACTAAACAATGATTTCAAATCTTACAGATTGTAATAGTTTTATTTAAAAACACCTCACCCAGGCAAAAAATAATGGGGGTTTGGTTACAGTATATGATCATAAACTAATATAAAGTAGATAGGAGCTGATCCAAAAGTCCCAATGGTGCTGGGGGCTAGTGGATTAGTTCTGAAAATGCCCACTGTTACTCTCCTAGAAGTTGGGGAATAACCCACAAAGTACAATATTACAGAAAACGGTGGGCTATCTGAGTTTCTGGTTTGGGGTTGTTGTGGGTGGTTTGGGGTTTGGCGCCTTCATCTTCACCCCAGTATGCCTTACCTCTGAATATACTTGACCTCTGTATACTGGCTGGGACAGTGCTCAGTTTAGGTTCAGACCTTCTTAGTAGTTTTGTTCATCTTAGCTAACCCAGCAGTATTCCCATAGATGTATGTGTATGTGTGTATATATACATATATTACATATACTTTTCTCTCTCTCTCTTTCCTTTCTTACAACTCCCATTTCCCCTTAGGACTATTAAAGGTAGGGTTTCCTTTCTCTATATTTTGTGTTACTCTCCTAACTAGGACTTCTAGTCCACCCTTTTCTGTTATAGTATATGATCATATATTGCACAAGCCTGCCACAAAGTCAATGTACCCCATTCTTGGCAGGTCCTACTCTAGCAGCCTAATGCGGAATAAATAAAACTATTTTGTGGATTAGCAAATATATGTGTATGAAAGGTTGAATTGAATAGACTTCGAGTATGTGAGGAGTGACAAACCAGACACAAATGAAAACAATTCTAAAAATGATAATAAATAAATAAAATGTCAGTAATTAACATTCTGGCCAATTTTCTTATTTGTAATATAATACAAAAGGTTAAAGGGGCACTGTAATCACTTTAATTACTTCATTTTATTGAAGTTACTACAGTGCCTACAGTCTTGCCCCTCCCCCCTCCCCCCTACTAACCCTCAAAATCCTTTAGTTTACTAATTAGAGGGCTTGGAAGCACATCAAGCCTTCTGGGTAAGAGAGCTGGAAATCTTACTTCCCGAGCCATCTCTCGTAACATACCGTAATGTCATGCATGCGTACGCAGTGCCATCACATTCGGCCATAGAGAATCATTGTATTCAATGATTCTCTATGGCAGAATCTTTGGCGCATTGCAGCAAGCATCGTGGTGAGCATCACACATGCACCTAAGATCACCAAAGCTTCTCCATGAGGAGCATTGGTTTGGACCGTCATGCTGGAAGCACACCACCAGGATTACGCATCTCGAGGAGGAGGTTGAGGCAGCTCCACTGGAGAAAAGGGGAGTAATTTGTTTAGTTTAAATTTTATTAATTTCAGTTTTGTGTTTTTTACACAAGATGGGAACCTGATTAATAAGGGGCTTTACGTCTGTAGCATTAGAAATACAGACAGGAATTCCTAACGCTACAGTGTTCCTGTATAGTGTACGCTAGTGAAGAAAGTGCAGACTGAAAATGGGTAATGTTCCAGAATCTTTGATAATGATATAACACTACTAATACCCATGAAATAAATTTGCTTATGTGAAATATTGCACAAAGGTTATGTAGGATAAAATAACCCAATTATAATGAATTAGTACATGACTAGGTACATATCACATAATTCTTTATATCATTATGCATATAATCCTATATACAAGGGTGCTGTGGTAGGTTTTGAGGAATATAACGTTTAAGACCACCTAGCTTGTAAAGATTGCAATACTAGTTATTGAGTAAGTTGCCAAATTACGTTTACTTACTAAATAAGCAATATGTTAATAGCTGGAAATCCCTGAGGTTACTGTCTTTTTTTTTTTTTTTAAACCTAGATGGTTTTAAGCATGATTCCCATAAAAGTAATAGGTTTAACAAAAGTTCAGGATACTATGAATGACATGGCAGTTGTGAAGGTAACAATAGTAATTAAGGTAGGGAAAAAAAACACCAAACTTTTCACAAATACTTGTCGTGGATGTTGATACAAAGAAAGCTGGAGGATAAAAAGTTACAATGACTTAAAGCTATATAGTGAGTAAAGGTCAGGATATGTAAAGTCATAAACCTTTCATAAAGGCATCATTCATGGGGCGATGATGGATATATACGATCTATGGTGCAGGTCATAATCAGCAGCTGTGAACTGCAATCTGTGTGGAGAGAAAACCACCTCCAACTCTAAAGAATTATAAAAGGTTAGTGAACACCTAGTAAAACATAGCTAAATATATTTAGATTAATTCAATAAACATGGACTATAGAGAAACAACAAAACAAAAAATACAATGTACAATGCAGAATAAAACCAAAGTATTTATGAATGTATCAGAGAGAAATGTCTTTACATTTTCAAACATCACTCATATAAGTGAAAAATATCTAAATGGTACTTTCAATAACGTATACAAGTTATACCCATATTTTTCAGGTCCTTTTTTTATATCGTCAACATATAGACCAGTGTCAGCAAACTACAACACACAGAAAAGCATATTAGCAGTATTAACATAGTTATAGTGTATTTTTTTCCAAATTATACCAATGTGTCAACAAGCCACTGACAAACTGTCACGTACATGCACATTGTGCACCTTGTCAGTGCGCAAATTTACAACCCTTTGTATTTTTTCTCATCATTATTGATGAGGATCTCTGCCATACAGGGTTCTTTTATAATGCCAGTCACCTGAGTCATTCTAGAGCACCAATTACCATGATATCATTTTGGCAACCACGCAGTAAAAATGCTGTGGCCTCTGTGCCCGAGAATGTGTCATTATTAGTGTTGTGATTTTGGTAATTCATTTGGACTTGTCCCTGATTATTCAGTTCTCTGTAATCCCAACATTGGCACTGTCTCTGATTTTGCTGATTCCTAGATTCCTGACCTTGGATAGCCTAGACTCCACTTGATCTCTTTTCTTTTCAAATAATTTTTATTGAAAGATTTTGCAGATTTTACAAGTAATAAAAAACAATATATTAGGGGAGGGGAAAGAAAGGGAAAACTTGGAAGTGGGAAAAAGGGGGTATCCATCCATTATGGTAAGTATGTTAATGTACCAGGCACTTAAGTTGAAAAACATTCCATAACAAGTTATTAAAGGTTATATGTTTTGTTGAAATCAGTTTCCCATTGATCCCAGTGGTATTTCAATTGTGCAAATATATGTGTGTTATTTCTATGTGATTCGTATGATTCGTATGATTTGTTTTCTAGTGTTAGTGTTAGTACTTCTTTAACTGAGGGTGTGTTTTAAGATTTCCAATATCTAGGTAGGCATGTGGTTGCAGCTATCAGAATGTGGCCTACTATAATTCTATCAATTTTACTGATGGATTCAGGGAATTTCTTTAAATAGAGCCAGTTCAGATGTGAAGCTACCTATGTTACTGTTCACCTTAATAATTAAGTCATGTATCATTTTCCAATATCTAGTCAGTCTTGGGCAAAACCACCATATGTGGGCCATGTTGCCCAGTCCTCTGCGGTCTCTCCAACACCTATTGCTGTACTTATTATTCATATTATCATATCATACCCTGTCAAACGCATTCTCTGCATCCAATGAAAGGAGCAGAGAAGGAGTTCTTGTTGAATTGATATGCTGAATTAAGTTAATGAACCGTGTAGTTCCATCAGGTGCTTGTCTACCTTTCACGAAACCCACCTGGTCATTATTGATCAATAAAGGTATTAGATTAGTTAATCTGTTCGCTAATATCTTAGAATACATTTTTGTGTCATTATTAATAAGGGATATGGGCCTAAAATTAGAGCATCTGTCGGGAGTTTTACCCGGTTTTGGCAATCTGTGCGGACAAAGACTCTCCTGGCATCTTCCCCCCGGACTTATAGGAGTTGAATAATTTGGACATATGAGGAATTAAAGTTTCTGCAAAGGTCTTATAGTATAAAACACTTTATCTGTTTTCTGTATGTGTTTGTGTTAAGCCTGGCAACCCTAAGGACCAGTAATACACTCTATCCAAGATTTCCTATTCTGTCTCTGGTTTTACTGTTTGGGTATTCCAAAGCGTACACAAACCAAAGGAGTGCACAAAATATTTAAGTATTGTTAAATTAACAGAAAGTGGTTAAAATTTTTAAAATCTGACATGGTTAATTTGCCAAAGACATACAATAGCATCAAAGTCCCATTCATTATAAATTGTTCCATACATTTAAAATCACACATGACTCTGTCTATCTATTTCACAAAAGTCGAAAAGTATTTAAAAAAAATGTTAAAGTAAAATAGTAACACATAGAAGAAGGTTTTTATGCCACAAATAGAACAAAAAGAATGATGTAACTTCAAAATCTATGCTATTGGAGTGGTCTTGGACTAGTTTACTCCAATGTATCAGTAGCAATGGGTAGTGGCGTACCTAGAGGCTGCAGGGCCCCAGTGGGGGCTGGCTGTATGTAGTTGTGTGGGTGGTTGGCTAAGTGTTATTGTGTGTGAAAGTGTGACTATGTTCAATAATAATTCAAGCACTCCCTTGCAAAGTGAACTCACAGGCATCAAGAAGCATTTTAGAATTAGATAAGGTATTATTAGTATTGCGATTTATATAGCGCCAACAGATTCCGTAGCGCTTTACAATAATATTGGGGGGGGGGGGGGGGGGGGAGAGGGGTTGGGTTGACTATAAATAGGACAATTACAAAGTGTAGACTTTAATTCACTTTATTATTATTATTATTATTGCAATTTATATAGCGCCAACAGATTCCGTAGCGCTTTACAATATTATGAGAAGGGATTTAACTATAAATAGGACAATTACAAATAAACTTACAGGAACAATAGGTTGAAGAGGACTTTACTGTTCAGAACTGTTCATAGCAAGCAATACTAATGAAAAATAATTTTAAAAAAATAATGATAAGCACATATATTCTTGTGTAAATTCACAGATAACTGCCTTTCAGAAATGAAAACTCATATTGTGCATGGCATACAGAAACATTACACAAACATTATACACAAACATGATGCAGTGTCCCAGTAACACTTAGAGCATAATTTACATCCTCGTATACTATACAATGTTTCCTTGTACACAATTGTTTAGTTTGATGGACTCTCACTTGGTGCTATGGGGATGTCTTACTGAACTCTCAATGAAAGATAGAACGTCCTCTGACTCAGGTATTTCTTTGGTTCCTGAGCTGTAAAAACTAACAATAAAGTAAGTTAATGTTAACAACTCATAGTTGTCAAAAACCAACACTCTTAACTACTCTGTGTTATGCTTGTTCTACTTATAAAATTTTACTACTGCTGCTATATCTTCAAGGACAGTAAGAAGTCATTCTCACCCTGCCCGGGAGTCTTCCTTAGGGCTGTTTCTTTTATTAAACATTATTGATAAAACCCGCAGAGAATTTTCATATTCTTGTCTTTTGAAAGTTAACTGATCTGCCGTTTTTAGAAGTTACAAAAGCGCAGCTGTGTAAATGGATTAATGCAAAGTGATGAAAGATTAAGGTTGCTGTAAGATATGTAGACAATTCAAACTTGTTTTTTATCTGTGATATCTTTGACAGCAGGGTCACTACTCCCTCTCATTTCAAGAAGAAGAAAATATGAAATCAAGGTATATATACAACATCTCCTACATTTGCAAGCAAACACCGTAACACCGTCAGCAGATTTTTAGAGAAGGAGTTTTAGAGAAGGAGGCTTGTAAAATCTACTCAGAGGACAATCAAAGAAGAGGACATTCAATGTCAAAATGTTATGCTACTTTTATGGCAGAAATAAATGTTACTAAAGTCTTTAGTTTTAAAATAAAAGAATACTTTAGGCACTTCCTGACACCATCTTTCTGTTAAAGTGTTTTTTGGATAGTTAACACTGAATGAGTTAGCAGTGAACAGAAGGATGGCAATAAGATGAAATGGTTATAGTGCTTAGAGTGTCCTTTTAAGCAAATGTTGAACATTCTACAAAGGGTCGACTAGAGGGGACAATAAATCATGAATACTATATGTTTTTAGATGATGAGCGTGTAATTTTTCTCACTCTAACCATTTTACTTTAGCAGCATTTTACTTTTAACACCCATATGGTGTTCTTTTTCCTCTTCTGCTTCTCCACAAATTATCTGGGCAATAAAATTAGGCAGTGTCCATTCTATGGTTTTCATAACCAATTGCAAAAAATTATCTTTATTTATTTATTTTTTTTATTTTTTTTAAGCACACAATTGAAAGAGCAACCCCACTAACCATTGTGAAAACCACCACCATTATGCAAAATCTGTTGTGCAGAATTCACGAATGACACTAGATGTGACATTGGAAAAGTCACCCTATTGAAAAAAAAATCTATGTGGGGACCTGTCAGAGATAGTGGGGATAAATGGCATGTGTGCACTTGAGTCATACAGATACCAATCTGTATTATACCATGTCCCAAAACACCGAGGGTCAAAAAAATACATAGACATGCATACACAAGAACATGCCTAGAACTCAAGGTGTACCTTGATGTTGACCACTAAGCTTACACTTTGATGCTCATTACAGTGATACTAAAAATATAGGATTCTTAGGATGACGATACATAAAAATTTATGGTCTTAACATATACATTCAAGGAGGTGAATATTACATATACAAGTATGCCTGTCCCGTCACCATTTGATGCCTTGATTTTATCATTCATCATCATTGGATGCCTGGATTTACTCACAGTCAATTGCAAGTGATCAATTTAACAATCCGCATGTTAACTGGTTATTTATATTTTTACTCCACAACAGTTAATTGCAAGAAAGCCTCTCATAGTTTCCACTTGGATGCTTTTGCTAACATCTATACAAATGTTGAAAATAAATACTTCCCACAAAGAGAAATTGGAGATCCCTCTTATTATTACTCATCATGAGTGATGGGATTTGCTAAGTAAATTTCCCTGTAGTTAATCCACAAGATGGGTGCACCAGATTAGGAGTCAGCACTACCCATTTAGAATAGATGTTCAGAAAAAAGGGATCCAGGCAGTCCAAAAGCATTAGGCACATTTATTATAATAAAAGTGCACAGAACAGCATTATGGCCTCAATAGGTCTTTCTCAAGTTTGACAAGAACCCATTAGGGTAGAAACGTTGCTCTGTGCACGTTTGTTCTAATGAATGTGCCTATTGCTTTGAGCCTTGAAGTAACCAGACTCTTTTTTGTCTGATTATAGTTTTCCTATATCCTCAGAACATTCTAATATATAACGAATCATTTTGGGTAATAAACTTAGCAAACCTAATGAGTTACAACATATGATAAATTAGAGCATTCTATTCTCAAATGAATCTGCAATGATGGTTTTCTCACTTGCTACATTCGTATATGCATTGGATGACTGCTGAGTATGTTCATTGTGATTGGTTGCAGTTTAAGCACATCTAAAGTAAGACAATGTTTAATAAACATTAAAGCTTTAGGGAAGTAAAGAGAAAATAACCTATTTGTCTAACTATTTGATCTATTTATAATTATGGCATCTCTCCTAACCAAAACCTCAGTTTTAAACAAACCTAACCACAGAAAATGTCAAATAAATTTATACATTTTCAAGAGATGTTATTTCTGGCTTTAGTGTCTGTATGAATCATTAATAATATGCTACTGAACTTAGCATATAAGCTTGGCACAAAATCACGACATCAGCTAATTTTCCTTTATGAAAGCAGTAACAAAGTAACAAAAGCCATACACAACCATTAACAATATGGTGCATTCACACACTCACCTTCATATATGCTGGTATTCATAAACACTCACCTTCATAGTAGTGAATGTGGGTGTTTATACATGCAATAGTAGAGTAGTAGAGAGTCTGGTGATCATAAGGATCTAGTCGCTATTTGAGGTTGCTTAACATAAAGCACTGAATGGTGTAACCTTGTATATGATGGATCTAGGAGAGGTTTTTAAGTGTCATGAGTGGGTGACCGTTCTTATTCATACTTGAAGATATATAACCTTCAACAGAATTGATTTATGAATTGCATTCCGCTTGTCATCTAACTTACAAAGTCCATGATTTAATATTTTTGAATAAATGTTTAAATTATTCAATATTTTGAAAAAGATATCAATATTTTAATATGTTTCAATGTATTAAAATATATATATTTTATATATGGTATATTTTTATATTTTAATATTTTGAAAAAACAACAACATATTAACAGTTTAACCAAAAATGTTAAATAATTTAAAACTCTTTTCCCAAAATGGATATCCTTTTAGCTCAATCTCATTGTACCAATTTTACTCTGATTATTTTCCTCCTAGCACTAAAGTGACTCCTAGGCTTTTGTTATAATGCATCGTAAATCCACCGAAGCCCTTTCTAATATTTCTTAAAAATTTAACAACATAGCCACTCTTTTAATAACAGTAATCTCTGTTCTCTTTTGTTTCAGTAATAATACCTTGATTCATTTATCTAATATTATTCTCTATGAATTTATATAATATATATGTATTGTACACAAATGTTACCTGTGATGTCCTCTGCTATTTGTTGCTGTTTCCATCTTATAGATAGAGGCATATTATTATTATTATTTTATTATTTATATAGCGCCATCACATTCCGTAGCGCTGTAAAATGGGGGGACTAACAGACATGTCATTTTAACCAGACAAGTGGACGTACAGGAACAGAGAGGTAGAGGGCCCTGCTCAATGAGCTTACATTCTAGAGGGAGTGGGTTATAGTGACACAAAGGGTAAAAGTAGGGATATGAAGTAGGTTGTTAGAAAAGTATTCTTCGAGGGCTTAGTAGGTAATTTTTGACAGTTGCAGAAGAGTAGTCATGAGGGATGGGGGATAAAACCTGCTAACAGTTTAATTGATATGCTTTCTTGAAGAAGTGAGTTTTCAATGATTTTTTGAATGAGTGGAGACTGGATGAAAGTCTTACGGAGAAGGGAAGGGAGTTCCACAGAAGAGGTGCAGCCCTGGAGAAATCTTGGAGGCGAGCATTAGAGGTGGGCGTATGGACAGAGGATATATGTAGGTCTTTGGCAGAGCGTAGGGTCCTAGACAGGGCATACTTGTGTATTAGGGAGGATAGGTAGGTTGGAGCAGCATTATGTAGGGACTTGTAGGCAAACACCAGAATTTTAAATTGAGCCCTATATCTAACTGGAAGCCAATGCAGGGACTGACAGTGCCTCGCAGACGTATTCATTATAGATTGCAGCAGTGCAATCTGGGAACACGTAAGACCACTGAGAAGGTTATTGCAGTAGTCAAGGCGAGAGAGAACAAGAGCATGGACCAGCATCTTAGCCGCATCCGGGGTTAAATAGGGGCGAATGCGCTCTATGTTTGTGAGCTGGAAGCAACAGGATTTGGCAATTGATTGGATATGAGGGGTGAAGGAGAGGTTTGAGTCAAAAAGAACACCCAGGCAGTGAGCCTTCGAGGTAGAGGTGATGGTAGCGCCGTTGACTTGGAGAGAGGCAGACACGGGAGTAGTAACACTTGAGGGAGGAAAGACCAGAAGTTCTGTTTTGGACAGGTTGAGTTTAAGGAAGTGAGCAGCCATCCAGTTGGAAATCGAAGAGAGGCAGAGACTCGAGTCAAGATGGGTGGAGAGAGATCAGGAGAGGACAGGTAGATTTGCGTGTCATGCTCATAGAAATGGTAACGGAAGCCAAAGATGCTGATGAGTTCACCAAGGGAGGTAGTATAGATAGAGAACAGTAGGGGACCAAGGACAGAACCTTGGGGGACACCAACAGAGAGTGGTTGGTAGGAAGAGGCAAAGTCAGAGAAAGAAACACTGAAAGAGCGCTGGGAGAGGTAGGAGGAGCACCAGGAGAGAGCAGTATCCCGTAGACCAAAATTACAGAGAATGCAAAATAGCTGTTGATGATCAACAGTGTCAAAGGCAGCAGAAAGATCAAGGAGAATTAGGATAGAGTAATGGCCGCGAGATTTAGCAGCAATTAAATCGTTGGATACTTTGGTCACAGCCGTTTCGACAGAATGACCAGCGCAGAATCCAGACTGAAGGGGGTCAAGCAGAGAGTTGGATTTGAGAAAGTCAGTAAGTCTGGTGTACACAACTCTCTCGAGGATCTTAGAGGCGAATGGCAGTAGCGAGATAGGGTGGTAGTTGGATGGGGAGTTGGGGTAAAGGCTGAGCTTTTTCAGAATCGGGGTTACAGTTGCATGTTTGAAGGGTGAGGGAAATGTGTCAGATGAAAGGGAGATATTGAACATTTTAGTAAGAGGAAGAGCAAGAGAGGGAGACAAAGTGTGGATGAGATACGAGGGAATAGGATCGAGGGAACAGGTGGTGGGGCGGAAGGACTGGAGCAGAGCAGAAACCTCTTCTGCTGTAGCAAGTGCGAATGAGTGTAGAATGCTGGAGGGAGTGGGGTTGGGTGATGTATTGGTAGGGGAAGGAGAAATTAGCGATCTCTTCTCTGATTGTAGAGATCTTAGTGAAGTGAGATGCAAAGTTTGTGGCGGACAAGGTGGTAGAAGGAGGGGGAGTAAAAGGGCGAAGAAGAGCATCAAAAGTGTGAAATAGGTGTTTTGGTTGATGGGACAGTGTACTTATGAGGGTGTTAAAGTAATTTACTTTTGCAGCACAGGGAGCCAGGCTGTAGGAGAGTAGCATAAATTTATAGTGGAAGAAGTCAGATGCAAAGTGAGACTTTCTCCAGCAGTGTTTAGCAGTTCTAGAACATTTTTGGAGGTAATGGGTCAGCTTGGCATTGGAAAAAAGCAAAATAGTAGCTAACCAAAGGGTAAGACATGAGATGTTAATAATGGTAGCGCAGTAGCATAAACATTTACATATTTATATTCTGACGATTATGTAAATTGCTTGTGATTTCTCATTTACATTCACAGTAATTCTTGCATAGCTGAAGACAGATTTTGAAATCTGCATTTGTACACATATACACAGAATTAGTTGTAAAAAAAAAACCATGAAAAACACATGGGAATAAATTTATCAAAGTGTTGCCTGCACTTTTAAATCTAATTTTGGGCTTAATTTATTAATAATTTTTTTCCTTCTGTTGGTTCTTTTGCACCATAAAGACTTGTCTTTACGCGTTTGTCTCACTTCATCATTTCCAAATCTCTCCTTGACCTTCTTCAATCTATCTTCCACCCCCTCCACTCTACTGAGACTGCTCTTTTCAAAGTTGGATTTAGCTCTTTGGATTTAATGACCTAAACGCAGCTAAATCCAAAGGCAACTACTCCATACTAATTCTTCTTGACCTCTCTGCTGCTTTTGACACCGTTGATCATGCTCTCCTTCAAACTCTTCAATCACTTGGTCTCTGTGACTCTGTCCTCTCATGGTTTTCCTCTAATCTCCCAACACTCATTCAGTGTCTTCTTTTCTAATGATTCCTTCTCCCTTTGTCCTGTCTCGATTGGAGTTCCCCAAGACGCTGGCCTTGGTCCCCTTCTCTTTTCTCTTTATACTGCCTCTCTTGGCAAACGTATTACCTCATTTGGATTCCACTACCACCTGTACGCTGATGACACCCAGATATATCTCTCCTCCCCGGACCTCTCCCCTGCTATCCTGCAACATGTCATTGCTTGCCTTTCTTCCATCTCTGACTGGATGTCCTTCCACTTTCTGAAACTCAATCTCTCTAAAACTGAGCTCCTTGTCTTTCCTCCTCTTTCACTCTCCCTTCAAGTTAGTGGTATCCACATCAGCCCATCCTTGCAAGCGCGCTGTTTTGGTGTTTAGTCTTGATTATGCTCTCACCTTTGAGCCTCACATCCAGTATGTTACCAAATCCTGTAAATTCCATCTTAAAAACATAGCCCGCATCTGCCCCTTTCTTATGCAAGATGTTACTATGGAGCTTGTCCAGGCTCTAGTAATTTCTTGCATTGATTTTTGTAACCTTCTCCTAATTGGTCTTCCCAAAAGCCGTATTGCCCCGCTACAGTCTATAATGAATGCTGCTGCCTGACTGATTTTCCGCTCCAGTCAGACCTCACCCCTCTGTCAGTCCTACATTGGTTTCCTGTATCCTATAAGAGTGAATTCAAAGTACTAACCCATACCTATAAAGCATTAAACAATTCTTGCCCCTCTTATATATCTTCATGGATCCACAGGTATGACCCTTCTCAGTTTCTCCACTTTGCACATAACCTTCTCCTGCCCGCTGCTCGCACCCGTACGGATACTCCCCTAGTCTTCAATCATTTAAGAAGTGCCTTAAAACTTATGGCCTCCCAGAGTAACCTCTACCTTACATACCTGTCTCTTGCTCTCTCCAAAATGGCAGCACTCTACGCTCTCCTCCAGGTCTGCTACACTCCTACTTTATTTGATTGCTGTCTCCTCTCCTATTGTGTTTTATACCCAACCTCCTATAGACTGTAAGCTCGTTTAAGCAGGGTCCTCTTCAACCTATCGTTCCTGTAAGTTTTCTTGTAATTGTCCTATTTATAGTTAAATCCCACCCTCTTATAATATTGTAAAGTGCTACGGAATATGTTGGCGCTATATAAATGGCAATAATAATAATAATAATAATAATTGGAAAATGTATGGCATTTTCCTGGTGATGCAATGGATATATGTTCAATTCTCTTTTGTTCCACCAATCTAAGTTTAGCAATCTTCTAAAATTTACATTAAAACTGGTGGCATTCATTCGAAATAACACCATTACTTTAAGATCACTTTTAGAACACTTTAATAAATTCAATAACATGATGATGTATTATAAACATCACTTTTAAGAACCCTTTAACAAATCTCCCCATAGTGAGTATTTTGGCACACGGTAATCCACTGAGATATACATGTTCTTGTTTGCCAAATGACAGTGTTGGCTTTTAGTGCTTCAGCTTGCTAGTCAAATTTCGATAAGACATCCTACCCTACCCCCAAACAGAAAAAGAGAGTATGGGCAGTGAAAGTCCAGCACTCAATGTTGGATGAATAGTAATGCACCATTTAGGACACGTATCATGACATGTCAACAATCTACAATGAAAAGAAATTATATATTTCTGAGGTTTTGCCAGAGCTGGGTTTTAAGATAATATGATGGTCCAATACTCCATTGTATGCATCAGTTTATATTTGGTGACATTACTTTTTGGCACTATGAGAGCAAAGGACGAAATCTTGTGTTTTATTCTCAACAGCATATAAATCATATGTGTAAATGCATTTTGAGAGTTGTCATAGTAAGTCAGGCAGGAAGATTTGAAGCCAAGTTTAAGTATATTTGGGTTAGATACAAAAAGCACCATTGGCAACTGGACAATGTAGTGTTTTTAATGCAACCGCTGAATTACATAAGTGCTTATGCGATTATCATTTTAATTTCATAAGTCACAGAATGGGTAATTTTTTTATTGAAAGAGGAAATATAACCTTCACAACAAATATCATTGTAGGCAGCAAATTAATTTGATGAAATAAATAATTTGAGGACAGATGATGGTCCTCTTTATTATTATTTATTGTCATTTTAAAGGAGAAACTGGTATTCAGTTATTTAGTTTTGTATATTTATTTACTTAATATTTAAAATTCATACACAAGTGTTCTAACTTACCTTTACGTTTATTTATATTTTAATTTAATTTAAATCTCTGGAAGTTTTCTGCCAGGATCCCGTTCTTTATCTCTGCATTTTTGCAGAGTGATTGTAAATGACGGTCCCCCATATTGCACAACACCATATGGAGATGAAATGTACATCTGCATTTTAGAACCCAGAGGAAGGGCTCTAAACACACTGACCATATTACAATGATTTTTTTTTTTTTTAGACTGTAATTGTGTCTAGTCTACCAGGGCAATATGCCCACATCTAGACACTGCTGTCTTAATTCAACAGGAATTTTGAAACACAGCTTTTCTGTAAATTCCATCAAGGTCCTCACAATGTCCATAAGCAATGTCCATGACCTTTTTTTTATTAATCTATATTTACCATACCTGTGAATTCTCAATTTTTTTCATACCTCATTTGAAATAAGGTATATCGTTATAAAGTCCAAAACAAAAAAAAATGTCTAACTGCAGTTTATTCATTTATTTATATCCCAAACTACAGTCTTGCTATTTTTTGTTTTTACCTTTTTGGTGGTGCAGGGGTAAACTGAACACTGTGATTATTTATCTAAATGTGTTCAATCAAATATATGACACAAAAAGAGTTACAGATGTAACTCATTTTTCATGAGTAATCAACTTTTCTATAGTCATGTCAGTTTTATAACTAGCAGAAGTTTGTTATTAGAGACTTGTCTTGGAGAAAGTTTGACTTTAATATATCATTTTTATTCATAATACTTAAATTTGGCATTCATTACAAATGACACATAATTATTTAAAAAAAATATGACATGTTTACAGAATGTACAATTGATACTGGAGACCTAAAACACTCTCGGACTGTGTCTTATTAGAGGTAACCATAGGGAATGGATGATCAGAATACTTTTAAATTGTGAATGCATTTGTCTTTCCAAATGTAGTATGTTGTATCTATTTTATTAATGTATTTGTGTGTATGTATTGGCTTCATAGTAGATATCTTGCAATGGTACCTGCAATTATTATTAGTTATAAAGCGCCAACAAATTCTGCTTTGCTGTGCAATAGGTGGATTAACAGACATGTATTTGCAACAAGACGAGTTGGACGTACAGGAACAGAGATTGTTGAGGGCCCTGCTCAAATGAGATTACAAGGAAACACTTAAGAGATTGAAGTTTGAGATTGAACATCTGTACATAAAAAACACTTTGAGTGGCTGTCCAATTTTTTATCTCCATACCAGGTTGAAATCTCTACTCCTGCCTGTAACTTTCCTTTTTTTCCATTTTTAGTTGCTTTTCCATGTTTTTTCCACAAATTTGCCATTTTTCTCTCCTTGCAGTAATTACATTTCCCTTCACACTTCTTGCTTTGAAATGTTATCTTCCCAGAATGTCTACCTCTTCTACTCCACTTAGATCCCTTCCTATTTTTGTTTAGCTTCAGCTTATTCTCTCATATGTTTAATCAATACATAGAAAAATAATAGTAATAATGGAACTTCCAAGTCTTTCACAATCACAGTTTTGATTTTGAAATGAAGAGTGTTGTACAAATTTATGCTTAGTGATATTTCTTAAAAAGTATTATTTATATCATTGAAACAGTGGAGGGCTGGTAGGAAGGGGGACTTCCTCTATTGCTATAAATATACAGTGGTTCTGAGTTGTAGCCTCGTATATCATCAGTCTTCTGCTAAATAAATGCTATGGATGGTGTGTTTTGAAGTCTTTTGGCAGAGCACTATAGGAATTAAGCAGCAGATAGGAATTGTGCAAGGCATTTACCAACCTTGGGTTTGTGCTTTGGCACGTTGTGCAGAAACTCAATGCTCTGAGGGTCCAATTTACAAGGAAACTATTGTATTTGGGGCTGGCAGGACTATGATGAATATGTATGCTCTCTGGATATGTTTGGATGTGGCTGCAGGTTGATAGGAGACAGAGCTCAGAACTTTACAGCATGTGTCATTGGTGGTGTTGGAGTTTTTAATACAAAGTATGCGTAACTTAAGCAAGCACACATCTTTGTTAATATTCCGTCACACTGAGCAGGTTAAACTGATGGAGGTTACAGCTACATATGATGTTGCTTCTCCTTTCTCCAGCACTCTTCATCTAAGTGAGTGGGATCACCCTCAAAGGTATCTGTGTATTTTGTAGGTTTTTTTTCTCAAAGTAGTGTAATGTGATTGCATAATCAATATAATAATAATACTATAATAGTTCAAGCGAGCTCACTGAAAACTCTGAGCTTTGTCACTGTAAAGAAACACCACTGGAGATGTGGGTTTTACTGAGCTCCTAGTTGGGCTGACCTCCGGAAGGGCTTGTCCTCCTAGGCTGGTATTGTGAATTCTTCCAGTCCTACCTTCCCAAAAGCAGGAATCGACCCCTCTGCCTGTCCTCCTTCTCCCAGCAATATATCGACCCCTCTGCCTGTCCTCCTTCTCCCAGCAATATATCGACCCCTCTGCCTGTCCTCTTTCTCCCAGGCAGGAATTGACCCCTCTTCCTGCACTGCCTACAACATGGGGGGGGGGAGGGGATTTAGTAGAGGGGGTGCTGTAGTTTAGTAGAGTGCTGTTTTTTTTTTATACTATACTTTTCAAAATAAACCTACATTTCTATGAAAATTGTAGTTTTTTATTTAAACCTTGTTTATGTGGCCCGTGCTTGACTTTGAGTTTGACATGCTTGATTTAGAGGATAATTGCACTGGCAACATTTCTAGATAACTTCACTTATCAAATCCAATTCAGTGATATAATTCTTTGATGTGTCAAGATGGATTAGCATTAATGGATTCAAAAAACAAAGAGGAAGACTTTTTTAATTTTCTAAAATTCTAAAAAAGCTAATCACAGTAATAAATTAATTTGAACAAAAACAAAACTAGTAGCAAACAGACTGAGTAAGCTATGTACAGAGGCCTCTAAGGGTCAAAAAACATATACCACAAAGCCGAAATTGCTTAATGGCAGAAATAACTCGGTATTCAAGAACACTGCTGTAAGCAGAGAGCAAATAAATCATCTAAATAAAGCACATAACAAACAATCTGTCCTGTATATTTGGGTCATGTATTTAATCAGCGAGTGCACTCTGTTTTTGCAAGGACATGCATTGATAAAGGGGATAACCCAAAGCATTTGTACCTTATGTCATTGTAAAAAACTATGTTTGTAGCATTTGTTGTGCACATTTACAATTGTTTGCGCTGCCCTCATTTTTTGAGACAGTTGAGAAATCAGCTGCACCTGCCACCACTGGCATAAGAAGCTCACTCATGGTAACCCACAATGTTACCATCACCACCACCACAACTATCACCACCAACAACAACAATACCACTACCATTAACATCAACTGTACCAGCACCATCAACATTTCCGTTAGCAATAATCAACCAAGTGCCAGTGTACAGGCTAGTGTTGTGACAGCTTCCAATGCCACCAATGCATATCCACCTGCATAATCAGCAGACCCAAGGCAAAGGTGAAGGCTAGTGTACCAAGCAAACAATAAAAGGTTTGCGATTCATTGTATGTGCCTCAAAGAAGGCTGACCTGCCAAGTAAAAATTGTGTAACAAGGAGGTGAGTTGCGGGTGAGTGAAAGGCCTTTTCACTAGTGCCAGTATGCAACAACATGTTTAAATATACAGCAATTCTGTATTACTCATGGAAGAAACAGAACAAGAAAGTACTAGGCCAGGCAGCAGGTCCACTGATGCCGCATCTGATTCTATGCAGTTGTCACAAATTACAACCAGTGCTTCCTTTTCCGTTACTACTATCACTACCTGCAGGCAAAGCAGGATTGATAGTTCGGATATCACCAGTAGTCGATAGAGGCAGGTTACATAGTTACATGTTACATAGTTACATAGCTGAAAAGAGGTGTGCGTCCATCAAGTTCAGCCTTTCTCACATTTGATTTTAGCTGTTGATCCAAAAGAAGGCAAAAAATCCAAGGTTGTTCAAGAATATTTAGACTACTCATCATCCAATGAATAAAATAAAAACTGAAAAAAAAATAGAAAAAAAGTTAAAGATTTAGAATTGCTTTACTGATTTTCAATTTTTCAAAAATGTTATTTGTTGTAAGAGATAGATTATTTGAATTGCACTGTGCTTCTGTTTCTATTTTCAAGATTGCAAACTTCTTCCAGCAGTGATATACAAAATGAACCCTGCCTAGTATGGTAGATTTTTTTTTTTTACTTTTTCTTCACCTTCCCAATATAAATACATAAATTAAATAAATTAAAAAAATTACACATATATTTTAGTTCTGCACACAACCTAAATTTGTAATAAAGTTGCCTGGGTGCATCAACGTATATATAAAAATAAAAAAATATTCAAGGTGCTCTCACAGGGCTTTAAAAGACCACTATAGGCACCCAGATCACTTCAGTTCAATGAAGTGGTCTGGGTGCCATGTCCCCCTAGTTTTAACCCTGCAGCTGTAAACATAGCAGTTTCAGCTCCACTCGGGAACTGACGTCGCCATGCGTAATCGGCTCCACTCGGGACCTGACGTCGGCTGGGAGAGGAGAGGTCACCAGCGCTGAGGGAGCCCGGTGCTGGATTAAGGTAAGAGCAGAAGGAGTTTGTTTCCTGTCACTATAGTGCTCCTTTAAGGTGGAACAATCCAATTTAATGTGAATGAATGATGTAATCTTTACATAATTTCCTTGACACAATATCAAAACAATATGACATGTGATATTGTGTCAAGGAATATATATATATGTTACGGTTGTTACGGTTGCCTCCAGGCTGGCTGGAAGTTGGACCGTAGAAAGGATGCTCCTAGCGCTCACCAAAGGACCATCAGCACTGTAGACACCATAACTACTGCGTAGCCACCATAAGTTCTGCAGTCTCCACGAACCACGGCTGATGGGCTGGTATCTCGCAGTCTGCTCTGCGCCCTGGACCTATGACCAGGCTCCAGATTCCAGTAGGTGAACCTCTTCCTTCTGTAGAGCGAAGCAGGATCAGGAACAAGAGCTCTTACAAGAGCTCAGTAGCTAAGGGAGTATGAAGAGCATAGCAATCCCTGTAGTGATTATAGCTGTCCCCTACAAACATGAGTCAAGGCTGCAAGTTAGAGGGTCAAGTCATTCTGTTTTATTGGCACCCAAAGGGCTTTCTTTTATGCAGGTTTCCCTTAGATAGGACCACCCACAGGGTGTTACAAAACATCCAATCATACACGTACATTACAGAAAACACTCCCAGCAATTACACACAAAATCTTCCCCCTCTGCCTGTGATATAATTACTGAACACAATGGGTTAATGTAATTTATCACAGGCAGGAAAAATACACTTTTTATACATACACTGTAACTTTAAAAATATGCATATATTCACATAAAACATACATATTCGGAATCAACATACTTTAAATATAAACATAACCAAAAATCATACAAATCCCTCCAGTACATAAAAAGTTAGGTGGAAGTCCTTTATGACCGACCGCAAGCACATTTTCCTGCCCAAAACAGTTCCATAGATTTGAGCTGTGCGGCCGGTCAATTTTATGCAGAAAACATGCGTTTGAATTGCCGAACGGGACTTAGTCTCTGCAGCTGAAAGTTCAGTATGGGAGAAGGTAAGGGTCAGCGGTGTTCGGTGAAATGTGTAGCCGATTTTAGTTCCATGGATTTGGCTACACACACCGCTGACCTCGTTCAAATGAACAAAGAAGGCCGCCGCCACATGTTTGTTTGCACGAACTGCGGCCACCCAGCGGTCGGCAATTTACCTACAGCAGGCTCCCAGCCTGGGAGGTACATTGCCTGCACACTTCCACTTCTGGGTGGTCCGCCTGTGTGGTACCTGGTTCAGTAAGCTCCATTTACTGAACCAAGTGGGAAAAAGCCACGAACAAAGTATATTAAAGGTTTGGGGACACTGTCTTAAAGGGGCATTGTTCAATAAAGTCACAATATGTCTCAAGACGGTTCTTAAAGGGTCATACACAACCAATAAAAGTCCATAAGTTTTCAGGGGCACAATCTTCCAGGGGCCATAGTCATGAGGAAGGAGGCTGGCAAATAGGCTTCTCCACAACCCAGGGAAGCAGGGCAATTTGTCATTTAAAGGGCCAGTTACAAATGGCAGTTTGTAACAATATATATTAAAGAATTTAAATAAAATTTCTCCTCCTGCCGCTCCCCGTTTCATTGTGGAAATGCCTTTCATTGGGGTTTGGCCCTACCTGTATGAGTGTTGCGGTATATATTACCTCTGCAGACACAGTTTCGGGAAGCTAATAGGGCACTGTTTTTTCCCATACTGAAGGACAGGCTAAGGAAAAATTGAGTGGACATTGAGCTATTGACCATCCACCCACTCAATTCTTCAACAAACAAAGCTTTCCTCCACATCCAGTATGTAACATGAGTGAACGGCCTTTTGCGTGAACAAAATTACAGTGCCCTATCAGTATATACCATTTGCGGATGTAGCAGGCATAGAAACATAGAATGTGATGGCAGATAAGAACCATTCAGCCCATCTAGTCTGCCCAATTTTCAAAATACTTTTAATTAGTCCCTGGCCTTATCTTAAGCGTAGGATAGCCTTATGCCTATCCCACGCATGCTTAAACTCCCTTACTGTGTTAACCTCTTCAGCTGGAAGGATATTCCATGCATCCACTACCCTCTCAGTAAACAAGTACTTCCTGATATTATTTTTAAGCCTTTGCCCCTCTAATTTAAGACGATGTCCTCTTGTTGTGGTAGTTTTCTTCTTTTAAATATAGTCTCCTCCTTTTCTGTGTTTATTCCCTTTATATATTTAAATGTTTCTATCATATCCCCCCTGTCTCGTCTTTCCTCCAAGCTATACATGTTAAAACCCTTTGACCTTTCTTGGTAAGTTTTATCCTGCAATCCATGAAATCGTTTAGTAGCCCTTTTCTGAACTCTTTGTAAACTATTAATATCCTTCTGAAGATATGGTCTCCAGTACTGTGTACAATACTCCAAGTGAGGTCTCACCAGTGTTCTGTACAATGGCATGAGCACTTCTCTCATTTAATGCTAATGCCTATCTCTATACAACTAAGCATTCTGCTAGCATTTCCTGCTGCTCTATTACATTGTCTGCCTACATGTAAGTCATCTAAAATAATTACTCCTAAATCCCTTTCCTTAGATGCTGAGGTTAGGACTCTATCAAATATTATGTACTCTGCCCTTGGGTTTTTACGTCCAAGATGCATTATCTTGCACTTATCCACATTAAATGTCAGCTGCCACAGCTCTGACCATTTTTCTAACTTATCTAAATAATTTGCCATTTGGCTTATCCCTCCTGGAACATCAACCCTGTTGCAAAATTTAGTATCATCAGCAAAAATACATACAAAAATACATACAAGACTCAGCCAGGGAAGGCAAATATAAACCACTACAATAAAAAGACATTTGTAAAATGGTGGAGGAACTGCAGCAAGAGTGATTTAATTTGAAAATATGAGATTTAAAAAATTAAGGAAAAAGTTAGTGGGCAATTGATGACCAACTCATTCATTCCACCCTTTTATTTTTTTAAAAAGCTCTTATTTTTCCAATGAATTTACTCCAGTGATGCCATAGACTTGTTCTTCACAGGGTGGTAGGTGTGAGTGGATAATGAATTGTCCAATTAATTTTTCCTTTCATTTCTGGATATTTCCCTTATTTTGCACTTGAAATGACTTGTCATCCCCATTTTTCATTAAAACAAGATAGCAAAAGACAGAATCTTACAAGCAGTCATTCTAAGGCTAAGTTAGTCTCACTACCAATATTTTTTTTATTAATCCTGATATAGAATTGTCATTGTAACTATGGTTAGTATTGCATAGCCATTACTCCAGGCAAAATTGTAGTTGTAGTTGCACAGTCAGAGTCCTCTTTTTTCCTGCTTTTCTGCCTGTCTGAATGGCTTTCTTGAATATTTTCATTTTACCGAAATTTGGCCAAAATGAACAGTGGCATGATCTAAATTATGTGTACCCAAAAATGTTTTTTTTGTTTGTTATTTTTTCTATTGAAGTGCTTTGGAAGAACCAACATGTTTTGCTCTGTGCGAGTCCAGTTGTTTTCTGTGCCTCTCTGAACAGATATCTAAAATACTAAAGGTTAATTCCAAAGAATGTATCTGCTACTATCTGAGAGTTCCATTCGAATTCTGATTGGAGACCACTTGTTCACAACAAGCCATGGTTACTGTTTTATAACCTCATTACTAAATTTATTTACATTGCAAAACACACTTGCTGTTTTTATAGTGGTGTGTTCCCCTTGTTGACATGTAAAAAGGGCATTTAACATCAGGAATCTGATTAATAAGCACAAACATAAAAATATTAATGTGAAACATTCAATAGTAAGACCATTAAACCAAAATTGCTTTTTGTAATTATTTATTTCAAGGAAAAGAGGTAAAGAAAATCCTTGTCAACCTAAAAGGCACTACATTCTTCATGTCTCAAGCACATCTAAACCAAATTAAATCCTAAATCCCTTGGTTATTGCTTGGGTATTACCCATTGTTGTGCTGCCATGGATATCATCATAATTTTCATTTCCTGGTCATAGGCCATGGCAGCACAACAATGGGTAGCTCCTCCCCATCCCTAATTAGACAGGAACCTATTAAAAAGATTGGCATTAATACACCCTCCTATCACTCCCATCCTTAGTCTTGTTTCCAGCATTATCCCTGGGCAGGATCTTTGTGCTGCCATGGCCTGTGACCAGGAAATGAAAATTACGGTAAGTATGAATAAATTTTCTGTTTTCCTGGCCATATCCATGGCAGCACAACAATGGGTAATACCCAAGCAATAACCAAGGGTGGGAGAAGAAACATACAGACTCCAAATAATAATGTAAGATATTGGCACTTCCAATAAATAAGTTATACTTGTGAGATGTTATAGCCTCTATTTGGGATAAGCCTCTATTTCATTATCATCTGGAAGACTTTGTCTGGAAGGCACATTTCTCCTGGACCCTTTCCGATCAGCTGAGAAAGACTGCCAATGAATTCTGAATCCTGTGAATACCATCTCCAGCCCATGTCTGTATTCAGGGCGTAAGGCACTTAATAGGTGACACAGAGATCTCTTGAACCTTGCCTTGTACTTTGCAATTGATCTTTATTCATATAGATACCAGATGATGCTGAAAATTGCTTGAGTGCTTTAACACAGCAGACTGCTCAATAAAAGTTGGAATTGAGGTTTTTGGCCAAAAATGCCTCTTTCCTTTGGCAACGATGCTTTATTGTATGTGGTTCCAAATGATATTCTCCAATCACCAGCCCCAATTCCTTCTGGTAGACTAAGTACTAATGCCAAAGTATGGATATGGAATTTGTGGTATCTGGAGTACCTCTGGACTTACCACCTCTGATTGAAGATTGACTGATTCTTAATTCTCACTTAGGCCTGTATTCCAATGTAGCGCCATACAATATAAGGGACCTAGATACAGAGGCTAGGATGAAAGCCTGTGCCAACTGATGTGTAGACAATAGGATGAATAAACCATACTCTTTCCCATAAAGACTCTTAGGCCACTTGCCATCCATAGGAAAAGTGATGAAACACTTATCACAACGACATTCACTTAGTATCCGTGATGCAAAGGTAAGTATCCAAGTTTTCCAATAGATAAGGACAAAAGTATTTGTTTCCCAATATTTGAGGACAAAGCTTGTGCTTGGACGCTTACTTGTCTAGACCATAGACTCTTGATAATATACAGCCCTCAGGATACCTTGGTTCTTGTGGGCTTATTCTCGCCATATTTACCAATCTGCATTCTAGATATAATCCATAGTATCTGAAGTAGGTATGGAGGGGATTACTCCTGCTTCCGGACGGGCTGATCCAAGACACTTCTCATCTAGTGATATAACAACCTCCGTCTTGCAAAGGATTCGTTGTTGGATGATCCAGCAGTTTCTTTCCCATTGACTTATGATATGGAATAACTGCTGACCTGCTCTCTTTAGTTTGAGAAAAATGAAAAAGGGAAAAAAAATTAAAATTAAAATGAAGAATGGTTTACCTATGGCTCTTAGACCATGACCTTAATTTAGAAGGTTAAAAAGCTGCTTCCATGCCTGCAATTTTAAAGCAAAAATAGATGAAAGAAAAATAAAAAAAATAAATTAAAATAAGTGCTATATACCTTTAAGTGCCAAAAAGTTTCTTTTAAAACTTACCCAGCACATGATGACACAACAGAGAATAAACTCCTTCCAGGTACTTGTATTATTGCCCAGACTCTTAGCACTTTCAGTAGGAAATGAGAGCAAATTGACAGCATCAAATACTCTACTTGTCTCATAAAGATAACAGTAATATAAACTCAGCAACTCTATGAGGCAAATTGGCTTGGTAACCATGAATAGAATGGATGTTAACTAATTTTTCCAGGCTCAAACCTTAATTTGTTTTCCTTGAATACTACAAAACATAACTGCAGTAGTTATAAAACACAGCTGTATATGACAATGTTCATAGAGCTTGTACCCTACACAGCATTTCTGCACTTAGTATCTGTAGTTCTGTGCATGCGCGAAAAATCTCCTGCCGCAACCTCCGTCTCACGCATGCACAGTAGTGAATGCCGAAAGCCGACAAAGATGGTGCCCACAAGAGCCCTGGGACCTAGAGATTGTTCAAAAAACTTTGTGAAAATGCCGCAAATATGGAGGGGCATCATCAAACTGCATTATAGAAGGGCAGAGAGATAAGTTGCAGCAGGATCAATCAGGTACTAAAAAAGTTTAAAATAAATTAAAAATGTAATTTGTAGAAAATAAAATTAAAATTAAAAATATAAATATTAAAATGTCCATATGCACATACCTTTAAATTGATGTAGGAGAGGGTGTTTGCCCTAACCTGCTACCCCTAGGGTCACTGCAGAATGGAGGGAAAATGGCAAACTATACTTGCTACCCCTAGGGTCACTGTAAGTTCTCCCCTGGTCACTAAAGGGGGTATCTTCATGGGGACACCTTTGCACAGGGCCGTATACTGAAGCTTCCCAAGGAAGAGAGGCTGAACTGGGGCAGAGGATAACAACCCTCAGGTAAGTCAAAAAGAAAAACCTAAATGATCAAAAAGATTGAGGAAGGGAGAAGGAAGGAGGGCGTATTTATACTATTCTTTTTTAAAGGTTCCTGTCTAATTATGGATTTGGAGGAGCTACCCATTGCTGTGCTGCCATGGATATGGCCAGGAAATATATATATCCATATACATAATTACACAAATAATTTCAGTCTTTTTTAGTAGTCACTTAGTCAAAACACTGGCCAAAGTTAGCGTTCATAATTGTTTTTTTTTGCATTTTTAACACTCAAATATAAATGCTAACTTTGGCCAGTGTTTGTGACTAAGTGGCTTCTAACAAAGACTGGACATACCCCATATTGAATACCCTGACATTTTATGTCTACTTTAAAAAAATATGTACATGTGAGGTGTGATTCAGAGATTTATGACAGATAACAGTTTTACAATGTCACTATTGACAAATTTTAAAAATATATATTTTGAAACAGCAATGTCCTACTTGTACTTATAGCCCTATAACTAGCAAAAAAAAGCCAATAACATGTTAACATTGGGTATTTCTAAACTCAGGACAAAATTTAGAAACTATTTATTTGTTTTTTGGCGGTTGTAGATGGGTTGAAGATTTGGGTGTCAAAGTAAGAAAAATTTGTTTTTTTAATTTGGTCATCAGATTTTATAAAAAACTAAATTCTATAGTAAATGATATGATATGATGAAAATAATGGTACCTTTAGAAAGACAATTTAATGGCGAGAACAACTGTATATAATATGTGTAAGTACAGTAAACGCGTAAGAGAAAAATTACAGCTAAACACAAACACAGCAGAAATGTAAAAACAGCCCTAGTCCGGTAAGAAAATTGATAAACGGTTTGGTCACTAAGGGGTTAAAGAGACACTACAGTCACCAAAACAAGTTTAGCTTAATAAAGCAGTTTGTGTGTATAGATCATGCCTCTTAAGTTTCATTGCACAATTCTCAGCCATTTAGGAGTTAAATACATTTGTTTCTGTTTATGCAGCCCTAGCGACACCTCCCATGGCTGTGACTGACACAGCCTGCATGGAAACAAAACAGTTTAATTTTTAACCACTTTCAATTAGTAACTGTGTTTAGAAGTTTTTCTCTCCTGCTGGATCTAGTAAGCTATTAACAGAGCAGATTCTAAATTAAACAGAATTTGCAATAAAAGAAGTGCAAACATTAAATGTCTCTTTACAGGAAGTGTTTATGAAGGTTTTGTCAGTCACATGCAGGGAAGGTGTGACTATGGCTGCATGGACAAAGTAATTTAACTCCTAAATGGCAGAGTATTGAGCAGTGAGACTGCAGGTGCATGATCTATAAACCAAAACGGTTTCATTAAGCTAAAGTGGTTTTGGTACTCTGATGTCTCTTCTAATATCAGGTTTATTTATCCATCACATTTATCAAGATTTACCAAAGTGTTCTGTTCTTAAAATTGTTGAAAATAAATGTAAAGGGTGAGGAGTCACCAATGGATTTTGTTCACTGGTTCTACTGGATTCAATTGTTATTGTCTCATTATTAGTGCTCTAGACCAGTTTCTAGAATAGCACAATCCTGTAAATCTCCATTATTTTTTCTGTTTCTCTTTCCCAGTGATTAAGGTGCCCTGATTGAACTGGATTGTAATTTTATTTGCTAAATCTTTACTATACATTTGAAAGAAAATGGAACATCACATAAAAAAGGTTAGCACAATTTCTTTGCATTGTTCGTTGTAAGATGTAATATCCAGAAAAGTGGACGGTTTCCCTTTAACGTTGGTTATATTGTCACTTTTATTGACCTGTGTCTCCAAACACCTTGGAAGACCATGTAAATGAAGAAAGTAGAAATGCAAAATATAAAGAAAATGTTTGTGAAATACAGGGAAGATAGTAAAGGTTGTTACGGAAGATCACAGAGATTGCTCTGAATAATAACCTTCTGGTATAATACAAATATATAAATATAAAATATATTAATATATGCAAATAGTAATGTTACTAAAAAAAACACAAAGAATAGTATATAATTCAACCACATTCTTTATTGAGTATTCGTTTAAGAAACAGAGGTATACAGGCACACCCAACAGATTTTTAAAGCCTTTAAAGAAAAAGGCACAGGGACATAAGGTAAACATTTCCTCCCTAGCATACATTGTTGTTGCATTGCAACACATGTGAACCAAAAAAAAATAAAAAAAAATTAAGCAAATGACTCTATAATTTTATGTTATAAAAAATGACATCATTTACAAATAAAACCCACTTGAGTTAGTATCAACAATTTGTATAGCAGTTCCTTTTTTTTATTTTTCATTTATTTTTTTTATTTTTTTCTACTTTTGAAAAGGCTTCAATTCCAAGCACCAATAGTGGTATATTTTCGTTTTTTATTCATTTTGTAAGAAACTATGCTACCCTTACAAACTGAGTAGCAGTAGGAATGATAACAAATTAACACCTTCTGTCATTTAAAAACATTTCAAACAAGTTTAGAAAATTTTAAGAGTCATCTTATGAAGTATAGCGGTAGTAGCTTTTCTACGACTAATGTGGAATCGCTGTATCTCTAAAATATCTTTGTTTTGCTTTTTTAAATCCTTGAGCTTTTAGATTTGACTTTAAAATAATTAGCATTTTATGGCACATTATTTGCTAGAGAGGGTTATATATTATGGAAATTATCTAAATTTCGAAGATACATTCAGCAATTTATGTGTTTTTGATATTTCATACATACCACCCTCCTTATTCAAATTTATTTTCAGGACATCAGTATGAAGTTTTTCTCAAATAAAGACACAATTTGTGCAAGATGTCATATAAACCATTAAACCCCTATTCCATGATAGCACACTGTTTAAGTATTTCTCTTCAAGCAGATGTTCCATTTTTCGGTACAGTTTCTGTTGTTAATGGAGTTATAACTTATGGCTTCTCTTCAGCTTTCTTCTTACAGGTTGACCTATAGAAGGTGGAAATACATACTCATAATCAAAAATACAATCATTTAAGTTCTGGATACAAGTCCATTTGTGGTTCCTCAACATTAAAACAGCTAGATCCATAACCATAAAATAAAAAAAAGGTTATTTTTGTCATGCAACATAACAAAGTATAACATGCAGACATTATCGTCATTAAATAATGAGGTCCATACCCAACGATCAAGTACCAATCCAAAAATGCAAGTCACGATAGTCAAAATAGAATTGCAAAAAATATTTAAGTTAGCTGAAATTGGTATTTTGTCAATGTTTTTAACCCCTTTACTACCAAAATTGTGCGTACATATTTTTACTGTCATTTGCTTTCCAAAACGTAATTTAGTCCATGAATTCTCAATTACCAACATTTATATTCCAGAAGTGATTATCAGTTTGTCTAGGAAATATTTCCACCTATTTAGGACTGCATTCTCTTAGCAGAGTAAAATATATCATTATGATATACCTTTCCTGCATACCAGACTCTGAAAATGTATCTTAATTATTTCAGGCATAGTTGCACCAATCTGGTGTAGATGTTGACGTGGTTCAGCTTTTCATTCAACCAATATTTCTATAACGGTTGGATGTATAAATAACAAATAAAATATACACACATTTACATTATATATTTATGTGCTAGCTATACAACACATGTTTCAAATAAATGTTATGCTAAGATTTTTCAAATAAAAATGATTTGACAGTGAAGGGGATAATCCAAATATTTCTTTCTAGATAGACTGTTATGGAAATTTAAATTTTAAGTATCTGTACATTGTGCAGTAATGCCCAGTCAGTTTCTTTTCAAATAAGCATGCTGTTAGTGCATATGCATTTCATTAGCAAAGCTCTACCTTACTGCAGTATGGTCAAGAAGTTACGCTGTAAAAACGAATTAGTCTAAAATGTAGAAAGAAAAGTTCAGTTTCCATTGCATAGCATTTTTTTTTTATGGATACCATCACGTTTAATTAGCTTGATTAAGCGCTAAATCAGTACCTAAATTGTGCTTTTTTCCCCAACGTATTAGTTAGTCATGCGCTGTGAAGCAAAATTCTGCATAATTGGACGAAAAAATATTCTGCATGCAAAACTGGACGAAAAAATATTGTATCTAGATTTTTAATTTACTGCAAAGTTATTAACAAACAAAACCACATGAATTGTCTGGAGATTGTAAAATACTGCGCTTGACAAGTTATTATTTGTATAGGGTCAACACATTTTGTAGAGATCCTGAGGTCTTGACCTGACCAGCTGTACATAGTAGAGAAAAAACACCTAAAAATATTGATCTGCCATCAGGCAAAGAGTTTAAACCAACAATTTGTATTTGTGGATGGACGTAAAGCCTACAATAACAGTCAAGATGCCAATAACTTCTTGCTTCATGCCCTTAGGTTTAAGATACCTATGAATGCTACCCAACTACGACTTTCTCTTAGATTTTAGTTTTAGTTATAATAGTTAAAATATTTAAAAGTCTAAAAATCCCAAGAATTAAGTTGTTCAAATTATCTTTTGAAATGTATTTAAATTCTGATCTACTTAATAATTTCTTGATGTCACTTGAATTTAAATTTTGCTCTATCTTTATGTTAAAGAGGTTAGTACATACAGGTGAAGAACTTGTGGGGTACTCCAAAATGACAGCTTCCATAAACAATCCGACCACCTACACATAAATTGGCAGCAAAACTATTCTTATTAGCAAATACATTTTATTATAACTTTTGTTTTGCTTCAGGGCCTTCTTCACCCCTTGTCCTAATATAATCTGTGTGTAGATGACTTGTCAAATATCCACATTTTATAATTGTAAAGTGTGACACAATATGTTTGCGCTATATAAATGCTAATAATAATAATGAGGTAAAAAAAATCATAAAGAGAGCATGCAGTTGGCCAATTATTTTCCTGTTGTTAATTCATCAAACACAGTTTTCAATCTGATTTATGTTAGTAATCCTTTTGCACTATTTATGCATTTTTTTAAAAACAATTTTAGAAATGTTGAAGAAATTTCACAATTTCAGAAAAGTTTACCTTGTATCCTTCTGCTAGTCTGTACCCTTCTAACTTGTGGCTCTAAACAAGAAGAACAAACACATAAACACATAATATCTACCCAACACAAAATATACAAATATATGAGGTTGTTTTTAGTTAGTAACATATATAAGTCATTAGTCTTTTACAGTCTTTTAGATTAGTATTGTTTCTGATGGCTTACCTTCAACTATTGTTGTGACTTTGGAGATCTCGGAACCTGGAACAAAAAAGAATGACTCAGAGAAGAGGCACAGAACACTCTTTTTTTTTTTATTTAACAGTTACACACAACTGTAAAATGACCCTTCTTCAAATATATAGATATACGTGTGTACCATTCCATAATTTACAACCAATTAAAAAAATACTATATTTTTCATGGAATGTTTTCAAAATCCTTAAAATAACACCACTGTATCATCCCTTCACTTCCTAGGGATTCCTACGGATGTTTTATATTAAAACAAACATACTGTTATCTTATGTCATTGTATACTTTTAACACATTACTACAGAATCTACTTATCTAACCACACCACGAAGATCACAGAATGTTTGATATGGTTTCCTTCCTTAACATCTTACTACAGAATCCCACCATGTTGACTCATCGGCAGAATGTGACTGTCTCCTGCCTTTAGCATCTTGAAGATTCAAAGTAATCCCTACTACCATGTTTTGCTCCACATGATTTCTCTTAAGTTGTTAACTGTATTTAATATCTATATTATAGAACCCACAATGGGTAATCTTTGGCCGTATCTGACTGCCTTATATAAATGATGGTCCTATGAGAAGCCATACTATTTCTTAAGTAATTTTATTGTTTTGCAAGCTGGTGAAAGTGTACTTATATTGTTGTTATACACTTTCTCATTATTTTGTATTGCTGGTGAAGGTGTGGTTATATTATTTTTATACACTTTCACATTTTTTACATTTATTTATGTATTTTGTACATAAAAACCTCAGTCAATACACATTGTTTGTTCAGAATTTTACAAACACATTAAATCAACGAATACTGAAAAAAAAAACATTTTAAGTTTACAAAATTACTTGAGGCATTTATATTCCAGAAAACAACATTAATATGTTATTTGAGTACAAACAATTGATTATTAAGTGTATTAGTTGCTAATCATTTGTTAGGAGAGAAAAAAAATAAAGAGAGTTTACAATATGTAATTGCAATAATTAATTGAATTTGTAAAATGTAAATGCCAGAAGATATTCAGAGACCAGTAACATGCCATTTGCAGTTAATAGGGGGAATGAATATTTGTTTTATAATTAATTTAAAACATTCTGGTAATTAGTGAGCAGATCATCTTTTAAGAAAAGGTGTAAACAAATGCTCATTGCCCCATAGCTATCTTGTTAGTTTTTTTTTTTTAAAGACTAATTATGTCTGTCATGTTTATATTTTCTTTTGTTTAGTTTTGCAGCCTAATTGTTGAATTATAACTCTTTTTTTTCCAATTAACTAAAACAAATCTTAGTCTTTAAAAGCAAGCCATAACACCAGAGAGATTTCCACCACCGACACCTTGTTATAAGATAGTAGTTGACGGTCAGTTGCACTCACTAACCTCCCTGGAGAAGCCTTTTCAGCTCGTCATCGTCAAGTAATTGTGAATCACCTTCAATGAACTTGGATACTCTGGTAACTTCTGATAGGACACATTTTTATGTCATCAATGTTTAGATATGTAACAATTGTAATGGTTATCATGAGGCAGAGAATTGAGTACCCACAGCATACATAATACACGTTGAATGATTACAAAATTAATTATTTGCTTTGACCTGCAATGGGAAACCAACTCTATTTATAAATCTTCCATTTCCATTCTGTTCAAACACCAGTTTTTACCTGGATGGGATAAAAACATCCTGCATCTATATTTAGTCTCTCTGTATTATGCGGAAGCACTTGAAGATCCTACCCGGTCCCCAAGCCGTCCCATACTTTACTGATGCCTGAGAAGTTTTCAATGGGAAGGCATTGGATTGGCTGAGATCATTAAATCTGGTGATGTCAGCCAAGGAGGTAAAATGGGGGCAGAGCCAGTGCCGGCGGACATCCGTGGCGCTGGAATGAAGATGCGTTTTAACCATTTTTAAGTGAGGCAAGGGGGCCGGGAGGCTAAATAAAGTTTTAAACACTACAGGGTCAGGAATATGTGTTTGGGTTCCTGACCCTATAGTGTTCCTTTAACACAACGGCACAATATTTTTATAGCACATGAATACTGTAAGTTACATAAAAAAGAAAAATGATTTATACGTTGGAATTAATAATAGAATTGGACTATCATGAGATGATTCTCTTCTTTAACACATATTGTCTTACCATTATTGCTTTATCTTACTATCAATTAACTGTCACTTTTACCATGAATTGTAATGGCATTTTTTTCAGAATCTAACCTTAGTATTTACAGAGAGTACTAAATATTTAAATGATGATTGAACTCTATAGCTTGGTTGTAACTCTGCCTACTTTGGATAATCTATTTTATTTTTATTTAACTCATCATTTTTGGGATTTATCCTCTTTGGTGGTCGTTTCTATGTAATTTCCATTTGTAAAGTAATCACAGCAATTGACAAAAATCACATACAACAACATATATTGTATATATTTGGATGCTATGCAAAGTGTAATTTGCGTAATATTAATCAACATAGCATATACTGCACCATACTATTTTTTATAACGTTAACATTTCTAGAATTATCAGTTAGAATGTTAATAGATCACAGTCACAATATTCAAATTGCATTTAACTGACTATGATCAATTATGCATTCTTTAGGGATACACACAAACTATATTCATTCTGACATGTATCCTTGGTAGATTTTTTTCAAGTTTCAAGATATAACTATTATTCTAGATATAATCTATTAAAAGCAGAAATATTTGTCACATATCCATTTACTGATCCACTTCTGCCCAGACATTCAGTTACTCACTAGAGATGTCCCGAACAGTTCGCCAGGAACTGTTCGCCGGTGAACACAGCTTGTTCGCGGTCGCCGCGGCGGGCGAACATATGCAATGTTCGGTCCGCCCCCTATTCGTCATCATTGAGTAAACTTTGACCCCAGTCAGCCGACACATTCCAGCCAATCAGCAGCAGACCCTCCCTTCCAGATCCTCCCACCTCCCTGACGAATAGGGGGCGGACCGAACATCGCATATGTTCGCCCGCCGCGGCAACCGCGAGCAAGCTATGTTCGCCGGCGAACAGTTCCCGGCGAACTGTTCGGGACATCTCTATTACTCACTACAAGATCAGCAGAAATATGTGGAATCTGTAATTGTATGGTATAACATAACAACAAGTAATTTTAAGTACAGTACTAACCTTCTTCAAGCATTCTTTTCAGTGTAGCCTCATCGAGGTCACCTCCAACTCCAGAAATGCGAGTAACTTTTACTTCAGGGCCTTGAAGACAAGAAAAAAAATGTTTAAAAAATTTTTTACAAAATGTGTTTATTGCCCCACAAAATATATTTTCTATACTGATTGACACAATATACCTTGTCTTATAAAGTTTTGCTGCAAGGAGTTTTGTTTCTTCATTATTGAAACAAAAAACAGATTATACCGTAATAAAATAAATAATTTAATTAAAATTAGAAATGTTAATTATATTGTAAAACCAGTACAGTTTTACAAACCATATTGCAAATAAATATTTAAGGACATTGAAAGCAAACAATTTGGCAAATTCTTTACATTTAAGATACTAATACCAAACAATTCAAAATAATTTGAAAAATCCATTTTTTTTTTTTTTTTTTACCTTGGATGACTTTAGTCACTTGAGTTCCACCCTCCTTTATCAGTTTAAAATCTTGGTCACCTTCAATCACTCTAGTGATCTTAGTTAGTGTGGGATCTGACAAATGTGAGTGTGGAAAAAAAATTGTTAATAGGAAAGAATTTTCATCTTTTATATTTTTCTTGGGTATTAATTTTGGATTTAATGATTTTGTGGGTAATGAAAGCATTATGAATTCGAAGAAAGAATACAGTACAATATTAATATTAATAAACATATGAAAACATATAAAATAAATAAATATATGTAATGAATTTTATAGAAAATGTAGGAATTCTCTAATTTGACAGATAGCTTAGATACTATTTTCTAAAAAAATATTTAAAATATAAGGTCACTGGGCTCAATATCAGAATATCAGTACCCCAGCTACTGTCTACTTTACCTCCTTGGATGATTCTAGTCACTTGCGTCTCGCCTTCCTTTATCAGTTTAAAATCTGGCTCACCTTCAATCACTCTAGTGACCTTAGTTATTGTGGGTTCTGGTAAATTTTATTGTAAAAAAGTACAAGAAAGTGATGAAGTAACGGACAAGCCTAAGTATTATATTTAAAAGGCTTTCAGTTCAGTAGAATTGCTAGATATTTGCAAAAGGCTAAAAAGTCTTGAAATGGAAGGGAAAACACAATAGAAAGCTAGATGTGATGCAAAAATGCTTAAATTATCTAAACATTCTATATTTTTATAAAGGTTAATACACAAAAGGATGTACAATTAAATGAAGATTTTTTTCGCCAACAACAACATTGCACTTCAAGATAAGTTGCAAAACTGATGCAAAAACGTAACACTTTGTCCCAACTCAACAATTGTATATATGTTCTCAAATTATTTTTCAGTTCAGTATTTAATGAATAACCCCAAAATGCTTTCTTTAATAAAAAATAGTCTTTATAAACATGCTATTAAGTTATTTAGTGCAAACAGATAATACATGACACTACCAATGTATTATTCATAGTCTAATTAATATATACCAAATTGGCTTGATTATGTAGAAAAATATTGCATATTTTTAATATTAAATAAAAACAATTTAAAAATCTCTGCTTTGCTCACTGACCATAAAGGCTGCAGTGAAGTACCACCCTTTTCATAATGAGAGGTGCGGCACATAGCTCTACCCACTTTACAAATCATTAACTCTATCGGCTTTGGGTATTTAATGTTCCTTTCAGTCTATTTCCAACACGTATATCTCCCCAAATAAGTACAGAGCTCCACCCCAAATGGGTGATGTAAATAAGTAATATGAAAATTAGAGGATACTTCAAGCCAAGTATATATATATGTGACTGTATGTAGAGATAGGACAGCTGAGAACTTGTTTCAATGAAACAATTATTCATTGTTTTTACATTATAAGAAAATCCTAATAATATCTTAGTAAAATATTAAGCTAATAAACATAAAACACACTCCTTGCTCTGATATTTAACCCCTTAAGGACACATGACATGTGTGACATGTCATGATTCCCTTTTATTCCTGAAGTTTGGTCCTTAAGGGGTTAATGAAAAAGCACCCAGCTGGAATTGCAAATAATACATGGAGTCACATTATACAATTCAACCTATTCATGTTACAGAATGTACATCTAATACAGGGGAAGACAACCTTCAGCACTCCAGATGTTGTGACTACTGTCACAACCCCCTGATGATTTGCCAGTAATATGACTGTAAGATTATTATGGGAGATGAAGTCCAGAATATCTGGAGTGCCAACGGTTGCCTACCCCAGATCTAGTTTTTCATTGTGCAAGATTTAATAAAACACTCAGTGTGAATATACACAGTTACCTGAAATGTGCAAATTTAGAGAAACATACCTTGGATTACTTTTGTAATTCTTGTCTCTCCCCCCTGAATCACTTTGACTTCTGGTTCTTGAATTATTTTTGTCACTTGGGTAATGGTTGGCTCTGAAATTATGGGATGGGAAGAATATTACATAAGTCAATAAAAATGGAACTACTATGAGATGTTGGACTATTATTCACACAAACAACATAGATACATATTGCTGAAAGGGAACTTATAATCATTCATCTCAAGCATATTTCATGCAAGGTAGCTTTGGTGGTAACACTGGTAGGTAAGTTGCAGAACAACTCCACCAACTGCATGCTTCTTTACCAGTTCTAAAATTTGGAGGTGGACGATCCATGCTTTAAGTTCTCTTTTACTCTCTGAACTAATTGTAAGATAGTAAGATGCAGAGTATGACATAACTTTAGACTTCTTCAGTTACAACTGTAGAAGTGCCAAGAGAGAAGTCTGTAACATCAAAAGTAAATATCCCTCTTCTCATGGAACCTAATTACTGGACTTGGGACTAACCTCCTAACCAGCTTGGATTGCCATATGGGGTGAAAGTTTAAATATCAAAGTAAATGTTAACAGAAAAAGAGGCAAATACATATATCTATCAACTTTGATGTTTAACTTGTTTTTGAGTGTTCTTATTTTTTCAGTTTAGTAATTTATCAAATAACCAACACGAGGAATATTAAAAGTGGTTTGAGAACTACGTCTGTGTCTGTAGTCACTGACAAGTCTTAATAAAAAACAGTCTAGACATTTGATAGGAATTCATTATTTGTCAATCGATTGGATTTGTTAACAAATCTATGTTCTTTAGTACAAATTTGTCAAAATCTATTTTAATCATCTTTATGAACCAAACAACATGTTAGCATTTCAAGAATTGTGACATGGTGACTCAAAGTTCAAAAGCAAAGCAAGTGAAAGCTTGGTGTATAGCAAAGGTGTATTATAAATAATAGGCAGAGCTTATATATAATAAATAACATTCAAGTTATATACTCACCTGTAGTTAACAACATAATTACATAATGTATATAATTGAGATATATTTTGCAAGAATCAGAAAATATATTCTTTTGCACGTTGTGCACAAGATGCAAGCAAATTTGTGAAGAAGAGAAAAGTGTGAACATGTTCAATGTGATACATGTGGACATGCCTCTTATGGATAATCAATATTTCATGCAATCAATAGCAATCAAAGTCAGGCTTAGCAGCCAGGTGAACTTTGATCAGATTATCAGTCAGTGAACCATAAGCAATGGTGGTGACATTCCTGGGTGCTCTTTGTGTTTTAAGTCAAGACATTCCCAGTTTTAAGAATACCTGTGATTTTAATCCCAGATGCATCAAGTTCCTCAGTCAAAGTGCCCCCTTATGTAATGTAACAATATTGATAGATTTTTAGTTATGTTTACTCTTCCAGGAGACAATTTAATGGAATTGTAAAGAAAAAGGATTTTACTTGGTTATTGGCTGCTATCCACATTTTTTGATCAGTAATAGTTCCAGTCACAAACTTAAGTGTCTTTGGAGACTCACATTCCACTTTACGAAGACACTAGATTCTCACTGACTTTGTTATGGTGCTGGGAGTCCTCTGGCACTGTCTCTCCATTCAGTGTTATACCATTTTCCATCAGTTTAACACTAAATAAGGGTCCCAGGCCACCCACAGCATGGCCCTTACTGAAGGTCTTGCTAAGGCAGAGATCGCACACTTCCTTCTAGCCATATCAATTCATACCAGCAATGGGAGCTGTGATAGGCTAAAAACAATAAGTTGATACTCCCAGCCAATCACAGCCTCCCAGGCCAATTGCCCTTATTAGCCCAAGCAGAACATAAGTTAAGGGCTGCTGAAAGATCTGATTTAGAAAAAAAAACAATGCAGAATAGAAAGACTACACAAGAGGACCCTAGACACTATATCACTTTCAATGAGATGAAGCAGTTACAGTGCCGTCAGTCCAGGCATTTTGGGGGTTTTTCAATTTATTTCTGAAGCCTTAGTCACACACACCTTACAGGGACACACATGACTTCCCTACCCACTGAAACATGTTTTCATTATGTACCTATTCTATAATTCACTCAGTATACAGAGTGCATTTAATTATGTTACATCATTTAAGTTTTATTAATGTCCATTTCCATGTATGATTTTATAGCTTCTAAAAGAGATCACTGAGTCCACAATGTTTGTCTAATAGATGTATTTGATTGCGCACTGCCCAGCATGAACAAGGAGAGAACAAGGAAGTCAGTCTTGAGCAAAAAAGAAGGTGGGTCAGTTTAGCTGCAAAGCCAGTAACCAACCTTATACTGATGATTTGCATTAACAACAAAAAAGCTGCCCATGAGTGGTTAACTGGCTTTGCATCTTTTTACTAAGTTGTGTTTCAAAGCTGTTTTTATACAGCAAACACAAACTCCAAGGGATCCATGTTTAAAATGGAATGAGGCAAAAATGTGATTTTTTTTTTAACTCATTTGCATATGCCCACCCAGAATCCTTTGCGGTAGTGACCTCACTGCAAATTTGTGATTTCTGTGGGAAAAGCAAGTCTTATGGCTTGACTGGTGTGCAGATCTTTAACATTGTATTGACTATATATATATATATATAATCAATACAATGATAAAGATCTGCACACCAGTCAAGCCATAAGACTTGCTTTTCCCACAGAAATCACAATATACATAGATATTTTTTTTTGGATATATTGATACGATTTTTTATATTTTAATATTTTGAGAAAAAAGTATTTTAAAATCAGATCCCAAAATAGTAAATCATTTAAAAAACATATGCAAAAATTTTAAAAGGCCTAAGTTAGAAATAATTAACATATTTCTGCCAAAAACTGAAAAGGAAAAGTTTGGAATACCCCATGATTTTTCCTGAAATTAATAACAACTCTCCAATATTCCAATTCATGTTTATTTTCTTGTACATGACAATAATCGGAAGAGCCACATAAAAACCATGTAAAAGAAGTGCTGCTTTTCACTACAAAACTCTGCACTTTTTTTAGTTTAGCCATTTTAGTGCTGGAGGTTTAACTCCACCTCCTGTATCGTCATTGGAACATCATTAGCCAGCTTGGAAAAAGAGTTTCTTGATGGCTAATGTCATATTCCTATGCACAGACTTGCATTCATTGGTTGAGGGTGAGCAGCTCATACTCTCAGCCAATGAATGGCTGTCAGGATCAACATCAAGCTTCTGCAGCTATGCAGAAGCCAGAGGTATGTCACTGGCTACAGAGCACACTCGGTGCCCAGTAGGGACCCAAGTAAGAGGACAACCTTTGCCCCATTACTGGGAAACAGGGCCAGTGTACCCCTAGTATCATAAGCAGTACAGCAGGCTTGAGCCATCATGATGCTTGGATTAATCCTTTTAAAGGACAAGCAATTTCCTAACTTTTCTAAATTGTTGCAGGCATTTTAAGCAAAAAACGAAACTATTGCAAAACACGTTAGTGTGAAAAATTCTAAAACACAAATCAGTAATATTAGTGAAATTTAGCTTTCACACTATCTCTTTGATACACTCTCTCTTGCACACACTATCTCTATTATTCTATCTATAAAATACAACTAATACCTCAAACAATTAAATTCACCTCTCTCTCCCTCTCATACACTCTCTTCTTCTCTCTTTCTTTCTCACACACAGGACAGGAACATTTACCAAACTAGTGAAATATATAAGGCAACTGTTAAAGGACCACTATAGTCACCCAGACCACTTCAGCCCTGAGGGTAACCTAAAGACTATATATTGCCAGGAAAACAAGTTTGTTTTCCTGACACCATAGTGGTCCTTTAATTCTAAATATCTTTTGGAATTCTGTTTTATTGTTGATTTATTTGTGCATACCTTGAATAACTTTGCGAACAGTTTCAGCTCCAATTATTTTAGTGGTTGAGGGACCTTCAGACAATAAAAAAAAAAAAATGTTACATTTTTATAACATCATGTAAATTGAATATAATGACAATTATATTAACATATTGTAAATTGAATACAATAGCATTTAAATAACATTGTGCAAGAGTTTGTTTCTATATATTCTACACATGCTGAGAATCTCTTGGCATGGCTGCTATATTACTAATTCATATGTATTATTTATTTAAATGTATCCTGAATAATGGTGATGACACTGGAAGGGCTAGCTAGTTTATTAGTTTTAAAAATTATTTTTTTTTTATATAAAATCTATGCTCTTCTAGGAAACAAAATCTGAGGGGTGAAAAGGCAGAGTCTGCATAGATTAATGGTGGTGTTTGTAAGAGGCCATGGAAGGACCTAGAGGGAGGTGTGCACTGGGCTCAAGTCGCAGGTATTTTTCAGACATAGCAACGCCCCTGCTGTCCTATCAAATCTAAGCCTCCTTGTCACTTATAACCATTTTCAATCATGTCTTGCTTGCATTTGCTTTTTTGTTTCAAAGATGAATAATCATTTAAATTGCATTAAAAGCTTTTAGAAATTACATGTTAAGTAGAATAACTTTGCATATATCAGTAGATTTAATTTTCAAAATACTGTTTATAGAAAGGAACTGATTTAAATGAACACAGTGTGCGCTTTCTACTTTTAATCCCTGATTCAGGGCCCCATGGAACCGTGGGACAATCCAACAGCCGTGGAATTTAATAAATGCTGCTATTCTTCAAGAGGACAATGAATGGACTTTCCTAACCATAAGTAATGTCATAAGTCATGCTACATCTGCATTAATCTTTTTTAGTGCTTTTTGTCTGTTAGATTTACGAACTCGACAAGTCATTTTGGTTTCAAGCTAAATCCTAAAAAAATACAAAACATAACTTTCCTTCTGAAGAGTTACTTCTGTATATTAATCATGAAGTCATTAAGCAACCCCTTCTTGCTGCTCCGTAAAGTGACTTGCGTAAATCCATGGAGGAAAAACAATGTATCATGACAAGACAAGCTTGTTAAATAGCTTGACTATCCATTATGCTTGGAGTAATCCGTTAATTTATTATACTGTCTTCTTCATCTTTAAACATAATTCCACATGAACTTTATCATTAAAATATGCATTGTTACCATGCAGCAATATATCTTATCACACAGTAAAAAATGTATTTTACAAGATGTGATGATCTTGGCATATTTTTGGAGGAAAGCAAGCCTAGTTTGTACTTTTGTACCCAAGCAGGGGTTAAAACAACTAAAAAACTTACCTTTGCTGACCCGGAGTTTTGTAACTGAAATAAAAATATAAAAAAATAAGTATTAATACTTTACTAAATCATCAAATAATAAGGAATTAGTTTACACGGTGAAATATGGGTGAGAGTAAACAATTCAGAAATAAATATGAAATACTGAATACAATGTGCATCACTGTAAGAATTCTTGTAAATAGATATAATCTGGAAGCTTGGAAATTAAATTTGCCTATCTATGTTACATTTTTCATAACAAAAAAAGGATAGAGGTATTAGTTTCATATATATGTTTTTCATTTTTCTTCAGAAAATATATGATAATGTGTCTTAATCTGCTGTTTCCAACCAACGTGGAGGGTATCTAAGCCTTATTGATGAAAGGTCTATAACCCTAAATGATATATGATAATTTGTCTAAATCTGCTGTTTCCAGTCAAAGTGGAGGGGATATAAGCCTTAATGATGAAAAGTCTATAACCCTAAATGTGGTAATTTGAAGGTTAAAACAACACAAACACTCTCTTATTGGGCATTTGGTTGCATACATGGTGAGGCACTAGAGAGTTGTTTCATAAAAAAGAAAGTTGGGTGTTTTATCATTCACATGGATAAGATGGAATAGAGGCCACAATGATGCATAATTGTAAGATTTATTAGAGGAAACATATGTACAATTGTACCCCCTATTCTGAGATTACAAAGTGTAAATTTATATGAATAGTATAATTACTACAAACTTTTCTACCCCCATTTTTGCATTGCGTCTTGGTAGTTTTGTGTTTGACAAGAGTCTGATGTAATTGTGTATTTATCAGTAATTTTTTTGAGATTATAATAAAACCAAAGGGCTATGTATGAACATCTTGTGACATTAACATTCTCTGAGACGCTTTACTAGCACTATGTGTCTCCAGAGCAAACCAGACATTCCAAAGCTTTAAGCAGGTCTCAGGCTGGCTACTCCATCAGAGAAATTTGAGTAACTTCTTACAAAATCCCATATGAAACATATGCATGTTCCTATTCTCTTAATCTTGTTTAATAATCATGAGTCTTCTACAATAGAGCTGATTTTATTTACAGTGGCCTATATTGGGGATTTCTTTGGGGTATCTCCAGATCTAAATGACTAGAGATCTATAACATGCTTAAAAATAACAATTGTAAATATTGAAAGAGAAGTGTAAATGTGACTCCCTATGGCAACACTTCCCTTTGGAGCCTGGGAGTGATTCTGCACCCCTGTCATTGTCAGTAGCCCAGTGTTTGTATCTGCCTGAACTTGTCTGCCTTCCAATCCAGCTGGCTTTTTTTCTCTCCAAGCAGTGAATTAGATCCACAGACAGGAAAATTACGCAGATCCACATTGAAAGTTGATCACTAGTGGTTCTTCACATAGACGTACAAGGCTTGACTGGAGCCTGATTTATAAAGTTGAGTAAAAACAAAGGGCCTGACAGGCTAGCCATAAAGAGTAGTATGGTATCAGAATTTGGGCCATAGAGTAAAATAGGTGGGCCAAAACACGATACAATTAATATGTGTAACGTGTATTAGTGCTGAGTACTTTAGCACATGCTGCTTAAAATCAAAGCACTTAATCAAAAACCAACGCTATGATTGCTTGACTTGTCTAACTTTGTACATAATCTCGTACTGTTCACAGCCCTGCCTATTCAGGTAAGGAAGCATTAAATCAGATAACCAAAGGGTTAAATATATTTTAATTATATCACTGAATTAAGCTAACATAATCTGAGACCCTACGCTAAATTACAAACAGTTGACTAATAACTCCTGTTGGTTACTTTAGGAAATGAGTTGAGAATATAGTCTCAAATAATGCAACTAGAGCCATTCAAAAAATGTAGACAAATAATAAAAGCAGAACTATTATAAACTATTATATTATATATCAACTATTATAATTTAAAAATTATTATTTTTTTCTGTAATTAAATCACATTTACTTACTATATTGATTGAGGGGAATTTCCTTGAATGAACTGCCACGAACAAACTAGAACAAACACAAACATATAATCTTTATACAGATTTATGCATTTCTCCATTTGTTTCAACTTGTCCGTTCTCTTTAATGTAACTATTAAAACTAATAATTTTCTCTTTAAAAAGTAATATGTCACTAGTCTGGAGTGGCAATAAAATAATCCCAAACTATGTGTGGGCATTTGGAATGTGAAATCTGGATATTATTTAATTCATTCAAAATGTATTACTATCAAGATTTTTCAAAGCAGCCCCCAAGTTAAATCAAATGTATACTGGATGCTACCTAAAAAAAACATCCTTAGACCCATCTTCCCCTTTCAACTATTGTCCCATATCCCTGCTTCCTTTTTCCTCAAAACTTCTAGAAAGACTTGTCTTTACTCGTATGACTCACTTCCCAAATTCCAACTCCCTCCTTGATCCTCTTCAATCCGGCTTCCGCCCCCTCCACTCTACTTTGACTGCTCTTATTAAAGTTACAAATTACCTAATCACAGCTAAATCCAAAGGCCACTACTCCATACTAATTCTTCTTGACCTCTCTGCTGCCTTTGACACTATTGATCATGTCCTCCTTCTCCAAACTCTTAAATCCCTCAGCCTCTGTGACACTGTCCTCTCATGGTTCAACTCCTATCTCTCCCAACATTTGTTCAGGGTCTCCTTTTGCAATGACACCTCCTCCTCTCGCCCTGTCTTAGTTGGAATCCCCCAAGGATCTGTTCTTGGTCCCCTTCTGTTCTCTCTTTATACTGCCTCCCTTGGCAAACTCATTAACTTCTTTGGATTCCACTTTCATCTGTATGCTGACGACACCCAGATATATCTCTCCTCCTCTAAACTCTCCCCCGCGGTCTTGCGATATGTTACTCCTTGCCTCACCTTTGCCCCACATATCCAGTATGTTGCTAAAACCTTTCGATTCCACCTTAAAAATATCTCCCACATCCGTCCCTTTATCACGTAAAATGCTGCCAAGGAGCTTGTTCATGCTCTGGTAATATCTTGATAGCATGAATTATTGTCATTCTCTCCTAATTGATCTCCTCGAACTGCCCTGCTACAATCGGTAATGAATGCTGCCATTAGGCTGAACTCACCCATCATTCCTCCCATGCCTCGCACCTCTGCTGATCCTTACACAGTCTTCCTGTATCCTATAGGTGTCAATTCCAAATACTAACCCTTACCTATAAAGCTTTAACCAACTCTAGTCCCTCTTACATTTCTTCACTGACTCATAGATATGCCCCTTCTTGGTCTCTCCGCTCTGCCTTCTCCTGTTCACTACTCGCACCCTTACTGCTAACTCGCACTTGCAGGATTTCTCGCGGGCGGCTTCCTTCTTTCTCAACCCTCCTACCCCCATTAGACTGTCTCCTAGTCTTCAATTGTTTAAAAAGTCCCTCAAAACACATCTGTTCAGAAATGCTTATGGACTCCCAGAGTAACTTATCTATACTTACCCAAGTCTGTCTCTTGCTTTCCTAAAGAGCCATACTCCACTCTCTCCTCCAGTTATGCTACTTTTACACCTTGATTGGTGGCTGTCACCCTTGCTGCCCTGTTGTGTATTTGTAACCCACCTGATCTAGACTGTAAGCTCGTTTGGGCAGGGTCCTCATCTGCCTATTGTTCTTGTGTCACTGTGTAATTGTCTCATGTATTGTAAATCCCTCCCCCACTTTATAATATTTTAAAGCGCTGCGGAATTAGTTGGCGCTATATAAACTACTAATAATAATAACTGAACAGCTGACATCTGGAACTGAATGATAATATTTTGGATATTTGTCTGTTGGTAGAGCTAGCATCCAACAGACAAATAGTCCCAATTAAAATAGATTCACTTGCAAAAAGCAAGTGTGTGTATTTTTCTTGATTACTCTGTTCAATGCAAAATCTAACTGGTTTAGCTTTCTATTATTAACAAGTTGCAAATTAATTATTTAATTAGTCATTGTATCTCCTTCTTTCCTCGTGGTGTATGCAGAGTGGGAAGGCAATTTTACAAATTGATGTAATTCTTACAGAAACCAAGAGTGGGCTTAGCGTGTTCTAAACACAATGCACTTCACAATGGTATTTACAGTGCTCATAGTACACCCTTTAACTAAATGTAAACTTGCAACAAATGGGTTTTATTTTTACCTTTAAATAAAAGGTGACAGTAATATTATTCATTTTTAAAGGTATCTATTGTATGATCTATGAGTATTCTGTATGAAAAGTAAAAATAAAACACAAAATTAATATACCCTGATGGTGAAGTACTTGATGACTTTGTTAAGAATTTGTAGAAGTTGTTCATTACCAATAGATGCATCTAGAAACAAAAAAAGATATATAAATAAAATATAAAAGCAGCTATGTCATTGATTTTTTTTTTAGAAATAATCTTGTGATTAAGCAGCTCGGTTTTTCTTTTCTTCCAAACGAGCATTGCTCACAAAGTTATTCATCAGGAAATATAGGGACTATAAAAAAGCAAGGTATTGAGCTTCACCCTCAATTTAAAAAAAAAAAATATGTGTGTATTTTTTTTATTTCTAAATTAGCGCTTCGAGAGAGACTAAAAGAGAGAGATAGATATTAAAGACATCTGAGAACACTGTCCAGAAGAATGTAGTTCGAGGGACAGCTAAGATAGCTAAGATACAGCACAGAGCCCTCAGACTATATATCATACCTTACGAAACAGTGTCTCTACAGGAAAAAATGACATTTTTGAGTTGTTTAACCACACAAAATCTTGGAGATGTTTTTCTTGCATTATATCCTATAAAAAAGGCAGCCACTCTATGGTTTATCAAAATAAAAAGTTGCCCTTATACCATACTAACCTGCAGGGTACAGCAGCTTTTTTACAGTGTGGATTACACCATTAGTTGCCATGAGATCGGACTCCTGAGCTGGAACGTCATTTACAAAAATGGAATTATTTCCCTGGGGAAAAAAAATAATCAATTTTAACATGTTGTTTTTCTCGGGTGGTGATTCTCTATTTCCTACACCGATATCATAAATTACTGTGAATAAAAAGTTATGCTTACCGCTTTGATCATTAATTTACTTAATTGAAGAGATTTTATAACATTTGTTACACCAGGTTCAAATCCATCTCCGATGAACACACCGGGAGCCAGATGATAGAGGAGAATATTTTGCAGAGCAACTTTGTCTTCTACAAATAAACATTTGCAAGTGCATTACATTAAAAATAATCATTATGCACTTTTTATGTATTTTAAACACTTCCAACTGTTTTATTAGTACATTTCAATCCCCCACCAAAAAAAAAAAAACTATCTTGGGAGGCATATTTGACAAATGCAAGTTTTGTACAATCACAGTTTTTATTGTTTTCATGTTTTCTGTTCTACTGGGATACAGTTAATGTCATTTGTACTTTTTGCTAATTTCTTGTTTAAATATTTATCAGGGCAAAAATTAAGCAGTTTTCAGTAAAATGCTACATTTGCAATATTTTGTGTACAATCAACATGTTTAAATTTGCTATGGAGTTGTTCCAATTTGCCTTGCTAAATTGAAGCTGTGTCATTAAATTCAATGAATGCCTATCTGATCTTAGACCTTCATCAAACAGTAAATCATATTGGATGTCTTGGCCTCTTCGATTGACTTCATTGGTTAAAGTGAGAGTCAAGATCACCTCTAGAATATTCTGTAATAGTGTTATCCCATATGATTAGACAATGTTAGAGGCAGTTACTTCAGTATCAAAATGGATTGATGTTAGGGTTTGGACACGTTCCAAATTACAAAATCATACCAAGAATTTATTAGATTTAGGGCACGCCCCATAAGTGAACTTGCTCTCAATTGAATACATGTCAACTTTAGATTCCTCACTATGCTGTGATTATAACTAGAAAAAAAAAACAAGAATTTACCGAGATCACTCATAGGAGTATCAGGTGGCCACACATTTTAGCAACTTAATTATGAAGCTAAAGGGCAAAGTTCATGCACTAAATCCCTACATATCATCATTACTGTAGATCAACTATATAATTTGGAGAATTCTAGTACTTGTGAAATGAATGAGAAATAAATATCCTTGAACTCCGATTCTTTTTCAAATTTTCAAATACTTGAAAATATTTCCCCGTTACATGTGAAGATAACATGCTGCCTATATTTTTTGGTAATCAAAACTATGTAACAAAAAGTAACAGTTTTACTTACTCTTTAAGATTTCAATGTCTTCTCTGCTGAGTCCTTCAAATGCGTCGTTGGTTGGAGCAAATAGGGTCCAAGCTCCACCTTGCATTAGAAGATCTTTCAAGTCAGCATATTCAATAAGACTTAGGAAAATACTATTGGATTAAAAAAGAAAAGGCATATTTATTATTTAACGTTTAGTGGCATGCTGAACACAAGAGCACCAGTGTTTACATACATATGCATTAGGTTAAGCAAATATTCAGTTGACAATGATTAGTGGTTTTTGTGTCTCAATATCCATTATTTTATATATAGCCTGATAGTAAAGGGGAAGTGTAGCGGAATGGGCCTTGGGACAGTACCCGTATTACTGCTATGGGCTGTCTGGGTCTTTTTCCCCCAGTTGTCCCCTATGTTTTGTGCTTGCAGTCCCTGTGTGGGACAGATCCCCCTGTTATTGGATTATCATGTTTTTTCCCTGTTTGCCTGGCCGTTCGGTAAATACCATTCTCCTGGCCTACTACCACTGTCTTGTTTGCAACCGAACAAAGTACAGAATGGCAGGCACCCATATGCCATATGTGGAGTGTGCCACTTCTTAACCTTAATAACCCCTGTTCACACCTCCACAAACCGCAATTACATGAATGTTCCAAGCGGTCAGCTGGGTGGCCGCTGTTCATATGTGCGAACATGGGGTGGTGGCCATCTTTAGATACGAACAGGGACAAAGTTTTTGGGTCGTCGAGTGTATGGAACTAAAATCACACATTCGACGGTGCGAACACCACTGGGACTTCCACCTTCCGTTATATTCATGGGGATTTAGGCGAACAGAGTGGCGTTCGGGGGGAGAAAAGTCCCGAACAAGATACACATAACGAATGTAGACACAAACAGTTTTGTATTGGGTTTTAATGTAATTTATACTCCTGAAAGAGACCGACTGCACAGCCTGATTTCATGGAACCATTTTGGGCAGGCACCTCGTGTGGGGTCTGTCTAAACTATACCCCGGTGGCGTTTCGGCTGTGTTCATGGGATCTGATCGTTTTTCAGATATGTTGGGCACTCAGATCCACAGGCTACCAGGAGATATAGGACTTAAGGGGGTACCTTGTGTGGAAATGTATATTTTGGGGTGATTAATATTGTACATGTCCTGGACCTGAGAGTTAATGTAATTATGTTGTGTACTTTGTCTTAGTCTACTCTCAGATCCAGTAGGGAATGCCCCTGGAATATGTAATTGGAAACCCCTTGCAAGGGGACTCACATAAAAGGTTGTGTATGGCTCCATTCAAACCAGTTATACCCCCAGAGCTGAGTGTCGTCCAGTTGCTGGGGAGGTGGTGGGAGATTCCTGTATTATTTTACAGTTTTTGGCTGTTCCCTTGGAGTATTCTACTTGTTCCTGAGTGTATGTTGGAGTAACCAGCAGAGAAGAGTCCCTGCTAGGACTAGCGCTCTGCTACAGGAAGTCTTAGTAAAGTCTCTCTAACAGAAAGCAAATGCAAGTTGTAAGCAGATTGGGAGGCCCAAGAAAGTGTGTTCTTGTCAAATTGTAAAAATACATAGCTTTAAGAACAATTATGAAGAGCTTTGTAGGTGCTAGGTGGGTACTATAATTTAAATTAGACTTCTATAGTACTTCAAAAGATAAATTATTGAATGATTGATTGTGGGACGATGTATAGAAAGGCAAAGGAATGATGTGCTATAAAGATCAAAAATAATTGAATATTGGTCTTGGGATAAATGTCTGAATTAAAATGGATGACAAGATAATGGGGTTGTGGGTCAGAGATGATTGTAAGACCACATGAAGTTCTGTTTCTAGAGCAACTACATTTCATGAGGGCTCACCTCCCTGGTGGATAGCCTGACAGAGTCATTATACAACTGATTTTTCTATTTATAATTGGTGGCTGCTGTGAGAAGCTCCTGTCTGATGTAAAATAAAAAATAAAAAACACGGCAGTGCCCTGTTGCCCTTCCACTAACTATGGAGATCAGAAGCTAAAGAATCTCATATCTAGGGATATAGCCTCCAAACCACCCATCCGCACCTCTACCAACAACTATAGTACAGTTTGTAACTAATACTCTAAGAAGCCTGAATGCTTGTTCAGTAGCACAACCTTGTGAATGACATAAATAATTAAGTGAGCAGTGTTCGAGAAAGAAATGGGAGGAGCAAATATATTTGGGATGGGCATACATAGGTTACATAAAAAATAAAACTGAAAAAAACAAAAACGTGATGGCTTAAATGCCAATTTAGTTATATATTTTCAATTTAAATTGGCTAATGTGCATAGATTTAACTGAGCTGCAGGAATTCACTGTGTTAGAAAAATAACACAGATCATACAATTCAAAATTTCGTCTGATTTTCTAAGTGTATCCCATATTAACTGTTAGCTTAGCTCAATGTAATTACTCCAACTAAGTCCATCATTTAGTACTATAAAACCACTGTAATTTTGTGCAGCTCACAGTACCCACTATCGCATTACACACGCATTACATTTCATATTCTGAGCCACAAAATAATGCCTTTTACCCAAGGCATCTGAAAAACCACAATGATAAGTGAACATTTAAGCCATGAGGCCAACAAGTGGTTTAATCAGCATGTGTTTCATATGTTGTCAGATAAAGCTGCGTTATAGGAAAAGAAGATTGAACTTGTGTGATCAAGAGATTAAAATTACATGTTTTATTTCCTGCTGAAGATTTCATTAAAATATATATATATATATATATATATATATATATATATATATATATATATATATATCTTTTATTAATATGAAAGAAATGTTTTCCTCTACAATTCTCATGTTACATGTGCCATTATGATATATATTTTGTTGATTACCTATGGTAAACCTCAGGTCTATTACAAGTGGTTTGATTCAGAATTATTTTTATTTAAGCTTCAAATTATTCAATAACTAGTAAACCACAGTCTATTCTAATGATAATACATGAATTCCACGGTAAACATTCAATCTACAGAGCAGATTTGGCGGCTCATTAAATATATATTTACTCTTAGAATTATAGAAATTATACTGGATCACAGACAGAAAATAAATACATTTTATCGACTCATCAGGAACAAAAAGTATAGTTATTTTGGTATTAATATAACAGGCCTTATTCACGACACAATCAGGGTTATCTACAGCTATTTTGCCCATTCATTTGAAATTCACTTTGAATTCTCACTTTATTAAACAACAGAATAATTTGTGGTTAACTTCCAGTAGACTTTTAAAATTTTGGCTAAAATAGCAGCACTTAAGAACATTTCAAACTTGTATTAACAGGACATTACTATTGATAAAGGGCTACTGCCCAAAAAGTTTGTGTTTTGTACACTGTACTTCGACTAAAATGTGGTAGCACCAGGGTGTGCACTTCAATGGTAATGGCGCATGACCCCATTTTTTTCTATATTTTTTTATTAACAGTAATTAAAGAGAAGTAAAAGGGAACTAAACATTTTCACCAACATAACTTAATTAGAGCAATTATCAAACTCAAAATACATCTAAGGCACTTGTTCAAGCACTCATGATTTCCTGACTTGACTATTGCAACTCACTACTCATTTAATACTCAGTCATTAATGAATGCTGCCGACAGGCTCATCTTCCTAACTGACCACTTCTCCCACCCCCCCCCCCCCAATTGCCGGGCACTACACCAGCTTCCTATACTCTTCAAGATTCAATTCATTTAAAAACCTTATCTAAAAGAATTAAATCAAGGCTTCAGTTATATTCCCCTCTCATGCCTCGATTTAATTTGTTTGACAGTATTGGAACTGATGACAATCTGTTAGAAAAAAAATGTTTCAAATTATTTATCTACAAAAGTCTTTGGGAATTTTTGTATGTAAATCATGTGAAACATTTTTTTCTAACAGATCGTAATCCTTTCTGATTCCAAATCAAATAATTTAAATTTGGTCTAAACGATTGCAAATCATTAACTCAAAAACCTCATTGTGTATTAGTATTGATTAAAAATGTTTGTAATAATAATAAAAAAAAAAAAAATCATGTTTACCTGTAGCGTCTGTCTTGGCTTAAAATATCATACATGGACTGCTCTGCTGGACGAATGATCTTTCTAAATGTGTGAATTGCTCCATTCCTTCCTTCTTTGCTTCCTCGAAGCATGCATGAATTTTCAATGCACACAGCCTTGAATGAGAGGAGTATGTATCATCAAAAATGTAGAAGTAATGAATACCATAATTACTCGAATCTAATGCGCCATTAAATCTAATGCACCCCTCAATTTTTTTAACCTTAAAGCTGAAAAAACTTTTTTTGCTGGCAAATGTATTGCCCGTTTATACAAGAATATACTACTATAAAACATTGTGCTACAATGAAAATGTTTATTGCCATATACCATAGCAACATTGATGGTATTTCAATTTTCGTGTTACATGATAAGTCTATTATTTCTTAATCCCACTTTAAGGGTTGAAATTTGCGCGAGTGAATTCGCCGGAATGGAATTCCCCTGTGTGAACTCACCTATTTAAATTCACCAGTTTTAATTCGCCTTTGTGAATTGGCCGGACAATTTCAAATTTTGCCCGAATGTAATGCGCCATTGAATCTAATGTGCATTAACATTTTTAAAATTTTATTTTTTTTAAAAAAAGGTGCACATTAGATTAAAGTAAAAACGGTAATTGCGTTTCATTCAAAAATATTTTTTTGTTTGTTTAATGTTAGCACTAAATAGATACATACACATGTTCAGAAATACCTCTACACTAATATTTACTAAAGGTGTTTCATTATCAAGTCACCAATTAACACTACATCTGTACATGACATACAACTTCTTCATTACAATCTGACACTAAAAAGTATTCCAACTATAATGCTACCATATATTTTTACATTTATATAACTTAGATTTCTATTAAGTTACATGGTCAGTTGTTTTATTTAGAGTATGTTGTGTTACTGTAGACCAAGGTAGTTTAAGCTGATTAATGAGAATTTTTTTTAATTGTATTAACTATTTTGTATTTACTTACGGTACGGTAAACAAACACTCTCAGTTGCTTTCCACCTAGTGTCTCCAATGTCTGTCCATTGTAAAGTTCACTAAGAACGAATTTTGATTTGAGAACGTGATTCTGCAAAACTGTTTTTAATACACGCTGATCCATTTTTAAGGTTTCATCTGCAAACATATAAGAAAAATGTATTACCACAACGTTTTTATCTGTCGTTTTTCTGGTTAAGAAGTTTTTGTTTGAATATATGGTTTAAATAGGATAACAATATGTGTTTATTTCCGAGGAAGGAAACTGGAAAACTAAATAAGCAACAGCATTTGGATGTTTATTAACTAAAATATAAAAGTTCCAGTCCAAAAATGAAAAACAGCTGCGGAAATGTATGTCAATTTGTTGGTTAACTTGGCTAAAATGTAGTATACTGGACAGAATTTTTTTTAAATCTCCATAAATACTTCAATATATAGACTATTTAAAGGTTTATCAGAGTTTTTATTACTTTTTTATTTTTTTATAATAATTACTTTTCCTCAATTACCACGACCGTTTCCCCCTCACCCATCCAACCTGCAGTGTTTCCAATTTTGCTCCAAAGTACTGCTGTACAAGATATCTCAGATTTCTGGGAGCTCTTGTTCAGCAATAAGCTTTTTACAGAATAGAACTGAGAATGGAACAACAACTTCTGTGAACGTTTGTTATGTTCGTGAATAACAGTTTACGAAATAAGAAATTTTGATGACTGCTCATTGCGCAAGCGGCAAAGAATTTTAAATGTGAATATCATTTTAGATTTCGATTTTAAATGTACTCTTTTCAAATAAATTTTTAATACATTACATATGTAATCCATCAAAAAAATGATGGATCAAGCCCTCCAGGACACCCGCCCCCCCAAAAATAGAAGGAATGACAACTGAAGTTACAGTCTATGCACAGGTCACACTCTAAGTAATGAATGAGCAGAAGTCTCTGTAATCTCATAATGATTAGGATTGCCTGATAAAAGCTGCCATCATTTCACCCTTATTTTGATAATAATAAAGCTGATTGTCAGCACTGATGTACCCACTTAGGACTCATAATGTAAGGGTCTACTGTTAGCAGTGGTCTATATCTATTGTGATATTTCAATAGTTTTATATACTTTCACTCAGCTTATCCTATGTTCTTTGTTCTGCCCTAGTTTAGTGTTAGTACAAGACAAAATTGACACTAAGTGAAATTACATTTTCTATACAATTTCTATTCTATCTCACAGCTTTATAGCTCCCATTTTAGCATTTTTATCTTTGAAATACATATTGGTAAATTATATTATTTAGATACACTTAGGGAAAAATATAGTTGTTCATCCACATCATTTTTAACTGTACATATTTTAAAACCAATTTGAAAATGCATAAGGAAAGTACCGTAGGCTAAAATAAAACATCTCCAATGTGAAATTATTTTGTTCAATCGTCATAACTTCAAAGGTTCATTGAAAAGTCAGTTCTGTGTTAATAGACTACAAGGGTTGTACTAAGTGAGTATAATAAAACTATACTCCAGGACCAAAGCAGCTAAAGTTGTGAATACTGTAAGCAGAATGTAGAATGTATGTGTGTATCTAATAGGCTGTTCCATCTGTTATTATAACTCCAGTAACATTATTGTGTAATAGATATTGAGTCTCACTGTAAAAATATACATACCAGAGAAAGCATCGTTTAAAGGAGCAAGAAGTGTATATTCTGCATCTGGTCTCATTGCAGCTGCCAGACCCATCTGAGCCATGAGATCGGTGAAAGTTGTCTGCTGGCTTCCAGCAAGCTCAAGGACTTGTTTGGCTAAATGAAAAAAATTATATTTTATTTTGCATTACTGTTAAGAAATTATATGGTATCAATATTTTCTTAGCTCATCTCAAGAGGTTCAGAGCAGAATTACCATTGCTACCTGGATAGTGGTTACAAAAAAAATTATAGTGGATACACAAATTATGAAATCTGTTACTCAGATTCTATAGAATATCTAGAAATAACATTGTATAAAATAATTTTCCATCAGATAACCACAGTCACTTTGTAATAACAAACAATAAGCAATAATGGTAACCTTGATAGTCTCCTGGTTTTAAGGTTACATACTTAATTACTTTATATACTGTTATATGTTTCTATGTTCCTATGTAAATAATTGGTTATAATTATTAAAAGTAGAGTTGGTTTCAATTTAAACAGTGGCATCTTTGGTTTTATTGTTTATTGCTCATTACTCATGGCATTTTGTTTTTTCTCTCAAAAACAGAATAAATATTAGTTGTGCAGTAGATTTTACACAAAAGTATAAAAATACAACATTCTCCATTTCAGTTTTGAATTTCAGAACCACAGAATTATAGAATAACACTACAGACTACTAATCTTACAAATCTTATCTTACAAATGTTATCATATTAATACTTAAATACTTACCAGAATCAGGAATGAGGACATCATCAATCAAGTGAATGACACCATTGGTTGTGACAATATCTTTCCTATTCAGAGTCTTTTTACCGTTCACTGTTAAGCTGTCACCATCACATCCTACTTGAAGACTGCTTCCTTCCAAGTTATCTAAAACGGAACCTCCCATTATGGCTTCAGAACACTGAACAGTGTCCAGGATATGGTAGTTGACGAGAGCTAAAAAAACAAGAAAAAAATTGTCATGAAACCAGTCGATTGGATGGTTATTAAACAGCAATGGTCAGTTGGTGAACATTTTTAGAAAGAGGTGACTCAATTTACTTCTTACTACTCTATTTTGAAAAAGGAGTATACCAAGCACTATAGCTTTGAGACTTATTTTTCTTTATCTGCTTTAATTCAACTGACTGTCTATGTGTATTCTACATAAAAAAATAAAAAAATAAAAATGAGAAGTGCACAAACGCATTGCATTTATTCAAAGATGAAATGTGAGATGATTTGCCCCTGCTCCATATGAATTCTAAGTCCTTACACTAGTGTGGTACTTATACACTTGCATTTGTGTTTAAGATGTTTCAAATCTTTCTTATCCTACTAGATTGTAAGCTCTTTAGAACAAGGTTCCCATTTTTTTCCTTCAGTTTTTTTTTTTTTTTTTTTTTAAACTATTCACGGTATCCCTAATAAAAGCAGTAGACAGTATTAGTTAAATGATAAAAAAAGAACACGCATTTCTTGAAGATGGAATTATTTTAAATGTATCTAAAATTATACCTTTAAAAAAAATGCTTTGCAGGGATTGATAATTACCTTCAGCAGCTTTTTTATCAGACATAATTCTTTCCAGAACACCACGTGGAAGTTTTTCAAAAGCCTCATTAGTTGGGGCAAAAAGAGTATAATGTCCAGGTTCGCCCAGTTTGTCAAATATGTTTGAAGCAATACTAGCTGCCTAAAATAGAAGGAATGTGATATAAATGTTGTCAACTTCAAGTTTCATTTTTAAATCATCATAATTCCAAGTATGAAGTGAAACTGACATTAAATAAAAGGATAGATGATATAAGGCAGGGTATTGTTACTATGACTAAAGGATGGGAGCATGTGCATTACATTTAAGACTTTAAATAATTAATTTTATTTTATTACTTCTACCAAATGCATTTTCCATTTAGTCAACTATGTTATACCTAAAATAGTGCAGGAGAGATTTACAACTTTTCATGGACAAACTTACTCTGAGAGAAGAGAGATCATCTTCAGAATCAACAAAATCTTGAATTGTATTTCCAACAGCTGTAACAACACGGTCAATGACATGGACAACACCATTGGTGGCAATCTGGTTGCCATGGATGATTCTTGCACAGTTAACTGTAACAATCTGTTTTAATACATTTCAGAGTGTTAATTATTTCAACAAAACCAAAGAGTCATTCACAAAATATAGTTCAGTTTCACAGTCTGCTATTGCTTAAAGGAACACTATAGGGTCAGGAACACAAACATGTATTCCTGACCATATAGTGTTAAAAACACAATCTAGCCCACTCCCCACCTTGCCCCCTAAATATAGTACAAATTGTAACGTTATCCAAGTCTGTTGCTGCTGGCTCTGCCTCTGATCTGCCTGCTTGGCTGACATCATCAGAAGAGTTGATCAATGCCAATCACAATGCTTTCCCATAGGAAAGCAGTGGATTGGCTAAGACTGTCAAGGAGGCAAACCAGGGGCAGAGGCTACACAAGCCAAACACAGCCCTGACCAATCAACATCTCATCATACAGCTGCATTGAATCAATGCATCTCTACGAGGAAAGTTCAGTGTCTCCATGCAGAGGGTGGAGACACTGAATGGCAGTGCAGCACTGCCCCAGGAAGCACCTCTAGCAGCTATGTAAGGAATCGCTTGGCTGTAATTTAAACACTGCCTTCCCTCTGAAAAGACAGTGTTCACTGTAAAGAGCCTGAAGGGAATGATTATACTCACCATAACAAATACAATAAGCTCTAGTTGTTCTGGTGACTATAGTGTCCCTTTAACTCAGAATGCCTTGGTTTGTTCAAAACAGGAAGTGGGTAATAAAAATTACCATTATCATCTGCTTGTTGCTAGTGCTTTACATATACTTCAACTTTGTCCTCTTCAAACCAAGGTTATCAGAACACAATAAGCAATGGTAATAAGTTCAATGATAATATAGTATTAATTTTTTTTAAAAAAAAGGTAGAACAGTAAAGTATAACTACAGTTGTAATTGCTGAAAACTTAAAAAAATAAATTTTCATTCAACATTTCTAAAGAATTACAAATATTTAATTTTAGACATTCACTACATTGATTTCCGTTCATATGATTTATAGTTTTTACATAATTTTATGAGCTAACATTTAAGTATGTAAAATAGGTAAAAGCTGTCTCACCCCATTAGGATAATGGTTTATTAACAATTTTTCATTATTAAGCATGGATTCAAATGTCAAGCCATTTTTCAGATCTTTTGTCAGCAATCGCTTATTAATCATATGATAATGAAGAGCATTAAGCAATTCAATGTTCACATTGCTCAGCAATGAAGATCGAATTTCCTAGAAAAGAAAAAAATTACAAACAGGCATAAACGCATTGAGTTAGCCTAAGAACATTTTTTTTCTTTACATTGGTTCTATCCTGTTTTCAGTTTGGATGTGCATATGCAAAAAATTCGGTTTAGTTCGGAAATTCGTGTAACAAAAATTTGTCTGCTTCGGCTATTCGGACCAATGGCATTCGGTTCGGTTCGGCACTTCCAAACCACAGAACTTCAGCAATTCGGAACTCCGGCAATTCGGACATTCGTAAGCAACCGAATGTCCAAATTGCATGAAACGAATTGCACATGTCTAGTAAGTGGTTGTGGTGGCAGTCTTGGCACTGGGAGCCATGGGCAGGGGGGCTCCCAGTGCCAGGACTGCCACCACAACCACTTACACATCTGTAGGGCTCCCAGTGCCAGGATTGCCACCACAACCACTTACACATCTATAAGGATCCCAGTGCCCGGACTGCCACCACAACCACTTACACATCTATAGGGCTCCCAGTGCCCGGACTTCCACCACAACCATTTACACATCTATAGGGCTCCCAGTGCCAGGACTGCCACAACAACCACCTACACATTGACAGGACTCCCAGTGACAGGAATTAGCTTATTGGTCAAGATTCCTGTCATCATTCACATAATTTTCCCTCCCTCTCTCCTCTTTTGCCACTTTTCAGAAATCCGAAGCACCTCGGAACTTCGGCATTTTGGTTCAATGTCATTCAGTATAGTTCGGCACTACCGAACGTCGTCACTTTGGAACTTCATCACTTTGGACATTCGTAGGCATGTGAATGTCCAAATTGCATGAAAATAGTCCGAATGTACATTTGGAATGATACAAATTGCACATGTCTAATTTTCAGTATCTTTATATGGAATAAAGAAAACTCTGAAAAGCAAGTAAAGCTTTCACCTTATTGATTTTCAATTTCAACTTGTTTTCTCTCAACAATGATTGAAAATTAGACTTTACTTGATAGACCTTTTGGTTAATTACCGAGTTGACTCGACCAAGCTGCCTAAATCAAACCCAAGCTCTATTACCTTAAATTCATGGTCTACCATCATGTACCCTGCATCTACAATATACTTTATTTTCATTGCAGATTTGTATTAAAGGTATAAGGTATTATTTCTGATTAATGTTTTTAGAATCTGGAAAGCAAACCTTATAGAATCTGATTTACCAGGATATTATTCGTTACTAAATAATGTATTAACTAAAAAATAGAGCCTTGAATAAAAATAAATATTAAATATTAACTAAAATGACAAATAAATCTAATATATCAAAATAGTTTCTAGACTGTTTAGTCTTCCTATGATGCCTAGACAATAAAACTATTTACAAATATTAACAGAAATGTATTTGTATAATTATAGTCCACTAAGGCAATCAAGATACTTGACATATATTGAAATCAATTATTAGATCTCTAACCAAACTCGTAAAATACCTATTGAAAGGTGGTAAATAGTTACTATACTTACAGCGTCTAGCAGATCCCAAGCATCATTGCTGGGTGCAAAGAAAGTGAAAGATCCAACTCCTTCTATTTCCTTTCTCAGATCAGACCTGTCAGAGTAATCCTGTGTAGCTAAAGCACCAACAATACCAAGGGTGCCATACACATTGTCGATTGGAGCAACTGAAAATATAGAAAGATAATTATTTGAAAATAGACAATTTTTAATTTATTTTATATTGGGGATCATTATTTAGCGATTTACATAAATATGTATTGTATGAGAAATAGATGACCATACACTGGACTTGACTACCCCTGATTAAAAGGAGTTCCTGAGAATAGTTGTTCATGCTTCTTCCCACTTCCCACGCATTCATACACCGTTTATGAGATGTCGAGGCATTCACGCCCTTAGGTTTCATAATTTCTTAATTAATAAATACTCAGTGCAATCAATTTTTTTCTTCTCATGGTTGCTCAATTAATGGAACATCAAGATTGTGCAACCTAAAATCATAGGCATGGACCACTGAGCTTGTTAACTCATGTTTGTTTAAATATCCAATTTTTATACTGTTAGTGGAAACTTGACTTTTTTGCTATAGTGTAAATATGTAACCTAGACATTTAACCTTTAAATTAAACAGAAAATCGTACCTACTCCATCTACAACTTGCCAATGTAAAAGTTCTACTCCTCAGAATCATATAGTGAAAATCAGTCTACAGAGGACATCTTTGAAAAAGAAAGTACTCAATGGAAGGTCAAGAAAATAAGCAATCCATTATTCCAGCTACTAATTTGCACAAACAAGAGGACAATCCTTTGCATTTTGGACACATACAAGTCCTTACACATCCAATGGATTAGGATTTTCTTTAAACCATGCAGTGCTTTCTTTTTTTAAAGATGTCTTTGACTGGCTTATTTTCATGAAACTGCTATTTTACTAGTTATAGCTGATTAAAATTTCCAATGAGAAGGGAGATGGTTGCAAAATGTGACTCTACAACTGAGTTAACTTCATTAAAAAACTGAATAGTTGCCATAAAAATAGTATTGCGTTTTTTTTGGGTTAGTTTCAAAATCAGTGTAAATTGACATTCAAAATAAAGTCCAACTGACATTCAAAAGAGAGCTCCAAATATATCTATATATCTATCTAAAACAATGAAATATACATATATTCCATAAGTTGCAATGTGTGGGCCCTAAACAACTCCAAAAAAGCATGTATTTGTAGACTTTAGACAGTTCAGGGTATTTACCTAAGGAGCATATTTCATGTAGCCATTTAATCACCATTTGGCTTGTTTTGTGATAACATAGAAATGCTTCATCAACTTATATCTAGAATTTATACATATATTTATAAATATTTACGTAACAAACATAATCTTGTTCAAATCAGCCAGACAAACAAGATAACTCTTTCTGGATGTTCTTCCACGTATTTTAAAGTAAGCAAACATTTACATGTCTTTACTTATTTGATTGATAGCAAATGTTTATTCATACCTGCAGGACATCCCTGTTGGCCATTCAATTTCATGTAGCCAGGGCAGCATTCATACATGACAGTCCTGTCCAAAAAAACAAATAAACAATGCCACCATAAATATAAGACAATATATTTTGCAATGCATGTACAAAATACCCCACTACAAATTCACTTATTTTGTAAATGCTCCATAGTTCTAGTACTCCAATTACTTTATTTAGCAGTTACAGGTTAAATAATACCAGGAATGAAGTACTGTTTTTAACCTGAAAGATTGCAAAATTTGGTATGTTGGAACAAAATGTGATATTAATCACCAAATCCAAAAACTCTCCATAGACGTATACAATTATAAAAACTAGACTTCAGGGTATTTTCCTATGGGTATTAAGATCATTTTTAGGTACTCATTTTATCAATATTCATTTGCAAATTGTTTGATTTTTGTCATTTACACATCTGTATGTGCCATTAAATTTGATAAACATCTCATTTGTTTTCCAGTACATCCCCTGAGAACAATAATAGTTCAGCCCATAGTTAATCTGTTTTATGGAAAGTTATGAGTGGCCTGCCCATTTCAGAATTCAGACTTGCAATTTTCATAAACTCAGTTACAAATTTTTACAAATTACTATTGTGGCCCAAAGAACGGATTTCATCTTTGGGTCACAGTATTAACCATAACACACCACATCAGGGCATACCATTTCCTGAAAAAGACCACTCGAGCTAGTTCATATTGCGTATACTGATGGGGTTATTTCCTAGTGTGTACATTTTTGTGAAATCAAAGTGTATTTAAAATTTTAGGACAACTTCAGGCCCCCACTCCAACCCTATAGCAATTGGCATTCAATGGTTGTCCAACAATGATGAGGTATCTCTATCTGACATAAAACACGCAAAGTATATGTATACAAAGCAGGTATAATAGTATAATCTTCTAAAGTAAACCTTTCATGCTTTTTGTAGGAGAGGTTTTTACAGTAATACATTTAGTTCTATGCAAAGAAGATTTTACTATTAATACTAATTGATCAAATGAAAACAGTAGTTAGGAAAAAAAACCAAAAAACAATGCACCCACAGACTAAACTATTCACGTCAATAAAACATATCCTATTGCTCAAAATATGATAGAATAGGAGAAACTATATCCTATATAGTTTCCTATATACTATATATATATTTGCTATAAACTATATCCTATATATATACTATATATATTTGCTATAAACTATATCCTATATACTATATATATTTGCCCCTCCTGGTAAACCGGGAATGTAAAGGAACCCTCCCCAATAAATAAAATGATTTAGTTATTTTGTTAACCCTTTGCTACCTAGCTGATCAAGAAGAAACACATCCAATTTTTTTTTACAACTTATGACTCATTGAGAAATGTATTGTGATATAATTCCTGAACATTTTTAAATCTAGTTGGCACCATTTGGACATTTGATGCTATAGTAAATGGATTTGAATGATCTTCAATTCTGAGCTCATTAAAATCAATTTATAGGTAGCTATACAAATTTTGGAGGAATTGTTGTAAATATTCTGTAAATATTCTTAAAAATTGTTTAATCTGAATTTCTATGAGCTGTTTTTAATAATAATTTAATAACAGATAATTAAAATATATATATATATATATATATATATATATATATATATATATATATATATATATATATAATCCTCTAGGGATGAGCAACATATAATAATTTTATAAAACAAAACCCCCTATAAAAATAATAGCATATTAAACCAGTCCAAGTTAACCAGCCCTTACAAGACGTGGAATGATTCCAAACTAAAATGAGTGATTTAGGAAAAAAGGAATTCCTAGAAATTATTATGGTTGGAAATATATCCTTTGTCTCAAGGTATGCATACTTTGCAGTAACTATATTAAGATAAATTATGTCCAGACATTTTTCTTCACTGACATTGATAAAAAAATGAAACCGCATATATGTAGAGTTGAATATTTTGGCTTCTTATATGCAAATCAAATTATAGAATACAGCATACATTGGATCTGAAGTCAACATTGTAGGTCAACAATAGGGTTGAACGATTAAGAGTGTTGTACTACCATGTTTAATAACTATGTAATAAATATCTTCAGATGCTTGGAGGGCTTCTCCATATTCACATAATCCATCAAAGACCATATGTTTTTTGAAATATGTTTAGTTGTGGCTAAGCACCAACAAATTAAATAGTTGCAAATTAAATTTTAGAGCTTTGGGAATATATCTGGCAAAAATCAAAGAATGAAGCCTTGAAATCCTCTAATTTCTAACAGATTAATGATAAAATCATGTCAATGACTTTAAGTTTTCATCATGTTTCAATAAAACACTTGGTAAAGTCGAAAGTTAAAGAGTCATGAGATCTTCTTTATCTTGTGCCTACTCTCTAACATGTGACAGGAATTATATCTATGACCCACTCCTCTCACTTCACTCCTTTTTTTAAAGATATACTATTCACAGATTCCTGATAAGCTTTTCCATTCTCTCTTTTTAAAATCCCAACAAATTGATGTACGCGTTATAAAACAGTTGAAACCATTTCAAAATGTGTTACTGAGATGATTCGATTCAAATAATGTCTCTAATATAAGAAAGAATTGGGAGGAGGATTATTCTAAAATATTTTTTGATAAATATTAGTAATACAAGTACTCAGCAAAGCTCAGATCAACACATATTCAGCATGTTAATTGTTTAGGAAGTTTTCGTTAGTCACAAGTAGTAATTTGCTTGTCAAATTGCAATACACTTTGAGACTTTAATACACTTTATGGGGTCTAATGTGGCAAGGAACCCTGCATTTACCATCCAAGTTAAACCAAATTGTTACCAGGACACTTTTTCTGAACACTGCCTGGACAAAAAAAACATCCAGGGAAATTTATAGAACACAACGACTCCATGTTTATGTAATATTTTGTGCATATTTTGTGTATATAGAAACACACACACACTGAAAATGAAATAATTGCCACAGTGTTCAATCTGGTCAAGAAACACATAAAGCAGTTCATGGAGGCACTCACAGGACTTGTCAAATATTCATATCCGTGCTTTTTATTGCATATCAATCCATTGTCAATGTCGCAGTCCTATATATGGACTTCTTTGTAGAGAAAAGTCCATATATAGGACTGAAACATTTACATTGGACTGATTTAGTGCTTTCCTGAACCGGGAGAATGTGCTCTATTTGTTAGATCCCCTGTTTAGTAGGGATTTAGGGCATACCCAGAGCATATTTTGTCTCCCCACTTCTGTAATACATGGCTACCATAACTATTTCCTTCTTGAAAGCTCTATTCTGCCAGAAGAATTTGTACAAAGTTCTTGGCGAATATGGACGTTGTCTTGGCAGCTGTATTTGTGAAGTCAGTTATAAGAGAGTATTATTTAGCAGTAAGTCAGTATCAAGAGAGTAATAAGGATCAGTCATCTTAGCTGTCCGTTTTTGTTTATTTTGTTATATACTTTTACTTCTTCCGACCACAATTTTGACTTGATCTGAAATTGAGTTTTATCAACCTTTCTTTCAAAATTAGATTAATAAATTGAGGCAATTTCAGTAGAAAGAGATCTAGTTTTATATATACAATCTTATAAATAATACCCTATAGGTTGAACCATATCTAATTTCCTCTTAATGTGCTAAGTAGCAAAATCTATAGTCATAAGTTAAAGGGACACTATAGGGTCAGGAACACAAACATGTATTTCTGACCCAAACATTCCATCTAGCCCTCCTGCCACCTCCCTTGCCCTATTAAATATAGTACAATATTACCTTTATTCCAGACTATTGCTGCTGGCTCTGCTCTTCATTTGCCTGCTTGGCTGACATCATCAAATGTGATTCTCTCAGCCAATCACAATGCTTTCATATTGGTTTGGCTGAGACTGCCAAGGAGGTCCATCAGGGGCAGAGCCAGAACAAACCAAACATAGCACTGGAAAATCAGCATCTCCTCGTAGAGATGCATTTAATCAATGCATCTCTATGAGAAAAGTTCAGAATCACCATGCAAGAGGGTTGAGACACTGAATGACAGTCACACTGTGCAGCATTGCCCCAGGAAACACCTGCAGTAGCCATATGAGGAGTGACCAGTGGAGGTATCCCTAGGCTGTAATGTAAACACTGTCCTTTCTCTGAAAAAACAGTGTTTACTGCAAAAAGCCTAATGGGAATGATTATACTCACCAGAACAAATACAATAGGCTGCAGTTTGCCTGGTAATGTTACACAAGAAAAAGGAGAAGGGCTGTGCAACATCAAAATTAAGGTAACAAGAGGTAGTTGAGATAACACATAATCCAACAAACTGTTATAAATGTCTCATCCCAACAATAAAAGTTCTCACATAAAAAGATGTCTCTTGTTTAGAGGTAAGTGCAGTTGTAGGTGCTAAATAAGCATGGATTCTTAGTACTTGGGGGATGGGGTAATTCAAATCTCTTAGGTATCCGTATGTGAATAAAAAACAACAAGGCAAACTGATATGTCAAATACCTGATATTTCAAAACTCAATATCAGGGTATATTCAAAGTTGCGATGTTACACTAACATGTAACAGAGCTATGGCTATCTCCAGTGTATATTGCGTTCAGTGGTACAATTCCCACTTATAGGATATGATGAGGGGAGTCCACAGCGGTAGAAGTATCCAGGTGCTCAAAAAGAGAGTAAAATAGCAACAAATAGTGCTCTCAATAAAATAATAGTAGAACTGTATAAAATTAATAGAAGTTATACTCACAAGAGTAGAGCAGGCTCACTGCTCTATCATGATAGTGTTGGTGGTACGATCCCCACCTGGGATTTCTTGAGAGTAGAGATGATAAAAATGCGAGGATGTATGAAATATAAAATTAGGTGTTTTTTTTTTTTTTGGTTTTTTTTTAAATATGCTATTGTGGTAACCAAATC